>NC_089230.1:53579880-54884880 GCF_963924675.1 Phocoena phocoena
GATCAGAAACAACACAAAAACACCCATTCTTGACACTTGATTCACATAGTACCAGAAGTCCTAGACAGAGCAGTTACATAAGAAAAAGAAAGAAAAGCATTCCAAATTGGAAAGAAAAAATAAAATTGTCTCTACTTGCAGATAACATGGTATTGAACATAGAAACCTCCAAAGACTACACCAAAACAGTTAGAACTAAAAAATGAATTAAATAAATTTACAGGATAAAAACTCAATATACAAAAATCAGTTAATTTTTATATACTAACAACTAGCTATCAAAAAAGAAAATTAAGAAAACAACCCCATTTACAATTGCATGAAAAAGAATGAAAATCCCTAGGAATAAATGTAACCAAAGAGGTGAAATATCTATACACTAAAAATTACATGACACTGATGAAAGAAAATGAATAATTTTTTTAAAAATTGAATAAAACACAAATAAATGGAAAGATTTCTGTGCTCATGGATTAGAAGAATTAATACTATTAAAAAGTCCATATCACCTAAAGTGATCTACAGATTCAATGCAATCCTTACTAAAGTTACAATGGACTTTTGCACAGAAATAGTACAAACAACCCTAAAATTTGTATGTAACCACAAAAGACCCAGAATAGCCAAAATAATCTTGAGAAAGTACAAAAATCTGGAGGTGTCACACTCCCTGATTTCTAACTGTACTTTGTAACTGCACTACAAAGCAATAGTACTCAAGCAGTACTCAAGCATTTGGCATAAAAACAGAAACATAGATTATGGAACAAAACAGAGAGCTAAGAAATAAACTCACACATATGTGGTCAATTAATTTACAACAAAGGAACCACAAATATACAATGCAGAAAGGATAGTCTCTTCAATAAATGGTGTTGGGAAAACTGGAGAGCCACGTGCAAAGGACTGAAACTGCACTACTACCTTACACCATACAGGAAAACCAATTCAAAACACTGAAAACTTGAACATAAGACCTGAAATATAAAACTCCTAGTAGGAAATATAAGCCTTAAGCTCTTTGACAACGGTCTTGGCAATTATTTGACACCAAAAGCAAAGGCAACAAAAGCAAAAACAAAAGCAAAAATCAAATGGAACTATATCAAACTAAAAAGCTTCTGCACAGCAAAGGAAACAATTAACAAAAAAGGCAACCTATAGAATGGGAGAAAATATTTGCAAATCATCTACCTGATAAGGGGTTAATATCCAAAGAATATAAAGGATTCATACCAGCGAAAAGCAAACAAGCAATCCAGTTTAAAAATGGGCAGAGGCCATTTACAATCACATCAAAAAGAATAAAGTACCTAAGCATAAATCTAACTAAGGAGGTAAAAGATCTGTAATCAGAAAACTATAAGACACTGATGAAAGAAACTGAAGAGGACGCAAACAGATAGAAAGATATACCATGTTCATGGATTGGAAGGATTAATATTGTTAAATGACCATAGTACCCAAGACAATCTACAGATTCAATGCAATCTCTATCAAAATGCCAATGGCATTTTTCACAGAACTAGAACAAATAATTTTAAAATCTGTATGGAAACACAAAAGACCCTGAATAACCAAAACAATCTTGAGAAAGAAGAATTGAACTAGAGGAATCATGCTCCCTGACTTCAGACTATACTACAAACCTACCATCAAAAGAGCATGGTACTGGCACAAAAACAGACACCTAGATCAATGGAACAGGATAGAAAGTCCAGAAATAAACCCACACACGGTCCATTAATCTATGACAAAGGAGGCAAAAATACACAATGGGGGCAAGACAGTCTCTTCAGTAAGAGATGCTGGGAAAACTGGACAACATGTAAAACAATGAAATTAGAACATTTTCTCACATCATATACAAAAATAAACTCAAAATGCATTAAAGACCTAAATGTAAGACTAGAAGCCATAAAACTCCTAGAAGAAAACACAGGGAAAACACCCCTTGACATTAACTCTAGCAATATTTTTTTGGATCTGTCTCCTACGGCAAAGGAAACAAAAGCAAAAATAAACAAATGGGACCTAATTAAACTTAAAAGCTTTTGCACAACAAAGGATACCATTGACAAATGAAAAGACAACCTACTGAATGGGAGAAAATATTTGCAAATGATACAATTGAGAAGGTGTCAATATCTAAAATATATAAATAGCTCATAGAACTCAATATCAAAACAAACCAAACAATCCCATTAAAAATGAGCAAAATACCTGACTAGACATTTTTCCAAAGAAGACATACAGATTCACCATTGCTAATCATCAGAGATATGCAAATCAAAACCACCATGAGATGTTACCTCACACCTTTGTGGAAACTGTTTAAAGTTTTAAAATATATTACAGATGTATAGCATTTGTATATAGTATTTTACTTAGAGTAATGCCATCAAGGTCCAACCATGTTGCCACAAATGGCAAGATTCCATTCTTTTTTATGGCTGAGTAATAGTCCATTGTGTGTGTGTGTGTGTGTGTGCATGTGCATATATTTCACAAGCTGAAAAAGATACTTCCTATATATTTGGGACAAACGATTACCATGATAAATATACAAAGAGAATGTGAGATAACTGGTCTTTGCCCCTGGTTCCTGGCACAGAGCTCCTAAAACCCTTGTAATTTCCTAAGTGATAAGAACACTAGAAGCTCCTCTTTTTCTAATATCAGTCTTTGACCTCTGTTCCTGACACAGGGCTCCTGAAACCCTTGTAATTTCCTGGGTGATAGAAGAGTCTTCTGTTCTAATGAGGTGACACTGGGTGGGCTCCTGGATAGCTCCTGAGTGAGGGCTGATCACTGGAAAGACCAAGCTATGATTAGAAGCTTGGAATTTTCAGCCCCACTCCCAGTTTTCTTGAGAAGGAAAAGGGGTTGAAAATCAAGCCTACGTGATGAAGCCTCTGTAAAATCCCCAAAGTACAAAATGCAGAGGGCTTCCAGGTTGGCAAACATATCCACATTGGGAGGGTGAAGCACTCCAGCCTGCTGGGAACAGAAGCTCCTATGCTCGGGACCCTCAAGACCTCACTCTATGTATCTGTTTATCTGGCTGTCATCTGTATCCTTTATCTGCTGTTATCATAACCTTGATAAACTGGTAAATGTAAGCATTTCCCTGAGTTCTGAGAGCTGCTCTAGCAAATTAAACAAACCTGAGGAGAGGATCGTGGAAACCTCTGATTTGTAGCCAACTCAGACAGAAGTTGCGGGTAACCTGGGTTACTTGCAACTGGCATCTGAAATGTGGTGGGACAGCCTTGTGGGACTGAGCCCTTAACCTATGGGACCCGACATTATCTCCAGGTAGACAGTGCCAGAATTGAGTTAAATTGTAGGACACCCAGCTGGCATTGTGGAGAATTGCTTGGTGTGGGGAAAAACCTCCACAAATTTGGTGACCAGAAGTGAAGCAGTCTGTGTAAAAGTAATGGAGACACACAGGAGAGAAACATAATATGGAAGAACTGAGTTCTTCCCAGCATAGGAAAGAGGAAAACTGAGATTTTTTTTCTAAAGAGAGAAGTTAGAAATCAACAATAGCAAATGAACATCTCAGTGGAAAATAAGCACAGGACAAGAAACATGCAATTCACAGAAGAAAAAAATAAAAATGAAAATTAACATATAAAAATATATTTAACCTTAGTCAAAGGATGCAAAGAAAAAAAGTAAGCTGCATTTCTTAACCTATGTAATTGGAAAAGATTTAAGAGATGACATTATTCAATGAGCAGTCTCAATTTTAAAGGGGTTGTATACACTGGCCCTAACCATTTCTGAAGAGCAGTTTGGAAATAGATATCAAAATTTTTAAAGTGCATAGTTTTTGATCCAGATTTTTTCAGTACTAGGTATTTATCCCTTATGATATAATCAGACAATTTTAAAAAATGTACATATAAGGATTCTTACTAAGGTGTTACTGATAAATTTAAAATACTGGAAATAGCCTAAATTTAACAATTCAATTAATTTAACGTAGCCTTGTTTTAAATTTTGGTACATTCACACAGTGGGAATTTATGCAGGTGCTGAAGACTACCATGGAATGTTCCACCATACACTTCTAAGTGAAAAAAAATGCAAGTTTCAAAAATACTGCATACATATTATGATTCCCACCTGTAGTTAACATTTCCAGTGACTTTTTTATATTTGAATTTTCTGTAGTGAGTTATCTTTTCCAAACAGACAAAATAATAAACGTATTTTCATTTGAAAAAACAGGTGAGGTGTTGAGATGTACAGAGGGGCACCTCTGTCTGTTGGGAACTTCAACTTCCCATTTGTGGTCTCTGAACAGTCTGGTGGAAATAATGGTTGGGAGACTGTCTAGTGTGCAATACTGAAGGCTCAGTTAAGTATATTCTGCAGAGAGTTCAAGTTGCAAGATAGCCTATATTTCTGAGAAATTCGATTCAAATACTCAGTGGTTGCATTTTATTTTATTGTGGCTAGATTTAATAACATAATAAAAATATAAATTAAAATTTTAGAAATCTTTTCCAAATACAATAAACTCACAGGCTAACAAGGTAAAATGATTACCTGTCTCCCTTTGGTTTTCTTTTTTGTAGTGTCTTCCCTTTGGGTCTTCTTTCACTTCCTAAGCAGGGGCTCCCACCAGGTCCTGTTACCCGTATTGATTCAAGGCCTTTGGAAGATTTTTTAAATGTGAACTCCACTGGTTCTCCTTCTTTTAGGCTTCTAAATCCTTCCATGAATAATTTGCTCTGAGAAGAGCAGGGGACGGAGGGAGAGAGAAAGAGAAATCATGATTATTAATGCTTTATAAATTATCTCTGTGATTTTAAGATTAACACAGCAAGATATCCCCAGTTATTCATTGCTAAGTATAAAATCTTTTTTTTTAAAGTTCAGTGAAAGGCATACCATTTAAAAGTTTCCTGTTGTAATGCTGACAGTGGGAGAATAAACTAATACCATTT
Source organism: Phocoena phocoena (assembly GCF_963924675.1). Classification (NCBI taxonomy): domain Eukaryota; kingdom Metazoa; phylum Chordata; class Mammalia; order Artiodactyla; family Phocoenidae; genus Phocoena; species Phocoena phocoena. The sequence goes on from NC_089230.1 coordinate 53,584,845, forward strand.
TTAAAGGAATTTGGCAATACTTACAAAAATTTTAATGTGTATATTTTTTGACCCAGCAATTCCACTTCAAGGACTCTCCTATAGACATACTCACACAAAGGTCCCTCCACCCCCATCACACACAAAAACCTATAACAAAATTCACTACGGTACTGCTGCCTGGTAGAAAAATTACAGCTACCCTAAGGTCCATCAACGGGAAACTGATGAAATAAATGATAGTAGAGGTATATAATGTAACACTGTTGAGCCATTAAAAGATCTATATGTATTAATGTGGGGAAGATAAACACGTAATACTGATGAGTAAAAAAAGTAAGGATAAAGAACAGTGTGTCTACCATAACACCATCTATGTAGAGAAGTGTTTAAAAGATACATGTTTACTTATGTAGCAATGGGGTCTGGAACAATCGACAGCAAACCATGAACAGTCATTTTTCTCTAGTCCTTTTTTGGGAAAGTGGGGAAGCTTCTGGATACACACATTATTGTGTTGTTTGAACTTTCTTGTAATTTGAAAGATACTTAGTTTTTACCAAAAAAAAAAAAAAAAAAGTTTCCTGATTGGAAAAGTGTAACTTTGGTTACAAATAATTGGCTCTTTCAATCTAACTCTTCATCAAAGTCAATGTGCCAATTCAAACTATATTAAAATAAGTAAATCATTCTAATTTTATTTATTTCTTCAAATCCCCTTGTGTACATCTTACAGATCTAATTTTGAGTACGATGTAGTTCTTTAAGACTTTTCTGAATTTGGGGTCAAAAGGAAGCAAATCTGAATATAGTAGGTAGGAGACCCTGGTTCAAGTCCAGTTCTTTAAGAAAACAGGCATGCAACTTTGAATGAGTCATTTCTCTCTTTTCTGTTTAATCCGTAAAATTAAGGAATTTGAGTTTCCCCTCATGTGTTCAGAGGAACAATGGTCCTGAAAAAGATTCCATGAAAAAAGGATCTGGTGGTCAAATAAGTTTGTGAATTGCTACACCTCGTTTCTTCTTAGTTGGATCATATTAGCATATTAAAGTCTCTGAGATTTCATACCCTCCCCAACCTCCACTGAAATAAAAATCTTGTTTAACTGTGTTTAACTCAGGAATTTCCCGACCTAATTGATCCCAGAGACCTTTCTTTATAACTACAGATGACTAACATACTTAAGGAAATGCTGGACCAGAAAAATCTCCACCCTTCCCAAGTCCATGACTCTAAAGGCAGGTAAATAATTACATATAACCAAATAATTACATGGAAAAGATAAAATCAACACTTCAAATTTCAATGCAAAAGGGGACTCTTCATTATGAAAGTAATACGGCACATGAAAACAGGGGTTTTAACCAGTTTCTAGTGCAGGTCGTCTGACACTGAGAAAGCCTGCACATGGAAGTGTAATTTGGCAGCACCTTTTCTGCTCCCTGATGCTGTGTAGGAATTAGAGAAAAAAAAAAAAATCACAACTGCCTACATGCTGTAAAATTTTTTTTAATTATTGTTTTCAAAACTTTATATAATATTTCCAAATCTTCTATTTTTTTCTCCTAAGCTCTCTCCTCACTAATTATAAACAGTCCTTTGCTTTCATTTCCTTTCTTACTCCCTACTCTAAAAAGTGCAGATTATCAAATCAGATGAAGTGGCGCATAGGGTCAACTACTGCAATTAAGAGAAGGGAGGGATAGCAGTTTTAATTAGAGCTATCATATGTTCATGCTTTGTTTCTATAATCAAAATTCTGTCACTTATTTCCTCATAGTTCCTAGTGTACTGGCACACTTGATTTCATTTTCCATTATTACAATTTTTGATAGGTATCATTTGTAAGTGAACTGCATTTCTGAATCTAAAGTAAAATCCTGCTCTCTGGCTATTCTTCACGATATTCTGAAAGAATACTTTTTCCCCCATTCTGTCATATACTCCCCTCCTTCCCCAAATGAGTACATAAGGCAATTTAGATTCACAGTAATTGACAATAATAATAATAATATCCGTAAGAAACTATAATGGCTTTGCAAGAAAAGGACAAGAATTCACAGAGAATATTCTATCTTTGCTATTACACCAAAATTGCTGCTCCATAAGTGGGAAAGATTTGTTAAAGGTGGGGAATTAGCTTATTTTATTTCTTCACAAAAATCAACTTCTCCCCTTGCCTTGGCAATTTTTATTAAAGGTGCCTCCATTTTTCCAGTCATACTGGTTCCAATCCTTAGTTTTACCCAACCATTTACTGAATCAGGTGCATTCTTACTTTCATCTGCCCCAACCATTTCATTGGATTGCCACTGCCCTACTTCTGGTCCTAACTATTTCCTACCTGGATGAGTGTAATAGTTTCTTCATTGCTATTTCAGCATCAACTCTCCTCCCTACTCCTTAGCATCTTCCACACCTGCATATCTTCTCTGAATAAATCTTAGCCTGTTGGTCTCCTGTCTCAAAAATCTACAATACTTCCGTTAAATTGTAGGTAAGACCACTCATAATGTTACCTCTAGGTATATTTTCCACTTGCTTTCCCATTACTCTAATAAAGCTGGCTGACTTGTACTTCCCTAAGCACATTTCACGTTTTCTCATCTCTGTACTCCAACTTAGGCTGGTGGGGATGCATTTCTCTCTTAGTCATAGCTGTCTATCAAAATCTTACTCAAGATTCAAGGCATAATTCATAGGATCCTTTTTGCAATCATCCTCAATTGCCCAAGTTGGAAATTCCCTCCTCTTTCACTTAATTGATTCTTGTTTATAGTTTTTATAATACACTGCTGCGTAATGCAGATATCTGTGTATGCCTTACTTTTATTTGCTCTTGTGGATTTTTCTTCTCCTGAAGGTCAGGGACTGTGATATATATCTTAGTATTTCCCAAAGGACTTAGCCTAATGCCTGCAAACAACTATCATTCAATAAGTACTTAAAAGAATCATAGATTTAGCATCAGTAAGATCATTAATCATTATTTAGTCCAACTCCCACTTGAAAAAAAAAGGTGGACTGAACTCTAAGGGGTTAAGCTCATGCCAAGTCAAATTTCCCAGCTCCTACTTCTGCTACATAAAATAACTTCTACTTTTAGTGTCAAGGTGACACTGTGCATGATACCTTTGGAATAAAATGCTGATAGGATTATAATGGTTTGTGGTAATAACGTTATTCTCTGACTCCATTCAGAAGTTAATATGGATCTATTTTTCTTGTTCTTCCTTCTTCCAATATTCTCTAATCACTCTCATTGCTATGCCTCACAATTCATGATGCTCTTGCCTATGAGAACCAAGAATGCAGATTTATGTAGATTTTTGCTCAATCTACATGTAAGACTTTCATAAGGCGAGCCATTTGGTGTTTGGGCTTACACTGTCATCTGCAACATTTGTTTGGACAAAATAGACGTTTATCTTCTACAGGAAAGAATCGCAATTACTGAATGAATAAATGAACAAAGAAATGACCAAATGATTGTAGAAGCATTTAGAAGCTGCTGACATGCCTGCAAAGGTATCAGGCACTTACAAAGGGAACAGGCCAATTTTGAATGTGCACATATTAACTCATCTAACACCTTTAATTTGTGTTCCTCTTCCTCCAACCAAATAAGGTTCCTCTTTCTCCCACTTCCCTTTATTCCAAAATTTAAAATTCATTTTGGAAAAAATTTATTTCAGAATTATAAAAACACTGACTCTCAATTTCCTTGCTATACTCCTTTTCCTCCTCCCAATCATTTTTTTTTTTTTTTGCGGAACACGGGCCTCTCACTGCTGTGGCCTCTCCCGTTGCGGAGCACAGGCTCCGGACGCGCAGGCCCAGTGGCCATGGCTCACGGGCCCAGCCGCTCCGCGGCATGTGGGATCCTCCCGGACCAGGGCACGAACCCGTGTCCCCTGCATCGGCAGGCGGACTCTCAACCACTGCGCCACCAGGGAAGCCCCCCCTCCCAATCATTTTCTTAAAGAGGAGAACCTTGTTCTCATAAATCCTCCCTCATTTTATTTATTTATTTTGGCTGCACCACGCAGCATATGGGGTCTTAGTTCCCCGTCCAGGGATCGAACCTGCACTCCCTGCAGTGGGAACTTAGAGTCTTAACCACTGGACTGTCAGGGAAGTCCCACCTCCCAATCATTTTCAAAGAATGACAGGAACATGGAGTCAAACAACAGTGGTCCAAATACTAAACTTTATTTGCCAAGTATTCTACCCAAGGTTCCAATTAGTAATGAGATTACTTATCTCTTTTGGCACATGTTTTTTCTCTCCAACTCGATTAGGAAAGCAATAAAGTGTTGATACAGTTTTATACTTGATTCTCCTTAGAAGTAAGAGTATATTTTCTTCTCTAGGAAACATAAGCTGACTTCCAATTTAAGATGGCAGGCTGAATAAACATGTCTCATGTTCCTCTTTAAAAGGCATCAAAACTACAATAAAATAATAAAAAGAAATAAATTCACAATAAGGAAGAGAATAAGGCGGGTGCCATCAAGACAAAGCAAACTTCAAGAAATTTCTGGAAGTTAGAAAGACTGATGACTGGTCAACTGAGCTGAAGGAGCCATACCCTAGGAAAACTAATAAAAGGAGCTGCAGAAGTAGGAACCAGCATTCCTAACAGAACACAGAGAGACTGTGCTGAGACACTACATGTACAACGAAAACAGAAGGATTAATGGAAAGTTTGTATATGGACTAGATGCCCGTTTCATTTTCCCACCCCTATTCCCACCTACACATGTGAAAACAGGCAAACAATACCCCAATGCAAATAATGTGAGGCCCTTCTCTTAAGAGACTGAAGGAAGTATCTAGACAACTTGTGAAAAACTGGATCCTACACACAAACCTCTATTCATTCCGACAATTAGGAAGCCACAGGTGCAAGAGCTGTCTCCCTACCCACTCAACCTTAAATCAGTCCTATCCCTCATTCTTACCCCTCATTCATATACCTGAAGGGTCAACCAAGAATCACAAAACACGCAGCATAATGAAGAAAAGCCAAGATAAATGAGGGAACAAAAGAAATTTTATCCACCACCTAATTAATATCTCTACAGATATTTGAGACAATATCAATAAAACAAGAACAAAAACAATCAGAGAATTTTAACAATACTCTCAGACAATTAAAAAAAAAATTGAGTTGGAAATAAAAGTTTAGAAAATCTCTCGGCACATAGGATAAACGGACCCGCTCAAATGAAATATACCCAAACCTTGGATTAGAGGTCCTGGGAAAGAAAATACAGAAGATGGAGGAGATAAATTATTAAATTATTATTATTAAATGAATAGTATGAGAAAATTTCCCAGAGCTAAAGGGAATGCCAAGGAGAGGCCTATACTGGGTGAAGCATATTTTATGGAATACGTATTATGGAAGCTTTTACACACGAGGTACATTTCTCCTTGCATGAAGAGAGAGTGAGATTTCAATGGAGAGTGAAAACAGTAATCCAAACTGAGCTAATGGCTTAACCTTATGCTTGTACAGCAGGATACTTAGCAGATATCTGGGGAAGGGAAGAAGCTTACTTTAAGTATATTAGTGTGAAGAGGGTGACCATAAATGAGGCTGGAAAATGCAAGTTAGAGCCAGAAAATGGAAATTATTTATTGATATCCTAAGCATTTTATTCTGTATAAAATAAACACCTACTGATACGTTTTGCTTTCATAAGTTGCAAGATCAAATCTGTGTTTTAAAAACATATCACCTTTTTGGCAATACCATGGATGTGTGGAGACATGAGGATTGTATGTCTGTTACAGGGGATGCCTGTTACAAGGTAACTGTCATAGTCTTAGCAAGAGATGGTTACAAATAAACTAAAAATGAAAGGAGGAACTGGTTTTGCAAAATACATTCTGAGCCATACATATCACCTGCTATAAATTATTACTTGCCCCATGGAAAAATTTATTGGTAAATGGATAGTGATGTTGTACAAACGTCTTTGCAAGACTGCTGCAAGTGCTTCATCACAGAAATGATTATCTAACACTGTCGGCTGGAAGACAACAACACTAAAAATCAAAATCTGGCATTTTTTTTAACCACCACTCCTTGAACAGGCCAATTGATACCTCTTTTTATTTTTTTTAACATCTTTATAGGAGTATAATTGCTTTACAATGGTGTGTTAGTTTCTGCTTTATAACAAAGTGAATCAGCTATACATATACATATATCCCCATATCCCTTCCCTCTTGCGTCTCCCTCCCACCCTCCCTATCCCACCCCTCTAGGTGGTCACAAAGCACCAAGCTCATCACCCTGTGCTATGCAGCTGCTTCCCACTAGCTATCTATTTTACATTTGGTAGTGTATATATGTCCATGCCACTCTCCCACTTCGTCCCAGCTTACCCTTTCCCCTCCCCATGTCCTCAAGTCCATTCTCTACGTCTGTGTCTTTATTCCTATCCTACCCCTAGGTTCTTCAGAACCTTTACCTTTTTTAGATTCCATATATATGTGTTAGCATATGGTATTTGTTTTTCTCTTTCTGACTTACTTCATTCTGTATGACAGTCTCTAGGTCCATCCACCTCACTACAAATAACTCAATTTCGTTTCTTTTTATGGCTGAGTAATATTTCATTGTATACATGTGCCACATCTTCTTTATCCATTCATCTGTCGATGGACACTTAGGTTGCTTTCATGTCCTGGCAATTGTAAATAGTGCTGCAATGAACACTGTGGTACATGTCTCTCTTTGAATTATGGTATTCTCAGGGTATATGCCCAGTATTTGGTCTATGGTAGTTCTATTTTCAGTTTTTTAAGGGACCTCCATATTGTTCTCTACAGTGGCTGTATCAATTTACATTCCCACCAATGGTGCAAAAGGGTTCCCTTTTCTCCACACATTGTTTTTAGATTTTTTGATGATGGCCATTCTGACTGGTGTGATGTGATACCTCATTGTAGTTTTGATTTGCATTTCTCTAATGGTTAGTGATGTTGAGAATCCTTTAATGTGTTTGTTGGCAATCTGTATATCTTCTTTGGAGAAATGTCTTTTTAGGTCTTCTGCCCATTTTTGGATTGGGTTGTTTGTTTTTTTTGTTACTGAGCTGCATGAGCTGCTTGTATATTTTGGAGATTAATCCTTTGTCAGTTGCTTCGTTTGCAAATATTTTCTCCCATTCTGAGGGTTGTCATTTTGTCTTGTTTATGGTTTCCTTTGCTATGCAAAAGTTTTTAAGTTTCATTAGGTCCCATTTGTTTATTTTTGTTTGATACCTTCTTGATAGTTGACTTACTCTAATGATAACAATAGACTTAAGTGATTCACTTCATTGTTAGGCAGAATAATAAGAATATAATTAAAATTAAGTTGTAGAAGAATTTCAGTCCAATAAAGCTGGGTGATACAGATATGTTAGAAAAAAAAATTCTGGAATATCAGATAATATTAGGAGGCTAAACAGCTGAAAATTCAAATATATTCTGCTTTTCAATATTTTAATATATTTTTCTGAGAAAAAGAGTATTTTTTTCTAAGGTGTCAGTGGAAAAATATACAATGAGTGAAGGGCATTAATTAGTACACAATATGCAGCAAACATATTACATAATATGCATGAATAACAGTTAAGACTCTTAAGGACTATATGCTTTTTTTAAAAAATAAACTTGTTTGTTTGTTTATTTATTTATTTATGGCCGCGTTGGGTCTTCGTTGCTGCACACAGGCTTTCTCTAGTTGTAGCGAGCAGGGGCTACTCTGCGTTGCAGTGCGCAGGCTTCTCGTTGCAGTGGCTTCTCTTGTTGCGGAGCATGGGCTCTAGGCATGCGGGCTTCAATAGTTGTGGCACGCAGGCTCAGTAGTTGTGGCTCGTGGGCTCTAGAGCGCAGGCTCAGTAATTGTGGCACACAGGCTTAGTTGCTCCACAGCATGTGGGATCTTCCTGGACCAGGGCTCGAACCCGTGTCCCCTGCATTGACAGGTGGATTCTTAACCAATGCGCTACCAGGGAAGTCCCCAAGGACTATATGCTTTTGATCTACATATCAAGATACCCCAGGAATCATTAAGCCTGAGGTATGTATAAGAACACAACAAAAATATCACTGGACTAAGTATTAGGAGGTCTGGGACTTAGTCTTGGCTCCAACAACTAGTGTGTTACACAACGATAGACAAATGGCTTACAGTTGGGTGGGTCTCCTTCTTTTCTTTCTGTTATAGAACACAAGTCTCTATCCTTTCTTAAAATACGTATTTTTAATTCTATGACTTCACTCTGTCTATGCAGACAGAGATCGAAATGAACGAGTAACTATTTTTTAGTCAATGCTAAAATTTCTCTTTACGCGTTCTCGAGATTTTAGTCCTTACTTAACTCAAATCCCTTAAGAAAACAGAAGCTAAAAGAAATATGGTGGCCTGGTAGAAGTCAATGTTTACTGAGCTTTATGTAAATAGATAAAATCCAGTTTAGCCCCAGTCAAATTACTAAATTTCACATAAATAGGATTAAAAATAATGAGATTTTTATACTTTTCTTGATATTGAAGTAAATCCTAACTAAGTCCCTTCATCTGGCCTGTACTTCAAAACTGAGAAGGGTACACTAAAACTGGCAAAACTGCTGGAATGGTATTTAAAGTGACATAATGGAAAGCAGGCAGGGATTAAAGTTGGATTTCAATACTGGTTTGAATCCTAATCCTACTACTTACAACCTCAAACTGCATGACCAGAGACATGTTAAAAAACCCTGTGCTCCAGTTTCCTTATCTATCGACTGGGGATAATAATATCTTCAAGGAATAAAAAATGTCTACTACAGTTATTGCTAGATTCTAAATAATTAATATAAAATGCCTCGAACAGTGCTTAGCAGACTGAATAGCAGCTCAATAAATGGTTTATACTATTTTTGTAAGTATCCAGGTCTGCCTATGGGAGAGAGGTAAGAGAAAACAAACAGGTTCAAGAACCTATTAAAAACAGGCACTGTCTGCACTACAGTAAAACAGCATGGTACCGACACAGAAACAGACATATGGATCAATGGAACAGAATAGAGAACCCAGAAATAAACCCACATACCTATGGTCAATTAATCTTCGACAAAGGAGGCAAGAATATACAATGGAGAAAAGACAGTCTCTTCAGCAACTGGTGTTGGGAGAGCTGGACAGCCAACATAAATCAATGAAGTTAGAACGCACCCTCACACCATACACAAAAATAAACTCAAAATGGCTTAAAGGCTTAAATATAAGACACGACACCATAAAACTCCTAGAAGAGGACGTGGGCAAAACATTCTCTGACATAAATCATACCAATGTTTTCTTAGGTCAGTCTCCCAAGGCAATAAAAATAAAAGCAAAAATAAATGGGATCTAATCAAACTTATTAGCTTTTGCACAGCAAAGGAAACCATAAACAAAATGAAAAGACAATCTACAGACTGGGAAAAAATATTTGCAAACAATGCAACCAACAAGGGCTTAAATTTCCAAAATATACGAATAGCTCATACAACTCTATAACAAAAAAACAAACAACCCAATCAAAAAATGGGCAGAAGACCTAAAGAGACGTTTCTCCAAAGAAGATATACAGATGGCCAATAGGCACATGAAAAGATACTCAACATTACTAATTATTAGAGAAGTGCATATCAAAACTACAATGAGGTATCACCTCGCAGCAGTCAGAATGGCCATCATTAAAAAGTCTACAAATAATAAACACTGGAGAGGGTGTGAAGAAAAGGGGACCCTCCTACACTGTTGGTGGGAATGTAAATTCGTGCCCCGGTCCGGGAAGATCCCACATGTTGCGGAGCGGGCTGGGCCCATGAGCCATGGCCGCTGAGCCTGCACGTCCGGAGCCGTGAGAGCCACAACAGTGCGAGGCCTGCGTACCCAAAAAAAAAAAAAAAAAACTAAAAATAGAGTTGCCATATGACCCAGCAATCCCACTCTTGGGTGTATATCTGGAGAAAACTTTAATTCGAAAAGATACATGCACCTGCTATGTTCATAGCAGCACTATTTATAATAGCCAAGACATGGAAGCAACCTAAATGAATGGATAAATAAGATGTGGTATATATATGGAATACTGCTCAACCATAAAAAAGAATGAAATAATGCCATTTGCAGCAACATGGATGGACCTAGAGATTAAGAGATTATCATACTAAGTGAAGTATGTCAGACAAAGATAAATACCATATATCACTTATATGTGCAATCTAAAATATGACACAAATGAACCTATCTATGAAACAGAAACAGACTCACAGACATAGAAAACAAACTGACGGTTACCAAAGGGAAAAGGGGTTCAGGGAGGGATAAGTTAGGAGTTTGGGATTAGCAGATACAAATTGCTATATATAAAATAGATAAACAACAAGGTCCTACTGTACAGCACAGGGAACTATATTCAATATCCTATAATAAACCATAGTGGGAAAAAAATCACAGGCACTGTCTGAATGCTTTCATTTGATCCAACTTACCCTTACCCCTGACACCCACTTGGCAAATGTCTGCACATTACTGAGTTTCCGTTTAAACACGATCTCATCTTCAAACTCTTTCATGACATTCTTGAGCAAATATAGGTACTTCTTTTTAATTATATATGGCATACTTCACCATTATAACACCTACCATACTGTAATTTTTCATTTACATCCCCTAAAAGCTAAAACCATCCCTGAAACACAGTGGGTGCTCAGTATATATTCAAGGCAGAGGAAGAGAATCAGGGTGGTGGGGAGCAAAGGAAAGAGGTGGGGAGGAAGGACAAAGTAGTGTGACTTTGTCTCTTTTAGATGAGGACACTGAGAGGTCAAATCTGATGAATGGTAGAGCCAGGACTCAAAGCCAGATCATTTGACACCAAAAGCCCTTGTATACCATGATGCCTAGTGTAACATTCTCCAGAATATTTCAATTGTCCCTCAACACCAAGGTCTCAACATTAGGTTTAGAATCTTGAAGCTGCAGGCCTCTGGCAGACCTCCCTACCCAACTCATGCTCATCTTTTACCCCTTAATTGTTCTGCTTAACTCTTATTAAAAATTTGCTGTAAAACTTCTTAGCTGATACATTGAATTGTAAGTATTCGACCCTTTTATCGTTGTACATCTTATTTTTATTGCGTTCCTTTGAAAATTAGAAGTACTTAATACATGATGGCTAAATTAAAAAATTTTTAAATATCCCAATTGAATCTAACCTTCAGTGATATTCATGTTTCATCAAACTGAAAGAATTCTACATTTCTTTTATATATTAATAATTATTATATTATATATTATAGTACATATTTAGATTAAGTATATATTATATATTTAGATATAATTATATATACATATAAAAAAACACTTCTAAGGGCTTCCCTGGTTGAAGAGTCCGCCTGCCAATGCAGGGGACATGGATTTGTGCCCCGGTCCGGGAGGATCCCACATGGCGCGGAGCGGCTGGGCCTGTGATTTATGGCCGCTGGGCCTGCGTGTCCGGAGCCTGTGCTCCGCAGCGGGAGAGGCCATAGCAGTGAGAGGCCCGCGTACGGCAAAAAAAAAAAAAAAAAAAAAAACCAAAACACTTATTAACAAATGGTGCTGGACCAACTGGACATTCACATGCCCAAAAAAAATTCTACACAGTCCTATACCTTTCACAAAAATAATTCAACGTGAATCATAGACTTAAATTTAAAACACAAAACTATAAAACTCCCAGAAGACACCACAGAAGAAAACCTAATGACCTTAGGAATGATGAAGACTTTTCAAATACAACACCAAAGCCATGACCCATGAAAAAATAACTGATAATCCGGACTTCATTAAAATTAAATACTTCTCTGCAGAAGACAATGTCAAGAATATGAGAAGATAAGTCATTGACTGAAAAAAATACGTGCAGAAGGCACATCTGGTAAAGGACTGTTATTCAAATATACAAAGAACACTTAAAACTCAACAATAAGAAAATGAACCACCTGATTAAAAAATGGGCCAACGGGGCTTCCCTGGTGGTGCAGTGGTTGAGAGTCCGCCTGCTGATGCAGGGGACACGGATCCATGCCCCGGTCCGGGAGGATCCCACGTGCCACGGAGCGGCTGGGCCCGTGAGCCATGGCCGCTGAGCCTGTGCTCCGCAATGGGGGAGGCCGCAGTGGTGGGAGGCCCGTGTACCGCAAAAAAAAAAAAAAAAAAAAAAAAGGGGGCCAACAATCTAAACAAACATCTCACTAAAAGAAGATACAACGATGGCAAATAAACATATGAAAAGATGCTCCATATCATATGTCATCAGGAAAATGTAAATTAAAATGAAATATGATTATACACCTATTAAAATGGTCAAAATCTGGAACACTGATAACACCAAATGCTGCCAAGGATATTTAGCAACAGGAACTCATTCATTGCTGCTGGGAATGCAGAACTGTGTAATCACTTTGGGAGACAGTTTTGGCAATTACTTAACAATACTAAACATACTCCTACCATACAATCCAGCAATTGCATGTCACTCCTTGGTATATACTCAGAGAAGTTGAAAACTTATGTCCACAGAAAAACCTGCATACTGATGTTTAGAGCGGCTTTACTCATAACTGTCAAAACTTGGAAGCAACCAAGATGTCCTTCAGTAGGTGAATGGATAAATAAACTGAGGTACATCTGGACGACAGAATGTTATTCATCACTGAAAAGAAATGGGCTATCAAGCCATGAAAAGACATGGAGGAACCTTAAACGCATATTATTAAGTGAAAGAAACCAATCTGAAGAGGCTACATACTGTCTGATTCCAATTACATAACATTGTGGAAAAGGTAAAACTATGGAAACAGTAAAAAGATCAGTGTTTTCCAGGGGTCTGGGGAAGGGCGGCCGATGAATAGGTAGAACACAGAGGATTTTTAGAGCAGTGAAAATACTCTGTATGGTACTATAACAATGATACATATCCTTATTCATTTGACCAAACCCACAGAACATGTAACACCAAGAGTGAATCCTAAGGTAAATTATGGACTTTGGGTGATTATGATGTATCACTGTAGGTTCAACAACTGTAACAAACGTACCACTCTGGCAGGAAACGTTGATAATGGGTGAGGCTATGCATGTGTAGGAGCACTGGGTATATGGAAAATTTCTGTACTTTTATCTCAGTTTTGCTGTGAACCTAAAACTGCTTTAAAAATATAAAGCAGTCTTAAAGGGCATAACTTAAGATGTCATGGATATAAAAATGATTTTTTTTAAAACATATTGCTGATTTTACTCAAAGTGTGGTAGGATATTAAGTCTATGTATATTACTGAAAGTTTAAGGATGTACACTGTAAACCAAGACAAGTATTTCTCAACCTGTTTTTCATCATCCCCTCATAAGGAGACGTTTTTATTACTTGCCTCCCCCATGGAACTTTAATAACACTGATATACTGAATATTTACTTATGTACTATGGCTCTTTACAGGGCCACAAATTACTATAATATCTAGGATGGTTTTTGCCCTTACCCCTAAAAATAATTTTCACATTCTTATGATAACCTCTTTGAGAAGGCAAGCCTTAGGGCAACCCCTAAAAATAATACAAAAAGGTATAATTAAAAAGCCAACAGAGGGCTTCCCTGGTGGTGCAGTGGTTAAGAGTCTGCCTGCCAATGCAGGGGACACGGGTTCGAGTCCTGGTCCAGGAAGATCCCACATGCCACCCGTATGCAGCAACCAAGGCCCAATGCAGCCAAAAATAATAAAAGAAGTAAATTAAAAAAAAAAAAAAAAAAAAAAAAAAAGCCAACAGATGATTTAAAATGGAACTTTAAAAATATCATACTAAGACAGAAGAAGGCAGAAATGGAAGAAAATAGGTACCAAAAAAACAAAACCAGTGGGATAAACAAAAAACAGCAAAGTGGTAGATCTAAATCAAAGCATATAAATAAATACGTGTTAGTTCTCCAACTAAAACACAAACATTGATAGAACGGATAAAAAGGCAAGATCTGACTATGTGCTATTTACAAAAGAACCACCTTAATACAAAGACACTTGAAAAAAACTACAGGATGGAAAAGACATAACATGAAAACAATAAGCAATAAGAAGGCTACAGCTTTGTTAATAATAAAAGTGACTTTAAGACAGAGTACTACCAGAAATAAAGGACATTTCAAAATGAAATAAAATACAGCAATCAAAAATCTTAAAACATAGGCTTTAAGATTCTTACTTGCCAGATATATACAGAGCTCTGAAATGCATAAATCAAACACTGACAGAATTAGAGAAACAGACAAAATCCAATCATAGTTGGAGGTTTTTTAATATGCTACTCCCAGCAGTTGATAAAACTAGGGGAAAAAAATCACTCAGGACAAAAAGAAAATCTTAAAACACACAATTAACCACTTTGCCCTAATAGACATAGATACAGTTATGGATATACAGCTATAAATAGATATAGATCTCACACACACATATATAAACTACACCCATCAACGGCAAGATACAATTCTTTGCAATTCCACATGGCCCATTCACCAAAATAGTCCATAAGGAGGGCCATAAAAAAACAGTCTCAATACATTTTAGATGATCTTAGAGTATAGTCTCAGGTCAAAACAGAATTAAAATAGAAAACAATACTGATTAAGAAACAGAAAGGTAAATAAATGTAAATATTTGCAAGTAAACAAGATCCTTTTGATTAACTTGACAGATTAAAGAAATCACAAAAAATTTGAAAAATGTTTTACATGAATGATAATGAAAAATACACCATATCAAAATTTGTGGAATGTGGTTAAAACCAACCATAAAGAAAAACCTACAGATGTAAATGCTTATATTAGAAATAAAAGAGAGGTCACAAATCAGTGTCATAGGGTTTCACCTTAAGAAGTGAGAAGAAAAAAGAAAACCCAAAGTTAGTAAATGGAAAAAATAATAAGAGCATAATTCAATAAAATAGGGAAAAATAGAAAAAACTAAGAAACCCAAAAGTCAGGGCTTTCAACAAAACTGATAAGCCCCTAGGTAGACTAATTAGAAAAATAAGAACACAAATTACCCAAAGCAGGAACCAAAGAGGGTCTAGCAATCTTACATGGAAAGGCTAATAAAGGAATATTATGAATATTGCCAATAAAATTGATGACCTAGGAGAAATGGACAATTCTTTGAAAAACAGGACTTAACGATCAAAAGAGAAAATAATAACTGAAAATAAAATTCAGCAAAAACTCTCAACAAACTAGGAACAGAAGGAAACATCCCAATCTACTAAATGACAAGTATGGAAAAGCTAACGCCAGGGACTTCCCTGGCAGTCCAGTAGTTAAGACTCTGTGCTGCCAGTGCTGGGGGCGTGGGTTTGATCCCTGGTTGGGGAACTAAGATCCCGCTAAGCCACATGGCACAGCCAAAAAATAAAAATAAATAAAGTGAGCGTTAGTTTAAAAGAAAAAACAAAACAAACAAAAAAAACCTAAAGCTAAATCAAACTTAATAATGAAGTATTAAACACTTTCCTCCTCAGATTGGGAAAAAGCAAGGATGCTCATCATCTCTTTTCAACATTGTGCTGGAGGTTCTAGCCATTGCAGTTAGGGGGTGGGGGATGGGAGGCAGAAATATATACTGGTCTTCATCCCAGTTTCTGACACAGAGCTCATAAAACCCTTGGAATTTCCTTAAGGTGTCTTTTGTTATATTGATAAGGTGACTTTGGTATAGCATGGTAGGAGGGAGGCTGGTTGCCAGGGAAACCAACCTTGCGATTAGAGGGTTGGAACTTTCACTCCTCACCCCTCTCATCAACCTCTGGGGATGGCAGAAGGGCTAGAGGTTGAGTTCAATTGCCAATGGCCAATGGTTTAATCAGTCATGCCTTTGTATTGAGCCTCCATAAAACCCAAAAGGTTGGGTTCTGACAGTTTCTGGTTTGGTGAACATGTGGAGGGGCTAGAAGAGTGGTATGCCTAAAGAAGGCAGGGAAGATCTGTCCCTCTTCCCACATACCTTGCCCTATGAGTCTCTTCTATCTACTTGCTCCTTAGTGATATCCTTTTATATTAAAACAGTAATTTAGTAAGTAAAATATTTCTCTGAGCTCTGTGAGCTGCTCTAGCAAATCAAGCAAAACCGGGGTTGGGGGGTGGGGTGGTCATAGGAGCATCTAATCTTTTTTTTTTTGTTTGCGTTGGGTCTTTGTTGCTGTGTGCGGGCTTTCTCTAGCTGCGGCAAGTGGGGGCTACTGTTTGTTGCAGTGCACAGGCTTCTCATTGCAGTGGCTTCTCACTGCAGTGGCTTCTCTTGTTGCGGAGCATGGGATCTTGGCATGCAGGCTTCAGTAGTTGTGGTCGTGGGCTCTAGAGCGCAGACTCAGTAGTTGTAGCGCATAGGCTTAGTTGCTCCGCAGCACATGGGATCTTCCTGGGCTAGGGCTCGAACCTGTGTCTCCTGCACTGGCAGGCGAATTCTTAACCACTGCACCACCAGGGAAGTCCAGGAGCCTCTAATCTAACAGCCATTCAGTCAGAAGCACAGGTGACAAGGTGCAACTGGCATCTGAAGGAGGGGTGCAGTCTTGTGGGACTGAGCCTTTAACCTGCCTTTTACCTGGGATATAATGCTATCTCCAGGTAGACAGTGTCAAAATTGAGTTGAATGTAGTACACCTAGCTGGTGTCACAGAATTGCTTGGTGGTATGGTCAAAAAGATCCACAGATTTGAACTGGAGTCAGAATCTTATGGAAGAGTTAAAACTCTCATAAATTGTTGGTAGGAGTATAAAATGGCAGATCTACTTTGGAAAAAGTTCTGCAATTTCTAATAGACTTAAATATATACCTGTCATATGGCCCAGTATTTCACTCTTAGGTATTTACCCAAGAGAAGTGAAAACAGATGTCCACCCAAAGACTTGTATGCAAATCTTTACAAGACTTTGGATAACAGGTTTATCCATAACAGCTAAAACCCAGGAACAGGGAAGATATCCTTCAGTAAAAGAACAAGTAAATAAATTGTGCTATGTACATAGAACAATACTGAGAAATAAAAAGGAATGAATTACTGGTATATATATCACAATACCTGTCAAGAACTGTAAAGGGTCTTTTATCTTACTTCAAATGCAAGCTAAAAAAATGAGCCTGCTAAAATTTCAAAGATGCTGGTAGAAGGCACAGTACTACAGATTCTGAGACAAAGGACAGTTTACTATTCAGAGCAACAGTAGTAACCAGAGTATCAGCTTCTTTATGCTGGTTCTACAAGCCCCAATTCCCACAGGGTGATGTGAAGAAGGTCAAATAAAACTTATACACAGTGGGTTGCATTATAAGAGAGGAACACTGACCTTAGGGAACCTGAATTTTTATAATGGGCAGTAAGCATTGCCCTTTACACTGGAAGGAAACACTGTCTCTGTGTTCCAAAGCTGTTTGCTATATAAATATCCTTGAAAATATAGCCTAGAATAAAGGAGAGTCAGTGCCTCATGCATAAAACACGCAGCAATCTGGGAGACCCAGGGAAAATTGTCTCCCAACAGTACTGAGTGAAAGCAGCTCTATACAAAAAGAGTACAAAATTGACTAGGAGGGACATAAGGTATCCTTCTGGAGTAATGATAATGTTCAGTGTTTTAAGAGTGGCTAAGGCAGGTTACAAAAGTGTAGTCATTTGTCAAAGTCATTGAACGGTGCACTTACAGTTCATGCATTTCACTGTATATCAATTTTACCTCAAAAAAGATACTGGGGCTTCCCTGGTGGCGCAGTGGTTGAGAATCTGCCTGCTAATGCAGGGAACATGGGTTCGAGCCCTGGTCTGGGAGGATCCCACATGCCGCGGAGCAACTAGGCCCGTGAGCCACAACTACTGAGCCTGCGCGTCTGGAGCCTGTGCTCCGCAACAAGAGAGGCCGCGATAGTAAGAGGCCTGCGCACCGCGATGAAGAGTGGCCCCCGCTTGCCACAACTAGAGAAAGCCCTTGCACAGAAATGAAGACCCAACACAATAAAAATTAATTAATTAATTAATTAATAAACTTCTACCCCCAACATCTTCAAAATAAAAAGATACTGAACTCTAGTTAATGATATGCACGCTGAAGGATTTAGGGGGGGAGTGCACTGATGTCTGCAACTTCTTTTGAAATGCATTAAAAAGACAGATTAATGGATCTACATTAACAGATATAGAGTTAGGTGAACAAACAAGTACAGGAAAATGTTAACTATACAATCTAGATGTTGCATATAATGGTTTACTG
Organism: Phocoena phocoena; assembly: GCF_963924675.1. NCBI lineage: Eukaryota > Metazoa > Chordata > Mammalia > Artiodactyla > Phocoenidae > Phocoena > Phocoena phocoena. Next base: position 53,603,149 of record NC_089230.1, read on the forward strand.
TTAAAATTATTTCAATTTCTTTATGTTTCAAATTTTTCATTTAAAAATATTATAAAAAATACACCTTTGATAAAGAGATACTTTGAGTGAGTGATATATTGCCATACTTAAAAAAAATTTACGTGTTAAGTTGAAATTAAAGTTATCATTATTAGGGCTTCCCTGGTGGTGCAGTGGTTGAGAGTCTGCCTGCCGATGCAGGGGACATGGGTTCGTGCCCCAGTCAGGGAGGATCCCACATGCCGTGGAGTGGCTGGGGCAATAAGCCATGGCTACTGAGCCTGCGCGTCTGGAGCCTGTGCCCCACAAGGGGAGAGGCCACAACAGTGAGAGGCTCGCGCACCACACACACACACACACACACACACACACACACACAAAAAGTTATCATTATTATATTTATAAAGTATTTAATAAGACCAGATTGTATATGGCACTATATTGGACATTACCAACAAATTTTAGAAAATTAAATATTCTAGTGACTTAAACAATATGACATTTTATATTATTTATATAATTGGAAAAGGGGAAAAGGTGGATGGTGGGGAGAAAGAGCTAGAGATGAATAAGAAATAATGAATACAAACATGAATGGAACTGAGAATAAATGAATATAAGAACTTTTGAATGAATTTGGAGAATTATTTTCAGACTCTACATTCTGGGCTGGTGGGCTGCTGCCTGAATTTGAAAGGCAGCAGAAAGGTGATTTAGACAACAGCACAGGAGAGCAAAGATCTTGAACCTAAAGAGAACAACTGATAGAGGGATCCTGCTCTCCATTTTAGCATATTTTCTGAGAGGAATTACACTTGATCCTTTCCTGCAAGGCAGCTTCTGCCCTCTGCATGGAGCTAATTTGGCTCTAAGAACAACAGTATGCTATTCACCCTATATTACAATGATCGTTGATGGGGATGATGGGTAACAGAGATGAATCAATGAGAAGGGCAGCCACTTTCCCTTTAGAGCTAAGGAAAAAATGAGGAACTTCTCAAGCTGCAGAGATGAGGACAAAAACTCCAAACTTACCTTTTTTGGGTTTATCCAATGGAGAAAAAAATCAGTAACTTGGCTTTCCACAACTCCCCTCGCTCACACCCATCTGAGGCCCTTTGAAAGAATAACTCTTATACCTTGCTACTTAAAAAACTCTGGAGTTCAGAGAAATGCTTCAGTGATTCTACAATAATTGATCTGAATTCCTATTTTTAAATATGCTTTTAAGTACCTTAAGATCTATAACATACAACAATCATATTAGACACAAAATTAAGTCAGTAGAATGCCTAACATGTTACTCGGCACCACCAGGTTTACACTTTTTTTTTTTTTTTTGGTTCAGATTTCAAAAGTTTCAACTGGTATTTTTCAGTGCATATATTAAAACTTGAGCTTTTAATTTAAAATAGTACAGCCCTCCATTGCTCTTTCATTAACGCTTCTGGCTTGTTCAAGGCCACTCACAAAAAGATCAAACAAGTGCAGTTACTACTAGAGCACATGTGATATACACAAATGTGGCAAGACCCAGGCATACAATATAACTGTCAGCTGTTTATTAACAAGTGAACACATAAAATGCTTTGTTATAATATCTTAAGAGTTCCTCTTTAGCTGAATATCAATGTGTATGTAATGTGAAAATAACTACTTTTAAAGCTAAAAAGAATTCTCTATTTCTTGCCTAAAAGTAGGACATTTAAAAATAAATGTGTTGAAAAAGAATATATATATATATATATCTGAATCACTCTGCTGTACACCTGAAACTAACATAACACTGTAAATCAACTACACTTGAATAAAAAATAATAATTAAAAAAATGTGTAGAGTCTTTAGACTCAAGGCAAAACAAGTTCCATTATGCTAATAACAAATTGTTCTACTGCTTCCACTATGTGAAGAGTGCCCAAAACTTTCATATAAAATCATCACTCAAAGGCAAGCAAATACTATAACATTACTTGGTGCTGGGGTACTCCTTTTTGAAAATAAAACTTGTTTATACATGTATTTCAAATAATGAAATTGAGCAAAGTGTTTGTATGGTCATTGTCAAGATACAATGTCATTTTCAAATACAGAATGAAAATAAAGCTATTAATTTATTTTTAGAGTAAAATGAACAACTTAGTGGTTTAGAAAACAAAATTATATCATTTTAAAAAACTACTAAATTGAATATTTGGGGAAAACAGTCATGGACAGAGAAAAAGCTTACTGACTTAGCAATGTGGTGTCACAATGTCACTGGGCTTACAAAGATAACATCAGCAAAAAAATTAAAACAAAGTTTGAAATAATGCATAAAATAAAATCAATGCGAGTGAAATTTTATCCGGCTGAAGGGTATTAAGATATTTGAGGTATTTTTTTATATGACAACATACAGTAACTTATAATTTTTAAGAAGATATATTTTTAAATATACATGTTTATTTTCAACTAAGAAAGACCATTTAAGTTAACTGAGGAATCGTGGTTGTTTAAAAATTTAAAACCTCCCCATTGGACATTTATAATTCAAGAATCAAAGCAGTTGCTAAATATTGCCAGTGATTCAAGACAGAAGCAAAAATGTCCTACAATTCTGTCAAGCTTCTGAATCTGTTTCTTTTTTGAAAGAAATAAACTGCTACTGAGGAAAATAGCTCCCATCTTTGACAGAATATTAGTGGTTTTATTTTTACTACATTTATTGAACACAGTAATTTTCAAGAAGTTGTCAGGGGTGAGTGGCAGTTCTTAACTCATATACCCATAGACTTTGAAGCTGGAAAAGAACTTAGACATCTCACTCTTGAAAGATACATCTATTGCAAAATCCATTAAAATAGCAAGAGCATAAAGAAATTTCAGAATATGCGTAAGTGGAGTACGATTGTGGTAGCTATTACAGCTGTTACAAACGTTCTGGTTGCTCACTCCCTCAGGGCAAATGGTAAGCTTGCACTTCACCACTTTTTTTTTTTTTTTTTTTTTTTGCGGTACGCAGGCCTCTCACTGCTGTGGCCTCTCCCGTTGCGGAGCACAGGCTCCAGACACACAGGCCCAGCGGCCATGGCTCACGGGCTCAGGCGCTCCGCGGCATGCGGGATCCTCCCGGACCGGGGCATGAACCCGTGTCCCCTGCATCGGCAGGCGGACTCCCAACCTCTGCGCCACCAGGGAAGCCCTTCGCCACTTTTTAAATTAGGCATGGCCATGTGACCTGCTTTGGTCAGTGAAATGTGAGTAGAAGTGGCTTACATACCTCTGGGTAGAAGTTATAAGAGCTAGTGCCCAATCTGCTGTTATTACCTATAACTGCCTCAGCAATCAGAGAAGGAAGTTTCATGATAGAGTTTCCATTAGCCTGAGTCCTAAAGTGAGGACCATGAGTACAGGGTCCTGTAGATCACATTGTACATGCGAGAGAGATAAAACTTTAATTGTGTATACCACTGAAAATCTGAGGTTGTTTGTTACCAAAACATAATTTAGACTCTCCTGCATGGTACAGAAAAAGGAATCTAGAAGTGAGTTGTGGCCACACCCAAAACCTAAAATATCTGCCATTATCTTATGGGCTGGCAAGTGGGAGACTAAATTATACTAGAAGGCAATCCATGCTATGTGGTGTCAAAGCATTTAGTAAAAGTGTCCCATAACAAAACATCTTGGTCACTCTTAAGAATGGAGAGCCAAGGGCTTCCCTGGTGACGCAGTGGTTGAGAGTCCGCCTGCCAATGAAGGGGACACGGGTTCGTGCCCTGGTCCGGGAAGATCCCACATGCCGTGGAGCGTCTGGGCCCGTGAGCCATGGCCGCTGAGCATGCGCGTCCGGAGCCTGTGCCCCGCAACGGGAGAGGCCACAGCAGTGAGAGGCCCGCGTACCGCAAAAAAAAAAAAAAAAAAAAAAAAGAATGGAGAGCCAAGAATCACCTTTCTTTCAACATGGGAAAAGGAGCCAACATAAGCAAATAGAAGAAAAAAAAAAAAGTCTGGAGTAAATAGGACAAGTACGGAGAACAAAGCTTAAAAAATTGCAATTAGGGCTTCCCTGATGGCGCAGTGGTTGAGAGTCCGCCTGCCGATGCAGGGGACACGGATTTGTGCCCCGGTTCGGGAAGATCCCACATGCCGCGGAGTGGCTAGGCCCGTGAACCATGGCCTCTGAGCCTGCGCGTCCGGAGCCTGTGCTCCACAATGGGAGAGGCCACAACAGTGAGAGGCCCGCGTACCGCAAAAAAAAAAAATTTCAATTAACATCCTCAGATAGATAAAAGATTATATTGCATAAATGAAACAAGTCAGGGTTCTCCTGAAAACAAGAAAGAGCTCTTGGAAATTGAATATATGATTAGAGACACTGAAAATTCAACAGAAGTGTCATAAAATTGATTAAATACTCCAAAAGGAGTATTTAACTTTGATGAACAATAAGAGTGATGAACAATAAGAGTGAAAAGTTTAAAATACAGCATTCTCCCATAGGAGTTACAAAAAGAAAAAACAAGGAGGCAAGGACTTTGAGAATAGTTCCAATAACAGAAAGACATGAGTTTTCATACTGAAAGGATCAAGTCAAGTAAAAACTAATTTAAAAACCTGGCATATCACTGTGAAACCTCAGAACAACCCAGGTTGGTGGGAGAGGAGTGACTTAAAAGCTTCTAGGGAGAAAGAAAAGCAAGGTGGAGTCTTATAAAAAGGAGTGAGAATCAGAATGGCATCTGACTTTTCAATAGACACTAGAAGATGAGAGAAGAATATTTTCAAATGTGAGGGGAAAATATTTCCATATAAATTCTATACCTAGCCAAACTAACAGACACATGGAGTCTTAAAAACGTACTTCCTTAGTACTCTTTCTTAGGAAGAAGTTTATGGATGTGTTCCATCCAAACATGGAATAAAAACCAAGAAATATGAAGACATGAGATCCAGAAATAGTAAAGAGGCAAAAAAGTTCCCAGAATGAGAGTTTAAAAATGCATGGGACAAGAGCTATTCAGCAGGCCTGAACAGAACAACAGGGTTTAGACTGGAGCGAGAGTGTGGTAAACTCCAGGAGGGATGCTCCAAGAAAGAAGAAATGAAATTGGCAGACGATCTGAGATATTTGAAGCTATGGAGTAGCTTTCCAGTTCTGTTGAATACTTTGGAGACATAGTAATGATACATATACAATAAATTAAGAAAAAAGCAATTATTAACTCTAAAAATTGTTTTTAAAACGGGAAAAATCATAGTACACTCTGATTCCTCTGTTAACAACTTTTATGTTGCTACAATAAAGTAATACTAAATATTTCTTTAATCAAAAATTGTGCTATACCAAATATAAAATAGCTAGCTAGTGGGAAGCTGCTGCATAGCACAGGGAGATCAGCTCCATGCTTTGTGACAACCTAGAGGGGTGGGATAGGGACAGTGGGAGGGAGGCTCAAGAGGGAGGGGAGAAAAAAGAATTGTCCTAAACTTTTTTCTTTTTTTAAGAATGGGGGAGGTAAAGGTAATCATATTCTGCAGTAGGAAGTCTATAGATAATATCTAAGGAGCAAAAGAAACAGCAGTATGAAACAGGGCAGTAAATTCCAGAAGAAACAGCTGGACCATTTTATTTTGGTTTCCTCTATAAAAAAGGAAGTGGGGTGGGGAGGAATGGAGCACAGGATTGCTTTTCCTTTTTTCCTTCTAAGCCTTATAGAACTACTTGATTTTTTTAACTATTACTTTGATAAAATTAATTTTTTAAAAAAATCAGTGAAAGAAAGGGGGAGAAAGAGAGATTGAAACTCAACATCTCCATTGCCTCATCCATTTATTCCTCAGGCCTTGGTAAAGTGACCTCTGCCCTAAACTCCACAAAAATGCTCTCACCGTAGGGTTCCCTGGTTGTCACAGTGGTTAAGAATCCGCCTGTCAATGCAGAGGACATGGGTTTGAGCCCTGGTCCAGGAAGATCCCACATGCCGCGGAGCAACTAAGCCCGTACGCCACAACCACTGAGCCTGCACTCTAGAGCCCGTGAGCCACAACTACTGAGCCCATGTGCCACAACTACTGAAGCCCACACACCTAGAGCCTGTGCTCCGCAACAAGAGAACGCACCTTAATGAGAGGCCTGCGCACTGCAACAAAGAGCAGCCCCCGCTTGCTGCAACTAAAAAGAAACCCTGTGCACAGCAAGGAAGACCCAATGCATCCATAAATAAATAAATAAATAAACAGATTTAAAAAAAAAAAAGGCTCTCACTGTGAATCCAGTGGACTCTTCAATCTTTAATCTTTATCTTGTCAGCTTTACAGCTTTTGACATTAATCACTCCCTCACTGCCCTTAGTATCCAGGATTCTAAGGACTAATTTTCTTCCTTATGCCTCTGGTCACTCCCCCTCACTGACACCCATAAGCCCATCTTCCTTGACTTCTAAATTATCGTTGTTCCCTGGAACTCCACCTTGGCCTTCTACTCACTGTATCTGCTTCCCCTGGGATAGTTTCTATATTCCCTTAATTTCAACTACTACTTACATAATAACTCCCATTATAGTATTCCCAGCACAGACTACTCTACTGAGCTCTATCCAGTCTCATATATCTAACTGCTTACTACATATAGGTACATGGCTCTCCTTTATTATGTCTAAAACTTAACTAAGGCATATCCTCCAGGAATAATAACAGCAAACACATATAATGCTTACTTGTCAGGAACTATTCTAAGCATTTTAACACATTAATGTATCTGTAAGTGAATCTGATGAAGGAAATTAAGGCAGGGCCACAAAGCTAATAAATGGCAAAGCTAGGATTTCAGATGTAAAATCCAAGGTCTGGCTCTGAGGTATAGCTTCTGAGACACACACTACATTAACTCAGCAGTCACGTCACTGTTTTCCTTACCCAATGAAAAGTGACCATCATCCAACTAGTTGCTTGACACAGAGACCTCCATCTCCCTTAACCACATCAACCAGTCACCACGTTCAACTCATAATGATTTTACTTAGCATCTGCTCGCTTTCTCCCATCTTCCTAATACAAGTCTTCACCATATCTCACTTTAACTGGATTAACAGCTTCCTACTGGTCTCTTTGCTTTTAACCCATTCTCCATGTTGCTTCTAGAGTGAACATCCTGAGGCACAGGTATGCGCCTTCTCTACCCAGACCTTCACGCTACCCTGCTCATATACCCAGGCTTAAAACTTTCAGTGTGGGCTTCCCTGGTGGCGCAGTGGCTGAGAGTCCGCCTGCCGATGCAGGGGACACAGGTTCGTGACCCGGTCCGGGAAGATCCCACATGCCGCGAAGCACCTGGGCCCGTGAGCCATGGCCGCTGAGCCTGTGCATCCGGAGCCTGTGCTCTGCAACGGGAGAGGCCACAACAGTGAGAGGCCCGCGTACGGCAAAAAAAAAAAAAAAAAAACTTTCAGTGTATCCCCACAGTGTTCAGCATGAAGTTCAAACTTCTTAGTCCTTTAATTTCTAGCCTCTGCTTCAATTCCTAGGCTTAACTCTTATCATACTCTTCTATTCCTTCTCAGTGCTTTACCTGATTACCTCTCATACCGGTGTCCATGCTCACGCCACTGCCTGGAATACCTTCTACTACTCTCTTCTCTACCTTGGCCTGGTCTCAGGTAGACAACCTTCCTTTCTGTTCTTATAAATACCTGGTACACCATCTATAACAGACTTTTCCATCTATTATTGTAGTAATGTGTCTTTCCCTCTGAATTGACTGTAAGCCCCAAGAGATATCACTTCATTTCATTCATCCAACAGGAAATGGAGACAGGTAGGTTACATAACTTGCTCAAGGTCACACAGCTAGTGATCAGGGGAAATGCTGTCTAAATCCAAAACCACGCTGCATGAGTCCAAAGCTAAAGAAGGTTTTTAGGCAGAAGGAGTGAACACAATGAAAGCAATAGTATTTTCGGATAAGCTGCTATAATTTAAGACCAACAGTCCTTCTCATATTCCTGAGCAGCGGTTTAGTGGTTTCTATAGCTAACTACGCTATCTTAAAATGATAGTGAATAAGGGCAGGGTTCTCTCGGCAGTTTTCATCAACACCTTCTCTTTATCTTTGTATTACTTCTCCTGTTCAAAAGAGTAGGTCTTTCATAAAAGTTATATCTGAGGGAACAAAGGGCCCAGAATTAAATACTGTAACAAAAGAGATGTTAAAAAATGTTTTATTTAAACCTACAATTTAGAGATAAAGAAATTAAATCCCAAATTAAGTTTGGAAAATGAAGTGACCAAAGTCTTATAACTAGTGGCAAAGCTGGGACAAGATCACATTTACTTTCTTCGAAGTTAGTGTTCTTTTTCACTAACTACATAATGCTGTTTCCCACAAGCCTAACTTTATAGTATTTTACAGCTTAACACAGTAATCTCCATTACTGATTAACTTGAATGAAACTCCCCTCATAGTAAAGTTAGCTAACTCACAAATCCACTGTGTCATTGTAATATACCGTGAAGGTACAAGAACGTCTGCCCAGCTTGAAAAAACACCATGGTTTCTCATCAATAAACCTATGCTTTAAAAGCTATGGATAAGGCAAAATCAATGACTGCCTCAAAAGATATATCCTCTAGAGGAGTGCTGACCAACAGAATTTTATGCAATGACAGAAATGCTCTATATTTGAGCTGTCCAAGATGGTAGCTGCCAACTAGCCACATGTGGGTAGTGAGCACTTGAAATACTGTTAGTGCAACTGGGGAACCAAATATTTTATAATTTTTATTAATTTAAATTTAAATAGCCACTCGGGCTAGTGACTGCCATCTTGAACAGTGTGGTTTTAGAGTTATGTCAGAGACCTGAGAGGTATTTTGCAAAGGAGGCTTGAAAATAGATCACTATACAGTTTGGGGGGTTTTTTGTTTGTTTTTGTTTGTTTTGTTTTTGTTTTTGGCTGTACCGCGAGACTTGTGGGATCTTAGTTCCTTGACCAGGGATTGAACCCTGGCCCTCGTTAGTGAGCACTGAGTCCTAACCACTGGACTGCCAGAGAATTCCCTAGATCACTATACTGTTCAGTCCTATTAATGTAAAAGAGTTAACATAGGTAATGACCATGAGATCCATTATTTTGAAATTTTTTTATTAACTGCATGACCACCTTCATTTTCCAATCTATGTATCAGAGAGCAGGATATTATGTGTCATGGGAGAAAATCTTTATGGCTGGTGCAAGGCTGGGCAAAAAAAGTGAACAAACCCTCCTCCTCTAAAAAAATCAGAGGATCTCTTCAAGTGCCCAGCCTGCTCCAATGATCACAGAAGGGTCACGAAGCCCCAGGGGATCTTCCCAGGCATGAAACAAGTTCCACAACTCTGCTCTAATTCTTTCACTGGATAAATCACTGGATACATGTAAGGCAATGTCCCAGCTATGCCACATTACAATTTCTACATTACTACAAATTACTCCAAATAATCAGACAGAAAAGAAAAAGATGTAATTTTAAGCAAGGGCTTCATTAATTTATGACTGTGCTATGTATTTTATCCTTCCTCCCCTTTCTCTATTGTTTAAATACTTGCTAGAAAAAAATTAACTTCCAGCTAGTAATATGTTTGTTTTTTTTTAATATCCAGAAAATCTTGGAGCAGGGCTTGTATATCCCTTTTACTCATAGGAATATAATATTTCTTTAATTAGCTTATCATCTTTCAGTAATATTGTTTCAATTTCCATGATACCTCCCCTAGCATGTTTATCCAATATTTATATTCTCCTGTCTTCTCTATCCAACTGTTCTGAATACTTCATTGCCCTAGTTAATAATTCTTCCTTTCTCTTATACATGTCCCATTTTCCCTTAGAATCTTGACAATTTTTTTTTTCTGACACTTATCAAACCTAAACAACATTTTGGAAATGAACTATCTCCTCCTGGAAAAAAGCATATTCATAGAAATGACTGGTGTCTAAATGCACTCAGACCTCTCCCAGATTTTTTACCTAGCTCTGTGAAGGCCCACAGGATCACAGATAAGAGAGTATGTGGATGGCTCAAGACAATCAGTTACTACCATAAATAAGTCAAGCGTAAATCATGCTGACAGTGTGAAGTCTGGACCAGGAAATAATACCAAAAGAAATGCCATCTTCAAGTATAAAAAACTGTGATTTGTGTATGTTCCAAGGGCAAAATGATTTATATATGTTCCAGAGGCAAAGCATGTTGACACTGTACATTTCCATATAAGTGTGGTGCTCAGCTTACATTAAAGCAAACATAGTAATTCAGGGCCAAAGCTACCAAAGATAGGCTTCTAAAGTGTTTCCATAAGAATGGGTATCTGTGGGCTTCCCTGGTGGTGCAGCAGTTAAGAATCCGCCTGCCAATGCAGGGGACACAGCTTCGAGCTCTGGTCTGGGAAGATCCCACAAGCCGCAAAGATCCCACATGAAGCAACTAAGCCCATGTGCCACAGCTACTGAGCCTGAACTCTAGAGCCCATGAGCCACAACTACTGAGCCTGCATACAACTACTGTAGCCCACACACCTAGAGCCCATGCTCCGCCACAAGAGAAGCCACCACAATGAGAAAGCCCGCACACCACAACGAAGAGTAGCCCCCGCTCGCTACAACTAGAGAAAGCCTGCATGCAGCAATGAAGTCCCAACGTGGGCAAAAATAAATAAATAAATAAATTTATTTTTAAAAAAAGAAAAAAAGAATGGGCACTGCATCGACTTAGAAGATCCTCTTGTTTCCTTTCTGCATAAGATGGTGGCAATGAGTGAAGCAAGAGCAGCAGCAGGTCAAAGGCTTCTAACAGGATGAGATAAAAAACTGAAAATCTAAATGAAATGTAAAATATATACAAACATGTCAACATATTTATATGTTTCACATCTACCATCTGCGAACTATTCCTGAAGTTTAAGGCAATTAGTAATATGAACTGGGATTCAAGGAATTGGAATTCTTTGAAAACAAGAGGAGATATATCCAGGTAGTCTGAATGTGACCTTGGTCATATTACTTAAGCTCTCTGTATATAATAACAGTACCTAAATTGGGTTGTTATAAGAATTAGATGAGTTAATATACATCAACCACTTAGAACAGTACCTGGCATGTAGTAAATTCTATGGTTAATTGTTATTGTTCTAGGATAAAGAAGCATTTTCTATTTTTTTAATTTAATAAATATTTTTAATCCAAGTTCTGCTTATTTTCTTTACTATTCTTTAAACTTAAACCATTTTACCAATTAAAAATAGTAGTACAAGAGAAGCTCAGTTACAACATACCTTCTATCATATAAATAAAGGTCTTGTGAATAGTTAGCCAATAAGGCCAAAACTAGTTCTGACCACATATGCATTAAAAGGGAACTTTGTATGTACATTTGATAACATTTTTAAAGTATCTGTAAGTTATCACTATCGCTTTTTTTTCTTATCACAAATAGTACCTGTTAATTTTACAGTTATAAAACATTTAATTAAAATATAAAATTAATTTTATAAAATTATAAAATATAAAACCTACAGATAAGAAAAGCAGAGTAAAAATCACCTGAAATTCCATCATACCACTGTTACCATTTTTTTCAATCACTTTATTACCATTATTACCATTAAACTTCCATTTTTTCATATGCATAGGCAGATGGAGATCTTTTTTCAAACATTGAGATCGTATTATAACCCAATGTTTTATACTCTACTATCTTTCATTTAGCACAGTAACATGAGCAACTTTCCACTGCACTGAACCTCTTAAAGCTGCAAGTACACTTTCCTACCCTTTCTCCAGGCAGACTCTTATTTGAAACTTCTGTATAAAAAACAAATAGACTACCATATGATCCAGAGATTCCACTTTTGGGTATGTCTAAAGAAAACAAAAACACTAATTCATAAAGATATATGCACTCCTATATACACTGCAGCATTATTTGTAATAGCCAAGATACGGAAGCAACCTAAGTGTCCTTCATCAGATGAATAAAGAAAATGTGGTACACACACACAAACACACACACACACACACACACACACACACACACAATGGAATATTACTCAGCCCTAATAAAGTGTGATATCTTTCCATCTGTGACAACATAGATGGACCCAGAGAGTATTATGCTAAGTGAAGTAAGTCAGACACTTGAAAGACATATACAGTACCATCTCACTTACATGTGGAATCTAAAAAACAAAACAAACAAAGATAACAAAACAGAAACAGACTCACAGATACAGAGAACAAACTGATGGTTGCCAGAGAGGAGAGAGGAGAGTTGATGAGTGAAATAGGTCAGGGAAATTAAAAGGCATATACTTCCAGTTATAAAGTAAACAAGCCATGGGGATGTAATGTACAGCAAAGGGGATATAGTGAGCAATATTGTAGTAACTCTGGGGACAGATGGTTACTAGACTTGTGGTGATTATTTTGTAGTGTATAAAAATATCGAATCACTATGTTGTACATCTGAAACAAATATAATATTGTAAGTCAATTACACTTTAATAAAAACAAAACCAAAAACAAATAGAGACAAAGCTGCTGTGGCTGAAGCAGAATTAACTTGTGTTCAGCCTCCCCCATTCCCAGGGTCCTCAAACTTCCTCCAAAGAAATCAAGGGCATTTCTGAATAAAGGTTAACAATCTAAGTTTGAAAACATCATTTTAAAAAACTGGCTACACAATATTACATTTTGTGGATGTTCATAATTTAACTAATTACCTAATGATGAACATTTAGTTGCTTCCTTTTATAAAAAGTGCTATGAGGGACTTCCCTGAAGGTCCAGTGGTTAAGACTCCGCGCTTCCACTGCAGGGGGCGCGGGATGGATCACTGGTCGGGGAACTAAGATCCTGCATGCCACACAGACAAAAAAGAAAAAAAAAGTGCTATGATAAAAACGTTTGTGTACATCCATCCTTACTTACAGGCTTTTGACATGTATTGCCAAATTATACTCTAGAAATTTGTATCAGTATATATCTCTGCCAGAGGTATATGAGACTGACCATTTCTCTGCAACTTTACTAATATCAGGTATGATCATTAAAATAAATAACTTTGCCAAACTTTAATCCATTAAATGCTGTCTTAAACTTACATTTCTTTCATTTCTATTTATACTTCTACGAATTTCTGTGTTCCTGTCCTTTGCCCATGTTCTACGAGGATGCTTGTATTTTCTTACTAAGTCACAAGACTTCTTTACACTGCAAAGATAGTAACCTTTTGCCTCTGCACTGCAAATAATTTTCTTATTTTGCAATCTGTGTTTTAATTTCCTAACAATTTTCTACAAGCTTTTAAAATCTAATTAAAAATTAAAATAGAGTTAACATGAAAAAGATCCATGGTCAAGCATAATATTAAAAAAATCTGGTTTACTCTATCCTTCAGATATATACATATTAATTTATACATAATTTACTCACTTTACTTGAATGTACGACTCCAATGTGTAACTAAACTGTAGTTTATGAAACTAAAATATATTTGGAATAAAAGATTTCACTCATTAAACAGCCGTCATTACTTTTATAAACAATAGGTCATCTAAATATAAAACTGACTTTAAGTGTCAATGTCAGTGACTGATTAGTGATATTGGATCCTAAGAGGAAATGAACGAGCAAGAACAAATTAAATTTTTATACATGCAGCTGTATCATGACACAGCCGGCACATATGGAGACAAAAAAGCAGCTAAATATAAATGGCAAAGGTCAAAAAAGTTTTAAGTCACAAATAACCACTTGGTTATTATTGTCTATATTTTAACAATAAATTAAACTATTATACTAAGAGTAAAATTAGATGAAGTAAATCATCTAATCCTAAACTATTTTAGGGTATATTCATTGCTAAGTATGTTTCCTGCTAAAGTTTAACATTGAAAAATCTAAATAAAATGATAAATAATTTTACATCCTTCTTTTATGAACTTTATGTTTTATGAATGAAATAAATGTAGTCTCAGGACTTGAATTATACAATAAATTGTACTGCAATGAACTTCAACCATTTCTAAATTTTTTCCTTATGAATTTTTACATGAAATACTTCTTAAAATTATGAGCCACGAATTAGGCATGTTAACTTTAATATTCTGTTATAATATGGTTTTATTTGTATTACATTTTTGTATCTAAACCTATTCTATATATGATTAAAACAAATTGGGTGGATAACAAAAGTACTTATGTTTTACAGTATAAAAACATTTAAAACAAGCTGAACAATCAGACTTCTCCAATAATGGAACCTTTCTCTCCTCAGTTTATTACTGTGTATAAATAAGACAGTTTTTTCGAAGGCATCTAAAGAAGACAACCTTATCAAAAAGGCACCAGGGAATAAATTAAGGATGAAAGGCTAGTGCTGCTTCCGATGAATACCACCAACGCTAATGGGGACGCTAGGCATCGAAACCCGGAAGTGGAGGCCTTCATTAATGCTCTTAGACTAATTTTTATGGGATGTGAATCCAGCTACACGCAGATTACAAATTCTGAGTTCGGTATAAGTATGAACTTCCTACCACTAGCAAACTCTACCACCGTCATTATTTTTCACCACTGTCACCAAATGTCAAATCTTTCAGCCTAAAAACACATTATTATTTTAATAATCAGGCATAACTTGCAACTTTCAGGATATCTTATAGAAACAGCATTGGTGGGTATTATATACTTTTGTTGATACTCTATTATCCAACAAAGAAACTATGTATATAGGTGTAGTTCAATTTTGTCACTGTCAAGGGTTCAGAATTTTTTATTCTTCTCTTCCTTTACTCTATTTATCAGTAATAGAGGCTCATTAATTCCTCCTCCAAAATGTTTGCCATTTCCTTTATATCACTGCTTTTACTGTCTTTCCCTTTCTGAAAAAACTGATAGCCTCACATACAACTATTGGAATGATCTTCAAACAAGGTAAAGACACAGAATAAAGTGTACAATGGTACACTGAACAAAAACGTTTTAAAGCTCAGAATATAAAATTATAACTATAACAGTGTAAGGAAGTATATGGACAAGTATTTTTAAGAAAAATAGCTATTTTAAGTTATAGGCAAGGTGAAATTTTCATTAAAATCATTTTTAGGTAGTTAATAATTTTAAAAACAGTTGTATCATTCACAAACATTCATTTCATCATACCGTAACCTGGTTTAGGAATCTACCTGAACTATATTCTAAGTTGATCATTTAAAACCATTCACCAATGGCCTCTCCTTACCGTTCCACTCTTCCTAACCTCCCTTACTTACTATCCTCCTTGTCCTCCAACTACAAACTTAACTAGAGTAATTCCTAACGACACCCAACATTTATCTTTGCCACCACGCCCTAGCTAAATTCTCCTCTTCCCTTATCACCGTTATAGACTGAGAAAGACAAAAGCAGCCCCTGACAGCTGGGGGCTGGCCTGTCACTCTTGAGTCAGGCGCTGTGATGCTGGCTTGGCACTCAGAGCTACACCAGTGTGTGCATAGCAAAACACTTCATTCTCAACACAAACGATTTCAGACAAGGCCACTCTATGATTTTACCTGAACAGAAACAAAAACAAGAAACAAAAATACTGTCCAAACTCAAAAATGGTCAAACACTCCCCTTTTCTGGATAATGTGTCTGCTTCCTTACCAATTCCAGTCATAGCCCCGCTGTGTTCTTCTTGCCTTCTAGAGAAGTACTATTAAGATACCCAACCACAGAATGATTGCTTTCTTCTCACAGCATCCATTCCAGAGCAAACCCCAGTTTCCTTGACCCTTTTCCCAAATCACCTAACATAAACCCAAGTCCTATAAGTCTTTTCTAACACCCCCCTTAACTGAGATGCTCCAAGGTTCCACATGATGTGCCATGTCCCTTGCTGCCTCAAGTTCATATATACAATTTTTTGTTGTTGTTGTTCAAGTGTGTTCCTGATGGCATTTACATATATATAATTATATAATGCTTTTTTGAATCTTGTTCAAATCACCTATTAACTAAAAGTGCCTATTATCTGAAACCAAACTACTTTTAGTTTCAGTATATACTTTTACAGTTCATATTACATTTTATGCATTTACTTATACATTAAGTAAATGTGCTTCCACCACAAGCAAATAGACATTTGTTCCTTAATTCCATAAAAAACAGATAAGTTCCTTGTGGATCCAAACATTTATATCTTTATTTCACTACAAAGAAGGAACACACAGATATGTCATTAATCCCTTTTATTTATTGGTACATCCCCAAATTCTGTTCCTGGATCCTTTTCTTGCCAGTCACATTTTCTTCTGTGATGCTATCCACCTCATGTTCACTACCACCTAAATTTGATGACTTCTAAAGTGATAACTATAATCCAGCCTTCTAAGATCCACATGGATCTATCCAATTGGATGGTTACAAGGCTCTCACACTCACATATCTAAAACAGAACTCAGTATCTGGGCCCCCAAACCTGTGTCTGTCCCATTCACTCACCCAGGTTAGAAATCTAGACTTTCCTCTACAACTAACAGTTTACCAAATCTTGAGTCTTTTTAATGTTTTTCTTAACATCTCTCATCTTCCTGTTTATACCCAGTATTACTACCTTAGTTAAGGTCCTTACCACCCTCCCCCGTAAACTATAGTTCTCTTACCTCCCTCAAATTCATCTTCAATATAATATTGTACAAAACCATCTAGACTGAAAACCTGCTCAAATTAGTTCCTTGCTTAAAATCCTTCAATGGCTCCCCAGTGTCATTAAGTTGAAGGCCAAACCTCCCACCTCTTCAACTGACTCTCTTGTACTGTCCCCTCAACCTTAAGCCATATTCAACTATATGAAATGTCCTAAAAATGCTAGGCGTTGGGTATAATGCTCCCACTGCTGAGAATCACTTCCCTAGATGTCTGACTGACAAACACTCTCCTCTTACAAGACTCAGCTTAACAATCACCGCACATAAAATATTTTTTAACACCCTGACAAATCAAGCATATATTCCCCTTTTGAATTCCATTGTAATTCCTGACAGCATCTACATCACTTTAATGCACTTCTGTATATACAGCTTTTTCTCCTATTCTGAACTGTAAGCTCCTTGAAGACAGAGCCACGACCTGAGTTAATTCAGCTTTGTATCCTGAGCATTTAACACCATGCCCGACACAAAACAGAACTACATAAATAAGTTAAATAATTGATTTGCTAATTCACAGCAAAAGAAATAATTTTTCCATGAATCGTAAGAGTAAGGCTATCACCACAAAGAATCTTCCTGGTGCTACACCATTTCACATAGTTCTGTATCCTGATTGTGATGGTGGTTACACGAAGCCACACATGTGATAAGATTTCATAGAGCTTTACACACATTGTACCAATGCCAATATTTTGAAATTGTTTTAATGTTTTGATATTGTACTATAGTTATGTAAGATGTAACCACTTGGGGAGACTGGGTGAAGAGTAAATAGGACCTCTCTATACTATTACAAATTTTTAATTCATAGGAAAAAAAAAAGTAAGGCTAAAAGTTAAAGGATGTTCTATCAAGGACTGGTGTACCTTAAAGACATCTTTAGAGATAAATAACTTCTTTGCAAAATGCTAAAAGAAAAAGAAACGTTACAAGATGATCAGTTTACGGCTTTCCGAATTGCGGCTTGTACTGATGCTCACAAGAAATAAACAAGATTTAAGATCCCACCTTTTAAATCCTGAAATGAACAAATTAAACACTGGCTACTTATTCAACAATAAAAATAATCTTAATAATGCTAATTAATATAAACACATAGGGACTTCCCTGGTGGTCCAGTGGTAAAGAATCTGCCTTGCAATGTAGGGGACGTGGGTTTGATCCCTGGGGTCAGGAAACTAAGATCCCACATGCTGCAGGGCAACTAAGCCCGCGTGCCACAATTATCGAGCTCGCACACCTCAACTAGAGAAGCCATGTGCTGCAAACTACAGAGCCCACGCACTCTGGAACCCGCACGCCACAACTACAGAGCCCACGTGCCCTGGAGCCTGCACACCACAACTGAAGAGAGAGCCCGCAGGCCACAACTAGAGAGAAGCCCACGTCACAACGAAAGATCCCGCATGCCTCAACAAAGATCCAGCGTGCTGCAACTGAGACCCGACGCAGCCAACAATAAAATAAATATTAAATAATAAATAAATCTTTAAAAAAATTAAACACATAAAATCAGGGACATAAATGTGAAAGAAAATATTTTAAAGGTTTAAAAACAAAATGAAGGAAAACAACTTTATAATCTCAGAGTAGAAATTGATATAGGAAAACAACTTTATAATCTCAGAGTAGAAATTGATATAACCACAATTTAGCATTTAGAAAACAAGTTAGCATTTCTTAATCAAGTTGAAAATACACATACCTTATGACTCAAATATTTTTTTCTAGATATAGTCTAGAAAAATTCTTGCATATGTGTACCTGAAGACTTGTAAGAGAATGTTCAGTACGTATCGTTTATAATGGCAAAAAATTTAAAAATCAAATTGATTAATAATAATGATAATAGAATATAGTATATTCATATAAGAGAATACTATACAATATAATTATGGATATATGAATATCCATATAAGAATATGGATGAACTACAGCTATATATAATAAGTCTTTAAATATTAAGCACAAAAATCAATTTTAAAAGTTTTTTAAAAGCCATTAATAAACGCCTTAATCAATTTCTAATTTTCTTCCAATCCCAAAGAAATATAAATGGGAAAACTATGGTATGACTACCTTTATTAGACAGGTAAAAATTTTTTCAATTAGAAGTTAACCTGACAGCTAGTAAACAATTATTTTCAATAAAATAAAAATGAAGAATCTAAGTCAGCACTGTCCAACAGAACTTTCTGTGATGATGGAAAGGTCCTATATTTGTACTGTGCAACACAACAGCTACTAGTCATATGCAGCTACTGAGCACTTGAAATGTGGCTATTGCAACAGAGAAACTAAATTTCAAATGTTAATTGAAGTTAAATTTAAAGAGCTGTATTTTATAAGTGATAATCATATTGAACAGTATAGCCCTAAATATTTCCTTCATAGAAACATAACCTAGAAGAATAATTATGCAATGCAAAATCTAAAATACCTAGTTTGGGACTTCCCTGGTGGCGCAGTGGTTAAGAATCCTCCTGCCAATGCAGGGAACACGGGTTTGAGCCCGGGTCTGGGAAAAATCCCACATGCCACGGAATAATTAAGCCCGTGCACTACTACTGAGCCTGCGCTCTAGAGCCCGCGAGCCACAACTACTGAGCCCTCATGCCACAACTACTGAAGCCTGCACACCTAGAGCCGTGCTCTGCAACAAGAGAAGCCACCACAATGAGAAGCCTGCATGCCGCAACTAGAGAGAGCCCGCGTGCAGCAATGAAGACCCAATGCAGCCAAAAAGAAATAAAATAAAATAAATAAATAAATAAAATAAAATACCTAGTTTTAGGGACTTCCCTGGTGGTCCAGTGGGTAAGACTCTGTGCTCCCAAGGCAGGGGACTCGGGTTCAATCCCTGGTTGGGGAACTAGATCCCACATGCCACAACTAAGAAGTCCACATGCCGCAATGAAGATCCTAAAGGTCCTACATGCCGCAACTAAGACCCGGCACAGCCAAAATAAATAAATATTTTAAAAATAGTAATAAAAAATAAAATACCTAACTTTGGCATCTTAAGTTGATTTTCTTTATAGTAAGTCTATATGTATATATTTTAAATTTATTTATTTTTTATTTTTGGCTGTGTTGGGTCTTCGTTGCTGCGTGTGGGCTTTCTCTAGTTGCAGCAAGCGGGGGCTACTCTTCGTTGCAGTGCATGGGTTTCTCACTGCGATGGCTTCTCTTGTTGTGGAGCATGGGCTCTAGGCGTGCGGGCTTCAGTAGTTGTGGCACACAGGCTTGGTTGCTCCACGGCATGTGGGATCTTCCCGGACCAGGGCTCGAACCCATGTCCCCTGCATTGTGAGGAGGATTCTTAATCACAGTACCACCAGGGAAGCCCGTAAGTCTGTATTAATTTATAACGTCCTTTGCTTTTCAACTCTCACCACTAAATCAAACCTCAGGTGTTGGATGGAAAGATGCTTTCGTTATAAAAAAGACATTTTACATAGTTCTCTAGGTCCTTTCACATCTAAAATCTCCACTGAAACTATATAACTACTGAAAACATACAATTAAATTAAATTTCCATTCTCCCACCGAAAATATAATAGGAAAGGCTCTGTTGTCACAGATGAGAATACTAGCTCTGGCACTTACTAATTCTATGACATCAGTCAAGTTTATTTAACCTGAGCTTCAATCTTCTCATTTTAAAATGAAATAATATCTAACCCAGATGAATACCAAGATTAAATAAAATGAAACAAATTTGCATTACACAGTGTCTGACCCTTATTAGAAACTTCCTAATTGTGATTTGCCTTTCCCACTTCCTCCCCCGCTCCTTCCCCCTGAATAGAGGGCTTTTGCTCTCTCCAAAATAAGCAAACCATGCTATTTTCCTCTCCCTTTTGAGTAAAAAGGCATTTTCCTCTTTTTTTCACTTTTTTCTATTGAGAGATTTGTTTTCTGAATAACTTAGTAAAAACATAATATTAAACTCTATGGCATCAGAAAAGTATTCCATGCTATAGATTACACTAAGTTTTAATACACAGCAGCTTACAATACTAAAAAAAAAATTGTCAAAATAAATGTATATGTCAAAAGTCACAACAGACATGTAACACAGCTGTTACATGAACTCAGCAATGTTTTACAGATCACCAGAGTGTAAATGCTGGGAGTAACTAAGAAAGAAAGGTATACAACCTCTTCGTAATCATGATTAAGAAAAAATAAGGAAAAATCAAAATTTATCTTTTTAAAATGCATTTATTTTCTTCAATTTTTTCTGTGCATATCAGTTAATAGACCTAGAATTGTATTTAATAAATTTAGTTTTATAGCACTTAACACCTCATAATGAACATATTCTAAGTCATCAGTTATTCTTCAAATTATTTTTTGATGGCTAATATATTATTTTATTCAGAGCTAAGCAAAGTGTTTGGCACATAGTAGGTATTCAATAAATACTGGATGAATGAATAGGTCCAAGTTTTTCCACTGTAGGGACATACCATAATTCAACCATAGGCTGATTTTTGTACATTTTTCTTCGTGTCGATATTTGCATTATCAATAATGCAATAAATTTTGCCATAAGCCTTTGGTTAACTATTTCCTTATAAGCCAGGTTTTTCAATAAAGAATAATCTTTATTTACTATGAGTTTCAACCTTTTTCCCTCTACCTTGGTGAAACTCCCTCTTCTTCAGTAGGCATATTAGTTGGACTACCTGCTCAGGCACAAGGCTCTATATTTTATACAACTGTATTAGATACTTCATTTTTACATAATGTTTAAATACCTTTGAACTGATTTTCTAAACCAACATTCAGATAATGTTCAAAGTAAGTTGTCTCTTTTATTAATATTTTTTTTTTTTTTTTTTTTTTAATGCGTTACGCGGGCCTCTCACTGTTGTGGCCTCTCCCGTTGCGGAGGACAGGCTCAGGACGCGCAGGCTCAGCGGCCATGGCTCACGGGCCCAGCCGCTCCGCGGCATGTGGGATCTTCCCAGACCGGGGCACGAACCCGTGTCCCCTGCATCGGCAGGCGGACTCTCAACCACTGCGCCACCAGGGAAGCCTATTAATATATTTTAAGTAAATAATTACTACTTAGACTTAAGAATTAAATACAGTACAATCTTGTCTTCACTATTTTACTTCACTATTTTTAAATGTTAATAACTTCGCTTCATTATTTTAAGATACTAATTCAAGGGATTAAATTTTATGTATACTAAAAATTAATTTCTATTCTGAAGGAAACAGCTATGAAGTTCAGATATAATTTTTAAAGTTTTATCACTATATGGAAAGTTTTAACATAGCCATCATTATGTTTAAATGAGATATGATGTATTTAGTATTTGTAGCAGACAGAATTCTGTCACTCCCAATTATCCCTAACCCTCAAATAATTCTCTCCTTTGTGAAGATGATGGGATATCACTCTTGTGATTATGTTACACAGATATAATTACAGTTACTAACCAGTTGACTTTGAGTTAATCAAAAGAGAGATTATGGGGTGTGTTTGGGGCTCTATATAATCACATGAGTTTTTAAAAAGCAGAAAATTTTTCTCTGGCTGGTAACAAAAGGAGAAGTCAGAGAGACTGGAAGCAGGCAAGACCCACCACTGCTGACATGAAGATGTTGGGTCCACCAGGCAAGGATGTAAATATGGCCTATAGGAGCTGACAGTGGTACCTGGCTCATAGCCAATGAAAAAATGGACACTTCAGTTCTATAAGCACAAGGAACTAATTTGTACCAGCAATACAAGTAGAAAGAGAGCCCTGAGCTACAGATGAGAACAAGTTGGCTGACACCTTGGTTTCAGTCTTGTGTTATTCTGAGCACCCAGCAACAGAGAACCCGGCCACACTGCACCAGACTTCCGACCTATAGACTGTGAACTGATAAATGGGTATTGTTTTAAAGCCACTAAGTTTGTGGTAATAGAAAGCTAATTCAGTATTGAAGTGGGAGGAAGGAAAAGAGGGGGAAGAGAAGTGTAAAAAAATGTATACCTCATAAACTGCAGGAAGTAGTGCAAAGTAGTGCTCAAGGACTATCCTACAGCTCAAAAATAACAACCCTAGCATAATAATAGCTCTTAACAGAGCATCTACCTACCAATGCAATGGGCAAGGTTAAAAAAAATAAAAGCCTACACAAAATTTTAAGTCTTTGGGGTTTGTTTTCTACATTCTTTCTTATCTGTGAGTGTCTCTCCTCATCCATTCAGATTATGAAATTCTTAAGACTAACAGTAACTCCTATCCCTACCAAAACAGAAAAGTATCTGAGTGATCCCTGGTATGTACTCACTACACTTAAATAAAAATTAGCTTCATCTGAATGCTACTAAACTATCCAGGATAGTGGTTCCCATACAGCTGTGTGGGAACTCAGATGATATTTTAAATACTTCATTGCAGAAATGTAGAACATAAGAACAATGTCGATGCTTGCAAGTTGTCTTTCTTAGGGCTTTTCCTTTATTCAGAGATGGTATCCTTCCCACGAACTTACAGTAATTACAAATGTCCTTACATGGCAAAATAAAAAACAGCAATGCAGCAGTGTGCTGGAGCTGCCTTGTACCAGCTGAAGACACCTCATTGTTAAATTTGTATGAATCCCATGAGATGGTTGTTAAATACAGCCACTATTGAATATTAAAGTATAAAGATAAAATTAAATGAATTGTATGGAAAAATGGTAAAAAAATTACTAAAAAGTTGTTACTCCCTAATTATTTTACTACATTTTACTATTACCTACATTGTGAGGTTATTTACATCTTTTGAATCTGTACAGTGGAACTACTACATAATGGTGTGTCACTGTGCCTTTCTTCCAACTCCACATCACTGACATTACATTGATAGCTTGAAATTGGCCATGATGTTCATACCATGGAAACTGGTAAGTACTACAAATCATGGCATGATGTATTGTTTTGCTGATTGTCTAGACACTTAGGAAAGTGATGAAGAAAATGTTAACAATACAGATTAAATATAACAGTGATTCATGTCTATAGATGTTACATTGTGAACAGCACAAAAGCTGAGGAAATATTTTACAATATTCAAAAACTGTTATCCAAGTCATCAAAAACAATCACAATAAAGTTCTGACATACATCATTTTTGTCTTACTTTTGTGCTAACTCATTAGTATAAAAATCACTTAATATTCGTGTAAGAACTACACTTGTTCATCAATTGCAAGCAGAGTTTGGCTACAGATACAAGAGTTCAGGAAAAAAAATCAAGGAAGGTATTCTGTGAGAATCAACTGGCCACATGGAATTTATAATAAAGAGTATTATACATGTATTATTATTTGTAAATTGTATTCTACATCCTTTATATCAGTAAAACTTATAAGACACACTCAACGTTTTTTGGAAAGTCAGTTATTAAACATTTACCAAATCAGCTATTTTTTTTTTTTTTTAACGTTTACTGGTCCAGGGACTTCCCTGGTGGTACAGTGCTTAAGAACCCGCCTTCCAATGCAGGGGATGCGGGTTTGATCCCTGGTTGGGGAATTAAGATCCCACATGTCACAGGGCAACTAAACCCACATGCCACAGGGCAACTAATCCACGCACCGCAACTAGAGAGAAGCCTGCAACGAAGAGTCCGAATGCAGCAATGAAGATCCAGTACAGCCAAAATTTAAAAAAAAAAATGTTTACTGGTCTACAAATTACCAAAATTACAATCTCTGACAGAAACAGCATTTATACTTTTTAATCACTTTTTTCTCTAGTTGTAGAATAAAAGGTTTAGTCCTCAGTAGGAAGAACTTTTGGCAGTTGTAAGTGGTGAGACATTTTCAAGTTGAGAGCAGGGTAGAAGTGGTGATAATCTAGTAACAGTGCTGGTGCAGTCTGAAGATCAGCGCTGGTAAGTAAGCTGTTCATTACTGGACCATGACAAGTATACAAACTAAGAAAAGCATTTGTACAATGGTATTTGGTCTGCAAGAGATCAGAAATTTAAAAAAAAAAAGCCTGGTATCACTACTCTAGGATACCAAAGTTTGCCAGGAGAGTACACCTGATATAGTCCTGCTGAATAACTGGGGTAGCTGCCTTCAAGCAAACTCTGCTGCTACTCAAAAAAGGCAGCCAGCCATAAAAAAGAATGAAATTTTGCCATTTGCAACAACATGGATGGACGTGGAGGGCACTATGCTAAGTGAAATAAGTCAAATCAGAGAAAGACAAATACCGTGTGATATCACATATATGTGGATTTGAAAAAAATAACACAAACTAGTGAATATAACAAAAAGGAAACAGACTCACAGATAGAACAAACCAGTGGTTACCAATGGGGAGAGGGAAGCGGGAGGGCCAAGATAGGGAAGGAGACTAAGAGGTACAAACTAATATATATAAAATAAATAAGCTACAAGGATATTTTATATAACACAAGGAATACAGCCAATATTTTATAATAACTATAAATGGACTACAACCTTTAAAAATTATGAATCACTATGTTGTACACTTGTAACATATAATATTGTACATCAACTATAGCTCAATTTTTTTTTTTTTTTTTTTTTTTTTTTGTGGTACGCGGGCCTCTCACTATTGTGGCCTCTCCCGTTGTGGAGCACAGGCTCCGGACGCGCAGGCTCAGCGGCCATGGCTCATGGGCCCAGCTGCTCCGTGGCATGTGGGATCTTCCCGGACCGGGGCACGAACCCGTGTCCCCTGCATCGGCAGGCGGACTCTCAACCACTGCGCCACCAGGGAAGCCTTCAATTTTAAAAGAGTAAAGAAAAAAAAAAAAAAAATGGGGAAGCCAGGTGCCCCAGGCCAGAGGCCATTCCCAGAAGCTGCTAGTGAAAGACAAATGTGTACCACTTGTTTCTTTTTATTCCACTTTCCCCGGCCAAATTTCAGCTTTCTTATACCATCACCATCAATAACATTTACCAATCTTGAGCTATCTTCACTCTCCTTTAAATGCCCAGATGCACGGCTAATGTTTTATAAATACCTGATTTTAGTTCATCTATTAGGCTATTTTTATATGATGTACCACTCCCCTTCTCCCAGCTTTTCTGGATGTCTTGAATATTATTTATATTTCCGGTTTTGTAAAATAAAAATATATCATTAAAAATGTTTATAAGATGTTTAAAAGACCTTTACCTTCTTTCAACTTAAGGATAAATTATGAGCTAAAGAGTAAAGATATTAATATTTATTGATACACAGTATTATTATACAATAATATGATAATTAACTAATATTAATTAATTCTTGACCATAACCCAAGAATTTCTCAGAGCTTATTCCCATGGAACTATGTCCCATGAGATGATTCTTTAAAAAACAAACAAGGGCTTCCCTGGTGGCGCAGTGGTTGAGAACCTGCCTGCCGATGCAGGGGACACGGGTTCGAGCCCTGGTCTGGGAAGATCCCACATGCCACGGAGCAGCTGGGCCCGTGAGCCACAACTACTGAGCCTGCGCGTCTGGAGCCTGTGCTCTGCAACAAGAGAGGCTGCGATAGTGAGAGGCCCGCGCACCGCGATGAGGAGTGGCCCCAGCTCGCCGCAACTAGAGAAAGCCCTCGGACAGAGACGAAGACCCAACGCAGCCAAAAATAAATAAATAAAATTAAAAAAAAAAAAAAACAAACAAACAAACAAAAAAGAGGTACCAATGTGCCAGTATTCAACAAGTAGGTAAAAATACCACATTCTACATCTTTGAGGCTGATAGCATACTTTAGCATAATAAGGCATTGAAAAGTCATATATTAACTTTGTGTAACCAAGAATTTCCCAAACTTACTGAATAAGGACTTTTTTTCCCTTCCAGGGAACACTTCCTAAAACACCATAAAACTACTTGTTTGCAAAACATGCTTTGGAGCATTAGCCATAGTTCAATCTCACCACTGAGCCTGAGGCCATTCAAATTAACTCCTTCCTATGACAGTCCTATCTATAGCTAATATCACTATGTGCAAACACCTTTATATAGTGTCTAAGGAATAGTCCAAATACATTTTGGTCATTCTGTAAAATTTTTTCATCAGATCTTATAACCTTATTATCAGGCTAACTAGCTGCTCAAACTTGTCCATGACCTAAAGACAAATTCTTGTAACTCTGTATCTAAGTATGATAGCACTTGACATGTTTAAAGAAATATCCCTATAAAAAAAACAATATAGTAACTCTCCCTGGTTTTTCTAGATCTCATTGCATTAGTTTCTATGACGGCATGATTTCCTTTTAAGTGCTTTAGAATTGTTTTGCCTTGGTTTTCCTAGGAAAGTCAACAAGAGTTAGGAAAGAAATACACTCATTTTGATTTGCAGTCATCCCCTTCTGAATAGGAAGCAGCATTATGAATTAAATTGTGCAAGTACTAGAATTAGCTGTAATCGTGGAGGATATACAAATTAAAGGAAATTGGCTCTTCACCCTGCAGTTTAAATGAAGTAAAAGAAAGCCAAGAATTAAAAGTTTATAATAAAAAGGTAAAGTGATAGGAACAGAAGAAGAGCAGATGCAAGCTAGGCAGCAATGGGCAAATGATTGAAATTTCAAGCTAGTTTTCCTTTGTTAAAAGCAGCTTCTCCAGTAAAGAAAAATTGATTAATCAGAGAAACTGACAAGGATCACAGGAACCTGTTCAATTTCTCTTAGCAGCCAGCTCCATGTGTTAAAGACTTTGAAGCAGAAAGACACTGATTATCAATTTCCTACAGAAGCTCTTTACACCAGGAAGAGGGAGTGGGGGTGGAAGTTGACCAAGAGGAGAAACACACACACAGACACACACAAAGTGGTGAGAGGAGCAAAATGAGTGAAAGATTTTAAAATAGAAGTGTTTTAGAACAGATGGGAAAATAATAGCACAAAGAAAGCAAAGGCTAAGGTGAATTTATAATGTGGAAGAATATGTCCTGCATCCTTTGTGATGCTTTATTTTTGCTAGCTAAAATACGATGTTCCAGAACCTACTGGGGCATCCAACCTCAATTCTGATAAGCATTAGCTTAAGAATGGGCCAAACATCCAGGAGAAAAGAGAAAATTTATAGCATGATATACACAGCAGAAACTGATAGCAGTTTAAATATATGGTAGGAATAAAATTAATAACACAGGATTAGGGTGGGCTGTTCCTGGTGGCTGTGTTGAGAAAATGAGTAGGGTGGCCAATAATTTAAGTGGGCATGATATGAAAAGGTTAATTCAGTTTGAGTATAGAGGGGGAATCTCAGTGTTTAAAGAAGATTCATGGGTGACAACTAATAAATATGTGGATAAGCAGATAATGAATGAACCACTGTTGAGAAAGGAACATTTAAAGAAGGTATAATAAAGGCTGTTTCCTTTCATATTAAATGAAAATTGTTCCTTTAATATAGGTATTTAATGCCTATAATGCCAGACAGACCTGCAGTATATTTGCCACTTAAAATTAGGTCAGCATATAATCTTCTGAAAGTAAAAAAGGAATATATATCTTTGTGTATCTCTGAAACCAATTTGGGGATTTCAAGTCGAGAGGGGCTCCTGGGAACTCCATATGTCATACAAAATTTTCAAACTCAAAAAAAGGACTGTTTTTACCCTTTTAATATCTGCACCATTTTCCCTGCCCAGAATGCTTTTTTACTCCTTGCTCTGTAGCCAAACATCTTCCTTTCTAAAAGAAATAAAAACTCACCTTCTCTCAACTGCAAATAACACTGACAGTTACTTAATATGCTTTGGTTATATATACAGATTCATCAGAACTTGTACAAACTGATAAATTTTAATAATTATTTCATGGCATTTTATTAAATTTAAGAAACTAAACTACAGAATTTTAAATAATATATTTTAGAAGTGAAGGTCATCTCTAAATATAGTTAGCAGAATTGAATTCCATTATCAGCTAGGAGAAAAAAATATTAACTTGCCTATAAAACTGAAAACTAGTCAAAGATTAAATAATGACCTTCTAAATTTTTATACAAAATAAATACAACATACCAATCTTTCTATATTTAGCATGTGAAAATAAAGACAAAGTAACATGATTCTGTTGTTTTTTTCCTGAATTTTTCCAGATGATAAAATTTTCCAATTTATAATTTATTTTCCTATTATAATTTGATTAGTATTAAACTTCTCTAATTTATAATTGGCAGTGATTTGACAAAGGGAATTGAGAGTTATTTTCCCCATTTGCAAAAACAAATGTTAGGCAAACAGCATAAAAAACAAATGATTTGGGCTTCCCTGGTGGCGCAGTGGTTGAGAGTCCGCCTGCCGATGCAGGGGACACAGGTTTGTGCCCTGGTCCGGGAGGATCCCACATGCCGCGGAGCGGCTGGGCCTGTGAGCCATGGCCGCTGAGCCTGTGCGTCCGGAGCCTGTGCTCCACAACAGGAGAGGCCACAACAGTGAGAGGCCCGTGGACCGCAAAAAAAGCAAAACAAAACAAAAAAACCAAATGATTCAAAAATAGCATTTGTGGACTTCCCTGGTGGGGCAGTAGTTAGGAATCCGCCTGCCAATGCAGGGGACATGGGTTCAATCCCTGGTCCGGGAAGACCCCACATGCCGCGGAGCAACCAAGCCCATGCGCCACAACTACTGAGCCTGCGCCCTAGAGCCCGCGAGCCACAACCACTGAAGCCCACGTGCCACAACTACTGAGCCCACATGCCACAACTACTGAAGCCCACGCACCTAGAGCCCGTGCTCCGCAACAAGAGAAGCCACTGCAATGAGAAGCCCGCGCACCACAACGAAAAGTAGCTCCTGCTCACCGCTCACCGTAGAGAAAGCCCGCGTGCAGCAACAAAGACCCAACGCAGCCAAAACTAAATTAATTAATTAATTAATTTTTAAAAAGATACTGTATTCTACATTGAGTATTGTTAGTCTATGTTCCTATTTTTTCACAGTGAAGATAGAAGATAAAAAAAGAGGAATGGGAATGCATGAAAAAGGAATTTTCATTTGTCTTCTTCTGCTCATTGCTATATCTCACATATTAGGTGTTTAATAATTATTTGTTGAATGAATTGATGGAGCTAAGTCCTGATGGAGACTGCCTACCACCATGATCCCCTCTGGAAAGTGATCTACCTGCAGAAGCGCACCCCTGGAAGAAAGACCTCGGCATCAAATCATATCATATGCCTGTCTTTAATTCCAAAGCTGCTTTATCTGATTTGCCTAAATTTCAGGTCTGTGTTCTTTTAGGTAAGGACCCTAGGCAGCTAATCAAGACTGGGCTCTGATCATTAAGATCTCAAGTACAGATGATAGGAAGTTGTGAGACATTTTGAGATTATAAAAATGGCAACAGCAACAATTACTGGTTGGACATGAGGGCTAAAGAAGAGTCATGAGTCAGAAATGACACTAACTTTTCATATCCAAGTAAACCAATTTGATGAAAAGTTTGAGATGGGGATGGGTGAGAGAGGCACGTCCTCCAGACTGGAAATCAGTATATATGAAAGGAATTGTCACTGGTGGAAGTTCTACCCAAGGAAAGAAAATAAAGTTCAAGCCTTCTGGACTTAAATAGAGAATTAGACACAAAAGTCCTTCCCCTCCAATAAACTGCAGACATTTTAGACTTAGCAAACTGTGGTAATAAATATAGCACAGAAGCCACCATCTTTTCTGCTAAGAAAAAAGGGAGGGGGCAGAAGCCCCAAAGCATCCTGGGCCCACAAAAGCAGAATGCGTAACTTGATGCATAATGAACATGTTAGAGTGATAGTCAAAGGGAACTGAATATAAGTTGAACACTAGGTTTTCTTAAAGAAGAGTTTACATACACTCTCTTGGATAACATTCATATCTTTTTATCCAATGGAAGATAGGAGAAAATGTTCCTAATATACTTTTTTGAATGTTCAAGAAATGGTTTTGAGTATGAATTATGAAAAGCATGCTCCCATATACTGCATGAAATACAAAATTTGGTAAGACAATTCAAGAGTTTACAATTTAGTCAGAGACACAAGACAACAAAATGTAACAGAAGACAATCTATGACAAACGGAGTTTGGGAGTTTATAAGAAGTAAGCAAGCAATTCTAGCTAGAAGGATCTAAATTTGGGGCTGGATTCTGAAAGATGGCAGTGATTTCCAAAAGTGACTGTAGGAAGGAAATTAAGGGAAAGACAGTATTATCTATGCAAAGGGGAAGAGGCAAAGAAGTGTAGGGTACATTGTGACTTGACAAAGCAAACAAATAAGTATGAGAGGAAAGACAGAAAAGTAGATTCAATCAGGTCATGAAGAGGTAGGATGCTTGGCTAAAACGTCTAAATTCTATTTGAAAACAAATAGCCAATGAAGCTTTGGGGAGAGGGAGTACTTTAAAGAAATTCATAAATAGCAATGTTTAGAGTGAGGACCAAGGATAAACCTGCCTGATCTCAAGCTGGCCCAGCCCTGGCTTGAGTTTCTTCTTCCAGCACTGGTCTACCATGCCCCTTACCCTGCTGCTTCCACCCAGCAAGCACCTGGCACCCTACCTACACACTGGCCTTTAGAGGCTCTTTCACCTCTCCTCATCTCTGCACAAGTATAACATGAAATGCCCTCTCAGGCTGCCAAGTTCCTAGGTATTTCCAAGGCCAATCTCAAATGGTCTCTTCTTTTATAAAGCCTTCCTCACTACTAAAAACATGGGCAATTCCTGCCTTATTGCTCTTATGCTAGCACTTATCACTCTGTGGTAACTGCTGGTCACATACACAACACACGCAACACACACACACACACACACACACTCTAACTGCAAGCTTCTTAAAGACACGGACTGGACATTACTGATCTTTGTAATCCTAACACATTGTAAAGCTAATGTTCATTTTCCCTCCTGACTCTGTACATTCCCCCTTTCTCTGCTAGAATATTCTTTTCCTTGTTCTTTGCCTACTCATTTTTCAACACCCATCACAAATTTACTGCCCCAAAGAAGTCTTCCTGATCCTGAAACTAGGTCAGAACCCTCACGGTTATATACTTACAGCACCATGTACCTTTTCTTCATGGTACTCATCATGGTTTTTATTTTACTTTCATTTATGTGATCTGATTGTCTGTCTCCCCTACTGTTCTTTAAACTCTGTGAAGTCAGAATCAGAATCCCTGTCTGCTTTTGGCTCATAATTGAATCTCAATCACTTAGCATAAGTTACGCATATTAATATAAAATTAAAACAGCTAAAAATGTGGCTGGAACCCAGAGATTCAAGAGCACTGCTCTAGAGTCATACTGCTGGCTCAACTATGTGAAATTAGGCAATTCACCATTCTAAGATCATTTTTTTCATCTTAAAAATGAGACAACAATAGTAACTATCTTTCAGAGCTGTGAAAATTTAATGGATGTAAAATGTTTAGCACAGCACTCGGCACATGCAAACACTCTATAAAACTTACATGATACTATTATCATCATTCTGTTATTGATGTCCTGATCACTATCATTGCTACGGTATTGATTGGCTATGGCTGAAGGGTTCTCTTGTGTTGGCAGAACAGAAAGCCTTGTTACAGGGGAGGCATACCAGTGTCTTTGGATGATCCGGAGTTAGGATCAATGATGGCAAACTGGGGTCTATCCCCCGGGAATGGTAGTAGTGGGAATTTAGCATTAGCAAGAGGCTAAAACAAAAGAAATATAAACGTTTGTTGATCTGGAAAGGGGGTAGACTAATAGAAAGGAATATATGATTACATTCTAACTTTCTTTTTCAAGTATTCTATCAAAAGATTGCTTATACTTATCATTTTTATATTACTTTAAATATGTCTGCAATTATGTCATATTTTTGTGCTTGTCCTTTTAATAAATAACATTCAAAAAATTCAATATATCTGGTTTATTCCATAAAACGTATTACACAATATTCATTTTTATTATCTTTCAGACATAAATTATAACTTCTAAAATCCTCTTTAAGCTAATTGTGAGATTCCATGACCATTCTGCTTAAGTTTTTCAAACTAGGGTCAGTAAGTATGAGAAACTTAAACCAACACATGTGGAGCTAAGTAAAGGGATTGCCCTTTAAGATGAAGAAATGCTAGCGCAAATATCTACAGCACAAAGAAACTTGGGCCCTTCAGCAATCTCACACTACAGTTTATAGTGTTTACCACACTGAATCTGCATTTCCTTACTCATCCTGAAACAAACAAAAGAAGGAATTTATGAACAATCTAAGGAAGTAAATAATGAAAACATTTCTAGATCTATCAGTATCAATTTATTTTCATTGTTAGCCAATTTTATGAGTTAGCTTGTGGTTTAAAAAGCCTTCTAGGCAAAAATATGCTAGACACACAAACATTATCTTTAGATGACAAATGATATTGAGTAAAACATTTCATATAAACTTCCTTTGGAAATTTAGGAAAATTTTCAAATAATCAGTAAGTGTTTAGAAATGTTAAAATTACCTAACCATCCATGGCTTTTTTTTTTCAGAACTCACACTCCTCTTCAAAGTTAGGAAAATTACTGGCAACAGCCTTTAGAAACAGTATAAAAGATTTAGCCAAAGCTAAGTAAAGAGAGAAAAGTGGTGAAGGACTGAATTTGACTTTGCTAATGCCTAAAACAGACAAAGTAGACTTCTTTTTTCTTAACACCACAATATCCAGCTGTACCAAAAATGAATTCTAAATTAAAGTTTGATAAACTCTGTTATTAACCTCTTCTCAACTACACACTCTTCTCCAAGGGATGATACTTCTGCTAAAGACAGACACTTTCTGCTGAGTGACTGCTTTTTTCTGGTATCTCTAGAGCTAGGGCCCCAGGCTTCCTTCCCGAAGGGGAGTGGGGGAGGGGAAAAGGGGGAGGCGGACACTAAAGAGAGAGACCACTTAAGGCCGTAACAATTCCCGATGGCAGATCAAATGATGTTAGGGCAGGAATCATTTGGGGACAATATAATGCTTTAATAATTGGGGTAATTTATTTTTTCAATTTACAGCTAAAAATGGGAACATATACATATGTATCAAAATAATGAATTCTATTCCATAAAATCGTACTCTGAAAACATTATCCCATGTCTTATGAGATTTTCCAAAAATCATTTGAATTTTGTGAATTCGAATAATTGAATACATGTTGAACACTGAATCTCATAGGAAATTCTGGATTACCTTTAGGAATATTAATGATTTAACAGTGACCAGATACTTTTAAAAGTAAAGGCAGAGAGTAAGGAAAAGTGGTCAATAACTAACAACTTCCCAAACATTACTTATTAAGATTTTTTATATTAGAATATCATTAAAAAAATACCCAACCCTAAACTAAAGAGCATGTACTGAAACAAATGTCCAGATTTACTTGGTCCTTCAGATATTTCAACAATTTGAAAAATTATTTCCCATTTTTTATAAAGTTTATTTTAGGGGAAAGAAAATTTAGAAATCAAATCATTCACGTATTATTTATTTACAGTAACCCTCATGAAAACAAGTAGCAATATCCCAAGTGGTATTACTCCCCACAAATGAACTTTGTACTTCTGACTAAACATGAAGACACTTAAAGCCATGTAAATTCATTTAACTACTCTTCACACAAGTTAAAGAAAACTTTGCAGGAGAAAAATAGTTATAAAGGGAAAAGCACCCAACTTTTCACTTTCTAATATCATATTTTGTTATGAAAAAAAAAAGCAAGAGGTACACAAAAAATCTGGTAGTAATTTTTTAAAATTAGACTTTGTTTCTTAATCTTTTTATTTTAAACTCAGAGTGACACTAAGATACTAAATGGATTATTTCAGCAAAAAATGTCGGTACTAATTCAAACAAATACTTAATAATAGATTGCTGGTGTTTTATGAATACCTTGCTATCCAAATGTTAAATGAAGAAGTATCACATATTTGAAAGATTTAGTATCCTAAACCTTTCCTCAAAGCAAAAATTTAGTGGCAATTTAAACATTAAATATCAATAAATATTTAAAAGTTAATTAATGAAATATACTGAAGTTCAAATACTCAATTGTAAAGCACATGCAAAATAAATCACTTACTATACACTTTAATGTCAATGAAAACATGAAAACATGACAAGCACACTGCAGACTTCAAACCAGATCCTGGTTGTTGAAAAACTGATAACCCAGTGTTATTAAACTTAAGTAGCTTTTCTGTATATCTCAACAGATTTTTCATATTAAAAAATCTGAACTAACCAAGTTATCTTGGATAACAGCAAAATCATTGGATTAAATATCACTGACTTTCAAGATGTATAAGACTATTGAAAATGTAAGAAACAATGCTTTTTATGTAAGAATTTATTTTACTGAAACACAACATTTTAAATAAAAATGCATACAGGATTTTAAAACATAGTAGGATTTCTCCTTAGAAGTCTTTTAAAAGTACTGACTTGCAGGGAAATATCATGTGTCAAAGAACATTGTATTTTAAAAATCATTGACAGGATACTTCTTTTAGAAGTACTGTTTTTCAAAATATTTTATTTATTATTTGGGGACAGCTCTACTGTTACTAAAACAGAATTTAAAGGTTTGGGAAAACAGCTTAAGAACAAATTTAAATAATTTTAAAGATTAAATATTTAATAGTAAATTATATCATCATGACTAAATCCCCGAATTGGGATTAAGCATCAACGTAAATATTCTAGGAGCTGGATAGCATTTTCTCCTAACAGCTAGCTACACCACTTACTATTATAGAGAGGTGAGAGAGAAGAGGAGCAAAAAGAAATACATCCAGTTAGTTCCTTCTTATATGTACATGCAGTTCTGTAACACATTTTTTTCCTATCAGCAAATTTTCCTGACTAAAATCATCCCAAACATCACTGCTACTTTCTTTACACTGTGAGTTCTGAGAAATAAGCTACAGTTAAAAAACCTCAAATGATACTACAAGATAACTGAGAGAAAAACGTATACACTAAGAAACTACCATGATATAGATAAGATCAGTTTTATTTTAAAAATCTATTTGGTAACCTTTTCTTGGCTTCCTAAAAAACTACATGGATGTAATATAAGGTATAGTTGTTCAAAACAAATATTTTAATGCATAAAACACATGAATTAAATAAGAGGCACATTTCAATAAATATTTCATATAAACACAACATT
This sequence comes from Phocoena phocoena, assembly GCF_963924675.1. Classification (NCBI taxonomy): domain Eukaryota; kingdom Metazoa; phylum Chordata; class Mammalia; order Artiodactyla; family Phocoenidae; genus Phocoena; species Phocoena phocoena. Next base: position 53,639,011 of record NC_089230.1, read on the forward strand.
TGCTATGTTATGCATTTTGAGATTCACTTCAACACTATCTGTAACTAACTAAAAAGGAAGTCACGTGACTTACACAATGAAAAAGAAAGAACAGTTTTCTTTCCTTTCCTTTCTACAGGAAGAAACAAAAGCTTGGTATTAGCTATCCAAGGCCAACGGGTGGGGCCTGCAAGCCAAAAGGCTGTAATGGATTGAGGTTAATCTTAATGGACGCCCACTTTAACCTTATGGAAGCATCAAAAATGTGAAAACTGCAACCAGCGCTTGCATAAAATAACAAATATTTAATGTAAATTAGGTTTTACAACTAGAAAATTCTACAGGGACATAATTCAGCTTATAAACAACGGTGCTGTTTTTGTTGGGGTAAAATCACCTAACTGTGATTCCCTACACAGATACACACACCATCCCCCCACTGGCACACAGATACTTCACAAGCTTCTTGAATAAATAGGAGTATCCAATGTCCAGGGTGATGGGTGGTCCTGAGGTCCTGAACCAGAGCTGTATACTTTTAAGGGATGCTGAGATAAGAACAAAGTGTTTTGTGTTTGTTTAAACCTGGGTCTATATTTAAAGTCTTTACACGATTATTGATACAGTTCATAAACTTGTGCTATAGTTGATTCAGGAAAATTTTAAGTGTCAGCATAAATGCTAGAAATTAAGCACATCAAAACAAAATACTTTGGGGCTTTTATAGATTGAATTCAAATTAATAAATTCAGTTTACTTAAAAGTAATCACTACATTTCAAAGGTGTTAAGTCTCAACCTGAGACAGAATATCATCTCACCAAACTTTCACTACCAACAGGATGCTTTTCTAATATCTAATGAAATAGCATTATTTAAACAAAATTACATACATCAAATAACCTGCAGTGGCATGAAAAACTTCAAAAATAGTGAAATTAACCCATGTGAAGTCACAATCAAGCATCAACTATTATGCCCATTTTTATTCTCCAGGCTTTATTATAAGTCTAATATAAAGAGATTTTTTGCAGAGCAGAAAGGCAGGATTTACAAGTGGCCCAAGGAAAAGATAAGCAATGAATAGTTCTGACCCCGGCTTCTCTGGCTTGATCAAGTGGGTCTGCAACCTGAGCCAAAGGGCGCAAATTCCTCCCCATTCAAAATTCTTCAATGGCAAGGGGGAGGAAACAGTGAAAGGGGCAAACATGCAAATCCAACTGTCCTTAGATTTAGTATTCAACTAAAAATTTTAATTAGAGAGCTAAAAAAAAAAAATGAGGTCAAGACTGTGATTAAATTTCTGACTCATAGTTTAACCAATCCTGAAAAGAGAAGTTTTTTGTTTTTTCTTGTTAAAACTGAAAAAAATCATTCATTTATCCTTTTAAATGTATGGCTTACATTGAACTGTGTTAGGTGCGTGTCTCTCGTATCATTTAATCTATTTAAAGGAGTTGCTGAAAAGTGGAATTAGTTTCCAAGCACCAGTGTTTCCATATTGTAAGCAAAATGATGTATTATTAAAATTCTGGCTGGGAAAAAAGTTGATAGAATTCATTCATTCCAAGCTTTACAACACATCAATGATCTATTAAGTATTTAAAGTGATAGATATAACCTGTGTTGTCAGACTTCTGTTACAAACTGAAGTAAGGATAAAGATAATTCATTTGAATTAAAACACGTTAAGATAAAAGAATTTAGGAACTACTGCATCTAGGAACTTTGTAGCTACTAACTGTAAAGACCTAGGGAATTGCTTACAAAGCTTAACAAATGGTCGTGAACAAATCATGGCCAAATTAAAATTAATTTGAAATTTACATAGAGTATTTATATAACATAGAACAATAAAACTGAAAAGAAAAATTTCGAGTTATTAGTAAATTAAACTTACAAGATTTTGAAATAGAAGCTAACTTTAAGGAACAAAAATAATAAATTTCAGTGAGGTTTGATCTTTAAAAGTGTTTTATAACAAAAAGAGCAGCTGGTAAAAAATAAGCATACTACTAATAGCACAATAAAATAATATGATTCTCAGCAATGGTAAAGACAGTTTAGTTTCTATGCATGAAATCTGAAAACTATATAAGACTGATGAGAAATCATTGTATTTAGTTCAAAAGTTTAAAAACTAACATTTATTTTTTCATCATAATTATCCCCAAATTATGGGTAGAGAGAGGAGCATAATTAAACTTTGTAAAAAGAAAGTGAGTAGTACATGGGGAAAATGAGCCTTTGCTTCATACCTTGTATGAAAAGAATGAGAATTGGAAAAATCTTATTAAAAAGTTTGCCAAAAGGAAGTAAACAGGAAGAATATATAGCAATCTGGAGAGCAGAACTCTCAAATCTATCACCAAACAATGCTTTACACTTAGTATGTGATCAATTAAAAAAATAGTTGAATAGATAAATTATTGAACCAGAAGTTTTTCTAGAGTTACCACCTTCTTAAAAGTTAATACTTTTATACAGCAATAAGCCTTCTTGCCGATTTAAACCTCTAAGAATGTTTACACAAAAACTCAGTTGAGACAGAAATTCATTAAATTTCTGACAAGAAATGAGAATATCAATAAGCCTCATTAGGCCCTTTAGGTAAGCAGTGAGTTTATGTTGTATGAAAAAGTACCATAAGGGTAAATGAAATTAAGTTTGAAGATTAGTGAAATGTATGCTAATTAATCTCACTTTCACAAGCACAGAAACTACTGGTGAAAAGGTCATTGTCGAGCAGAAATAACTAAAGAGAAACAAACAAAAACATGAAAATAAGTGGATTGTATTTCATAAAGGATAATGGGTTGTAGCTTATATCTAAATAGACAAAGTTAAAAGAAACAGGTCAGTTAACCAGTTAATATGACCTATCAATATCATAGGACAACTGTGCCTCTCTTCTTCAAGGGTGACTACAAATGGGCACAAGGGAACTTTTTTGGGCTGATGAGATGTTCTGTATGATGACTGTGGTGGAAGTTACACAATTTGTGAAAACTCATCTCACTGTATACTTAAATTTGGTGAACTTTATTCTATATAAATTATACCTCAATTAAGTTGACAAGGCAAAAAAGATAAATGACATGAGCTTACTATCTTTTAAAAAATCTGACAAAGGTTTATAATGGTGAAGGTATTAATAAAAATATAGTGCTTGAAATGAAGATTAAAACTAAACCTGGATCATTAGAATTCTTAAATTATTTTCATGTATGATACCTCAGTTGACCCTTACCCCACCCCTCAAAAATAGGGACGGCAAGATATTATTGCCACATTTTACGCATGAGAATACTGAAGCTCCTTGGAAGCAACTAGCCAAAAGTAAGAAACCCACCCAAGTGGCACAGCCAAACCCAAACCTTTATTTCTGATATTTTCTCCCTCACTCTACCACATGATATCTCCTTTGTAATGATAATTATGTACAAACATCGCTGAGTCCTTACTATCTGCCAAGCTCTGCGTTAAATGCTTTACATGTCTAATAACATTTAATTCTCATAATAACCCTATACAAAGTGGGTACTTTTTTGTCCCTTCCCTTGTAAGATGCTGAAACACTGACATGGTAAGTTACTTCCCCTACAGACATATAATAAACTGGGATTTGAACACTGATCTATTGGACCAGATTCTATACCACTGTATCATATCTCGCCAAGTATTAAGTAATTATTAATAGAGCAATAGGTATTATATTATCACAGCAGGTCTATTTAAGACAATATTTCATATTTTTCCCTTAGCCTATACTGAAGAATACAAACTGAATACGTATACCTGAATACATAGGTAAAAATCTCACGATGAAACAAACTATTAAAACAAAAACATTTGCATCACAAAATTATGTCCAAGTCTCAGTTTATATCCTGATGTGTTAAACAATAGTAAACAATACTCTATACCATAAAATTATAATAAAAAGCCTTATAGTTCACTGTAATTAAAATTAAGCTATTAAGATTGTGCAATACATTTTGCCTAATTTTAAAGAGAGCACATAAAAGATACCAATTTCATTTTCAACCACAAATACATACCACTGATAATAACTTATCCCTGATTTTGTTGTGGCAAAAAGACTAGTTTACATTTTAGTTTATTTATTCAACACATACCTGCTAGGCAGTTTATATAATGGTATCTCTACTCTTCACAACACCTGAAAAGTGAGGTATTATTCCAATTTGCAGCTGATTACAGAAAGAAACATAAGACTAAAGCTATCAATTATCTATAAATATTATTTGAGACAGCATTTCTAAACTGTCAGATATTTAGATATGGGAAGGGGGGCAATCATCAGATAATCTTCTAATTTGTTGCTAGACAGAAGATAAAATTAATCCTGATGTATCAAAATGCAACATAACAAACATTTTTATTAATTAATAGAGTACTCTTTTAAAAGATCATTTCTCAATGTACCCCACTAACCTACAATGTATTTTTTGATATATTACTGTTATCAATTTTTTTGATATTAGAAAATGTTACCACATTATTTTAGTTAAGAATATAAATCATTTAAGTTCCTTATGGGCTGTATATGTTACAATGCCATAACCTCAGTAACTACATATTGAACAAGCTGAAGTTCCAGTGAGAAATTCAGTGAGAAATATCTCAATATTTAGTTCCAAATCAAGTCTACAAAATATCATATTTAAAGTAATAAATTTCCAGTTGAATCAGAAATATCCTTACTTTACTTGTTTAGGTTATACTTGGTTTAGAAATAAAAATACAGTACACCATATTTTTAACTAGTAACTTTTAATCCCGATACCAATAAAACTTTTCAGTTAAGGTATACAAAACTATCTGCAATAGTTAGGTAATTTCTGAACAGGATGATGAATTCAACCAAACCCTTATTAGGGCTCCTTGCTGTCCAAAAGCAACAAAATTTATCTCAAAGGACTTCCATGTTGAGTCCAGGTAACAAAACAAGTTTTTAACTTCTTATGAAACCCAAGAACTCTGAGATGAGTTAAAGACAGGTTAAAGATATTATGCTAAATACTCATAAGTGGCTTGTCACATATTTGTTTAAAAAACAGTTCTTGAATTTATCGCCTTCATTTGCTGTGAATTGTCTTTTTAAAAAAGAAGAATCAAAAATAAGAGGAAAATATTTGAGTTACATCAATATACTCTTTAAAATGAAGAGTGAAGACGATGTCTTAATTATGTACCCAATTCACATTTCATGTTTGAACTGAACAAGGATATCTTTTTAGAAGTATACAGAAAAGTTCCTGAAAATGGATCAGTATTTGAAAACCAGAAGGAATGTATCCAATATTTTTTAAGACAATTAAAGTCTCATACAGTTTTTATTTAAATGCCTTTAGATGAGATTTTATGATTAAGTAGCTTCAAAGCATTTCATTTGGGATTCTTCCAAACTGGTCATATGGGCAATTCATCTTGAAAATTTGGTAGCTTTAGGAACCATTTTCAAAATATTAAAATGCAGAACTCACTAACAAATGAGGTATAACTGTTTATTATCACATTTTTAAACTTCCAAGATTTCTCTATCCAAATATTATTATTATTATTATTTTTTGATATTGACATTTTCAACAGCCCCAAGAAAAAAAAATAACCATATCTATTCTGAGTGTGAAAAATGTTTTCACTCTAAACTATGACAAAAGTAATATGGCTAATAAATTGGTAGTTAAATATTATGAAAAGCCCTTAAACATGAGCATATTGGAGTAAATCAGTTTTCATAATTGTGTAGCTAATTAATGTTAAAAACACTGAGACATGAACTCCATGCTACATCAATTGAACGGTGTATAATACTTCAATTTTCATGTATTTAAATACTAGTCATCTCCAAATGTTTTCATATCCTATACTATTAATAAAAATGCTTTAAACTTATCTCTTATTTCTTCTATTTCCATTACTCTTTTGAAATCTTTTCTGAGCAAAGTAATAGGAACATAAAATATATAAAATCTTTGTAATATAGGCATTTGTATTCTCATAAAGATCAAACCATAAATAAGAAATAAAGAGCAAAAGAAGAAAACATCAATAAGGTAATTGAAGACTTAAAAACCAAATTAAATATTTAAGCCAACTGAGTAATAATAGCTAAATTGCTATCATTTTGAAATTACTCTTTCTCTTTGAAAAAGAATTCTTACATAAACTGTGAAACAAATGAAACACATTTATGTTAAAAATTCTTTGTGGAACTTCCCTGGTGGTTAAGAATCCGCATGCCAATGCAGAGGACACAGGTTCGAGCCCTGGTCCGGGGAGATCCCACATGCCGCGGAGCAACTAAGCCCGTGAGCCACAACTACTGAGCCCACATGCCACAACTAAGGAAGCCCGCGTGCCTAGAGCCCGTGCTCCGCAACAAGAGAAGCCACCGCGATGAGAAGCTTGTGCACCACAACGAAGAGTAGTCCCCTTTCGTGTCAACTAGATAAAGCCCACGTGCAGCAACGAAGACCCAACGTGGCCAAAAATAAAAATTAAAAAATTTATTTTTAAAAAATTCTTTGTATCCTATTTGATGGCAAACAATCCCAAATATATAACCCAACAAGAAAATATTATTATGCAAATGAGCTGTAGAGAGGGTAATAAGGAGAATGGATTCCAACCCTCCTCTGGACAAAATAAAGTTCAAATGATCATTTTTATCTTATTGGTTGAGATAATGACTTTAAAAATAAATGTCAAAATCTATGTAAAGAAAAACTTACATAACATCAACAGGTAGTTATTGAGTAATAATAAAAGATCTAGTATTTAATTACCATGTGATTCATTTAAAGTATCATCACATATATAAGTACTATTAAAAGATTATATTTCAGAAAGTTGCCAGAGACCTTTCCAGGTAATTTAGACATGTTACCCCACAATCTAACGGTGGAGGCAAATTTTTAAAAACTTAGTAACAATAAACTGATAGGGGTATTAATTATTAGCACTTACAAAATAACTGTATTCTAATTGGTGAAATCAACTGAGTAAGAACCTAGACTTAAAATCTGAATTAATCATCTACACTCTTACTACTCAGTGTTTTGCACTGGATGCTTAAGTAAGAAATTCCTACAAATTTATCCTACTTACAAACTAAATCATCACCAAATATTTTAAATACTGAAAATTTTAAGGAACACCTCAAAAACAGTGGACTGTGACAAAATTCACAACTATAATATCTATACATTTTTGTTAAGTTTCTAAAAATACTGAATGCTATCAGGGTTTCAGTATTAACATATCAGAATACATCTATTCATTACAAACCCATAAAAATACAATCATTTAAATCACCAGTTAACATTAGAAAATCCAATGAAGACAGTCATTTTAAACCAATGGTCACATACCATCCTCAAATGGCAGAGTCTCACTACATTTATCAACAAGTCTGAAGAAAGAGAAAGGACAGCACCTAAGTCTTGGGCATGTTTTTGAGGAGTTGGTGGCATTACAGCAACTAAAAGAAAGTTCGATTGTATTTTTGCCAACAAATTGTAAATAGAATTCGTAACCATAAATGTATAGCTCTATTTTAAGAACACACTCATATATTCTCTTCATTTCATAGCAACTGATTGTTTTTGATGTGCAGTTCTTTGCAATCAATATTTTTAAAGGAGAAAAAATATCTGGGTGCCTTGGCATGAATTTTTAAATATTATTTTAAAGAAATTAAAATCATTTCTTTTTTCACTTCCCCAAACATATACTATTAAAAACATGTTTTAGAACATCTTTTTAAAAATCCAATGACACATGTACTTCTAAACAGTCAAAAAAACCCGCCCCTACTTCATATATTTAAAATAATAATTAGATGTCGCTCTAGTTGAACATTTAAAATTCCTAATTATCTATGATGCCTATTCTTTCATAACAAAATAGTATACAGACATAATGGGGAAAAATCTAATTTATGATTATACATAAAATCTAGTATGCTTTCAAAAATGCTCATACGGTAAAAATGGCAGCTAAAAAAATAATTTTTAAAATGTCTTAAAAACGTCTATAAAATGGTCCTGAATTGCAACCTGATTGTGTAAGTGATGCTGCACACATTATTTATGGCCATCAAATTGTTACTTGTAGCTGCTTGGCTAAAATCAGTGGGATCCTGCCTTCTTCAAAACAATTATTCATATGATTTATATGCAATTTATATAAGCTTCAATATAAGACAGAAATCCCTTTACCTAGGCATCAAAGCTAAGAAGCAAAAAAAAAAACAAAGAAAAACAAAACAAAAAACCCAGCAACAACAAGAAAGCAACTGATTCTAAATAGTCTTCCCTAGGAAAAAACTGAGATATATTTCAAACAGCAAATACTTTAACCATCAAAAACTGCCCTAAAATGTCACTTTCTAATTTTAAATTTAAAGATTATTACTGCCCTATTTTTTTACATCACAAAAATGCTAATACGTGAGTTTTACTGACTTTTTACATACTTCTTCCTAAGAATGTATCCAGATATATTCTTATGAAAAATACAAATACATATTTTTTGAGAGAATTTTTTATCACATACATCGTTTTAATACTGTTCTATTAGTAAATACATGATGTGTAACAGAAAATTTAAAGTAAGTCTAATATGAATAATCAATGTTTGTACTCTAGAAACTATTCACTATATATATAAAAAAACTTTTGCAGCAATATAGCATTTCTTAATTCAGTGGATATGGGAATGTTTATCAACATACAACCATTAAATAGCTTAAAATTGGATGTCTCATTGTTCTAAACATTAATATCAGTTAATAAAATGTCTACTATTTGAATACATTAAAAGGTAAACATAGAAAACGAAATTATAACAAGGCGTGATCAGACAAAGAAGAAAAAGGCTATTTTTTTTCATTCATCTATAAAACAAATTTATGAGATTGTAAAGAACAATTTAACAACCTAAAGAAGGTTCAAAGCAGGGAAAGCAGAGGCCTGAGAGAAAATGGATTTGTCAATGATTTCAGTCATTCAGTCTAGGGAGGAGAAAAGCAGAAAATGTGGCTTCATTTTGCCATATAAAGTAGGAGGCATAAAATCCAGTAGCCTGTCTGTGGAGTTCTATTTATGTATTTAAACCCTGTTTCAATTCACAGATTATGCTGATCCTTCCACATGTAAACAGCCAATAATGATAGCCAGGCCTTTAGGAAAGGAAAACACACACCACACAGCAAGGTCAGGAAGCTACCAAGCACACAGGACAACAGATCAAAACAGAATGGTTTCATATGTTTCTATTGTTTATATACTTAATTTGAAGATGATATTCCTTAGGGGGGAAAGGAGGTTGTAAATTATTACTAAGAACATGCAACATACTATCAAAACAGAAAATTTTTATTCAAATATACTAAATATTTATTTCCTGCATGTATCTATGTCAGTCAACCTGTAGGACTGATATGCATTCATTCGATTATTTTTAACTTAGATGTCAAGCTAAAATAAACCTCTTTAGTCCTAAATCCCTTTACTCCTAAGAATTCATTAGAGATAATTTGTATTTCTCTAACTTCTTTCGATGAAATAATCAAGTTTGCAAACTGTAAATACCTTTTTTTTTTCTTACTATTAAGAGATTAAGCACAACAGAGGAGTGAAAGGGGGAGAGGTATTAATTTCCTTGTTTCTGGGTAAAATTTCGAAAATAAGAAGCAATGACATTCTATTTGGTATTGAAGCATCTTAAAAAATTACAACACAATATAAGCAACAGTGGAAATTTACCCCAAGTAGCCCACTAGCACATTTTAAACATACAAACTAGAGCCGCCTCTGGCCACATGTTTTTTTGAGTTCAGTCTCTTAAAGAGACAGTATCCTTGGACCTATGCCCTACACGGAGCACTTTTCTAAAATGTTTGATTACCAACAATCCTCTCTTGCATTTCTTCAAATCCATACTAGGCCAACAATGTTCTACTCTATTTTACTGTGAAATCAAATTATTTTAATTTGAATCTACAAAAGACTACCGGACAGACAGATATAAAATAATTGGGGAAGCTACTGTGATTAGAGGTGTCTAAAATAAGGGGACCTACAGATTTCTTATAACAGCAAATTGGCTTAAAAAAAAACAAAACTTAATATGATCACTGTTTCCTCATTCATTTCCCACTCATTCCCCAGGCACAGGCCACATAATGTATCGTAACCAATAACACCGGAAGCTACACTACGGCAATTTCGCTGTCGAAAGAAGAGGGGAACTTGCTTAATCAAGTCAACCACCACCCAGAAGCGAAATTTCAGAGATTTCATTTTCTGTTTAGGAAAAGACACCCAGGAAGGTGCCATGTACACACCCTAATAACTGTATTCACTCGTGACTGTAAGGAAGACTTTGAAGGGCACATTATTGTAAGCCCACTGACAAAACTACCGGTCAGCTCCTCCACATGAAAAAGGTGAAGACGAGGAGAAAAAAACAAAACCAAAACAAAACACAAAAACAGTTTGGCTTACTTGGTGTACAAATACATCGACTGGAATATCCAAGGGGCTTCCCTCTCGGTTTATCATGGAGATGAATCCAAATCCCATTCGCACGTTGAACCACTTACAGTGGCCAGTTCCGTGCAAAACCTGGGATTCCTCCTCTGCCTGCTCCGGCAGCTTCCCGGGCTCTTCTCCACCACCTTTGCTTGCCCCGCCTGAGTAGAACAGGACAAAAAAGTCAGTTAGTCAGTATTGCCATACAGTTCGGTGAAAGGAAAAAAAAAACTGCTTGGGAGTGGGGGTGGAGGGGAGAGGAAATGAAAGAAAAAAAAAAAAGCTATTAAATGGTTGATTCCTTCTTTTATTCGGCAGAAAATATTTTAAGTTAAAGGCTTAAAAGGGAAAGCGGGGGAGGGAGGAAGCCACACTGTTCTATCGATCACAACTTCCACGTTTCTGTACATACGTGTACGTTTTCATTTAACTCTGTTTCTCGGCCACATATTACAGTACAGCATGCGATTATTTTACTTGCATGTTGCTGATTTAACACTGATCCCATTTACAAAGAGAAATTTTCAGCGAAACTAATTCTTTCCGGCGTGCCCGAGGAGGAAAGAGAAATCGTGAAGATGGTTAGAACTAGTTAATGCACATGCGGCAGCAGTGAATCCAGGGTTATTTGCAATGTGCATTCCCCTCCCCCCCAATAACTTTCAATTAAAGTTGGGGTGGAATGGGGGAGGGGGCAGGTGTATAAAAGTTTTCTTGGGCTCACTAACTGAAACTGCGCTTAATCACACTCAAACAATTCAAACAATAGCCCCCTGAAAGCTTTTCAAGTTGTGAATCAGTGTGGGCGGTACAAAACATTTTTGGAGATCTATAACAATAGGTTGCAGAAAGCCCCACTGCGCGATGGGGGGTGAGGGGTACTGCTCAGTATTGGGGTAAAAGGGGAAGGGGGGACGGGCAAAGAAGGGTGGGAGAGGGAGAGGGCGGGAGAAAGGAAGAGAGAAAATCACAGTAAAACAATAGAAAAGAAAATTAACCTTCGGCCATGTTGCCCCACGGGCCCTCTGCTCCAAACTCGTGAGATGAAAACTTTCCCTTTGCAACGGAGTGATCTTCTGCATCAATCTAACATCTTGATTTTGTGCGATCACAAATTTAGCTCGCATGGTCTAATGTGCTTTCCCTCTTTTGATTTTTTTCTCTCCTCTCTCCAGTTTCTGGCCCCCTGAGCACACGTGACTTTGTCAATTACATGCTTTCTTGCTACTAATTTCACCTCGGATCCTTAAGGGGCTGGCAAGAGGAAGAGATAACCAATCGCCATTTCATCTATGCTGACATCAAAATAATTTATGAATGAACACGAAAAACTCAAACATGTTATCTTAAAGACAATTGGGGACGCTTCTTTACGATAAATCAGAATGCCGATTTCGTGCTTTTACTTAAACACAATGGAGGGTCCTTGTGAATCGTCGATTTAGAAAAACGGCACAGTCATATATGTGCACACGCGTGCCTTACACACAAGCCTGTCTAAATAATCTCATTTAAGGGGAAAAAAGCCATTTAAATAAAGCAACCGACGTTACGCTTTTTTCCCCCTAAGAATTCAGATGCTCCGTTAACAGTAAACCTGCTTGGGATGCAAATTTCATATTTAATTCCAATCTTAGAGGAAAATATGTAATTTACAAAAGACCTAATTGAACCTAATTACACACCCATGAAACTTTAGATAATGGTAACCTACACCTACAATAAGAGAACTATACACAATTACCTGACTGTGACCTGAAATTTGTTTCAAATTTAAAATAAAATGCTACCGGAAAAATCGCTATCACCTTCTTGTAGTCAAATTGTGTTTAGGTTTACCATTTCGGAACATTTTGGAGGGGGCTGGTAAGGAATTGTACTTCACAGGTTTCTCCGCCATCTCTTTCCGGGGGAGGAGATGTGATTAATGACTTCCTAAATAACAGCCCAGTTTTCCAGCCTAACATAGAGTGAACCTCAATCAGTGGCGATTGTTCCCCAAGAGCAAGGCGACGTAGGGCAGGGAGGGGGAGGGGAGCGCCAGGCAGGGGAGGTGAAGAGGAGCCGCCAGCACAGGCGGCTGCGGAGCCAGAGAAAGAGGTGGGGGAGAAACAGCGGGCGCGGGCGGGGGGAGGGGGTGAAAAAGGGAGGCAAGTGGGAGAAAAAAAGGTAAATTTATATCTTATTGACCGGACCCTGACATTTTAAAAGTCCACTACCAGGGGACAGAAGAGTTGAATAAACGAAAACTTAATAACGGGTTAGGCTCCTACCGTCCCTTCCCCGGCCAGCCCCCTGTTTCAAACTGCTTACCCTTTACCTTTAAAATTGGTTCAAACGATTGTTGATTACTAGATGCTGACACCAATACTGCCTCCCTTATCGACCACTACAGTAAATGTTATAGATCAACTAGAAATGCTGGATTTCCTTTAGAATATAAAATAAAACCCGTCTTTGAAACATTAAAACGCACCACTACTCTTCCCCCACCCCACCCCCATTTTCTTAAACAAGCAGTTTACCGAGAAACTGTACAGATACCACTTCCCTTCGGCAAAGCTACGGAGCTTACCCTCCCCCACTATACCCGCAACCCCCCTCCCCGTCTCTCCAAACACACTCCTAACTCTAACACTGTTTCACACAAACTAAAACGTAGGGATTTTGACCGAATCTAAAAGCTTTTGAAAATCCACATAATGCACCTATTTACACCTCCTCCCCATACTAAACAATGAAATATAAATTTATACTAATTAGCTCAGATCTGAAGTAAATTGATGTATATAAATAAATGTTATTTTCAGCTGTTTGTGGTAAAAGGCTTCAATCGAGACTGATTAACTTGAAAAGATTTTTCGTCTGTTTATTTCTTTTGTTGTTTCTCAAGAAAGGAGGCAAAGCTTTCTCATTTTATTTACTTTGTGTGGGGGGGGGGGGAATTACCATGTGCCAGCTGGTAGGGAGGAAAGAAAAAGTGTAAAAATGTAAATGATTCTGCAAGAGTCCCAAAAGCTGAAGCTCTCAGAAAAATTATTTACTAACAAAACACTCACTAGGCATTACTTTAATAGTAGAAATCAACTGATTACACTGACCTATAATGAAATAACTTTAACGATGGTATTCCAGGTTAAATATTTTGAATAACAGGAAATAGAGAAACTAATTTGAATAAGTTGTTTTTTTTTAATATTTTAAATGAAAGAACTACTTTTAAAAATCAACATCTGGTAACAGAAATAATGTGAAAAGTACTCATGCAAATTGAGGAAATGCCATTATTTATGTAAAATTATCATAAAATTTAACAGGCAGTATAATTTAGTTTTGTCACTGACACACATTCATGATAAACAATGTTTTATCTGTAAGCTTTTTAATTAAAAAATAGTCTAATCATCATAAAATCAGAAATATGTAGGTGGGTTCTGAATCCTTGTCTGTTAAATTTGATGAAATTCAAACCTATAAATACATAGATGAAAAGTGTGAAATGCCATAAGTGAACCACATTGGATGGTATGGTTATGAGATTCAGTTTTGCCTGATTGGGGGCCTCCAGTATTAGTGGAATTAAGGTAGGGTTCACTGGACTGGTCACTGGTGTCAGAGGTTATCGACTCATTCATTTCCTGAGAGGGACATCGGCCTTTCAAGTCGTGTAGAAAGCTTTTTCCAACTGGGGACTTTGAGAAATCCTCTAACATTCATTCACAAAGAATTTAAGGCAAATGCATTTTACATACCTGGTTGGGGCGGGGGGAATTGGAGTGGGGTCGGTAAAAGAAAGGGGGAGAGAAGGGAAGAAGAGGAAGGGTAGAGGGAGGAGAAGCAGGGAAGGGAACTGGGAGGGAGGGAAGAGAAGGAAGGAGATAGTGACAGAAAATATCAGTCCCCATTTCAGGGATATGGCACTGTCTTAAATAGACTCATCTTTTCCTGCTCCCCCCTCAGTCTTTTGAGCCTAAGATCCTTTTATGAAACTAACCATCATCTTTTTAAGCTCATAGAGTTCTTCTTTCACCTAAAATGGTCCCATGAATCTCCTAGAACGCTTTCCAATTTGTCACCTTCCTGAAGTCTTCTGGTTTTAATTTTTTTCTCATTTCCTACTTGTTTTTAGTGCCAGAAAGACCTGTGCTTGACTCAAAACGCATGTTTTATACTTGTGGAAGCCAAATGTTTCAGTGGCTTGATTTATCATACTTCTTGCAAAATGTCTTTAAAATGAGTTCAAGTAGCTACAAAGAATCCTCAACGCACTGGGGGTAAAAAAAAAAAATCAAGGAAATAACCTATCATACGCCCGTTGGTTATCACAATCTAAGATTTCTACATTTAAAAAACGTACATATTTTCTTTTTCTTTCTTTTTTTTTCTTTTTTTAAAGAATTCCGACAGTGCAATGCAAGGAGCCCAAAGAGGTGCCAGAGCCCACCGTCGTTGTTTTCAACTATATGCAATGAGTGACTTCTATTACAGCTGAAACAATGCTTCGGTTCTTCTTAAAACTAGGAGGAGGGGCTGCGGCACTGCGACGAGCGGCTCCACCCGTGCTCTGCGTCCCGGCCGACAAGGCCGGGGTCTGCAGCCCCGCGCTGCCCTCGCAGCCGCGGATCTTCACGCGCAGCTCGCGCCCCCAGGGTCGCCGAGACCCCCAGGTCAGCGGATCTGCCCCTTCCCTCCACCGCCCGCCCCTGCCACTTCCTCTCCCCGTTCTCTCTCCAGTCACCTTTCCCTTTAGTTACCACATCACCACCTCCTCTCGAGAAGTCAAGCCGTTCCAAAGAAGGCTGAGGATTTCTCACTAATTAGGGGACATTCACATTTGTCATTTCGTCCCGACAAGAGGAACACCAAACAAAAGAAACCTTCACCAGGATGGAGGTAACGCTTGACGCACCCTACTACCTTCCCTGCGTTTCCAGACATGTACCGTGTATAATCTGATTCCTTCATCTGGGAGATGTCAGTCTCCACAAACCAAAAAGTGAAGTCAAGGGGGGGAGGGGTCATGAGAACCCGAGAGAATGACCACTCCACCCCCTACTCCCCCACCAGGCCATGCCTAAAATGGAGCTGTCTTCACACAGACCCCTGGCGCCGTCCTTTCGGGAAGCCACGAAAACGTCGCCGTGCGCCTTTGGAGGATCAGGAAAAGCTGTCGGCGGGGAAGGGGGTGGGGGGCGGCCGGGGGCGATTTTAGGGAACCCGCTGTCTGGCCGCGGCTTGAGGTTTCCCGCCCAAAGGCTGCGGACCCGCACGTCGGGCAAACTGTTGCCGATCCCTCCCACTGCGTTTCAGTAAACTACTTTACCCGCAAATAACTTTCTTGAAATTCTTGCAACACGGAGTCAGCTGAAAGGAGTACTGGACTGGGTGCGTTGGTCTTATAGCACAGGCACTTTAGAATATGGGGGCTATTTGTTTTCGTTTCCGAAGAGCAAAATTCCGTTCTCACTTAATTTCCTTATCTGAGAGCAAAATGCTCTGGCTTAACACAATTGTTCCAATTTGGTAATTTTTACACAGCTGTAAAAATCTCTTAAATATTTTCCTTAAATAGGTTAACATATTTCCCCAGGTATAATTAAATAAAATTATGGAAATACGGGAAACGATTAAAATAAATTTTAAGTGTGCCAGATAAAATTGCCTTTATATTTCAAAAAACAAGCATTTGCAAATGTTTCCTTCTTTTTTTTGGCCCCTTACGTTTCAGCCAAGTATTTAGAGCAACAAAATTAATTCAGAAAAGGGGCATTATTTTAACACCATCATTTTGTAGAAAGTTTATTATTTTTTTAACTGGAATAGCAAAAAATCATATTTTATTAACATACTTCTTCATTTAAAAGGAAAAATAAAAATTTTATTACTCCTCCCAAATATTTTCTGAATTGTGCTCAACAAATACTTTCCTAAATGATTTTAATTAAGACAGCAATAGGTTAGAGAAATCATTTAGTAATAAGCATTACATTACTTTGCCCAGAATAGCACAAAATGAAGGTTCTTCATGTTTTATTTGAAAAATGAGTCCAGATTTTTCACCTGTACTACTTGAACAGGTATGCCTCATAATTTACAGACCTTTTTGCAATAAATATTCTGAGTCTGCAGAAATGACACTAAATAATGTAAACAACAATTTTTCCCTCTCTCTCAAAGCAATGAATGAAAATTTACCCTTTAAAACTTAATCTCATCAAAACAACTGGAATAAGAGTGTGGACTGTCGCGCAGTGGTTGAGAGTCCGCCTGCCGATGCAAGGGACACGGGTTCGTGCCCCAGTCCGGGAAGATCCCACGTGCCGCGGAGCAGCTGGGCCCGTGAACCATGGCCGCTGAGCCTGCGCGTCCGGAGCCTGTGCTCCGCAGCGGGAGAGGCCACAACAGTGAGAGGCCCGCGTACCGCAAAAAAAAAAAAAAAAGAGTGTGGACGGCTTCCTAGGTATTTCTTTTAATATTTTCACTTTAGGTTAATTTTGGGGAAGAGGACAGGTAGGTGGAAAATAGGAAGGGAAAAAATAGTACAGGAGTAAAAGATGAGGCAAATGAGAAGAAATCTTCAGGCTTTAAAGATGCCTGTGCAGGAGGCAAATCTGTGGAGAAAAAGCACCCAGCTAGAAACCGGAGGCCAGAGTTCTGGTCCCATTTAATGACCTTGTGTGTGACCTTGGATCATTAAGCTTCTCTGGGCCTCAGTTTCCTCACCTGCAAAGTGAGGACACTGGAGCAGTTGATGTTCAAATCTTTGGCTTAAATGCAATCTCTGGCAATAACCTTTCTTTTGGTGAAAGTGCAACCTCTCCCTGGCCAACGCTTTTTAATCACAAGGAAACACAGACATGAAACTTTATTGCAGTCACTTAACACACTGGTGTTAACATTACTTCCCAGCAGAAGAGAAAAGGGCCTCTGGACTGCCTCCAATTTGCCCCCAGAGGGAAACCACAATCAATAGTAAGGGGAAAAGAGTTGGTAAATTAAAATATTGTAGCAACTTTTCGGAATCTTCTTTTTCATGGTACTCTTTAGAGCATCATCTCTATGTCAAAGGATTCACTCCAGAAAAAAGTAAAGTGCTTGTCAAAAGGCAATGCCTATCAGTGGTTTCCTCATTAAACCTTTTGATTCCTACTGCTTTCCTCTTGCTACCTACAATCCTGTATTTGATAAGCTTAATAATAGAATAACAGCATTTCACTTGTACTTATAAATGCTCATAAACTCTGTCATCTCATAGCTCTTAAGAGTTTTGAAAGCAGTATTAGTCAAGAGTAGAGCCAAGGCATTAACTGCATGAGAGCAGAAGCCAGAGTAATACATTAAAATACTAATACAAATAAAACTGTTACTGAAAATAGTATTGTCAGTTTTCAGTTTCATTAATACAAGAGAATATTTCTCCATTAAAAGCCTAGGTTTACAGTACACCTAAATAAATGAAAGGACATACATATATATATATAGATATTTTAAGCGTAGGTTTAAGATGTTAAAAGTTCACATGGCTCATTTTTGTAGTATAATGAGGAACAAATTTGATACATGCTCATGAAAAGCAAAATAAATGGAGCTTTCCTAGATTAGGAAAATTCTCTAATTCCCTGAAAAACATGGCTAATATATTGTGCTATTTATGTTATGGTAAATTTTTTGAAAACAGGAGCAAGTCTCTAGCTTTAAATTAATTCAACATATACTTGTGAGTGCCTATTTTACTACGGGCTTTACAAAAATGAACAAGCCACAAATACTTTTCATTCAGCTCCATTAACATTTAAATATTATCTGTTTTGCCTGAGATACAGAAAAGGGAATCACAAAATCCAATATTGCTAAAATCAGGAGGAAAAGGAGTTAATTAGAAGATTTCATCCAAGCAATTCTGGTGGGAGTATCAGTTTATAGATGAAGTGATCTGGAGTACAGTAGGTACAAGATGGGTACCATATCCATCTTGCCAAAGTGGAGAATGCCTGAGGGCTGTCATGTTTTCTCATGCCTCCAATGATCTTTCTAAATAAATATTAGTTAAGTAAAAATTTAATTAAAAAAAAAAGACTAACCTGGGGCTGATGAAACCTGGTTGAATGACCTCATTGTCTTCTGAAGAACCTAAAATCAGAGAGCTCAAGTCAGTACTACATTAATTGCTCATTTAATTGCCTCTTCTTCAGCTTAATAGCTCATTAGAAAGCAATAAAATGCTTAGGTTTTGACTCTGTGAAGTGACCTGTAAACTTTTTTTTACAATTTAAGACTCACCTAGCAAAATTAGATAACCAATTGGCATAAACTTGCCTTTCATTCCAATTAAAGGATGGTAGACCTTTAAGACCACTAAGATGTAGTCAAAGATCCAGATTTCAAGAAAAATGCAGTTTTAAATTTTTTTAATATTTAATTTTACACTGTAATTCAAGAATCCCATTCTCTTTTTTAACCACAGTTAAAAATGAACTTAACCTATGATACTGTGTTCCTTGATGGACTAATTTGACTATTCAGATATCTTTTAGAAGATAAATCATGAGACTCTAATTGTGATACTATACCCCTGAAACTGGGTCTATTACATTCAATTACTTTTTGAGAAAAAAATTACTTTAAGAGGTAATACATTTAATCATTGAGTATATTTAATTAAAGCTATCTAATACGCATTAACTCAGATTTTAAGCAAAATCAGTTCTCCTTAAAAAAATATGAGCAAGTACTAATGTTTCTAATATATCCACTGGCAGATGTCACAACACAATAAAACTTGCAATAAAGAGGTCACCCAGTAATGAAGTATAGCGGTTGGAAGAAAAATTCCTGATGACCACTGAATTATCATTTTTATCCTTGGGTCCGAGTTATTAAATCTTGGAAAACAGATTGGTTTGAACATGCATACACTCACCTGCCACCACCCAGGGCTGTCTTTCCTTCCTTAACTAAGTTTTTACACACTGTATCTACTATATCAACTCACAAAAAAATAAATCATTATGTGTAAATTCTCTAAGTTGTGATCTAATTTTCTTCTCAAAACGAAATGGAGGCTTTTCCAAATGCAGAGTTCTACTGAATGTTGACCCAAGATTCTTCTTACAAAGGATGACAATCTCACTGAGTAAGATTTGAAAAGAATAGAGGAAGAATGTGAACAAAAGGCACGTGAACCTCTGTGCATTAAGTCCTTTAGTTATCCTGTGTTTACAACCAAAAGACAGACGATAATGACAGCCCCTCATTTGTAGAGACGTGGATAGACCTAGAGACTATCATACAGAGTGAAGTAAGTCAGAAAGAGAAAAACAAATATCATATATTAACGCATACATGTGGAATCTAGAAAAATGGTACAGATGAACAGGTTTACAAGGCAGAAATAGAGGCACAGACATAGAGGATAAACATATGGACACCAAGGGGGGATAGCCAGGGTGGGGGTGGGGGTGGGGGGGATGAACTGGGCGATTGGGATTGACATGTATACACTAATATGTATAAAATAGATAACTAACAAGAACCTCCTGTATAAAAATAAAAATTAAAAAAAAAGATGACAGTCCCTAATGCTATCAAAATTCATTATTAAAACTTACTAGTTTTCCTTTACATTGAGCGTATATTAAATTTTATTTTGCACATTTGGTTTAGTGAGGGGGTATTTAAATACTATAAACAAATTTCAGCAAAATCTAGCTCATGTTTTTCTAATAGCCCACAGCCCAGACTTGATCTTCTCTGCTTATATATTTGCAAAAAAGTTCAAAATGACATATTCTAAAGATGTGAAAGAAACACAGAAAGTGTTTGCAAACATTTTTTTCAAATAAGTCAAATGATAAATTATTATGTGAAATCTAATAAAGTGAAAGTCAAATGGTATAAAAATTAGCTAAATAACACTATTTAATTTTAAGAGCTCAAACTATGAGCTTTCCGGGTTTTAAGAAAGCCGGACAATTTGAATGATAAAGATGTTCAGATTTTTCATTATCCAAACTTACACATGATGGTTTTGGTTATTGATAGTTTTAATATTATCAACCTTTTCAAAGGAAAAGTAAGGTGGAATTATTTCACAGATATCAATATATTTCACTGATATTAAATAATGATTTAAAAATTTTCACAAACAAAAGAGTTGGAAGAGAAAATAGAATTAAGTTTAAATATAGATATTAATATCCATCCATATGAACAACTATGATAGGGATTTGATAGGTTAATGTTATATAAAATGTTCACAATATTAAATGTTCATATTCTGACTATAGGTGACTTTTGAAAAGAAATAACAATAAAGAATGAAAATAATTCTTTAAATGTACAAAATACTCCCAAAACAGCTATTTATAATTTTATACACAGGTATCTCTATTTAATATTATAATGCACTTCTTTGCCCCTTCACTAGGATAATCCCTAATCATCATTTAAATCTCCACTTAGATCTCTTTTTCTTATTGTTCCATACTGAGTACAATGCCTCTACCATTTAGCACCGTACTGTAATTGACTGTAATAGCCCATGATGTTCTCTCTCCTAACTTGACTCTACCTTCTATGAGTGGGAGGAATAGAGTACATTTAGCTCATCACTGTAATCCTAGCTTTCTTTAGTGTTCAATACATATTTTTTAATGAATCAAAGACTTAATGAATTTCTGAAGCTGGGCTGACTATCTCTAGGATGCCTTTTATGAATTAAATAGACTATAAACAAATTTTTTTCTTAAAAATCTTTTCACCAAGAGAATGTGATAGGGAATTAATCAGTTGACTATTGCAAACATAAAATATGTACAAATAAAGTGACTTCAATGATTTTATTTTAAATATACTATAGACTTAATATTATAAAATTGCCTAACTTAACACCATTCATTACAAACACTCCAAGATTTCGTATTTCTTCCTAGTAAAATATGTAACAATATTCTTCTCAAGTACATTGCATATTGTTGTTAATCCACTATTGTAACTATTCAATGTAAAGGAAAATGCTTACTACTATGCATTATACACTATAATTTATTTAAAAATTGCCAAGATGCTAAGCCCAGAGAACTGAGTAGTAATAAAATAAAATACTGCTATATAACATATTACTGAGAACTTTATTTAAATTCAATTGACATCATATTAGCCTTTACTTCTAATATTAATAAAAAGCAATAGTTACTTTAGGTTGGCAACAAATGATTTAGCAATCAAGAATATTCACCATAATAAAGTAAAAGTATTTCATTATTTATTCTCATCACTACAACTTCTCAACATTTAAAAAAAAGGTTAAATTTTTGTTTCTGACTATATTTTCTAAAATAATGTAAGGGTAAAAGCACATTATAGTTTATTAAATATTCACTTCATGGTTTATAACAAAAATTATAGCCTATTTACAATGTGTCTCAGCCATCACTGAACTAAATACATTCTTTGGAAAGCAAAGTAGGCAATGATGTGACTTTCCTTTCTTCAAAGAATAGTTGGGGGGAAAGTTTTTAAATGACTACTTAAAATCATACAGCAAACATACTATAAACACCAGAGTAAAACCTAAAGCACAGTATTTATTTACATTTACTATAACTTAAATATAATATATACACATATGAAATAAAACATTAGATGTGGAGGTTCAACATTGAAGTGAATGTGTGTGCTTTATGAAAATATTTTCTTACATTGTCCTCTAAAGGAATGTTTAATATGTAGTAAAATGTTTCACTGTAATTATTTTTTTGCCGATTAGTCAATAAACTAAATTCAAATGCTATCTAAGCAAAATCAGGGTAAATTATTGTGTAATTTAACTCAACATCCTACTGTAACTTTGGATAAAACTGAAAATGCTGTACCTTCAATTATATACAGATACAGAAAATTTAAAGAAAATACTTAAAACTAAAGTTAAGACAAATATTTACATGTGACTTTATGTAACTGAAAATTCATAGGTATAGACAGGAGTGCTAAAACAAGAAACCTCACATTTACTGAACTAGTTTGAACATTATCTTTAGAGAATGGAAAAAAATTTATACTACTTTATGAAAAACATTTCAAAATTATATTTTTTATATTTATGAATCAAGTTATTATTTGTAACATATTAAAATACAGTTAACCTTAAATTAAAGGCTAGTATGTCATACTGCTATTGAATCACAGAGATGAATTTAACCATTTTACAAATTGAAATTTTACTGATTTCACCTAAGATATGGGCAGCTCTAGCATTCTCTTCAACTGCTGTAGCAAAACATAATTTATTCTAGAAAATAAAAAATTTCAAAGTAATAATTTAAGTCAACTAGCATATTGTCAAAATTGTTTAAAGGTGCCAACTATGACACAAATATTAATTGGTAAACACAATTCTTTAGCTTAAATGTGAATGTTGTAAAACAACTGAGCCATGGCACAGTTGGTTTTGCTAATGCAAACAGTTTGTATTTTCTACCATATCAAACAACAGTTTCATATAATAAAGCTCATAACTGAGTAATTGTTGAGGTCATATTGAATAGAAGAAAAAAATAGTGGTTTTAGATTAAAAAGAGTCAAAATAATGGCAAAAGTCATGTCGTAAAGAAGCTAATCACATATATTTTGAAGGCCCACCATAACTTTAAGATAAAAACTTTAAGGTAGCTTCTTGATATGATAAACAAAAATGATTCTAAGTAAACCTGAATAGTTCTAAATAAGTACAATGTTAATAAGAAAATTATATTTGATAGACATTTTAAGTTTTGATATATAACATTAATGGTTAAAAATTTATATCACAAGAGATTAACAACTAAATGAGAACTTTTCATGCATTTGAAATAGCTTCAATAAACATTTTAGAAAGATCAAGAGATGTTTTAGAGGCTGCTCACTTTTACATCACTGCCAGTGATCTAATGGTGTAATAATGTAATATTTTTTAAAAAACAGGATATCAACTAGCAAAGGAGATTACACCAAGAACCTAACGCAAAAAAGACAAAACATAATTTACACATATTTTCTAAAATTTTAAATCTACAAAACAGTAAAGCCTGTTTTTAACCTATACAGTATAGAATATTTTAGTTGAAATGTTTTTGTAGTGTCTGAAAGAAATGTTACATAAAAGAACTGTTTGCAAAATATAAAAGTAGCATTTTGGCTCTTGCATTCCCAAATAAGAAATACTGATTTGAAAATATCTAAAAAATTTAAAATATGTTTTTCCACCAATAGAACTGGTCATTCAATACTAAGTCCTTTTTCCTATATAATTAACCTTTTGTTCAGCCATGAAAAAACTAGGAACTGATTGCTTGAAAATGAGCTGCATGCCCTTTGTCCTGGTTTGTCACCTTTGACCCTTAATTTGATGATCCTGCATGTCAACCCATTCTATTTTTAGGAAAATCATGTCATAGTTCTATGCCTAAAATAGTACTTTTTACTGAAATATTAAATATGTTACAACATTCCTTTTCAGGTAATTTGTACAATGGTTTCATACCAGTGTTCATTTCACACAATGTAGAACACAATAACATTGTTAGGAGTGACAGCCTGGTGTTTATTCTGGTTCAAACAACAGAAAATGTCCCCAAAGTGCTAAGTCAAGATTATTATAATTTCAAAATTTATATTTTTCTCGTTATTTAAAAAGTGCTTGTATTATTGTTTCTCAGTATAACTTGTTTCATGAGTGATGTAATTTTATTACTTTTGATAACCACATGTTTTGATGTTGGTTTTGATAGTGCCACTTAGACAGTGATATAAACCTGAATCAAAAATTGCAAATATCAAGTTCATACTCAAGCTTACAGTGGTGTCCCCTAAAATTCTACAGTTTTTGAGAGAACTCATTGGTCACTTAACTTGGTTTTAAAATCTTGTCTTCATCTGCAAGGGGCAGCTTTCCAAGAAAGAGAAAACCTCTAGCATTGATCCCATTGATTTTACTGACACTACTTAAAATCAATGTTATATTAATATAATTCAGAGATAAAATTTCTCTATCACAATTTTTGGTTGATTTCAATACATCTGGGTAAAAAGAAGATATAAAAAAGTACATATGAAATATATGTATATATTTCCTACAATGATGATGCTACTTGAACATCTACACAATTTCTGTGTACAGTTTTCAGTCAGATTTTGCAGTGGCCAACATGGCTGTCTTGGTTCAGCACTATGGTCAGCGACTTCATAGAGAGTCATTGTGTCAGAGAAATCCAACACAGTGTACATGTACATACTGGGCAAGTTTCTCAAACCGATGTGATTCTATACTTCATATATTCCTAGATATGTTCATATAAATCAGTCTTAAGTTTTGTAATGTAAAGAATTTTCATTGTTATGCTTGGCAAACTAGAAATTCTTTACCATGTGGTTCATCAAAAACCATACTTATTTATAATGCAAACACAGTCCTTTTAAAAAGCAAGAGAATCAAGTACAGGCTCTAAAGCATTTAAACATAAAAACTTACGGGTATTTATGGGCTACAGAATTTTAAAAGACAGTAATATTCTACTAAAAATTACCAAATAAGAGAACTCTTTAGCTGACCAAAATTTTGTATAGTCCCTTTCATAATCAATAGCTTTAATTACTTCTGAACTGATATATCTCTGAATCTCCATTTTCCTTTTTTTTCAATCAATTCCACTATGCATTAACATAAATGTTAACAGATCATTTCCTGACCTGAGCTTTCTAATACAATCCCTAAATTTGGTAGTTTTGAATAGCACTTCAATTATTTTAAAGAAACATCAATTCTATATCTGAAGACTGTTATGAAGACTGTTACCTAAAAACATGCATATATGTTTTATTTAACAACTTATTTTTCTCTTAATTATGATTTGTAAATTATGATAGCAGTGTGTTACAAATACAAAAAAAAATTATTGTACATAATCAGATACCAAACATTATCAAACTATTAGACAGGTAACATCTATTTAATCTTCTCTTTGTTCAGAGTAAACAGGAAAAAAACCCTTAAATCCACTATATTTATTAAAATTCTAGTGTTTTCTTTTTAAATTTACATGTACAACACACTTTAAAATAAGTCATTCTGAAGATTAACTTTGAGTACCACCATATTAAAACTTAATCTGCTTCACTTACAAAGAGGTATAGTTAACTGCATTTTCCCCCATAATACAGTCAATTTTTAATTTAAATCGTGATTAATTTCACAACAAATTTTTCATTGTTTCTGAAAGAAATCTGGCACAGACATGTAATACGACACTACAATTTGACAAGGATTAATGAGGCTTGATCGTTGAATCATTTGCTTCCAGATCTATTGAGGAGCACCTATAAACAGTTCTAATAACCAATATGCACTACAAATTGATTCATATCCTTAAATTCTTTTTGACATTTTATTATCAAGCAACGATTAGCTGATCCTATTTGTAAAATGGAAGAGTCAAATAAAGCATTTTATTCATTTGTAGTACCTTCCCCTCCCCAGCAAGTACTAGAAAGAGGCCTATGTCAGTTTAATTCCTAAAGCTATTTAGGAAATTTGGGCACCTGGATTGTCCTATTTCATACATTCAGAGATATAGAATATGGGAAGCAAGAATTGTCCCCTAAATGAACACGGGTCTGTTAATTATTAGTCTAAATGCAGTACTATTACAGATTGTGTTGTTAATTTATAATGACTCCTCTATTACATCTGTGCAAACTCATAACAGAAAAAAAATCCATGGCATAAATTTCATAACAATTAAATTTATATTTTGTAAACCACATAAACTGCCATAAATTCGCAATAATTCAATTTAAAATTTTGTAGTTTTCCCGCAGTCCTTATAAAAATTGTTTCGCAACTTACTGTTGGACTTAAAATTTTGCTTTACCAACAGATGCATTTTAAAAAGCGTTACTGCATTATCACCTAACTAAATATGGTAATTGCACAAAAAATGAAACATGAGGATTTTTTTGATCCGAGTAAATATAATTTTAAGTCATACTTTTCTAAGGATGCTGTTAAATGTTTTAAAATTCATTCTAATACCAGTTGTCATGTGTAATTTTAACTTCCACAATATTTTGACCAAGAAATTCAAAACTACAATAAAACACGAGCATATTTTCCCCGCATTTAACAACTGTAAGTGTATAGTTGTTACACGGTGAAGAATTTAGTTCTATGAGCAGTAATAATACCTGATAACCTTAATATCCTGTGGATGAAAACAAATCCACAGAGGGAACAGAAAGGAACTCAAGGAAACACAGGAACCTAAGATTTCAGTCTGTTACATGAAACAATTCAAAATGGCGGACTATTACTTACATTTAAGAAATTTCCGCAATGAAGACACTAAATACATACTGTAAGATGTTACTCGAAAACACTCAGTATTTATCAACGTGCAGTTTAAAAAAAAAAAAAAAGTTTTTGGAGTACAAATCCTCGTAAGGCGCCCGCATCCAGTGTTCCAGTCAATAGTTACTGCTCCTGCGAATGTATTGATTCTTCTTTGGTTGTTTTCTTTTCAAAAGCAACCTAAGTCCAAGTGCGTTTTTCTCTCTCTGTTCTCCTCAAATCCTTAATTCTAATTCATGAATTTACATTACCAATCCCGACGCAAAAAGGATCCCCGACGCCTGCGGCTACAAAGCAGCTCCGCTGCGGAGTGCGCGAAGGGCAGGAGCGGACGCCCCCTGGCGGCGCAGACCCTCGGACCCGAAGCGCCCACCCCGGCCACGCGGACCGGCTGCCGGGACCCCAGCCCGCGCTGCACCATTGCCCCCGAGTCGCCCGCGCCCCCTCCCCACGCGGCCCGCCAGTTCCTGCTGCTGGGCGGCGACGGCCGCGGCGAGACCCGTCGGCCGTGCTAGCTACGCCGCGCCTGCACACAGCGCCGACCCAGCGGCGCGGAGCGAGGAGAGAAAGGTGTGAACCCGGAAGTACATCGTCCGCCCGCATCTCGGTGGGAACACTGGGGCAATAAATCAGGGCCGGCGAAGGCAGGACACCGCTCTGGCTCCCAAACGGCAACTTGCTGCGAGACCTGTCACTTCCCCACCTGGCCCCATCCTTCCCCCCTCCCTGGCGCTCACGCCTCCTCCTTTCTTCCTGCTCCGCCGCACAGAGCTCCACTCGACGTTGCTCACGTGCCAGACCCGGGGCCGCGAGCGGCGTCCGCACCCGCGCGCACACCCGGCCACACTCGCACTCGCCGGGCCGCGGGGCGCGCTGCTTACCTCCGGGGCCTCATGGTCGCGTCGCTCGCCCGGGTAGGGCGGGGGAGAGGGTGTGAGTACGTGTGTGGCGTTTAGTCCGGGGGGACGGGGCGGAGGAAGGGGCCTGGAGTCTGTCACTTCCTGAGGGAGCGCGGCGGCCGGAGACCCGGGATGCGCGCGGCGGGGCCGGGAGGGTCAGCACATTGTGAGCCGGCGAGGGGACGCGGCGCGGAGGGGCCGGAGAGCGAGGGCGGTGCTCGGCTGCCGGAGTGGAAGCCGCTGTTGCCGCCGCTCCGCCGCCACAGCCGGGCGGGGAGGAGGGGGCTGGACCGGGGTGGGGGGGAGCCGCGGAGCGCGGCGGCGGCGGCGGCGGCGACACCAGGCTGTTCGACTCGAACCCTGCGTCAGGCGGCGGCACGCGCACACCTGCCCGTCGCCGCTCCCGGCCTCACCATTGGCTGCCCGCTCCGAGCGCGCGAGATTGAACTTTCCATTCATTCTTGGGCCGGGCGGGCGCGGGCGGCGGCGGCGGAGGAGCTTTCCCCGCGGGCTCGCGGGGACGCGCGCCGCCCGCCCCGACCCGAAGGCGCGTCCCCGCGCGGGCTGTGAGCGCGCACGGTCGCCGCCGCCGCCGCCGCCGGCTCTTCTCTTGGCGGCTGCGAGCTTAAGGGCCTGTCACTCGGTCCCGCCGCGCGCTGCACTGGTTCCTGGAGGAGCCTCAGATGGCGATCCCTGCGCCGCGCCTGGAGAGAGGCAGAAGCGAAACTGTAAGAAGTTACCAAATCGTATCCTCAGCCCCGCTGCCTGCTCCTTAACCAACAAACAATGTGGAGGTACTAGGAGATAGTGAACTCCTAATTGTGCAGTTCAAAGCAATAATGAGTAACGTATCTCAGAATCCAGTGAGCATCGTAGATAATGTCAGAAGTTTGAGGAACCTACTATCAGGTCAGTTCTACATTGTATTTCCTAAACAGTAAAATACTCAACCTCATATTGAATACAGACATTATCTCACAAAATGCCAAAAGCTCTGTGGCCAAACATACTGTACTATGTGTTTACCTAACTGTGGTATTTTGGTATATCTTCCCAAAATATCACTGCCTTCTCCCCTATTATTTTCTACCGCGACTTCATAGTTCTTTCTTGTCAAAGTTTCTCTTTATTTTCTCAGAAGCAAATGCGTGGTCCTGATCAGTCATTGTCTGACCAGCTGCAAAACTGAACACAGCCTTGTGATCTGTGAATGGGTCTGATCAAATATAGACTATTTGGTGGAACTGATTCAAAGGATTAAATATTACAGCAATCTAAAAACCAGATGTGTGCATATAATTTCTGTAAATTAAAAGTGGAAAAGTTTGAACATGACTAATAAAGGCCAGTTAGCTGGATAACCTGTGACTAAAAGGCAAGCCTCCAAACCATTCCTGTGTAATGATGATCATTTTTTTCCCTTCCAATTCCTGGATTAGGATTAGGAAACCAGTTCATCTGTCAGGGATAACCACAGTCTAGAAAAAACACTTCCGGCCTGGGGATAAGTGCAGACAAAGTGATCAAAAGCAAAATACCATTTGACTCCCCAAGAATTTTCCAGGTCGGCCACCTTTGATACATTTACTGAAAGGCTGCCCAATTTTCCACTGAATGTGTGTAGAACAGAAGGTGACTGACTTTAAAGTTGCCTTTACACTGGCAAGTTCATAAAGTAAATACTTCACATTACTCATTGAGTAGTACTGAGGATTCTTTTGGATACAATTCTTAGTTTTAACCATTGTATCAATCTATTGCAATAGATTTGATACAATACTACATACTTTATGATTTCAAAAATAATTTAGTGGAAAAGGATGGAGACATTGATCACTAGAAATAAAAACAGCAATTAATTATATATCACCATCTGAAATATGATATGATTGACTTAAAAGCATTATAGTAATTTTTTATTTATGAGTAGAGCTTACAAATGATACACTTGAAGAGTGAACTGGGTTGTTCTTGTTGTCTTTTTTTTTTTTTTTCCAATACTCTGTCTTTTAGGTGCTTTGTAAGACTTTAAGTATATTTATGTAATACCTGTTTAAAGTCCTGAGAAGAATTGTAATCAGAAAACAAAATTTAAAACATTAAAACATAACCTAAACTTAGTATTCCAAATAATCACGAGGTCATATTTCTTTTTGATTTCAAAAAGAAACTAATTATCACCATGGCATCATGGTACTGTTACAAAAATGAAAAATGGGACATTGTAATATTTAATGTTTTATTTCATATCAGGTTCCAGGAAGGGGAGATAATGAACTTTGATAGACTAAGCACTTACTAAAGAATATCTTAGCGTGATTAGAAGTGGATGAAAAGCCGCAAGAGAACATTAAAGGCAAATGAATTTATCATTTGGGTGTGGCTCTTGACAATTACTTACTAAAAATGTATCTTTCTACCTGGGGCTGTGGCGGTAATTTGCTTTACTTTAAAAATTATATCTGATAATTACTCCCTGAGAGCACAGGCTTTATCTTACTCTTAATATCCTCAATGCCTACAACAGTGCCTGACACATAGTGGATATAAAAGAAATGTCATTTTTTAATTAGTGTATGAGAATGCACCCTGAACACATTTTCAAGCAACTAATTAACAAGACATTTAGAAAATATAGAATGTGGTGTATTATATCTCACCCTCCCCTTTTTTTGATGACTATAGTATATGAAAGTAAGTCCCAGAGATCATGTCATTTTACTTATGAATTACAAGTATTGAGTGTTATGATATTGAAAAACTAGGCTCTTTATATCTTTATTTTCCTGCTGTAAAACAATTTTTAAACTAGAGTTTAAGAAAAAGGAAAGATTAGATTTTTTAAAAAATGAATAAAGAAAGGTTAGTATTCTATTTGTTTGCTGGAGCCCACCCAAATAACTTCATCTTAACTTGATCATCTGCAAAGACCCTATTTCCAAATTAAGTCACATTCACAGGTACTGGGGGTTAGCACTTCAACATTTTTTGGAAGGGGCACAATTCAACCCATAAGTTATCATTGTTAGAACTAGATGATTTTGCTTCTTCACTGAAAAATGAATATCTTTCTGCAGGGAACTGACTAGATCCACATAGGGTTTTTTTCCCCCGTTTATTATGGTAAAAGAAATAACTCCAGTCACAAATGCTTATTTTAGACTTCTATATGCCCATCACAAATATAATTTGTCATCTTTTCAAAATTAAAGTTTATAAAGCGAGCGCTATCACCCAAATTATAAGGTATCTATTGAACTGTCTCTCACATATAGAGGAGAAAAATGAAAATGGGCAGAAAGTTTAACATTCATAAAAGTTATGACAAACTTGCACTTGCCTATAGAACTGGCAAAAATCCCAGTTTGACAGCACTGTTGGCAAGATTGTGGGTAAATCACTACCTTCATACACTGCTGTGGGAGTGCAGGAGAGGCACGACATTTAGAGAGGGCATTTTGGTGATATCTATTAAAATTATAAATATACTCTGTGACCTAACAGTCCCTCTTCTGGAAAATTATCCTACAGATATATAAATGCACACATAACAAATAATGTGTGTACCTGGGTTGAACATTTTTATCATAGCAAAAGAATGGAAATAACCTGTATCCATTGACAGAGGCTGAGTAAATAAAAAGCAATGGTACATTGATACAATGGATGGAAAATCTCTCTGTGTACTTATATGGAAAGGACTCTAGGATACATAGTTAAATACAAAAAGCTGCATGCCAGACACTTTTGTGTGAGAAAGGGAGGAGATAATATGAGTATACTGCTTATATTTGTCATTATTTGCATATAGAAATGCTAGAAAGATACTTGGGAAATGAAATGTTTGCCTATGGGGGACAGATAGATCAGAATGGATGGAATAGGGGTGGGAGCAAGACTTAAATATATGCCTGTTATATAGTTTTGATATTTGAACCATGTAAGTGTATCACTTATTTGAAAAAATTTTAGTAAAAGCAATTAAGTATGATGAGGTATTAATGCTAATTCTATGAAACACACTCTTTAAAACCCTTCTGTTTTTTGAAAACTCAATTGTTTAAAAAAAAAAAAATCTCCAAAAAATGAGAGAGAGTGGATCAATGAAGCAAATATGACAAAACCTTAACTGTTGAATCTTGGTATAGGTATGTGGTAGTTCATCGTACTAGTCTCTCTAATTTTATGTATTTGAACATCTTCATATTTCCAGTATTCTCTCAAACATTAGAATTTATAAAACCTCATGAATTACCTAAAAATTGGATAAATTTTTTAAAAGTTAGAGAAATCAGATGTCACTTAAAAATTGTTAATGCTTTAAATGCTTGGCTTTAGAGGAGTCTACCTAATTCAGGGCTTTAAGGCAGTTGGCTAGAAATAACCAGTAAAGCCTCCTTTGAATGGGTAGTCTGGTAATGTAAGCCAACCAGGAGAAAAGGAATGCTTGGCAGAAAGATTATTTATTACTGTTGGCCACAGCCTTGCCAATAGTATGTATCATAGTCATAGAAAGAATTATAGACGCCAACTTTTTAAAATCAAATTTCCTCGTCTAGATCCAACTTCTAAAAAAATCATTATTGTTCATTTAAAAATTTTCATTTTAATTGTATTTTAAATTATTAGAGCCATGGTGTAAAAATGTGTATGTTTTACCTCATCAGTGAACACAGATCTCCTCCAATATATGTATATTTATTTATTTATTTATAGATTGTATGTATATACTTGTGTATTAAGACCATTACACTTTCCCTTCCTGCTCACCTTATCCCAGCATATGTAATTAAGTGTTTACATTATTGACTATGGTTAAGAATGTTTACATGATTAAGATTATGTAACATAATCCCATATAAGTAATGTGTTATTCTTACCCCATACTGCATTTTTATTTCCTTGAGTTAATAATTGACTTTGTTTGCATGGGTTTTTATGTACTTATTACTAATTAAACCCAAAACTCTATATTCAGACAAAAAAAATACATTATGTACACTGTAAAACATGTACAAAGTAGAAATTTAAGATAACGAGATAAAAATCAAATTGTAATTATGTATTTCCCATTTCTCATTGGATTGTCTTCTGTGCTCATTCCACTTGGAAACCACTGGATTGGAGCATCCAGGGTGGATGCCAGTGCACAGTCCTCATCCTGCCCTGCTATTGCTTAAGGGCACAATGAGAACAGAAAAGTACAGATTAATAGGAAATTTATCCCCATTTCCTTACTTCTGGAAAACTAAGATCCAAGATTTAATGATGGTGCATAAGTAGCATCATTTTCATATGTTACAATGTAATAATAATTTAGCCCCATGACCCACAAGGACAGGTGTGTTTGCTTGCTTTTATTCTTTGGAGTAGGTACACAATAAACAGTTGTAAAATAGATTCAATGGATGAATACTTGCCCTAGTTTCATCCAATTCTCCTAAGCCTTTGAGACAGGAAAGGATTTATTACCACTAGCCAAAAGAGGGTCAAAAATTCAGGGTCGTGCAATATTTAAAAAGGCAACTACATTTTTACCTCATACAGTAAAACATGAGTTTGAAAAGCTTTGGCTCATTGAAAATTGATCTTGAAGCAGAAGCCGGAGTAAACAAAAACCTCTAAAAGGATTAAGAATCTAAGTACAAAGATCAAATCAAGGATGTGGCACCCATAAATCTTTTCATTGGGATGAGGTGTTTCATGAAAAAGGGGCTAAAGTGTGGGTCTTTCAAACCATCTATCATTAGAGAAAGAGAGAGATGGGAGAACTAATTCAAATCAGAGTAAACTATGGATGTTGTTCATGGCACATTGAGCCAGTAACTGGCTTGTTACCATATAGAAAAGAAGCCTATATTTTGCTAGAGTTATGCTGCCAAAGGCATTACCAACCTTGTCTAAAATTGTGTGAAACTGTTTTAGACTTTCAACTACAATTTTTTTTAAGGATTAAATAAATGAGGTGTTCTTTTTTTCTAAACTTACGTCTTTACTTCTTAACTTATTAATTTAGAAGTCTCTACTAAAGAGGAAAAGGATACTGAGATATAAAAG
Organism: Phocoena phocoena; assembly: GCF_963924675.1. Lineage (NCBI taxonomy): Eukaryota > Metazoa > Chordata > Mammalia > Artiodactyla > Phocoenidae > Phocoena > Phocoena phocoena. Next base: position 53,672,891 of record NC_089230.1, read on the forward strand.
ATGGATCCCTCTTGAAAGCAAAAAGAAAGCATAAGAAAAAACACAAAGAGAGGCATAAAATGGGAGAAGAGGTGGTACCATTACGAGTACTATCAAAGTAACTCAACGGTACAAATTATATTCTTGGCATTTGACACACTCCATCAACTACTCTTTTTTTTTTTTTTTTTTCGGTATGTGGGCCCCTCACTGTTGTGGCCTCTCCCATTGCAGAGCAACAGGCTCCGGACGCGCAGGCTCAGCGGCCATGGCTCACGGGCCCAGCCGCTCCGCGGCATGTGGGATCTTCCCCGACCGGGGCACGAACCCGTGTCCCCTGCATCGGCAGGCAGACTCCCAACCACTGCGCCACCAGGGAAGCCCCTCCATCAACTACTCTTAAGCTCCTGAGAATCTGGGCAGGCATAGGGTTGAGAAACATGTACAGCCCCCAAGAAAGGGATATTCTTCAACAACCACTTCAAATGTAGCCAAAGAGGTAGTAGAAAAGGAAGAATCTTCTGGGAGTGTTGGGATTGGTAGGGAAGGGGAGCAGAGGCCATGGAGAGCAACAAACAAGCAAGTTCCTTTTAAGGAACAAAATCAGTACCTAATCAAGGAAGATTTCCCTACAACTGGGTTGGGGGCCTCACAACATCCACCCAGCAGGATTCCCAGATTGCTTTAGACCTGTGACTACTGTGTGTCTTTCATTCTTCTTCCTTTCAGAATAAGAGTGTTGACTGCAGAGCCAGTTCTGCCATTGTGTATTGGGTGTGTTCCAGAAATGAAAGGCTGATATCTTATTTCTTCAGTTCATATATTCTGAAATAAAGGGGATTCCCACATGGACCCAATTGGGAACCATTGTGAATCACTCAAAGATCTAGTATTTTGAGCTCCATGCCATAACTGAATGGCACTTTTGGATTGTCTCCCTTGGGAAAGAGGTTACTGATTCTGTGTCTGTGAAGGAGAGACATAAGACTTTGTGGTGGTAAGAAGGGTGGCCTGTAGAAGATACTTCTGTTGCTCCCCCACATCCATAGCTTCTCTTCTGGTCACTTTCAGGGGGGCAGAGCCATGTGACTAGTTCTAGCCAGTGGGTTAGAGATGGAAATGACACATCTCTATGTGGTTTTCTTTTTTTTTTTTTAACTAGAAGTGCCCCTCAGGGTTGTAGGTACTAATAGCCATGAAGATGTCTCTACTGACTTTTAGGTCAAGTTTTAGATTCTAGATTCTCCTCCAACAAAAATTCACAGAGGGGTCAAGGATTGTCCATAAGAATAGATCTATTGAGAAAATAAACACATTGGATTTATTTCGTTGTGACGTATTTTGAAATGTCAAAGAAGGAAAAGGAAGGGTGCATCAAAACTTTGCAGATTTGGGACTTCACTGGTGGCGCAGCGGTTAAGAATCTGCCTGCCAATGCGGGGGACATGGGTTCGAGCCCTGGACCGGGAAGATCCCACGTGCTGCGGAGCAACTAAGCCCGTGCGCCACAACTACTGAAGTCCGCGTGCCTAGAGCCCGTGCTCCACAACAAGAGAAGCCACCACAATGAGAAGCCCGTGCACTGCAACAAAGAGTAGCCCCCGCTCGCGGTAACTAGAGAAAACCCGCATGCAGCAATGAAGACCCAACACAGCCAAAAAAAATTTTTTTTATTAAATTAATTAATTTTTTAAAAACTTTGCAGATTTGCATACAGTTTGTCTTGTTATTTAGCTTTAGCGTAGATTATATTAAACACTTGACTTTGTAAATCACTATAGAGTTGATGCACAAAGGGTTCCCAGTTGATCCGCCCGGGTCATTCCATCCAGTAGTCTTCCCATAGTAGCTGAAATTGCTGTGCTTTCAGCCCTACAGATCAAGCTAGAAAGATGGTGCTAAAGTACAAATTGTATTTGCTATTTAAGATAAGCATGAACAAGTTAGCTCAAATTATGGGACAGAATTAAAATATTGTGATGGCCATCTTGATTTCCATTTGTTAGAAACACAGTATAATGGAGGTTAACCTGGGGCAGGTGGTAAACTAATGTTAAGCAATCAGTAAAGCTATTCAGAAGTAAATCTAGCTGAAAACCAGAATGTATTTATTGTGATCTGATTGAGTAGGGAGAAATTATATTGTAATTCACCACATTTCCTTTTTTCTATAGTGGAAAATAATCTCTAAAATTGAAAAGAAGGGGTGCAGTTGAAGTGCAGGCCCTGTTCTAAGTATTTATGTACATTATTTTATTTATATCTCATAATAAACCTATGAAATAGACATATCTGTTTCCCTTTGCAGAGGAAGATTCTAAGGCTACTCACTTCATGTTTTCAAAGGGTGTTCCACAGATCACCTACACCAAAATCACCTAGCGCTTAACAGAAGTTTAAATTCCTGGACCTCAAATCAATTCCCCTGAATCATAATTTCTGGGACACTTTCAAGAGAACGAACGAACTAAATTATACAGAAGGCATAAAAAATATGAACGCTTTTTTGGTGAGTGGGTATTAAAGTCATGAGTTAATCTATCTCTGTTCATGACGAAGTTCCTTAGTGACCAGTATCTGTATCTATAATTTCATTTCTGTGTTATAAATGGTCAGTTACTAATTTTTTAATCTGCAAATAAAGTGCCTAATAAAGAGGTAAGAGATCAGCATTCTAGATTTCAGTGTCTGCCTAGTCTCTTCCTCAATTGACTGTCAGGAATAGCATCAAAAGCAACTGTTAGTGCCATTCTTATCACTGGTAGTATTCAAAAATATATCCTTCTTTTCTTTATATTTTGCTTTCCTTATTTCAGTCTCTCTTTAATACTTTCTTATTGTACAGGAATTTTTCTTCTTCCTTTACTGTGCCTTGGGTTTGTCACTAGTTTCTGCTGACTTGATGAGGCATTAAATAATACTCCATTCTCCTTTCCCAGTTCTGAACCAACTAAGATATATACAGAGAAGCAAGACAGATGGAGATTACAACAAAAAAGCTAGATTGAAAACTAGCCAATCAAGCTTCCTAATACTTCTCACCGTCTAGACCTTGGAATGATCCACTTACCTGGAATCACTGCTTCAAAAGTCAAGCCCAGAGAGTGGGAACAGAGACAAGTAGTAGCCTCCAGCCATGTTTCTAGAAGACAGTTTTAAGTTGGGTATGGTTATTAGTACATTTGTATTGAGACATATTTAGAATATATATTGTCACCATGTAGCAGAGAGTTCTGCTTTTTTTTTTTTTTTGCTGCCATGTAACAGAGGTTTCTGGTTGGAAGAGTGTGACACAGTCTGTGGCAATGGTGACCTTAGGGGTGGCAATAGCAACCATGAAACAGGGTCAATCAGCTTCAAGTAAAGCCTTCTAAAATGGTATACAGAGAGGAATAAGACTGTCCTGCACTCACAGAATTTATAATTTAGTAAATAAAGGATATGGGAACAACTTACTTTAGTAACTGAAATCAGAAGAGTGACAATAGCCAACATTTATCACGTGCTTACTGTATTCCAGGTGATCATAACACTCAGTTGATCCTTACCAGAGAATCAACTTTTGTAGGTACTAAAACAATTCTTTCTTTATAAACGGATAAACTGAGACTTGGGGTTGGGGGAGGAGTGGGTATTAAATAGTTTGCTCATGGACACAGGAATAGTAGGTCCTTAAGCTAAGATTTAAACTCAGGAAAAATAATGCAAAGTATTATGAATACAAAAACCAGTAGATCAGATCGGAAGAGAGACTTAACTGGGAAGATGCGTGTGTGGTTACTTTTCTCAACAGACCAGCCCCTTGCCTAGAACAGTGTAGCTCCTGTTGAAATTTTTGTGTGTGAATAACCATGATGAGCTTACCATGAGTTTGGGGGAAGGAAGTGGCAGGAGTCATATTTTGTGATTTGTGATTTGAGTCCGTGTTTTCCTCTCTTAGGCTCTTGGTTTGAAGAGAGAGACAGGAAGGAGAAGGGTTTAGCAGGCAAGCTTCAGAACAGACGGAAGCTAAATCTGACAGTGAGAAGTGCCAAGAAATCAGGTCCCAGAGATTATGGTGGATTCAGACAGATAGGTAGGGCAATTAGAATATGCAAGTAATTAGCCAGAGCTAATTAGTTAACAAGGGACTTCCAGCCTAAGCATTGACAACACAAAGTTGCAAAGCAGTTGAAACAGCTAAAGTAAGGCTTTAGATGTTGAAACTGTTCCCAAAGTAAAACATACCAACTGAAGCAGCGAACACAGTTGTGAACAGGTCCAAAATACCAGAAGTGGGATATTTCTATTTTTCTTAAAGGTAGCAGAGAAAACTAAAGATCAAGGAGTCATAGATATAAGTTAAGATTTACTCTGAAAGGAATGTGACTTGTATCTAAAAAGATGTGTTTCTTTAATATCACTTTCTGTATATTTTTTACTTTGTATAATGAGTAGCTAACTAATTTATAGTATTTGCTTAATAAAAGTTTATATATTTACATTAAACATTTACTTCTCCATTTTGCAGAGCTACCTTCTGGAGCTTAAAGGATTGTCATAGATTCCAGCTAGGAGACTGTGCTTCTGAATCCTGGTAGGGCAGCCCGACACTATCTTACATGAGGAACCATAAGAAATGTCTGATGGATGGGAGATGGAAGGATGCAGAAGGTGACGTTGGTTATTAATCTATCCAGTGTGAACCTCAAAGCAGGTTACAGAATTTCCTTTTTTGCTTAGAGGCCCCAGATCCCTGGGAGAAAGCTTTGCATCTAACAGCTAGGTCCTTGTGAAAATGAAATTAGGACAAAGGGCAGATGAAATCCCCCCAACCTCTGTAGAGGATGGGGGTTGGAATTAATGTGTCAGACAGGGAAACAATTCACCACATAGCAAAAGAGAGTTTCTTCTGGATCATCAGGAAGAGGATATTCTTTTCAGTCTATTTTTTTTTTCTGTCATTCAGGTTCAGTGAATTTTATTTATCTGTCCTCAAGTTGACTGCTTCAGTCCTGTCATCACTCTACAAGTGAGCCCATCTAGTGATTCGTTTATTTTGGTTATTGTGCTTTTCAGTTTTCTATTTTCCATTTGTTTTTTTTTTTCTTAACTTACATTTCTTTGTTGCAATTTTCTGTCTTTTCATTTGTTTCAAGGGAAATCATAATGGCTTGTTGAAGCATTTTTATGGTGGCTCTCTACAATCCATGTCAGATATTTCCAACATCTGACGCATCTTAGTGTTGTTTCATTTTGCTTTTCCCATTTAGTTGTGATTTTTCCTGGCTCTTAGTATTAGAGGCGATTTTTTGTTGTATCCTGGATATTGGGCTGTTGTGTTAGGAAATTCGAGGTCCTGTTTAAATCTTTTATTTTAGCAGGCAGTCACTCTGCTCAGGTTTAGCATGCAGGACCTGGTGTATTTGTAGCCTGTGGTTTCAATGACAATTTAATATTCAGAGCCTTTGCTGTACTATTTTGGTCTGCTTCTCTCCTCTGGTGCCACTAGGGTTTCCACTGATCCCTGCTGTCGCCACCTGTGAGGCTGAGAGACATTTCCCCAGTGCAAGCCACCTGGCTTCTAGGGGGGAAAAGGAAGTCTTCAGCCCATGGGGATGACAAGTTGTTCCCCTGGGCCACTTGTTTTCAGAGGAGCTTCCACTCTGTCCCCCTTGCCAGTGTCACTTGGCCTGTCTGGTGTTGTTGGCAGGACTCTTGTTTGATCCAGGGGAGGAATGAGTCTACCTGGGCCATCTCCTGCCACTAGGTTGGGATTTGGAAGACATGGAGTATGAGTTACCTTTTAGTGCTGGGTGGGGAGGATCATAAGATACCCAGCCACTGTGTCGTTTCTCCAGCCTTGGGTCCCTAGTCTATGATTGCCTCTTTTGTCACTTCCAGGGTTTATAGTTGTTCTTGGTTAGAAAAGTCTATACCATTTTGTCTGGATCAAAAGCCCACCGGAAAGGCTATTTTAAAAGTCGGTGTGGGGGCTTCCCTGGTGGCGCAGTGGTTGAGAGTCCACCTGCCGATGCAGGGGATGTGGGTTCGTGCCCCGGTCTGGGAGGATCCTGCATGCCGCGGAGCGGCTGGGCCCGTGAGCCGTGGCCGCTGGGCCTGCGTGTCTGGAGCCTGTGCTCCGCGGCGGGAGAGACCGCAACAGTGAGAGGCCCGGATAACGCAAATAAATAAATAAATAAATAAAAGCCGGTGTTGTCATTTAAATATTCTCTAGCCAGGGCTTCCCTGGTGGCGCAGTGGTTGAGAGTCCGCCTGCTGATGCAGAGGACACGGTTCGTGCCCCGGTCCGGGAGTATCCCACATGCCGCGGAGCTGCTGGGCCCGTGAGCCATGGCCGCTGAGCTGGCGCGTCCGGAGCCTGTGCTCCGCAACGGGAGAGGCCACAACAGTGAGAGGCCCACATACCGCAAAAAAAAATTAAAAAAAAAAAAAATTCTCTAGTCAATCCTTGAGGGACTTAGAACATTCATTGAACAAATATTATTGAGTACTTACTATGTGCCAGGAAGTGCCCTGGAGATATGGAAATGAACAAGATAGATTTGGTACCTTACCTCATAGAGGGGACTGTTCAGTAGAGTGAGGAATTATTTCATAGTAAAAGTTATAGTTGGAGGCCAAAAGGGTATCATTTATTTACTTTTTAAATAAATATTTTATTTTTTGGCTGTGTTGGGTCTTCGTTGCTGTGCACGGGCTTTCTCTAGTTGCGGCGAGCGGGGGCTACTCTTCGTTGTGGTGCACAGGCTTATTGCGGTGGCTTCTCTTGTTGCGGAGCACCGGCTCTAGGCGCATGGGCTTCAGTAGTTGTGGCATGCGGGCTTAGTTGCTCTGCGGCATGTGGGATTTTCCCAGACCCGGGCTCAAACCCGTGTCCCCTGCATTGGCAGGAGGATTTTTAACCACTGTGCCACCAGGGAAGTCCAAAAGGGTATCATTTAGAAAGAACATTTATCACCTCTCTGTCTTCCACTGTGGGGTCAATACAACAAAGACCACATTATGGCTGGAGATGCAAAGAAGTGTGCCAACTTCAGGATGATAGTGAAAATGGTAGCCCAGAAAGCATTGCCAAGGACCAGAATCCTGCAGTGTTTGCCAAAGAACATGAGCTACATGGACTAGTCAGAGGAATGGACTTGGGAATCCTAGTCCTGATAGTAGATAGAGGCTCAAGCCAATTCTCATCACCTCCCAGAACCACATTGGGCAGAGATGTAGAGGATGGTATGGTTATTCCAAGGGTTGTTTGGACAATAATAGGAAACATGAACAGGAGGGCTGTGTTTCAACTAATAAGACTAATAAGAAACAGAATTGGGACTCATATTATCTATGATATTGATTCATAAAACAGTGTTTTTATCTAACAACTCGCTTTGCTATGGTGATGCTCCTATCTTCACAATAAAGCTGTGGGGCAGTTAGCCATAAAATAAACAGTTGATTCAGAGTGGTGTGGAGATGCTCAAATTCTTTAGACTCTCAGATTTCTGCAGGGTTCCCTAAGGGCTTGAAATACAGGCATCCCTACTTAGCTGAAGGTGACTTGGAAGGGGTTTTAATAATAATTAGTGTATTATGAGGGAATTGTCTGGTTCAAGTTATAATATCTGTGTGAGAGAGCATGTGTAATGTAATCACCATCTCATAGAAACACCTGGGAGGTTGTTTCAAGGGCTTGTGATTGATGCCTATAGTCTACTAAACTGGAATAGTTTTCATGATAATTGGGAAAATCAGTTAGAGCACATCTATAAATGCGAAAGCAGTTCCAGCATCCTCAAATATTTGAACGTTTCTAAAGTCAGTTAATTCAAAAGAGGCTCTAGACCCCATTTTCTTCAATATTTTCTTCAGATTGATATTTAGATTATATTGAATACAATTTTCATTGCATTTCAATAAGATTAGTGCCCTTTCTCAGCCTATGTACTTGTTCTAATGTATTTATCTTCATTTGGAAAAATTTTTATTATTGCTGCTTCTTTAATCATTATTCTATCCATTTTTCTACAAAGTATTTTCTTATTATTTACATATAACCATTCTACATGTAAATTTTTAGTACTAAAATTTTATCTGCTGCAATATTAAAGCTGATTAATTTTCTAAACTCTAATCTTAAAGTTATTGAAATGAAACAAGTTTATTGAAAAATTAGAACAGGATAGAGTACATAATATACCAAGTAGAATCCTCAGAGTAACAGTTTGGTATATACTTTTCCATGGCATCAACAAAGCATTCCTTTACTTGAGATTATTTGTAGTAGTATCAGAAGTAAGTCAAGATAAGGTGCCCACTGTACCCCCATTTAAAAAAATTTTTGGCCATGCTGTGTGGCTTGCAGGATCTTAGTTCCCTGACCAGGGATCGAACCTGCACCCTCAGCAGTGAAAACATGGAGTCCTAACCACTGGACCATCAGGGCATTCCCTGTACCCCCATTTTGAAGATGCAAGACTAAAAGCATGGGAGGCAGCAAGAAAAGCAGAGACTAAGCCGCCTGGAGCCCCCTGCAGATGGTCGGTTGTAATAGAACCTGTGGCCCCTAGCTTCCATTTTAAAAATTCTCTAACCTGGCTTCTTAATCAGGGCGAGAGAGCTCTGAAGGGTAAGAGAGAGGGGAGTCGATATTAGAAACCAAATTTGCTCAGAGGAACGAAAATGATTAGATGGAAAAGAATAAGTTGACTATCTCAAAAAAACAAAAAAAGAAAGAAAGAAAAAATCATGGAGTATCACACTAACCTGATTGTTTTAATCAAATTCTTTGGGGTTTCTGTTTTTTGTTTGTTTGTTTTATTGAAATATAGTTGATTTACAATGTCCTGTTAGTTTCAGATGTACAGCACAGTGATTCAGTTATACATATTTATGTACATATATATATATGTATGCTTTTTCAGATTCTTTTCCCTTATAGGTTATTACAAAATATTGAGTTTAGTTCCCTGTGCTGTACAGTAGGTCCTTGTTGGCTATCTATTTTATATATAGTAGTGTGTATATTTAAATCAAATTCTTTGACCAACACCCAAGGACATTCCATTGAGTAAGAATGCTAAAATACTTTTCATACTTTGGCGTAACTGGGCAATGGTAGAGTTTTTAACATAAAGCGCTAACACTGTGGCTTCCTTCAGCCCATGGGCTTTTAACCACCCACCCACCCACTCTTAGGCAACCAAGGGACTGATTATAGGATAAAAAGCATCAAAATGAAACCCCCACCTCATATTCTAAAATAATGATTCAAAGAGTCCCCAAATGAATAAGGAAAGGCATTAAGATGATTCCACCACACTACTTTTTGGCAAATAGCAAGAGACATTCCCATGAAACCTGTACAGAAATGCTAGAAGAAAAGCAGAATGGACAAAAGGTGTAAATGATAAAGAGTACACTTCAAAAAAAAAAAAAGAGTACACTTCAGAAGAACAAAATTTTACATAATTTCTTTGAGTCTCAAGATTAAAGAAAATAAGGACTCTACAAAACAAGAAAAGAATGTCAAATAACCCTAATTCTATCTCTAAACCTCCATATAATCTTTAATAAAACAAGTAAACAAAAGCAGTTTAAGAATTTTTTTCTTCATCTTTAAAATGTAAATGAAAATATGTAATCAAGTTATGTAGGAAAGAACTGTTGATACACATTGAACCCACTTAAACACAGAATTAAATTCAAATAACTCTGGTAATTATAGTTAGAAAGTGGAATATAAATCTTATAATCACTGAAAGAAAATTTTAGTGTATTATAATAATTTAACTAATAGTCTGGGACAAAATTCTCAGAGCATGCAAACAAAAATGTGAGGCTGGGGAAAATGGAAAGCAATATTAGAGCCTTATTTTACTTCTCTGTCATAAGGCACGCTCAATAGAAATGTTAATTCTGTGGTGTGATTTTTACCTTGTTTTTATTTTTAAATAAGAAAAAAACATTTTCATATTCTTAAAACTAAGTTCAGGTGGTGGAAGAGACAGGGGCTATTTAATTAGCCTCACGTGTTATGGAACCTTACTTATGGAAGAGATCTCTGAAACTACCTATGAAAATATATCTAATGACCTAACAAATTCTATTGTTTCACTGCAGACTCTGAGCAAAATGATGCCAGTCAGCTGAGCCAACTGTGTACATTCCTCACTCAACCCCAGACAGCTTAATAATAGTTCATTAAGCAGCTAATTAGACTTGCAGTACTTCCAGCCACAGGCTCACAGACCCCGCCCAGTCGGCACACCTTTGCCATGCTCCTTTCTCCTGGCGCATCTCACTTTGTTTTGCTGCTCAGAAGTGGCCCAAGAGGGAATTTTATGTTCCAGGAAAAACAAGCAACAATTTTTGTATTTTAAGCAGCCTGTCAGTGCACTGATCTTGATTTGTTTTGTTGACTATGCTTCAAAAGAGATGCACAAGGGAACTTAGTGATTCTATGGCCTAAATCTGAAAGGAGAGACTGAAAAGTTGTTGGGCAGGTGCCAAGAAGCAACACAGGCAGCACGTGTGCAGGACCATAGCTAGTGTGGTTCTTTTGTGAAGAACATCTTGGTCTCATGACCTGAAGGAACTCCCAAATACTTAGAATCAAAGTCCAGTTATTTGGTTCTTGAGATGATAGGGTACTGCTTGTAGAGAATCCTTGCACATAGAATTTTTTCCTGGTCCTGATTTGGCAAAGTGCCAGTTGGTGAACCTCCAGGGCTTGCAAAACGGTCATTTAAAGTTAGATTTTTATTCTTGTTTTAAGAATTATCACCATAATTGAGTTTATTATTTTCTAAATATATTATTTTATATATTTCAAGCAAACCTTTCATATGTTTTCCAATTATCTTTTCTCATAAATCATAACCTTAAAGAAAAAATGAAACTGACATCAGAACCATTGGCAGGATTTCAGTTCATAAGTGCTGACATCTAGTGGTTGTTGCAATTCTTTGATAAAGTGATAAAGTATTATCCAGGGAGTCTTTTCTGCAGCTTCTATCAGAATAAGTGATTTTAAAAGTACTTACTTCAAAATGTAGTTAATTTTATTTATCCTTATAAAACTTTATGCATTTCAAATAGTTTGCTTAAGAAAAATCAGTCTGAAACCTTGAAATTAAACAAACTTTTTCCCCCTGCAAGTATGCCCTTCACAGGTGCGGTGCTTTCCCATCATAACATCCTGCTCTATGCAGTGATTTGCAGGAAGGGCATGGAGGAGAGGTGGAAAGTCCTAGGTTACAGGTAAGGAGTTTCCTACACCTCTTGAAACTTACTAGTTTTAACTTTGTTTTTAGTGTCTGCTTATAAATGTGGATAGCATTGATGGATGGTCATGATGCTTAAATTCATTAGAATTTCCTGGAAGCTTAGATCTGGTATTATTTTGGTGATCCAAAATACCACTTAGAATGAAAACACACTTATTAGGCATGTGCCCAGACTAGCCCTAGGAATGCAACATGAATTATTGTGAAACTTAATGTTGAGAAATCCTAAGATCAGGAAAACAAATGTGTCATGAAATAACTGCAATTTAGTATGAGAGGCAGAACTTTGACTGTGGTAAAGATTGAAAAGCACAAAGGAGGAAATTGGAGAGGTGAAGAATGAACTTCACATAGAAGTGATCTCTAAACCAGGTTTTGAAGATTATTTGTGAATTATCTAGGTGACAAAAAAGAGGAATTCTAAACAGCCACTTATTCATTAGCCATTCCATAAATATTTGTTGAGCACCTACCATATGGTAGGTGCTGCATGGGGTACAACATGGGCAAAGGCTGGAGATATAAATTGTATTTTAGAGGACGCTATTGCCAAAGCAGAAAATAGCAGAAATTAGGGGAGCAGTAGGAGATGAAGGTGTGTAGTGGGGAAAAACAAATCTGAGTTCAAATCCCATATCCACCACACTTACTTAGTCTATAGACTTAAGCAAGTAACATGAGCTCACTAAATATCAGTTCTCCCATCTGTACAGTGCAAGAAAGACTGTTTCATAGGTTATTGGGAAAGTTAAATGAGCTAATAGATGTGAAAGTTCCTGGCACTGTATATGGACTAAAATGTTAGTTATTGTATCTGTCATCTTTTGCTGTGTAATAAACAACCATGAACATATTTTTGGCCTGCAATAATTAGCATTTATTTTCATGCTCATAGGTCTGCAGTTCAACTGCTAATCAGCTGATCTAAGCAGGGGTTGGCTGGGAAGCTCTGCTTCAGGTTGTGGGTCCAGCCCACATATCTCATTCTGGACTCGGGCTGCAGGGACCAAGGGTATCACAGTATGTTCTTAGAGTGATGGCAGAAGAACAAGCCCAACCATGCAAGCTCCTTTTAAGCCCCTGTTCATGTCACATTCCTAACATACCATTGGTCAAAGCAATCACATGGGCAAGTTCAAAGTCAAAGGGTGGGAAATCACCCTGTGCCTCCATGGAGCCATGACAAGGATGTGGATGTATAATATTACCAAAGGGAATAAGATTTGGCAGTGATTTATCTTGTTATATTTCTTTTGTTGCAAAGGCCTTGTATATCATCCTAAGGAGTTTGGACTTCATCCTGCAGGCAATGGGAAAACACCTGATCAAACCTGTGACTTTAGAACAGGTTCTCCTGATGCCATGGAGAGTAGAATTGAAGAGAAACATGACTGAAAGCAGAAATACCAGTTGCAATAATTCTTATTCTTTTTTTACATTTTTTATTTTATTTATTTTTATACAGCAGGTTCTTATTAGTTACCCATTTTATACATATTAATGTATACATGTCAATCCCAGTCTCCCAATTCATCCCCCCCACACTTTCCCCCCTTGGTGTCCATACGTTTGTTCTCTACATCTGCATCTCAATTTCTGCCTTGCAAACCGGTTCATCTGTACCATTTTTCTAGATTCCACATATATTTGTTAATAAACGATATTTGTTTTTCTCTTTCTGACTTATTTCACTCTGTATGACAGTCTCTAGGTCCATCCACATCTCTACAAATGACCCAATTTCGTTCCTTTTTATGGCTGAGTAATATTTCATTGTATATATGTACCACATCTTCTTTATCCATTCATTTGTCACTGGGCATTTAGGTTGCTTTCATGACCTGGCTATTGCAAATAGTGCTGCAATGAACATTGGAGTGCATATGTCTTTTTGAATTATGGTTTTCTCTGGGTATATGCCCAAGAGTGGGATTGCTGGGTCATGTGGTAGCTCTATTTTTAGTTTTTTAAGGAACCTCCATACAGTTCTCCATAGTGGTTGTATCAATTTACATTCCCACCAACAGTGCAAGAGGGTTCCCTTTTCTCCACACCCACTACATCATTTGTTGTTTGTAGATTTTCTGATGATGGCCATTCTGACTGCTGTGAGGTGATACCTCACTGAAGTTTTGATTTGCATTTCTCTAATGATTAGTGATGTTGAGCATTTTTTCATGTGTTTGTTGGCCATCTGTATGTCTTCTTTGGAGAAATGTCTATTTAGGTCAACTGCCCATTTTTTAATTGCGTTGTTTGTTTTTTTGATATTGAGCTACATGAGCTGTTTGTGTATTTTGGAGATTAATCCTTTGTCCATTCCTTCATTTGCAAATATTTTCTCCCATTCTGAGGGTTGCCTTTTCATCCTGTTTATGGTTTCCTTTGCTGTGCAAAAGCTTTTAAGTTTCATTAGGTCCCATTTGTTTATTTTTGGTTTTATTCTCATTACTCTAGGAGGTGGGTCAAAAAAGATCTTGATGTGATTTATGTCAAAGAGTGTTCTGCCTGTGTTTTCCTCTAAGAGTCTTATAGTGTCTGGCCTTACATTTAGGTCTTTAATCCATTTTGAGTTTATTTTTCTGTATGGTGTTAGGGAGTGTTCTAATTTCATTCTTTCACATGTAGCTGTCCAGTTTTCCCAGCACCACTTATTGAAGAGGCTGTCTTTGCTCCATTGTATATTCTGACCTCTTTTGACATTGATTAGGTGACCATAGGTGCGTGGGTTTATCTCTGGGCTTTCTATCCTGTTCCATTGATCTATATTTCTGTTTTTGTGCCAGTACCATACAGTCTTGATTACTGTAGCCCTGTAGTATAATCTGAAGCCAGGGAGTCTGATTCCTACAGCTCCGTTTTTGTTTTTGTTTTTCTCAAGATTGCTTTTGCTATTCAAGGTCTTTTGTGTTTCCATACAAACTGTAACATTTTTTGTTCTAGTTCTGTGAAAAATGCCATTGGTATTTTGATAGGGACTGCATTGAATCTGTAGATTGCTTTGGGTAGTATAGTCATTTTCACAATATTGATTCTTCTAATCCAAGAACATAGTATATCTCTCCATCTGTTTGTGTCCTCTTTGATTTCTTTCATCAGTATTTTATAGTTTTCTGTGTACAGGTCTTTTGCCTCCTTAGGTAGGTTTATTCCTAGGTATTTTATTCTTTTTGTTGCAATGGTAAATGGGAGTGTTTCCTTAATTTCTCTTTCTGATCTTTCACTGTTAGTGTATAGGAATGCAAGAGATTTCTGTGTATTAATTTTGTATCCTGCAACTTTGCTAAATTCATTGATAAGCTCTAGTAGTTTTCTGTAGGAATTTCTGTATATAGTATCATGACATCTGCAAACAGTGACAGTTTTACTTCTTCTTTTCCAATTTGTATTCCTTTTTCTTCTCTGATTCACATGGCTAGGACTTCCAAAACTATGTTGAATAATAGTGGCTAGGGTGGGCATCCTTCTCTTATTCCTGATTTTAGAGGAAATGCTTTCAGTTTTTCTCCATTGAGAGTAATGTTTGCTGTGCGTCCATCATATATGGCCTTTATTATGTTGAGGTAGGTTCCCTTTATGCACACTTTCTGGAGAGTTTTTATCATAAATGCGTGTTGAATTTTGTCAAAAATTTTTTCTGCATCTATTGAGATGATCATATGGTTTTTATTCTTCAATTTGTTAATATGGTGTATCACATTGATTGTTTTGCATATATTGAAGAATCCTTGCATCCCTGGGATAAATCCCACTTGATCATGGTGTATGATCCTTTTAATGAGTTGTTGGATTCTGTTTGCTAGTATTTTGTTGAGGATCAATATTGATCTGTAATTTTCTTTTTTTGTAGTATCTGGTTTCTTTTTGTCTGGTTTTGGTATCAGGGTGGTGGTGGCCTCGTAGAATGAGTTTGAGAGTGTTCCTTCCTCTGCAATTTTTTGGAAGAGTTTGAGAAAGATGGGTATTAGCTCTTCTCTAATGAAGCCATCTGGTCCTGGACTTAGTTGGTTGGAAGATTTTTAACCACAGTTTCAATTTCAGTGCTTATGATTGGTCTGTTCATATTTTCTGTTTCTTCCTGGTTCAGTCTTGGAAGGTTGTGTTTTTCTAAGAATTTGTCCATTTCTTCCAGGTTGTCCATTTTATTGGCATAGAGTTGCTTGTAGTAGTCTCTTACGATGCTTTGTATTTCTGTGGTGTCTGTTGTAACTTCTCCTTTTTCATTTCTAATTTTATTGATTTGAGCACTCTCCTTTTTCTTCATTGCGGTGCGTGGGATTCTCATTGCGGTGGCTTCTCTTGTTGTGAAGCATGGGCTCTAGGTGCGTGGGCTTCAGTAGTTGTGGCACGCAGGCTCAGTAGTTGTGGCTTGCAGGTTTAGTTGCTCCGCGGCATGTGGGATCTTCCTGGACCAGGGATCGAACCCATGTCTCCTGCATTGGCAGGCGGATTCTTGACCACTGCACCACCAGGGAAGCCCTGCAATAACTTCTTAACCTAGAGATGACAAAGGCCTGAGCTAGAAATGTGCCTTGGCCTGCATAGAGGCAAGAGACTCCACTGAATAAAGAGAAGAGAGTAATATGGTAAGTTAAATCCTGAGGCTGAATCCTAAAGAATTTATTAATTTTATTTTATTTGCTTCACTTTTTAATTAGAATTTTTAAAATTATTGAATAAATCTGACTAGAACAGTTCTTTAGGCCATGGAATTTAGACTTGATAACTAGAAGTAATCTTAAATTGAATAAGATAATCTCTTTGTCAGATGGATGTAGAAAGTGAGGCTCAGAGGCAGCTTATACTGATTTGTGAAAGCCAATTGCTAAATTTTCAGGAACTTTGTGAGCCAGTTGATTTACACGGTCCTTATTAAAAATTAAATTGTATAAACTTATAATGAAATAAATTATACTAAAAATAAAGGTAATTAAACTGCCTCCAGCCAAGATGGAGTAACAGGAAATGACCTGACTTGTCCACCTGAAAAAGAAAATTTTCAACTTAGACAAAATATATGAAACAACAGTTTTCTAGATACTGGACATCTGGTAACAAAAGACAGCGATCCCTGAGAGATGAGAAACAAACAAAAGAAGCCTTCAAGTGGCCCCAGCTTACTGCCTTGAGAAAGGTTCCAGGCAATGGAGCAAAGAGGGAGCACACAGCCAGAGCCTAGACTCACTGAGTTGAGATAGAGCTGAGGGTCTAGTGAGACCAAGGCAGCTACAGTTCTCAGGACAAAGTAGCAGAGGAGAGAGCTGCAGGGAGAGAGCATCTTAGAGCTCTGGACAGGGTTCCTCTGGAATATTCTGCAGAGTACTAGCCAGTACCTGCATATAACGAAATTACTTGATCCTGGCAAAACAACTATCTGAAAGGATTACCAAAAATAGTATTCTATGCTCACACATGATGTGAAATAGTACCTGTTCTCACCAGCTGGAAAAACTCATAATTTGGATAAAATACTCAGAAAGGTCTTGCCTCAGTAGTGGGGAACATCTAACTCTAGACTAACTACTGCTCTGTCCTCACCTTAAAAACCCTAAAAATTGAGGCTCAAAAGGAACAAACTGTTTTTAAGTAACTTAACTACATCTCAGAAAAACTCAAGAAAATTTAGAGGAGTACAAAAACATGCGGCACTCAACAAAGTAAAATTCACAATATCTAATGCAAGATTATCAGGATTGCAAAGAAGCAGGAAAACAGGAGTCATAAAAAGAAAAATTAATCAATTAAACCAACGCAGAACAGACGCAGAGGTCATAATTAGCAGAAAGACTGTAAAACACTTATTTATTTTAGCTGTATTCCATGTGGTCAACATTTAAGTAGAAACACTGAAGACAAAAAAAGACCCATATATAATTTCTAGAGATGAAACTACAAGGTTGGAGATGAAAAGATATACTATAGAGTGGATTAACAGCTGATTAGACATGGCAGAAAATGGATGAACTTGAATACATAGCTATAGAAGCTGTTACAATGAAACTCAAAAGAGTAAAAGGAATTTTTTTTTTTTTTTTTTTTTTTTTGGCTGCGCCCCATGGCATGCTGGTGTGGGATCTTAGTTCCCTGAGCAAGGATTGAACCCATGCCCCCTGCAGTGGAAGCACAGAGTCTTAACCACTGGGCCACCAAGGAAATCCCAAGAATTTTTTTAGAAAATGAGTGTCATTAAACTTTGAGATAGAAACAACCCAAACATCCATCAGTAGGTAGACGGATAAACAAATTATCGTATATTCGTACAATGGAATATGCTCAGCAATTAAAGGATACATTATTGATATATACAACATGGGTGAATCTCAAAATAATTAGTCTGTGAGAGAAGCAAGATAACAGTGGGGTACACACTGTATGATTCTGCTCTTATAAAGTCCTAGAAGATCCAAATTACTGTGACAGAGAGCAGATCAATGGTTGCCTGGGGAATAGAGTGAGGATGGGAGGGGCAAAAGGGAGGGGTTACAAAAGGGCACAAGGGAAATTTTTGGGGTGGTGGATATTTTATTGATGGTTTCATGGGTGCATACATATACCAGAAATGATCAAATTGTACACTTTAAGTAAGTGCTATTTATTTTATGCCAGTTAGACCTTAATTAAAAAAAAAAGTCTGACCCACAGTAGTAATTCAGTAAAATTCAGCTATTTTGAACACACACACACAGGTAAGAAATACTTAGAACTCATCATTTCCTAATGATTTTTCTACATTCTATTGCCATCTATGTACTTGCGGTTACTGTTTACATCTATTATGTGTGTATGGTAGCAGTACTATGTGATGTGCCACTTTGCATCTCTTCACAACTCCACGTTCAGTGACATCACGCTGGTAGCTTGAAATAGGTCATGGTGGGAACATATACATCACAGAAATTGGCAAATACTACAAATCATGGCCACTCATCTCCCACCACCCCCCACTCCAAGAACCTGTAGTTAGCTAGTTAGAGATACAGGTCTAAAACCAGGTGTCCTATTCCTAAGTCCAGTGATCCTTTCACCCAACCATGCCACCCATCTTACCAGCATAACTAGAAACTGCTCAGAGACACACTGGGGAGGGGGGAGACTGAAGCAGAGACTGAAAGGGCCCTTTCCTTCTGCCTTCCAGCCAGAGGAAGACTTCGAGGCACAAGACATATTCTTCATTGTTTCCTCTCATTTTCACTTCTTTGCTACCCACCCCCCATTACTCCTTTTCCACCTTTTTTTCATCTGATAAAAGAACAGATCTGCTCTCAGAAAGCAGTGCTTAAAAAAAGGAATATATTATTTATGTTATTTATGGTAGAATTTTAGCAGTCAATGGAAATGATTTTTTTTCTCTAGCAAGGGTTCTTGCCAACACCTCTCTGATTGTAACATATGAATATGGCAACTATATTTCTGCTCCCAAATGGGCCATATAACTTGAAGATGAAATTTATGCATTTCCATGGTTTATTTGAAATCTGGATTTTTACCAGAAAATCCACAAATGCTGAATTCCTCAGTCTTTACCAGCCTGTGGGTACAAATGGCGTTAAATAAGTGATCAAATTTCACGTTACTGCCCCCACCTACTATCACTGGACTTCCAGGATCCCTCTGAATCTTAAGGAATGATTCACATCAGCTTAGGAAGCCCTCTCATATCTGGGATTCTGGTCACCTGGTTAATGTGAAGGGAAGCCTCTGAAAGTGGTACCTGGCATTGTTGCCCACTTCCAATATAATATTGAATCTATTGAAGGTGCCATCTTTCATTGCTTTCAGAGCTGCCAAATCTGGAGGTGCTGAAGCCGCCCTGCATTTTCGGAAGCTATTGTTGGTGATGCCAAGTCATGTTGTGCTGTGAGAAGACAGATGGATAATACCCCTGTTCCTCACTATGTCCAGCTGTGTTCCCTTAGCTCCTAGAGTGCTGTATAATGTGTTCCTTGGAATTTTTTTTTTTGTAACTTCTCTTTCTGGAGGGCTCCAAGTATCCAAGACACAGAACATACTGTTTTCTCCATCTGTGGCCTCAGGTATGTGGTTGGCGGGAGTGTGCAGGTGTAGGAGACAGCAGGGGAGAAAAGTAGAAAAACAAAAGTCTGGTCCAGACATGGCTAAATACTGATTTTGACTCAGTACGGCCCCGTTACATCCAATAATGTGAATAACCTTCAATTTTTCCTATGGTGGTAAAAACTGGTCTCTTTTAAACTCTCTGACCCAGTTCTCGCCATAGAGGTGAGATGTCTGGGCAGCACATACAGAGATGGTCTTTGGTTGACTAAGGAAATTGACATGTTACATCAGATCATTTTGCCCAGTAGCTTAGCTTTTGTTTTTTTAACCAATGATCCTTCTCATCCTATCACTTAATCTGGTATGTTTATTTTTGTGGGATAAAAATTGAGAAGGGTACATTTGAAAGGCAGGGAGAAATGCACAACAAAGAACCCTCTCCTGTTCCTTCTTTCAGATAATGTTAGCATTAATTAAGGTATAGATCCTGGCACGTGAAATCAATTTTATAGAGAAAAATGAGGCATTGAGGTGTTAAATGTCTTAAATTTACAAAGGCCCTTAAGGCAGAAATGAACTGAGAGCCTGTGTCCCTCAACTCCTAGATCAGCAGCCATCCCAACGTGTTCCCTGCTTATCACCATACATTACCTACTCAAATCATAAAGTCCCATCTGCTGATAAATGTTATGGAGGAACATCTTTTTGTTATATTTTGATATTTGTTCATGACTGCAGCCCATGCAGTTGCCGAGGATTTTCATGTACAGAGCCTTTATATGATGGGTATTTGGGAAATAATGAAAGCCTTACAGAATGGTAGAGAATCTTTTGACAAATCATAAACCCCTAGGAATGCAGTTTTGTTAAATAGTGTGTTTTTACATCTCCTGTAATTCTCCAGAGGCAGATGACCTGCAAATACATGAAAATCAAAAACTCTGAAGGTTTAAAATCATACTTTAAGTTCTAAAGCTGCAGAAGCAATTGAATGATTTAGTTCAGGCAGGGGGTTTGTAGGGCTTGGTTCTAATATTAGACAAATCAGTTCCCTCATCTCTAGCTGACCTATTTGTTCATCCATCCAAGTCATTACCCTAATCTCTATAGCTCCTGTGTTCTGTACCGTAATTAGCACATATGGGATCCATTTGTAGCAGACAGTGCCACCTCCTTGATAGTAAGTTTAATCTAAATTCGTACATTTATGAAAAACTTCCTCCCCTAAGAGGAGTGGCAGATTGATTAATTGAAACAGGTAAGGTGTACCTTGGCAATAGCTGTCAGGCAAATGCAGAACTCTCTTCACTCCAGACGTGAGTACTGCTCTATAACGTGACACTGGAGACCTCTTCGCTACATGAGTGGGTATGTCCAGTACTTTATGGAGGTGGGAGGTAATGATTGCACAAAACTAGTTAACTGAATGGCTGTGCAATGACCACTCCTACTCATCTGATCATATTCTATTAGCTCCTTTATATATCTTTTGAAATTATATATGAAAGCTGTGTTCTGCAAAAGTAAGAACTGTGAACTAGAGAAAATACGTAAATATGTTCATATAATTATATATACACATTTTATATATTCAGTATCATATATGTATATATATATAACATATATTTCATCTATTTCTTATATCTAAATACACACACCTATCCACATACAAGTTTTCTCCATATAATATAGAAGGAAAGTTTTCTTCTCTCGAGTTACTGCTTAAACAGTTCTGTCACGAAGAAGAAAATCAAGGAGGGTAGTGATATTCCACTTGAGTTTGTCAGCAGTCTTTCTTATTAATTTACTCCTATAAACATTGCTGCTCATAGGGAATGGACACATATCCTTTTCCAAAAGACAAATTAATTTTAACTTTCAAAAAAACCAAAACATAAATAGCATGGCCGTATCATTCCTTTGAAAAAAAGAATGACACATCTTCTTTAGAAAGTTATTTATATTTCTCTGGTTTTCATTGATAGACCCTCATCCCACTACTTTCTTTAGACCAATTAACTCTAATCTTCTATTTTCCTGGCAGGAGTTGGCAAATTATGTCCTATGGATCAAATCTGGCTTGTGGTCTAAGAATTTTTTTTAACATTTTGAATTGTTGCTTAAAAATTTTTTAAATGAAGGAGAATATGTGATGGAGAAGAATATGGGGTCTACAAAGGCCTAAAAATATTTACTATCTGGCCCTTTATAGAAACAGTTAGTTGACACCTTTTCTAGGAGTTGGCTCCAAGGCCCTAGTCATAGCATGTGCAGAATAAAAATCATTATGGTCCAGGCTTGGCCCTTGATATTCCCAGTTATTAGACAAGACCTGAATGTCTTAGGCAGTGGTATAGTTTCCTGTATATCTCTGACAAGAAAATGCATCTCTTATATAGAAATTTATCCTGTAACCAACAAAGCACGAATTTGGAAAAAGTACACATGGAGCATTGAAGAATTTTGAGGACATCCATGTAGTCAGTCACATTATGCCAAATCCATCGAGGAGGTCAATGAACTTATGTTAATACCACATTACATTTGCATCCATGATAATTATGCTGGTTATGTAGCAAAATAAAGTGCATATGTGGTCTTCTACTTCTGCTTGCTTATTTGCCAAACTCTTGAACTTCTAGTTAGAGTTTCTTCCCACTTAGTTGGCCGACACTGTCAATCTCTGAGAAAAGAGCCTCTGATGTTAACCATCTTACCTCCTGTACTCTTGGTTTGCTTCTTTTAATAAGACTGTCCTTTATTTAAAATATGTAAAAAGAGATTATAAGGATTCTGTTCTTACCCTTAAGTAAGAGGTGACTTTCTTCTTGAGTGGAAAAAACTTTTCTCTATATACTCTGCTTGCTTATCTATTTTTCCCAATTGTGTTCGCACCCCTTTATCTATCTGGGATAAAATCAAGACAAAATGTCTTCTCAACTAATATGCACATATACACACACACACACACACTTGTGGTTTTCTTCCTAAAGCAGGTTCGTATAAAGTCATTTTTTGTCTTGACAGGAAAAAAAAAGTTAAAATGAAATTCCTAAAATAAAGATGAGAATAATCATATCAGTACTCATCATTTTTCCCCCTTCCCCAATTACCTCATTCTTCTTTTCATTCTGTTTTTTTTTTTTTTTTTAATCTTCTCTGGGTTAGAGCAAAATAATCGGTAGTGAATTAAGGTATTTGCTTCTAAAATATCAAGACCATGAGGGCTCCAGAGGACCTACGTCACAGCTGTAATCAATGGCCTCCATTTAATGCTGTTCACACCTGTGAGCAGCGCAAATCTGTTAGCTGTTATCTGTCCACACAGGATTATTGCTTAAAACCATTGTCTCACTATTACTGGCATGCATTGAGTACTTGTGGACTTGAATCCAACTGAATTGAATTGAATCAGATCAAAGGGCAGGAAGACCTTATTCTCTGTGCACTGTTGTTGGCAGCTGCTTGCCTACTGCTTCACTTGAAAGTGCTGTTTCTAGTTCTCAAGTCTGAATTCCTTCCCTTTCTATTTTATACAGCCTTAGCTTGTACCCCAATCCTTATTTTTGTTCTCAGAGTTGACTTTTCCTTTCCTTGAGTGTGACTCCTGGATATCTGATTTTAAGACCTTTACCATGCCTCTGCCTGGGCTCTGTGGATGCCAGATTGGCCTCTGCAGTTGGCCTCTGAACTGTGCCTGTGCTTTCACTCCAGCCACTACTGCATGATACACAATAAAATATGATTTTCTATAAAAGCAAACTATCCGAAGTAGAGGTGGTGCAGCACTATTTACAATAGCCGGGACATAGAAGCAACCTAAGTGACCATCAACAGATGAATGGATGAAGATGTGGCATATATATACAATGGAATATTACTCAGCCATAAAAAGGAACGAAATTGGGTATTTGTAGTGAGGTGGATGGACCTAGAGTCTGTCATACAGAGTGGACTAAGTCAGAAAGAGAGAAACAAATACGGTATGCTAACACATGTACATGAAATCTAAAAAAACAATGGTTCTGATGAACCTAGGGGCAGGACAGGAATAAAGACGCAGACGTAGAGAATGGACTTGAGGACACGGGGAGGGGGAAGGGTAAGCTGGGACGAAGTGAGAGAGTAGCATTGACATATATACACTACCAAATGTAAAATAGATAGCTAGTGGGAAGCAGCTGCATAGCACAGGGAGATCAGTGCTTTGTGACCACCTAGAGGGGTGGGATAGGGAAGGTGGGAGGGAGACACAAGAGGGAGGGGATATGGGGATATATGTATACATATAGCTGATTCACTTTGTTATACAGCAGAAACTAACACAACATTGTAAAGCAATTATGCTCCAATAAAGATGTTAAAAAATATACTTTTATGATACAGAAAGCACAAAACAAAACAAAACAGAGGTGATAAGGGCACGCACATCACTGTCCATGGTCCTGAATTTACCACTGCGCTAAAACACCCCGGTGTTGTCTTCTCTGATCTACCTACACTCCATTTATCTTGCTCTCCAGTCTGGTTCACGGTCTTGGCCTCTGAATTCTGTTCTGCCAAGCATTGGACGTGAACACTATTTTAAGTTGCAAAGCACCTCCAGGAAGGTGCTATGTGGAGGCCCTGAAATGGTGAACTTGGCCTGCATCTGCCACCTGAGTTTATGTTCATTTGATCAAAACATGTTTAAAACCAAAGACCATGGCTTGAAAGAAAATGTTAAGTGTGGATACAAATCTTAGAACTTTTTTCCAAGTTATTTTATTTGCTGATCCCTCTATTTTACTCAACTCTTTATCTGTCAGTGCACACTGATAGGTTTATATACATAATTATCATTGTAGTTCTTTGCACAGGATTTTTATATTTTTTGATATTTCATTTTTGTCACAGGGATAGAGAAAAATCTTAGAGGATCTAGATTTTAAACAAGCTTGCCCAGATAGTTGTGAAACTCTGATAAACGACCTTGTCATTAATGAAAGATGATTTCAAAGCCTAATTAAAACTGTTGAGAATGGTGAGTGGATCAGAATCCAGATATTTATAAAAATCTCTTGGGCTTCCCTGGTGGCATAGTGGTTAAGGATCCACCTGCCAATGCAGGGGACATGGGTTCAAGCCCTGGCGCAGGAAGATCCCACATGGCACAGAGCAACTAAGCCCATGCGCCACAACTACTGAGCCTGTGCTCTAGAGCTCACATGCCACAACTGCTGAGCCCGTGTGCCACAACTACTGAAGCCCGTGCACCTAGAGCCTGTGCTTCGCAACAAGAGAAGCCACTGCAGTGAGAAGCCCGCGCACCGCAAGGAAGATTAGCCCCTGCTCACTGCAACCAGAGAAGGCCCGTGCACAGCAACGAAGACCCAACAGCCAAAAATTTAAAAATAAAATAAATAATAAATAAATTGATTTTAAAAATCTCTTCTTTAGAGAAAGATGATTACAAAGAGGAAGAAGTTATATGAATAGAGAAAGTAAAGTTTTCATGTTAGGCAAACATATTTGGCCATAAATTGATAATCACTGAAGCTGGATTATGGATACTTGGGGGTTACTTATGAATATTCCCTCTACTTTGGTTTGTGTTTGGCAAACGTAACAAAAAGTTTTAAAAGTTGTTTTAGATAGTTGGGAACAAAATAAGAGACCTATGAATAAAATCATACTACATCTATATAATAAAATACCAGATACATATTAAAATGATTTCTGAATGTTTTATGTAAGTATGCTTATAATATAACTGTGTCATAGTATCAGAGCTATTAGGGGGATGGGAAATTCTATCGAGTCCGTGTCAAATCCTGCTCTACCAGTTCATGTGGTTTTTCTGTTTTGTTTTGTTTTTCAACTGGCAAGATTAATACTTAATACAACTTGGGATTTTTTTGATAAAAACTTAAAAAATATAGAGACATTAAAATAAATGTATAAATTTCTGCATGTGGCCTTAGCTTTACTTCTCTCAATATAATGTCCCTCCTCAGAAGTAACACCTTTATCAGGTTCATGGGTATTACCCTTGAAGATTTTTTTAAAAAATGAATTAATATCAATGTGTAAATTTATAAATATATAGTTCTATTATACATATATGTGTTAACAAATTGTGTGTTTTTCTGTCAATTGAATTTTAAACTTAATTGCATTTGAGAGATAATAATAGTCATTAAAAAGGAATTTAGGGACTTCCCTGGTGGTCCAGTGGTAAAGAAT
The DNA here is from genome assembly GCF_963924675.1 of Phocoena phocoena. Lineage (NCBI taxonomy): Eukaryota > Metazoa > Chordata > Mammalia > Artiodactyla > Phocoenidae > Phocoena > Phocoena phocoena. The sequence goes on from NC_089230.1 coordinate 53,698,390, forward strand.
CCACCTTACAATGCAGGGGATGCCTGTTGGATCCCTGGTCAGGGAACTAAGATCCCATATGCCGCGGGGTACCTAAGCCCACGTGCCTCAACTAGAGAGCCCAGGCGCCATGGAGCCCGCGTGCCACAAGTAGAGAGAGAAAATACGCATGCCACAGCTAGAGAGAAGCCTGCGTGCCACAAGGAAGAGCCCACACCACAATGAAAGATCCCGCATGCCGCAACTAAGACCTGACGTAGTCCAAAAAAGGTTTTTTAATAGATTTTTTTAAAATAATAAAAAATAAAATAAAAAGGAATTTACTCATCTATTTAAAATACCTATTTCATCTTAAAACTGAGTCTGTTGTCTCATTATTCTAATGACAAGCTTCTGAGCCTTCCTGGTATAGAAGAAAAAAAAGGATGCAGTTTTAAAGATAAAAGAAAATATTTATCACCTATTATTACCACAGTCCATGTAAGTATGGCTAATTGTTAGCCTGAGCTTATAAAATACCTGGCAGTAATGATTTGGAAATACTTCTCTGGTTTTCCCAGAGTCATGGTACTGAGCCAAAATTAGACTTCCAATCATGGTGGATTCTGCTCCGGTCCATAATTACACCCTAACGTGCAGAGTCTGACAGCTTTGTTCTGGGTCATCCATGTGCTCATGACTGCCTGTCAGTTGTTCTCCATTACTTTTATTGAGCATACAATTACTGCAATTACAGCATCAAAGCACTGGCAGGGACGTAAACAATTATCTGATTTGCTTAACGAGGGTGATAGCACAACACCCCATATTATTGACATGTTGATGTCTTAAAACATTACCTGCTTCCTTAAATCCCAGATACTTTTCCCTCTTGCATTAGCTCTGTGTGTGTGTGTGTGTGTGTGTGTGTGTGTGTTTTCCCAGCTCTATTGAGATGTAATTTTGTAAGTTTAAGGTGCACAGTGTATTGATTTGATACATTTATAAATTGCAAAATGATTACCATCTCCATCCTATCACATTGTTAACCATTTATTTTTTTGTGGTGAGAATATTTAAGATCCACTCTCTTAGCAACATTCAAGTATATGATACAGTATTATTACCTATAATCACCATGCTGTATATTACATCCCCAAACTTGTTAATCTTATAACTGGAAGTTTGTACCCTTTAACCAATATCTCCCCTTTTCTCCCACCCCCATCCCCTGATAACCACCACTCTACTCTCTGTTTCTCTGAAGTTTGTCTTTTCTAGATTCCACATATAAGTGATATTATACATTATTTGTCTTTCTCAAAATCCAGATTTTTGCTTTCACATAAGTAACATTACCTCAAACATCACTGAGGCATATCAGCCAATGGTGTTATAAGACATTGACTTTTAAATACTTTATGATAGAATTTCTGTGTATATGAAATTGATAAAACCTGGGTTACTTTTCCTGAGGCTATGTAGCCTCTTACCAATTAGACTTGCTGCTGGGGTGATCTCTTTTAACATTTTCTACTGAAAATCATGTGTCCCTTCCATATGCAGGAGCATATTTCCAGAATCAAATCTGTAGTGAGATTTTCATAAGAGGCAGTATGTCTTGTAGAAGAGTAGCTATTGTAGGGAGGAGCAGGGAGAATATAGAGATAGAAAGACCTCAATGAAATCACTTAGTGAGGGAGCCACACAGTAAAACAACCTAACACATGGTGATTAAAGTGTAATATATGTGTGTAGAATAAACAATGGGATCCTAGAGGGCATACCCCTAACTCATCTAAGGAGTGTCATGAGCTGAGTCTTGAAGAAAACGTAGGAATTAAGCAAGTAAATGAGGCTGGAGGAACATTCCAAGGAAAGGTAACAGCACATCATAGATGTGATATGTGAGAAAGCACTATATATTTGGAGAACAAATATTTTGTCATGGTTGGAGTGAGGGGTTCATATAGCAGAATATCAAAAGAAGATGAAGCTGAAAATGGAGATTTAGAAGGGCCTTGCATGCCATTCCACTAGTCTGAACTGTGTTCTGAACGTGATAAAGACCACTTGACAGGGAATTCCAGGGCAGTCCAGTGGTTAAGACTCCCCGCTTTCACTGCTGAGGGCCCGGGTTCAATCCCTGGCCGGGGAACTAAGATCCCACAAGCCGCGCAGCACGGCCAAAAGAAAAAAGAAAAAAAAAAAAAACACTTTACAGACTTTAAGTAGGGGAATGATATGATCAAGTATTTGAAAGACATTTGTATAATAGAAGTATGGAAGATTGATTGCAGGGGGCGAGGCCTGACTCAAGTGAACCAAGTCGGATACTATAGCAAAAAATAATCTGCTGTGCATCAGGCTCTTTCTGCAGAGTGATCCTGATTGTAACCTGGCTGCTGTCCAGATTCCCTTGGGTTTGCCTTGTTCCCAAGCCTGGCTGTATTTTTCCTAGTAACTCCTCTTCAGCTTAAATCAGTCATAAGTTTCTGATGCTTGCGATCAAGTTCTTTGATGGATACTAGCAAATTTGGAGGGTAGAATGGTGTAGGGCTGTAGAGAAAATGTTTTTATGTGTCTATCTAGCTAGGGCTTTCTGAACAAATGTTACTGCAACTTGGTTCTACCAAGCCGTTAAAGGTGACTTACGACTAATTAGATAATGAGTTCTGTAGAGATTTACCTCAGAGAGGCATGTGTTTAGAGTTGCGGAGGGAGGGGTGAAAGCCAGGACCTCGAAGGCATCTGTGGGTTGTAAAGCTGAAGACAATGGTCTTTTCCACGAGGGGTTTATTTACATGAGAATCCAGGATCCATTCCATTCTACCTCCAAGGAGACTTTCTGTGGGGAAGGGGACAGCTGCTTGATTCTTTTATATAAATGTCCTGATTCCTTTTGGTTGGTGGTGGGGAACCCTTTCCTACAATACAATCCCTGTATTTGTAGAGTAATATCTGGCTTTTGTTGCATCACCCCAGGGGAAAGAATAGGGACTTGGGGAACCACAGGGTGCTTACTTGGTTTAAAGTGAATAATAACGATCTGTCTCTACTCCAGAAACCTCGTGTGTGTGTGTGTGTGTGTGTGTGTGTGTGTGTGTGTGTGTGTTCAGGATAATATTAACAAACAAGGAAAGAGAGAGGAAGAAATAGTAATATGTTCATGTATCTTGGAGACATCAATGGACTGAAGGTAGCAGTTTTCAGGAGGTCACAGAGGAAGGACAAGGGGACTAAATTTGAAACGGTGGCAAAAAATAAGAAATGGATCAAAGTTGTATTAAGAAAAAAGTTGTGATTGTAGAGAACTGATGGAGAGAAACAGGAGGAAAGAACTAAGGGCTAAACACCTGGAGAACTCACATCCTCAGGGACAGGGTCTAATCCATTAGCCAGAAAGTTAGAATAGGAATGCTTACCCTCCAGAACCTCATTCATGCCGACAATTATTTGTGCTCCTACACTTGCCAAGTACTGTGCTAGGTTCTGAGGATATAACAATGAACAAAAATAAACAAAGGTCCTACCCTCGAGAAGCATAAAGTCCAGTGCAGGGAGACAAACAACTCTATGTGTCAGGCAGAAATAAATATACTGTAATGAGAAAAAATAAAACAAGATGAAGGAGCAAGATGACAGGAGGGGTCAGATGGATATGTTTAAAGATAAGCTGAGGTATATTAAATTTTTTAAGAGTTTATCTGAGCAAAAATCCATTCAGATTGGACAGCATCCAACCGGAAGTGGTTAGAAGTGCTCCACTAACAGGAGCTGGGGCAAGACTTTTATAGAGAAGACATGGAAGCGAAGCAAGGAAATTAGATGATTGGCTATAGCTTAAGTGGTTGCCTTATTTGGGAAAGCCTAGTTGGCTCTTTGTGATTGGCTGTCCTTAGGTTTTGAGTTCTTAGAACTGAGGCACTTACAGGCTTAGTATCTGGTTAGCTTACAGAGACGGCCTCAGTCTAATGGCCTCCTTGTTTAATTAATTTAACAGTATTAATTTATACAGGACAGTGGTCAAGGGCTTCCCTGGTGGCGCAGTGGTTGAGAGTCCGCCTGCCGATGCAGGGGACATGGGTTCGTGCCCCAGTCCGGGAAGATCCCACATGCCGCGGAGCAGCTGGGCCCGTGAGCCATGGCCGCTGAGCCTGCGCGTCCTGAGCCTGTGCTCCGCAACGGGAGAGGTCACAACAGTGAGAGGCCCGCGTACAGCAAAAAAAAAAAAAAAGATACGTGCAAAGGTTTGTCTTTTGATAGATACCGCCAAACTGTCCTCCAGATGAGTTACACTAATTAACATTACCTCAACGATACAGGAAAGCTGTTCAATTTCCCATCAAACCCGTTCCAAGCAGGTTATTCCACTGAAACCACACTTGTCAAGGACACAAATGACCTCAAACTGCCAAATTCAGTAGTCGATTTTCAGTCTTATTACTCTAACTCTCAAGAGTGCTTTAAACACTTTTTTCACTTGGTTTCTAGTCTACCAAATACCACTGATTGCACCTCCTTAGCCTGCTGTGCCTGATCTATCTACACTTCCCTATCTGTAAATGTTGGATGGCTTATTACGTCAAATTTTCCTATCTACAGTCATTCCCTAAGGGGTCTCATTCAGTTCCGTTGTTTTATTTTTTACTTATTTATTTTTAAAATTTATTTATTTGGCTGCGCCGGGTCTTAGTCGCGGCATGTGGGATCTTCGCTGCTGTGTGTGGGATCTTCATTGAGGCATGTGGGATCTTTTTCAGTTGCAGCATGCAGGCCCTAGTTCCCTGACCAGGGATCAAACCCAGGCCCCCTGCATTGGGAGCGCAGAGTCTTAACCACTGGACCACCAGGTTAAGTCCCAGTTCTGTTGTTTTACTACAATCTAATGCTGATGAGATACGTAATATGAGAAATGTATTATATCTAATCCTGACCTCTTTCCTCAATGCCAGACTCATAATCCAGCCTTCAACTTGACATTTCCTCTTAGATGTCTAGTAAGCATAAAAGGACTCTTGATTTCTCCCATCTGCAATCATCTCCTCCTCCCGTGTCCTCCGTATCAATACATGGCCCAATAAGGACTTACAGTATAGCACAGAGAACTATACTCAATATTTTGTAGTAACCTATAAGGGAAAAGAATCTAAAAAAAAAATATATATATATATATATGTATAACTGAATCACTTTGCTGTACACCTGAGACTAACACAACATTGTAAATCAACTACACTTCAATTAAAAAAATTGAGAATGAAAAAAAAATACATGGCAACCCCAGTCACCCAGAAACTCGGGACAAAATCCTTAGGCTCTAAATCTTAGACTCTTGTCTTCCCTCTTTCTCTCAAACTCCTCATTCTATCTACCAGCAAATTCTTGAAAACTATCATATCTCACCACCTTCAGTGAAGTAGTTATCTTAGTTCAAGCCACCACCATCCCTGTACTGAATTGTTCCAATAGCTTCCTAACTGACCTCCTAGTTTGCAATTTTTTACTCCTACAGTTTGCTTTCTGCTCAGTAGCTAGGGAAATATTTTAAAAATATACATTAGATTACATCACTCCATAGGTTCAGACCGTTTGGTGATTCTTCAAACTATGGTCTCTCACATCATTTCCTTGCACTTTCTCCCAAGCTCCCTGTATTTTACTTACCCTAGGCTTTGTGCTATTCCTCAAACACCCCAAGCTCTTTCCCATTTCATGACCTTTGTACTTCTGGTTCCTTCTGCTTTTTTCCCGTAGCACTTTTAGATAGCTAATATTATATTATTTATTTTTATTTTCATATATTAAGTTTCCTCTACTTGAATGTTAACCCATGAGGACAGGGATATTGTCTGTTTTACTTATAGCTATGTCCCCAGTACCTAGAACAGTGCCTGGAATGGAATAGATACACAATAAATATGTGTTCAGTGAATTAAAACGTGTGTGTCTTGGACTTCCCTGGTGGTCCAGTAGATAAGACTCTGTGCTTCCACTGTGGGGGACACGGGTTTGATCCCTGGTCGGGGAATTAAGATCCCACATGCCACGTGACGCAGCATGGCCAAAACAAAACAAAAAACCCACCTGTCTTAATCTGTTTTCTGCCAAGTATTTCACCTCTACCCCACCTCCACCACCAGCTCTCGCTTGCTATTTTCTTAAAGACAAGGACAACACCTTATATTTAATCAGTGTCTCCTTCAGCATGAAACACAGGCTCTGCCCTCTTTCCACCTGTTGAACACTTGATGAAATAGTGATTTGGAGAAATAAAGAGGTGTCAGAAGGATGAAAGGCTTTCTTTTAGCCTTACAGTCTGATGCTATCTTCCAAAAATGTTTAAAGTTATAATCAACTCAATTATAAAAAGCTGTTCAGAAAAGAATAGCTAGTATAGTAGCTATTCTATAACTCTAATAGAATAGCTATTATAGAATAGTGCCAGCCTAGTGGCACTTCTGTGAGCATCACTGTAAGCGGTTCATAGCCATGTGGGTCCCTCAGTGAGAATCAGACTCCTTCCCACCGTCAGTGCTCCTGAGAACAGCCCCTTCCAGAAATGAGGTGGTCAGAGCCATCTAATTCTCTAACAGAAAGCTGGGTCTGAGTACAGATGATCCCCCCAACCCCTGGACAATTTCTCAGACATCAAGTCTAGAGCACCCACTTCCCCTTTCATCTGCCTTCTGCCCCAACCCCCACCAAACCTCTCTCCACATGACCCAGGAAGTGTAACTGGATCCATTGTCTTGAAATTCAGAGAAAGAAAGAGAAACTAAAGATTCTGTAGAGATTAATCAGGGAGATGAAAAGAAATCATTCCTCACCAACTTAGTGCTCAGCTAAGAAAGTACCATTAAACATCAAAGATTTGCTACACTCTACTTCTACATCTACATACCTCCATTTCCAGGTATGCACATTTTAGGTAATTGTGAAGAAAAGATAGATCCATCATTTTTATTGTTTTTTGGCATGAATTTCCATATGAAGTGTAGCCCTGCCTTTGTGAATGCTATAGGCATACTAAGTCATAAATGTAATTTGAAGAACCAGTGCCCAAAATGTTGAAATGTAGGGGTTAAACTGGAGCTGTGGGATTAGGTAGGAAGCAGGTGGGGGCACAGAAATTAATGGTTAATAAGGGAGATTTAAGGTTAAGTAAGGACTTTGGAGCTGTGGTATGTGTCCAGGTGAAATAAAGCTGTAAGAAAACTGCTCTCTCTCGACAGCATGAAATCTACCACCTCCAAGGCTCAGAGTAAGGAGGCTGACCAAACATTCTCGACCCTGTCCCGAATGGCCAATTTGGGTCAAGAGAGTGGTGAGGAGGCAGTCTTCCACAATGGCTATTACAGAGGGTAGAGGGGACAGCAAATTCTGCTAGATCAGCTCAGCTTACTTTAAAGAAACAAAAACAAAAACAAAAACAAGTGATAATATATTCAATTAATCAATAATTCCTGGGGTGTGGTAGTGCTAAAACTGAAGGATTCAGGAGACAAATGCAAGACTGGAAGTACGAACAAAAGAAGCAAAAAATTTACAAGAACATTTTAGAAGAATAGATGTCAAGGATGTGCCAAATAAGGATGCTATTTCCCAGACACAGACTTGTAGGATTGAATAAATAAGTCCGCATCCTCTGTATTGGCCAAATTATTTTGCATCTCTCAGCTTCTACCTTTTGGGGAACTACATCTCCCATGTACGTGGTTTTTAAGAGAGCAGCCTATTTAAATAGCCTGACCCTGCACCTTGATCCAAGAATGAGCCATCAAGAAAAGCTGTAAGATATGAGATCATGTGTCCCTCCATGAAATGAAGAAAGAAATAAGTGAAATAAGACAGATACTGTAATTACCCCCATTTTGCAAATGATGAAAATGGAGGTTTCCAGAGGCTAAGGCAGTTTTTTCAAGGCACCTGGTTAGTACAGATAGAGCCAGGAATTCTAATCGTAGCCTGTTTCCCTCTAAGACAAATCCTGGTTGCAGTAAGCACTCAATAAGTGCAGACAATTATTAAAACAGGACTGGAAAGGTTATTTGAGAACCGATTGTGTCAGGCTTTGAATAGCATGCTTAGGAGGTTAGACTTTAAATTATGGAGAATGGGGACAGCTGCATAGATTCTGAGGGAGGAAGTGAAATGTTTCCAGTTGTTCTTTAAGAAGATAACTCTGACAAAGAACAGAGACAGTTCTAATGGTGCCTCCATCCCTTGAGGGTCCTTAAGCCATCCGCTTGTATTAATAAATTTTTTGTTTGACATATGCTAGCTGAAGTCACTTTCCTGTCACTTGCAACTGGAAAAGTCCTGATTAATAAATTTCATTTTGCTGATGAGGAAACGTGAAACCAGACAGTTGAAATGAATCTCAGTTTTCTGGTCTCAATGTCAGTACTATGTCTCCAATATGTAGCCCTAAACCACCCTACCCTGAGAAATTAGACCTTCTACTTTTTTTAACTGCACTATTTGTCTTGAAGAAAAGGTGAACAAAATAATTCTTCTTCAGGGGCAATTGAAAGTGACTTTTAAATATAATTGAAACCCACACCAATACGGATGTGGAAAACCAGCACTCAGAAAACAGGCCTTTATTAAATATATCTAGCATAGGATTATCCCATACTCCAGACTCAGCCTTGATAAGGCTCTTCAGATTCTGCAATCTAATGATTTGGAGTTATGCAACTTTTTTTTTTTGAAGATGTTGGCGGTTGGAGTTTATTAATTATTTTATTTACTTTTGCTGTGTTGGGTCTTCATTTCTGTGTGAGGGCTTTCTCTAGTTGCGGCGAGCGGGGGCCACTCTTCATCGCGGTGCGCGGGCCTCTCACTATCGCGGCCTCTCTTGTTGCGGAGCACAGGCTCCAGACGCGCAGGCTCAGTAGTTGTGGCTCACGGACCTAGTTGCTCCGCGGCATGTGGGATCCTCCCAGACCAGGGCTCGAACCCATGTTCCCTGCATTAGCAGGCAGATTCTCAACCACTGTGCCACCAGGGAAGCCCAAAAGTCTTATTCTTTATTGTACTTCCACCTTGCATATAAATATTGGTTTGCTTTGAATTTGGGACCAAGTTACTGATGATGGAGTAAACTCACCAACATTTTTTATTTAATCCAAATTGAATGCTTTAAAAAGGCAGTTATTGGGCTTCCCTGGTGGCGCAGTGGTTGAGAGTCCTCCTGCCGATGCACGGGACGCGGGTTCGTGCCCCGGTCCGGGAAGATCCCACATGCCGCAGAGCGGCCGGGCCCGTGAGCCATGGCCGCTGAGCCTGTGCGTCCAGAGCCTGTGCTCCGCAACAGGAGAGGCCACAACAGTGAGAGGCCTGCGTACCGCAAAAAAAAAAAAAAAAAAGAAAAAAAAAATTGATTTCAAATATACACAAATTTAGTGACACTGGTTTTCTTAGCACCATTATGTTTTTGGTAGGAGACATTATCTTTCATGTTCTCTCCAGTGATCACTAAGATTGTTAAACTTAATACAAAATTAGGAAAATCCTTTCATAGTAATTTCATGAAATTACTGATTTCATTTCATTTATTACAAAAGTCAGATTTCTACAAATGCATTATTAATGGTTTAAAAATTTTAAATTCTCAGTATGTCTCATTTTGGATGTTGTCTATCTCTATGTATATCCTAATACCTTACTTTGGAAGACATAGCACTGCTCTTAATAGTAGCATGAACCATGAAATTTTTGCAACAGGTATATGAAAATTTGAAACATCAAAATTATTTTAGTCATAGCCAAAAGCCCCTCCTTTACACAATCCCAATGTAAATGATTTATGGAAATCCCATACTTTACATCTCTCCCAAGAGCTAATACGTTTTTTAATCCTAAACTTCATGTAGGCTTGCAATACCTCCCGATAAAGTTCTGGTGGCTTGCAATTCATATCCACAAGGAACAGCGGCTGTTGCCATATACTTCCTTCCCATGGTTGATATGCAGGGAGAACTGCTTTCTATAGTGCTTTGAATTCATAGAGTTAGATATGGATTTTGAATATATATCCTCAATATTTGTAGTGTGTTATCTCAGGACACAAGAAAATAGAAAAAAAAATATTTTACTGCAGTTAGATTTTTCCAGGACTAATTCTTTCTCATATATTAGGCATATATGTTGCCTGGAAAGGAGAACATTTTCCACCCTATCCACAGTTGACTCTGTGTGTATTTTCTGTGATTATGGCCATGAATATATTTGGATTTATTTCTACCATCTTATTTTTGTGTTTTGTTTTTACAGTGGTTGTTCTTTGTTCTTTTCTTTTGTCCACCCCTGCTCTCTTCCTGCCTTTTATTGAACTCATTGTTTTCTTCTTTTAAATGGAGAAACTTAAGCTTGGGTATCTCCAATAAAACCAATTTTCAGGGAGAAGAAAATCCAGAAATAGAAAAAAGAAAGTTAAAACTGGGTCACAGAGAAATCTGGATTCTTATAAGTGAAAAGCGCTATATTTTTGATAATGGAATTTATGATACAAAATGCCCTTTTAAAGCTTTCATTTGATATTCTTGGTGTTGACTTCCACAGGGCAAGTGAGAATTTTCAGTTCTTCAACTATAACCTATGAGGAGCTATTTCACTTTTTTGTTGTTCTCATGGGCAGCTTCCTTCTTGGTGTGATAAACTGCCCTGTCCAATATGGTGGCCACTAGGCACATGTGGCTACTTAATTTAAATTAATTAATTAGACTAATTACATTTAAATAAATATTTAAAATCTAGTTACACTAGCCACATTTCAAGCACTCAGTAACCCCTTTTGCTTAGTGGCTACTATTCTGGACAGTGCAGACTACAGAACATTTCTGTCATTGTAGAAAGTTCTATTGGACAGGCAGTGATAAGCCTATAGTGTTACCACAGCTTCATACACCTTGGAGCAGAGCTATTTGAGAGAGTGCATCACATTGCAGGATTTAGAACTGACAACCCACAGCAGCATTCTGTAACATTCTTCCAGCATCTTTTACTCCTGTGGTGAACAGTGACCAGCATGGGGAGATGCCCACCATAGAGGTTATTGGGGACTCCTGCTCTGCATGTAAAATCCAGTCTTGGTGCCCAGAGGACATCGGAAATGATTTATATGGAGCAACAGCTTAAGGGGTGGCAGTAATAGCAGAGGCTGAGATGCTACCTTCTGTATAGCAGTGGGGATCTTGACTTTCTGAATGGTATGGGGAAGCCAAGAAAGGCAGGACCATTTCCAGTTGAAGCTAGGTTGCAAAGGGTTGGACATGGCCTGGCCCATAGTGTTTGGCATTCCTTCGAAGCTCTGATGTCTCCATCTTGTTGTTGGACTGGTTTAGGTCTCATCTGAACCAACTGGTTAGAAGGTCTACCCTGAGCCTGTTGCATCACTGGCACAAATAACTGATAGCAGCAGGTTGGAACTGATTCAGGATGGCATTGGCAGGGAACACCCATGCCAGCCACCATCTGCCCCTGCATATCCTGGAAGGGCAGGTGAGATTCTCTTTCTCCTTCTGGGCCAGCTAATATATATCACCAACGTGCATGTGCCCATTCATTGCAGGAACAGCTTTGCCTCTTTGAGGAAGGAGAAGCTGAGAAAGACCAAGCTCTTTGGTTCTCTCTTAACTCCAGCATCATCTGGGCACTGGTTATGCCCAAGAAGATAAAATTCCTCTTTTCATTGTCAGTGGTGTTAGGTAGGCTCATACTCACCTGGATTGGATAAATTCTTTCATGTTTCAGCTGCTTCAAATTTGTTTTTATCCTGGCTTGTGCTCTACTTCTGTGTAGAGCTGACAAATATGGTTTTTCCCCACTGATTTCCTTTTAATTAATTTCATCCACACTTGTTGGTATTGTCAAGTTTTTTTGCAACTCACGAAATCAGTCTTTGGATTTCCCACTGGGATCTATCATCATCTTGAGACTTCAGCATTGTTCCCAAATAAACTAGAATTTTCTTTTAGGATGTCACCATCCATATATTCCCCAAAGTTTCAACTTTGTGTCAGGTGCTGTGGTGAGTACGGGAATACAAGGCACAAGATAAAGGGACGGCTTTGCCCTCACGAAATCGCCCAGCAGGGGAGACAAATAATTAAGCTACGGTTACGTTACTTGCAATGAAGGAAAGAGTGTATTCTGCGTTTGAATTTGTTTGACTTTATCATTCTTTAACATATGAAAATGTAATATTTCAACAGTTCATGTATCTGGAAAACAAATGTACCAAAACTGGGATGATTGACGATGGATTTAAGAACCGTGCAAATCCCCAATCGGCTATATAGGGGGGAGTGACAGAATTGAAGGGAGCTGCTCTCGTACAGCTTTGCGGTGCAGGAGAAGGGGCTCGTGGGGACACCCAATAAGTCCCTCCGCAAGCCTGCGCACAGCTTCCCGCACACACCGCCCTACCCAGGGGTCTGCGTGGCAGGGGCGCGGAGCCACGGGCGCACCCAGCGTGGCTCCGCCCCGGGCGCGCGACTCGGAACTACCGCTCCCAGAAGGCTGTGCGAGTCCGGGAGGGAAGAGGTGGTGGCGGCGGCAGGAAGGGCCAGAGCGGCGTCTCCGGCGGCGGGTGTCCACTTGGTGGTCTGTCCGACAGCTCCCGGCCCCCGGACGGAGGACGCAGTCCTAAACGGCCTCCGTAGCCCCGGGCTCTGGCCCGGGCGAACCGCCGCCTCCGCCCGCGGGACGGGCGCGGGGCGGGATGTAGGGCGCTGGGCGCGGAGGCCGCGAGCGCGGCACGGGTAGCGCCTAGGGCGCGCCGAGGATGGAGAGAGCGATGGAGCAGCTCAATCGCCTGACGCGCTCGCTGCGCCGCGCGCGCACCGTAGAGCTGCCGGACGGTGAGCTGGCCGCGGGCTAGGGGCGCCGGGGGCGGGGCTCGGGGCGCGGGGAGGCCCGGGTGGGAAAACTAACCAAAAGCTGAACAAACGCCCACATTTACTTTCCTTGGCAGGGGCCGGGCTGGGACCTCCTGCTACCCCTCGCCCGCCACTCCCGCCCGGGGCAGGTGGGAGTTTGGGGGAGGGGTCCGGGCTGTGAAGGTTCTGCTGCTAGAAGAAGCAGGATCGACCCAAGTCTCTCCAGACTATCGATTAGGGGTTTTGGCGAAGGAGCAGAAATATCACCCGGAGGGCGGAGATCCGGATTCAGAAAACATCACAGTTGTGGGCCGTTTTACAGTCTCTGCCTGCTGGGGCTAGAGAGATGCTCCCCAAGTAGTATTGTTTACTTTAAGCTGCTGAGGGGAATTAAGCAGTCTTTTCTTTTTCTAAATGTAGAGCACTGTTGTATTTTGACAATAAATAAAAGGGTGTCAAATATCAAACATGTACTTGAAGTACTGTGTGTTTACATATATACACTTTACTTTAATATGCATGTCTGCCTTCATTTATTCATCAGACGGAGGGGGCTGGGGCGCTTCTACAGAGAGGAGTAAGGCATGAGCCCTGTCGTTTAGGAATTTTAGTTCAGTGTGCCAGGATTTCTTCAGAATAGGTAAAACACTAGTAATAAAAGAGATGAGAAAGAAAGCCGTTTTGTTTGCAGCCTCATGAATTCAGATGGTTTAGTGGTAGTGGGAGAGGGCAGTGCTGTCTCTAAGAGGCTTGATTCTGTATGCCCAACTGAGAGAAAGGGTAGGAGTTAAGTCTGGTGATTTTTTATTTTTAATGCATTGCATTAGTTTATCTTATATCATTTTTAAAAAAAATTTCTTTGAATTGCTGCTGGGGAGGTGATCTGTAAGGTTAGTGAAGGAGAACTTGGGTGAGAGCCATAAAAGAAATGTGGGACTGGAGACCTGAGGATAATTTTTCTGAAAAAAATTTTCCCTAGTCTCTACTTATGATTCAGAACAGGATGATTTGTGGCGACTGTTTCTCAAAAGATAATTTTGTCCTTGGTACCTTGCTAGTGTAAAGTAAGAGACTGAAAATGATCCTGATTTTAGGAACAAGACTTTTGGCTTCAACCTTTTCTTTCTCTGTTTTCTTTCCACCTTCCACCTTTGCGTCCATTTCTTAAGTGCTGATCTCACTCATTTTCCGCAGTCAGATTATTGGTATCCTTTGCTGCGTGTGTAGTTTCATTTACACGGTATTTGTATTGCTCAGTTTAAATCCCGTTTTTTTTTTTAACGTAAATGTGACTTAGAAGACTTTGATAATGTTTCTTGTTTTAAAAGTAATGTGTTTTCATTGTGGAACATTTTGAAAAGAAAGAAAAATAAAATAATCTGGCATTTCACACCCAGTGATAAACAATGTTAGTATTTTCTTTATTTCCTTCTATTATTATTTTTTCTCTTTTTCTACTGAAACTAAGATCATACTGCATATAGTCTTTTATTTTGCTTTTAGAAAACATACCTTTATTATATCTTTAAATACGCTTAATTATTTTGTAGGATTTAATGTAGGTTTATTTTGTAGGTTAATATGTAACAAATATTGAATCTAATTATTGTTTTTATAATAGATTTTATGAGGAACAGCTTTGTACATTTTTAAATCTCAGTCTGCCTTTATAAATATTTCCTTAGGATTATTACACAGAAGAGTATAGATCTAATTATATCAGCATTTTTAAGACTATCAACCTCTCAACTAACTCTTTGGAAAAGAAAGTTCCACCCACAGTCTAAGAGTTCCTGGAAGCTAGAGTAATTAAAAATAAAACTTTTTCCCATGTTGCTTACATTTGTTTTTCTTTGATTATAGTGAGTTTGCTCATCCTGTCCTTTTAATTTATCTTTGTCCCTAAGTTCTGATGAATATTTTTGAATTCTCTGAGATTGGCCCTTTCAAGTGTGTGTGTGTGTGTGTGTGTGTTACATTCTAATTATAAAAATTTAGATTGTTGTGCTTTCATTTTAAGGGCTGAACAGAAGTTCTGAGATCTGTCTAACTTTAGGAAATAATCAGATGTTTATCTTGCCTTGTTAGACTTAAGTGATTAATAAGCACTTGATTGGAGCTAATTATTAAGGTTGGAAAGTTTTTAATCAGCCCTCACTCTAAAATTAACTTTGTTGCATAGGATTAACCTGCAGATATTTTATTTATTGAATTGAATTCTGGGAAAACATATTTATGTTTCCTTGGGATGATGAAAACCTGAGTATTCCCTCTAAGTAATGGAGTGCAGGTTGTTGAGTCATCTTAGGCAGGGCTAACAGGAATATTCTTGTGAGAGAGGAAGTGAAAGGAAAACAATTATTTTAGGGATATAGATTCTCTGCGGACTGTAAAAAGTTGGCTTATATTATTCATTTATGTGGAAAAAGTAATCTTAAAGTACTGCATTTACAGTGAATGTAATTTGTTTAATAAAATAATGGAACTTGAGCCCATTTGAGCATATATTTGAATAATGATTAGGACAGTTATCAATTTTTAAAAAAATCTCTCCCATTTTATGGTTTGATGAGACATTGAATATAGCATAGTGAATCTGAGCTTCCTGTTCTTTGAGATTTTCCTTTTAGTTGCTGAGTTCTGAAATGTTATTAATAAAAATGGCCAACATATCTGATAAAGTGAGAGATTGATTAAACTTTTCTTATCACTCTGAAAACTTTTGTTACATACCTACTTCTCAAGATTTCTTCATGAGTGTGGAGAAGGAAGCACCTGACAGCACATTTTATTCAGTACTTTCTTAGTATAGTATTTCCTGGATAGTCTCCTTCTAGCATCAGAGTTGTGGTTATATTTGTGTCTTCGTACCTTTTAGCGTATGTGAGCTATTTTTTAATAAGGTTAGATACTACTTAAAAAACAAGATCTACCTCTAAATTTTATCTAAATGAACACCCTATAAGTAAAACCCATGCGAACCTTATGGTGCTCACTTAAAAGTATGTACTATCTTGATTTATAAGTTTAAATTCACAAATAAGGGTATTTCCTGTTTATGACTTTGTTTATTATGGAGTGACTTAATTGAAATTGTCATGGTTTAGAAGTTCAGATTTTTATTGGGGCGTGTATTATATGAGAGAGAAAGAATGTTGCCATAATGAGGAAGGCTTAGTGAAGTGCTTTTCAACTCCTTTTGGTGACTCACTGTTAGATAATGAGAGTAATTTAGTGGTTGCAGTCAGCATTTTGAAAAAATTGAGATGGACGAGAATAAAACAAGTTAGACTGTATTGTACATGTTAAGAATAGTATTGTAGGGCTTCCCTGGTGGCGCAGTGGTTGAGAGTCCGCCTGACGATGCAGGGGAAAACGGGTTCTTGCCCCGGTCCGGGAGGATCCCGCATGCCACGGAGCGGCTGGGCCCGTGAACCATGGCCGCTGAGCCTGCGCGTCCGGAGCCTGTGCTCCGCAGCGGGAGAGGCCACAGCGGTGAAAGGCCCGCATACCGCAAAAAAAAAAAAAAAAAAAAAAAAAAGAATAGTATTGTAGACCTTTTGGCTATTTATATAGTGTATACTGGGGGCAGTGGAAGATTTTTCTTGTAGGGGCTTTGGAATCAGCCAGCTTTGAATTCCAGTTTAGCCATTTAATGCCACCATCGCACGGCTTATTACTTAGTGCTTCAGCTTTCTCGTTTGTAAAATAGGGATAATACTAGTACCTACTTCATAAGGTGGCTGTGAAGATAAAAGAGATGATGCATATGCATGTGAAGTGTTTAGAACAGTGCCTTTAAGGTAATGGTTTAAAACATGTTGGCTGTTATTAGTAGGATTCTTTGGTTATTAAATTATTATAGTGAAAGAGTTGTTGCATCTGCATACTGTACTTGTGAATGTTGACAAGGACTAAATTGCTCTTCATGTATACATTCAAAAATAGTAAAATAATGAACAAAAATGTGAAGAAATGGTAACTTTTTTTCTCTTCCTTTAAATACTTCAGGATATATTTCTACATATATAATGTTTTTTCAAACATAATCACAATACCATTATTAGAGCCAACACAAGTAACAGTAATTTTAATTCTCATCAAATACCCAGTCCATGTTCAGTTTTCTCCTCTCAGAAATATTCACTTACAGTTGGTTTGTTTGAATCAGTATCCAGTCAGGTCCACACATTACATTTGGTTGACTCATCTCTTAAGAATCTTTTAATGATAACAGTTCCCCCTCTTCTTTCTTTTTCTTTTTAACTTTCTATTTTTAAGTAATTTTAGACTTACAGAAAAGTTGCATAAATAGTGCGCAGTTCCTGTATACCCTTCACTCAGCTTCCCCTCGTGTTCACATCTTATACAACCAAAGAACAGTGATCAAAACTAAGGAGTTAATATTGGTGTAATACTGTTAGCCACATTCCAGACTTTTATTAGAATTTCATGAGTTTTCCCACTAATGTCTTTTTTCTATTTAAGGATCCAGTTGAGGATACCACACTGCATTTAGTTGTCATGTTTCCTTAACCTCCCCTGAACTGTGATATTTCTTCAATTTTTCCTTGACTTTAATGGTCTTGATTAAGAGGACTGATCAGGTATTTTGTGGAATTCTCCTTAATTTGGGTTTGTCTGATGTTTTCCCATGAGTAGATTAAAGTTACAGATTTTTGGCAAGAATACTACAAAAGTGATGTGCCCTTCTCAGTGGAAACTCAAGGGCTACAATATACTAATATGTATTATTTCCGGTGATGTTACCCTTTATCAGATGATTAAGGTGATAATCTGCTGGGTTCTCCACTGTAAATTCACTGTGGGGGAAATACTTTGATACTATGCAAATATCCTTTTTCTCAAACTTTTACTCATAAATTTTAGTACTGCTATTAACTTTTTAAGGGCTAAATGGGACTTGTCAGTGTTACTTCTCTGTAAGTAACTTATTAAAAAACGTAAAGCTCTAATACGCATTGAATTGAGGAATGACCATTAGTAATACATAAAAGTAAATTCAGGGACTTGCCTGGCGGTCCGGTGGTTAAGACCTCGCCTTCCAAAGCAGCGGGTGCGGGTTTGATCCCTGGTCAGGGATCTAGGATCCCACATGCCTCGTAGCCAGAAAAACCAAAACATAAAACAGAAGCAATATTGTAACAAATTCAATAAAGACTTTAAAAATGGTCCACATAAAAAAAAAAAAAATTCAAACGCTATCTGAAATTTATATAAGTATTGCATGAGATCATAGATGTTATTGACTTTTAACTTCTTTTGGATCATATTTCTGTGAATTTATTCTATAAAAGATAATAAATGAAAATGTGAGGTAAGTAAAAATAAGACTTTAATGCTGTTTCATAAAAACTTCTAAAAATTTCTTGTGTTATTGACAAGGAGCAAATACTAAGTATATGTAATATTTTAAAATAATTTTAGCATACTTTGATATTCATATATACTTAACATTCCTCCAAGTACTTGTAAGTATGATGAAACATTGTGCATTATTGCAAATCTTGCAATACCTCTGGTGTTTTTCACTATCCATAATCTTCCACCTCTTCTCCTAGCTTTTTATTTAGAGTTAAGAAAACTCTGAAGTAGTCATAAGTATCACCCTTTGGAAAAAGTAGGAGATAAATTAATTCCTTTTCTTTTTTTTTTTAACACTTAGATAATGAAACTGCTGTTTATACATTAATGCCAATGGTTATGGCTGATCAACACAGGTGAGTGCCTATTTACAAATTTATATATTTTTTCCACAAATTTATATTTTTTAAGAATATAAATTTACCTAAATGTTGCGTACACACACACACAAACACACCATAGAGTTTGGACATAGGTTTTGTCCTGTGGCAAGTTATTTAACCTCTATTTTAATTTTCTGTCTGTGAAATAAGAAACAAGATTTTCTAAGATCCGTATCAACTGTAAAATTCTATGATAAGAGATTTTCTAAATGCATAGTCAGAACTTAAAACAAGTATTTGCTTGGTCACTGACAGTGAAAAAAACATTATGATGGTTTCTGTTAGAGGTCACTACTGATCTTTATAGCAAAAAGTTAGGGCTGATGGACAAGTTATTCCCTAATATTCTACTACTTTCATGTTCTTTCTATTGAGGTAGTGTTGACACTTCTTTTACAGGGTGCACATGAGGTGTGGTTGTCTGGCTGTGTGATGAGAGTTTATACTTGTAACAGACAGCTCTGCTGTGGTTAGCCATTGGGTAGTTTGGTATTATGAGGAGAAAGTAAAGAGACACTGTATTTTGAAACACGTTTAAAATATAAATGATTTTTTTGCTTTGAACTCCTGTCTGATATAATTAAAGCATGTTTTTGTCTGATTTTTCTTATTTGACCAAAATGAATATAGATAGGCTCAACTTTCTGCAGGGGGAGCAGCCAGTTCTACTCTCTTTGCTTCTCAAGAATCTAGTGGGAGCTGAAGCCAATTTAGGTGTCCTCAGAGCAGGTGACATAGTCAGAGCGGCAGACGAGGAACCCTTCAGCACCAGTTTATAGGTGAGGGCAGTTGGTTTGTGGATGATGCTGCACTGGCTGCTGTGCTACGCTTAGAGAGTAGTGCCTTGTTTTTTGGCTGATGTGGGACAAAACCTTTTGAATAATTGGTAAGAGTAACACTAAATAGCTATTAACTTGAGTTACTATGTTTTTAAAAACTTTTCTTTTAAACCTTGACTCAATTTTCTTTTGGGATAGGTCTGTTTCTGAACTACTATCAAATTCAAAGTTTGATGTCAATTATGCATTTGGACGTGTGAAAAGAAGCTTGCTTCACATTGCAGCAAAGTAAGACTAAGACATTTTGGATTAAATTTTGGTCTAGAGTAATGATCAGTAAGCTTTGAATCAGTGTGTTCCATAGTAGTTACGGAGAGAGATGAGAACAGACAGCTGAGTGGTTCTTTGTTTTGTCGAGGGCATAGTGTGCTATGCTTACATTCTTTCACTAGATAGATTGTTAATCTTGGGATTGGACTCAAGTCTTATATCTGATGTTTTAGCTTGATCTAGATCAGATTAGAGGAGATTAGGCACGGGGATTATCTTTCCTGGATATACTTAACAGGGTACATTCACCAAAATTTTACTTTTATCCCACCAATATAAGATTTTATATGCTAATTGCATGTGAAGTTGTTGGCTTTATATTTTTTACTTAGCTGTGGGAATGATTTTTATTCATAATTTTCCAGTGTGTAGCTAATCAATTTGTTGATATCTCATCACCCTTTAGGATTTAGGTTGAGATTACTCTACCTAAATAAAATTGATTTTTCAATATAAATTTGGATTCTGGAAAGCCAAAAGTTGAGAGTACTGTATGGTTTCTTTTATATGCTAATACTTTATTTCGCTTTATGTGAACTTCTCAAATACTTCATAGCTTTTGCAGTAGAATGTACCATCTTGAAAGTAGAGGATATTTACTATTTGTGACAGGAGTTAAATTGTAGGTCAATATGGACCCCCCAAATAATGTGTTTAATAGGGCTTTTTGTTTTTTAATTAAGCTGTGTCAACTATGGCTGTTTGTTAAATGTGTCTGAACTGTTTTTAATATTGTTTTAGTTGTGGATCGGTGGAATGCTTGGTTCTGCTTTTAAAGAAAGGAGCAAATCCTAACTATCAAGATATTTCAGGCTGTACACCCCTTCATTTGGCAGCTAGAAATGGGTAAATATTTTTTCTTAAGTAGCTTAAGTTGTATTGTTATGACTAAGAGTAGTCAAGGCACTCTACCTTCATTTGGGAATTTTTTTTTTTCTTTTGCCCAATATTTGCCTTGGGAAGAGGGTCTTGGATTATTTTGTTACACTTTTAAATAACTATAATTTTAATAATTTATTAAGTTTACTGATATTTTTCTTCTTGAAGATATATTTGTCAAAGTTTATTTTTACTAGTATTATAATGACATTTTCTGAAAAGCATAATTAATTACCTCTTTGTTTTAGTGTCCTTTTTCCTGGTAGTCTTTTGCCTTGCTGAACTCCATGGCTTATTTTCCACATTGTTTAGTTAATTTTATTAATGCAATTAAAGACAGAGTTAATACATTATACTTAGTTTTTTTTTTTAATAAATTTATTTTTGACTGTGTTGGGTCTTCGTTGCTGCACGCGGGCTTTCTCTAGTTGCGGCGAGTGGGGCTACTCTTCGTTGCGGTGCGTGGGCTTCTCATTGCGGTGGCTTCTCTTGTTGCAGATCACAGGCTCTAGGCGTGTGGGCTTCAGTAGTTGTGGCTCGCGGGCTCTAGAGCGCAGGCTCAGTAGTTGTGGTGCACGGGCTTAGCTGCTCTGCGGCATGTGGGATCTTCCCGGACCAGGGCTGAAACCCGTGTTCTCTGCATTGGCAGGCGGATTCTTAACCACCGCGCCACCAGGGAAGTCCCTATACCTAGTTTTTTTGTCAAGAATTTCGGATAGTCATGTCTCTGTGTCTGCCTCCACAATATTTTTCTGTTGGACTGAGAAACCAGACTAAAATAGTTGGAATTATGTTTAAAATGAAAATAAGTAGTTTTTGATTCAGGGCTTGAGGAACTTTACATTTATAAACATTTTTTGAATGCTGGAAAACTTTTCTATGAAAGATTATTCCTATGTGTCTCTTCTTTTGATTACTCTTGGAAGTATTTTTGTTGACTGTTTTGAACAGGAATTCTAGGTAGTTGAGGTGGCTGCCTAAGTGAGATGGATATGGGGCTAAAATTGTCCACTGCCTCAGTCTGAGGCCAAATTTTTGTAGACAAGGATTAAAGTGGAACCAGAAAGACTAGAACCATAGTGATGTCTCATTTGGACAGAGGAGAAGCATAGCCCTTTGACCCTGTCTGGTCTGTCCCATTTCCTGACTTAGCACGTGAACCAGTTTAGTTGTCCACTGTTGCAAGAGGTAACGTGTTGATTAAACAATTGTTTTTTCTAATAATTGGCCACATTAGGTATGTTGTAGGGTGTCACGCCCAAGGTCATAGACTAAATCATTCATTCCCTTGTTGAATTGATCTCAGGTCTAGATACATTGTCCCAAATGTTGGTAGGATAGTGACAAAGCTCTCTGAAAAAGTTACATATAGAAAAATATCTTAGTACAGTGTCTCAACAACTGTAAATGAAGGGACAGATTGGTGCACAGCAGGGATAAAATGTTTACTGCTGTTGTAGTAGGAGACTTAGTCATTTAGGAGACCATTGCTTTTTTTTTTTTCCAGCTTTGTTGAGGTATAATTGGTAAATAAAATTATAATATATTTAAAGTGTGCATCATGATGAATTTGATCTATACGTTGTGAAAGGATTTTTGTCACCTAGTTAATTAACATATCCATCACCTCACATATTTATCTTCTTTTTTTTTTTTTTTTGGTGAGACATTGAATTTGGAGACCATAACATTTTAAAGATGAAGAAATATAACAGATATTATTACATAATTCATATGGTAAATCAGTGAAGAGAAAAGGAGTAAGAAGAGTCCATAACCCTAACATAACATCTAACTTGGATGCCTTTCTATTTCTATAAAGATTACTTTTGATATTCCATACTTAATTATTTTGGTTTTTATATATTGAATGAATGCCTTGTACAACTTAGAGGTGCTCAGTAAATGTTTATTAAGTGACTTGATTACTTGTTGCTTCCTGTAGCTTTTGATGGTTTCAGAAATAGTCTTTGGCTCTAATTTCTCTATACGTTCAAATTTGTCTAGACTGAAGCAGAAGTCATAGGTGAATTCTACCCCTTTTGCTGGTCTGTCTGGTTTATGGGGGTTTTTGTTTTGTCCCCTTATCTATCGTTGTCAGAGGGGTAGAGTATTTCTCTTGGCCTGCTTTAGTGTTTCTGTCTTCAGCCATCAGTGCATTAATACTAAATTGCCCTCCTTTCCAGTGGAAAACCCAGTAAGCTGCCTCTGAGCATGTGGATGACTGGTCCCTGTGTCATTTGGGTTACCATAAACTTCTTATAATTGTTGCAGTATCTGGCCAGGAAAATAGTTGTTTCCTGTACAGTAGGATCCAGCATTGCTCATGATTTTATGAGAATATAAAAAGGGAAGACTTAAAAATTATTGTCTATCCTTATGTTGCATATTGGTCAGATTTGAAACATTTTTTCTTTTTTCTTTTTTTTTTTTTGCGGTACGCGGGCCTCTCACTGCTGTGGCCTCTCCCGCCACAGAGCACAGGCTCCGGACGCGCAGGCCCAGTGGCCATGGCTCACGGGCCCAGCCACTCCGCAGCATGTGGGATCCTCCTGGACCGGGGCACGAACACGCATCCCCTGCATCGGCAGGCGGACTGTCAACCACTGCGCCACCAGGGAAGCCCTCTTTTTTCTTTTTTTAAAAATTTTTTTGCCACACCACACCAGGATGTGGGATCTTAATTCTTCAACCAAGGATTGAACCCGCGCCTCCTGCAGTGGAATTGTGGAGTCTTAACCACTGGACTGCCGGAGAAGTCCCAGAAACATTTTTTCTTTATTTTTTGGGCTAGATTGTGAGCTCATAAAGGGCAGAACTCATAAGTTAGTTAACATTTTAGTTCCATTCTAAGCAAAATTGGTGTGCACTTAGTTGGTCTTTTTGATTTACTCGGGGTTCTGGAAAATAGCAATAATGATTATTAAGTAAGAAAAAGAATATAGTTCTCTTATATTGCCCTGTAGTTTTGCAGTTCATTTTTGGGATGGCGATTATGGATTGCTGCTTTTCTTCAACAATCTCTACCCTAAACACTTCTTTAGAGCTTTTTTCCCTGGTACAGTCCCACCTAAGTGTTTATTTTGACAATATGCCAGTGGTCCACGACAGGCTTCTGAATAGATTTTAGAAATCCAGCAATATGGGTGCAGACACACACACACAGACACACACACACACACACACATAATTTAAACAATGCAATATTAATTTTAATAAGACTTTCTGGTCTGTTGCCTCACGTTATTGAAGATTTATTTTCTAAGGTTTTCATAACAATGTGTTAGATGAAGGAACTTTGTAAACTTTTTTTTTTTTTTGCGGTACGCGGGCCTCTCACTGCCGCAGCCTCTCCCGCTGCGGAGCACAGGCTCCGGACGCGCAGGCCCAGCGGCCATGGCCCACGGGCCCAGCCGCTCCGCGGCACGCGGGATCCTCCTGGACCGGGGCATGAACCCGCGTCCCCCGCATCAGCAGGCGGACTCTCAACCACTGCGCCACCAGGGAAGCCCACTTTGTAAACTTTTGAACTTAAAAGTTTACTCAGAGCTTTGTTTTCTTCCATTTCTTTGATTATAAAGCTGATTTTAAATGACATTTAACCTCATTTTAGATATAAAAAATCAAAGCAAGGAAAGTAATTTGTTCTCTTTTAAAAGGTTTATTCAGTTAATAAAAATTTTAGCTATTGATTATAAGATTTAATAATTAGTAATCAGTTAGTTATGCTTAGTACTGAGTTGATTAAAGAAATATGATATAATCCATGGCACGAAGATATTTATTATCTGAATAAATACTTATATATATTACATGTATTATGTATATTCTCTGTATGTCATATATATATATATATAGCATACTTGCAAAGGGTTCCTGGACCCAGTTCCACTGTGTGTTTGTGTGTGTGTGTGTGTGTGTGTGTGTGTGTGTGTGTGTGTGTGTGTACGTGTACGCTTCCCCATACCAACAAGCAATTCTCGGATGCCAGCAGAGTGTCCTAGAAGTCAGCTCAGTTCTGACTCTATGTACCTTCAGGTAGAAGCAAATTCTGTAGGTAAAGGGCTCAGTCCTATAAGACCACTCTCTACTTCATATACCATTTGCAAGCTCAGTCACAAGTGGTGCTTCTGACTGACTGGCTACAAATTGGAGGTTCCAACAACCCCCTCCAACTCAGGATTCCAGTTGAAAGTCCAGGTTGTTATCAGTACTTTTGACTGACTGGCTATAAATCAGAGGTTCCCACAATCCCTTTCTTGGGTTCAATTAATTTGCTAGAATGGCTCACAGAACTCAGAAAAATATGTTTGTTTACTCACTAGATTACTGATTTATTATAAAAGGGTATTAAAGGATACGAATCAATAGCCAAATGAAGAGACAGATACACAGGGTGAGGTCCTGAACAAAGAAGGTCCCGGCATGGTCACACGGAGAAACATTTTGATTCCCATCTGGGAAGCTCTCCCTGAAAGGGACAGAAAGCTCTCCTTTTGGGTCTTTATGCAGGCTTCATTACATAGTCATGATTGACTTAAATCATTGGCCATTAGCAGTTGATTCAACCTCCAGGTGCTCTCCCCTCCCTGGAAATCGGGGTGGGACTGAAAGTACCCTGTAGTCATGTGGTTGGTTCTCCTGGCAACCAACCCCCACCCTTGGGTGGGACCCAAAATTCACCTTCCCTGAACCGTTTTCAGGAAATGAGGGCCATTGCCCTTAACTGCTTAGGAAATTCCAAGGGTTTGGGAGCTGTGACCCAAAAAGTGTGGATTAAGACCAAATATATGTTTTTCCCATAAATCACAGTATCTCAATACTCATATTAATACTATATATACTATATTGTGTAACATTATACATAATATGCTATTACACATACCCTATTTTATATTTTTTATGTATATATATATATAATTTACTCAACTAGATCATAAACTTTTTTATGCCATGGATTAAATCATATTTCCTTAATTCAATACTGAGCATAGTTAAGCATATACATAAAAAGCATATTTTATTTATTTATTTATATATATATGGTGTGTGTATCACTTTGTTTCCAAAGCATGAATTTTCATTTAATTATTTAATGAAGGAGAAATTGAGATAAATACTGAAGAGTGACTAGGAATGGCTCAGGCTAGGAGGAAACATTGTGAGCAAAATGAAGTGGTAGGCAGTTCAAAAGGTGGCAAAGGACTTTTGTAGACATGTCTCCAAATAAG
Source organism: Phocoena phocoena (assembly GCF_963924675.1). Lineage (NCBI taxonomy): Eukaryota > Metazoa > Chordata > Mammalia > Artiodactyla > Phocoenidae > Phocoena > Phocoena phocoena. Next base: position 53,724,222 of record NC_089230.1, read on the forward strand.
ATACATAGGGGGCTTCCCTGGTGGCGCAGTGGTTGAGAGTCCGCCTGCCAATGCAGGGGACACGGGTTCGTGCCCCGGTCCGGGAAGATCCCACATGCCGCGGAGCGGCTGGGCCCGTGAGCCATGGCCGCTGAGCCTGCGCGTCCGGAGCCTGTGCTCCACGACGGGAGAGGCCACAACAGTGAGAGGCCTGCATACTGCAAAAAAAAAAAAAAAAAAAAAGATACATAGGTGGCCAATAAGAACATGAAAAGATGCTCAATACCCCTAATCAGGGAAATGCAAATTAAAACTACAGTGAGATACCAACTCACACTCATTAGTATGGCTATCAGAAAAACAGTGTTGACAGAATGACAAGTGTTGTTGAGGATGTGGAGAAATTGGGACCCTTGTGCTCTGTTGGTGGGAAAGAAAAATGGTACAGATGCTCTGAAAACTAGTTTGGTGCTTCCTCAAAAAATAAAAAAATAGGATTATCATATGGGAAATTCCTTGGCTGTACAGTGGTTGGGATTCCTCGCTTTCACTGCTGAAGGCCCCGGTTCAATCCCTTGGTCAGGGAGCTAGAATCACACAAGCTGCATGGCGTGGCCAAAAATTACCATGTGATCCAACAGTCCCACTTCTGGGTATATAACACCCCAAAATTTGTCACAGGGTCTTGCAGAAATATTTGTATACTTGAGCTCATAGCAGTATGATTTATAATAGCTAAAACAAAAGGAACCTATGTGTCCATTGACAGATGAATGGATAAGCAAAATGTGGTATATACATACAATGGAATATTATTCAGCCTTAAAACAGAAAGAAATTCTGACATATGCTACAACATGGATGAGCCTTGAGGACATTATACTAAGTGAAATAAGCCAGTCACAGAAAGACAAACTGTATGATTCCACTTTTATGAGGTACTTAGATAAGCCCAAATCATAGATGTAGAAAGTAGAATACTGGTTGCCAGGGGCTAGCAGGAGAGGGAATGGGGAGTTATTGTTTAATGGATATAGAATTTCAGCTTTGCAAGCTGAAAAGAGTTCTTGAGATGGATGGTGGTGATGGTTGCACAACAATGTGAATAAACTTAATATCACTGAACTGTACACTTAAAAATGGTTCAGATGATAAATTTATGTTATGTGTATTTTACCACAGTAAAATAAATTGAAAAAAAGTGAAGTAGGTAGGTGGATGAATAGATAGGCATTTTATTAATTCTGTGGTTTTTATAACTCATCTTAGTATTTTAAATATTTTGCAATTAAGAATGTAGGATACAACATCGAGACATCATTTTACTCTGTCCATTCCCCTTCCATTAGACTTATATTGTGTGACATTTCTAATGAAGATTACTATTCCAAATATTCTGTCAACTCTAGAAATTTCTCAGCATTTTGAATGATGAATTTGTCCCAATGGCATGAAAACCTCATTGTGCCTTTTCTTTATCCTATTATCTTTGAGTCATAGAAAAAATTTTGTGTTTTGTTTCAGATGTTACAGTACTTATTTAAATATTGCAGATGGAAGTTGATATTTGCCATTAATTAATGTTGAGTATAGTTACTGTTTCAGTAAAATAATTGTCATTTGCTTATATTTCTAGTACCAGTTATCTGTAACTGTCTCTTTCTTTTCAGGCAGAAGAAATGCATGAGTAAATTATTAGAATACAATGCTGATGTCAACATTTGTAATAATGAAGGCCTTACAGCAGTAAGTGCTAAGAATTTTTATCTGCGATTTAAAAAATACTTTTTAGAAAATAATATTGAAGGTGATAGTATGCAAAGTGTAGTACAAGTATTTTTGCAGTTACCTCTTTGTGGTAATTGGGAAGATACAGTATGATTGAGACACAGTTCTCAGCTATATTTATTAAGAGAAGTTATGGTTCACCATTTTTCTCCTTTCCCCTTATTTTTTAACTTTATGACCTTTCATTTATTTTGAAGTCTTGATCCCCTAGCTTTTGTCACTGACTTTCAAGGGAGTTTGTAGGAGCATCTCCACTGAGGTGTGTTTTGAGTTCATTATAGGACAGCTGTTTATCATTATGTCCTTTTAAATTCTTTTAATATATACATGGTAGGAAAATTTGGATGGCTATGTTTTTATAACTCATCTTAGTTTTAAAAAAGGAAAGGAATGAAAAAAAAAAAGGAAAGGAAATAAAAGGTAACTGAGGGAATGATCACTCACCTGTACTCCCTGCACTCAGAGATAATCACTGTTAATATTTTAGCCTATATCCTTTCAGACTTGTTATATCTTACTTAAACTAGTATTTTTACCCTTTTTGCCATGTCACTTTCTTTTCAAAAATATGATTATATTTTTTTGATCCACATAGATATAGGGAGGGTGGTGTGGGATATTTCTGAAGAGATTGCTGAAATCCAAAAATTTTAATCATATTGTCATTTAATGGAGCATATTTGATTTAGAAGTAGAGATAAAATAGAATTATGTGATTACTGAGAAATTGTTTTGACATTGTGACAGAAATAAATTTTGTTAAATTTTACCTTCCTGTATGTGAGGTGATGGAGATTTTAATTAAATGGATAGTGGAAATCCTTTCACAATGTATATCAAAACATTGTGATGTATACTTTAAATGTCTTACAGTTTTGTCAATTATACCTCAATAAAGCGGAACTTTTTTTTTTTAACCTTCCTTTGGTAGTTTTTGTAAATTTTGAGTCCTTTAATTTGTGAATAAAGAAGAATATTGAGTATTTACATACCGTGCTAGTTTTCAAGGCCTTTCTGATTAAAAATTTTTTTTTTCAGTGGGCAGGGAGGGAGTTGGGGCATAACAAAACAGCTTTCCTAAGATGTGAATTATTCTGAGAATGACTTGTTAAAGATTAAGTTCAATCACAATTATTATATGGAATTCACAATTCCTGTGATAATCTACATTTTTGTTACATAGTAACAATATAACACCATTTGTTCTGTAAAGAAAAACTGTATTCCAAATATCTACAGGATGCTATAGTGATATGGTAGGTACCACAGAGGGTTATAAAACTATGTAATTGACATAGCTCTATCCTTAGGACACTCTCTAGTATAGGTAAGACAAGATGCTCAGTACTAACATAGTCTGTTTAATCGCATAAGTTTTTATCTGCTAATTTTCCCCCTTCACTCCTGAACTTTAAGGGAAGTGGAATACAAAATTTTTAAAAATAAAATTTTTATTAAAAAATTATTCATGCATATATTTAAAGAGTCAAATGATTCTACAAGGCTTATTATATAAAAAGTCTCAGCTCTTTTTCTGCCTGGGACCAATCTCAGTGTTCTGTCCTGTGGCCCTGATTGGTATGGTGTGCCTCCTTCTCTTAGAAACAATTCTGGCCACCAAGCGTGTTCCTGCCTAGTCCCAGGTCACATGATGGAATTAATTCAACAGCCAGGCACATTGACCCCATCAGCTGAAGGAAGCTAGCTAGGATGGTGGAAATGTGGTGCTGCAGAATTGAATAGTGGCCACCAAGCATGTGGGGCAGTAAAGGCAAGGGCTCCTGAGATGGAAGAGCCTTCAGTGGGGAGTCAAGATCCCCAGGATTTTTCATACAAAAGGAGAGAACTGTTGACTGCATACTTTGTGGGCTGATCACCTTCACAAAGGGCTTCTCATGTTTCTTCATTCATTTGTTCTTTGAACAGGATTTTCTTGGATACCTATTATGTGCTAGGCACTTTACTGGTATGGGGTTAGAGCGGTAATTTGACTGATGCAGTCCTTGTCTTCCCCAAACTTCCAAGGAAGTCAGGATAGTCAACAGGCAATGGTGACACATTGTAATGAATGTTAACATAGGTGCTGGAGATGCTATAGAAGTCAGATAAGGGGACCCATCCTCACCAATGGCATTGGAGGAGGCATCCCAGGGAAGTATCACAAGAGCTGAGGCCAAAGGGACAAACAGAAGTTAGACTAGTGTAAGTGGTGATTGTGAGGTTGGGAGTGGTAGTGGGGTTCTAGCTCTGTGGAATAGGTTGGCAAAGGCTTGGAGATGCAAGAGAGCATGCTACATTGGAGCAGTGAGCTTAACTGGTGTTCAGATACCACTGGGGGTTTATGAAGACTTCCAAAGGTCTGTAGCATGGATAGTTAAGGGGGTCACTTTCCAGGTCTTCAGCCTTTATATGTGTGCTCCTTCCTCAAGCTGATTACTCAAGGACACCTTGCACTTCCCACCTTCACCTTCAAAATCACTCTTCTATCACTTTTATGTTTTTATTTATTTATTTATTTATTAAATTGAAGCATAGATGATTTACAGTACTCTTAACTGAGCCTTTTGTAGTACGGAAGTTTTAAATTTTGATGTTCAGTATATCAGTTTTTCCATTTATGGATTGTGTTTTTGGTATCAAGTTTAGGAACTCTTTGCCTAGCTATACATCCTGAAGGTTTTCTCCTATCTTTTCCAAAAAGTTTTATACTTTTACATTTTACATCTAAACCTGTGATCTATTTGAGCTAATATTTGTCTGTGATGCTTAAGTCAAGGCTTATTTTTTTTACCTATGGAGTCTAGTTACCCTAGCACTGTTTGTTGAAAAGGCTATATACTTCCTGCATGAAATTGGTTTTGTCGCTCTCTCAAAAATCTTTTGGGCATATTTGTATGGGGTTATTTCTGGGTCCTCAGTTCTGTTCCAGTGATCTGTCTGTCCCTTTGCCAATACCACACTGTCTTGATTACTCTAGCTATATAGTAAGTTTTAATGTCAGGTAGAGTAATTACTCCCACTTTATTTTTCTTTGTCAAGATTGTGTTAGCTACTCTGGTTCTTTGCCTATCCATATACATTTTAGAATAAACTTGTCTATGACAAAAAAACCTTGCTGAGATTTCTTATTGGAATTGCATTAAGCCTGTAGATCAATTTGGGGAGAATTGACATCTTTACTACGTTGAGTCTTCCAATCTATAAACACAGTATGTCTCTCCATTTATTTAGGTCTTTGATTTCTTTCATCACAATTTTGTATTATTCAGCTTACAGATCTTGTGCATGTTTTAAGTGTATAGCTAGGTATTTTATTTTCTTTGGAGCAATTGTAAGTGACGTTTATATTTTTTAATTTTTTAAAAATTTATTTATTTATTTTCGGCTGCGTTGGGTCTTCATTGCTGCGCACAGGCTTTCTCTTGTTGCGGTGCACGGGCTTCTCATTGTAGTGGCTTCTCGTTGAAGAGCACGGGCTCTAGGCATGCGGGCTTCAGTAGTTGTGACATGCAGGCTCAGTAGTTGTGGCACACGTGCTTAGTTGCTCCGTGGCATGTGGGATCTTGCAGCACCAAGGCTCAAACCTGTGTCCCCTGCATTGGCAGGTGGATTCTTAACCACTCCACCACCAGGGAAGTCCCGCAACATTGTTTTTAATTTTTATTTCTGCATGTTCATTGATAGTACATGGAAATGCAGTTGCCTTTTATGTGTTGATCATGTAGGCTGTGACCTTGCTGAACTCACTTATTAGTTCTAGGAGTTTTTGGTAGATTCCTTGGGATTTTCTACATAGACAGTCATGTCATCTGCAAATAGAGATAGTTTCATCTTTTCCTTTCCAATCTGTATGTCTTTTATTTCTGTTTCTTCATTTATTGAACCTTAACATTTTTTTTTTGTTTTCTAAATACGTGTTGTTAATTCATTACTAGACTTCCCTGAGCTTTGTAAATATCCTCATAACATTTGTTCAGTACCTTTCACCTTCTTGAATAGTTTTGAAGGAGTCTGTTATGGGGACTGCTGTTCTCTAAGTGAGATTGGTTGATTTCTAGGCCTGCTTTACAGCGTTATTTGGAATAACTCTTCACCATCATCCCAGAGATTCCTTTGCCTTTCTTTTGTTTTGGGTTTTTATTTATAGGCATACCTCAGAGATACTGCAGGTTCTGTTCCTGACCATGTCAATAAAATGAATACTGAGATAAAGCAAGTCATACAAGTATTTTGGTTTCCTAGTGCATATAAAAGTTATATGTAACTTCAAGAAGTGCAGGAGAGTGTTGCTACCTGTTCTTGAGCCTTTGGGGAGTTCTGTGATCTGAATCTACCTTCTTGGTGCTCTATTACTGGTTTAGGATTCAGCTCTTTGTTCTGACAATGAAGACAAAAGCTTCCAGCTTGCAAAATGTGTTGCTCTTGTATTCTCTCCTTTTCTTTTTCTTAATAGGTCTGTCCTTTAAGAAAAAGTACTCTTTACTGTCATTTCAGTGATGTTCGGGAAAGAAGTAGGAGCTGATGCATGGGTTCAGAGTTACCATTTTAAAACAAAAGTTTCATGATCTATTTTTTGAATGGAAAAAAAGTCAGATGAAAAATGCATGGACAGCATAGTCCAAAGTTTTAACATTGATTATCTTTGTGGGGTAGACTTATAGGTGTTTTATATTTTTTTAATCCTCCCCATATATGTTATTATATATGTTACATGCATTATGTGTAAAATATAGGAAGTAAAGAATATGACACCTGCTGTCATATTAATTACTTTTTAACTTATGTTTGTTTCTGGGGGAGGAAAAATATCCAGTACCTCTTCTCTAGAGATAAGCTATACATGCAGTCCATGGTCATCTAAGAAGCAGAGTATTTGGTGATCCTAAGTTTAGGATTTTTAACTACTTTGAAACCATGAAATGCTTGATTTTGAAGTACATGGTGGTGTAACCTACATCCTGATGCATATTTTTTCCCCATATAAAAATATAGGAAAAAAGTATATTGGCTTAAATTTTAATTTTAATATTTAGTGTGCATGTCATGCTCACAGTTGATAAATAATTGCATTATTTATCTGCTGCTTTTATGTGAAACACTCTTGCACAAATGTTAAGTAACCTAAATGGCTGCACAGATACACTGGCTGGCTGTGAATGGGCGGACAGAACTACTCCATGACCTTGTACAGCACGTCAGTGACGTCGATGTTGAGGACGCGATGGGGCAGACAGCGCTGCATGTGGCCTGCCAGAACGGTCACAAGACGGTAAATAAAGCCTCGAGGACTTTAAATTAAGTTGCATCTGTTTAAACTTTGAATTCATGAAAAGTTTTCCACTGTGTATAATTGGAAACATGAAGCAAAATCTTATAACATTTTCTGTGTCATGTGGTCTTCTGATTAATATATTCTATGTGGATAAAAGGAACAGAAAATAGTGTTTTTAAATATGTTTAATGTATTTGTAATTTGGATTTCAATTTTATTTCTGATTCATAGATTATAATAGCTGAATATTTAAAATTTTAAATGTAGTATGTTCACATATAATAATTTTAACAGTTTATAATGTTTATTGTCCTCAGTTTTATCAAATAACTTTTTCATATTTTTTACCATTTTCATATTTTTACCCTTAAGCCTCAAGTTTTGGAATTAGTGAAGAAAGTGAGCTCTGACATTGCTTAAATAATTCAACTTGGATTATCATATTTTTCTACTCTCTTGGAATATGATTTAAGTGCTAGAGTCACAGCTGTTTTCTTCCTTACGTTTGATTTCTAAAATCATGCATTTGTTTTAGGCAGTACTTTCCTGTTATCCCTATGTATAAACATTTGGCTTTTAAAATTGCTAATAGTTTTCTCTCTCATTAGAAGACTGCTGCCTTATTTAAAGATTGTTAGCTTAAGATTTTAGATTGAATTTCTGCTTTTTGTATTTTCCTATCCTGGTTACTTTCATTTTTTTCCCACATTTAACATTATGGATAATAGAATATTATTTATTTACTAACTAAACAACAAAAACCAGTTGAAAACCAAAAAACACCACCAGCATCTACAAAGATACAGAAGTTTGCTTGTTTATATTTATTTTTTTGTATACACTGAGTCTTATCTTTTTGTTGGGAGAATTCCTAGTAGAATCTAGATTTCTGTCTCTGCAAACACTTTTTTTTTTGTGGTACGCAGGCCTCTCACTGTTGTGGCCTCTCCCGTCGCGGAGCACAGGCTCCGGACCCACAGGCTCAGCGGCCATGGCTCACGGGCCCAGCTACTCCGCGGCATGTGGGATCCTCCCGGACCAGGACACGAACCTGTGTCCCCTGCATCGGCAGGCGGACTCTCAACCACTGCGCCACCAGGGAAGCCCCGTGCAAACACTTTTTTCCTAACCTAGGTTCAGGATGTCAGATCCTACGTATTTAGATGCTTTATGTATGACCTCAATTCATAGAATACTGCACTTCTTTTAAGATAGTGAGCTCAAGGTTGACATTGTCTTATGTTTAATAAGAGTTGGATAAAAGGAAGGATATATGCTTTTTCTTTTTTTTTCTTTCCTGGCATTTCTTCTGAACACCAATGTTCGTTTTTATTCTTTTGTCTTTTATCATCTGAAAACTAACCCATTTGTATTCAAGGAGTATTCCTTTTCATTACCTTTTACTTTCTCTATGTCAGTACTACTAAATTTAAGAAGTATTCTGGGTGGGAAAAAAAAATCATCTGTAATGTTCTAATCTTGACTGGCCCCAGTAAACAACTGCTGCCTGTTAGAGCAAGAGTCCTGCTGGCAGCTCTTACAGGACAGAAAAGCACCCGCTGTAATATAAATACTCCCTGCCGTTAACGAACGAGTGGCGTGTCATTTACTAAGATTGTAAACCTACTTGTCGCCCGGGAACTTGTGTAGTAAAAAACTGCAATTCAGATTAGGAATTACCTACAAAGGCTAATTTTAGCTGCCTTAAGCCAGTAAAGAAACAAGAATGACGCAGAAAACCTTGGTTCAAAACATGTGCATTACAGGGTGCATTAAAAATTTAGAATTGCCTTCTGAAGTTATTGAAGAGTAGTTAGTATAAGTATAATACACTCCATATGGTTTACCACCTAAAGCAGGCGTGGTAAAGTAAGGGAGAATTCCTCATAGTCATATGCCTTTGAAGAATTGTATTTTCAGAAGATTTATAGGGGGCCTGACTTCACTGTGGTGATGGGCTTCACAGGGTGAGATTTTGCAGGTATGTTACAGGAGGAAGAGTACAAAAAGTCATGTTGACTTGTGACTGATTGTATTAGTGAGTGAGATTCCTTTCTGTCATAGTTGGTCCATTATAGTTATCTGTGAGGGTTGTATACAAAGAGAATGTTTAGCACTATTTTCCAGTTCATTGTATGCACCTTTAATCCTTCAATAGGGCAAAAAGGAATCCTGAAAAATTAGGCCATCTCCTAGCCTCCAGGCTGAATTATACCTCTAAAAATCTGTGTTGATAGTTGTGCTATTATTACCTGTGTGCCATAATTACTCATGTATTTCTGGGACATGTTCAGATCTCAGTGGATGAGAATATTCTTTTATCTTGAGTTGGATATGATTTAAGAGCTGAGATATGTTATTATAGGGTAGATGTTATTGATTTTGTTTTTAACCCTTTGTGTATCTTTCCATAAGTTGAACAGAGTCTAAAATGCTTTGTCAGATTTCAGCAAATGAAAATGGCCTTTTCATTGTCTCAAAGTAGTCAGTTTTTGCATAAATTCATTAAAAGGTCTTCAAAACTTGTGTCCATGTAGACATATACCAGTGCACATAGGTTTCAAGATTTATATATATTGGTTATATATATATTTTATAGAATGAAATGTAAAACTTTAAAGGGGGAAAGAAACTCCCTTAAAAATATTCTCAAAAGCACATCAGCTCATTTCAAATTAAAGAGGATGATACGAAAAAAAAAAAAGGATGATATGATAAAGAAATCCTCTGAAATTTACTTTCTAATCTCATTTTAAGGTAAATCTCAAGAATGCATGAAAAGATTTTGAACAACTGGCTAAGAGCTCTAAAGCTTTGTAGAATTTATAATTGAATACCGTATTCTTGCTTTGATGACAAATAATTTTTAGATTTACATGACATTTTTACAGATAAAAGATTTGGAAGAAAGATTGATTTTGTCATAACTAAGAAATCAAGTAATTTTTGCCATGATTTCCTATAGATGCATCTGTTTAATTAGAGGTAAACCAAGATAAGGGTCTCTTCATCATCTTGTTAGAAGGAAGTGATTTGGGCAGTTGAAGAGTGCAGCGTGACCATTTTTGTCCTTGTAACATAATAGCACTATGATTTTAAATGACTTCTATTCCTATTTTAAAATGATCAGATGAAAGAAATGATCAACTCCTTAATAATTTAATTTTTTATAAATTTCCTTAGGTCAGCTGTTACTAGCTATACAATACCAGAATTATGGTTTGTCTTTGGATATTGATTTAAAATAAAAAATAATTAGAGAATTTGGTTATTCATCTGGCTTATTATATAGCCTTTGGCAACTTTTTCTTCCCCTGCCTTTATCTACCTCTTAAGATATACTCTGCTGATTACACAATTAAGGAAAGTGTTGTGAATATTTTGGAAGATACTTAAGAGTAATGATAGGGGCTTCCCTGGTGGCGCTGTGGTTGAGAATCTGCCTGCTAATGCAGGGGACACGGTTTCGAGCCCTGGTCTGGGAGGATCCAACATGCCGCGGAGCAACTAGGCCCGTGAGCCACAACTACTGAGCCTGCGCGTCTGGAGCCTGTGCTCTGCAACAAGAGAGGCCGCGATAGTGAGAGGCCTGCGCACCGTGATGAAGAATGGCCCCCGCTTGCCACAACTAGAGAAAGCCCTCGCACAGAAATGAAGACCCAACACAGCAAAAAATTAAAAAAAATAAAATAAATTAATAAACTCCTACCCCCAACATCTTAAAAAAAACCAAAAAGAGTAATGATAGTATTGGTACTGTTACTACCATTATTAATATTGATGATGTGATTCTGTAAGAACAGTACAAAGAGCACTACCTGGACTCTTCATTCATTTGCTCTTATGTAGTAAGCTAGGCCTAATGTGTTGTTTGATTTTTAATCTCATTTTTAGAAAGTGTAGTAAAACCTAATATTATTCTACATAGGTATAATTGACTCCATTTTTTTTGGCTATAAATTGAACTTACTTTTTGGTAATTTTTTTCTTTGTCATTAGGTCTTTAAGATTTATTGATGTGTTGAATTGCCACAAATGGTTGATTACTGTTTTCCTGGAATAACTTGGACTTAGAAACTCTAGAGAACTGTCAAACGGTTCAATCTCAATTTCTATTAGTTAAAGTACACAGCAGGATTAGTTTTTGGACTACTTTCAGTTCACTTAAGGAAATTTTATTTTTATCACAATAGACTTTATATTGCTAAATTTAGATAACTGAATATGATGGTTCACAAACAATATGAAATGATAGTTGAAACCTGCTTAGAGTAGATTACCTTTGATAGAACTGACTGCATTTTTTTTTTTTTTTACTGAAATTGTAGGCTTGTTAAGGAACAGTGCTCATCTACGTTCAGTCAGCTCTCTTGATATCTTTAGCCAGCTTCCAAGCTTTTCATCCCGAGAATTACAGGGCAGCCATGCAAACTTAATTGAAAGCTTTTGCAAAAACATTAACTGGATTCAGCCTTGAAGCATGAAGGTAGATGTACTTAACATTTCAGGATATGTTTTTAGGTTCAGAGTAATTTTATTTATTCTAATGTTAGAATTCTCCTTTCATCACTCCTGAGAAATGTGAGCAAATAATAGGAAATTCTATTACTGTGATTTTTTTTTCCTAACACAACTGGGTAATATTGATTTTTTTGCTAGGTATTACATAAGGGTTCAAAGTCTTGATAGGCTTAGGTGGACGGGTTTCTAGAGAAGACCTATACACACCAGTCACTGACTAGTGAGTTGGCCATTTTTCTTAGTGCATAAGTTGTTAGTACATTGCTGTCCTGTCATCAGAATTACTTTTTTTTTTTTGCCATACGCGGGCCTCTCATTGCTGCGGCCTCTCCCATTGTGGAGCACAGGCTCCGGAAGCGCAGGCCCAGCGGCCACGGCCCACGGGCCCAGCCGCTCCGCGGCATGAAAATCGCCTTTCCATGCTTTTCTTTCAGTATTCCTTCCCAGCTCTTCCTTACTCTGTAAGGAGGAAGACTCCCCTTGTAGATTATCTAGGAATAGGATGATAATGTGTTTTTGTTTTTTAAGGGGGAGAGGGTTGGACAGGGAATTTGAAGGTCTGAATTATTTTAAAAACATATTTTGGTGATCTATATTACACACATAAAATGATTTTAGTTCAGTGTACTTCTTAAAATTATGTTATATTAGCTTGAAAGATACAGGTAATCAGCTCGCAGTCACAGATATTTGTTAGTATACTTTCACATGTTTACATTTACTAAATTGTAAGCTGCTGAGCTTAATTTTTGCAAGTAAATGAGAAGCTATAAAAGTTTGAAAACAGGGGAACTTATGACCGTTGTAAATTACAGTGATTTATTTTGGACGTCATGGCTTATGTCTGTTAAACAGACAATGCAGTTTTCACCGAAGTACTTGTGTGTAGAGGTTTAGGGGTGAGAAATTTGCTAAAACAAACTGAATCCAAATCTGTCATAGAGAATCCTATTAGTTTTTCTGGATAGCACTAGTCACCATCTAGCATACTACATATTTTATTTCTCACGTCCCTTTGTTTTCCTTTTCCACTAGAATGTAAGCTTCATGAAGGCAGATGTTTGTCCATTTTGTTCATTGCTGTGACTCTAACATCTAGCACATACTACTAGCACATACCAACATTGAAATTTTTGTTGAAAAATGGAATGGGCTAGTCAAATGCAGTATCATTCCAAGCAGTTTTTTCTGCCATTTTCTTTCCGTTTGTAAATGTTTGTAATTTTTTTCTTTTGTACCTTTAAGTGAAGCGTATATTGATAGTGCTGATTTTTATAAAAGATTGTATCTGGTTTGTTCATTGCTGAAAATTTCTGCTTTTGAGACTCCTTAGGGATTGTAGTGGTTGAATCCAGAATTTATTCTCTTTGATTTTGTTTTCCCTTATGCTTCTGTATAATTTAAAATCTTCAAGTAGTATTGTTTCTTCAAGGGCTTTTATGTTTTTAATTTAATAGTTTCCTCCACCTGAATTCTCCTAGTTTCAAAGTTATTTTGCCCTTCATTTACATAGATTGGAAATTAAAAAAAAAACTTTTAAGTTATGTGACTTTCTTGCTTCTTTTATTATGCTATTTAATCAATAATTGAATTCTGTGTTATCCTTATTCCTCCTGTTTCAGAGATTTTACAAAAAGAAATCTGCATACATTTTTTTGAAATCACAAAGATTGATGACTTTTCACTCATGTCAGTGCTGCAAGGCAATTTTTTTTACTCTTTACATTCAAATCCCTTTATGTATTTTTTTTCTTCTTACTCTGAGGGAAATGGGTTTTTCTCCCTCTTTGACTTCAGGCAACATTTTATCTACAAGTGAGCTATTGAAAGCTTTTTTAAAATATGTGTTTCTTTTAATAGTTGTATATTTTGAGGATCTTAATTGAGATAATTTTGTTAAAACAGAAAAGCAGATTTATGAATGTAAAAGAAAATGCTGGAATGAGCTTTTCCACTTTATTAATCAAGTGTTTTTCTCTGTTAAGAACAGAATTTTTAATGTATTCATAGGATATTTCCTGTGTACAAGGGTATGATAGAAATGTATGACACAGAAGTATTTGTGTGTAGGGGTTTCGGGGTGAGAAATGTGCGAAAACAAATCATGCTGTCTTGCTATGATTTGCCTGAAGTTTGTCTTACCACTTTGTAGAGGAATATGTTAGTCTAATGTTAGTCTAATGGCTAATTTGTTTTACTGTTAGCTCTACAGTATAAATAAAAATACAGAAATACTGTAAAAAGTATATGAATTTAGAAATGGCATTATTTAAAAACTGAACGGAAATAACTGTCTAGGCTCTTGAGCATGACTCTCAAATAGTTATTTAGTAGGGAATTAGTAGATCATCTGTGATTAATGTAGCTTATGAAAATATGCCAAATTAGCCAGAATACTATTTAGTATTCTGAATTTAGAATTTCTGTTTTTTGGTAAATTGCTTAGTGGTTATGACCATGGGCTTAGGTTTTAATCCCCGCTCCCCTGTTTATTTGTGTGTTGGGGTGCGCATTACTTGACCTCTTTGAGATTCAGTTTCCTACTTGTGAATGTGCAGAGAAGGATATCAACTTCCCATCAGGATGCAGTAAATGAAATGATAAATGCTTATTAGCACAGTATCCAGGTACATGCTAAGGTTATTCATACTATTATATCATTATATACTTTTAACAATTATATAATTTTTATGAATGCATAGTATGTTTTGTTAATAATTACTTTATTTCAGCTTCTCTCTGAATTGCTAGGTTTTAATTGAATATTAATATGTATTTTTGATATAATTGCTTTTATCTCTCCTGAGCCTTTTTGAGAGATGGCTTATTGTCTATATAATTTCTGTAACAGTCAGTGAAAATTATTGCTGCTATCCATCTCACTTCTGATTTGGGACCACATACACACAACTTCTAGGTCAGATATCAAAAAGGGCAAAGCCATGATCAAAAGGTTCAAGTGGGCCTTGCCTTATAATAACCTAAATGCTTATTTTCTTATATTTTTGAGAGCAGTACTTGACCACTTGTCCATAGTTTAAGAATTATATAGCTGATAATAAAGTTTTATGTAACCATGTTTCTATTACATAGATTTTCAAATTCCTCCTGAGATAGAAATTCAAATAGTAATAATACATGAATACTATATCTTAAAATATTTTATTTTTATCAAAATCTTTGTAATAAAAAATTATAGTCCTTTAAATCACCCTTCTTTGTCAATTCACAATCACTAGGCGGCAATTTTCAGCTCTTTTAGCTTTTCTTCTGGTATCTATTTCCACATAATATGCTTCTACTGCTCTTTCTCAATTTATGACTTTTAGATATCACTGAATCATTTCTTGTTATGGTGAGTGAGTGTTTAACTCATTTAAATCCTCTTCCCATGCCCTGTCGCCCCATTTCTAAAATTAATTATATCATAAATTTTAATGAGACAATATTAGTTGCATATACAGTTAGGTAAATATTGTTTACTGCTGAGTCAAGTAGTGAACTATAATAACATTTTCTACTAGGGTGACTATTAGCTTAGCTCAGGTTTTTTTTTTTTTTGGTGAATCAGTAGTTCTTCCTATATGCTCCCACAGAATCTTTTTCAGTACTGTTTTCTTCAAAGACAAGTTCATTAGATAATGTCACTCCATTGTTTTTCTCTAAACCTGGGAATTTCTTGATATCTTCTGTGTTTGATCTTCAGTATTGTAGATTCCACATCTTCTATTTTGATGTATTCCCTTGTTTGGAGGAGGATATCCTCCAGTAGCTTCTTGAGAAAAGGTGCGTTGGAGGTAATTTTTTGGAAATCTTACATAGCTAAGCCTATTTCTTATTTAAAAGCATGTATTTGAATGATAGTGTGGCTGGCTATAGAATTCTACATTGGAAGTCATTCACCTTACAATTTTGAGGGCATTTCACCTTTTAAATTTCAGTGTTGCTGTTGAAAAGTTTAATGTCAATCTGGATTCTGTTTATCTCTGGAATCTTATATCACCAGTATTATGAAATTTCACTTTGATGTGCCTTGTTGAAGGTCTTTTAATTTATTAGACTGGACACTGGTGAGCCTTTTCAATCTGGCAACTTGTGTCCTTCAGTTCTGGGAAATTTTTTGTATTATTTCTTGATTACTTCGTTTTGGTCTCCCACCTCCTTCATTTTCTTTATTCTGAATTTCTACAATGACTCCCTGGATTGATCTACTAGTTTTCTCATTTTTCCTGTTTTCCTTTGTCTTTTTGTTTCTTGTATAGTTTTTCAACATTGTATTTCTAACTTCTATTGAATTTTTATTTCTTCCATCATATTTTTGATATCTTATTCTCTGAATATTTTTCCCCCAGCATCTTGTTTTTGTCCCATGGATAGTATTTTTTCTTTTCTCTCTGAGGGTATCAGTTACTTTTCTAATATTTGTTGCTGTTTTTTGGTTCCCTTTATTGTCTTTATTTTTCTTACTTCCTTTTTCTGTTTGTTTTTCAGGTTAGAGGCCTGCTTCACTTGTGTCTTAAACATTGTCTGTCCATTCATGTATAGTGGTGAGGCACTGAAATAGGGCTGAAAGCGTTGTGTACATGAGCTGGGTTTGTTGACTGGTCTCACTGTACGTCAGGGTTTTTTAATCTTGACACTATTGATATTTGGGGCCTGAACATTCTTTGTTGTGGGGCCTGTATGTAGATTGTCAGATGTTTAGACGTACCCTGGCCTCTACCCACTAGCTGCCAACTGGACCCTCCCTTCTATAGTAATGAAAATCAAAAAAGTCTCCCAGCATTGCTGAATGTCCCCTTGTGGCCAACTGGGCTATTTCACTGGTGTCTGTAATGCCAGTATCAGTCAGACTCTTCTCTGGTGCCACTTTCCAGAGAGGAAACCTTCAGTCTCCTCCTGCTTAAGCTTTTAAGCCTGGCTACTGGATTTCTGGGAGCCTAGTGGAGCATGGGGGCTGGAGGTTTTCACTTAATTAGTTGTTTTCAGCATGGCTGCTCATCCCTGCTTTTCCCTGTATTTCTTGTCTGCCAGTCCAGAGCCTCACTGTTCACTTTGTCCAGATAATAAACCTCCCTACTTCCAAGACAGATAGGGAGGGATAGTGGCTAACTGTATGGGATGGGGAGGAAGGGTCCTGGGGGAGGGCCCAGCTGTTAGGTTTTCAACTACTTCTCCTGTCTTAGCTCTATATAACTATCCCTGTCTTCCAAGATACCTGTTACTTCCAATTCCTGTGTCGTGTGTGTGTGTTCGGTAGTGAGAATTTGGTGGTTTCTTGTTGGAATCTGCATTTGCAGACACTTAGACTTCAGCTTTCTTTGATCTGCTAAGTCAGTTACTCTTCTTTCACTTGCTTGCCATTTTCCTAAAACTTCTGACTTATCTAGTATGTGTTGTATTCTTTGCTGTTCTTCCTTCGAGTTTGTAGTCTTAATATTTTGCTGACAATGTACTAGGGTTTAGAGCAGCAATAAAGATGAACATGTGTGTTCAATCCAGAAGTAATTATTAAACAGTCTAATTCCAAAAACATTTAAGTTTTTACATCTTGTCTTCCTTTTTGCAGGAGAAACTAAAATGAAGATCATAGGAATTAAAACCAGAAAAGATTCTCTTTTTTAAGGTTTTTCAGGCAAGCCTTGCTGTATTCCTAATCATCAGATTTTTTTTTTTTTTTTTTGCGGTATGCGGGCCTCTCACTGTTGTGGCCTCTCCCGTTGCGGAGCACAGGCTCCGGACGCCCAGGCTCAGCGGCCATGGGTCACGGGCGCAGCCGCTCCGTGGCACGTGGGATCCTCCTGGACCGGGGCACAAACCCGCGTCCCCTGCATCGGCAGGCAGACTCTCAACCACTGCGCCACCAGGGAAGCCCAAATCATCAGATATTTATTTTTAAAATTTTATATTAGCTTATTTTCCCTTAGTACACATCAAATGATTGCAGAAGTAGAGCTTAGGGGACAATCAGAGAAACTGAGTCAGTATTGGTGACTGTCAGTAGCAAAAGGACTTCTTAGCTTTTTAATATTTTATACTTTAATAATTGTCCTCTTTGAATTTTGAGAAAGAGCTCTGGTACCAACTTTTTGTTTTTAAAGGCAAAAAACTCTGGTTTTTAATAAAATTCAGAAATCTAGAGCAGCACTGTCCAGTGCTGCCACATGTGGCTATTTAAACTTAATTATAATAAAATAAAATTTAAAATTCTGTGTCTCAGTTGTACTAGCCACATTTCAAGTCCTTTGGTAGCTACTACACATGTCAGTGATTTTCTAGAACCTTCCCAGGTTAACACAATTTACATTACATTGATAATTCCACATATACTGTGTAGCGCCTGAGGCTCAGAGCTTACCAAAAAGTGGAATTTGTTCAGCCATCATAATTGGCATGTTCCTACTCTTTTTTCTTTAAAGCTTCAGGTTGTGGTGAGAACTTTCCTTATATGGACTAAAATTGTGATAACTGTGTCTTTGTTCAACTTCTCTGGCTTTACTTTTGTTTCTTTTTCCCCCAGACAGTGCAATGCTTGCTAGACAGTGGTGCTGATATTAACAGGCCGAATGTATCAGGAGCCACTCCATTGTACTTTGCTTGCAGGTATGATAATTTATATTGCCAGATGCTCTCATTAAAGAATGTTGAATCTGCTATTTTTCCAAACACAAACATTTGTGTGTATTTTCTAAAACTCCTCCCTTCCTAGAAATACTATGCTCCCTTTTAAGATGAAGTATATAGCATTATGGTTCTGTTACTTAACTGCATGATGAAAAGTGTTTTATATTGCCAGTGTTTTTATATATTGTAAGTGGGAGCTTTTGATTTACTTGATTACTTAGATTTTAGAATTACTTAGTAATAAAAAAGACATACCAATAATCCAGTAACTTTCATAGTTTTCTTTATCAAGTATCAAGTTAGTTCCAATGGGATAAGCTATTAAAGTATGCCTTAGTTCAGAGCCATGTCTTTGCTTTCTCTGGATTTGTAACTTTAAAAAATTTCTTGAATCATTCTTGTTAGATATTGAGTTATGCATTAAGTTGTTTTTAATACTCTGTCCTGGTTCATTTTCTTTTTTCTTTTTTTCTGGTTCATTTTCCTAAAGCATATGTTTTGTTCATTGATTCATTCATGTAATAAGCATTTAGTTAGCATTCACTGTGTGCCATGCATTATTATAGGCATTAGTGATACAGTAATAAATAAACCCCAGTCCTTAAGGAGCTAACAGTGTAATAATTATACACATACCCGGCCCCCCCCATAATATGTTATGTAAATTTAGTTGCAATTAGGAGCAGTTCACAATACACTTGATTTTTCTTTTTGGTTTAGATTACAGGAATTGTAGTATTTATTTAGGCTCTATTTTAGATATAAAGCTCTCCAGAAAGCTCCTCTTTTCTTATCCTTTTTCCTGTTTTATGTCATTTTACTGGAGGTTTGTTTTGTGTTTTTTTTTTTTTTTTTTTTTGCCGTATGTGGGCCTCTCACTGTTGCGGCCTCTCACGTTGCGGAGCGCAGGCTCCGGACGCGCAGGCTCAGCGGCCATGGCTCACGGGCCCAGCCGCTCCACGGCACACGGGATCCTCCCGGACCGGGGCATGAACCCGTGTCCCCTGCATCGGCAGGCGGACGCTCAACCACTGCGCCACCAGGGAAGCCCTTGTTTTATGTTTTATTTTTAATTTTTATAATTTTTTTTGGCCTCACCGTGTGGCTTGTGGGATTTTAGTTCCCCGACCAGGGGTCAAACCTGGGCCCTGACATTGAAAAGTGGTGAGTCCTAACCACTGGACTGCCAGGGAATTCCCTGGAGCTTTGTTTAAAATGAAAGATCTGCTTTTCTTCTCGTTTAGCTTTTCTTTAGGGTCTCTGATGTTGCTTTGGTCTGACTGATTCAAATCATCATTGAACAGCCTTGAATTAGAATACAAGGACTTTTGGACCTCTAGACTTCTCAATCTTACCTGAATCCAGGCTTTTTCTTATGTTATACTTAAAATTTGATTGCTTGGCTAGAACACAAATTCCTTTTTTAGTGTCCTGAATTTATGAATAATATCATTGTTTGATTCCCTGAAATCATATCCTGTCTTGAGGGGTTATCTTTAGATCAGACGTTTCTTTGAAGCTTCAGATTTGAATGTCCATCTACCTGATATACATCATCACTTGCAAGTCTCATAGAATCTCAGATATTAGCATGTCCAAAATATAGCTTCTGATTTCCTTTTCAAACCTTTCCTCCAGTTTTTCTCATCTCAGTCATTGGAACCGTTATCTTCTCAGTTGTGTAAACCAGAAACTAGGTCATTATTTTTTATTTCTGTCTCTCTCTCTGACCCTCACCTTGGAATATATTAGTAAGTTCTGTAAATTTCACTTTCAGAATACATTCTGAATCTCATTACTGCTCTCCACCTCACTAAACCACCTTAAATTTTTTACTTCTTGTCTAGAATACTGCAGTAGTCTCTTAACTGGTCTTCCAGATTCCTCTGTTGTTTCCCTCCCTTCTGTTCTTTCCTCAGAAGCCAAAGTGACCTTCTAAAAAATGAATGGGCTGTTGTCACTTTGTGCTTAAACCTTGTATTTAAACTTTTCAGTGCCTCTTTGTTGCATTTCCAATAAAATCCACGTGACCTGTATGGTCTGACCCTGCTTAGCTCACTGTGCTTCAGCCACGTTGGTTCTCTTTGAGTTCCCCCAATACATCAGACTCTTTCCAGCAGGCTTTTCTATGTGCTATTTATTTTGCCTGAAACCTTCTTCGTAGGGTTTTTATGTGGCTGCCTCCATGTCAGTGCCTCACTGTTACTTTTTAGGAAAGAATTCCTGATGAATCTAGGTAGGCCTCTCCCCATATTTCCTATCACAGTATCATGATCATTTCTTTCGTAGCACTTTGTACTTTGTATTTTATAGTGTTTATGTACTTGTTTATAGTGTGTCTCCCCTGCTAGACTGAAAGCCCAATGAAAGCAAGAATTTTGTTTTATTCATCACTTTATATTCCATGTGTAGTATAGTGCTTTGTGCTTAGATGCTTAGTAAATGTTTTTGAATGAGTGAATCACTATAGTTACGTTTTTGAAAAATATATAAAATAATGCCATGTATACTGGTAAAATATAGGTATATATTAGTGTTCACATAACTGTGATATTTGTATAGTTAGTCTGAGCATAGGGTTATGGTAAAAGAATTTTTTAGAAGTACTTTCTGCTAGTATTGTATAGCCATCATTAAGTTTGTTTTTTTTTTTTTTTGTGGTAGGCGGGCCTCTCACTGTTGTGGCCTCTCCCGTCGCGGAGCAACAGGCTCCGGACGCGCAGGCTCAGCGGCCATGGCTCACGGGCCCAGCCGCTCCGTGGCATGTGGGATCTTCCCGGACCGGGGCACGAACCCGTGTCCCCTGCATCGGCAGGCGGACTCTCAACCACTGCGCCACCAGGGAAGCCCCATCATTAAGTTTTTTTTTTTTTTTTTTTTATTAAGTTTTAATCTAGCAAACATTAGCTCTCTTTGAACAAAGATGGCTAAGCAAATATGATTAAAATTGAAACTAGAATATAAATTCTTCATTGTTGCAGGATGATAAATATGGAACATGGAAAATTTTTCATTTTATAGGCAGACTTCTAATTATATTCATGATATCTAGATAGAGGTATACATTAAAAATTATAAATTATTCCCAATGTATTGTCTCTGATAAATGAAAGGGAAAGGAATGTGAGAAATAGAACAGGTTGATCCTGCAGACAAGTTACAGGGCTCTAAGATAAAAAGCTGAACTTAATGTAAATTTTTATTGTTGAGGGATGTTACTAGATATGTCATATGTCTAGTTCAGTGATTAACTCCTAAAACTGTTTTCTTTAAATCGAAAATGTATTAAAATATATAGGAGGCAGGGTTCAAATCCCATCCCCAAAGCTATGCAACTTTAGTCAAGTTTCTTGACCTCTGAAGCTTTGTTTCTTTGTAAAGTTGAAATGCTGATATCTGCCTCGTGGGACTACAGTGATAATTCAATGAGGTGGCTTATATAAAGCATCCTGCAGAGGATTTTATGTGGTACGCGGGCCTCTCACTGTTGTGGCCTCTCCCGCTGCGGAGCACAGGCTCCGGACGCGCAGGCTCAGCGGCCATGGCTCACGGGCCCAGCCACTCCGCGGCATGTGGGATCCTCCTGGACCGGGGCACGAACCCGTGTCCCCTGCATAGGCAGGCGGACTCTCAACCACTGCGCCACCAGGGAAGCCCTGTGCAGAGGATTTTATACTTAGTAGTTGGTAGGTGCTCACTAAGCTCTAGTACACTTTTCCACACCCAGTGAGCACAGAGTTGTATTGTCCTCTTTCAATTTCATTGCAATGCATGGTTTTCTAAGAAATTTGACTCTTATCCCATCATACAGGCAGGCCTTTCCTTCTTTCCTTTGTATTCTATTCTAATTCTGAGCACTATTTAATAAAGTAATGCTTCTGTGAGTGAGTCATTTCAGATTGATTTTGACCTAAAATTATGACAGGAAGTATTTCCCAGCCACTTTTCCTCTCTAGGTATTTTGTACAAGACATTCTAATTCACTAGCTTTCTTTCATGTGGACTATAGGCACACATATATTGACCCCCCCGCCCATTCAGCTGCCTTTGTTTCCAGGACTTTTATGTGGTATCTGCAAATGCTTCAGGTCCTTAAATGATTAGATTGGTTTTATATTTGTCATAATACTTCCCATTCCCTTAACTGGGTTCCTCAACTAAAGGTTTGGATGTATAATGATTTTCAAATATTTTCTGTATCTGCAGATAACTTTTATTCTGTAAAGGAAAGCAAGGTTTAGCTGGGGTTACATAGATACAGTAAATTAGTGAGATTTTTATGGAATTTTGGAGGTCTGTAATAAAGTGAGAAACAGGTTAAGATTCTGAACATAGTTTGCAGCTACTGCTAAGCAACTCCTTTCAGTTAGGAAACTCACAAAGTAGCCACGTGAAACAGTCCATAGATTCAAAATTGCAAACTTTTAGAATAGAAAAGGACCATTAGAAAATATGGCCTCTTTGTTTCATAAGCAGCTCCAAAAAGTGTTGTTATATATATAGTACACATGCACTGTTAGCCAAATTTTCAAATTGTATCACTGCAAAGCCTGAAGTTAGGAGACTTGAAAGTGCTTGAGAAATCAGTTCTAAGTGCTTTAGAAGCACTACAGGTTTGTTATTAGTTAAATCTTTGCCAACTTCTTAGTTTCCAGAAAATACACTGGCATTTCCTTGAAGAGAGTATTATCTCAATCAATATAAAAAAAATAAGTTCAATTGTAAAGAATAATTATTCATTGAGCAAATTTTTGCAGTTATTTGAATTGAAAAGTCTTTCATGCGATACTTTGAGCAGTCTGTAACAGGATGATCTTTATCTTTTGCAATATTACACATGGGGCACTTGAGCCCGTAATGAAGTTATGCAGATTTTATATATTATTAGCAATCATTTCTTTTAATTTACTTTTGAAATGAAATGCCACCTGTTCACAGATGAGATTTTAATGTAGTTTTAGAAATTACTCCAGCTTTCTAAAAATGTCATAGTGGTATTTTTTTCTTGATATTAATTATTCTTGTCGCTATATGTGGTACAAAATTAATCCTAAATAACAATTCGGGTCTTTTTGTTATTTTTGTGTAGCTTAGTACATTATTTAATGCTTACTTGTCAGATGAATGGTATCTAAAATTAAAGCCCTCAACTCAACAAGTATATTGAGTACATGTTATAAGCCATGCTTGGTGTTATAGAACAAGGGTATTGTCAAGAAGTTTATAGTTTAGTTGGAAAGATTAAACACATCTAACACAGATAATAACTGTAAAAGAAATGTCATTAAAGTTGAGCAGAATAGCTTTGCAAATCTGGGTTTCTCAGAACCTTGGGTCCTAGCAAAGAAATCACTGACTTCTTAAATAAAGCTCAAGTTAGTTTCTTTTCACTTAGGTATTATACGGAATAGAACAGTGTTAATTATAAAATAATTCCTATTAGCTGTAATATATAATGTGTTGGCCAGCATGCCCAGCTGACAAATGTAGACTAGTAAAATTAGTTTTACTAAATTTTTTTTGTAGATTTTTCTTAATGTAGACTAGTAAAATTAGTTACTGTTGCTTTTGGAGGGATTGCTGATGTACTTACTTTCTTGATTTTCTGCTTTTTCTGGAGTAAATTAGATATTGTTCTTAAGTTAGTTTTCGTCTGTCGGTATTTGTATTAAGGAAGGTAATCAATATTACAGTAAAGTATCAAGAGAGTGATATACCTAATGCCTGCCACCAGCTTCCTAGTATGATCCTGTTTTTTTAAATTAAGTCCAATTATACTTTATGCAGCCTCATTTTGTGGAAAAGAAAGAATAGGTTGTTTTTATTTGTTTGTTTTAAGTTTCTGAGGAATCTGTGTAGTCTTTGTGAAATAACATACCTTTTTAGGTAATGGTACTGTGGGAAGAGTATTGGTCTAGAAGACCAGAGATCTGAGTTCTAGTTTCACTTGTGCTTGAATAGTAATTTTTTTCATCTACAAAATAAAATTCTTTTTCTTAAATTAATTTTTATTGGAGTATATTTGCTTTACAATGTTGTGTTAGTTTCTACTGTATAGCAAAATGAATCAGCTATACGTATACATATATCCCCTCTTTTTTGGATTTCCTTCCCATGTAGGTCACCACAGAGCACTGAGTAGAGTTCCCTGAGCTATACAGTAGGTTCTCATTAGTTATCTATTTTATACACAGTATCAATAGTGTATTATGTCAATCCCAATCTCCCAATTCATCCCACCTCCCTGCTTTCCCCCCTTGGTGTCCATATGTTTGTTCTCTATGTCTGTGTCTCTATTTCTGCTTTGCAAATAAGATCATCTATACCATTTTTCTAGATTCCACATATATGCGTTAATATACGATATTTGTTTTTCTTTCTGACTTACTTCACTCTGTATGTCAGTCTCTAGGTCCATCCACGTCTCTACAAATGACCCAATTTCATTCCTTTTTATGGCTGAGTAATATTCCATTGTATATACATACCACATCTTCTTTATCCATTCTTCTGTTGATGGACATTTAGGTTGCTTCCATGTCCTGGCTATTGTAAATAGTGCTGCAATGAACATTGGGGTGCATGTGTCTTTTTGAATTATGGTTTTCTCTAGGTATATGCCCAGTAGTGGGATTGCTGTGGTAGTTCTATTTTTAGTTTTTTAAGGAACCTCCATACTGTTCTCCATAGTGGCTGTATCAGTTTACAAAATAAAATTCTTTGATGAGATACTCTTCCAAACTGTATGACTTCCTTGGGCATTTTGTAAAATTAGCTTTAAACTTTAATGTCCCTGCATTATAAATTTATTATTTATTGTCTGTGTCTAGGATCAGATTAGCTCATTTAATAACGAAATGTAGAGTCTAGTGATTATTACCCCCAAAGCAGCTTCCTCCTAGCTTAAAGAGTGGTTGTTAAACCTACTTGAAAGAACAATTAGAGAGAATGGGGCATGTGGATGAGAGTTGTTCATTCTAGGTCAGATTGAATAGCTGTCAGCAGAAGCCAAACTGAGTGGGTTGATAAAATGAAGGTTGGCATTTAGTTAGTATTTTTGGCTAATGAATCCCCCCCATTTACTCATTTTGATATTTGTCTTTTCTCCTTCCTTTGTTTTTATTTTTTTACCACATATTAAAGTGTCATAAAATGTACTTTATTTTTGAGTATTGAGGTTCTTTTGGACTAAGAAGTCTGGAGACTTGGATGTATGTGGTAGGAAGGTGGTCAGGCTAGAGTTGAGAAGGAAAAGATTGGAAGAAAAAAATAAAGCATAAGCCTGAGTACCAGCAACTTATCCCAAAATATTATGATTTATTGTAGGTAATGTGTCCCAAGTTCAATTCTAAGATTCAGTAGGCCAGTTTCTTATCTACATTGTAAAAATATGACTTAACGTTGGGAAGTTTTTCTAACGGTTGAGGTTATAGTTCAGATCTTCCTCTCAATTTTTTAAGATTATTAATCCTCTGTTGATTGATACTAACTGTCCATAATTTATAGAGAAAGACTTAAAATTAAAAAGATTATATGTTTAAACTTTGTTTCTGTACAGTCATGGTCAGAGAGACACAGCACAGATTCTTCTGTTGCGAGGAGCCAAATACCTGCCAGATAAAAATGGAGTAAGCCCTCTGGATTTATGTGTGCAGGTACGCTGTTCACGTATGTTCTTAGTCCCTTACTTCGTAAGAGAAACCGACAAGATCACTTTTTTTTCCTCAAATGAGAGGATGGGTGCAAAGATTTTTATTCTGTTAAGAATATGATCTTTAAAAGGAACTGTGATAGTATAAGAAATATATATTGGTCTTTATCCCAGTTCCTAACACAAGAGCTTCTAAGACCCTTGGAATCTCCAGAGTGATAAGCATGTCTTTTTGTACATTAATGAGATGAGTGGTGGCTGAAAGGCCCTAGGTAGCTTCAGGAACAGGGCTGGTTGACAGGTGAGCCAACCATGTAATTAGAAGGCAATTTCCTCCCCCACCCCCAGGGAGGAGTCAGGGGCTAGAGACTGAGTTTAGTCCTTCAGGCCTGTGTAATGGAAGTTTCATAAAAACCCTAAACAGTGTGGTTCTCAGAGAGCTTCTGGGTTGGTGAACACATCAAAGTGCTGGGAGGGTGGCATGCCCAGTGAGGGCATGGAAGCTCTGTGCCCCTTCCCACATACTTTGCCCTATGCATCTTTTCCATTTGCCTGTTCCTGAGTTGTAGCCTTTATAATAAACAGGTAATGGTAAATAAAATGTTTCCCTGAGTTCTGTGAGCTGTTCTAGCAAATTATCAAACCTGAGGAGGAGGTCGAGGGAGTTCCTTACTTACAGCTGGTTAGTCAGAAGTATGGGTGACCTGGACTTGTGATTGGCTTTTGAAGTGGGGGGCACTCTTGTGAGACGGAACCCTTCTGTGTGGTCTGCCCTAACTCTAGGCAGTTAGCATGATAATTGAATTAAATTGGACACCCAATCGGTATCCACAGAGAATTGGAGAATTGGTTGGTGTGGAAATCCCACATATTTGGTGTCAGACTTATATATAAAACAAATGTTTTCCTTTAGGAGTTTTGTTTTTAAACCTAGATAATTTTAAATCTTGTTTTTAGGGTGGATATGGAGAGACTTGTGAAGTATTAATTCAGTATCACCCTAGGCTTTTCCAGACAATTATTCAAATGACACAGAATGAAGATCTCCGAGAAAACATGGTAATGTAATTGTGCTGGTAGCTATTAAATGAACAAGCTTTTTTTTTTTTAATTAATTAATTTATTTTAGGCTGCATTGGGTCTTCGTTGCTGCATGTGGGCTTTCTCTAGTTGTGGCGAGCGGGGGCTACTCTTTGGTGTGGTGCGCAGGCTTCTCATTTTGGTGGCTTCTCTTGTTGTGGACCACAAGCTCTAGGCATGTGGGCTTCAGTAGTTGTGGCATGTGGGCTCGGTAGTTGTGGCTCGCGGGCTCTAGAGCTCAGGTTCAGTAGTTGCGGCACACGGGCTTAGTTGCTCCGTGGCATGTGGGATCTTCACGGACCAGGGCTTGAACCAGTGCCCCTGGCAGGAGGATTCTTAACCACTGCACCACGAGGGAAGCCCCTGAACAAGCTTTGTTCATGTTTGGTGTATATGGCATCTTACAAATGTGTTTATTGATTTTATTATTATAAATATTTAAGTAATTTGAATTGGCTTATCTGCATTATAGGTTAAGTATGAATTATATAAGAATTAATAAACTTTATGCTAATATTTGGCCCTATGAGTCTTCTGTCCTCTGTGCCTTTGATCTCTCCTTAAGATAATTAGAATATTTCCCATAGGTAGAGGAAAAGAATCTAAGGAGGAATATCATGTTACGATTAGTAATCACTAGTTTACTGAGCTCTGTATTTGTTAATAGTTCTACTCTTTGAATAATTACAGAGTTTTTTTCTTACATATTTAGAAGTTTGGAATTAATTTTCCATAAATAAACTTGGTGATTTCTGTTCTCTCTATTTATACGTTTTCACTGGGTGATTTTGAACAAACATTGTATGTCATCTTATCTCTCTATAAGCTTTTGATTTTATGCAAGACCAAATAACTGTAAAGGACTTGGTTTCAGCTAATTGAGCTTTGGGATACTTACTAAACTAATAGGTACTTAATTTCTTGACAAAGTTTAGTGGATTATTATGTAATCACATTTTTTTATTTGTAAAAAAATTAGTTACGGCAAGTTCTGGAGCATTTATCTCAGCAAAGTGAGAACCAGTATTTAAAGATTCTAACAAGCCTTGCTGAAGTTGCCACAACAAATGGTCATAAGTTGCTGAGGTAAGTGTTTCACAATATAAGCAAATCAGTAGGCAGCAATATCTGTCAGCTTCGTCACTTTTTAGGCTTTTCTGAGAATAGTGTATTTTGTTGATTATTTTGTTGATGTCTTTTGTCAGTGTTAAGATGTTCCAAACATTTGTTGCGTTATCACTGTTTGTTTTGTTTTAAAGGATCAGGGCAATCAGCTATTCCTGAGGAGACTTTAGCCTGTCTGAAGAGACTAAAAATAGAGACTTACTTAAGTGGATTTGGACTTCTGTATCTAGAATTTTAGAAAATGATTGCTTAGACTAGTCATGTAAGTAAAATGTTCATAGAGAAGAATCAAGAACGTAGTTTAGGAATCTTGATCAGTAATTTACAAAACTGGGTATAGGCTACTGTTCAGCCTTGCAGTATTATACCCTCATGTGTCTTTATAAAGTTTTCTCCCTGAACTGTCCCGCTCAGTTCAGTTCTTTGTTTTTTTCCAATTCTGTGGTTTTAATGGCTCATCACTAAGTCCTTGAAGTTAGTGCCTTTATATATTTTCCTGTACCTCCGCTTGTTTGTGTGTGGTTAGTCACCCCAGTTAGGAGTAAACAGCCATTTAAAAATGATTAAGGTGTTATTTCTTAGCTTAAATTTGGCCTACTTCTGTTATGGATGCTTTCTTCCTTTGATTGGGTTTGCCAAAAAGTTCGTTTGGATTTTTCTGTAAGCTGGAAAAACCCAAATGAACTTTTTGGCTAACCCAATAGTTTTCTTTTCATGTCAACTTTTAATACATTGACAGTATTAGAATAGGTCGTGGTCTTCTCTCACCTTTGTATGTGGAACTGGACTTTGTTCCTCCCAACTGTATGCTGCTTCTGTAAATCAGCTACATTGTCAAGTCCATTATGTTAGCCCTTTATTCCTGTCTTCCTTTGTACTTTTCATATACTTCAGACCAGAATCACACTGTGTACTGTTTGCTTAGAAGGCCCCTTACACTTCATGGTCCAAGATTACTTTCTTGTGTCTTTTTAGCTGTTAAGTCTTTCTTCAGCAGTCCTACTCAGTATGCCATTTGCTAATTTTTCTATTATTCTCTTTCTACTTTTGAGGCTACTTTAAACTTTGTCTGTAAGATTCATTGAATTCCAGCTTTACATAATGCTCTCCTTTTATTAGTCATTTCTGTTAATCCATTTATATGATGAGGACTTTCTAAGACATACTGAATAAAAGCATGGGCTCTGGAGTCAGCTAGACTCATATTTAATCCAGACATCACCATTTACTGTGTGACCCCAGCAAGTAACTTTTTGGAGTTTCCTTTCATCATCCATCCATCTATCCAATACATATTTTTGAGTGCCTGCTATCCTAACTAGGCCATCTGCTAGATAGCAGTGAGTAAAACAGACAAGATCTTACCCTACACTTAATTTACAGTCTAGTCAGGATTTTATTTCCTTGTTGGAAAATGATAGTAAATATCTTAATGAATTGTTGTAAGAATGAAATGATACGGTTCTGTAAGCGTAGTGCCAACCATTATGTCTGGCATGTAGTAGAGATGATGATGATGCTGGTGATAATGATGGTTCTTTTTTAAATTCCTCATAATACCTTAACCTGTTTTCCTACATTAGAAAACTTGTTTTTTCTACTTAAATCTCTGCCCTATTTTCTGCTCTTCCTAATAATCAGAAAGCATTTATGTTTCTCTGTTTTTATTTTAAGTTCACCTTTAATACGTACTTAAGCAGGTTCTAATAAGCTAAAGAGCATTCAGATACATTATTTCCTTTAAACCTCACAGTGACTTTGTGATTTAGATATTATCTCCATTTTATATATAAGAAAATTGAATTTCAGTGATTTTGCTAGGCTAGAAGAACCAGGATTTACATCCTTACTAATGGATAAAGAGCAGATCCTGGGCTCCAATTTAGCTCTTAAAAATGACAGCGATATTAGTGGAACAGTAGAAACAGGGTAGGAAAGAGGGATCCGTGCCAGAACAAGTTTTAAAATTACCTTGCTAGACTTACTGCCTCACCATTTACAATGATGCCTTTCCTATGTCTTATGGAGTATGTTATTATGGCCAGTTTGGTCTGTAAACATCTCTTTGTTGGGATTGGTAACCAGTATTGGTTATTAGTATTGTGTTAGAATTTACTGTATTGGTACCATCTTGGCAAAACCTAGTCTTCCTGCTGTGTTTCTCCTTTACTCTCCCACTACTACCACATCCACACTCCTTTACTCTCACACTACTACCACACCCACAACACTTTGGAAACCAGTGGTGGGAGTTTTTATTCCCCACACCAAGCAATTCTTTGACACCAGCCGGGTGTCCTACAGTTTACCTCAATTCTGCCTAGAGATGGCATTAGATCCCACAGGTTAAGGGCTCAGTTCTAGGAGACTGTCCCCCACCACAGATGCCACTTGGAATTAGTGGATCCGCAGATTACCCACAACTTTTGTTACCTGACTACAGATCAGAGGTTTTCATGACCTCCTCCCCTTTGGATTCAGTTATTTCCTAGAGCAGGTCACAGAATTCAGGGAAACACTTACTTTTGTTTACCAGTTTTTAAAAGAATATGATAAAGGATATTGATGAACAACCAGATGAATAGATACATAGGATGAGCTCTGGGAGGGTCCATAGTACAGGAGCTTCTGTCCCCATAGATTTGGGGAATGTCACTCTCCCAGTTTGTGGATGTGTTTGTCAACTTGGAAGCTCCCTGAACCCCCCATATTTTTGTTTTTTATATGGAGGTTTCATCACATGGGTGTGTTGATCATTAACTCCATTTCCAGCCCCCACCCTTCTCTGGATAATGGGGGATAAGGCTGAAAATTCCAAGTCTCTAATCATTGCTTGGTCTTTCTGGTGACCAGCCCCCATCCAAAAGCCCACTAAGAGTTGCCTCATTAGAATAAAAGCTACTGCTATCACCCAGGAAATTCCGAGGGATTTAGGATCTCTGTGTCAGGAACCAGGGTCAGAGACCCAATATGAGAACAGAAGGTGCTCCTAGTGCACTTATCACTTCAGAAATTACAGGGTTTTTAGGAGCTCTGTGCCAGGAAAAAGGCTGGGGGCAGAAAACATATATTTTTCTGTTATCTCACAGCTACCAAAGTAGATTGTTAAGAGGACCTCAAATACAAACCATTCCCCCCTGCCAATTTAGTTTAATGGTACTTTTGCAGGTTGTCTTCCTTTTGTTCATTTGTCAATCATTTTATGTTTCTTAACCCACAATGTGATGTAATTTTGGCCACTTATTTTAATAGATATTTTAGTTAAAAAAATAATTCAAATACATATTAATTAGCGGCAATTGAGGTGTTATTTAGCATACTTTCGGAAAAATGGATAGCCTTTTTGTCTAAGTGATTCTAGGAATATTTGCTGAAGATAATAAATATTTACTGAGGGCCCTTTTGCACATAGTGTTGTGTTTCACTAAATAAGTGAGTCATCTTGCTTCCTATATATTTATGATTGAAGGTAAAGATAGTTACAAATGTGCAAATGAAAAGAGAATTCACAGCTATTTGCTAAGTAAGACACTGAATGAAAGTATAATCTTATATTAACAAAGGTAAGTACATTGACAGGGCTTTGAATTAGGAAACTAATTTTTAAACTTTTATTTTGAGACCTGGTGGCTTGAGAAGAAATTATCATTTTGTGATGAGCTGGAGCAGTTTGTGATGAAGTTTGGATTTTATGATCTTTTCATATAATACGAAAGAGATATTTCACTGGTTGGAAAGTGAAAAACGACATTTTTTAGATCAGTGACTTAATTGGAAGAAGTTTAAACTGGGTAAAGTAATATTTATATAGTCTAATAATCTTATATTAGACTGTTATTAGACTATATTAATAATTGATGACGTTCAGACTCCATTGTATAAGAGAATACTTCTTACCTTAAGGTAACTCATGAAGTTCCCTAAATCAGGTACTTAAAACAAATATTTATATATATGGTAATTTCACAGATGAAAATTAAATTCACATCATTCTCATAGAAGAATTTTTTGTTGTTGTTGTTGTTTCGGTTTGGTTTTTTTTGTTTTGTTTTTTTTTGCGGTACGCGGGCCTCTCACTGCTTCGGCCTCTCCCGTTGCGGAGCACAGGCTCCAGACGCGCAGGCTCAGCGGCCATGGCTCACGGGCCTATCCGCTCCGCGGCATGTGGGATCTTCCCGGACCGGGGCATGAACCCGTGCCCCCTGCATCGGCAGGCGGATTCTCAACCACTGTGCCACCAGGGAAGCCCTCATAGAATAATTTGAGAGTCATTGGAGTTAACTTTTCCAATAGCTGCAACACAATATAAAAAGGAAATAGTTTCAACCATACTGCATTTCTCTTTTGTCAGTCTCAACAATCTTATGATATAGAATTAAAAACAACTTTGTAAAGACAAATATGTAAAAATCAGTGTGAGTTAACCTAATGATTCTATACACATTTGATTCAAAGTTAGTAAAACAAAGAAAAAGTTTTGCTAATGTGTTGTAGCTATCCCAGTCAAATACAGTATGGATAGCAATAGCTATTGTATTTTACTAACACTTGTAACTGATAGCTAATTTTTATGTATAGTTTTTAACAATTTAATAATTTTTAGAATGAGAAAACAACATGAATGTTGAAGTAAAAATGTCAGGAAATTTTGGTTCAGTTGTCACCAGAATAGAAAATACTCTCTGATTTTTCACTTATCAAATCTGAATACTTAGAATAGGCATTTGCTATTTCCACATAACTAATCATTATTGTTTTTCATGTTAGAGGATACCTAAAAATACCATAGAGGAAGATTTTAATGAACTGAGGAAGATAGAGTAAGCTTTGATGATTAAACTTATGCAAAGGCAGTCATATCATTCTGCCCAAATGTCATGCAACTCTTTACTCTGCTTTTGTGTAACCATTGTAATACAAGATAACTGATGTTGGAGGTTTCAAAATAAAACCACCCCTGAAAAACAGCAACAAGTTTTTTTTTAAGATCTATCATTAGATTCAATACACATTTACCCTAACTCCTACAGTTTCTCTGTGGAAGAGTAATGATTGATATTCATGATGATGATGAACAATCCCCAGGCACTGGGATTTTGAAGGGCTTTTTGATTAGTCAAAGAAAGTTTATATTATATTTAATACAGTTTAGTATTAATTGGATCAGTCTTTTTCATAGTAGGATGTATTTCCCTTATTTATATACAGTCATAAGACAACCCGTAATATGGAGAACCACCCTGATACAGATAGTAACTTTAAGATTATTCAATTTGTACATGTTCTGTATGTGAACAATTGGTTACTATTCTGGGATGAGTTAGGGAAGATGGGGTTATGGATAGAATAGTAGAGTTCAGGCTCTACAATTCAGTTGTGGGTTGGCCTAAGATCATAATCAACATTCCTACTATTGGTTCTCAGTGAAATGTTCTCAGAGTTCTAAAGAATTAATTTAATTTATAAATATACTGTTCTATACTGGTGATTTTCTTCATATTTTATGCTTTGATCATTGGTTATATTCTAGTTACTTAAAAGTAAATAAATCATTCACATGCAATCCAAATAATGTACATTTGCTAACTTCCTGGTAGACAAAACATTCCATCCCGAGTATCATGACAGGAAAGAAATTTTATTCGTTAAATTATGAAACAGATGGTAAATGTAATGAAAATGTTTTAAAATCAGTATTTTAAGATGTAATTTGTTTTATTCCATCTAATCTGTTCATATTTTAATTTTTATTTTCAGCATATCTAGTAATTATGATGCTCAAATGAAGAGCCTTTTAAGGATTGTGAGAATATTTTGTCATGTCTTTCGAATTGGTCCATCCTCTCCCAGTAATGGAATCGATATGGGCTACAATGGGAATAAAACTCCAAGAAGCCAGGTGTTCAAGGTCAGAAAAGTATATGATGTTGTTAGGAAGATAGATGTAAAAGAGATGAATTTGACAAAGCATACATTCATTAATTGGAAACCTCATAAACAGGATGTAAATTTGGTTTATACCAGTGATTGACACGTTGTAAACTAAGACCTTTTTCCTTTCATCTCTGTCTAATCAGCAGCAAGTCTCATTTGGTGAGCTTTCTGTTTTTCTTACAAGTAAAATTTTAATTTCAGTAGTGTTTTATTCTAAGGGTAAAGGTATTTAATGTTTAAATATAATTAAATCTACTTTTTTTATTGGATTATAGGTCCTAAATGCAGCCATCACGATTTTTAAAAAATACGTCTTATTCAGAAAGAAGACATCCGGTTTTTAATTAGGTTTTATTATCGTTTGTGTTATGTGTGTGTCCGTGTATGTTTTTTTTTAAATACGTTTACTTTCACTTATTGGGTTTATTAACAATTCCTTGGGTAACTTCAAGGAAGAAACATTGAGGTATTTTCTTAATGTATTTTATATTGCTTTAGCTGCTGCTTCTTTACAAGCACATTTATGAATGGAATCCTTGGAAGAAAGATTTCCAAGGCAGTGTAACCATGCCAAATTACAATTTTGTGAAGTAAGCAAAATGTACATGACTATAATGGCTATTGTTAATAAATGTACATGACTATAGTTGCTATTGTTAATGCTTTTTTATGGCATTACATTTTCAAATAACTCAGATTTTGGACAAATGTGTAATTTAATAATTGTTTTCATGTTATTTTTTTAAAGGTAATTTATCTGGAGAGCTTTTCATAGTATAAAATCAGCTTTTGGGTTCATGAAAAATTATATTTCTTTAAACAGTCTTTTAGGTATAAATATAGGTTGTCTATCCAAAAGGTGATATAAATGTTTTTATGTGCCACATCCTCAAAAACGAGTTGTGATTGACAGCTTTACTTATCTATAAAATTTGAAGTTATATAAAGTTAAATTAATGATGTATGCTAAATGATTCTATTCTTACATGGCAAGTTTTTGGCAGACACAAATAAATGGTTAGCAAGCATTTTGACACTAGTCAATTCTTTAATACCTGGAATAGGTATGATAACCTTTTAGAAGAGGTATGTATCAGTTTCTGTGCATCTGTTCGTCTGCTTCAGGCTCTTTTTTTTTTTACATTGGTGCAGGAGTGTTCAGCCACATATGTGCATGCTTCTCCCTCCCCCCGCAGTTGTGCGTGCGAGTGTGTGTGTGTGTGTGTGTATGTGTCTTTTTCTTCCTTCTTTTATTTTCCCCTATTGTGCCATCTCCTGGAAGAAGGAAGTTATGCATCTTCTTGTAATTCAGATTTTAGCTTTTCAACGTACCACTTCCTTTAATACTAGTTAGAAGTGATAGCTTCCTGTCTTTGTAAAATTTGAATTTGAATTATTGATCCTCTGTTTTGTTAGTGCTGTTTTAAGTGAGTTTCACTGCTCAAACATTCATATTACAGGAAGTTGTTCTTAATGTGTTCTAATATGACTCATGCAGTTTGTTACTGAAACTTCTCCTGATTGATTTTTCTACTTGTCCTTCTACTCATCTGTAATGATGAATGAAAATCAAACCAGGTATAGATATGGTCACTATTGACAAATTGAGTATATATTATATTTATTATTGTCTTATTTTTTGTTAAAATTTCAATTTGCCACCTGTTGCTAATGATATCAGAAAATACTTATGTGCTAAGTAACCTCTTTATAGGCGTTTAGTGCTTGATTTAAATGTTATTTTTCTATCTAGACCATCAGTACAGATAAAACAGAGTAGAAAAGGATATTATTGCTTTTCTTTTAGCTTTTCTTTTATGGAATCCAGACTCTTTGTTTCATTGTTATATATCAATGATATATATAATATATAAAGTTCTTTCCTTCTCTTTTATTTCATTTGTTAGTATCTTTATTTCTCTTTTTAAGGTTTTTTTTTTTCCCCCTGTATCATTGACAACTGCCTTTGTCTCTGTCTTTGTCTTATTTTCTCTTAAATTTTGACCTTTCACTTTGGTAAAACATTTTTGTTACAAACGCAGCCAGTTTTTTAAAACATTAACAAGTGTTACTCTTAAGGAACTGATTAATCTCTTTCTATCTAATTTTATGAATTAAATGTGGACTCTTTGGAGGATGGCAAAATGATCTGCCCTCCCACTTACACGGATAAAAATAGAAACTACACTGTCATCCATGTATTTAAGGTCTTTTCATTTTGGGATGATTGAAGTTGTAAAAATCTGAACCATCTGGTCAGTTGCTGCAATTTTAGATTGGAAATACCATTTTAATTTTTACCACATTTTGTCTATGGTAGCAATTGATCCCTACTTTCTATTTCATTAACTAGTTACTATGTCACTTTATTGTTGGGGTTAGCTAATGGGTTTTCCATTAAGAATGAGTGGGTTTATAGGCCATGTGTTTGTAGTAGGTTTGTTTAACATCCTGTTATTAGTTTCCTGATTTATCTTAGAAGTCCTTTAAGTTAATCTTAACACTTAGCCCTTCTTTCAGTGTTAAGAGATTTTTATCTAGAGCCTTGTGAACTTTGGAACATCTGAAGGAGAAAGTAGTTCTGGTTATAGGAGTAGGGTGAACATGGGGAAGAGAGTTTAGGCTTCTTGAATCTTGATATGCTCCTTTTTTGTGAGTAGTAAGCTGTGACTATTAACGGTTTCATAGAATTATAATTGGAAATTTGGAAGCCAAGAAAGATTGAGAAACTTTTAACTTTAAGATCTTATCTTTTGGATCGTGGCATTTGACATTATCAAGTTGAGAACAGTCTGATTGACAGAGAATTTCAAGATGCTATTAATAAGTTTGTTAGTAAAATGCTTTCCATTTGACACATGGATCTTGAGATTTTTTAAATTGTCCAACAAGTTTGGGATTATATATTATAGCTTTGACTTGTTAACTTGAAATGTTTTGAAAATCATGTATGCTTGTCAAATCGTTGTTATAGGTAGAATATAATTCTGTGGTGAAGATCACTCAATAATATGAAATGAAGTAATACTTCCATAGTGCCAAGAAGCCTAATATTTTCCATAGTCATTGACTCATTTTTCTGTAACAGTTAATATGTACGGTACTTTGTATTGATGTTTTTTATCATTATTATGTATGAGTATAAAAAAGCCTCATAGATATGGTTTGCAATTGTTAATTTTTAATTTTTAAAATTTATTTTAACCCTTTCTGTCTGTGACTGCTACTACAGTTAGAAATTAAAGTTATTTTCACAGTATTCTTTTTGTTATTGAGGAATGAATTTTCTGAACAAGTCTTCAAAGGGACAACTCCCTACGTAAAAATGCTTTAAGGTTGGGATTTAGTTTTAGTGCACGTGTGAATGAATAAATAAACAGTGGGAAAAAGAGAAAACTAAAGAAAAGCCCAAGATGATTTACTACTTCTTTTTTTCCCTCATTCTCTTTTAATTCTTTGCTGTGCTACTTTATTGAAAACTCTTTCTAGCTTTTCTCGGTATCTTTATTGTCGCTATCATTTTTACACCGATCTGGCTGTTTTTGGATATTACTTCTGGAATGATTCAGAATTCACCTTTAATTTTTGCAGGTTGTTAGTATTTGAGAATAGGATGGTCATAGTTCAGGCTCAGCACTCTCATCCACGTGAGGAGCAGGTATCACTTCCAGCCTTAGCCTTCATCTCTATCTAGTGTGAGGATTTTCTGGGTTTTAGTCCTTCTCACTTAGAGGCCAGTTATTCCTTTTTCCTTTTGTTTCAAGCAGTTTTTCATCACCACCTGTTCTTTCTTTTTTGGAAGTTCATTTTTTGATGAAAGCTAAATAGTTTTGCTGACATAAGAAGTTCTTTTCATCTTTTATAGCAGGGTTTAATGTTTTTCTCATGAAGAGAGACTGTAGACCCAAACTTGGATCATGATTAAAATTAAGACATTTTCAGTGAAGGTACCATGTCAGTGTTGATGGCAGCTGGTGCTTCTTGCCCTTCTTTTAAGCAGTTCAGGGACCCTTTAAGAAGTTAGGCATCCAGCTGCTGTGACTAACCATGGAAAAGCCTTCTTTGTGCAGGAGAAGGGTGCTCATTTCAACCTCAGAAAGGGTTTCTCAGAAATTAGTTTCTCACTTTGCTTACCTGTTTACCTAGGCTGTACTAACTAAATATTTGTTGAATGAGTAAACTGGTTTTTTGTTGATGGTGGTAGGGTTTTTTCCTTCTTGCTTTTTAGTTTAATTTTTAAGTGAAGACTTAGGTGTGATTTAATTGTTTGCAAATTCAATAAGTAGATTATTCTCAAATAGAGTGTTCTGGAAATCTGAAGAAAGGCTGACGATAACAGCAGGGATATTTATTAGATAATAATTGTAAAGAATTGCTTGGCAGAACAGGTTATTTAAACATTTCCTAAAGTTCCAAATATGGTTGTATAATCTCTTTACATAGTGGTCTTTAAAAGTAAGATTATTTCTTTTAGTTGAAATATTTAGGGTGGGTTTTTCAGAAGCATGTGGTCTAGTTTGTAGTGTTCTGTGATCATATAAGAATCAAAAAGTAAGATTAACTTTTTATTCATTTGTAGAAAGACAATTTATCACTCTCAATAGGAATATTTAGAATAGTGTAGGAATGGAAGACCATTAAACCACTATCCCCCCTGCTCCCCTGTGCCTTCACTGTTCATCTTTATTTGGGATTAAAAAATGTTCTAGCAGGTCTTTCTTCCCCCCAGCTTTACTGAGCTGTAACTGTTACATAGGGTTGAGTAACTTTAAGGTATACAGTGTGATGATTTGATACAAGTATATTTTGCAAAATGTTTAGTACAGTAAGGTTAGGTAACACATCCTTCACCTCACATAATTACCACTTTGTTGCTGTTGCTGTGGTGAGAACATTAAAGCTTTATTCTCATAGCATCTTTCAAGTGTACAATACAGTATTGATAACTATAGTGACAATGCTGTACATTAGATCCCCAGTAGCATGTCTTTTAATAGTAGTTGGGCATTTGTATTTCTCCTTGTGTTAAAAATTACTGTTTACTAGAGATGATATATATATATTTCATTTTTCTGTAGTACTTAGTCCTGTTATAGCATTTATGATCACATAATATTTTAAAGATAAAATTTCATTTGCTGTTAATTTACAAAAGACATTTCATTATTCTCAAAAGGAATATTTAAAATAGTATAGAATTAAGAAACTGTTTACTCCTATGTGTTCCTTTTTTATTAAGCTGTTAATCTTTACTTTGAATTATGGATTTGCTAGCCAATATTTGATAGTTTCTAGTTATTAGAGATGGATTCGTGTGTGGTTGGGTATGCCTGTATATGTGTGTGTGTGTGTGTGTGTGTGTGTGTGTGTATGTAAATATCACGTCATATTTTAAAGTTTCTCATCATAAATTTTCAAAATCTCAGAGATTCCATGTAAAGAAGAGTGCAGTAAACTAAGTTTATTAAGCTCTTTATGAATTCTCATTTTTTTAATTGAAAAGCAACATAATTAAAAATAGTTGACACATTAATACAGTAAAGGTTAGGGGGATTGTATTCATAAAAGTAATGTATGGTTTAAAACTAAATATTTGAAAAATTTTAAAAGAAATATTGCTTATGCATTTTTTTGTTAGAGTTTAATTTTCCTTTTTTTTATTCTAAGGAATAAATAAGTGCAAATTAAGTTTTTGCTATAAATGAAGAAATTGTCATTTATATGAGGTTTATGTTTTTGTTACTTACCTTTAGGCATTGCTGACACATAAACTTGGGAAAATAAAAGTATCTAGAGTAAATATTCTCTTCTATAATATTTGTCTGAGTGGGTTTTTTATCCTGCAGTTTAAGAATGATGTTTTAAAAAAGCACTTTTCTTTTTTTCTTAGCCTCTTGAATTGCTTTGGCACTCATTAGATGAATGGCTAGTTTTAATAGCTACAGAATTAATGAAAAACAAAAAGGACTCAACGGATATCACTTCTATTTTACTGAAACAAAAAGGCCAAGATCAAGATGGTACTTCCATTCCTGCATTTGAACCTCCAGGACCTGGGAGCTATGAAAATCTATCCACTGGCACAGGGGAATCTAAACCAGATGCTCTTGGAGGGAAACAGGAAGCCAGTGCAGACTGCCAGGATGTTATTTCTATGACAGCTAACCGGCTAAGTGCTGTCATTCAAGCTTTTTACATGTGCTGTTCTTGTCAGATGCCTCCAGGGTAAGAAGGTTTCTGCTTGTTTTGTGTGCTGATCTCTGCCTATCAATAACCAATGTTGTGGCTGGAGCAGCCCTTGTGGTTCTTATTATGATTGCAAGACACCCTTCAGCAATAACCATCAGGAAACTTTGAAAAAAAAGAAAAGGTTTATTACTTACAGGACGTGGAAATTACATGACACACCTGGGGCCACACAGCAAGGTTGCCAGTAGAAAGAAAGCTCGAGGCCCTGGGGTTCTCTTTTTATTGGAGTTGAAGGTAGAGGCCTAGGGTTTTGAAAGCTCACTCTTTATTGGTGAATTTAAAACATGAGAGTGGGAATTTGAAGCATGAGAAGAGAAAACACAAGTGGCTCAAATGGTCAGTTATTGAAATCAACCAAGATCTCTAAAACAAAGGAACTTGGAGATGGAGGGGTGGGTCTTTATCTAGTTGTGGGCCTGGCATTATGTTTATTCGAGATAGCCATCTTTGAAGCAGATGCCTCTTTGAAGTGGATAAAGTGGAGGCAATCTGCTAGATTTTCCTCGTTTGCAGTCTGAATGTATCTGGTGATTTTTCTGAGTGGCCCATATAGCAACAGGCACAAAGATTGTCCATATATGAGCTGTTGTTGTTTCTCTGAATTTTACATCAAGTTGTCCTACTTTATATTGTATGGATTTGGAAAAGGAGCAGTTTTAGTTCTCAGTGATTCCAAGTGAGAAGGGTGGGAGAAAAATTGGAAACATTAATTTGGAGAATTGTAGCTGGATATTGAAGGAAATGAAAATTCAGCATCCAGTACAGTTTACAGGTAGAAAAAGAAAACCTCAAAGGCAGTTAACAGGACGAGAATCTGATATCCACAAGAGTGCTTCCTTCTAGTATAATTTTTCAGTGTGATACAAGACATGTTTACTAAGAGAACCAAATTTATCATTAGTTCCTCTGTAATAGAAAGCCAAAAGTGGATAAACCTATGTTTAGTAATTAATGTTTCAATATCTTACCTTATTTGGAAATGACCTAGATATTCAGTAAATTTTCCATCATTTAATTTAACTTAGCAAAACTCTGAAGTTTTTAAGTTACCAAAGAGATTTGGGAAACTTTTTAAGTAGACATACCA
Source organism: Phocoena phocoena (assembly GCF_963924675.1). Taxonomy (NCBI): domain Eukaryota; kingdom Metazoa; phylum Chordata; class Mammalia; order Artiodactyla; family Phocoenidae; genus Phocoena; species Phocoena phocoena. Next base: position 53,765,532 of record NC_089230.1, read on the forward strand.
TGAAACATAGCTATTGCTGAAAAGTTCACCTAAACTTTACTCCACTTACATCTGTTTAAATCACTTGTTCTTAACAATTATGTCTAGATTACTCATGAAAGTCTCATTAGGCATTAGACAAAATTGGCCGTCATCCCAAGCTATTTTTCTTGCTAACAAATTGTGTAACCTAGATAATATGAACTTATTTGAATTGTAAACCCAAGTAGAATAAAAGCTGCATGTCTGCATTATATCTAATGTTGATAAATCTGAGATATGCCTTTTTAAATTAAACCAACAAGTTTAAACTACCTTTTATTTACAGAAGATTATCCCAGATCACATGAACTTGAAAAACGTTAGGGTTAGTTTATTACTGAGTTTTAGGAATACTTAATTCATAGTATTTATTTTTAAGCCAATTAAATACAGCTCTTTTACAAATTAATTTTGTCAATACCATCCAGAGGTAGAGAGAAAAAAAAATCACTTGCATATAACATACATCTGTATAGACATACATAAACATGCAGCCAGACACAGAGACCCTATAGCTTCCGTTCTAAAATTTTAGCTGTGGATCAGGTACAACAATATACAACTTACTAGTTTACAGACTACCTTTGAGTCCAAATTGTGTCTGGCAGATGGAACAAGTTAAGGTTACCTGCTCCAGCGGTTAAAGCTTTTTACAAATATTTGTGGAGAAGACTTTTAAGATTTGTATTTGTCTTTGACATGTTTTCTTAAGGAGGGTGTGGACTAGATTTGGGGTAAGAGGTTTTACAACAGTTTATATTTTAAAAGGCCTCTTTCCCTTTCTCTTTTTCCTTCAGGCTCAGGTGATTGTGGGCAGAGTTTTAGTTACCTCCTAGGGTATTTGTATTTCAAAAACATGGTAAGACTTACATCTTAAGGGACAGAGAAAGAATGTAAGTTTCCTCCTAGGATTTTTAGTGCCTTTTGGATGGTTTTGGCAGTCCCAATAAAATGTAGTAGGGCCAACCTGTAATTAGGGGGAGTGTCCTGTAAAAATAATTCCCTGGACTCAGGGTCAAATGGGGCTTCTCCAGGGTTGGAAATGAAGAGGGGGTCACTTGGGTCACTATGGTCATGGAAATGATAAATCCATTGGACCATGCCAGTTTTGCACAGCAGGAGATGGGCCTCATCGTAATGTTTTCCATTCACAGTGAGCCTTAGCAGTATGGAAGAGTCGGCATGGTGCCAGGCATTAAATATCCAAGTGAGGAGAGGAGGTGCCCTGGTATGAATATTTGTGGCTCTGGGTGCTTTTGCCTTCTCATATCCCTTTTTTTTCCTCACTTAGAGGCCTTGCTAACCCTGTCGGCTTTTGCCTTGGTGGCAGGGATGCCTTGTGAGGCGTTTTTCTTAGTTCTGCCCCGTTCAGGGGAAAGCGGAAAGGGGCTCAGCATCTGTGATCTCTTGGAGGAAACAAGCTTGTAGTCCAGATGGATCTTTAAGAAAGTTATGGATTTTAGGGTCTTTAGAGATACTGACCAGTTGATGCATTTTGGTGGTCGCAACAATTTAGAGCTCATTCTAAACAAACAAGAAAACCTGGAGTAGTCTGCTCCCTTCTCCTCTTCCTGTTGCATAAAATCTTTGAGAAGGGTTTGAATTTTGAATTAAGGAGTGGTTTTTGAACTCACTTTCTACTTCTTGTTTTTTTCCTGTTACCTTAATCTTATGTGTTGTTACTGGAACATTTTAGATGACGTCACTGTTAGCCCCTTTGTAGGTGGCTGCTTTCCTTTCAAGGGGTCCCAAGAGAATACTCCAGGATTGTGGTCGGCCTCTGTTAGCACCAGATACTCAGGCTCTTTGGGAAAAGCCCCCAGGCTTTTGGAATGTATTGGGTTGGCCAAAAAGTTCGTTCGGTTTTAAGTAAAAATAGAAGACACATTTTTCATTTTCACCAAGAATGTTATTGAACAACGTATTCATTAACCGAACGAAGTTTTTGGCCAACCCGATGATATCAAATTCTTGGCATGTTAGTATGCATAGCATTGAATAATGCCCAGGTAGCAACCAAGGGGTTTTGCGTTTATCAAAGAGCCGGTGTACCTCCTCAGTGTTCTTAGGAAGCACTGGCGCTTCATTTTTCAGTAGCGTTATACCACGGATTGGACCCGATATCCCATTGGGTTAGTGGACAAAGAGTGACAGTAGTGAGTGAAGTGGTGACACAGACCATAGGCTTCTGGTGTATTTTCCCTCAGGTGGTGCCATTGGTTTCCACTGTGAGGCTATTTTACTCTGCTAGGTTAGGACACTTAGTCTAGGCACAACATACTGACACCGTGGTTACAGACAGAGGTCTCCCCTCCTCACCTACGGAATCTTCTCGTGCCTTGAGCCCAGAGCCTTTACTTGGGTTGCGGTAATAGCCTTGCTGTCCAACTCAGTTTCCTTAGCTCTCCTTGGCCTTGAGGCGAAGAGGATCCTCACACACATTAATAGTCATTCAAGGCCTTTATAATTAGTGGTCTCATCGGCTCATTAGACCATATATGGCCTTGATCATACTGCTCTGAGGAGATTGTTGGCAGCTGTGACCTTTTGGGTTGGATGTCTCAGGCAACACATGACAGAGGCAGTACGCAAAAGCACGTTGCTGCAAGGCAGATCCCCAGCAAGTGGTGCTCCTTTCCCAGATGATGTTACTTACCTGAGTTAGGTGGTGGTAAGCAAGCTGCAGCCAAAGGGCATTCCTCTTGGTTCCCTGCAGGGCAGTCCTGCAGTCCTGCTGAGTACACCAGTTGTTCTGTGTGCCAGTCTCCACCTATCAATAACCAATGTCGTGGCCGGACTGGCCCTTGTGATTCTTCATATGATTACAGGATGTCCTTCAGCAGTAACCATTGAAAACTTAGGGGGAAAAAAGTTTTTTTACTTATAGGACCGGGAAATTACATGGCACACCTGGGGCCACACAGCCAGGTCATCATGGGGGAGTGGGGGGAGAGAGAGATAAAGAGGGAAAGAGCACACACAAGCCTGGGGTCGAGGGCAGGGGACTAGGGTTTCGAGGGCTCACTATTGGTGAATTTAAACGTAAGAGTGGGAGTATAAAGCATGAGAAGAGAAAAAAACAAGTAGCCCAAATGGTCAGTTATCAAAATTAACCAAGATCTCTGAAACAAAGGAGACTCAGTGGGAGGCATCCTGGCTCTTTATCTAGTTGTGGGCCTGGCATTGTGTTTATTCGAGATAGCCATCTTTGAAGTGGATACTTCACCAGTCAAACCTTAAGTCAGACACTTGCATTACAGAGTAGAGAAAACCCAGTTATCTGGGCTTATGCTACATGCTTATTATTTCCTTTTCTGATAGATGAAGAAAAGCTATAATTTTAAAAATAATTGCAGAAATAACAATACTTTGCTGTTTTTGGTTGTTTTCTGATCTTTAGGATACTCATTGAACTGATCTGGAATTAGTACAGAATATTTGAGTTTTAAGCATCATTTATGTTATTAACATGTAGGATGGTGAATGTCACTTTCTATAGGATCATTTAACCATGTATTGGAAACATATAGACAGAGATGCTTAAAATTTCAAGGTTTTTAAAAAGTCACTTGTTTATATCATCTGTTAATGAAAAGTTATTATAAATTGACTAGGCATGCCTCAGATTCCATAAAGACCATCCAAACCCCATTTTTTGTGTGTGTAGAAGCCAGTCCAATTCAACACATAGTCACATTTGCCATATCACCAACTTTGGTCTGTGTGTTCTGATTGTTTTTTACCCCCCACAGAATGACTTCACCCCGTTTCATTGAATTTGTCTGCAAACATGATGAAGTTTTAAAATGCTTTGTTAACAGGTAAAGCTTTCTTGGTTTCATGGACTACTATTGTAGCCTTTTCTTTCTTTTCTTACGGTTTTTATCTCAACAGAAAAAATATTACTTCTGTTACTATTCAAAAAATGCTCAATGACAAGTACAAGTATAGTAGGTGTGGATTAATATGTATTTTTATTCTGTTTCAATATCTGTATATCTAAATTTGCATGTCACTTAATGCTACTCATCCTTCCCATCCATGTAAACAATGTGTTTTTCTTTTAGGAATCCGAAGATTATATTTGACCACTTTCACTTCCTCCTTGAATGTCCTGAACTGATGTCAAGATTCATGCATATCATAAAAGCACAGGTAGTGCTTTTTTTAATCTTGTTTTTAGAATGTCTAATGAATACTGTTCAGCTAATTTGAATACTGTTCAGTAATTATTATACTTGAGACCACCTGCTGTAAGTGGAGTGACATTACCTTATTCTTTACTTTAGTATATGGAGTTACATTAGTATGTAACTTTTGTATGAGGAGTAACTTTAAGAAATGTGCATTGAGTGCCTACTATGTGCAAAGACAACATGTTGCCACATTGCTGAAATGGAACACTAGTCCTATAAGGCTGATGGTCCTTGGGGATTTTATCCCCAAATACATTTGGGAAATATAACACATGCCCTGTTGGAGATTAATAAAACATATCAGCAGCTTGCTAAAGGCTTTGAGAAGCCCTTTGGTAAAAATAATAATTCAGCTTTGTTAGTCTTCCAAACTTAATTGACCTGAGAGCTTTCCCTGATGGGGGTTCATTCCATATATCTCATGTTTCATGAAACATGCTTGGGAAAAGCTTGTTTTGCTACTTAGCAGCTATGTGACTTTGGGCATATTTCTAACATCTTTGAGCCTTGGGTTCTTCATCTGTAAAACAGAGATAATGACACCAACCTCATAAAACTTCCATGGTGAATAATAAGTTTTAAATAGTGACTTGTATATATGTTCAATAAATGGTAGTTGTTTTGGAGATAGAAAGGATATGTTCTGTCTCCAAGGGGATCTTAATTCAGTCTAGCACGGGAGATAATAAACGTACCTGTAAAATACAGTAATTACAGTATGACCTGATTCTTTAGGAGTTTAAGGGAGGAAGAGCTTGCTTTTGGCTGCTGTAGTCAAGGGAGATTTCAAAGAGGAGGTGGATTTTAATCTAAAAAACATGCAAAATTTTGAAAGGAGTAAATGGGGAAGATGAACATTCTAGCCAAGATATGGGTCAGGACATATAGATGGAAAAGTGTATTAAAATACAGTGGGTTAAAGCAGAAATTTTGTGTAGGTGAGGAATGAGATGTAATTCTGGGAGGGTAGATTAGGGTTATACTGTATGGAACATTGATTGCCAGATTGCAGACTCTCCATTTGCTAGGCTGTCAGGAGCCACTAATAATTTTAGGAGAATGACATGATCCTGCAAAGTTTTAGGAAATAATTTGTCTGAAATGTAGGCTAGACTGGAGGTAATGGTTTGGTTAGTAGTCATAAGATAAAGGCTATAGATATTTTAAATTGTCTTCAGGGACACTGATCCTTTTAGAAATTAAAGAAAGCTAAGAACTAATCTTTATAAAATTATACACATGTATATAGGTCTCCTTTGGCATCTGTTTAATAATGATGATGTAAAAGATAAGGTAGTAGTAATAACTTGCATTTATTTAATGCTAACTTTATGTCAGGTTCCATACATGTTTTCACATAGATTATTTTATTTTTGTAACAATCATGTGAGATAGGTACTCTTTTACTGAAACCGGAGAGGTTAAGCAACTTGTTTAAGTCATTCAGCTACTAAGTGGGGGAACCAAAATTTAAAAGTCCATCTGGTTCTTAAGTTCATTTTCTTAATCTACACTAAATTACTCCATTCTAGGGTAAATGAGATTATAGGTGAAAGAAGCTTTTAGTTTTTGAAAGAGGTAGTTTGCTATATTTAATACTGTCTCTGCATTTCACTTCATTTTCCCTCTTCCATTCCTGCAAAAGCATCTGCATTAGCTACCCACCTTTTTGACCCACGGAGGGGGTTTTGTTGCCTGACCAGTGCGGGTGTCCACATTCATAGTGGTGGCCCAGTGAGGGGCTTGGACATGCTAAGGAGGGTGTTTGTGTAGAAGAGGAGCTCAGCACGGAGTATGTGAGTTGGCACGGTATATGGAGGATGTCCAGTGTGCAGGGTGGTGACAGTTGCTCAGAGTAATTTGACAAAGCTTGAGTGGGGTATAGGGTATCTATGCAGTGAATGGTCCGTGTCAGTGACAGAAGATTGATTATATATGAGGTGGGGCAGTTGATTGAATAAGTCAGTATAGTAAAGATAATGTGTCTCACTGTTGGAGAAAGTTCAAAAATGGAGGAAAACGATGAATCATGTACTATTGGATTGGAATTGGAGATATCACTGTGAACTTATAGTTTCCTATGTGGTTAGATAGATACAGCAAACCTGGCATCCATTTCTTGGTCTCTGAATACCATTCTCAATGAACGAGGGCCTGTTGGAGAAATGGCTAATTCAGAGAAAGTACAAGATGAGCCTGGATCGTCTTATTGTGCCAGAAAGTTGTGCAGAGAATTATGAGGTTATGTCAAAACGGTTCAGAACCAACTTGAATGGATTCTACTGGCCAAATCTGGAACAAGTTGAACATCAAAATAAATAATGATGGCAAAATATTGCAAATAAAATCAGAACCTGTAAGTCTATAGTGAAAGAATTAATGAATAAATGGAAAGTTTGATGAAGGGTGGAATATTTTTATAGTCTCAAAGTATCTCCTCTTAGAATGCTAACTAATTACAAAGATTAAAAAGGAACTTTACAGTGGAGAAGCTTGGCAGTGATCACAGCAGACATACCAGTGTGCCAGCTGATAGGATGCACTGAGAATATGGTGTCACTTCTTTGATATTCCTGTCAAAGATGCATACCCTGAATTTAATCATGAGAAATCATCAGACTAACTCTGAGAGACATTCTACAATATAACTGACCTGCAATCTTTAAATGTAGGTCATGAAAATTAAGAAAACACTGAACAGCTGTGCCAGAATGAAAGCGGACAACTGAACACAGTTCATGAGTCATTATGCTATATAGGACATTATATGGATCCCCGCAAAACTTGAAATGGGGTCTGAAGATTAGATATAGTAATATATCAGTGTCAATTTCCTGATTTTGCTGATTGTAAGCTGCTTGTATAGGAGAATTCTCTTGTTTGTAGGAAATACACACTGAAGTATTTAGGGGTAACTGGACATTGTGTTAGCAATTTACTTTCACCTTAGGGGAAAAAGAACACCCCATTGTACTATTCATGTTAGCAGTTTACTTTCACCTTAGGGGAAAAAAACCCCCACCATTGTACTATACTAAGAAATTTTCTGTAACTTGGAGGCAATTAAAAAAAGTAAAAACAAAAACAACTACCTCTGCTAAGGGATTGACTTCTTCTTCTGTTGGTGGTTTTCAGGTGGCCTGCTAGTTAAAGGGAGAGACATTTTGTATTGCTGTACAGATACTATTAAGAAGAGCCTCTGTAATCAGTCCTGTTTTGTGAATTATTTTATGGAAATGCAGGTACTCAGAAAGTTTACATACAGAAATGTGCTCTTTGGCTTTGTAGGTATATGGATGTGTGTGTGGATGTTTTGATCTTAACAGATAACTTACTAGCTTTTGAAGGTAGCATTTTGTACCTTTTAATGTTACATTCGAATTACTTTTAAAAAATTGCCACTTGTATTTATTTTCAAATGGTCCACATTTTCTATATGAAGGATAGAATTTAATATTTACTATCTTATAATGGCAGATAAGTTTACTGTCATTTAAAGTACTTATTCGCAATAATTTTTACGTTGTTGTGAGTGATAAGAACAACATCTATTAGCATTCTGGGAGTTGAGTATTTGCACAAATTACTTAACCTCTTGGTGCTGCATTTTTCTCTTCTATGAAATGGAGATGATAAAAGTCCCTTTTTCTCAGAGTGTTGTGAGGATTAAATGTGAAAATGCATGTAAAGTGCTTAAAATAGTACCTGGCTTATAGATGCTTTAATAAACGTTAGTTAATTTATGATTATTATTATTTTGTTCTGTATTTGCATTATTTCATTTAATCCTCAGAATTAGCCCTTGAAGTGGTATTATTTTCCCCATTTTACCGGTAGGAAAACTAAAGTTCTGAGAGGACTTGTAATTCCCCTAAGATCACAAACCTAGTAGTGGCAGATCTAGGATTTCAAACCATGTTTATCAAACTTCAAAGCCCATATTTAAATACATTAATTCTGTGTAATATTTTTTCTCTCCTCTTTTACCTAAGTTTTAGGAATAATCAGCATTAAAATTTCAAGCACTTAACATTCTAGCCTGTTTACTAAAAATGAAATATTTTATTTATATGACCAGTAATGAATATAACAACAGCAGCATTTTATTCAAAATGTGGAAAACTGCTAGAAGTATGGACAAAATTACACATTTAACTTTGGAAAAGGGAGCATTTACTCTTTTCTTATTGAAAGAACAGACATTAAAAGGCAAAAATTAATCTTGCACAGTTATTTTCATAAAAATATTTTTATTAAGAATTAATAAAAAGATGTTTAAGTCTTTTGAAGAAAACAAATGTTTAGTTTAGCTCAGATGAAGAAATGTACTGGTATCCTAAAAATTGCATGAGAGAGAACCTCTTTGTGGTGTTGGACATGAGTCGTATTTATCTCTTGAAACTTTTGGCTTTTGTGGTATTGCACCACCCTGGTTCTCCTTTGACTTTTCTAGCTGTGTGTATCATTTGCTAATAAGCAAATTCTCAATCCTGACCTGTGATCATAAACTTCTCTGTTCTTGGTGTTTGTCCCTGTATCTTTAATCTCTTGAACAAGGGACATTACCTTGTCTCCCATTTCAGCTTTGTTCATGACTCTCTTTCTAATGTCTCAACTGCAGAACGTTCTAGTATTTATTTCTAAGCTCTTAGTAGTTATATCCTAAGTAACCTTAAATTCAGAACATATAAAACCTCATTTGTTGTCTTCCACCAGTGCCTTCTAGGAGTGGGGTAGACGGTGGTGGTGCTGGGGTTCCCCCTCTAAGCTGTTTCTGATTTTAAGTTCTGCCCCTAGATATCTTCTTTTACTTTTCTTCTTTATTCAGAGGAGTAATGTCTTTCAGATTTACTTCATTGTTCTTCTTCCCTACCATGACCAGGACCGTATCAGTCTATATGTATTATTTCAACTGCTGCCTAGATGGCCTCCCTTTATCCTGGTACTACTCTCATTTTAATGAGTGCATTTACCATGCTATTCCTCTAGCCAAGTATCTTCAGTGGCCACTGTGTCTTTTACTTGATTCGAAAGATCCATAATTATGTCCTTGATTTACTTACAAAAACTTCCTTCTTTCAATATGTGTAGGGTTATGCCGGCGCCTTCACTGCATCTTCGGCGGAGACACAGTTTCTCCTTCTGAGCCTTTTTCCTTGTCTCCCTTAGCCTGGTGTGCTTTCTTTTCCTCCTGCTTGAGCAAGACCTACCCATCTTTAAGTCCTGGTTCAGACCAGGACCTCATGAAGCCTTTGTACTCCACTTATCTGCACAATCTCTGAATTCTTAGTGCACTGTGGTCTGTACTTCACTGTTTAGAACTTGATATCATTATGTGTTATATTGTTCCAATGTTATTCTCATCTCTTTAAGTGTATTAAACAGTTTTCAGCAATGAAATTTTTACATTTTACACATCCTAGGTACTCAATAATACTTTCTGATGAATAAAATTACAAATCACTTACAGTTTGCATATCTGGCAAAAGAACAAAAGGTAGAGACTTTATTTATTGTTCACGAGATCTTATTCTTCAGTTTTTAGGGTGGAGGAAGGGAAGAACAAAGGATAACAAATTCCTTTCTAGTTGCTGCATATATTCAGAGGATGGAAATTACAATTAGCCATAAAGATTATCTTCATAGAAAATTAAATGAACATGCAACATAATTTTTCTGGATGTGGAAATTCATTCTTACAAGCCTTCTTGGGTTTAAAAGAAATTGAGAGTGTGTTCAATTGTATGTCTGATATTGAATTCTTTTAATTTATCAAGTCTTTTCTGTTGATAATATAGGGAATTAAAAGAAATATGCTCTCTAGGTAGTCAAAGTGTTTCAGCTCAGATCTACCTTTTTGTGAATAGTGGATGCAATGTCAGAACCTTATCTGGAACTACTTATTATAAATAAAGGTCTAAGAATGATTATTTGTAGAAAGGGCATTTAGCATGCTAGTTAAGTAAATCTGACAGTTAAGTGACTGAAATACTGCTAACATATTTCACTGTTATTTGTTGGGGTAGCCATTTAAAGATCGCTGTGAATGGTTCTATGAACATTTGCATTCAGGACAGCCAGATTCAGACATGGTGCACAGGCCAGTGAATGAAAGTGATATCCTGCTAGTTCACAGAGGTATGTTTAACAAAGTGATGTGTGTGTGAGGCACAAAATACTAGTTATTGTAAATTTTAATATGTAAAATTAACCAATGCTACATATTTAGATTCTATTTTTAGGAGTAGCTGTGAAGTTGTGTCAAAAGCAAATTGTGCAAAGCTAAAGCAAGGAATTGCTGTACGGTTCCATGGGGAAGAAGGCATGGTGGGTATAAAAATAAGTGTTGTTAAGATCACTGTCTCTAAAAGATTGAAATGCCCTTCAGTAAAGTTTAATATTTAATTGATAATGGAAGAAATTTAATATAATTTTAATGTTATTATTATTTAGAAATAAATTTCACCATATATTTCTGTTGATACTTAATCTTATTTTCTTGAACTCAGGGTCAAGGTGTTGTGCGTGAGTGGTTTGATATTCTGTCTAATGAGATAGTCAATCCTGATTATGCATTGTTTACCCAGTCAGCTGATGGTAAGTTGTACAGTCTAGATGACTTTTTCTGTGAGTTGTCACATTTTCAGACTACTTCAGTGCATTTTATCCTTTGATTCCTATACTAGCCCTGTGAGCTAGGGTGGTTGGATATTCCCTTTTCATAGAAGAGGAAATTGAAATTCAGGGTTTTTGTTTATGTTAGCAGTTAATGAGTGGTAGGATCTTGAGTGGAACCTGACTCAGCCTAGCATTCTTTCCTCTGAACAGTTGGTTCTCAAATGCTTGTCTCAAGGACTAGTGCTGGCCTCAAGGAAGTTTTCATCAGTTCTTTGTATAAAATAAAACTAAATTTATTCAATTTAAGGATCATCCTTTAGTCTACCTTTCTTGAGTTAAAATTTCCTTTTATAAAATCATGCTAGTAGATGAACTTAAAAAAGATACAAGTCCGTGTTGGAAAAGTTAAAATTTGCTAACCCTATTTGAGTTTCCAACTCTTAAAAGTTATTGGTCATTAAAAACAAAGTCTAGAAATCATGGTGTGTTAAATCTTAACTTATAATCTGTTTGTTTATAGTAACTTTGTTTTCAGCCCTTTTAAAAGATTAAGACTTGGTAACTAAAAAGCTCTTATTTAACCATGTAATGCAAATAAAAACATCATTGAAATGATGTTTGCTACCTACTGAATTGTCATTTGATACGCTAAATGGCAATGGTTACCACCTCATTTGTATGATATACCTGAGAGTTCTTTAACTTAATAAAGACTTACATCCAAGTGAAGGTGGGATTTCAGTTTTTGAATGCTCTGTTCAGTTGCTTTTATTTCCTGAAAAATTTTTCTTTCCCAATGTTTAAATTCTCCTATAAGGAGAGAGTGTCTTATTAATTGTAGTTTCCTATTGTATCCAACCAAACCAGCAGCAAATCTCCATTGAATAAGAAGGATGAAAAAAAAAAAAAAAAAGAAGGATGACTGTATGAGAGGCAAGTGGGGGTGGGCTGCAGTGATGCTAGAGAACTGCAGATATTCACCTATGTGATGGGCTCCTCAGACACATTCAGTGTATTTGAAATTATTTAGGAATATGGGACTTCCTGCTTTAATTCTGTAACCTTTGATTCTTTGCTCTGAGATGAACTTAGTGTCATTGTGATTTTACGGCAATTATGATGAGGCCCTAGTTTTTTAGGCCTAATCTTTGCAGCAAGAGTTAGCATTAAAACATTGTATTTTAGATTTATTTCTTTTCTTTATAGTCCCTTATTCTGAGTTGTTTATTTAGTTTCATATCTGAAAAACAGATTTGGTGTGGAATCATTAGTTGAGGTGCTTATTCTGCAAATTTATGGCAGGTAATATGATGAAGCACATAGACCATAGTTTCTGATTCGTCCTTTTTGTAAGCCATGTATGTCTTCTCTTTGGGGCTGTAATATTAATAAAATATAGATGAAATATTTTCATGTTCTTATGTTTAGTTGACAAGAAGAAAATTACATTTAGGGTTCCTAAATGTGGAGAATGTTTGGATAGACCTAATGTATGTAGTAATTTCTTTAAAACTTGTTTTCTAATTAAATTAAGATGCTTACTATAGAGCAATAGTAGTGTAGTAGAGTGGCTAAGAGTTTGGCCTTTGGCACATTCCACTGAATGTGAATCCTAGCTCTGTCCCTTTTTCTGCTATGATCTTGTGCCAATAAATGTAGTATTTCTGGACCTTGATTTCCTTACTTGAATATGGTGATAACCTATGTTTTGTAATATAGTGGGAAATCAGCTGATGTGTAAAAATGGTTAGCCCAGTGCCTGGCACATAGAAATCAGAAGTAAATATTAGATGCTATTATTGTTATTTTTTAAAAAATATTTTTAAAAATTAATTTTATTCTTTTTTTTTTTTTGGCTGTGTTGAGTCTTCATTGCTGCATGTGGGCTTTCTGTAGTTGAGGCGAGCAGGGGCTACTCTTCATTGTGGTGCACAGGCTTCACACTGCGGTGGCTTCTCTTGTTGCAGAGCATGGGCTCTAGGTGCGTGGGCTTCAGTAGTTGTGGCACATGGGCTCAGTAGTTGTGGTTCGCGGGCTCTAAAGCACAGGCTCAGTACTTTTGGTGCACGGGCTTAGTTGCTCCGCGGCATGTGGGATCTTCCCAGACCAGGGCTCGAACCACCAAGGAAGCCCTATGCTATTATTACTATTCTGTGAAAATGATATTTTCTTACTGAATAGGGTTTTTCTGAGATGATGAAATGTCACAGTTTTATTGGTTTTGAACTTAAAACATGACATAAACTTTATATTCTATCCTAATTCACTTTCGAGCTAAAAATTATTATTCATTTCCTGAAGACCTTTTCCCCCGTGTGTTTCCTTTTTTTCTTTTGACTTCTCTGTATCTATTCTTTTTAATAACCCGAATTTCCCAGAAAGTACTTAGAGAAGGAATTATACACAGACCTAGGGGAGGAAATAGGTAAAAGTATTTCTGATTATTCTCAGAATATTGTATTTTTGGAATAATGGTTATGTTTGTCTTTGAAGTCTTTCTTCATCTCACAAAACTTTGTTTTGACTTTTTTTTTTTTTGGCTGTGCTGGGTCTTCATTGTGGCATGTGGGCTCTCTAGTTGTGGTGCGTGGGCTCCAGAGCTCGCGGGCTCAGTAGTTGCGGTGGGCGGGCTCTCCAGTTGTGGCACGTGGGCTTAGTTGCCCGCAGCATGTGGGATCTTAGTTACCCCACCAGGGATCGAACCCGCGTCCCCTGCATTGGAAGGCGGATTCTTAACCACTGGACCACCGGGAAGTCCCTGCTTTGACTTTTAATACCCAATCTTATATCATGACTGGGAATGATTCTCAAAAGGTACTTAACAGTGGATGACTAGCTTCATGTGGCCCTTTTAAGTCATTCAGCAATAAGCTTCCAAATGTGTACCTTGTATCTAAGTAAACTTACTGGTCATGGCAATTTAGTCCAGTGCCAGCACTGATAAATCAAAGACCAGCAAAGCACAAAGAGTTAAAATATGTATGCTCAATGGCCAAACATTTCACTTTCCAATACTTTCACTTTTCCTTTGTTTATTTATTTTTGATGCTATTTCATTAGATTTATCAGTCTTTCTATTTGCCCAGGTGCCTAGAAGAGAAGTAAATAGCATGAACTCAGTAAATATTTGTTGAATGAATGAGAGGTAGTGGTCACACAGAAAAAATAAGGAAGGTTATTTAAAGTTGAGATCTTGGTATTAGGTTTTTCCATTGCACTACATTTTTGTTTTTGAGACTTTCTTATTGTGGTAAAATATACATAACGTAAAATTTACCATTTTAACCATTTAAAAGTGTACGCTTCAGTAGCATTAAGTACATTCACCACTATCTTATTTCCAGACTTTTTTTTCATGTAACTGGAATTACCCTCCATTTCACTAGAGTTTGGCAATAGTCAATAACTATTGCTAATGCTGTTTTTACTTTTATACCTCAGTGGTACTTATTCAAACTTGATTATTTGTCAGGAGGAAAACAGTTGTACATTTAAAAATATTAGTTACTCTCTTGTAGTGCTCAATTCCTTAAGGAGCAAAATGGTAGTGAATACCTGCTACGCTGGGCATGTATAGGTGAATGAAACAATGTCTGCCCTAATTCATAGCCTAAGTAGTTATTTCCACACTGCCTGGGAAAACGTGTGTGTGTGTGTGTGTGTATGTATTTCTAGGATCTCTCTGACACCTCTTCCAACTACTTTCAGTGAAAAGTATTCTAAAATTTTCTCTCTGCACAAAGACTTATTCTGATAAGTATGTGTGAATTAATGATTAGTATTTCCAATTCCACTATTGTGTGTATGTATTTCTAGGATCTCTCTGACACCTCTTCCAACTACTTTCAGTGAAAAATATTCTAAAATTTTCTCTCTGCACAAAGACTTATTCTGATAAATGTGTGAATTAATGATTAGTATTTCCAATTCCACTATTAAATATTCCACAAAGAACTTTCTTCGCTGAAGAACGTTTATACATAATGTAACCTTAGCTTTGCTGAAGTTGTATGTGAACTAATTTACCTGCATTGAAATGATCTCTCTTATGCATGGTCTTAAAAATAAATTATTTTGTCTTTATTTTAATAGGAACAACTTTTCAACCTAATAGCAACTCCTATGTAAATCCCGATCACTTGAACTATTTCCGGTTTGCTGGACAGATCTTGGGATTAGCTCTGAACCATAGGCAGCTGGTGAACATTTACTTCACGAGATCATTCTACAAGCACATTCTTGGTATGGCTCCATTGTTATTTCCTTAGGCATTTATTTAAAGTGTTTTTCTTATAGGCTTTAGTGAAAATTAAGTAGATACATCGTGGCATTTTGGGTGAATAATTTTTGTTTTGATTGGAGACAGTCTGTGTATGTAAGGCATTTGGGGGCCTGAGGGAGAGAAAAAATAACCTACATTTTTGATTTAAAAAAGTTTTTTTTTCCATTTTAGTGTGTGTATGTTTATGCTAAAAATGCATTTTAATATGAATATACTTAAGAGAATTGGCACTTTTTAAAGTTTATAATAAGTTCCTGAATAGCTGTTTTAAAGAAAGGGTACATTGTAGAAATGTAAGCTTAAATTTACAGACTTCCAAATTCAGGAATTAACATTCATTTAAATCATGCTGTGAATTGGATTATATTTTGCAGTTTTACAGAGTATCTGTAGAGGGCAGTATTTCACCATTAAACAGATAAGGAAAGGCAGAAACATTTAGAATATAACTGCTGTATGTTTGCATTTTTAGGTATTCCTGTGAATTACCAAGATGTGGCATCCATTGATCCAGAATATGCCAAAAATTTGCAGTGGATTTTAGATAATGATATTAGTGATTTGGGTCTAGAACTAACTTTTTCTGTTGAGACTGATGTGTTTGGAGCAATGGAAGAGGTGCCTTTGAAACCTGGGGGTGGAAGTATTCTTGTAACACAGAATAACAAAGTAAGTATTTGAATTTTTACCTTAGCCATTGTTTGTAACTTAGCCCTGATAGTTTGCTAATTACTCTAAGTCTCCTAGCACTAGCCAGGAAAACTTTTACTGTTAGACTTTTGTAACATTTATAACAGATAAAATATTTAAATTAACTAAACTGTCAAATACCAGACTTCGAATTATAAAGGATCATTTCATTGTTGTGTTAGATATGCTGAGGCAGTTCCTGAAGCAGCCTAGAGCATCGTTCAGTTGATTGTGTAAGTTGGGCATCTGCATATCAAAACATTTGATTAGAAATATAAACTTACATCAATATCATATTTGCACTAGATCACTATTTCATGTTTTAGAAGTACGATATTAATAGTTTCAATAGAGAGAAGAAATCCCAGTGTTTAAACTTTGTACACACTTTTGGGATGCAGTAAATTCTACGGGACCTCTGAACTTGATCTTTTTTTAACTTTATAACTTGATTATTTTTATTTATTATTATATCTCCTGTTTGTACATATTTTTTTTTTTTTTTTTTTTTTTTTTTTTCTTTTTTGGTACGCGGGCCTCTCACTGCTGTGGCCTCTCCCCGGACGCGCAGGCCCTGCGGCCATGGCTCACGGGCCCAGCCACTCCGCGGCATGTGGGATCCTCCCATATCGGGGCACGAACCCACGTCCCCTGCATCGCAGGCGGACTCTCAACCACTGCGCCACCTGGGAAGCCCTGTACATATTTTTTAAAAACTTGGTGCACGTTTTAAATTACACTGTTGAAAGTTAATATTACTTTAATATATAATACAGCTTTATTTTATGTTTTGATAGATTATGTAGGAAATTGGGAGTCAGAAAATCTGGTTTTGGAATTCCAGTTCTATCACTTACCAGTAGCAACTTCTGGTAAAACAGGACTAAAACTTTTTTCCTTTCCTTTTATTGGATTATAATTCCAAGACAGCTTCAGAATCAGCTAACTTAAGAAATAATGTCCACTGAATCATTTTGTAGACTAGAGAGATAGTAAAATGTAGTTTGTTTTTTTTTTTAAAGCCAAAAGACTTGGCTGTGTTTTAACCTCTTTGAGCCTCAGTTTTCTCTTCTGTGTGCTTGGGATAATAATACCTCCCATACAGGAGTGGTACCAGCATTTTTTAAACTGAAAAACACAACACAAAAGTTAGTTTTTATTGGATAGTTTTCTATAAAAATAGGTTCCTAGGTTTCACTTATCTATAGGAATGAAGACCTAAATTAAGCTAGGTAATTTTACCTTTTGAAACTTAGATACTATACATATTTAAAAAAAAAAGAAATTTAGTTTTTGAATATAAAATCAGGACTGTTTTTTGTACATTTATACTTAGTAAAGTTTTAGTCTACCCTCTCATTTTACACATGAGGACACTGAAGCCTGAAGAGTTAATGGTAAAGCTGGGGCCAAAACCCAGGTCTCCTAGTTTCAAGTCTAAGGTTCTTCATCCTGTTAGTAAAAGTAATCACACTGAGGTAGATCTTACTTGATTTAATATAATGAGTCACGTTAAACTCTGGAAGATTAAAATAGTAAAATGCTTAAAATAATTTTTTGAATCTATATGAACTTGCCAGTGAATGGAAATTTTTATAAAATCTTCTAATTATTAGATTGTCCACCTCATAGTGCATTTATTATTTTATTTTACAGTGGCTACCTCCTCTCAATTAGGGGTAATGAAGTCATAAAATCTTCATTATAAGCAAGTGATTGCTTTTCATGAGAGAATCTCATACATGATTCCTATCTGTGAATACACTCTCTGGTGATTGGATTTGTCACTCCTCTCAGATATATGAAAAGTGGAAAGGCTCATTAACAATTGCATGGTAGATAGCTATATTTATACTTGTATCTCCTAACAGCCTCTCTTCCATATGACATGATTTTTGTTTCGATTTTTTAAAATATGTATTTTATTCTTTTGCATTTGTGTTTTTGTATTAAAATCTAGAAAGAAGGAAGATATTTAATAAATAATAACAAATAAGAATACACTTATATTGAGGCTTGATCGTGAGTCTAGCCTGAGGCTGGAATATTGCTGTAACATGAAAGAGCTTGGATGTTTTGTTTCTAAGTTTAGCACATTTTTATTTAACTATATTATTGACATTGTTTTGTTAATGACAGGCTAACTTTGATGATGAGGTTCAGTAATATAGAGGTAAAAGCAGGATCTCAATCACTAATATGTTAATTCTCAGCTTTTGTTTTTCTGGTACAAACATTTCTCACAATAAAATGAGCCTCTCATTTTTCTAATATTACTAGTAAAGGTCAAGTGTAATTGTATATCAAATTGTTGATGCTTAAGCATTTAATGTTTGTGCAATAAGCAACCTGATTTTTTAAAATTAAAAATCTTTAAAAACATAATAGCATCTTAAATTGATCACTTGATTTAGAATTGTTAAATTATTCAATTTACAAATAAAATTTTCAAACCGTGTTCTTTAGAGGTGTTATTGTTATATTTTAACATACATTTCTGTTACTCTAGGGTCAGCCTTTTACTTACTTAACTTCAGGTATAAAGTTATAATTGTCACATTTGGCGTCAACTTCAGAATTTCTAGGCATATTGAAGCTTAAGTGACTTGCCAAGCATGTTAGAAAGAAAAAGTCGATGTAAGCTAATCTCCACATGGGGGAGTCATTTATTCCTAAGTTTTATTGAAAGGCTTTGGTAATTGTAGACTGAAACCAAATAGATAAAATACCTTTGTTTAAAAAGAAGTATATTAATAAATACAAGTAATGTAGGCAGAACAGTATATATTCCATATTTGAAATAAAATTCTCTTTTAAATTCAATTTTATATCTGTCAATGATTTGTTTTAAAATCTAGAGGAAAAAATAAGATCACTTGGTTTCACTTTAGAAAATGGCTGAATTACCAGGAGCTGAACATTTACATTTAAATAGTATTTTCAGCATTTTAACAAGTTTTGCTTTAACTTTTCACTTTCACTTTTAAATTCTTGACCAAACGATAAAATTGTGGAACCATAAAACCTTAAGTTAGGAGTGACATATTTTTGCTAGACCTTCAGTTCTAGCTCTTAGTACTGAAGAGTAAGCTCCGTGGCTTTTAAGTGTTAACAACACTTTTACCATACTAATCATAAAGTTCATTAAGTCTGGGAGAGAACAAAATGGGGGGGTGAGATGGGACAGATATCAGGGAATGGAGGAGGTGGCATGGAAGTTGAGTTATAGAGGAGAAGCATTAAGTGGTCAGATAGGAGTGAGGAAGGGGAGAAGGACATGTTCTGGGCTTATAGAAGGGCACAGAGATGGCAGAGCATGGTCTGTTTGGGGAACCACAGGTAGGTCAGAGTTGTAGATCTTAGCGTAGATTGCAAAGTAAATGAGTGGGAAAAGATAAGGTGGGAGAGGTAGACAGAGACCAAATTCTGAAAGACTTTGCATCCACAATTAGAAATTTGAAAATTATTCTGAAGGCTTAGGGATGATTGCAGATGCTGTAGAGGGCACTGACATGACTGAATTTATGTTTTTTAAGAAAAACAACACCAATCTCAGCTTGGAGTGTGAAGAATGGGTTGAAATGGGGCAATATTGGAGTCAGGGCAACTGATAGGTGATTGTGGCGTTGCTCTGGGGAGCATGCATGAGTGATTTTATAAGACAGTGGCAGTGAGGATGGAGAAAATGAGACATCTTTTGAGGATGTAGAATTTGTAGAACATGGTAATCAGCTGTTTGGGAAGGTGAAAAAGAAGAAAGACTCCAGGATGAGCCACTTAGGTGGATGGGCTCTAGAATGATGGGTGGTGGTGTCATTCTCCTAGTCATCAACCTCATCACATCAGTTGTATTCTCTAGTGATGATAATAGCCACTGCCTATTGAGTACTTTGGGTATATTTCATTTATTCGAGTTGTGTTCTTTATGCATTTCTCATTTACTATAACAGCCTTTTGAGATAGTTATTTCTATTCATTCAGTGTGGGAACAGCTTTAATAATAAAAGCGTCTTACATGTATTAGGTGTTTATAATGTGCTAGGCACTGTTAAAAGTGCTTTATGTGTATTAACTTACACTTAAACAATCCTATGAGGTATAGATACCCCTTTCTACAGGTGAGGAAACTGAAGCATAGAGAGGTTAAGTAGCTTTCCTCCAAATCACAAGACTAATAAGTGGTGGTTTTGAATCCAGACAGTCTATAAATTTCAAGCCTGAGCTTGTAACTATGACACTATATTTCTTTAGAATATAGACAGACAAATAACTGTCTAAGGGCTCAAAATTGGTAACTGGTAGACCCTCAGTTTAAATCGAGGTCTGTATGGTTGTGTAACTGCTGGGCCTCTCATATACTAAGGCACTGAATATGAACAAGGTAGCAAATACAAATTTAGTGTGTTTTCCCAATTTATGGTTAGCAAAGGGCAAGGATGGGGAGGGAGGGATAAATGAGGAGTTTGGGATTAACAGATACATACTACTATATATAAAATAAACAACAAGGACCTACTGTATAGCACAGGGAACTATACTCAATACTTGTAATACCCTGTAATGGAAAAGAGTATGAAAAAGAATATATATATATATATATATATATATATATATATATATACACACACACACATATATATGTAACTGAATCACTTTGCTGTACATCTGAAACTAACAAAGCATTGTAAATCAACTATAGTTCTATTTAAAAATTTAATATGTTTTCCTCCATTTCATTTTTATTTGGTTAATACCTTATATTTTATTGCTAGTTTAATTTGATTTATTTCACATACAAGCACATTTGATACCCATCCAAGTACAAAATACAAGCTTGTCTATATAGATTATTGACTTAAAGTGGATTCCTATGTGTATCTTCAGAAAAGTATACTATGAGAGATCTTTTTATTACTCTGAAAACTTTTAAAACAGTTTAGGTCTAAGGTTCTCCATATTGAGTGTATGTATGTATTTTTAGATTGGGTTTTAAATTATCTTTAGTATCTTTTTGTCAATGAAGGAGGACATACTTTCCTCTGCATTTTAGTCGGTATATTCTAAAAATTCACTTTAAAAATCACCAAACCCGGGGCTTCCCTGGTGGCGCAGTGGTTGAGAGTCCGCCTGCCGATGCAGGGGATACGGGTTCGTGCCCCGGTCCGGGAAGATCCCACATGCCGCAAAGCGGCTGGGCCTGTGAGCCATGGCCGCTGGGCCTGCGTGTCCGGAGCCTGTGCTCTGCAACGGGAGAGGCCACAACGGTGAGAGGCCCGTGTACTGCAAAAAAAAAAAAAAAAATCACCAAATCCTTGTAATGGTAACCTGAAGAGTCACTATTTTCAATGACTGAATTTGTTCTACGGAAACTGATGTAATAGGATTTTTATCAGACTATCAGTCTTTATAACTAATTAGTGACCTTAAAAATAAGAATATATTGGTAAAGGATAAGTTATTAGAAAATGTTACATTGTAAAAATGTGCGTCTCTTTTTTCTTATATCTACTTATTCCTGCAGAAGAAATCTGGTATCCTTTGAGTTTTCAGTGGAGAAATTTTCAGTGAAAACTCTTACATACCAGAGCAATAATAATCAAGTGGATAAGCCCAGGAAAGAAGCTTTTATTACTAAAGCATTTATATTCAAACAGTGAATTGAATTATGCCAGTCATAATGCCATTTTAAACTATTAATTTAAAAGTAAAAATAACTTTCAAACAGTTTTACAAGTATGTCCAAGTTTATCAGCTTACTTGGGATAAGAACATTTTGCTTTCACTATTAAAAGTTAACTATTAGTTAAGTTAACATGATATATATGTATATATATATATCTTTCAAAAATCGTGAAAAAAATTTTCAAGAAGAAAAATACCTTCAAAAAAAAGGTGTCAATCTTCAATGTTACCACCACTCCTCATAAGAAGACATAATTTAGATTCAAAGCCTGAAAAGAAGTTAAAATTTTAAGGAAGATTTCCAAGGGGTGATATTATTCATTGCACACATTCAGAAGACTAGGAGATAATTAAAACAAAATGTTTCTGTAACTAGACATGCAATTTAACTGGAACGTAATATCTGAAAGTTGAATCTCAATCTTAGTGTTTTTATTTTTCCCTTGGCACTTATTCTTTGCTTACCTATCTTATATCAGTGATGAGGCTCAGAGGTTGAGCTAGGAAAAAGTTGCTAAGGCTCTTTTTTATTTTGTTATCTCTATGCTGAGGCTTTGTAAGTTGAAAGCTTTCTATAAACATAACTATTTCACCAGAACAGGTACTAACTCAGATTCTTTAGTATAGTTATTTCTCCAATTTACTTCTGTGGCATCTGGTATTATCCTATGCCCTCAAAGAATTAACAGTACAACTCAGGTGGGAGCACGTATACACCTGTTGGGGATAAAAATACCCCCCACACCCAAGTTATATCATCTCTTTAAATACCTTAGAATGAAGTGGGATTTTAGGTTTCCTTTATATTTAATGTTTATTTGAGCAACTCTTTATGCCAGTGTTTTGTGGACTGATTGTCATCTACATGTTGACTGTTTCCTTAGAGCATTTAAGGTATTTGATGTAGTTACTCAAGGGCATGAAGTGTGTGGATGAGTCACTCCGATGCCTTCGTAGGTGGTGGGAATGCAACCAGTGTATTTCTGTACAGTATGAACCGTCAGAATGTTAGTGTATGATAATAGTGGATGTTCATAGTAATAATTGTGTCATCAAGAACACGTTAATGTGTGTTATTCTCTCTGAGAATGTGCTCTTTAAGGAGGCAGGGAAACATTTTAGAAGCAGCTGGATTCAGATTTTTTCTCTTAAACACAATTGTCTTTCAACTACCTGGAAAACTTACTTTACTAAACAACTCAGGAGACTTTGTGATGGCTTGGATTTTATTTTACTGAGAAATAATTAGACCAAGATTTGTCCATATTTAAATTAACTTAATGTGGAGACTGGTATCTGGAGGAGCTGATTTTTCACAAATTGATATCTAATAACTGTGGGCCAGAGCTACAAAAATAAATGTGGGAAATAATATTAGAGGGGACATTAGTATATTTGTGAAATTAATTTTTAAAAATAGAATGTATGAGGAAATAATAGGAATTAATTGATAGAAAATGTGTACTATTCTGATAAATATGGAATACAATGGCAAATTAAAATAAAGTGTACTTGAGCAGTTCATGCTTCATAATTTGAGGTCTTGAATAATTATTAGTGAATAGTACCTTAAGATTATAAAAGCAAAACATCTTGAGAGAAATATATAATTATTAATGAATGAATGGAGGAGAAAAATTCTAGTATGTTCATTAAGCAGTTTAGTTAGAACAGACATCAGTTAAAAGATAATCACGTGTTAATGCTGAAATCATTGCTGGTTATTACTTGGAAGTGTGTTATATATATTATTTTTTTAGATTGGATCCTGAAAATTTAGTTTGTGTTTCTGTTTGATTGTTTGGCACACATTTCTATTTCCCTCTCTCTAGTAACTACCTGGATGTAACTTGTAGAAACTGATTAATTCCTATACAATGGAGAAAAACCTTTGGGCGGTTGGGAGTGGGATTTGGGGTGGGAGTAGATTGAATAGCAGAGACGGTAGCTTTCCCCATGCCAGATTGCAGAAGGAGCCGTGCAGGGCTTGGGGAGAGCTGTGAGTAATCCATTGTGACAATTCTGTAGGTCTGAGATGTATGGAGAATTCATAGCCGGAATCATGTATAACTTGCTGGCTCAGTGCCTGACGTTTTTTTGGCAGGGGGAACAGAGTGCATCAGATTAGTGCCAAAAAAAAGAAAATATTAAAGGAAGGGGCCTAAAATAGGTTTTCTCCCTCTGTGTTTAGAGCATTCATTCCTGGGAGGTGAGAACCATATACAGCATATTGCTTTTAACTCTCAAAGTTTCACTTAGTTGTAATTTAAAATATATGAATAATGACAATGGTAGGGTTTATATACAGAGAGTGATGATAATTCATTTTGTTTGAGCCAAAATACATTTTTTTAGTTAAATTTTAAGAGACACTGTTCTAGATGATGGTGATGTGTATTTTAAAAGAAAATGTGTGAAAATAGGTTACCTTAACTCAGAATCAAATAGGCTACACTTAAATGAGTCTTTTTATCAGGTTCTAAGTGTGTTTTAAATGAATTTGTAGAATGTATGCCTTCATCACATTATTTGTTGAACACTTACAAAGTGACAGCCTCTTTTTTAAGAGCTGAGGATATATACTGGTAAACAAAACAGAGCCCCTGCTTGCAGAGAGATTACAGTCTAGTAAGAGATTTCAGTCAGAGAAACCAGGAAGTATACAGACACGGAGGCCTGAGCAAGCTTGTATTTGGGGGATAGAGTGAGGGAGCAAAGGGGAAAGTGGAAGGAAATGAGATGAGAGAGCAAGGCAGAGGCTGGGTCATTTCGGGCCTTATGGACTAGGAAAGGAGTTTGGACTTCAATCCAAGTGTCATAGGAAGTCATTGTAGGGTTTTGAGAAGGAGGGTATGTGATCTGAATTATATATAAAAAATCTATACGTAATTTTAAAAAGTCACTCTGGTGTGGTGAAGAAGCAGTAACAGAGGCAAACAGAGGCAGCAGTGATACCAGATGTTGCAGTAATCCAGGTGAGAGATGATGACGGCTTGGACCAAGGTGCTAAAAGTGGAGGTGGTGAGACAAGGTCTGATTGAGAATGTTTTTTCAGGTAGATCTGATAGCACTTGCTGATAGAGGGTGTGAGAGAAACCTGGGTGATTGATTCTTAGGATTTTGGCCTAAACAGGTTAGTGAATGGTAGATTACTGGTTTGCTGAGGTGTATGAATATTTCTGCCAAATTAATTCTAAACCTTTACCTCTTAAATGAGAAATGATTATATCAATAATGTCTTAAGTACGTGAAATTAAAAAGAAATCATCACAGAAACTTTTTTTTTTTAATAGGCGGAGTATGTCCAGCTTGTCACTGAACTTCGAATGACAAGAGCCATTCAGCCTCAGATTAATGCTTTTTTACAGGGCTTTCATATGTTCATTCCACCTTCCCTCATACAACTTTTTGATGAATATGAATTGGTAAGGAAAAACATCAGTTCTTTTTTTAAAATTATTATTTATTTTTGGCTGTGTTGGGTCTCCGTTGCTGTGCGCCTCTAGTTGGGGCGAGTGGGGGCTACTCTTTGTTGTGGTGCTCGGGCTTCTTATTGCGGTGGCTTCTCTTGTTACGGAGTGTGGACTCTAGGCCCGTAGGCTTCAGTAGTTGTGGCACACAGGCTTAGTTGCTCCGCGGCATGTGGGATCTTCCCGGACCAGGGCTTGAACCCGTGTCCCCTGCATTGGCAGGTGGATTCTTAACCATTGCACTACCAGGGAAGTCCCAAACATCAGTTCTTTTGTTGTTATGCAACACAACACAAAACTCCAATGGATGTAGTTTAGAAATAATTTTGGAGCACAGTGATGAATGGAATAATGTAGAAGACATTATGGTTTAATGTTGATTTTTAGGGAGGTATAAGATTTGTGATTGTGCTTCTCTTAAGGTTAATAACCAGATTAGCAATTTCTTAATGTGGAATGGAGTGAGCTGGTGATAAAGAAAAATGTAATGTATTTCCAAAGTGTTCTACATGGGAGATGTTGAAGGCCAATCTTCCCAAAAGCAATATTCACATTATTTCTAAATTTTTTGTTTGGCTGTATGAGGTAAAGGATACTGATAGTAACTTCGTGTACCTTTTATTTTTTCCAAAAAGAAAAATTGACTGAGGGATTTTCTTGTATTTCTGTTATCTTCTCCAGCTTCTTATTTCATCATGTATATAATTTTATAATTTTCCATTTTAACCATGTATGGAGTCCACTGTCTTTGCTGGCCCCTAGTCTCTAATGAATGTTTTGTTTTGCTTCTTTGATTTGCTTGCCCTTTACTGTGATCTAACAGGATTTCTGATTTTATATGAATTATGTCTGCATTTTCCCCCATTTCCTTTTTTCTCTTTTATTTTTGGTAATAAATTATTTGTAAGCTCTTTGAGTTGTCTAACTCCTTAATAAAACCACACAATATTTTAAATAGAGTATGGCTGCTTTCTTAGTTTGGAATAATAAATTTTAGATTTGGAATAAAAAAAATTTATAATTTGGAATAATAAATTTTAGATCAGTGGAAAAGTGTCCTTTGGCTTTTATTCTGTCTCATAAAATGAGTTTCACCCTATGCCTTTCATTTTAATATATGAATAAGTACATTGGTGTGTACCGTACATTGGTGTGTACCGTACATTGGTGTGTACCGGTTAATTTTACATATACCAGTATTTTCAATTTATCACTCATAGTATGTCTTAGTATAGTAGTGGACAAAATTTGCTAAATAATGTTGAAGTCCATGGTGACTTAGTTTCTCTAAATGTCAGTTTTGAGGTTTTTTTGTTGTGTTTTTACGGTTAAGATGAATGGTTTTATTTAGCATAGACTTGTCTAGTTTTTGTATAACCATAAAAGTTACTATTTTTAGTATTTAAAAATGGAGGAGTACTTATGAATTGGTAAGCAGAAAATTACATTATTTTCTGGACCTATGTATAAAAAACAAATAACTGACAAAAACTTTGCTTCATAATTTACTGATACTGAGTTTAATGAAACTTTTTATTGAACTACAATATACATGAGAAAAGTACATACATCGTAAATGTATAGCTTGATGAATTTTCACAAACTGTATACACCCATGAAACAGCACCCAGATCAAGAAACTGAGAAATCCTAACACCCCAGATCCCTCTCATGTCCTCTTCCAGTCACTCGGACCCCTCATGGGTATCCACTCTCCTGGCTTCTAATAATACAGACTAGGTTACCTGTTTTTGAACTTAATGTAAATGGAATAATCACCTAGAATATATCTGACTTCCTTAGCACAGCTTTTTGTTTGTGAGAATCATATGTATTATTGCAAGCAGTTGTAATGTGTTCATTTTCATTGCTCTGTAGTACTTCATTGTGTTAATATACTTTTTTTTTTTTTTGTCTTTTCTACTCTTGATGGACATTTGGTGGGTAGTTTTCAGTTTCAGGCTATTGTGTAGATTATATATCTTGGAGTGGAATTGCTGGGATTTAAGGGGTGCATTTATTCCATTAGGGTAGATACTAGCAAGTAGTTTTCCAAAGTAGTATGTCAGTTTACACTCCCACCAACAGGTTATGAGAGTTCTGGGTATTCTGCATCCTAAACAGCATTGGATATTTTTGTCTTTTTTATTTTTACCATTCAGGTGGAATAGTAGTGGTACTTCCTGGTGATTTTAATTTGTATTTCCCTGGTATTGAGTGTGGGATTGAGTGTGTTTTACATGTTTATTGGCCATTTGTATACTCTGTTTTTGAAGTGTTTATTCAAGTAATTTGTCCATTTTTCTGTTGTGTTTTCTGTGTTTTTTAAAACACCGATTTGTAGGAATCTTTATATATTCTTTATAGGAGTCTTTGTTAGATATATGTATTATGAAGATCTTCTCCTACTCTGGTGTCTTTTAACCAATAAAAGTTTTTAGTTTTAACGCAGTTCAGTTTATCACTTGTTTTTTCTCTTCCCTTTTTTTTTTTTAAATGAATGGAGCTTTTTGTGTCCTGTTTAAGAAACTTTCTTATTCCAAGGTCATGAAAGTGTTTTCCTGTATTTTCTTCTGAAAACTTTATTCCTTTGTCTTTTATATTTAGGTTTGCTACTGTTAAGTTTTTAATTGTGGTTCTTACATTAGAAGTTAGTTCAGGATTCCTGGTCTGTCTTCTACTCTGGCTTTACTAAGTTGAGCTGATTCAGATGGTGGGATTGTTTTGGAAGAGCAGTGTTGTTGGCATGACACTTAACTTATGCAGTGATGATAATTATTAGTATTAAACACTTAGTATTTGCCAGGTACTTCATGTGTATTAACTTTTAAAACCTTCACATCAGACCCCTGAGGTAACTTATTATTCCCATTTTACAGATGAGAAAAACTAGGCCAAAGAAGGTATGGGACTTGCTCATGTTCACAGAGTATATGTTACAGCCAGACTGAACCCATGGTCTCTGACCATAGCCCAGTCTCTCTTCATCAGTATTGCCTCTCAGTGGCGTGCACTATATAAGTAGGACTTGGTTTTAGAACCTTTGGTGTGACTTTGTGTCTTTCGTAGGAAAGGGCTCTGCTACACTGGGATAGAAAACGTTTTTAAAAAGTTGGTGCAAACATCTAAGCTAGATGTTCATCAGAGTTAAAGGATACTGGTTAGATTCTAGAGTTTTAGTGAAAAGAAGGTATCCAGTAGCATCAGTGTCCTTAACTGGATGTGTATTCGTCCATTTGTGGATAGAACGCAGTCTCAAGTCAAGAGGTGATCATCAGGTTCAAAAATGGTGACAACTGGGCTTCCCTGGTGGCGCAGTGGTTGAGAGTCCGCCTGCCGATGCACGGGACACGGGTTCGTGCCCCGGTCTGGGAAGATCCCACATGCCGCGGAGCGGCTGGGCCCGTGAGCCATGGCCGCTGAGCCTGCGCGTCCGGAGCCTGTGCTCCACAACGGGAGAGGCCACAACAGTGAGAGGCCCGCCTACAAAGAAAAAAAAAAAATGGTGGCAACATTTTGTGATTACTGTATCTATAACATTATTACAGTTGAGGGGTTCCTCAAATGTCTGAGGGACTCTCCTGCCATACTGTGTTGCTTATGAGTTTATCCATGGTGGTACCAGGATATTAAAACACTGAGTCATGTAAATTCTAGGTAAGCTAAGAGCTGTGAACACCTGCATGACTCAGTTTCTGACTATTAGTTTATGGGTTATATATGTTGTACCTAATTCCAACAGACCAATTCAGTTATTTTGTCACTTCCCTGGTGGTCCAGTGGTTAATATTTTTGCCTTCCAATGCAGGGGGTACAGCTAAGATCCCACATGCCTCAGGGCCAAAAAACCAAAACATAAACAGAAGCAGTATTGTAACAGATTGAGCAAAGACTTTAAAAATGGTCCACATCAAAAAAATCTTAAAATAAATAGGGGCTTCCCTGGTGGCACAGTAGTTAAGAGTCTGCCTGCCAATACTAGGGGACACGGGTTCGAGCCCTGGTCTGGGAAAATCCCACATGCCGCGGAGCAGCTAAGCCCGCGAGCCACAACTACTGAAGCCCGCGCACCCAGAGCCCGTGTTCTGCAACAAGAGAAGCCACCACAATGAGAAGCCCGTACACTGCAATGAAGAATAGCCCCCGCTCGCCACAACTAGATAAAATCTCGCACGTAGCAACAAAGACCCAACACAGCCAAAAACAAATAAATATATAACTTTAAAATATATATATTAAAAAAATAATAAATTATTGATTGGGATTTAAAATCTTTTTGTTATATGCGTATGTACTTTGTATTGTGGACTTCCCATTTCATCTGTTTTCAGTCAGTTTAATAACTTTTTTTGCCCAGGTGTTAAATGGGAATAATAAAGATCTTTTGTCCTCTTCACAAAGTCATAACATATGATGTTCATGAAATGCTTCAGATTTCTTGAGAGAATATCGTCTCACTCATTTTTATTCACAATTATTAACAATGAAAGCATACTTAATATTATTAAAAGCTTATCTTCAGCCTAGAAAGGAAGAGCATTAAACTCATGGGTTGTAAGAAACATGTAACAATCATCCATATTCCTTTTGGCAGATCTGTGTCAGGGTACTGCCAAGGAGCAGAATTTCCCCAGATGGTTCAAATAAAGAAACTTTAGTGAAGGAACTTAAAGAGGCATGGGCAGGTTAAGAAGAAACAAGATATCGTTGAGGCATCCAGAGAATAGCAACAGTGGAAAGCCTTATCACCCCTAGAATTGAAGACAAGTGGAGGAATTACTGTGAGGAGCCCGGTGAGAGCCTGAACCACCAGGGGCCACCAGGTGGCAGCTCTAGTTGAGGAGACATAGCTACTGCAAAGATGTACTGAAGCAGGGAGGGAGCAGAAAATACTCTTACCTGCAGACTCCTGCCTGTTTCCCAGTGATGGAGCCCAACCTGAAACCAACAGGCAAGAGAGCCAGTCTGTGCCTCTTGGGGCACAGAATGTACAAAGGAAGATGGAAAATGTATTTGGGGGTGATAAAATGCACCCTACCAGAATGGCTTCATCTAGTTAAAGTATTTTATAATACTATAGCAAGGAGGACTAAAACACACCCTAGATAGGCAGTTCTCAAACTTTTTGGTCTTAGGACCCCTTAAAAGAAAAGAGTTTGTTTATGTGGTTTATAGTAATTGATACTTAACTGTATTTGAAATTCAAACAGAAATGTAAAATTTGTTATTAATTCACATAAAAATAACAATTCATTACATATTAACATAAATAAAACATTTAAGAAATTAAAACTGCATTTTCCAGAATAAAACAAAAATAGTGGGAGAAGTGGCATTGTTTTACATCTTTGCAAGTGTCCTTAATGTCTGGCTTAATAGGAGAAACTGGGTTCTCATATCTGCTTCTGCTTATAATCTGTTGTGATATGTTGCTTGGTTGAACTATATGGAGAAAATCCAGCCTCAGATACGTTGGAAAAGGGAGAACCTTGCAGGCTCCTTAAATAGATCCCAGAAACACCCAAGAGTTCTGAGACACCACCTTACATTGGCCTTCATACTCTATACTAGGAGCATACTCTATACTAGGCAGGTATATGTTATGAGGAATTGCTGTAGGAGAAGTGATTTTGAACCACATGGTATCTCTCTCTGCGATAACAAAGTCTGCTATTCTGGCTTGTCGGTGTTAAGCTTAGGCTAGTTTTTACCTCACTTTACTGTGTAAACACATCCAACTGTTAAATACGGGCTGATTCACAGATTTGGACAAGCCTTTTTCATGTTCTCTTTTCTCTTGGGGAACATGATGGTAAATACGTTTGCCATTATTAATTTCATCCTTAGTTATTGGATTGATATTTTGTTTGTTTGATGATCTTCCTGGAAAAAAAAGGATACCAAAAGTCATTAGTAGGAAAATTGCATTTTTTTTTCACCTTGGAGAAATTTGACTTGAAAGTTGGATTGGAATTATTCCAGAATAGAGTTCTTCAAAGGCCTAAATCTGTTTTGGTTTTTTAAAAATAATAACTATTTTTATTATAATAACTCCTTTTTTTTCTAGTGATTAGGGTTTCTTGATCTTTTCCTTTGCTTAACCCAGATTTATTTAGGTCTTTGTTTTCACTTTCATGCTGAGAGTACAGTATTTTTATAGAATTTAACAAATTCATGAAATATATATAAACCAAAGATAATAATGTTCGCAAAATTATTGCACATATAAACTGTTGTGGCATATGTGTTTCTATATAAAGGTAAACTGTTATCTCATGGTTTTTTTTTTGTTTTTTTTTTTTTTGTGGTACGCGGGCCTGTCACTGCTGTGGCCTCTCCCGCTGTGGAGCA
This sequence comes from Phocoena phocoena, assembly GCF_963924675.1. NCBI lineage: Eukaryota > Metazoa > Chordata > Mammalia > Artiodactyla > Phocoenidae > Phocoena > Phocoena phocoena. Next base: position 53,796,842 of record NC_089230.1, read on the forward strand.
CAGGCTCCGGACGCGCAGGCCCAGTGGCCATGGCTCACGGGCCCAGCCGCTCCGCGGCATGTCGGATCCTCCCAGGCCAGGGCACAAACCCGTGTCCCCTGCATCGGCAGGCGGACTCTCAACCACTGCACCACCAGGGAAGCCCTATCTCATGTTTTAATTAAATTGTATCAGTGTAGAGACATCTCCACATCTCACAATATTTGAGATTATTAGTATCAAGGGTTCTCTCTCAGGTAGTACTTGTTATTGATGACTTGCAGACACTGTTACAAAAATAAATCAGTTTTACATGGGATTAGTTTCTAATTAAGGCAAATTTACTATTTAAATGTAATCACTTTTTTTTCCCCAGAGAAGATTAATGAAATATTTTGCTTCTTCCCCAAAGGAGCTACTGCTTTCTGGCATGCCAGAAATTGATGTGAGTGATTGGATAAAAAATACTGAATACACAAGTGGCTATGAAAGAGAAGATCCAGTTATTCAGGTAAAGTCTCTCTAGAGCTTAGAATGAAGTTAAGTTTTGCTATTTAATCTTGTAAGCTTTTCAGCACTATTGGATGAAAACCTACATTAATTAACAAAGTAAAGTTTTTCCCTAAATCTTCTCATGGGAATTGCATATGAGCGCTTTGTATGAAATCTTTTCTGATAAATGAGTTTCATGGAATAAAATATGCTTTATGAATATTGCATATCTCTCTGGTACTAAGAAGCCTGCAGTTGCTCTGAAATATGAGCTGAGTTTTTTATTGTTGTTTTTAGTGGTTCTGGGAAGTTGTGGAAGATATTACTCCAGAGGAGAGAGTTCTTCTGTTGCAGTTTGTTACTGGCAGGTAAGAAGTGTTTTTATGATAATGTGGAAAGAATTTAATAGATTCCATTTCTAATGGCTTAGACATAACTCAAAATGAATTATTACTCTGAATTATCAATTTCTTACCTCCTTTTCCATTTTTTTAGATATTAAACAAAGGTTTATTTAGGCATTAAAGTTAAAACATATAGTAGTGCTCAGTAAATGTTTATTTAAGGTATAAAAGATAAACTGTTCCAATCAGGACTATCAGCATGTATATTATATTTTATAACTTGGTAGTCTTTTCATTCTGCAGGTAAGTCAATGATAGTAGCCAACATTTGTTGCTGGGACAACACACACACACATGCACACAATACATAATAATACCCATACACAGCAGTTTTTCTCCAATTCTTATCAAACTTTAAAGTCTTAAGTTTTGTGGCCTGAAAAATAATTTGTGATACCACACTTTGAAAAGTCTACTTTTGGAACCAATTAAATATCATAGATATTAGAAAACTAGATGATTTAAACCTCTTTTAACTTACAGTTCTGAAAGATGTAAAAGAAAAGGTCTGATTTTCATTCTTTTTAAAAAAACTAATTTATTTTTTATTTATTCATTTTTGGCTGCATTGGGTCTTCATTGCTGCGCACGGGCTTTCTCTAGTTGCAGTGAGCGGGGGCTACTCTTTGTTGCGGTGCGTGGGCTTCTCATTGTGGTGGCTTCTCTTATTGTGGACCACAGGCTCTAGGCATGTGGGCTCAGTAGTTGCGGCTTGCGGGCTCTAGAGCGCAGGCTCAGTAGATGTGGCGCACGGGCCTAGTGGCTCCGCGGCATGTGGGATCTTCCCAGACCAGGGCTCGAACCCGTGTCCCCTGAATTGGCAGGCGGATCCTTAACCACTGTGCCACCAGGGAATTCCTGATTTTCATCCTTGATAAGTTAGAATTTCATCTGTGTCCTTCTATTTATGAAAATATAGTTTAGTCATTCCATTATAAATGTACATGGTTCTTCTAAGAAAGTTGGAACACAGAGAATTAGAAGAAATAGAAAAACCATCACCTGCCAGCAATAAGCACTGTAAATAATTTGATGTATTTATTTTTTTCATACCTGTTTTAAAAACAGAGTGTGAATATATATCTATCATATATATGTAATTTAAAGTCAACTGTTTTATTTTTAAAGTAGTTTATAACCATTATAGAAAATTTTGAAAATGGAGACTATAGATAGAAGAAAATGAAAATGGAGACTATAGATAGAAGAAAATCAAAATCCCATTAAGTAATTACACTATTTAGAGATAACAATATTTGCTGTATTTTCTTAGTTTTTTAGGTATATAATTAGAAAAATATACACTATATACCTATATAATATATACTATGTACCTAATTTCAAAGAATAAAACATGAATTATTCACAGATTATAGACTAAAGATATGAAAGAAAATCTTTTCAGTTTTTTTTTTTTTTTTGGCTACTTAGTGCCAGAAATACCTAGAGATTTGAGTAATTTAATAAAAAGCGTTAAGGGCTTCCCTGGTGGCGCAGTGGTTGAGAGTCCACCTGCCGATGCAGGGGGCACGAACCCATGTCCCCTGCATCGGCAGGCGGACTCCCAACCACTGTGCCACCAGGGAAGCCCGACAATTCAAATTTTTAAAAAATCGCCTTTAATATCAGTCTCTGAATATAATCACTTAACATTTTGGTTATTTTTCCAGAATTTTTCTCACATATATAAATTTTTATTTTTAAAAAACATTGTTCCTATTTTGTAACTTTTTAATTTAGCAATATATCATTAAAAATTGTTCATTTGTAGATCTAATTTTTTAAATGGCTGTCTATTCTTCAGTCTGTGGACCTCCCTTAATTGATATAGTCCTTTATTGCTACATTTTCCTGTTTATGAATAATGCTGAATAAGGAATTCTTGTGCTTTATACACTTGCAGCCCAGTTTGATTATTTATAAATATAGGATTAATGTAATATATGTAATATATATATTATATATAGGATAAAAATATAGGATAAATTCTTAGAAGGGAAATTTTTAGATACAAACGTATATAAAATTTTATAACCTTGAGACATTGTTCATTTAACCTTCGGAAAAATATCAGTATTCACCTCAGCCTATTTCTTTTATTCTATCAATACAGGATGTAATCATTTTTATTTTCATAGTTTCATATACGTATACTTTGTGTGGTGTGGATTTCCTTTATTTTTTGCACATTATTCTACCATGATTTTCAAAAATTTGGTTTTAAATGTTCTTTATATATAGGGACATTAACTCTGCAAATATCTTTCCCAGTTTATCATTTGCCTTTTAATTATATTAAGTTAAATGTACAGATTTCCCTGTAATTTAGATTATAAATTTAATTTATAAAAATTATATAATGAAAGTGCTAAATTAGGTTGCAAGTTGATTATCAGTACTTTCCTTATGTTTTTTAAAATAAATTCTTCCCTACTCCCAAGATTTTGTGTATATATGTTTATCTACCTTTCTTTCTGTAACTTTTTTGTAGTTTCTGTTTTTACATACCAATTTTTAAGCCATCTGGACTTTATTTTGGTTTATGTTATAAGGCAGGGCTCTTTGATTATTTTTCTAAGCAGTTTATATTTAAACACCATTTAATAAATTATTATATTTTCCTTCATGATTCAGTTGGTATGAGTCTTTAAGATGCAGGAAACAATTATTCAAGTTCTTTAGTACTAAAAATGTCTGTTAGATTGCCGCTCTTGTAGAATAAAAAACAAACACTTCGATTAGTAATACACTGTACGTCTCCTGTGTCAATAGTACAGTCGTAGTTAGCAGTGCTGAAAAGAACTGCACTGTTTACTATTTAATTGGTCGAGAAGTGTAGCTGCGAATCCATTTAAACTGAGATGAAGGATGTGGGTAAAGAGTAGAAGCCAAGAGGGAGGAGATATGGGGATATATGTGTATGTATAGCTGATTCACTTTGTTATAAAGCAGAAAGTAACACACAATTGTAAAGCAATTATAAAGAGGTTATAAAAAAAAGAGTAGAAGCCAAGGAAGCTGAGGGGAAACTACGTGGAGCTAAGCTTTACCTTCAGGTTGAAGAATCCACTTTTCAGCACTTAGTCTCCATGGAGTCCTTGTTTTGAATTCAAACTAAGTCTTAAGTTCTTTTATTGTTTTTGTGGGTTTTTTTTTTTTTGCGGTAGGCGGGCCTCTCACCACTGTGGCCTCTCCTGTTCCGGAGCACAGGCTCTGGACGCGCAGGCTCAGCGGCCATGGCTCATGGGCCCAGCCGCTCCGTGGCATGTGGGATCCTCCCAGACCGGGGCACGAACCCGTGTCCCCTGCATCGGCAGGCAGACTCTCAACCACTGCGCCACCAGGGAAGCCCTTAAGTTCTTTTAAACCTTAACTTTCCTTTTACACTAGACCCAGTTATCAATAGGTATTGCATTTGCCATTCTAGACCTAGAGTGTGTGTTTTGGGGTTTTTTTCCCACTTTTTGGAAAATTCTCTCATGTATATTTAGATTGTAAAATGTCTTTCTCTGTGTCCATAGTATAATTTAAAAGAATCTTACTAAAGAGTCAAATGTGTTCCAGTTGTAGAAGCAAGAATCTGTATCAACAGTAACTTTAAAATATTTTATGGTGGTGACAATATTTTGTTTATCTACAAGGCTGTCTTAAATGTCTTACTCTTGTTTCATTATCTCATAAGAATAATGAAAGTCAGACTTGATGATTTGTGTATAAAATAGAAATATTTCGTTTTTATTAACTGTAATTTTACATTGTATACATCAGGTGTCATAATACTCAACCAAAGACCATTTATTTTTCTCACACATGCTTAAGCTTGATGAGCCATAATCTTAGCTAAGATCCACTGGTTATTCACGTGTGGGGCCCAGTCATTGTAGTTTAGAGGAAGAGGAGTAAGGTTTCAGAGATTGTTTGTGAATATCAGTTTACAGAATAATTTCAATTTAGATATGAAAATTGGGGGATCATCTGATTTTTTAAGCTTATTTTTCAAAATTTATTTATATGAAAGACATTAGATTGATCATTCTGTTATTGAAATACTGTGGTATAATTTGTGTAAGAATCAGTGTCAAGGCTCATCTCACCTTGTCCTGGTGAAGTGGAATACTTGTTTTTAAAGTCTGCCTCTGTAGGAAATTGAAAACAGCTTGCCTTTTATTCCTTTTCATTTTTGGTCACCTTTGTTAATTTTTTAGGCAAAGGTAAATATGCAGAAAGTAATGTTTCAGTTTACAGACATATTCAGGTCTTTAGATATTCTCTTTCCCTAAGTAGGAATTGCTCATGTGTTAGTGTTTTGTTAGCAAGATGCAGGCATCCTTTTTTTTTTTTTTTTTTTTTTTTTTGATGCAGGCATCCTTTTAACATTCACTTGGATTTCTAAAGTAAGCTTAGGCATTTCATCAATGAAGTGTTTAATAGCAACCAAACTACTTCCCAGCTAGAAAAGAAAAATGCTGGGAAGAGATCTGTTTATATTGGATTGCTTTTTTTTCCCTGTGAATGTAAACATATCATCTGTGATTTCAGACAGAAAATCCTGGTGCATTATTCGACAGGCTTTTTTAGTGTGTGTGGTAAAACATACTTAATATTAAACATTTTAATCATTTTTAAGTGTACAGTTCTGTGTACATCACATATTTGTGCAGCCATCACCACCATTCATCTCCTGAGCTTTTTATCTTTCTCAGTTGAAATTGTACCTATTAAACACTAACTTTCCATTTCCCCTACCCCCCAGCCTCTGGCATCCACCGTTCTACTTTCTGTCTCTATGAATTTTATAATTTTTTTAATAGATTTATTTATTTATTTTTGGCTGTGTTGGGTCTTCGTTGCTGCTCATGGGCTTTCTCTAGTTGGCATTGAGCAGGGGCTACTCTTCGTTGTGGTGCACGTGCTTCTCATTGTGGTGGCTTCTCTTGCTGTGGAGCACGCGCTCTAGGCACACGGGTCTTAGGCTCACGGGCTTCAGTAGTTGTGGCACGTGGGCCCAGTAGTTGTGGCTCGCAGGCTCAGTAGTCTCAGTAGTTATGGTGCACGGGCTTAGTTGCTCCGCGGCATGTGGGATCCTCCCAGACCAGGGCTCAAACCCGGGTCCCCTGCATTGGCAGGTGGATTCTTAACCACTGAGCCACCAGGGAAGTCCCTCTATGAATTTGATTACTTTAGGTCCCTTATGTAAGTGGAATCATACATTATTTGTCTTTTTGTGACTGGCTCATTTCACCTAGCATAATGTCCTCGAGATTCATCCATATTGTAGCATATGTCCTTTTAAAGGCTGAATAGTATTCCATTGTATGTGTTTACCACAGTTTGCTTATCCTTTCATCCATGGACAGTTATTTGGGTTGAGTCCACTATTTGGCTATTGTGAGTAATGCTGCTATGAACATGGATGTACAAATATCTGTTTGAGTCTCTACTTTCTATTCTTTTGGATATTTACTGTAATTCTATGGTTAATTTTTTGAGAAACTGCGATAATGTTTTCCACAGTGGCTGCACAATTTTACATTTCCACCAGCAATCGCATAAGGGTTTCAATTTCTGCATGTCCTTTCCAATACTTGTTATTTTCTAGTGATCTTTTGTTTTAATAGTTATCTTAATGCCTATGAGGTGGTTATCTCAATGAGGTTTTGATTTGCATTTCCCTAATGACAAGTGATGTTGATTGAGCATCTTTTCGAATGCTTATAAGCCATCTGTGTATCTTCTTTGGAGAAATGTCTATTTGAGTCCTGTCCCTATTTTTTAAATTTTAAAAATTGTCCCTATTTTTTGTTGTTGTTAAGTTGTAGGAGATCTATATATTTTCTTGATATTAATTCCTTGTCATATTTATGATTTCAAAATATTTTCTCCTGTGGCTCACATTTTCACTCAGTTCATGGTGTCCTTTGGCACACAAGTTTTTAATTTTGATGATGTCTAATTTATTTTTCTTTTGTTGCCTGTGCTTTTGGTGTCATACCCAAGAAATCATTACCAAATCCAGTGTCATGAAGTTTTTCCCCTGTATTTTCTTCTAAGAATTTTATAGTTTTAGCTCTTCATTTAGGTCTTTGATTCATTTTGAGTTAACTTTTTGTATATGGCGTTAGGTAAGGGTCCAACTTCATTTTTTTTTAGTGGATATCCAGTTTTCTCAACACAATTTGTTGAAAAGACTGTCCTTTTTCCATTGGAGATTCTTAGCACTCTTGTCAAAAATCATTTGGCCATATATTTAAGGGTTTATTTTGAGGTTCTCTATTCCATTGGTCTGTGTATCTGTCTTTATGCCAGTGCCACACTGTTTTGATGACTGCAGTTTTGTAGTTTAAGTTTGGAAATTAGGAACTGTGAGACTTCTGAGTTTGTTCACCTTCCTGTGGTCTCACTATGTTAGGGGACATTTAAAAAGAATACAACCAATGTTGTAAATCTCTGGAAAGAGAAGTGTAAATAATTTTCTAGTTTTCCCACCGTGTAAAACAATACAAAACAAAAACCCTTTGACTCTAGATATTTTTCACAGACAGGGAAATCATTTGGATAATATGTAAGAGCCTCTATTGCTTGAATTAATCAAGTAAGCCATTTATTTATTCAGCAAATATTTAATGAACATCTACTAGATACTAGTCATTTTGCTAATTCGAAATATACCTGTTACCAAGATTTTCCTTGCATGATCATGACTTACTAAGATATGAACTCTTAGTTCCAGGGTCCCACATGGTGGATTTGCTAATATCATGGGTGGAAGTGGATTGCAGAACTTTACAATTGCTGCTGTGCCATATACTCCAAATCTTCTACCGACTTCAAGCACATGGTATGTTAAATTGGTTTATTTAAATGCATTGCAAATTGTTCTGATTAATTTTGAATGATCAAGGTCTAACTACTGTATTGCTGCATTAAGAGGAAAATCTCAACAGTGATCTCTATTCAACATTTTGTAATCACTGATAAATAAGTAGCTAGATAGTTTTTTGCCTTCCCCTTTTTTGGTAGGGAAAATGTTTGAGGAAACTACCTACCTATGCTCTAATTGAATATGTATAGTTCAAGTATCACTAAAGTTACACTGTCATAAGTATCACTGAGTTACACCATCATTTCAAACTAAATTGCCCTATTGCTTATTTATTTTAGGCGGAAGGGAACTTATTTTCTTCTACATTTGCATGCTAAAGGAAACTGCAATGCAGCAGGGTTTTTTTTTTTTTTTCTTGCGGTATGTGGGCCTCTCACTGTTGTGGCCTCTCCCGTTACGGAGCACAGGCTGCGGACACGCAGGCTCAGCAGCCATGGCTCACGGGCCCAGCCGCTCCGCGGCATGTGGGATCTTCCCGGACCGGGACACGAACCTGTGTCCCCTGCATCAGCAGGCAGACTCTCAACCACTGCGCCACCAGGGAAGCCCTTTTTTTTCCTTTTTAAATACTACTTCAGGGTTTTCCAATTTGATGGCAAATTTAAGAGGGTGGTTTTACGTTAATTTTGAGTAGTGTTTTCACTGCTAGACAAAACAATAAAAAATTTCAGAGATTTCTTAGTTAATAGTGGTATGTTTTTCTTTTAAAGCATCAACATGCTCAAGTTACCTGAATACCCAAGTAAAGAAATACTCAAGGACAGGCTTCTTGTGGCACTACATTGTGGCAGCTATGGTTACACAATGGCATAATGAAGTCTGGAAAATTCATCTGACTGCTGAAGCGCAATGCAGAGTCGCAGAAGTAATTTAGGAAACCGTCAACAGAAAAGCAGCCTAAATGCAGCCCACGGGCAGGGCTGATGTTTAAAATTCATAAAGGGTCAGGTTTTCTTTCTTCCCCCTCTCTTTTCCCTTTTATGTTTTCTCAGTTTGTGATACAATTAGAAAATATAAATCACAGTAGTCTTCATTTAAAAAATGCTAATTGAAAATAGTAGAAACTGTCCTTTTTCATATTTCTTTAATCTTATCCAAGAGTGTGTTAGGGCAGAATCTTATTCTACATTCCATGTCTGCTATGTTACTGTTCTGTTAAAAAGGTGTTGTCTCCTTTATTTTTCTATATAGTAAATTAATTAGGACATCCAGCTTGGTATGTCCTATTGCATGTAAAGTGCCGTTTATATTTTGGAAAACTATTGTATAGAATGGATTAATTTACATTGTGTATAAAGCCACAAATATGTATTTTCCCATATTGAATCTATATTGCAGTGATGTTTTCTAGCCTTTCAGTATTTTAATATGTAAAGTTTAGACTGATGTGACTAATAAACAGCTGATGAAATGACATCTAATTTATATATTAAAGCTTATGCTATATTGTATGAATTATTTGCATCTTCCAGTGGTCAGTTTTTCACATACATATATTGTCTCAAAGTTTTTCTTATGCCTTAATTTATATTTTAGATAAAATTAAAATACGATATTTTACTGGGTTTCTTTTCGTTACTATTGTTTTATCTGTGAGCTCTAATGATACATTTGAAAATGTAATCTGATGTGCAGATTACAATTTAAGTTTGTAATTTTTCCGTAAACTTTCTTTTTATTATTAGAATGTTGAGTTCAAGTAATGTATACGTAATACAAAGCAGTGGGTTTAATTTTAGGGTGTCTTTTTTTTTTTTTTTTTGGCGGTGCACGGGCCTCTCACTGCCGTGGCCTTTCCCGCTGCGGAGCACAGGCTCTGGACGCGCAGGCCCAGGGCTATGGCTCACGGGCCCAGCCGCTCCGCGGCATGTGGGATCTTCCTGGATTGGGGCACGAACCTGTGTCCCCTGCATCGGCAGGCGGACTCTCAACCACTGCGCCACCAGGGAGGGAAGCCCCTAGGGTGTCTTGGAAAAGACACAGTTGAGTAGTTACAGCATACCTTTTAGGGGAAGTAGGAACACTCAGACATTTAAAAATACTAACGGGAATTTGTAATGTTTAGGACCTTGCCTTTGGAAACTAAAAATAGATTATCCAGTGGCATCATTATTGGTAAAATGACTCTTATACGCATATTTTCTGATATGAGCAGCCACTGTATTTGTCACTGACAAATGTAGACAATGTATATATGTCAATATAGGCAAATATGTATTGTATATACATGTATTTAGGCATATATGTTGAAAGCTTTGCTAAGTCATAAAACTTCTTTAATACATGTTTTTTGGTCCTCTTTTGTTATTGTGGGGTTTTTTTTAAATATTAAGAAAACATCTCTCAACAGATTACATTAAAAACTAAGAAATCTTTTAAAATTACTATTAGCCCTAAAATTAGGATTCAGATGCATTATTTACAACAAATGAAGCTAATAATTTTTAAAATGTTGGTTTTTGAAATTTAATTGTACAAGAGGTCATTGCCTTCTAACTTCAGATAGGTAACTGATTTATTTAATATTACATTGCTTATAATTTTAGTATTTACAAACATTTATTTCTGTTTATAATCATACATTGGCTTTGTCAGATTGGTTCTTTTGCAGGTATTTATGGAGAGGAGATAATAAAACATTAAAAATCTCATGGCTTTATATCCATGAATTTGAATATTTTTTTATATAGAGCTAGCAATTTTAGGGTTTATTCTTTTATATTATCTTTAGTTTCTAAACAATAAGAATTTAGCTAATATAAAAAGATTTTATATGGATTAAAAATCCTATTTAAACTAGAGGCAGCAAGTGTTTTTAATTCTATTCCCACAATTTCTTCTGTAAGTAGATGGATATGTTGAAGGCAAATATAAAAAAATGATTAGAGATTTTCTTCTCCTTTGGGTAAAAGAAGATTACACTAACAAGAAAATAACTCTTACAACATGTGGTAGTTTCATATAAGGAAGAAAACAGAAATACAGCACTTTACAGGAATCAAACTAGAAGGCAAGGGAGCATATTGTAGGAAACTGATGAATGAAAACACCTGGGCAAGAGTAGATTAAGTTATTCAAATAGTTTGTGGGGATAGTGACCACGTAGTTAATAAAACCCATCTTCTGATTCATCCAAAAACGTAATGTAATCTAATGAAATCCTAGTTTTACAACAAGATGCTAAACACAGCCGGTTGTGGTGACGTCTTTGTTGGCTTTGGTGGGGCAATGATAGCTTTAAACATAGGTCACACGTTGGAGGCTCAACAGATGAGTCCCACTCACACATGTGTTTTGTTTGTTACACCAATTCTAAATTTTTCGTGAGTTGTCAACATTTTAAAAATCTGGAGGTTTCATGCAGAAGTCCAGATTTTTGGCTTTTGTGAGAAATCTGACAGTTTAACATTGGGCAGAGATTCCTAGAAGGCATTATTAGTAGGCTGGAATTGAGTAGAAGCTGTTTCTTGCAATGACTGAACATGCTCTCCAGTTTGCCATTTTCTTACCCCAGCCTGCTTCACTAATTTATTTTCCTGGCCGTTGACAGCATCGGAGTTTGCTTTTAAAAAAAAATCTGTGTTGATTAGAAATGTTCCCCTGGAGTGTAAAGTGATACAAATTCTTTGGAAGGCGATTTGGCAATATCACATTTTTAAAATGTACACCATAGTCTTTGAATCAACAATTCTACTTATAAGAATTTATCTATGGAGATACTTATTCCCATACATGACATATTTGTACAAGAATGTTCACTAAGGACTTGTTATAGAGAAAACCAGAAATAATTTAAATATCGTTAAGGGGTTGCTAATTGTGTTATGTAAATACAATAGAAAATTAGTATGTACAAAGAATGCAGTGGATGTATACATACTGATTCGTAAATGTTTCTAAGGTACATTAAGTGAAATAAGGTGTATAGAAGTGTTATTAGTGTGTAAATACAGTATACATAGGGTTATATGCAAGAAAAGTTTGTGGCCCAGAGACTTGCAATATCTGGGAAAACGTAAGATGGGATTAAGACTTTTTCACTATATAACCTCTTTTTCCTGTTTGTCTAAATCACAACCCTGTGTTATTTTCTCTATGATATATATTAAATGTCCAGAATCCTAAATCAAGAGAAGACTCAGTAATAGGTTTTATTGGATCTATAAAATGCCATAGCAATAGTAATAAGTAATGTTTTCATAATCACAAAACTTATAATATGATTAATTTAAAATGAGTATCCTAATTAAACTCTCAGAAACATAGTCAAAGAAAGGAATGCTCCTTTGTCCACAAAGCTCTGTTTCCATATTGCCTGATAATTAGCACTGTTTATAGCTCTCTCAAATTCTATTATTTATTTATTTGAATTTACACTGCCCCCAATTTTCCTTTTTTTTTTTTTCCCTTTTTACGCGGGCCTCTCACTGCTGTGGCCTCTCCCGTTGCGGAGCATAGGCTCGGGATGCGCAGGCTCAGCGGCCATGGTTCACGGACCCAGCCGCTCCGCGGCATGTGGGATCCTCCCGGACCTGGCACGAACTTGTGTCCCCGCCATCGGCAGGCGGACTCTCAACCACTGCGCCACCAGGGAAGCCCTTCCTTTTTTTAAAATAACAAAAAGTGGTACTTATTTAACATGGGAAAATCTGGAAATCATGGATTCATGTACTGACTTGAAAAAAGCAATAAATTATACTACCCAACAATTGTATTTCCTTCTAATCTTCCTCAATGCATTTTTTCAATAGTTGTGTTCATAAAGAACATAGCATTTAGTATTTTCTTTATTCAGCATTATATATTAAACATATCCTATGTTATTACAGCTTATTTGTAAACTTTTTAAAAAATGATGGCATGATATTCTGTTATACAGATGTTTCATAATTTACTTGATCATATCTCTAAAATTTTTAACACTTAGATTTCTAATATTTTTTGCTTTTATAAAAGGTGGCCTCTTTCAACACTAGTTATAGTCTCGGAGTAGTAACATTTTCTGGGTTATTTGTTGAAATGTTCATCAATTGCTCCATAGTTGTGGAATTACTGTTTGAAGGCTCAGGGAGGGGCTGTTGGAACAGAGAACCCTTAAGCAGGACTGATAGGATTGTTCCAACAGCATGATTAGGGCTATGTACCCTCCCAGAATGTAAAAGGGTTAGAAGGAGGTAGAAAGCTGTGACAAAGGTAGAATCGTTTTTTTTTTTTTTGCAGTATGTGGGCCTCTCACTGTTGTGGGCTCTCCCGTTGCGGAGCACAGGCTCCGGATGCGCATGGCTCACGGGCCTAGCCGCTCCGTGGCATATGGGATCTTCCTGGACTGGGGCACGAACCCGTGTCCCCTGCATCGGCAGGCGGACTCTCAACCACTGCACCACCAGGGAAGCTCAAGGTAGATTAGTTTTAATAATTGCTTACTTCCAGTCTTCTTCCCAAGAATAGGGAAGGAAATTCATCTTCTATGTGACACAAGCCCCAGTCTCAGGACCCAGAACTCAAGCATTTAATGTTATGTTATATAGTTCATCTACATCAAGGGTCACTTACGTGCTTATGGGTTAAACTAAAAACTTAGCCTCCATTTATAAAGTTTCCCCAAAGTGGACTTACAGTCTTTTGGAGTGCAACCTTTTTGTCAACTGGAGAAAGTGTAATAGCTGTCTTTATGAGTGGGCATTTAGCTAATATTAAAATTTTGGTTATTTTCACCACAACTTAGGCATATCTATGTATATCTATAGTCACAGTTGTTTTTTTGTGTGAAACATGTTCCCCGGTTTCCTATGTATTTTACAGTTGTTAGGCAACAAACTTACTTTTAAGGTTAACAATAGTAACAGAAATCCCAATTTTATAGTTTGGTTTAAGATATTTTAATGTGGACAAGATTTCTGTTAGAATGTCCTTTGTGAAATTCTTAGGTCTTGGATTATGGTTACTTGTCTATTGGTCTGGTGCAAATTGGCACAAATTAATTTAAAATCAGTCCTTTCATTTTAAAGATGAGAAAATTTGAGACTGGAGAGGCGATGACTTCCTTAACCAAGGAAGAATTTAGAACTTCGATTTTCTGATTTGAAATCCACTAGGTTTTCTTTTACTCCATGCTGTCTCTTTATGACATAACCGCATTTATAAAAAGACTTTTAGAAGAACACCTGCAGCCTACTACATGTAAGACAAACCTGTTGGGAAACTATAACTTAATAAGCTGAAAGTTAAGAGTGATTAATTGGACTCTATTTCTTTTCTCCCACTATGCCACAATAAGCTAGGGTGGGTACTTTACCATTTCAGGAGGAAAAAGAACAGATGTCAGATTGTAGATCATGGGTAGTCATTAACTTTTATTATCTTTATAAAAATGTTCAATTTCAAGCATACTTGGTGCTTGGAAAGACATTGTGCCTCTAATGTTGCAAAACCATTAAAACCATAAACAGAATATAATGACTATAATGGTATACTTGTGTGAGTGCATCGAGGGGATGCACTCCCCCTCGATGTTGAGTGAAATGGAGGGGAAGTAGTCCTAGGTGGGTGCTGGTTATACAGTTAGTGTAGAAAACTTTTTAAATCAATTCAACAAATTCCCTTTAATGCCTTCTATGTATTCAATACTGGTTTAGGGACTGTGACCAGGCCCTGCCCTCAAAGAAAATAAAATTCAGTTGGGCAGATGGAAGGCCTACTTGACCAGGTTTTAAAACTGCTGTGTAGCATATGATTAAGTGTAAAAACCAGCTACAGAAAAGTATTGGTGCAGGGGAAGAAGGGTTTAATATAGACTGAGTGTCCAAGGCAGCTTTAAGCATCTGACCTAATTGAATTATTAAATTGCCCTCTAGATTTGGAGACAAATAAATTGATTAGCCTGTTGATTGAGCAACTAACTGAAAAGCTTAAACATGATAAACTTAGAAAAAAAACCTAATGTGTGCTAGTCATTGAGTTCTAAAAGATTTCATTAGTGTATTATTAGCTTGCTCAGTTCTATGTTCTAGTTATTCCTTGAGAATTCTGATCTGGTGGCTTTCATGATTTGGAGGCTGTTGTGTCCACAAGGCTCTACATTCTTCTGAGAAGAGTGGCCATATCTGATTCTTTTTGATAAGCTTATTGAAAAAGTGGGGAAGAGTGCTTGAAGTGATGTCTATACAGTATTCAAGTAAAATTAATATTCTCAGCCAAATTCTAAAATAGTATGAAGGTTCCTCAGAAAATTAGAAATAGAACCAGCATATGATCCAGCAAGTCCACTTCTGGATGTTTATCTGAAGAAAATGAAAACACTCTAAAAGAAATCTGTGCCCCCATGTTCATTGCAGCATTATTTACAATAGCCAAGATATGGAAGCAATCTAAGTGTCCATAGATGGATGAATCGATAAGGAAAATGTGGTACATATATACAGTGGAATATTCTTCAGCCATAAAAACAAATGAGGTCTTGCCATTTGTGACAACATGGATGGACCTTGAGGGCATTATGCTAAGTGAAGTAAGTCAGAAAGGTGAACACCATATGATCTCAATTATATGTGGAGTCTTGAAAAACAAAAAAACAAGTTCTCAGAATAGATTGGTGGTTGCAAGAGGCAGGAGGGTGGAGGGTGGGCAAAATGGGTGAAGAGGGTCAAAAGGTATAAACTTCTAAAGTAAATAAGTCATGGGGATGTAAAGTACGTCATGGTGACTATAGTTCATAATATTGTATTGCTTATTTTAAAGTTGCTAAAAGAATTGATCTTAAAAGTTATTGCAAGAAAAATATTTGTATGGTGACAGATGTTAACTAGACTTACTGTGGTGATCATTTTGCAATATATACAAATATTGAATCAATATGTTTTACATCTGAAACATAATGTTATATGTCAATTATATCTCAATTTTTAAAAAGATATCTCTGGATTGGAAAAATAAGAATTAAAAAACAAGATGGAACTTAAACAGCTAAATGTTAAAGTTTTATATCTTGATTCCAAAAAAAAGTTGAAAAATATAGGGAACATGTGGCTTGAGAGTAATTAATGAGGGGGAAACTACCCTGAGGATTTTCGGGGACCACTAAGTAGCCTCATAAAAGCCAACAATGTGACACGAATGAATGCTAAATAGCAAAGTATCTAGCTGCATTAATAACCCTCTTTGTTTCTTGCCAAAGAGAGATAGTAGTCATACTGTTTTTTTCTTCTCAGGCTACATATGGAGTATATATATCCAGGTAGAGCAGGGTTTCTCAGCCTTGGTACTATTGACATTTTTGACTGGATAATTCTTTGTTATAGGGGCTGTCTTGGGCACCGTAGGATGTTTAGCAGCATCCCTGGCCTCTACCCACTAGATGTCAGTAGTATCCGCCCCCGAGTCATGACAATCAAAAATGCCTGCACACATTGCCAACTGTCCCCTGGGAGACAAAATTGCCTCTAGTTGAGAGCCACTGCGTTACAGGTGTCTCTGCAGACAGCTATTCTCACAAGGGACACTTTGATGTCGTGGCATCTGACTCTAAGGTTGGCTCCTTTAGAGTTGGGCTGCTTTTGATTCTGCCAGGCATCTGGGTGCACCACCAACCCAGAACCGTTCTAAACCCTATTCCTATCCTGACGTTTCTTTGGTACCACTCCAGTGATGTGCATTTGGGCTAGAGACCCAAATGAAGGTCTGTTCTGTGGTTATGAATTCTTAAGAGAGACTTTTTTCCTCCTCTCCTAGCACTAGGGATTGAGAAATTAGTCTTTCTTATTATCTCTGACGTAGGGGGCAGTGGATCTGTGGGTCACTGAGGTCTCCCACTCCCCACCTTGCTCAGGCCCTGCACTTTGTTTGACTTGTGTCTCCATCCCCACAACCCTATGAAATCAGAGAGCCAAGTCCTCAGGATCAGTGAATATTGTCAGACTTCACCGTTCAGCTTGCCTCTCTAGGCCCACATTTTCTTGTAATTGTAGGCACCTCAGTATTCCTTCCTTTTCTTTTTTAAATTAAAAAAAAAATTATTTTTGGCTGTGTTGGGTCTTCGTTGCCGCGTGCGGGCTTTCTCTAGTTGTGGCAAGTGGGGGCTACTCTTTGTTGCAGTGCATGGGCTTCTCATTGTGGTGGCTTCTCTTGTTGCGGAGCACGGGCTCCAGGTGTGTGGGCTTCAGTAGTTGTGGCACGTGGGCTCAGTAGTTGTGGCTCGTGGGCTTAGTTGCTCCGCGGCATGTGGGATCTTCCCGGACCAGGGCTTGAACCCGTGTCCCCTGCATTGGCAGGCGGATTCTTAACCACTGAGCCACCAGGGAAGCCCCTCCTTACTTTCTTGCCAGCTTGTTAGCATGTTTTTAAAAGTTTTTTCCTTTTAATTTTATGCATCAATTTTAGGTGTTTTTCAGTGAGAGGATCAGTTAGACTGACTATCTAGGCTGTACTATGGCCTGATGTGGAAATACTCATTATTGTTTTTAGAAAAATTAATGAAATTTCTCAGAATTCAGAAGTCTTCCCAAATTCATCATTATTGCCACACAATAATCAGAGCACAAGTTGGAGAATCAGTTTGCCTAGGCTGGAATCTTAATTTTAACATTTACTAGCTATGTGGTCACAGGTAAGTTAATCAACCTCTCGTTGCTTCAGTTTTCTCCTCAGAAGAACAGTAGCTATTTCATAGGGTTATGATGAGAATTTAATAACTATACATAAAGCATTTAGAATAGTGGAAAACATTAAGTGCTTGATACATTATACATTAGTTTTTTTTTTTTTTTTTGGCCGTGCCACATGTCTTGCAGGATCTCAGTTCCCCGACCAGGGACTGAACCCAGGCCCACAGCAGTGAAAGCCCAGAATCCTAATCACTAGGCCACCAGGGAACTCCCTAGCTCTTACTATTCCCATTATTATCATTCCTTCATATACCTTCTAGCTAACCTACTTTTTCATTGCCCTTTGATTTCACTGGCTACGTATCAATATTTTTCTTAAAGCTCTCCTCCAACTGTTAATAAGTGGAGGTCACTCTCAAAGAACACTTGTCCCATCACTTAGGGAGAACTGGAGAATTTTCAGCACTGCCCTCTACCAGACCCCACACATTTAGTGCTGCCTCCACTTCTGCTGTTTCCTTATCTGAAGTGTGAAAGAGTTCTCTGTAGGGAACAGAGGGACCCTGACAGTGCTGCCCTACTCAGGAATAGGACCTCACCACTGCTATCTCTCCCTAACCCAGCTACCCTAGACTAACACTAGAACAAAACCTCCAATAACAAGATTTCCAGCGTTGGGAAGACCTCAAAACTTGAAGTCATCAGATCTAGGTTTGAGTCTCAGTCCTGTGAGTTACTAATGATGTAAATGATGCTACCATCTCTATTGACCTCTCAGTGTTGTTGTGCTAGCTAAACAAGATAAAGTACTTAAAGATCTTGGTAACAGTAAAGCCCTAAATTGGTACGGGCATTATTAAGAGGTTGGGAACCCTTGTTTAAAGGATAGGAGGTCATTAAAAACAACAAGGCAAAGGTTTGTTTACATCTTGAGGAATGGAGCACACTGTTGGTAGGTGCTTGTGAGGATAGTGGGTTATATGACAGGAAGCCTGGTGGATGTAATATCATTAAACATGAACTGACATCACCACGCACAGGAGGGTACTCCTCCACCAGACCGAAAGCAGTGATCATTAACCTATGCACAAGAGGCTAGAGTTTGTGTGTCAACACAGAGTTCGGCTGTTACGTACTTATTCCTCTAAGTACTCGTGACATGCTACGTCAAGAGTTCAGCAGCTGAGTTTCACATGGGGCCGTGTGATTCATCAGGATTGTTAGCATCCTCCAGGAATAACTTCCCCGAGTTGACTGCCTTTGACAGATCAGTTTGCTTAGATTAAAAAGCAATTGCCGCTGTCTAGTCAAATTTTAACACTTTGGCTAGAAGAAGCTGAACTCTAACTCTGTCCAGTCTATAGAAACACCTTGATGTGAAAATTACATCGAATGTAGTGAAGAGAAAACTGAGTTAGCAATACTCCGGGGTATGGTTTTGTAATAACATGAAGGAGTGTAAATGCCAAACAAAAGTGACCCTAGGCATATGTGGGGGGGGGGGAAGTGTATTTTGCTTTTAATAGCAACTGTATCTGTGCCCCATGTACTGGGAAGGTGGTGATGGATGTGTGAGGTACCACTCTGCTCCACATTCATACAACACTGACCACCGTTAGAACTGGAGTAGGAAGGACTCATCTTCTAGCTGAACAATGGAAAGTATGTGGGGATACAGGCAGGGGTCTCACACTTCCCCCTTTCTGAATGGACCCGGGAATTTAATAGAAGAAACAATACTATCAAGGAGAATGAAATAGCAGTATGATAAGATTTAAATCATCTTTTAAAAAAATGGGTGGAATATCTCATTTAAGTGAAACATAAGCCTAATGCCTGACATTACATTCCCAGCCTGCATGAGCAGTAGATTAACAAAAAAAGAGGCTGAAATGTCGTTAAGCTGACATCCAACCTGTCTCTGGTGGATGGGCCAAATAGAGTGACACGAGTATGAGTAAGAGGAGAGTCTCATACCATCGCTTTTATCACAGCTTCCTTTTATATTTAGGCTTCTTGATCTCGTTGAATGTGGAGGCTGCCTGAGAGAAGGAGGAGATGAGAAGCCTCGCTTGATGGGCTCCTATCTACTTTCTTAGGAGTCTAAGTCCCCTGAGGGTATTATCCACACACGGACCTAGGCTACAGAAAGCCTTGGTTATACAGTTTTATTTTTAGTGAATTTGTAGTGTATTTTTGTCAACAAAGAGCATCATTACCATGTCCATCTATGAGTATATGTGTCGAGCTGTGTGACCATCATGATGACAGAGTTTAGACCATTTTCTTCACTGCAAAGGAACCCAGGCATCTACGAGCAGTGTGTCCAGGAATGAATGCCGGGGGAGAACGCCATGTACACGGAGGATAGCAAAGATCATCACAGTGCCTGCCACTGGGAAGAGAAGTCCAAACATTCTGCCCACTGCATCTTGGTATCAGAGTCACCAAGGAAAACACAACACTGTCAAGTGCTGCCCGGAGCAAAGCTTTTACTCACACAGAATAGATGGAGCAGCGAGATGCGCTCTAACAGGAAACGCCGGGCACTTCTAGCTAGCGCTGCCCCCGCAGCAGCTGACACACGGCAGGCGGCCTTCACACACCCATCTCGGCCCACAGCAGAAGTACCTCAACCTCTCCTCTGTGGGTCTGAAATACTGAAATAAGGGGGTGCACCTGAGGGCCACTGAACAGAACAAAGGACCACTCACTGAGTCTGAAACAGCCTGGCCCACAGCCAGACAGCGCGGGCAGCACCAGGGAGGCGGCGAGGCGGTGGCCACGTGGTGGAGGACAATGACCAAGTAGCAGAGCAGTTCTGAGAAGCCCGACACACACTGGTCCACCCTTCGCCGCAGAGGCAGCTCCGGCCCGCCCTTCCACGAGCCGCTCGGCCTCTACCAGCTCTGGATGCGCAGGCGCCCTGCGAGGAGCCGCTCGGGGGCCCAGTGCGTCTGCGTGCGAGCGCGGGTCCTAAAGCTCCCGGGAGCCGTGCGGGAAGCCCAGGGCTGAGTGACCCTCTCCTCGCTGCTGCTGCTGCTGCTGCTTCTGCGGGGGCTGTAGCGGATGCGCAGGGGGGCTGCTCAGCAGCTCCTCGGCCTCCAGCCCTCTGGGGGCAGTGCTCGGCGCGTCGCGGGCCTCCGAGGGGCCTAGGAACGCGGCCTCCGCTTCGCTCACCTACAGCTGGTCCTGTGCACCTTTCGCCCCTGAGGGGCTCCCGTGAGGAGGCGCACTGCAGCCCACGCCCTGGTGCCGCGTGAAGGTGGGCAGCCAGCCCGCCAGCTGGTCCACTGGCGCCCGCCCCAGTAGCCCCAGCAGCTGCCCGGTGCTCAGCGCTCGCTGCATCAGGTGACCGTGGCCCACGCCACCTTGTCCTCCGGGCCCACCGCAGGCTCCGCCTCCTGGCTGAGGCCGGCTCCCATGGGCAGCTGCCCTGGCCGCTCCTAACGCTGTGCCTCAGCACCTGCTGGGCCATGGCCACCCACGGCTGGTAGTCCATCTGGAAGGAGCTCTGTGCCGATGGCCTGGGGTTCTCGGTCTGGGCTTTCTCCTCCAGACTCGAAAAGGAAGCACGCCCAGGAGTGGATGACTGTGGCGTGGTCCAGCCATGGCCGCCACTGCTATCTCTGTGGCAGGGAAGAGCCCCCTGGAGACTGTCGGGCCCTGGCTCCTGGCTGGGGTCCAGGGGATCTGCAGGGGCCACGGCCGGCCCGGCCCTGCCTGTGCTTCTCGTGCTTTGGCACAGATGTGCTCCATCGTGGGGAAGCCCCGGAACTGGAAGGTGTAGACAGCAGTGAGTACCAGCGTCATGTAGGCCCCTCCAGCTACCTTCAGCAGCTTTCGCCACAGGCTGTAGACCTGGAAGAAGGTGAGCAGAGCAGGAAGAGGAACAAGGAGACGAGCAGATGAGTCTGGATGAACATGATGCCTCAGACCCCCTTCGACATGATCGAGTGTTAGGACTGGCCTCCCATCCCCCAACATCTCCTTCAACAAGCACATCGGCACTGGGACCATCAGGGCAGAGGGGCAAAAACTCGCTTGATCTTGATTTTCAGTATGAATACAGACTGTGAAAGTGGGGCCTCACAATCCTCCTGACCTTTTGAGTTTTAAGTAGGAGGTGCCAGAAAAGTTACCAGAGCTACGCAACTGACTTGTGGTGACGAAGCCTTCATAGCGATGCTGCTTCTCCGTCCTTTGCCGTTGGCTCTTCCTATCATTGTGAAGCACAGTTTACCAAGCATTGGATTGTTAACCCACTAACAGGGAACGTGAGCTGGGATGTCTCCGTCGTGGGACAGGTGAGTTTCACCCTACTGATGATGTGTTGTTGCCATGGTAATCCTGTTTCGTGTAAGAGGAACTGCCCAGTCATTTTAAATAATCACAGTTCTGGAATTCACTTAAAGTTCAAAGAAGTGTACTGAGCTTCACACGTATGAAGTCGATTTTGCAATTTGAATGGAAAGTTTAACTTTCTACAGTCATGTTTAGGTACTCAGAATTTTGGAGATCATCTGGCTCAGGGATTACACAGCAGTCGCTCAGTGCCGGTCAATTATTGCTAGACTGGACTGAGGGCCTAGTGATGCTGGATCATCCAATTAAAAAAAAAAAAAAAAAAGGAAATCTGGAAATTTATGGGAAATCTCCAAGTTTTTAAATGGCAACAATGAATTAAAAACTTTAAAAACTCTGTTAAGATCAGGGGCCCTGCTGTTTTAGTTTATTTGTATCCTGCTTTGTCTTCAGCGTGCTGTGGATTGGTGATAGATGTAGCTAAAGAATATAATTGAAGGAGTTCTAGGAGATTATATCTTAACACTGACACAGACAGGAAAAAAATGGTCAACTTTAGCTTTTTAGTATAAATATTGGCTATTTAGAACCAGTTAGCTATTAAGAAGCTATGTCAGTGAACTTTCTTCCCTCTTTAAGCTTTCACACTTGATTAGCCAGTTATTTATAAAGTTGGATCTTCAAAGACACTTTATGTTAGGCCTGGGAGTTGTCCCTTTTACTCAGCTGGAACTTGACAAAATGCCTTAAAATCAAGCATTTATTCTCCTACTCAGCTCAAGTTTTAAGGACTGGTATGTTGTGGAAGCGAGGCTCTTGTAAAGAAGCATCCTGGGCACTTTGACATTCAAGGTGAACGGCCTGGGATACATGCCCATGGAAAGTCCAGCACCATTATTCAAAGCAATATATTTAAAGCTATACTTGGAAGTGACTAAAGATGCATTTAAAAAATTGAGAATGGGTCCTTTTTTTTTTTGGAGCTAGAGATAGAATATCCCTTGTGATCTTTTTCTTCTTGGTTGATCTTGGGATTTGATTTCTCTGTTCAGAAAAAGAGCTGGGTTGAGCATTTTGCTCTCGGAAGTGTTTTGAGCTCTTTACAGATGACTGCCATGGTCCTTAGTTTCCTGATTCCTTTCTTACTTGAGATTTCCTTCCTGGGGAAACTTTGTCTCATAGCAAAAGAATGAAGCCCTCTGGCCACATCCTGTCATTCTGGTGTGTGGCCAGTCTTTTACAAATCTCAGGAAAAGGCAAGGTGAAGTAGGCTCCTAACCCTTCTCTTTTGTACCTATAAATATTTAGAACTAGAAGCCTTTGAACCAACGCAACTGGGTGTCTAAATATGTTTTGCCAAGTAAGGCAGTCTTTTTAAAATGGGGCTATTTAATGGTAAAAATGGAAATCTTGAACAGTTAGCCAGGGAGAATGCCTGGTGCTGGAAAATTTTTTAAAAATGTGGTGTAAGACTCTCTTGCTGAAAGACTGCAGTGCTTTTCCTCCCTTGTGTGTGACTTCTGTTTTGTACCCCATTTAGGCAATATAGATTTTTTTCCCCCTTAATGAACAAGCAATTGAAGTATACATTTTATGTGCCAGTAAGGTGACTATGAGACACTTCTGAAAATTAGCCACTAGCAAGTACATTTCATGTGTGAAGCAACTCTCTGGCAGCTGGATTTAGATTAAAATTGAGAATGTCCTAAGCTAGCTTTCAGAATCTTAATTCCATGTGGAACCCCACCAAAACTTTTGGCATTAAATGGAGCATGGTATTAATGTTTGAAATGTACGTCGCACTGGATGAGTTGGCTGGCCTTTCTGATAAAAAGTGAGTCCAGAGGCTAGACACCTGGTGGTGGTGTTTATGCAAAATATATTGTCAAATTGCAGCCTATAGAAAAGTAATGATCGTTGTTCTCTTTAGCTGCCATTACTCCCAGGAGCATATTATTTTCTGCTCACTAGTCAAAATTATGTTAAATGACAATAATAATAATAATAGACAAGCTTCACAGGGTTTCAAACCTACCATTACCAGTTGGTTGTTCTTAGGGAATGTGACTTATCTCTACTTTGTGATGCTGCAGTTTCTTTCTTTTTCACGCGCATAGCTAAGATCCGCTCAAAGCATAAAGGAGGAGGATGTATGTTTTTCAAATGCTGACTTCCGTTTTACCACCTGCTTTTATTTATAAAAAAGAACATGTTGTATTTCTTCCTCTTCTGAATGTAATTTATTCCATTTCAGTGTGCTTTCCAGTTCTGGTTAATATTTATTTCTTATTTTGAAGGCATTCTTTATAATTTTCATCAGATTCTTAGTTTTACTTTTGCAAACCTTAAGATCCGTGATTTCAGATTATTATTTCTTTACCCATTATAAATAACCTTTTTGTATTTAATCTAATGGAGCTTCAGAATACTTAAATTGATGAAGATAGTATGTGTAACAGTGGTTTCAGTCTACCACGATAATTCTGTTTGAAATATTCTGAATTTGAACTTAAAGAGGGTAGATGTGATTTGATCTGAATATCTTATCTATTCAGGCCAAATCTATAGGTTAGAGTAGGAAAGAGGGGCTGGTAACCATTCATCTCTCCTCTGTCTGGAAAACTTTTACCCCTTTCTTTTGTACATTTGTTAAATCCTACTTATCTTTCAAGCATCTTAGCATAGGTAGCATTCATTACGTGTTCCACAAGTTCCTTACATTGATGCCTAATGAAAAGCTTCTTTCATGCAATGTACCTTTAAATATGGGGAGTTTTAAACGGTCCACCTTGGGAGCATCCTTTCAATAGCAGGTTGAAGAGACTTTCCCCACATTGCTACTGTCAAGGAGAACCTAGACCTGTGTTAAAGGAGGTAGTACAAAGCAATTTGTGTCGATGAAAAAAATCTAAACTTTGTTGAAATCACTATATTGCTCACCAACAAAAAAGGAGACTGTCATTTTGAAGACCTTTTCCAGTGACTGAACTGCCATTTGGCTGAATTGTCCTGGCCTACTATGAGTGGATCCCTGCCCGTAAAATGAAATCTCTTTGTTCTTGTGGTTATAAGTTTTTATTCTTTGATGATAAATCTAGTCCAAAGATATTTCTTTACTGTAAATTTGTCTCCACTGAAGCGATCGTAAACAGTATCTGCTTCCATTACGGGTGGTAGAACCAAGTTCTAGCATCTTGTAGAGTAAGCATATGCACTAAGAATCAATATGTGTTTTATTAGCACCGAGAGACTCATTGGATTGATTTTTTTTTCCTTTTTACCTTTATGGGCAATTGCTATAAAAAGGTAAATTAAAAAGTTAACCATCTGCTACCTCACTTTTCATTTAAAATCTTTCATTTGATTACTCTTTCCAGGTAATCAACGCTGTCTATTCTATTCTGCTGGATAGTGAGTGAAGGTGGTTTTAATTTATAGCTTTTATTTATTTAACGGCATTGTCAGAGTCACAATCTTTATGCATCCTATTAGTAGTCTGGAAAATATTTCTTACTACATCGAAACAGAACAAAATTCAATTTAGAAATATAATTTCCTGCCATGGAGACACTTGATAACAGGGGGGAGATTAATGGAGCCCGGTGACAGAAACTTGATTTAAAGCAGGAGATTAATACTGCTTTATCAGCCTACACTGCAAGTGAATTGGCTCTGAAAGAAAAAAAATCTGTTTGAAGTTGCTGAGTTGTCGGCTTGGCTGGTTGGGAAAAGGTCTCCGGACATTTATTTTGTTATTGCTGAGTATTTGCTGCATGCTTGTCTATTTGACAACATAGGAACAAACCTGCACACAACACCAGACTTGCTTATTTACAGTAGTAACATGTTTCTTATTATTCCTTTTGATCCCACAGGAAGCTTGAATGCTGTGGAGGTCAGCTTCTGACTTAAGGGGATTATACTCAGTAAATCATGTCAAAATTAACGAATAGAGTTTTGCTGACACTCCAGTTTGGTTGGATTTAAGTAAAATGTTTAAATCGTATTTTTAATTGCAAAGCTCCTGCCCCGAAAACCCATTATAAATACTTTTTTTCCTATACTTTATAGAAGTCATTAATTTCCTTTCCCAACTACAAAAGTATGAATCTTCCAGAAGAATTTAAATCACATCTCAAGATTACCCCAGTGGGTCGGACTGCCCACTAGAATTGTTCTGAAACAAAATTTGGAGCTTGGTGAACTATTAGAATGAGTAGGAAAGGAAGTGGGTCCAAATTTTGATTTTAAAAAAATTTTTCTTCCAAGGAAGTTAGAGTATTCGTATTGCTGGGATTAAATTTTTTGAACTTGTGCTTGAGCTATATGAATTTTTAAACTTGGTATTTGTCTAACAAATCCCTCCTGAAAAATAAAAAAAGAAATAGGGTAAGTTCCTTCCCCAGTAGCTTCACAAAAATGGCTACATGTTTTTCAAAAGCTTGAATTTTTACATAATTACTTACAGACGAATTAGTTACCTTATTACTGAGGGAAGGAGATATGTTTAACAACTTTTATTGTTTTAACTGACTGAAATCTTGAAGAAATGAACTGAAAAAGTTTGCATTAATTTTTATTAAGTTCTGTAATAGAGTATTTTGCTAGAAATCAGACTAACTGGGATGTAGTTTAAGGTCATTTAAAAACGCTGTGTTCTTATGGGTATTTTTAAACCACTTTCTCTTTCCAAGAGAGCTGAATAGTAATAATAATATTGGCCTTACTATATCACAGGTTATTGAGAATATCAAATGAGATGATTTATGTAAAATGTTTAGACATATAAAGGACTACAGCAATATAAGCAATTTTACTTAAAATAGTATTAGTATATGTAGACTAAATATATTGCATTTAGGATTTTATTGGAGGAAGATACATGATTTCACAGACATCTACTTTAGTATTATGTTGGTGTAACTAACACTATCAATATTTTTTAGAATTGACCTACTGAAAGTTGTTTAGATGTTTTAAAATATACGGAGAGTAATGACCTGTAGTGCTCTTCTCTTTGGAAATAAACACATGGAATAAATGAAGTAAAAGACATGGTAGGGCCACTTTGATTTGCTCATGTTGGGCTCTCAATGCAATAAAAAAAAGAATGATAGTGAAGGATAGTGAAGATGGTCAGCCTAGTGGACGTGAGTCCTAAGGGCTCTTAGCCTGGTGCTTTGGGTGGTTCTCTGTCTGATGTCACCCATGTGGCACTTTTAGGCATTTGTTAGCTTGTGGACTCTGTTTGGTGCTTGAAAAAAATCCATATGTCTGAAGGGAATAGTAGAGCCCGTTAAAACTTTTCCTGGCTGAAGGCACATATGAAACTCCCAGGCAAAGCATCTTAAAGTGGCTATGCATTCACTCAGAGGGGAAGGAGTTGCTTTCAGGAATTTAAAGTCATTTTCAAGCCATAAGAATTTAGCAGAGAGGACAGCCTAAAAGGGTTTTTAATTTCAATGAACATGCATATGCTTTTATTCCATCTTGTTTCACTGATCCAGAGGGACCTTTAGCGAATATGCCCCTTTGACCTTTTCCTAGTCATCAAATTACCCTCATCCTGCTTTTTCTCTTTTGCGCTTCCTTTCCCAGATGGCCTTTCTTTGGTGATGCAGTTTAAATTGTGCAGTGCCTACTCCAGACATTGCCACTTGTATTAATTTTAATCCCCTCCCTTCTGGTCTTGCTGGGACACGATCATCAAGTGTGCTGACCTCTTGGGAGCCGGTCTGGGTTTTGCCTGGGGTTCATGGCAACCCCAAATATATAAACATTTTATTTTCCATCCTTGTGGGCATAGAATAGAAGATTTTGCTTCTCTTTTGTTCTTCCTTTTTTTTTTTTTTTTTTTTTTTTTTTTTTTTTTTTTTTTTTTTTTTGTGGTATGCAGGCCTCTCACTGTTGTGGCCTCTCCCGTTGTGGAACACAGGCTCCGGACGTGCAGGCTCAGCGGCCATGGCTCACGGGCCCAGCCGCTCAGCGGCATGTGGGATCCTCCCGGACCGGGG
Source organism: Phocoena phocoena (assembly GCF_963924675.1). NCBI lineage: Eukaryota > Metazoa > Chordata > Mammalia > Artiodactyla > Phocoenidae > Phocoena > Phocoena phocoena. The sequence goes on from NC_089230.1 coordinate 53,824,518, forward strand.
CACGAACCCACGTCCCCTGCATCGGCAGGCGGACTCTCAACCACTGCGCCACCAGGGAAGCCCTGTTCTTCCTTTTAAACTGCCTCTTCTCTGTGCTGAGAGTGACATTTGGAACAGGTATGAAGGTTACTGACTGCGACAGCTCATCAGCTGCCGTTATGAGTCCGAGTTGGCAAATCAAACTCGGGAGACACAGACAGGCTTTAATCTGATCCTACTCTTACTGAGCTTTCTGGAAGGGAAGACAGCAGGAGACGTAGCAAGGAGATGAAGGATCATCAGCTCATGGGGACGCGCAGCAGCTCCCCTAGTAGCTGCTTTTTTTTTGCCACCACACCCACGTGCAGGGCCAAGGTGTGTGGGGTCATCTTGTCACAAAGAGGCCACAGCCCCCTTCCCCCCTCAGTCTGGTATATGGTTTTCATCAAGCCTGAGGTCTGCATGCCAGCTTGCAGATTCCCACCCCAGGTTTTTGTTTCACACAATACAGAGGGAGACACAACTGTTCCCTATTTATCTTAACTCCACTGTTTCCTAGGAAACAGGGCCTTGGGAGACCGAGGTCATTCTCAGGCAGGCCTGCCTCAGCCAGGCCTGACATTAACCCTTTACTCACAGTCATATATGCTGCTGTCAAAATGGTAGTGTCACTAGATGCGATGCTAATGCCAAGCTTCAGTGTGCTAGTAGAGTGTCTTTAATATCAGCGTTTACCATTGTGTAGTTTCTAGGGCAACAAATAGAGAAAGCCTTAAATATCCATCCGTCCAGCCAACACTCCACATTTACTGAGTGTGCACTACATGCCTCACCTGATTTTAGGTACTGAGGATGCAAAAATCTGAATCTGAATTCACATCAGAATCTGGAGGGCAGTTCTCTCTGTATTTGAGTTCCTGCAAATCTCCAAGTTCCATGCAGAGCTGAGTGCTCTCTGTGGGAGCATGAAGAAAGCAACTCACTCTTTTGCCACTATTTTGTATCTTATAGACCTTATTCAGCCTTTGCTTATAAACGTGATCATATAGAATAGTAACTGATGTCCATAATGATGACTCTGTGATGTTGTAAGCTCATAAAGTGCCCTGTGAATCGCTGAAAACAGACCTTAGACTTATCTGCATTTTATTATATTCTAGACCACAAATATTCAGATCATCTTTGTGTTCCTCCCACTATATCAACACAGTATTGTGTGTCGAGGAAGCAAAGGATAAAGTTTGTTGAGTTAAGTCTAAATAATACCACTAGGAACACTTCACGATATTCAAGACATTAAGTTATGGAAAAATAAACAAGAGTACTCCAAATCCAAACTTACGGAGCTTATGCCTTCCAAGACTTCATATGTGCTGAAAAAACAGAATTACTAGAAACACATTAGGTAAGTCCATCAGCTGTAGTTCTGTAATAGGCTATGGAAGGGGAGAGTGTTAAGGCATGCTACGTCCCTACCCTTGAAACAGATGTCAGGGTGCATAACCGCTGCCTCACACAAAATGGATCTGGATGTCACCAGCAGATGCAGTTCTAAGTGGGGGAAGCCAGGGACCCGACCCAGTCATTCCGACTTCATTACCTAGTATACTTGTTTGTAACATGCACTGATGGTATTTATTTATTTTCCTTATTATCTGAGTGGAAAACTAATTCATGAGGCTTCTGCCAGTGTTGGGGAGAATCCAAGTTTAATGTTAGCAGAGAACCTGTTCAATGTTCAGATTTTGTTTCAACAGACAATTTCTGAGTTCCTACTAAATGCCAGGCACTTCCACATGAATTATCTAATTTGATTCTCGCTAGAAATAAGCTTCTTATAATATCTCACTTTTCAACTGAGGACATTAAGTTCAACGAAGTTGAAGAACTTGGCTGAGTCACACAGCTGGAAAACGGCAGAGCTGGAATTTGAACCCCTGTCTTTTGAGTCAAAGGATAATGTTCTATTTATTATACCACCACCAGCTGTAAGCTGAGAAAAAAAGGCAAGAAAAATTTTATGGGACTATTTAGAAGTCACCAGGTAAGACGTTGTAAAGATAAGAAGCCATAAAAACATAGTAGCATCTTTTTAGTTCCTAAAACAAAACACATTTAGTGCCTGTTCCTTGCTTTGGTGGCTTCTAGGTCTTCTGCAAATCTCATCTCAAATGTGATCACTTCAGAGGCCTTCTCTTACTTCCTTATTTTCTATCCCACTGTAATGTTTTCTTTATTGCATGTTTCTTAATTTTTACTTCATGTTTACCTCTTAAAAATCTACTTATTATCTCTTTTTGCCTTGGGCTATGTGGTTGATAAAGCCATTGTCTCTCTAGTGTCTAGCACAATGACTGCCATATGGCAGACAGTTAATAGATACTTGTGGAATTAATTAATGAGTATATGAAATATGACCAATGAATAGACCAAAAGTAGATGTCTGTCACCTTTCATCCTGATTAAAAATCAGAATTGGTGAAATCAGAATTATTTAAAATTGGCTGACTGAGCACACATTGTGGGGTTTTTTTTGTTTTTTTGTTTTGGCTGCGTGACGTGGCATGTGAGATCTTTGTTCCCAACCAGAGGTCGAACCCATGCCCCCTGCATTGGAAGTGTGGAGTCTTAACCACTGGACCGCGGGAAGTCCCTGAGCACACATTTTTAACCACCGCTCCCTCCCCCAATTCCACTATAATAAGAGTAAAAGGTTTTATTTAACAAGGAATACATCTTCAAGGGAAAGGACATCAGGAGAAGACAACAGCCATGAAATTCTGGACGCTGGAGAGCAGATGGATTCATTGCAAATGCTAAAGCAGATTTGGGAAGTCTGAACCCTGGCCCAGAGTTGGGAAAGTTAAAAAAGCATTCTGATTAGCACTGCAAAACCCCAATAAAGCCCCCAAGTGGTGTTACAGGTTCTAGAAGGAGAGGTGGAGGTGGGCCAAGGACAGGGAGACTGATTGAAAATCTATCTAGTAAGTGGTGGCAGAGAATGCTGCTGTCCTCAGATCCAATCTCCCTTGCTTCCTTTTGGAACAGAACCCCTTCATCACCAAGTTTTAGCTGAGCACGTGCTACCCAGTTAGCAATGACATTTCTCGGGCTTTTTTTTGCAGGGAGAGATGGCTGCATGAATTAGTTTTAGCTCATGGGATGTGATGGGTCAGGCTTTTAGAAAAGAAGTTAATTGCCCTTCAGTTTCTCTCTCCTCTCTTTCTGTGGGCTGGAATGTAGATATCATGATGAGTTAACCTTGACCATGCGCATACAAATGAAGAGGACCTCCTAAGGACAAGGTGGGGCAACAGGTAGAATGCACCTGGATTTTTTTTTTTTTTTTCTCCTCATGAAGCACAGCCTACCCATCCAGGACCATCTGTCTACTTCTGAACTATTTTCTGAGAGAAAAATAAAGTATCTTCCTAATTAACATAGAAACAGATCTTTGGACCTTCTCTCCAACTCTGCACAACCGGGTGACTGTTTCTTGCCTATCCTGGCAGAAGACTGCAGGTTTATTTATCCAGGACTGTATTAAAAATAGGGAGATTAAGTGAATGTTTACATACTGATAGTGTGGCTCCAATTCCCCCTTCACTTCTTCTCCTGCTGGTTCCCGGAATAGAGAGTCAGGCTTTACCTATATGCAGGAGACTTGGAAGAGTCCTATCCAAAAAAAATCTGACCAGCCCAAGAGAAAGGCCTTCATCTGCTGACATTCAGTGAATGGGCCTCTGGCAGATGACTACACAGAAGAACAAAGTAACCAAACCTCCTCCAAGCATACAGAGCTTCAATAAACTTGTTAGTACAACACTTCTGAATAGAGGCAGACAACCAGAGATGTTCATACCTTTTAGGAAAGCGTCCAGGAAGGCAGACAGAGATAGAAACAACCTAAAAAAGCATCTTGGAGGGAATAAGCACTAGGAAAGCAATAGAAGAAGAAAATAGAACCAGAAGAAATTACTATAGTCAGGGATGGAAGAAGATACTGCAGCCGTGGACAAAAAATAGTGGCTATAAAAAGTAACGTTCAGAAAACAATAAGTGATACTAAAAATTTAAACTATGAGAAAAGAAATGAAAACTCAGTGGAAGGGTGGGAAGATAAAGTTGAGGAAATAAGCCAGAAGGTAGACCAAAAAATAATTTTTAAAACATTCCAGTATTGAAGGGCAAGAATTTCCAGATTCAAAGAGCTCATGGACTTGTGGGAGTATCAATGGATCAAACCAGTTTGGCATTACATGTGGAGGGGGAAGTAGGTCTAATGTAAGGGGTGGTTTTTTTATAAGAAGGCTGATTTCCCCATTTGACCATTTAAAATATGCACATGTGTAACTTTGTTAAAAAAAAAAAACAACAAACTATTTTAAAGAAAGCTATTATGTTAGTTTCTTTTCCTAACAATAATAGCTACTGTTTACTGAGGTCGTTCTGTTAGGCATGAAAATAAGTTTTTTCAGACATTATTTCTAATTTTTACATGAACCCTGCAAGTGAGGTATTATCTTCACCATTTATGGAGAAGAAAACTACCCCTCAAGAAAAGTTAAATGACTTTTCCACCACCACATCTGTGTGGCTCCAAAGCCCACCCTCTGCCCTCTAGACCTGCCTTTACTTCTCTGAGGTGGCTCCCCAGGACCTGCCTGGAGATCATCTTATTCCTGGCTTTATGGGAGTCCTGGGACTCAGGCTCACATGGCTTTTCTGTGTCACATACATTCATGATGGTGGCAGGAATAACAGGAGGTGCTAAATTTGATCACAAAAAGTGACAAATTTGTTCTCTTCTAGCAATGGAAGCTTTTAGAGGGCTTTTCTGCTGGCCACCGAAGGATGGATACTGGGGACCTTTCTGGTAGAATCTTGTTGAGTAGAAGTGGGAGGGTGGATGCAAGTGTCCACATGTGGATGAAATATGGCTTTTGATTCTCTTATTTTGTGAGCTGGTTTTAGACTGTTCAGTTCTGTAGAGGCAACTTCTGAGTAAACTAGAACTGACAGATAGTAAACATGTGGCTATAGGGCTATAGCAGCAGAAATCGATGCATTTCAAGTTCCACATAGAAGAAAACAGTCAAGATGTCTCAGGTCCTTTTAGAGTGATAAATGCAATTTACACAATAAGCAAGAAGCAATGATTGGGAACAGATGGTGTAAGATCCCATCTAGGAGATGGAAAAGGGGTGTCTGACGGGGGCGATGTTGCTCACCTTAGGAGCTGCCAGCAAAATTGGCTCTGAAAGCTATCAGACGCTTGTGAATATAAGCCAAAAGGACAGGAAAAGCTTAGGTTCTGTGTGGCGCCACATCACCCGCATAACGGTGACAGGCCCTGGCCTGAGTGGTGCAGCTGGTTGCTTGTTTTAAGCAGTACTGCCTCGCTGGTCTGAGAGAAGTGGAGCCGAACACCAGTTGTGTATAGACACAGAAAGACATTTCATGCAAGTACAGGCAAGGTGAGCCCGTGTTTCCAGAGCGCTTTCCCCAGGCCACTGCCAAATCGTCTACTATACTATTTGCTATATGTAATCTGAATGGCACATTCCATTGATGGGAGACTTTGTGGGGCACAAGATGAACTCACTGAAGTTTCATGATGATATCTGTTATAAAATAAGCCTCATGCGTCTCCCAACCTGTAAAGATTGTGCATTTCAATAATCTCATTACAGGACCTTGGGAGTGAGGGACATGTCCCCTGGGGCCAGTTACCATGGCAGAGGGGCTCTGAGCAGGATATCAAAACGGCGAAGCCCTGCTTTCTCAAGGCTACTCTGGGACCCTGGGCAAGTTACCTAACCTTTGTGAAACTAGGTATCATCTGTTGCAGACGGGGATGATGCTGTTCCCTACTTTAGAGCGCAGCTGTGAGCAGTCAGTAGGATACTGCATATGGAGTGGCAGTAGAGAGAGCCTGCGTGTAATCAGCACTCGGTAGACGTCAGCTTTATAAAGTTACTTCTTGACTCTAAGCTCTGTTTCCTAAATCCTCAAATGGGGACAGTAAAACCCTCTCCATGGAGTTGTTCGTGGAATTAGGGCTGGTTCAGGCGGAGAGTCAGGCTCACGCTGCATCCTTGGTGAATGGTCGCCATTATCCCTGAGCCCTGCAAACCCCATCAGAGGTTGGAGTTGCAGAAGGATTCAGCAGTGTGATGGTTGATCCCATGAGACACACAAACCTGATAGATATTAGTTAGGTTAATAGGATACGGTCTCTTTTCACTCTCATTACCTCATTCAATTAGGCTCATGGAGTTGTGCACCCCTGGTTCACCAGGCTCCAGGTCAGGGCTCCAACCAGGCAGTGACTGGTCAGGATGTGCCTTGTTTCCTGCATCCCAGGCCCTGTTGCTCCCCTAAACTACCTCTCTTTCATGTTTAATGGCTAATAGCTAGAGAAAAGGTCTAGAGAAGGTGTCTCTACTCTTTCTTACCTGCTCCTCTCCCCTTTGTTGCATAAAAAAAGATTAAGAACGTATGGTTTAAGGAAGTAAATCTAGTCTAGAATATTCCAGTGTGCCTAAACGTAAAGACTCAGAACATCGCAGCCATTTAATCATCTCTGACAGTTTCTGATCAGGGATACGGGGAGGGCTCAGCTGGGCAGTCGTGGCTCTGGGTCTCTCGTGTGATCACGTCGGACAGTGGCTGGAGCTGGAACTGGAACTGAGGAACCTAGAGTAGCTGGGTGCTGGCTGGGCGCCTCTCTCTTCCTGTAGCCTCAGCACCTGTGGTCCCCCTGGTTGGGATAGTTTGGCTTCCTCACAGCATGGCGGCCTCAGGGTAATTGATGATGCCCATGTGGTGGCTTAGGGCTCTGGCGTGCATGTTCGAGAAGACCAAGTACAAGTGCCTTTATGACCCAGGGTCAGAGGCAGGACTGTCTCTATAATTTTGGGGGCCTTGTGCAAAATGAAAAGGTGGTGCCTTGTTCAAAAATTACAAGAATGTCAAGATTGCAGTAGCAGAGCATTAAACCAAGTGAGGGGCCCTTCTAAGCATGTGGCCCTCTGTGACTTCATAGGTCCCACAACTGTGAAAGTCACGTAGTGTCACTCTCATCATACCCTATTGGTGGACCCATCACTAAGGTCAACCCAGATTCAAGGGCAGGGAACATAGAAACCTGCCTTGTGATGACAGGAGTGTCAAAGAATTTGCAGACATGAATTAAATGCTCACATCCAGATTCCTCTGAGTCCGCATTTTTTGGACTTTCCTGTGTTCTGCTCATCATTCTCTTCATTCTTGTTGCATGTGTATTATCCTTCCCTTAGATGAGGGTCCTTAGTACTATTTGTAGATTTTTTTTTTCAGTTTTTATTTGAGCTTAGTCAAATATAGATTTTAAACAATATATCTTTAACAATTATATGGAATTATGATTCTCAAATTTACTTCATGAAATGCTTCTGGCCCACCTGCAGATGGCTTGTCAGAGTTTCCTGCCTTTCACTGAGCTCTGGGCTGTGTGGCCAGCTGCCTCTGGGCTGTATCCCTTTGTGCTCAGCATCTGCCAGGGCAGAGGGAGGGGTTGAATTCATTGAATTTCTCCAAGAGGAAGAAAAGCTTCTTGAGTGGGGTTCAAGCTGAAAGGAAAAAATATATATGTCCCCTGCTCTCAATACACACGTAAACATAGACACAGACACACACACACACAGACACACACACAGTGCCACTCTTTGGACAATTATGTGAACAGTGCCCTCTACTTGGGCACACTGAACATCTTTGCCTGCAGCCGTAGAGGGTTTTTCTGTTTAATCCTCATTGTCGTGTGATCTTCATCAAGACTTTCCACATTATTGTCTTCTACTCAGGCCACTGAGTTTCTTAATTTTTTTTTTTTTTTTTTTTTTGCAGTACGCGGGCCTCTCACTGTTGTGGCCTCTCCCGTTGCGGAGCACAGGCTCCGGACATGCAGGCTCAGCGGCCATGGCTCACGGCCCCAGCCGCTCTGCGGCACGTGGGATCTTCCCGGACCGGGGCACGAACCCGTGTCCCCTGCATTGGCAGTTGGACTCGCAACCACTGCGCCACCAGGGAAGCACGAGTTTCTTAATTTTTAAAAATTGATTTCATATTAACTAGCTTGTTTATGTTACTTTGTTTATATGGCACTAAATTCTTAGATATTAGTTAGATATTAATTAGCATGTTTATGTCACTTTGTTTACCTGTCACTTTCAATTTTATCATTACCCAATTGGAAACTCACAAGAAACCCCTACAGTATTTGTCACTCCTGATAGTTGAGAAAACCGAGGTTCAAAATATATGTGCCTTTTTCCACATCAGTCAGCTTTTAAGATATGGAGCTGGAAACTGAACCCAGGTCTTCTAACTCCAAATACTTGCTGTGCATTCGTACTGAATCATGCTTTCTCCCATTGAACTTCAGACTTCACTGAATTCAGTGTTTGATGAACAATGAAAGATTCTATGTAGTCAGTGCTTCATAGTAAAAATTTCTCCCGTGTTTTCTTTTAGCAATTATAATGGTTTCATTTTGTATGTTGAAATCTTCTATCCATCCTTAATTTATTTTTGTGAAAGGTAAAAAGTAGCTAGGTGGCTACTCAGTTGTTCTGACAACATTTATTGGACAATTCATCTTTTGCCTACTGATTTAGAAGGACACTTTTATCATATCTTAAATGCCTGTATGTATTTGAGTCCATTTCAGAACTTTCTGTTCTGCTCTATTGTTCTGTACTTTCAGGCGTAATACCATACTGCTTTAATTATTATAGCTTTATAGTATCTTTTTCTCCCTGGTTGGGCTTACCTTCTCATTACTGTCCTTTCTCAGAATATTCTTGACTATTTTGTGAGTTTATTTTTTATTTACTTTAGGATTAGCTTGTTTCATTCTAAATATTCCTGTTGGTGTCTTTACTGGGGTAGCATTAAATGGCATCTTTAATTTAATACTGAGTCTTACAAGCTATTCATCTGAATTTTAAGGTGAGTTTTCTTTTTTTTAAGATAAATTTATTTATTTATTTTTGGCTGCATTGGGTCTTTGTTGCTGCGCACAGGCTTTTCTCTAGTTGTGGTGAGCGGGGGCTGCTCTTTGTTGCAGTGTGCGGGCTTCTCATTGTGGTGGCTTCTCTTGTTGCAGAGCATGGGCTCTAGGCATGTGGGCTTCAGTAGTTGTGGCACATGGGCTCAGTAGTTGTGGCTTGTGGGCTCTAGAGTGCAGGCTCAGTAGTTGTGGCACACGGGCTTAGTTGCTCCACGGCATGTGGGATCTTCCTGGACTAGGGATTGAACCCATCTCCCCTGCATTGGCAGGTGGATTCTCAACTACTGTGCCACCAGGGAAGTCCTAAGGTGAATTTTCTTGAAGTTAACAAATGTAGGAAGATAAGTATGAATAATATTCTCATTTTATAGAGGAAGCAGAGCTCTTCTGAGAGGTTCCAAACATCCTCATTCCTCAAAGTCACAAAGATGATGTCTTTATTTATTTATTTTTAAATTTTTAAAAACATCTTTATTAAATGATAAGTCTTGAAAAGAGCCTAGGACCAGATTTTCTCCCTTATACTGTTGATCTTTCTATCACAGTTCACTCTTTACACATCTAGTCAGTCTCATCTATCCCCTTATGACAGGGAGAGGCAGGTCCTGGAGTACACCTGTCATGGCATACAACCATGCTCAGAAACACAGTATAGTAAAAATAGCTTTAGGGTGGGGAAGACTTCAGTTCCTCCATGACTTTTTTTTTTTTTGTCAATTTTTTTTTAATATTTATTTTTATTTATTTTTGGTTGTGTTGGGTCTTTGTTGCTGCGCGTGAGCTTTCCCTGGTTGTGGCGAGCGGGGTTAGTCTTCATTGTAGCGCATGGGCTTCTCATTGTAGTGGCTTATCTTGTTGCGGAGCACAGGCTCTAGGCGTGCAAGCATCAGTAGTTGAGGCACTTGGGCCCTAGAGCGCGTGGGCTTCAGTAGTTTTGACGCGCAGGCTCAGCAGTCGTGGCTTGTGGTCTCTAGAGCACAGGCTTAGTAGTTGTGGCACACGGGCTTAGTTGCTCTGCAGTGTGTGGGATCTTCCCGGACCGGGGATCAAACCCGTGTCCCGCACATTGGCAGGCAGATTCTCAACCACTGTGCCACCAGGGAAGTCCCTCCTCCATGACTTTGCTATTTCCTCCCCTGTTCCTGGAACGTACATTCTGTACATAGTGAAAAGAGTTTAAAATAGTTACTTGTCTTGAAAACTGAAACTTATGAAAACAAGTTTCCTTATTGGAATAACATTAACAATAATTACAACTATAAACTTAAAATGAACAAGGAATTCATCAAGATTGATTCATTTTTGGTAAAAAAATTTTTCTTCTAAGACAACTGTATGATCATATATATGATATAATTTATTTCACGTTTTTGCATCATGAGCAAAAAAATGTGACAGCTTTATCAGTTTTCCAAAGATTCTCTCTTAATCAGGTGGTATTTAAATAATTTTTTCTTTGCTGTACCCAGCTGTTATTATTTATCCCTGCTGATTTTCTATATTTTTCAATTGTAAAGGGTTCTATCTCTGCTGAATTATGATTTGTCAATAGCTTTGCTCATCATTCCAGCAGTTCTCAATCATAACTTTTGTTGACTTAATGAATTCATTCATCTTTTGCGAGTCTGGCAATTTACTTTGTCTTGCATTGAATTTGAACTGAGTTTTTTATACAGTTTGTGACATCTGATAGTGTGGATAGCCCCCTTCCCCACGCCTCCCACCAAGGGCGTCTGCATCCTAACCCACAGGACTTGTGAATGTCACCTTATATGGCAAAAGGGACTTTGCAGATATGATTAGGTTAAGGCTCTTGAGATAGGATCTTATCCTGGATTATTGGGGTGGGTCTGATGCAGTCACAAAGGTCATTATGAGAGAAAGGCAGGAGATCAGTGGGAGTAGTAACTGCTATGATGGAAGCAAGAGCTTCCCCTTCCCCTCCACCCCACGTGTCCTCAAGTTCATCCTCTACGTCTGCGTCTTTATTCTTGTCCTGGCCCTAGGTTCATCAGAACCATATTTTTTTAGATTCCATATATATGTGTTAGCATACGGTATTTGTCTTTCTCTTTCTGACTTACTTCACTCTGTATGACAGACTCGATGTCCATCCACCTCACTACAAATAACTCAATTTCGTTTCTTTTTATGGCTGAGTAATATTCCATTGTATATCTGTGTCACATCTTCTTTATCCATTCATCTGTTGATGGACACTTAGGTTGCTTCCATGTCCTGGCTATTGTAAATAGAGCTGCAGTGAACATTGTGGTACATGACTGTTTGTGAATTATGGTTTTCTCAGGGTATATGCCCAGTAGTAAAGCAATTATACTCCAATAAAGACGTCAAAAAAAAAAAAAAAAAAAAAAGAGATTGGCACGATGCAGCCACCAGCCAAGGAAAGCCTGCCTCCTTTTAGAAGTTAGAAGAGGCAAGGAACAGATTCTCCCCGGGAAACTCCAGAAGGAAGAAGCCCTGCTAACACTTTGTTATTAGCCCCTCAAGACTCATTTCAGACTTCTGACCTCCAGATCTGTGAAAGAATATATGTGTGTTGTTTTAAGGGACTTAGTGTAGTAATAAGAAACGAATACAGCCGGATACCCCAAATCCTGACCTCAGAGAGGGTGGGAGTGATAGATAAAGTTGTGAGAAGTGTGGGATAAACAGAGTCAGTTCATTAATAAATATTTTAGTGACTTTAGCTTCTGCATATAGCCTATAACTGTGGTGTGTGAGAGTCTCTGTGTATCTCTACACCGAAAAATGAATATTCAAGATGTGATTTATGTAAAACTTTTCCTTCTTCTGTCTTGTCAAGAAGCAAGATTCTTCCTTGTAGAGCTACTGGATCTAGTTGGGGAAATGTTTGGAGATAAAACCTGAAGAAGCTGCAGAAGATTGGTGGACTGGGTGTAAGAAAGAGCCTGAAACGATCTGAGTAATAAAGGAAAGATGCCGACAGGTTAGTGAGAAGTAGAGCTTACTGATGCTGGAATATTTTAAGAGAGAGAATTAGAACAGGGGCAGCTGTTCCAAGAAGTAGGACTTAGGGGACAGAGATGAGCCAGGAGGATTTTTAGCGTGTCACTGTGTGTTGTATATTGTAATTTATACCTCTGTGGCTCCCCAACCAGCTCCCCTTTATGAAAATCTTGAGTTAGGCTTTTGTTTGATTGTTTTAAAAATAGGTCTCTAACGATGCTGGTCCTAAAGCAGGAGGAGGCACCTCTTTATTTGGGGTGTATGTTTTCAAAATAAACTCATTATTTCTTCCCTAAGGCTTCTAAGGCAGTTCCCTCTGGTCTGTGATGTTCTAGGCTGGGACCGGGATGTCTGCAGCTTCCTGATCTTTAGCAGTGGGGGTGAACCCTTCTTGCTGATTATCTTCTTAGAGGTGCCTTTGTGGCACCTGGTGCTTTCTGAATAGCTCCTGTTGTGGGCAAGGCCTTCAGGAGAGAAAACTTTCCAACCTCAGCTTCATGCTTCTGTTTCTCATTTTCTTTGCTTTTCTGCACTTACAACAGTCAAACATCTGTAATGTTAGAATTCCTTCCTCTGGCTGCAGTTTCCTTGGCCTCTCTTGTAACTGACTGTTTTGGATGAATATTCCTCTTTGGGTCAGCTCCTATACTGTTTTGATGAGCACAGTTTGGGAATTTGAGAGTAAAGTCTATGAACTGTGTACATTTGCACACAGGTGCCCATGTCCTTGTACCACTTCATATGCCATCAACTAAAGTCCGGTTCTGATCAGTAACGACCATGATTACAACCAGATTCAGGGTTTGTGGTCCAAAGGAAATGCAGGCTACCCAGCCATTTTCCACATCGCGCTTGGTGACTTTCAGCCTGAAGCCCTTGGAGGCTTCTGGGCAGTTTCAATTAGGTGTCTCCTTTACTGTGTCCTCTGTCCTTTCCCCAGAGAGAATCAAAGGCAGTTTTCAACTTTGAAATACCCTCTCCATGTTATCGGGCTCCTGGTTCCTGCATGAAATTATCCTATAATGTGCTATGAAAGTTGAGTGTTTTAGTTTTATTATTGTTATTTTCCCTCTCAATTTAGTGTAGCTGAATGATGAACAGTTGGTCACAGAGGTCATTCAGGGGGCACAGCTTACTGGGAATGGCACTGCAGAGCCACATGTGTTCATGCTTCCCATTCCCAGCAGCGACTCCCTCATGGGAAAGAGAGGCTGTGTCCAAGTATTTATGACCTGAACTGATACATTCAGAGAGAACATAATAGGATTTATTTTCCTTTAGGCTCCGGAAGTCCTGTGTTGCAGTGCCCACATGGACTATTTTGTCTCTATAGTGCTGCCTGAAACACAGCCAGGTCCGAAGAGCCAAGGCTTCCAACTGGCCTGTGTAACTGACAGGCAGGCACATGGTCATGGCTAGTAGATGCATCTTTTCTGGCTCTAAGGGTATAATTAAGTCCTGAGTGATTACTGAAGAGAACTAATAGCTCTGAAAGTGCAAAATGAGGCACGGAGTTCTTCGTACAAATGAGAAGCAAGGACTTGTGTCAGCAGATTTTTGACAAAGGTGGAATAAATGGACAAGCCTCAGTTATCTTTTTTTCTTCTATGTGAATGTGGTGAGCAGAAAGAATCTGTTACAGACAGAATCATTTACTAAACAAAGATGAACATTTTTACATAAAAATCTATGTTTTGCCTGGTGCCTGGCATGCTAGGATTATTCTGACAAAAAGTAAATAGCAAGGTGATATTGAGATGCGAGAGCAAAGAATTTATATCAGTCCATATATTATTCCATGAAAAGATCCAATCAGTTTTACTCCCATTGCCAGAGGAAGAAGTTATGCAGCCATGTTGGGTAAGGTTCACAAATTGTTCTCCAATCAGGAAGTAAATAATATCTAAACCCTGCAAATTGAATTTCTATTAAGAAATGTATCTCTGGCTACTCTGGGGTTTATTAAATCTTTTAGTGCTTGTGGAGGAAGGCAATATATCTCAATGTACAAACCCAGACTGATTGGGGTGAAGAATTTTAATTTTTAGGGTCAGGGACATACCTCACCTTTTAAAACAGGTTTAATGAGAAGGGAGCAGACAAATGTTGCTTTAAAAGCCATTCTAATTCTTCATATGTTGTCCTTTATCCATATTACCACCCTGTTGCTAGTTTCATGTACTTTACAAATTGGAATTAATGGATTTTTTGCATAAGAGTTTCAAGGTCACAATGTCATAAATTGAGTAAATAAATAAATCCCTCTCTCTATCATCGACTTGCTGTGTACTTAACCTCTATATATTCATTATTTTCTGCATTCGTAAGATGCCAGTACTGCTATTAATAAAATTTGTATTTCCTGTACAGGGCTTGTTTAACTAGAAAATGTAAGTGGCAGTCCTTAACCTAACATTTTTCAAAGAAGAACAAGTGGAAATGTTTATTCTCTTGCAATGTTGCTCTTGTACTGCCCATTTTCAGATTCTCTTCTATAGGAACAAGTGATAATAATAGCAGCTATTATTAATCTATATTGAAAATTTACTCTGTAAAAGGTATTTTGCACATAGCTTCTCATTTAAGAAAGGTATTATTATCCTCATTTTTATGGTGGAGGAAACTGAGGCTCAGAGAGTTTTAAGAACTTGCCTGTGTAGTCAAGGATAATAAGTGTCAGAGCCAGATTTTGAATCTGGTCTGTCAGGATAGGCTGGATTAGGCTGGATTATGCCAAAATCTTGGTGGTTTAAGACAGCAAAGATTTATTGTTTCTAACCCTTGGCATCACATGTCCATTTTGCTTCTAAGGGGTCTCTGATTCATGGTTTATTCACTCAGAATCCAGGCTAGATAACTGGACAGGGTGACTGGGAGAGCGAACAGGCCAATCAGGCATGGGCTCTTATGGCCTTCTCCCTGAAAGTGATGAGCGCATGTCTTCTCTCATTTCATTGGCCAAAGCAATTCACTTGGCCCTGTCTCATTTCACTTGGGCAGGGAAATGTGTTATTACCATGTGTCAGGCAGGCAGGCAACAGGCCGTGTCGGTGGATAGCTTAATGCCATGTGTATTCAAAAGAAACCTATGTTGGTCTTTGTATATGTTAGCTTTAAAAAATTCCAATACATAATAGCTACAACTTAAAAAGGGCCCTAGATCTGTTCTAGGGTTCGGAAAAGGTATGACCGCTCCAAAACTTGTTCGAATTCAGTTGTCTGAATTAATGACTTCCTTGTAGAAGGATTCAATGGTTTTATGATTTGTTTCCCTAAAATGGCAGTATTTATAATGATTTGTTTGTTAGCTAGATTTTAAGGAATAGATAGATTTAAAAGTAACCAGCATGAATATGTTGAGAAAATCATTTAAAGGACAGAAAACATTTCCTAGTTCCTGTGAGGGTCCCCCTCAAGGATTCCCGTGTATGTAATCCGTGGCAGAGACTGAAAATCAGAATTTTAATTCAAGTGGGATAAATCATGTTGTACCTTCCTCTGGGATTGTTTTTGTAAAATAGGAAGGTGTAAATTAACTCTCAAGTGTCAATTTGAACAAGCCTGTGAAGCACATGACAGGAAGATTGGTTAGAGAAATTTCTGCAGCAGAGAGGACAGGGTTGGTTGGGACTTGAGGCAAGAGAAATCTTAGCTGTCCTAAAATAAAAATTCTGTGCAGCGATGGCAATTAATAGCCTGTCACACAGAAATAGAATGAGATCATCTGGAATTCTGTCTTGTAGTTTAGTCCAGAATTTGTGATTTTAACGTTGACAGTTAAATTTTGTGCTTCTTTCAACATGTAGCATAGCAGCTCCGTAAAGGCATAATATACCTACCAGAGCTCTTAGCTTCTGCCTTGCCATGCCGGCCAGGGCTCTTGTGTGCTCTGTGAAAGATGCCATCACACAATCAAAGTAATATTTTCCCTGAGGTTCCCTGGGGCAGACTGGTTCTGCAATTTTCCAGCAATTGTTTGGGAAAGACAGCCCTAGATTTAGTCTTTCTCTTTAATCTTTCCTCCCTCAATTCTCTGCACTGTGGCTCCTGGCTTCTCTTTTGCCAACCTCATTTAAGTACCTGGGACTGGGGTGGAGTGGGCTGTGCCATTAATTACGGAGTGGGGTTTAGTACCCCCCTGCATGGGCTGCTACTCCAGAAATCCCCTCTAACACTGCAGACCAGTGCCTAAAATATCTCTCCACAATTGTGATGATAAGGTTATAGTATTCCTCGGCATCGGGACCTGTGGAAGGAAGAGCTGAGGTGACCTTTTGGAGTTAACATACTTCTTTTGAGTTCACAACCTGTGAAATGACTAATGTTTATGCATATAGATTTTTTCCTTTTACGTATCCGCTCCCACAACGAACCTGTGAGGTTGATGGGCCACAGGTGATTGGTATTGATTGCTTTTATTACTTTTTCCCTCCATTTCACTGGTAAGAAGATGGAAGCTCTGAGTTGTTGGCCAAGTCAGAAAATACTAGAATCTGGCTTTTCAGACTCCAGGTCCGATGCTCTTTTCTTACACAATGTTGACATTCTCTTGTTAGCATCTTGTTATGATGGGTAATAACATGGAAGTAGTTAATAATATTCCAGTGTACTCCCTTTAGAATCCCCAGTAGTTACCCCGCCGTTACAGACCTGGACTTCTATGGGAAGAACTGCTTGTGGATGGAGTCCCTCTTGTGACGTGGTCTGCCGCCCTCTGCTGGCCAAGTAGCCCATTTTTCTCGTTGCTTGGTTTCTTCCGGGTTTAATCTTGATCTTCCTAGCGCAACATCTTTCAGCAGAGTGTGCAACTCTTATCTGAAGGTGAGAAACCATTCTGGTTGGCACTGCACTAAGGAAAATAGCAGAGAAAATCAGAGAACGTAGGATTTGATATTTCTTCAACCATATACTCCTGTGTGTGAAGGCTCCCTTTTCTCCTGCCATCCACTGAGGGACACTTTCATTACCCAATTCCCAGAGTGGCCCTGGCCTCACCTTGGCTCTGGCATTCTCCTAATTCCCTTTAAAAGAGAATAAACTCTCTTCTCCAAGTCATGCTGAGGGAGGTAGCCAAGAGGACTGATGCCAGAGGTATATCACACGTCTGGAAGCCTAGGAGAGCAGGAAGGAACTGGGCCGAAACTCCTCAGGATGGAGAGGATCTATGACTAGAGGTCAGAAAGGCAGGTTGGGTTCTGCAGGGTGGCAGTGGGGGTGTGGGTCTCTGATGGGAAGAGGTAGGTCTTCATGGAGTGGGTCCAAGTCCAATAGATTAGCCAAGACTACAAGGCAGGCAATTGAAAATTGAGTGAAAGTGCTTAGGGCGGCAGGGACAGATGAGCAGCTTAGCTAGTTAAGAGTCGATTAATAGATAAGAGGCAAGAGTGCTCACATGCTAACTTGAGATTTTTGTTGCATAATCTTCTCTAGGACAGTAGAAAAGCAATTATATATGGTAGCCTTGTGCACTGTCAAAAGGAATTGTCAATTTGCATCGACTGTAACATACTATCTATGGGTGGTTAATTAGGATTCTCACTCTAATGAGTCTTGGAACAATATATAAAATTACCGTACCTGTCACAACATTATCTGGTGCAAATACCAGAAGTAAGGTGGCACATTATCTTGTATGGTGGTTCTCAAAGTGTGGTCTCTGGACTAGCTGCATCAGCATCCCCTGATGGAAATTCATTAGAAATGCAAATTCTTGGGCTCCATCCCAACCCCCCTGAATCAGAAACTGGGGGTAGGGCCCCGCAATCTGTCTCTTAACAAGCCCTCCAGATGATGGTAAGTATAAATGACTAACATCAGATTGTTTCCACTAAGGAAGGACTAGAAATGATTTGTTGGCTGAAGGGGGAAAGGATGCAGAAAGACAAGGCAACGATTTAAAAGACACATGTCTCTGCTGTGTTCAGAATGGCTAAGATTGCTTGAAGTTTGACCACTGGATAAATTGGGGCAATAACAATATCATACAGCTTAAAGCTGGGTTGCCAAGGTCACAAAAGGGCAAGTGGAGAGTCAAAGAAATGATGACAGCCAGGATTGATCAGGCACACTCTATGATTGTTCTGGGACTTGGACGTGAAGTGTTGCCCTGTGTTCTGACTCTGTGACTGACCTTCTTTGATATAGATGCAGTAAAATGATACCTTCCTGAGAAGGGCAAGACCAAAATTATTTCAAAGAAATTAATTTTCGCAGATAAAAGGAATTGACAGTGTCCTCTGAGAATTTTATTTAAAAATATTTATTCAATTTGGGGAATAATAAATGATAAAAGCCTCAGAAAGCTTCTTCTTTAATCCTTTATTAAAAGTATGATTCAAAAGTCTTCAGTTAAGAAAAACACAGAAGGGCCATAAGCTTCATCCTAGTTTTCACTGTCTCGTTATTTCTTTCTTGAAAAACCAGCGTTTTAAAAAACATGGTGTTATATAATAAAGTGTTTCTGGAGAATTTAGTCCTTATGGCTGGAATTCCTGAAACTGCAAAAATAAGTCACTGGTTGTCATCTTGTGCCAGGGAGATGAAGGGAAACCTGTTCTCAATTACTGGGCAGCTGGTATGTTTTAATTGTTTGCTTTTTATAAGCAGTAAAATAAAAGTAGTCCTTAAGTATGCTTATACACTGTTAATGCAGTGCTTCCCACACTTCTCCTGCATCTCAGTGTCCAGGGAACTTGTTAAAAATGCAGATTACCCACCCCTCGAGGTTATGATTTAGTAGGGATATGATTTTTAACAAGCATCCAAATGATTTTGGTGCAGGTGGTTTGAAGACCACACTTTTCGAAACCCTGCCCAGGGTCTACCCATAATTTATGCGCTCATTATTTGAGCATTTCTGAAAGTGACTGACAATTCACAAAAAGCCAGTTTAGTGTAGGTAAAGACTTAACGGTGAGCAACACACGCTTACTCTAATAGAGCTTCGTTATTTGGCATTTGGGGCAAATGAGTATTGCACACAAAAATTTTAAAAAAAATTAACAGGCTTTATTTTTTAAAGCAGTTTAGGTTTGCAGAAAATTGAGCAGGTAGTACAGAGTTCCCTCTCTGCCCTGCTCAGAGTTTCCCCTCTTGTTAACATCTTGCATTAGTGTGGTACATTTGTTACAACTGAAACAATATTGGTACATTATTATTAACTAAAGTCTATAGTTTACCTTAGGGTTCATTCTTTGTGTCATACAGTTCTATGGGTTTTGACAAATGCATCATGTCTTGTGTCCATTATTATAGTATCCTACAGAATAGTTTCACTGCTGTAAACAAATCCTCTGTGTTCCACCTATTCATCCCTTTCCCACCCGCCTCCCTGAACTCTTGGCAACCACTGATCTTTTCATTGTCACTATAGTTTTGGCTTTTCCAGAGTGTCATATAGTTGTAATCATACAGTGTGTAGACTTTTCAGACTGGTTCTTTTCACTAAGCAATCAATATGCATTTAAGATTCCTTTATGCCTTTTAGTGGCTTGATAGCTTATTGCTTACTGATAGCTTACTGCTGAATAATATTCCGTTGTATGGATGTCCCACAGTTAGTTTATCCATTCACTTTTTGGAGGCTATCTTGTTTGCTTCCAGTTTAGGGCAATTATGAATAAAGCTGCTATAAACACTTGTGCCCAGGTTTTTGTCTGGATGTGACTTTCAGCTCATTTGACTAAATACTTAGGAGTGTGATTGCTGGATTGTATGGTAAAGCTATAGTTAATTTTGTAAGGATCTGCCAAACTGTTTTTTTTTTTTTTGGACTCTCAACCACTGCGCCACCAGGGAAGCCCTGCCAAACTGTTTTTATAAAGTGGCTGTATCATTTTGCATTCCCATCAGCAATGAATGAGAATTCCTATTGTTCCACATCCATGCCAGCATTTGATATTGTTCATTTTTTTGATTTTTGCCACTTTAATAGGTATGTACTGGTATCCAATTGATGTTTTATAATGATTTGCAGTTATCTAATGACATATGATGTTGAACATCTTTTTATATGCTCATTTGCCATCTGTATATCTTCTTTAGTGAGGTATCTGGTTGGATCTTTTGCCTGTTTTGTGATTGGGATATTTTTTAAATTTATTTAAAAAAAATTTTAAATTATTTATTTATTTATTTTTGGCTGCATTGGGTCTTCGTTGCTGCGTGCGGACTTGCTCTAGTTGTGGCGAGCGGGAACTACTCTTCGTTGCAGTGCACGGTCTTATTTGGGTGGCTTCTCTTGTGGAACACGGGCTCTAGGCTTGCGGGCTTCAGTAGTTGTGGCACGTGGGCTCAGTAGTTGTGGCGCACGGGCTTAGTTGCTCCGCGGCATGTGGGATTTTCCTGGACCAGGGCTTGAACCTGTGTCCCCTGCATTGACAGGCGGATTCTTAACCACTGTGCCACCAGGGAAGTCCCTGCGTTGTTTTCTTATTGTTGCATTTTAAGAGTTCTTTGTATACTTTGGATACAAGTCCTTCATCAGATATGTTTTTTAAATATTTTATCTCAGTCTTTGGCTTGTCTTTTTATTTTCTTAACAGTCTCTTTTGCATAACAGAAGGTTTTGATTTTCTTGTGATCCAGCTTACCAATATTTTCCTTCATAGATTGTGCTTTAGGTGTTCTATATAAAAACTCATCGCCAAACCCGAAGTCACCTAGATTTTCTCCAGTGTTATCTTCTAGAAGTTTTATAGTTTTGCATTTTACATTTAGGCCTATTATCCATTTGAGTGTTTTTGCAACATGTGTAAGGCCAGTGTCTAGATTCTTTTTTTCTTTTGCATGTGGATGTCCATTGTTATACCATTTGTTGCAAAGACTGTCATTTCTCCACTGAATTGCCCTTGTTTCTTTGTCAAAGATTAGTTGACTATATTTGGGTGGGTCTATTTTTGGGGTCTCTATTCTGTTCCATTGATCTGTCAGTTCTTTCACCAATACCACACTGTCTTGGTAATTATTGTAGTTTAACGTATGTCTTGAAGTCAGGTAACGTCAATCCTCAGACTTTATTCGTCTTCAGTATTGTGTTGGTCATGCTGGGTCTTTTGTATTTTCATAGAAGCTTTAGTTTATATTTTTGTCCACACAAAATAACTTGCTAGGATTTTGACTGGGATTGTATTGAATCTATATAGGTCAAGTTGGGAAGAATTGATATCTTAAGAATATTGACTCAAAAAAAAATAAAAAAGAATATTGACTCTTCCTAACCGGGGAAATAAATTTTTTGATATGTAAACATTTCTCTGTAAGCTTTAAAACTTTACATAATAAAATATTTCACAATAGTATTTATGAAGTGTAACGTTAATTTCTCTAACTTTCTAAATGTATATGAAATAAAATTTGACATTTTCCTTATGGCTTGGGGTGATCGTTTTGAGTTTGTGCACCGGTTACTAACACAGTTGTTTCTACTGCTTCATATTCTTTCTCTGTATCAGGTATCTTAGTTATCATTATGGCTAATTGTTTGCATATCTTTGTCACCAGCTGGACTGTGGGCTTCTTCAGGGCCAGGATCATATTGTAGCCATTGCTGTCTCCCAAATCTGGTGGACTGTTTATAAATGTTTGTCAAGTGGATCATGATTGTCTCTAATATCCATTTCTCTCTCTTTTAACTTTTGCTTCTAGTCTGTTGTATTAAAGAAAAACAGAAAAGTCAACTTCGTTAAGAACTGCCTGCTTAAAAAGAGTCGATAAAGCTCTCAACAAAGTCCTTAGTACAATTTTTGTGGGAGCGGTTGTGGCTTTTGGTGAAGTACAGGCTACTGTGTTTTTTTTTTTTTCTTTTTTTTGGCTGCTCCGCACAGCTTACGGGATCTTAGTTCCACGACCAGGGATCGAACCCTCGGCAGTGAAAGTGCAGAGCTCTAACCGCTGGACCACCAGGGAATTCCTGACTACTGTGTATATTTAAACATATAGAAAATTTGAATTCCCATGTGCTCTCCACCTAAATAATTGTTAACATTTTACCATAATTTCTTTCTCTCACCCATTCAGTGTAGTAACACACGCATATATTAACAAATACAAACACATATCCTGTACCATTTGAAAATTTGTAGTAAGTTCAAAAGTTATAAATACTTTAACATGTATCATCTAAGAATAAAGACAATGGAAATACTTTATTATACTTAAGGAAGTTAATAGTAATCATAAACATTATTTAGCAGCCATTCCATATTTAAATTTCTCTAGTTGTTACAAGAATGTCTTTTTATAAGCCAGTCTAGGTTCCCACATTGCAATTGGCTGGTGTGTTTTGTTTTGTGATGTGATATGTTAGGTTGTACTGTGTGGCTTTGGGTAAGTTCTTTTACATCCCTGTGTAGTGTAGGATTATCTATAATATTGTTTTGAGCTCTGAGAGTCTATGAGTCTATAATTATAGGCCATTTTAGGTCGATAGTTTTGCATTTTATTTTTAAGGAACCAAAGAAATAGAAATGTTATGAAGGAATTTGACAGGAACTGATAAGCCACCAAATAGAAGAGCAGTGTATTTAAGTCAGCTTTGAAATACCAACAAAACTCGGGTCAATGTCCATGGAGTTTTTTTTCCAGTTTTATTGAAAAATAATTGACATATGTTACATGGAGCTTTTAAATGATTTCTTCTATGTAGAACTCAGCTGTGTGAAAGTAAAAGTCTATCTATGGAGATTGATGTCTTTAAATACCACTGAGAACCAGGGTAGGAATTGAGGCCATGGACCACTTATTGAAGCTTTTTCCAGCACAATAATCTTCTTAACTATTATGACCCTGCTCAGAAAATAAACATTTTAGACAACTGAATTAATTTCTCATGCCAAATAGTAATAATTTAAAAATATTTTAAAACCTATCATTTTGTAATAATTTTAGACTTTTTGAAAAATTACTAAAAATAAGAACTCTGCATATCCTCCACTCAGATCCCCCAGATGTTTATATCTTCCTTAGCTAAAGTACAATTCTCAAAATTCCTTCAAGCTTTCCTTAAAAAAAAGGGTTTCTTTTTTTGCTTAAGGAATATCTTCATTCACTTTCATATTAGACTATCCACTATTCTTGGACTTTAAAAATCCCGTACCCACTTTACAGACTGGATAAATTCATTCTTTACTACATCCTCACATTTACTTTTAAAATTTCGAACCTCATCTCCAGTGTTTTTCCTTATAAGGAGCTAGAGAGCCACTACAAATATGGTAGGGTGGGTTCTGAATAACTTGTCTTTGATTTAAACTTAAGGCTTTATTCCGGAGAACGCCTTTTAGAACAGAAGTATGAAAAAAAATATTAGTAAAGCACTTGTATGACAAAGTTGGCTGCAAAATTCAGAAATGAATGTTGGCATTTTAGCTTCCTCCTAGTTACAATTTTAAAAAATTGTCATTGCCCTGAAGTGCTTAAGAGATTAAGGCCTTTACATTTTTTTTTTTTTTTAAAGCTAAAGTCCTGAGAATAATTTACGGTCAAACTGCTTATTTTTGTTATTTTTGAGATTAATATGTAATGTTTAAATAGTGCTACATAGTGTTTCCTCCCTCTACCCACAGCTGTACTATACTGTTATATCTTTTATATCAATATATAAGCATTTCATTTTAAAACTATGTTCCAGACTAAATAAGCTTAGCGTCCTCAAGCAAAATATTTAAAATCTAATTGTAATTAACCTTGACTTGTGTTATGACTTATTATTAGCATAGGCCTTTCAGTTGCTTTGGTTGATTTTATGAATTCTGACACTTGTCTTGATAAAGCTCACGTAGAGAGACATTTGGAAGCGGTATTGGTGAAAAGATGGCTTAAAATTCAGGAATTTGGGCAGGAAGTTATGTAAATTCAATGTAAATTCATATTTTATTTTTATGTGTACAATTTAATCATTTAAAAATTTAATAGGATATTTCTTACATGAAGTTCACCATTATGTTCATCTTTCTTAGAGGATTAGTGAGATTAAGGGAATAATATTAACTCAAAGCCGAGAAATTAAACTGTGAAAGCCAAAGAGCCAGGCTTTAAGGAGTTGCTGTAATGAAAGTCTATCAAAAAAAAAAAATTGGGATAAGAATTAGAAATCTTCCACATATAACTCAGTTTTTTCGTTTCTTTTTTTTCTTTTTTTTTAATAGAGAAAAGAGTCTTTGGTCAAAACGGATATGTTAGGCTATCAAAAAACATTGTAGTCTCATACTGCTACTTCCATGACCTTAAGAATATTATTAGTGCCCCGTGGGTATGGTAACCAGATATCTTTGATAAGATCAGTTTCTTAAACTAGATTGCCAAGGTAAAGTTTAAAACATGAGGAGAAATTTAAATTTATCACCGAAGAAAGCTAAATCTACCTGTGTAAAAATGTTAATACCAATTAAATTATGTTAAGAATGGTGGCTGGGTGGAGGAAGAAAGGGATAACAGAGAGAACTAATCTACATGGACAAGTTTGGATGTGTTTATCTGCTAAGTAACAGAAAACCCTGACTCAAAATGGCTTACACATGAGGAATATTTATTATCTCACATAACACGCAGTCCAAATGTGAATGCTCCAGATTGTTGATTGATTCAATGGTCAATTCAGTTGCTCAACAGAGCAGAAATATAAGTTCTCTGCATCTTTCTGTTCTACCCTCTTGGACCTGTTGACTTAGTTCCCCACATGGTTGCAAGATGGCTGCCACAGCTCCAGGAATGGTCATGAACACAGTGACACTGGGCACAGGGGATGTTTATCCCCAACTATCTTTTTTGTTAGTAAGGAGAGAGAGCCTTTCCCAGATTTCCCACACATCATTGTATCCAGAATTATACCTCATGCCCATGTCCAAACTAATCCTTGATAATAAGAACAGGAAACCAGGCAGTGTGGAGTGGGCCCCCCCTCCCTCTTCTGAGCACCAGGATGTACGGAGGAGAGGAGACACCCAAACAACGTAAGCATCTTTTTAGCAAAAGGGGCAGAGAGGACTGGATTTTGGTCTCTTCTACTATGAGTAGCATCATTTTTCCATATCTAATCAAACTTCAATATTTAGTATCAAGGGATTGGGAGGAGCTATCAAATGAATTTACCATATATGGGTCCATGTGTTAATAAACCAATGTGCCAAAACAGACTCAGCTTAAAGACATTGAGGGAAAGAAAGTGGTAACTCAGTCAATGAGTACAAGTTCAGCTGTGCTCTGAGGGCTGAAATACATCAGTGCTGTGACCCACAAAAGAGCAGTTAACCTTCTTCATCTCAAATCTGTTTTAGCTATCTATAGAAGAGAATTTCTATTTTAAGCTGAAGAGACTTCTGCAAAATATCTGGCTGTGGAGTTTATGAAAAGGATTCTGAAAAAAGGATGCATTTTGTGTTATCTTAACAATATGTCATCCTGAGGCTTGTTTGAAGTTGGTAAATAGAAACATGTAGTTCCCAAAGAGATTTTAGTGTATACACCTATACGAGACATGTGGAAATTTTAAACACTTTTGAAATGTAAAAATACAATTTATAGCTTATCAAAGTATACGGTAGATAAGAAATGTGAACTGATTATTCTAATCGTTTACTTTGAAACTGTGTTGCATGGCTTGGTCCATAACTTCCTGCCCTTCCACTTCATATAGCAATAAAACTTTATAAATAATAATAATTAAAAAACCCTCAGAACCCTTTACTTCGTGACCCATGTATGTGTAATGGATTATGTAATTCTGGTTAATTGCTTGTCTATCCCCACAGGACTCTAAGCTCTCCTGATGGTTTCTGAATTTTTATATAGGATGTGGCTTTGGGACTGCAATCTCTTTGAAGGGGAAGAACGTATGGAGAGCTTGAAGTTTTGTTCAAGCTAAACAAAAATCATCATGAACAATCAGAAGAATGGTAGTGAGGGTGAGCATGGGGGTGCTGGTTGACATGGTGGGGCCTCAGGCACCCCTCCAGCCACTCCTTGGTTTATGGTGAGCAACTCAGACTATGTCTGTAGTTCACTGTCATCTCCCTAGCACAAAACAATGTGATTCCAAACACTAGTTGAATGACCGAATAAGCAGAATCTATTCCCGTTTGCCAAAAGCAGAAACTAAGTTACTTGTCACATGAAGTAATGGGTGTTGACTTTTTCTTTGTTTTCCTAATTGTAAAGCTTGCAGGAAGTGGAATGACAGATTTTTTTTTTTTTAACTCTAATGGTCCAGTTGTGTAGACATGTGTATTCCCCCTTTCTGAAATAAATCTTCATGTGATTTTTTTTGTGAAAGGGTACAAAGGAAATAAAATTTAATAGGTATATACACCAAAATTTCTTTTGGAACTACATGTTTCTACTTACCAACTTCAAACAAGCCTCAGGATAAGACATATTATTAAGATAGCACAAAATGCATCCTTTTTTTCTCAGTCCTTTTTATGTCTGAAGATCTCTCTATCTCACCTTTCATTTGACGGGATCCTTGAGTGTTGAATTTTAGTCAATATTCTCTGCTCTCAGAATTTGTGGTCGTTGCTTTGCTACCTCCTAGCATTTACTGCAACTGGTATATAAAGTGTTGGTCTTGGAAATTGTCTTCAGTCAAAGGAGCTACCCTGGAATTCAAATAAAGATCTCTTAGAGTTGATATAGTCGACAGAGAAAATGGAGTCTGCAAGTTGCTAGTTCAAAATCATAGGATGAGTACAGGCAGTGGGGTTTAGTGGTTTTAAGCATGAACTTTGAAGTCAGAGAGTCCTGAGTTTAAGCCATAGCTCCCCTTCCTTCTTATTTGATGCGTTACTGTGGAAAATTACTTAACCTCTTAAGTCTTAGTTTCCTTGTGCATGAAATAAAGGGGATAATAGTGTCTATAACATGGTTGTTGTGATGATTCAATCGGAGTGCTCACTAAACCTTTAGCACATAAAATGCCCTCAGTAAAATGTATTTATTATTCATTATTATTGTTAGAATCAGTCATAATGATAACTTATATAAATGTCTTGATGAGAGTTTATGGGGCAGCCCATTTGTACAAGAAGCACATTTAAAAAAAAAATTATAAAAAAGCGTAAGAACATTGAAGTGAAAATTCAAATAGCATAAATGTGGATAAAACAAAAATGAAAAGACTTATTTGCCCTACAGCCTAAATTTACTTCCCAGAGGAAGCCACTGAGAAATGTTTAAAAATTAATTTTTCCTTTCGGCCGGAACCGCCATCTTCCAGCAATTCGCCAAAATGACCAACACAAAGGGAAAGAGGAGGGGCACCTGCTACACGTTCTCTAGGCCTTTTAGAAAACATGGAGTTGTTCCTTTGGCCACATGCATGCGAATCTACAAGAAAGGTGATACTGTAGATATCGAGGGAATGGGCACTGTTCAAAAAGGAATGCCCCACAAATGTTACCATGGCAAAACTGAGAGAGTCTACAGTGTTACCCAGCATGCTGTTGGCATCCTTGTAAACAAACAAGGGAAGATTCTTGCCAAGAGAATTAATGTGCGTATCGATCATATTAAGCATTCTAAGAGCCGAGATAGCTTCCTGAAACGGGTGAAGGAAAACGATCAGAAAAAGAAGGAAGCCAAAGAGAAAGGTACGTGGGTTCAGCTGAAGCACCAGCCTGCTCCACCCAGAGAAGCACACTTCATGAGAACCAATGGAAAGGAGCCTGAACTGTTGGAGCCCATTCCCTATGAATTTATGGCATGATGGGTGTAAAGAAAATAAAAGACCTGGACGGTATAAATGTTTCTCTTAATTGAGTAGAAGTGTGTGTTCCCCTCCCCCAAACACATATTTAAAGCACACACACACACAAAATAAAAAAATTAATTTTTATGTAAAATGTCTCCCAAACACTCATTAAGGTGGTCTATCAACTTTGAACAGTGTCAGTTGACCCCATGCCATAAAAATTGGTGAATGTAGGTCTGTTTTCACATTTTCTTTCTACCTCCGCCACACTAACTTCATTTGGGTTAATTACATTTTAGTTTTTCTATTGATTACTTTTATAAGTTTAGATTATACACCTAAGCCCTATTTCTTTATCTGATTTAGACAAAATCATGCTCCCTGTGATTGACATGAGGAAAGTAGCACTCCTATCCTTTCCAATTCCCCTTCCCATATAACCAACTCCCAACTGTCATCACATATATTACTTTTACATTGTCAAGATATATTTATATTCTGTTTGGTAATATATATTTATATCTTACATGTTGGTCTGTAGGTCGATTCTGAAAATGGAAAATAAATAAAGAGTTTTTATAATATTATGATTGTATAAATATTTTCTTTGCAAAACCAAATAGTGTGATTGGACTTGTGGAGAAGATATAATCTTAATGTCACAAAGCTAGTGTTGTTCATAAAGAATGTTCTAAGCACAAAGCTCAGATGGACTTTTTTTTTTTTTTTTTTTTTTAAATGTTTTATTTATTTATTTTTTGCGGTACGCGGGCCTCGCACTGTCGCGGCCTCTCCCGCCGCGGAGCACAGGCTCCGGAAGCGCAGGCTCAGCGGCCATGGCTCACGGGCCCAGCCGCTTTGCGGCATGCGGGATCCTCCCGGACCGGGGCACGAACCCGCGTCCCCTGCATCGGCAGGCTGACTCTCAACTACTGCGCCACCAGGGAAGCCCCCAGACTTTTTTTTTTTTAACACTGTCAGTTTTTCAAGATCATGCCACTGTTTATTTAGACCTCATTCTTTTCCATATTTGTTTCTCCTGACACTTTATTTTTCTTTTTTATGCAAGAAAGCATCATATCTTAAGATTGTCCAGCTGCTTAACCGTAATTTTTCTTTAATATAGATTAACCATATTAGGTGCAAGGATACCATATTAGGTTACAAGGGAAATAAACTTTCTCATTTTTTTACGTCTCAAACTATATCTATCTTACCCTCATATTTGATAGGATTCTTGGGTATTGAATTTCAGGTTCAACATTACTTCCTCTGAATTTGAGGCCATTGTTTGGCTGTCTTCTAACATTTAGCGTGACTGATGATAAATCTGATGCCATTCTGTTTCTCATTCCTGTGTATGAAACTTTTGTTGCTTTGTTTCATCCTCAGGAAGGGCTTTTGGAACCTTCTCTTTATCCTTGGGATTATTGAATTTCACAAGGATTTGTTCATGTGTTCTGCTTGGCTTTCACTGGGACTCCCATATGAAGACTCATGTCTGTCTTCAGCTCTGGGAGATTTTTTTCAACCATATATTTCATTATTTTATCTCTATTTCTTTTTTCTTTCTGGAACTTTTATGAGATAAATATGTGTTCTTGAGGATTTATCCTCTATGTATCAACTTTTCTTTCATATTTTCTCTTCTCTTTTGATTGTATGATGTGTGTGATCTTTTTATATTTCTCAGTCATATTTTTAGTTTCCAAGAACAATTTGGTTTCTATTTCCTTTCTTTTTTGGAGGGAGAAGGTTATAATATCATCTCAAATATCTCTGGGAGTACTAAGTAGCTTTCTTTTGTATCAGGTCAGTTGTTTTCTTTGTTTTCTTTGCTCGTCTTGGTCCTTCTCTTTTGGATTCTTGCTGTTCCTCAGATGCCGTTAATGCTTGCTTGTCTACTCAGATTCGTGAATAAAGAACAAAGTTCATTGATAAAGGTAGCTGCTGTGGGTTTTCTTTGTGTCATTGTGGTGAGGCACTGATTTTTAAAAGATCTTTTTTGATTGAAAAATTAATGCATACCAAGACTAAAAATTAAAAACAAAAAAGAAGGTATACACCGAAAATCATCAACCTCTCAGAAACCCTCCCAACTGTTAACCACGGTTACTAGTTTCCTTAGTCTCCTTCTATATAGAAAGTATATACAGGAATGTTTATATTTACATATTCTCTATTTTCACAAAAAATGGTAGTAAGCTATACGTGTTCTTCACTTTGCTTTAAAAAAACTATTTTGCAGAGTATTTTGCATATGGATATATTACTTTTCATGGCTACAGAGTTTTACATTGAATAGAAGTGCTGGAATTTATTGAACCATTCTCCTATTGATGGAAAGGAAGTTAGATTCCATCTAATCTTTTGTACTACAAATGTTACTGCACCAAATATCCTTGTATAGACTTGTTTGGGCTTATTTGTAAATATTTTTTATATATTTTTTTGCGGTACACGGGCCTCTCACTGCTGTGGCCTCTCCCGTTGCGGAGCACAGGCTCCGGACGTGCAGGCTCAGCGGCCATGGCTCACGGGCCCAGCCGCTCCGCGGCATATGGGATCTTCCCGGACCGGGGCACAAACCCGTGTCCCCTGCATCGGCAGGTGGACTCTCAACCACTGCGCCACCAGGGAAGCCCTGTAAATATTTTTAAAGGAGTTATTTCTGGGTTACAGAGTATGTGTATTTGAAGCATGGATTAAAAATTTTTTTGTTTAATTATTTAATTTCTTATATAGGTTATAGGTGTTCAACTGGACAAAAATCCAAAGGTACAAAAGGATATAGTAAAAATTAAATCTCTTTCAACCCTTCCTTGTCTTCCGCTGACACCCTCCTCAATCTCAGCCAAGCCTTTTATCACATATAGGTGTGTGTGCGTGTGTGTGCGTATGTGTGTTGAGATTATCACATATGGGTATGTGTTTGTGTGTATGTGTGTGTGTTTCCTTCTTAGGTAAATTCCTAGAAGTGGGATAGCTGAGTCAAAGGTATGGGAGGCACTTCTTTTTAAAAGTGAGTAAAATTTTTTACTGTGAAAAATATTCATATTTGATTACTTTTAAATGGAGCCATTTGAGTCTTCCCCGCATTTTCCATGAGTCAGGCCCTGGGAGTTCATCCCATGCCTCCTTCACTCACTTCTGCTATTCCCAACCCCACATTCCATCTGGGTGCCAAGGGTTTTTCCAGGGATGCATATTTATCTTCACCAGTATTAGAACAGAGTAGATTCTTGCAGTTTTATATAATCTCTGCTCCTTTCTTTGAGTGTTAGAATCCATGGCAAATGACAATAAAGAAATAGCATTTGGCTCGTTTGGTCTCTCTTCAGCGCTGTAGACGGTAAGTGGTGCAACTAGATGTTTGCATGACAACATAAAGAGGCCAGTATTTGATGCTGGGCAGCTTTCTGTGCAGAACAGTGTAATTGCTGAAATGCTGTTTGTCTTCCTACCTTTTCATTACTATCATTTTTGTTCAATTCTGGTGCTTTTTACAAGCCTTCATTTCTCTATCTGTGGCCAGTCTTGGTTGGGGTTTCTAATGACACTGATCTGCAGAGAGGCATATACCCCTTATTATAGCACTAAAAGAATCAGAACAGTGTCAAGAAAACATAGCTTTTGCACTGAAATTCTCAAAGGTAAGTAGTTTGTTTTATTAATTTTCATTGTCTGTGAGTTTAGGTGAACATTGTGGAGATTTACATTGGTAAATAAAGCGAGACTGGGTAGTAGAATGTTAATGAGATTTTAAAATCAGGAGATGTGGGATTGGAAACCATCTCTGCCTCCCAGAAATTGTGTGACCTTGGGAAAATCAAAGTAATATCTCTGTGTCTCCATTTTCTCCTCTGTAAATATTCACAGGATTGTTGTGAGGATTAAAGAGATAATGTAAGCTAAGTGCTTTTTCAAGTGCTATCAAGTGTTATGTAAAATTATAATCGTAATGTTGAAGCGAGACATGGACAGAACTTATTAAAATCAGCAAGATTAGTTTTCATTATAATTTCCAACATTGCACATTATGCTAGAGTGTTAGCTTCAGATATGTTGTGTTTTCTTAGCTTAATGGAAAATATGGAAGGCCATAGGTTTTTGGATGGGGCATCTCATGATTCACATACTTCTAGGCTTTAATGAATGTTGCCAGCAGCCTAATAGGACCAGAGCCCAGGTGTAGTGGGAGACAAGGCCAGAAGGACTGGTGGTGATGGACTGGGAAGGGCATGGAATGCCGGCCCCAAGGAGAATGGATCTTAGTTGTTGAGTATTGGAAATCTGTGGGGCTGTCACTTTGGGAGGGTGGTGTGGAATATAGAAAGATACCAATTGACAATTAGAGGATGAAAAGTTCTTCAGTGGCAAAAGATCCAGAAACATCCCTACTTGGAAGTAACTACATAAGGCAGGAGACTATTTGGCATGGTCCCAGTTGGAGGCATAGGTCTCCCAAAGTTCCTATAGAGGGCACTGTGCTGCTGACTCTACTTCTGTGGGTGACCATTTGGCCAGGAGTGAGAGGTTCACCTTTGCGTTCTTGGCAGGATTTACAGCCTCCTGGCCACCTGCCTGACTGTGCTGTAGACTCTGGCTTGGGTCTGCCTACTCACCAGGTGCAAGAAACTGTTCCAAATCAAGCTCAGCACATCTCTGAGTCTTCACTCAAGAGACTGGGTGGTGGAGTGACACAGCTCAGCAGACCCAGGCTGTAGGCCTGGCTTAGTTTATTCCTGCAGAGTGCAACAAGGGTTCGTAAGAAGGAGGAAACGCAATCGTAGAGTACAACGGATTCGTTAAGGATTCGTTAAGGGAGCAGGGAGAGCGCTGAGGACCATTGCCATAGGCCAGGCACGAAGTAGCCATGTCTTAAGTTGGAAGGTGTAGTGGGAATGGAGAGGCATAGCCAGATGGCAGAAACAGTGTGAGAGAAGAATCAATATTAGATGACCTAGAAGAATGAATGTTAGAAGGGAGAAGCTAGAGGGAGGAGTCCAGGACTATGTCAAGATTTCACACTCCAGAGGGTGGGAGCGTGGAAACATCATAATGGGAAATGGGCAGGAGGAGAAGATGTGGGTAGTGGGGAGAAGAGAAGTGGCAATGTTCACCAGGCGGTTGGAAATGCAGAATTTAAGAGGGTATTCAGAATTAGAGCGATAGAGAAGAAATTTGGAAGGTTTCCATTTATAAGCCAAAGGAAAAGCCTTGCTGTAATAGAAGGTTCTACAAATGATATTCCCGTGAAACAAACAGTTTACTTTCACAGAAGAGTTTACTCAGATCGTACAAGGTCTGATCTGAGAGAGGATGTTCGGCACCCATGCTGGCTCAGCCTTCCTTTAGGCCTGTGGTGCAGGGCACACCTTGGCAGTCAGAAATCATGGTTGAATGCATATGTGGAGCCGCATTGTCTGGCAGACCCTGAAAGCAGCAGTATGCACACGGTGAGACCCACCAATTTTGAGTGATGACCCACTTACTTAGTCACCATGTATACCGGTGGTGCTCAACTTTGCTGTGCGTAAGACTCACCTGTTGAGCTTTTAAAATATCCTGAGGCCAGGCTACAACCCAGATGAAGTACATTCCTCTGCTCCAGGGGATTTTAATATGCATTCAAGGATCAGAAACACAGCCAAATATGCCCTCTGAGTGGGAAGCACTGTTGCTGCTCAAACAATGTCATCCTGTTGAAAACTGCCCTGTGGGACTTCCCTGGTGGCGCAGTGGTTAAGAATCCGCCTGCCTATGCAGGGGACACGGGTTCAAGCCCTGGTCCAGGAAGATCCCACATGCCGCGGAGCATGTGCCCGTGCGCCACAACTACTGAGCCTGCCTGCCACAACTACTGAGCCTGCATGCCACAACTACTGAAGCCCGTGTGCCTAGAGCCCATGCTCTGCAACAAGAGAAGCCACCGGAATGAGAAGCCCGCGCACCGCAAGGAAGAGTAGCCCCCGCTCGCCGCAACTAACGAAAGCCCGTGTGCAGCAACGAAGACCCAACGCAACCAAAAATAAAAATAATAAATAAATAAATTTACATTAAAAAAAAATGAAAACTTCCCTTGTGGAGTTTGTGGTTCAGGCATTCTGTCCAAGTGAACCTCCCCACGCCATACTACAAGGCAGTATAGAAGGATGTGGGAGGTGAGGCGTAAGAAGAGGGACTGGGGAAGAAGTCAGAGAGGGAAGAGGAGCCGGAAAACACCACGGCAAGGTCACCAAGAGAGGGAACTTCAGAAGCGTGAGTTGGTCATCAGTATCTGTCACTGGCGTCGAATGCCATGGCAGTTTAGGGATGGTGGGGACCTAGAAGAAGCCAGAGTGTTGCACTGAGTTTCAGCATATGGTCTTTGGAAACCAGACCGTGAAACAAGTAAGGAGTAGGCCCCTGCGGACACGGAGGAGTGTAGACAGAGGCCACAAAGTGGTGGTGCACGTGCCTCACAAATGTACTTTGGTTGGCCTTCACGCTGTTGTCCTCCATAGCATTCAGAGACTTAAAAAAATAGTTTTCAACATTTATAAATTGGGAGGTTTCATATGAAACATAATTTTTGATTTCTGTTGAAAAACTGGGAGACCTGACCCTGCGGGTTCACTTCCTCTTGGCAACAATCGCTTGTCCACCTTAGAAATACCACACTCTCCCAGTTCACCACATGGTCCTGTCCCCGATGCTTATCCTTTTCACCCAGCTCATTTCTGTCATTTGCATGACCTCCCTGGCCTCTGTAGGGAAGTGAATTTGGGACCTGTAGGGATGCAGGTATCTGTTAGGTGGTTTGAAAGGGAGAGGAGGAGTCCAGAGCACCATTGTAGGTGTTAAAGAGAAAACCAAAAGCCCCAGATGGTATCCCTTGTGCTAAAGCCCATACCAAACCTAGATTTAGCACCTGACCTACTGGCAGTTTCAACTTCCACAGGAAAGAAATCAATCAGCCAGTCTGGAATATTCTGGTCAGCACCAAAGAGGTAATCTGTCACATGGGCCCTCTCCATTTCCCACACCTGCCCCCCCAAAGGAAGAAGAGAGAATCTGCATGATAGACCTTCACTTTTCCCCAAAATGAAGGTGACCTGGCCTGAAACAATCCTTTCTTTTCTTTCGCTAATAGCCTCCTTGCCCCACCACCCTGCCTATAAAAACCTGCCGTTTTTTGTACAGCCTTTCAGAGTGCTCTTCTGTTTACAAGATGGGATGCTTCCCAATTCATGAATGGTTGAATAAAGCCAATTAGATCTTCAAATTTACTTGGTTGACTGTTTAGGTGAGGGGGAGAAGTCTGTGTTGAGGCTGTCATTGGGGCGGGCAGCAGGGAATCGGAACAGGTAGAGGGGAAGGTGGAATAAGGGAAGAGCTTCTTGGTGTTAGTCTGGAATAGTAAGAACACAGAAATGGGGGGGAAGAAGAGGATGTGTGAAGATAGAGAATTTGGGGAGGAGAGGAGAGAAGAGGAGAGCCTGTTAGTCTCAGTATCATAAGCTCATCACCGTGAGTTAGGTGGAAGACACAGCATTGGGTCGAAGCAATATGGAGAAGATTTGGAGGAATCATAATAGGAATAATGAGAAGAAACTTAAACTCAGGGTGGGGAGTGGGAAACTGGCCCCGAAAAGTACTCTCAGTACATAAGGATTTCTGATGACTTACTTAGAAACAGCTTTTCCTTATTGATCTGGAGACAACCGTTTTAAAATAGAAAATTATATTTTGTAGCTTTTGGAGTCATGTTATTTTAAAACTCATCTTTTTGTAATTTATAATTTCAAGGGCAGTAAAGGGTAAGTTCCATAGAAACCATTAGCATAATAAAGCTTATTTACATTTTATGGTAACTCGATTGTACATTGCAAAGTTTTCCATTCTGTTACTTTTCCAGTGGTAGCGCCATTTTTATTAAATCATGTAAAGGAATGGTTTAAAAGCACTTCTGCCAAAATATTCAAATGTTGTGGTTCAACGACAATATTTCTGTTTGACTGAACCCTTTCAGATAACATAAAAGCAATTTGTTTTTATTGAATGGAACAAATGTTTGTTTCTTAGGGAAATTTTTTTTTTGTTATTTAGGTCTGCTTATTTTTAGAGATGGAAGAGATTATATAAGCCTAAATACTGTTGCATCAAAATTATCCATCATCAATTTGTTTTACAGCACTTATTTTTAATTGATGCTGGCAGCTCCTAGGTTACTCATGGGTAAATTTGTTTTGCTGATTTAAGTATTTGGAGATTGTTGCATGGAGTCTGGAGAGCATTACAAATCCTGAGCTTGTATTTGAGGAGGTCATGGCTTATAGAAAAACAGGAGGGTAAAAATTCATAGTGTTTTACTGAAGACTTTATAAGTTAGGCAGAAAATCAATTTTCATATTAAGAGTTTACATATCTATCTTTTTTATACTCAGAGTTGCGTTACATAACTTTTTGTACCATTTAATTTTCTTCACAAGGAGGGAAAAATTTCTGTGTTTTACAAGGCAGTCTCATAAGTAGTTAACTAAATTATGTAACTTGAGAGATGTTGGGTGTCGGGGTTTGAAGGGGCCAGTCAGTTCATTCCATCTCCCATCTGAATTTTGAACCAACTGGGAAACAGACCCGGGAAATGGACTCCGAGACTAGAACACAGAAGTAGCGTAGGAATTTTATTATGAATAAAACTGGAGAATGTAGCTTAGATGTGGGGCCAGAATGGGCTTCCTGTTCCCCTCCCTTCCAAGTACAGCCGGTGAGACATTTGTGGTGGATGGGTTGGGCCTACAGAGTGATAGTTCTCTGCCATCTTCTTGAAAGACTATGGCCCAACTAACACTGAGTGAGAGGCCACTCACGTATAGCAGCCTTGAGCCCACTGATCCACCCAATGGTGAAGGGTGGACAAAGACCATCAGACTCTCAGCATGAAGCACAGAAAAATTGCTCCTTCTACTAGAAGCCAGTGAGGAGGGTCCAGATAGCTACAGTTTCTACAGGTAGAGCTAGTTTCTACAGCTAGAGCAGAAGTTCTTATTTTGTGAGTCAGCAAGAATGTGAGGACATGAAAGGAAGGTTCTACTCATACTCGGAAACTCCATTCAAAATACCTCCAACTAAGTGCCACACTGAGCAAAGTTTTACAGTTAAGGATTATTTCTCTGGGCTATTTCTCCTTTTATTCCTGTGATTTATTTAAAGTGAATTTGATAGAGAAGGACAGTCATATTTTAAGTCATGAGAAGAACCATACTATGTGTCAGGTAGCTTTTAACATGTTGGGAGGGGGTGACGTAGCATGAGACAAGGAATTGTTTATGCTTTTTTCCTCTTCCTTCCTCCTGTTCTTCTCTACTTCCTTTTCTGGCTGCCACTGATAAGGCAGGTAGCAAATCCACTACCCTCTGTGCCTTTTGCCCAAACCCAAAGCTCATTTCTGTGCTTGAGTAACTGGGCCATGGTATAGTGAGGCTTTTACTCTTGCCTGATTAAATAGTTGCCCATTTAAAAAAAAAAAGGCAAAGATGCTTTTTTCACTTGTGAAAAAAATGTCACTTTATAAATTTGTTGCCCAAATTTTAGTTGACAAAACATGATCTGGTGGCTACACCAAGTGCTCACAAATGACGCTCAGCTGAGCTCAGACTTACGTTGTCTCCTGCCTGGTCTCTTGGCTTCCAGATTAGCCTCCTCCCATTCCTCTTCCACAGTTCACCAGGAAAAGCTACCACATTATATGGAAAAGCAAGGGAAGGCTAATTACAAAGTTCATAGTGGATACTTTGGGGTGAATAAGTTGGAGTGGTCAGGGGTGGAGTTGGGAGAGTTCTTATGGTACCATCAAAAGCACTGGCAGAGGGCTTCCCTCGTGGCGCAGGGGTTGAGAGTCCGCCTGCGAATGCAGGGGACACGGGTTCGTGCCCCGGTCTGGGAAGATCCCACATGCCACGGAGCGGCTGGGCCCGTGAGCCATGACCGCTGGGCCTGCGCGTCCGGAGCCTGTGCTCCGCGGCGGGGGAGGCCGCGACAGTGAGAGGCCCGCGTACTGCAAAAAAAAAAAAAAAAAAAAAAAAAGCACTGGCAGAAATTTTAAAATTGGGTGTTAAGTACAAGCATATGCATTTTTATTGGTATTTTTCTACTTTTCACCAATATCTTTTATACCTTTTGTAAATATTTCATCATTTGAAATTATAAAACTAATTGAAGAAAGACTCCAGATCGCTTTTCTCCTTGGCTCTCTGAGGCCCCTGTTCATCAGCTTGTAGGAGTATGTATTTAGGAACTTCATATATGCTTAGCACACAAGGCTGTGTTAGTCAATACTGTGACAGAAATCCAATTCAAATCGTTTAAGCTCCCCCCACCCCCATCCAAAAGAAAAAGAATTTGTTGACTTACATAACAAAGAAGGGTATTTGTGCCCTTAACTTTGTTTTTTTTTTTTTTAACGTCTTTATTGGGGTATAATTGCTTTACAATGGTGTGTTAGTTTCTGCTTTATAACAAAGTGAATCAGTTATACATATACATATGTTCCCATATCTCTTCCCTCTTGCCTCTCCCTCCCTCCCACCCTCCCTATCCCACCCCTCCAGGCGGTCACAATGTGCCCTTAACTTTGGGTCTGGCCACATCCAAACAATAGTGGGTTCTCTCTTTTCTCTTTCTCTCTCAGTTCTGTTTGTCTGCATTCTGGCTTCAGTTTGTCTTAGTACAGATGGCTTCATCCGCCTGGCCAGGGAAGATGAAGCTCACATTGTTCTTCTAACTTGGGATCTTGGAAGAAATAAGCATCTTTCCTGGTAGCCAGGGGTGGCTATGTAATTTGTGGGGCCTCTTGTTCAAAAACCAGGAAAAAGTATCATTAAAGTTACTAAAATGTAGAAGTGTTTTCCTTTCTTCTACATTCTCTCTCAACTTGTCATGGTGTTTTTTTTTTTTTTTTGTCATGGTGTTTTTAAAAAGATTTCTTATTTAATGTATTTCCAAGTAAAGAAAAACTAAAAATTATGAATATAATTCTTACCATTCATATTATGCAATGCCAGTTTTCGATGCATTTAACTCAAAATGGAAGCTCCAAAAGTGCATAATTTTATTTCGTACATGCATATGTGTTTTGTTTTTACTAGATCAGTGGAAATGTTGTACAAAATGAACTCAACTGTTTTCATTTTACTTCTTGATACGGTTACATTCTACCAATCTCTTCAGCTTACTGATGAGTAAGGAAGAACTGAAAGGAAAAAGAACTGCAGGTTCCTCTCCTATATCATCATTTTCAGTGAGTTTGTCTAATAGAGGGAAGTAACATATGTAAGAAAGGATATGATGAAGTTCTTTGGTCTTGTTTCGTAAAATGCTGTTGATTTCCTTCTGTAGTGGAAGTAAGCTCTGGTTCATATGGAAAGCATGGTCCCTTGGGGTTGTCATTTATTCTGTTTTAAATATAACATACTTACCTTGTACTCGCTTTGAATCTCACAGAATTGCCACACATAGTAGGTCCACTGGAGTGCTGTGCTGACAGGCATCATAACTGCTGTACTGAAAATGGAGCGAGTATTTCCTCTGCTCATGTGCACGTCCATTGTGCCATTGGACTTCTCTTACAAAACACAAGTTCAAAGATAAAATTATTAAGAATTTCAAAATGGCAACAACAGAACATTAAACCAAGTGCAGGCCTGTGCTGGGCACAGGGCTGTTGTGACTGAACAGGTCACACACCTGAAGCTGGATCTGCTGACAGCCCTGACGAGGATTCTGATTGGCCCAAATTGGGTTAGGTATGGATCCCTGAGCCTATCCCTTGGTCCAGTGTACGGAGCACTCCGATTTGCCAAGCCTGGCTCACTTGTCCACAGCTGGGGCCAAAAGCAAGGTGTTGTCAGCCTCCCTGGCTAGGAGTAATAGGGAAGCTCTTCCTCAAAAGACCAACAGTAGGCAGACAACAGATGTTTACAGTGTGGGGCTTTCCATCTGTCTGTTTCACTTTCATCTCCTGCCTGTGTTTTAATCCTCAAACACCCCACACTGTTGTCTAAGGAACCTTTTTGTCTTTCCTAAGATATCCCAGGTTCTAGTGTGACTGTGCTTTTGTATACGCTATTCCTTCTTCTGAGAACATATTTCCTACCCTGAGAAAACCGTAAGTCCAAAAGAGACATGTGCCACAGTGTTCATTGCAGCACTGTTTACAATAGCCAGGACATGGAAGCAACCTAAGTGTCCATCGACAGATGAATGGATAAAGAAGATGTGGTACCTATATACAATGGAATGTTACTCAGCCATAAAAAAGAAACGAAATTGAGTTATTTGTAGTGAGGTGGATGGACCTAGAGTCTGTCATACAGAGTGAAGTAACTCAGAAAGAAAAAAAAAAATACTGTATGTTAACACATATATATGGAATCTAAAAAAAAATGGTACTGATGAACCTAGTGGCAGGGCAGGAATAAAGAT
Organism: Phocoena phocoena; assembly: GCF_963924675.1. Taxonomy (NCBI): domain Eukaryota; kingdom Metazoa; phylum Chordata; class Mammalia; order Artiodactyla; family Phocoenidae; genus Phocoena; species Phocoena phocoena. The sequence goes on from NC_089230.1 coordinate 53,864,696, forward strand.
GCAGACACAGACAATGTACTTGAGGACACGGCGGGGTGGGGAAGGGGAAGCTGGGGCAGTGTAAGAGTAGCATTGACATATGTACACCACCAAGTGTAGAATAGGGAAGCAGCTGCATAGCACAGGGAGATCAGTTTGGTGCTCTGCGACGACCTAGAGGGGTGGGATAGGGAGGGTGGGAGAGGATATGGGGACATATGTATGCATATGGCTGATTCACTTTGTTGTGTAACAGAAACTAACACAGCATTATGAAGCAATTATACTCCAATAAAGATGTATGTATTTTAAAAAAAGAACATATTTCCTCTTCTCCTGGAAAACTTTTACTAATTCCTTAACACTCAGTTCAAATTCACTCTCTGTATGGTCTGCTCTGACTTCCTTGGGCAGAATAGTTGCTCACACCTTAAACATTTACAGTTCTTTTATTTGTTTTTTTTTTTTTTCGGTACGCGGGCCTCTCACTGTTGTGGCCTCTCCCGTTGTGGAGCACAGGCTCCGGACGCGCAGGCTCAGCGGCCTTGGCTCACGGGCCCAGCCGCTCCGCGGCATGTGGGATCTTCCTGGACCGGGGCACGAACCTGTGTCCCCTGCATCGGCAGGCGGACTCTCAACCGCTGCGCCACCAGGAAAGCCCCTTTTATTTGTTTTTGAGTCACAGCACTATTGCTTCTATTCCAAAGTGTTTGTTTTCTTGCCTACTTCCCCTTGTGAGCAGGGAATGTCTTATCCTTTTTTTCAGTTCTCGGTGTAAAGCAAATGCCTGTTACATAGTAGGTCTTGGATAAGTGTCGGATGAATAAGACACAGTGAGAAGCTGGTGTCATAAAATAGTGTTTTCAAGCTGCCTTCTCTAATATTAAACTTGTACCCCCAAAGGATGCTTTCATAAATGAATTCTGTGTTTGGGATATCATTGGGGGCATAAGAGAATTTTCAGATTCTTTTTTCTCAAGCACTGGGCTGTTTTCTGAGTAAATGGAAGCATCTCTTGGTTAAAACTCTCAGAAGAGACCAATGAAATGCCAAACTCAGAGAAGTAACATTTTGGATTCAGTTGAATTTCCAAGAGTCGATTTCCTAAGATCAAGCGTGCTGTCTGAGAGTCAGTCCTTGACTGCTGTCATCAGACAGGCAGTGGACACCGTTTTCCTCCTTGCCCACTGGGCAGATCAACCTGGGCTCTGGGAACTCAAGAGCTACAGGTGAATATGAGACTGGTCATGTCGTGAATATGAGACTGGTCATGTATCCCCTTTTATCATGATATTCGTTCTCACATAATTAGGCTCTACTGTAGCAGAGCTGGCTACAGGTGCAGGAAACCAAATGATATGACCCTATTCTCACCTAGGGATTCCCTTTTCAGCTCCACATATTTAGAAGCTCCATTCCAGCACATGTCAAGATGAAAGAGCTGCTGCTCAAAATTCTGCCTTTGAAAAATTTGCTCCAGGGAAGGAGCAGCCATTGGAACAATGTAGGCAATTTCCTCATGTTAGAAACAAGGGTAAGCTGAGAGTGTGGAAAGCCCTCTGGGGCTTAACATGTAATTCTTGGGTTCCAATAGGAAGGATAAAATATGGAACTAAAATATACAAGATGAAATTGGCAACAATCAAAATTACATCAAAATAAATTAAAAAATCAATCAAGGGGCTTCCCTGGTGGCACAGTGGTTAGGAATCCGCCTGCCAATGCAGGGGACATGGGTTCGAGCCCTGGTCCAGGAAGATCCCACATGCCACGGAGCAACTAAGCCCATGCACCACAACTACTGAGCCTGTGCTCTACAGCCGGCGAGCCACAACTACTGAGCCCGTGTGCCAGAACTACTGAGCCCACATGCCACAACTACTGAAGCCCGTGTGCCTAGAGTCGATGCTCCACAACAAGAGAAGCCACTGCAATGAGAAGCCCGTGCACCGCAATGAAGAGTAGCCCCTGCTCGCCACAACCAGAGAAAGCCCTCGTGCAGCAATGAAGACCCAACAGCCAAAAATTAAAAAAAAAATAAATCAATTATTCATAAGATAATGGTATGAATGTGTGAATTAGTCTAAAGAGTAAAAAATAATAAAAAGAAACATTATGATTAGAATTCTGAGAGGAAACCTTTATTGTCACAATATCTCTGTTCTCTTAGCAAAATCTTGATCCATTTCTGTCCACTATACTTTAGGTTTAATCATTCAATCTTGACTGTTATCCAAGGAATTGAAACATATACAAATCATTTTTATGCATTTCTACTTAAAATATTGTTTTCTCTGGATAAATCACCCTACTAGCTATTATTTTCCATTTTCCATTTTATTAAAGTTTTGAACTTGTTTTCTGTTGCTCCATAATGTTGAAAACAAGCTGATAAAAGAAACCCTTAAGGGGCTTCCCTGGTGGCGCAGTGGTTGAGAGTCCACCTGCCGATGCAGGGGACACGGGTTCGTGCCCCGGTCCGGGAAGATCCCACATGCCATGGAGCGGCTGGGCCTGTGAGCCATTGCCGCTGAGCCTGCGTGTCCGGAGCCTGTGCTCCGCAACGGGAGAGGCCACAACAGTGAGAGAAAAAAAGAAACCCTTAAATATAGACTGAAATGGAGTTTATACTTGAGAGATTGCTGGAATTTTAAAAACATATAAAAATTGTGCAAGTCCTGTGTCTGCTTCTATATTTCCAGTCCTGAATACTTTTTGTCAGTTTATTGATTCATAAAACGTTCACTATCTATCATACCTATAAGAAAACTGTAAACTATGATTAATGCACCTTGTAAACGTTATATTTGATTGGTCAGGATGCTGTATCATCATAGAAAAATTAATCACTTAAATCAATATTGAATTGAGAAATATGGTTAGGATATTTCAAAACACCCTGTCTCTAATCATTATTTCGTGATTTTTCTAATCCTGAAAGAAGATGAATGTCGTATGAGCTAATGACATCTGATTCAGGACGTCTTGTAACTAACAGTCCCCAAAGAGAGAGAAAGTCCACTAACAGAGGTTGTTATAAAGGGTAAAGGAAACAATATGACACAGAAAATTAGACATGCCAGAAAAAATAGGCTGTAAATTGAGAGTAATGAATGTAAAGTAATTAATGTGAAGTTTTGCTCTTGCATGGCAGCAAGAATCTATCACCTCCCACACCCTTCCTGGATGAAAAAACCTAATTGGCCTTGGAGACAACATCTGCTAAATGTAGTGTCAGAATAACAGGTGGCTAGAAATGTGTTAAAAAGCACATTAATTGAATTGATACCCATGCATTTTCAAAATTTTAAAACTTCCTATTAAAAGATCACATACATTTGAAGAAATGTGTGGCTGTTTTTTTTTAAATTTTATTTTTTTATACAGCAGGTTCTTATTAGTTATCCATTTTATACATATTAGTGTATATATGTCAATTCCAGTCTCCCAATTCATCACACCACCACCCTCCCCCACCCCTTTCCCCCCTTGGTGTCCCTACATTTGTTCTCTACATCTGTGTCTCAATTTCTGCCCTGCAAACCAGTTCATCTGTACCATTTTTCTAGGTTCCACATATGTGCGTTAATATACGATATTTGTTTTTCTCTTTCTGGCTTACTTCACTCTGTATGACAGTCTCTAAATTCATCCACATCTCTACAAGTGACCCAATTTCATTCCTTTTTATGGCTGAGTAATATTCCATTGAATATAGGTACTGCATCTTCTTTATCCATTCATCTGTCAATGGGCATTTAGGTTGCTTCCATGACCTGGCTATTGTAAATAGTGCTGCAATGAACATTGGGATGCATGTGTCTTTTTGAACTATGGTTTTCTCTGGGTATATGCCCAGTAATGGGGTTGCTGGGTCGTATGGTAATTCTATTTTTAGTTTTTTAAGGAACCTCCATACTGTTCTCCATAGTGGCTATATCAATTTACATTCCCACCAACAGTGCAAGAGGGTTCCCTTTTCTCCACACCCTCTCCAGCATTTGTTGTTTTGAGATTTTCTGATGATGCCCATTCTAACTGGTGTAAGGTGATACCTCATTGTAGATTTGATTTTCATTTCTCTAATAATTAGTGATGTTGAGCAGCTTTTCATATGCTTCTTGGCCACCTCTATGTCTTCTTTGGAGAAATGTCTGTTTAGGTCTTATGTCCATTTTTGGATTGGGTTGTTTCTTTTTTAAATATTGAGCTGCATGAGCTGTTTATATATTTTGGAAATTAATCCTTTGTCCGTTGATTTGTTTGCAAATATTTTCTCCCATTCTGAGGGGTGTCTTTTCGTCTTGTTTATGGTTTCCTTTGCTGTACAAAAGCTTTTAAGTTTCATTAGGTCCCATTTGTTTATTTTTGTTTTTATTTCCATTACTCTAGGACGTGGATCAAAGAAGAGCTTGCTGTGATTTACGTCAAAGAGTGTTCTTCCTATGTTTTCCTCTAAGAGTTTTATAGTGTCCGGTCTTACATTTAGGTCTCTAATCCATTTTGAGTTTATTTTTGTGTATGGTGTTCGGGAGTGTTCTAATTTCATTCTTTTACATGTAGCTGTCCAGTTTTCCCAGCACCGCTTATTGAAGGGACTGTCTTTTCTCCATTGTATATCCTTGCCTCCTTTGTCATAGATTAGTTGACCATAGGCATGTGGGTTTATCTCTGGGCTTTCTCTCCTGTCCCATTGATCTATATTTCTGTTTTTGTGCCAGTACCATATTGTCTTGATTACTGTAGCTTTGTAGTATAGTCTGAAGTCAGGGAGTCTGATTCCTCCAGCTCCGTTTTTTTCCCTCAAGACTGCTTTGGTTATTCGGGGTCTTTGTGTCTCCATAAAAATTTTAAGATTGTTTGTTCTACTTCTGTAAAAAAATGCCATTGGTTATTTGATAGGGATTGCATTGAATCTGTAGATTGCTTTGGGTAGTACAGTCATTTTCATGATATTGATTCTTCTAACCTAAGAACATGGTATATCTCTCCATCTGTTGGTATCATCTTTAAGTTCTTTCATCAGTGTCTTATAGTTTTCTGCATACAGGTCTTTTGTCTCCCTAGGTAGGTTGATTCCTAGGTATTTTATTCTTTTTGTTGCAATGGGAAATGGGAGTATTTCCTTAATTTCTCTTTCAGATTTTTTCATCATTAGTGTATAGGAATGCAAGATTTCTGTGCATTAATTTTGTATCCTGCAACTTTACCACATTCATAGATTAGCTCTAGTAGTTTTCTGGTGGCATCTTTAGGATTCTCTGTGTATAGTATCATGTCACCTGCAAAGAGTGATGGTTTTACTTCTTTTCCAATTTGTATTCCTTTTATTTCTTTTTCTTCTCTGATTGCTGTGGCTAGGACTTCCAAGACTATGTTGAATAATAGTGGTGAGAGTGGACATTCTTGTCTTGTTTCTGATCTTAGAGGAAATGCTTTCAGTTTCTCACCATTGAGAATGATGTTTGCTGTAGATTTGTCATATATGGCCTTTATTATGTTGAGGCAGGTTCCCTCTGTGCCCACTTACTGGAGAGTGCTTATCATAACTTGGTGTTGAATTTTGTCAAACGCTTTTTCTGCATCTATAGGTATGATCATATGGTTTTTATTCTTCAGTTTGTTAATGTGGTGTATCACATTGGTTGATTTGCGTATGTTGAAGAATCCTTGCACCCCTGTGATAAATCCGTTTTGATCATGGTGTATGATCCTTTTAATGTGTTGTTGGATTCTGTTTGCTAGTGTTTTGTTGAAGAATTTTGCATCTGTATTCATCAGTGATATTGATCTATAATTTTCTTTTTTTATAGTATCTTTGTCTGGTTTTGTTATCAGGGTGATGGTGGCCTCATAGAATGAGTTTGGGAGTGTTCCTTTCTCTCTAATTTTTTGGAAAAGTTTGAGAAGGATGGGTGTTAGGTCTTCTCTAAATGTTTGGTAGAATTCGCCTGTGAAGCCATCTGGTCCGGGACTTTTGTTTGTTGGAAGATTTTTAATCACAGTTTCAATTTCTTTACTTGGATTGGTCTGTTCATATTTTCTGTTTCTTCCTGGTTCAGTCTGGAAGGGTTATACTTTTCTAAGAATTTGTCCATTTCTTCCAGGTTATCCATTTTATTGGCATAGAGTTGCTTGTAGTAGTCTCTTAGGATGCTTTGTATTTCTGTGGTGTCTGTTTAACTTCTCCTTTTTCATTTCTAATTTTATTGATTTGAGTCCTCTCCCTCTTTTTCTTGATGAGTTTGGCTAATGGTTTATCAATTTTGTTTATCTTCTCAAAGAACCAGCTTTTAGTTTTATTGATATTGGCTATTGTTTTATTTCTATTTCATTTATTTCTGCTCTGATCTTTATGATTTCTTTCCTTCTGCTAACTTTGGATTTTGTTTGTTCTTCTTTCTCTAGTTCCTTTAGGTGTAAGGTTAGATTGTTTATTTGAGGTTTTTCTTGTTTCTTGATGTAGGCTTGTATTGCTATAAACTTCCCTCTTAGAACTGCTTTTGCTGCATCCCGTAGGTTTTGGATCATCGTGTTTTCATTGTCATTTGTCTCTAGGTATTTTTTGATTTCCTCAGTGATCTCTTGGTTATATAGTAACGTATTGTTTAGCTTCCATGTGTTCGTGTTTTCTACATTTTTTTTTGTCCATAATTGATTTCTAATCTCATAGCGTGTGATGAGAAAAGATGCTTGATATTATTTCAGTTTTCTTAAATTTACTGAGGCTTGATTTGTGACCCAAAATATGATCTATCCTGGAGAATGTTCCATGAGCACTTGAGAAGAAAGTGTAATCTGCTGTTTTTGGATGGAATATCCTATAAATATCAATTAAATCTATATGGTCTATTGTGTCATTTATAGTTTATGTTTCCTTATTAATTTTCTGTTTGGATGATCTGTCCATTGGTGTAAGTGAGGTTTTAAAGTCCCCCACTACTACTGTGTTACTGTTGATTTCCTGTTTTATAGCTGTTAGCAATTGCCTTATGTATTGAGGTGCTCCTATGTTGGGTGCATATATATTTATAATTGTTATATCTTCTTGGATTGATGCCTTGATCATTATGTAGTGTCCTTCCTTGTCTCTTGTAACATTCTTTATTTTAAAGTCTATTTTATCTGATATGAGTATTGCTACTCCAACTTTCTTTTGATTTCCATTTTCATGAAGTATCTTTTTCCATCCCCTCATTTTCTGTCTTATGTGTCCCTAGGTCTGAAGTGGGTCTCTTGTAGACAGCATATATATGGGTCTTGTTTTTGTATCCGTTCAGTGAGCCTGTGTGTTTTGGTTGGAATATTTAATCCATTCACGTTTAAGGTAATTATCGATATGTATGTTCCTATGACCATTTTCTTAATTGTTTCGGGTTTGTTTTTGTAGGTCCTTTTCTTCTCTTGTGTTTCCCACTTAGAGATGTTCCTTTAGCATTTGTTGTAGAGCTGGTTTGGTGGTGCTTAATTCTCTTAGCTTTTGCTTGTCTGTAAAGCTTTTGATTTCTCCATTGAATCTGAATGAGATCCTTGCCAGGTAGAGTGATCTCGGTTGTAGGTTTTTCCCTTTCATCACTTTAAATATACCATGCCACTCCCTTCTGGCTTGTAGAGTTTCTGCTGAACAATCAGCTGTTAACCCTATGGGAGTTCCCTTGTATTTTATTTGTCGTTTTTCCCTTGCTGCTTTCAATAATTTTTCTTTTTCTTTAATTTTTGCTGATTTGATTACTGTGTGTCTCAACGTGTTTCTCCTTGGGTTTATCCTCTGTGCTTCCTGGACTTGGGTGGCTATTTCCTTTCCCATGTTAGGGAAGTTTTCGACTATAATCTCTTCAAATATTTTCTCAGGTCCTTTCTCTCTCTCTTCTCCTTCTGGACCCCTATAATGTGAATGTTGTTGCATTTAATGTTGTCCCAGAGGTCTCTTAGGCTGTCTTCATTCTTTTCATTCTTTTTTCTTTATTTTGTTCTGCAGCAGTGAATTCCGCCATTCTGTCTTCCAGGTCACTTATCCATTCTTCTGCCCAAGTTATTCTGCTATTGATTCCTTCTAGTGTATTTTTCATTTCAATTATTATATTGCTTAATTCTGTTTGTTCTTTAATTCTTCTGGGTCTTTGTTAAACATTTCTTGCATCTTCTCGATCTTTGCCTCCATTCTTTTTCCAAGGTCCTGGATTGCCTTCACTATCATTATTCTGAATTCTTTTTCTGGAAGGTTGCCTGTCTCCACTTCATTTAGTTCTTTTTCTGGGGTTTTATCTTGTTCCTTCATCTGGTACATAGCCCTGTGCCTTTTCATCTTGTTTATCTTTCTGTGAATGTGGTTTTTGTTCCAGGGGCTGCAGGATTGTAGTTCTTCTTGCATCTGCTGTCTTCTCTCTTTGTGTGGCTCTTTTTGTAAAATGGAAATACTCTAAATCCAAATACATTAGGAGACTGTCTTTGACTTAAATTGAGAATAAAAAAATCCTCATTTTTAACCTTTTGATAATTTACAACCAGAAAAAGAATTCATAACCAGAGAATTCTTGGGTGGTAAAAGTTGAGGTGAACAGTTAACTGCTCATAGGCTTTGTATATCCATGTGCCTGTGAAGTACATGCAATTATATATTCAACACTGTTCTACCATTATTAAATTTAACATATATATGAACATCAGTAATACATTAATGGGTTTCTTCTTTCAAGTTTGGCCATCATTTAGCCTGGTCTTTATACTCTGGATTCTGTAATTCAGGTCATTCCGTTATTCATACAACCAAATGTAAGTACTTGCTTTTCCATATATGTGTTCTGTTTCAGAAAATATGTTTAGGAGGAAGGTTGAATATCCTAATTCCACTTGGTTCTGAATGCATAATGCTGGTCGACAAATATATTCATACTAATAGGTGCTCTGTGCAAAAAGGGTTCTGTGGTAGACCTAAGTAGACATTTCTCCAAGAAGACATACAGATGGCCAAGAGGCACATGAAAAGATGTTCAACATCACTAATTATTAGAGATATGCAAATCAAAACTACAGTGAGGTGTCACTCCACACCGGTCAGAATGGCCATCATCAAAAAACTACAAACAATAAATGCTGGAGAGTGTGTGGAGAAAAGGGAACCCTCTTGCACTGTTGGTGGGAATGTAAATTGATACAGCCACTATGGAGAACAGTATGGAGGTTCCTTAAAAAACTAAAAATAGAATTACCATATGACCCAGCAGTCCCACTACTGGGCCTATACCCTGAGAAAACCATAATTCAAAAAGAGTCATGTACCACAATGTTCATTGCAGCACTATTTACAATAGCCAGGACATGGAAGTGACCTAAGTGTCCATCAACAGATGAGTGGATAAAGAAAATGTGGCACATATATACAATGGAATATTACTCAGCCATAAAAAGAAACAAAATTGAGTTATTTGTAGTGAGGTGGATGGACCTAGAGTCTGTCATACAGAGTGAAGTAAGTCAGAAAGAGAAAAACAAATACCGTATGCTAACATATATATATATATATATATATATATATATATATATATATATATGGAATCTAAAAAAAAAACTGGTTCTTAAGAACCTAGGGGCAGGACAGGAATAAAGACGCAGATGTAGAAAATAGACTTGAGGACATAGAGAGAGGGAAGGGTAAGCTGGGACGAAGTGAGAGAGTGGCATGGACATATATACATTACCAAATGTAAAATAGATAGCTAATGGGAAGCAGCTGCATAGCACAGGGAGATTAGCTCAGTGCTTTGTGACCACCTAGAGGGGTGGGATAGGGAAGGTGGGAGGGAGACGCAAGAGGGAGGGGATATGGTGATATATGTATACATATAGCTGATTCACTTTGTTATACAGCAGAAACTAACACAACATTTTAAAGTAATTATCAGTTATACTCCAATAAAGATGTTAGAAAAAAAAGACACATGCACCCCAGTGTTCATTGCAGCACTATTTACAATAGCCAGGTCATAGAAGCAACCTAAATGTCCACTGATGGAGGAATGGATAAAGAAGAAGTGGTACATACACACAGTGGAATACTACTCAGCAATAAAAACGAAATTTGGTTGTTTGTAGAGACGTGGATAGACCTAGAGAGTGTTGTACAGAGTGAAGTAAGTCAGAAAGAGAAAAACAAATATCATATATTAACGCATATATGTGGAATCCAGAAAAATGGTACAGATGAACCTGTTTGTAAGGCAGAAATAGAGCCACAGACATAGAGAACAAATGTATGGACACCAAGGGGGAAAGGGGGCGGGTGGGATGAATTGGGAGATCGGGACTGACATATGTACACTAATATGTATAAAATAGATAACTAATGAGAACCTGCTGTATAGCACGGGGCAGTCTACTTAGTGCTCTGTGGTGACCCAAATGGGAAGAAAAATCCAAAAAAGAGGGGATATGTGTATACATATGACTGATTCACTTCACTGTACAGTAGAAACTAACACAACATTGTAAAACAACTGTACCCCAATTAAAAAAAGAGGGTTCTGTGGTCTACTGATTTTTCAGAAACACCTGGTTAGACATGTTTCTTCAGCATTCTTAGAGCCTGTGATATGACTAAACTGTATCGTGACTCTCTGCGAGGAGGATATAATATTTAGCATTGACCTTAATTTTTTGACCATGAAACCCTGGACAGCAGAAACCTTGACCATAGGATGGAGAAATGTGTTGCCCAAAGTCAGTTTCCCTGTTTGTAACTGTCATTGTATACCTCAGGGAGGGTGACACCCTGAACTGTGAGTGAAGAAAGTGGCACCTGACTAGTATGTAAGTCCTGGGACCCCTACCCAGGCGTCCAAATTGTTTTCCCTACCACACAGGATGGGCTTTGGAAAGAATGGGTGACCAAGACAGGTATCTTGAGCAGCACAAAGTCAGGCATGCAAGTCGCTGGGTGAGAAACATGGGGACCCTTCCTCCATGTCACATTTTGAGCTGTTCTTCAGCTTTATAGAATTTATTCTGTATATCTGTGTTCACTACTTTGTTTGTTTTACATTAACCTATCAATTAATAATTAACACATTAGTAAATGGATGGTGAGGCAAAGCAGGGCCTGATCCTAATGGAGAAACTGAAGGCGAGTTCCTTTGGTCTGAGGAGGCTGAAGAGCTGCCCCTAGAACAGTCTTTCATTCAGTTTGTGGAACTTTCATATGCCCTATACTCAAAGCTTTCTCATCCAACGCATCACCCAGATACACTTTGAACTGCCTTTAGTTCACTGTTACCCATTTAAAAAAAAATAATAAATTTATTTATTTTTGGCTGCGTTGGGTCTTCATTGCTGCGTGCAGGCTTTCTCTAGTTGTGGCGAGCGGGGGCTACTCTTTTTCTTTAAAAAATTTATTTTTGCTGTGTTGGGTCTTCGCTTCTGTGCGAGGGCTTTCTCTAGTTGTGGCAAGCGGGGGCCACTCTTCATCGCGGTGCGTGGGCTTCTCACTATCGCGGCCTCTCTTGTTGCGGAGCACAGGCTCCAGACGCGCAGGCTCAGTAGTTGTGGCTCACGGGCCTAGTTGCTCCGCAGCATGTGGGATCCTCCCAGACCAGGGCTCGAACCCGTGTCCACTGCATTAGCAGGCAGATTCTCAACCACTGCGCCACCAGGGAAGCTCCAGGGGGGCTACTCTTCGTTGCGGTGCGCGGGCTTCTCATTGCAGTGGCTTCTCTTGTTGTGGAGCTTGGGCTCTAGGCACGTGGGCTTCAGTAGTTGTGGCACACGAGCTTAATTGCTCCGCAGCATGTGGGATCTTTGTAGACCAGGGCTTGAACCCGTGTCCACTGCATTGGCAGGCAGATTCTTAACCACTGCGCCACCAGGGAAGCCCCTGCAACCTATTTTTATACCCTTTACTAAGATCTTAAATGTTTTATGATGTTCCTCCAATATTATTTCTACCCCTGGTGACGATACTTGTGGCAGTGACTTGTGTCGTTGGGTTATCTCTTAGTGCACCTCCTCTTCGACCCTCTGCAGTGGCCTACGAAGTGCGCCTCAGATGCAGTGAGTCAGGGGAGAGTTATCGTAAAGAATTTAAAAACAATAATAAAACCAGATAGGTCTGCTTTCCATTGTTATCATGCTCCAGTGATTTTAAACAATACAGTGTAATAAAAATACTCCTATCTGCAGAGGCAGGTGCCACCCCTAACTAATGCTCTATATTAAAAATGTGTTGAAAAAACTAAGCATACTTTATTTCTACATGTTATGCTTTCCCCTCCTAATCTGTCTTAAGGACAATTTAATCCCTCTTAGTTGGTAAAATGGAATTATTTAAAATTAGGAATCTTATCCACAGACATTTAAAACCAGTTTCTCATTAAGTTGCTTCTTCTTGATTACTTTACTGAAAGAAAAAATGCCTATGTAAGAAAAAGCGCTAGGCTTAAAGTACATTAAATCGTAGGAGTTTATTTGTTTTAAGAGAGGAAGCATCATATTGTAGACTTTACTCTTGTTGTAGAGCCCTTGCTTGTAGTGGTGGCTCTGAAACTGCGTAACCATTGAGATCTGACATAGAGTCAACTCTCCAGGCCTCAGTTTCCCTCTTTTAAAGTCAGGTTGATGCTCCTAAAAGTCATGAATGAAGAAACTAGGAAGATAACTCAACAACATGGTCATTTCAACTAAGTATGCCAAATTAAAATGGTTTTTAAAAATCTGAATTAAAGGATTAATAATTGGTTATATAGCCATCACAGCCTTGCTCATGTTTAGAAAAATGAATATGTAAGGTTTACCAACTCTCAAATGCTAAACTCTGGGCATTTAAAGATATTCTCTCAAACTTCTAGAACTCTTAAAATGGGAAGGGAAGAAATTCCTTTATGACCCAGAAATTCTGTTGCAGACAATAGGAGGTGAAAAAAAAAATCCAGAAAGGCATAATGTCTGCAGATGACAGATGCTTTATAATCAGACTGAAATTACCCCACTATGAGGATTTTGGTACTCCTCCTGCCTCGTTGCCTTGCCTCATTGTTTTCTTTAAAGTTTCTTCCAGGTCACCTCCCTATCTTGGAACCCTCCAGAGTATACAAAAGCATTCAGTATCCATGATGGACATAATTTAATTTTTTCAGTCTTTACCTGGGAAATGGGTATTTTAGACATGGTTCCCAAATATCTGAATGTCAGCTGCTTTTTCCAGTGATCAAAAAGACTGGTTTTTCTTCATTTATGCATTTATTTAAAGAAATGATTGCTTGCGTAGTCTGTGCTAACACCATTGTAGGGGCTGAGATGGAGCAGGGAGTGAGTTCTCTGCCTTCAAGGAACTTGCCTTCTCCTCATGGGATGGGGGGTAGGAGAAAACAGATGGAGTCAAGATGTGCAGATGTAGTTTTTTGATTCATGTAGAGTCGTGCATAATAATCCTTTTATTCTAAACATTGAGCCCAGCAATGTGAGAGTAATGTATTTTGGGGGGTCAAAAGTTCCTACAAATATTTCCAGATGTCAGGTAGACCTTATAGTTTTGACTTAGACTGAGCAGTCTGCCTGTCTTTCAGGGACGCTAAACTCTCTCTAGGTCTGGCCCTGGTCACGTTTCCTAAGCCAGTGCAGTCAGAGACTTTCATTTCATCTTCTATAACTTCCAAATCTGGCTGTGCCTCAGAATCACATAGAAAATCACTTAAGGTCCGAGTTGAAAAAAAAATCCATTCTCTTAGGTACAGTTTCTGTTTCTAGGAACGAGGGTGTCTGGGACCTGGGATCTGTATTACTCCTAAAGTGCCCCAGGTGATACTAATTAAGCCAGCTGGCACCATTTTTCAAACCAGATTTCAGAAACTGCTACCAGATTAGTCTTTCTAATGCGGGGATTTCTTCAACCTTTTCTTCTGAACACTCAGGACTTCACAGTGTAAAGTATAAGGTAATTGAGGAGTCAGTCAAACCCATCTACTTTCTCCTTGATGCCAGCAGCACTCCTGCTTCCACTTCTTCTCTGTGCCTTTCCTCACAGCCTCAAGGTCCAATTCCCTCTTCTCCAGGTGTCCATTCTTTCAAAGCCCGGCTCAAGTCCCATGTCTGACATGACATCGTCCCCACTCTGCCGACTTCAGTGGCCTCCGTTTTAGACTCTCTTAGATTTATCATTTGGGTCACTCATTTGTCAACTCTTGGAAAGGTTTCTAAGTGACTGGGACACCTGGTATGTCATTTATAGTATTCATTAATGATAAACAAGTGAAGAACATTCACCAACGCTCTTTAGAAACTAGTGCTGCTACATTGTATTTCAGAAGACATTTTGTATAATAAATTCAGTGAAGGCGTGAGCCTGTCTTTATCGCTAAAACCATGCTCAGTGCCTGGCACGAAGAAGTCTGTAATTATTCGTTGAACAAAGTTAGGAAAAAGCCTATATTATTGTCTCAAATCCTTTGGTGTAGCTTTTTGTTAACTGTGTGGTGCCTGCTGTAATGAGGGTTTGAAGCTTTGCTTTTCACTCCTGTGTTCTCATTATTTCCTTTTTGGCACACGGCGGGAGTTTAAGCAGCCCACTTGACACCATGCCTGCTTCCTGTCCCAGAATAAAGCTGTTTACCATGACTTCAGAAGGCAAGTAGAGTAACCTGAATTACCCTGTTATTAAAGTAATGTGTAAACCTAGAGGCTACTCCACGGTGAACATTCTGTCGGCTCAAAAACTCTCTCTGCTCCATGAAAGTGATCTTGTTGGCTCTCTGGGCTTGTTTATTGTTGTGGGGTTTAGGGCAACTCTGACCCTAGTTCACTAGAGAAATTTCTATGTTACATTCTTTCTAAGCGCACTAACTTCAGTCTTTCTGATTTTAATTCTGTTCATGCTTCATAATATACTTCATCTTCATTGCATATGATCTTTCTGATAGCTATCAGAAATAGCCCTTGTTATGTCTGCAAGTAGACCTTCCATCAATTCTCATAGTAAATCTTCAAGAAAAAAAAAAAACAATTGATAAAGCAGTAGCCTTTACACATCTGGATTTAGAAAGCATCTTTTGCTGTCAACTCTGCAGTTGTAAATAATCTTTGGTAACACAAATACTTTGTGTGAACGGCAGGCAAACTTTGCTTATTTTGGTGTAGATATTTATACTGGAAGCTGAAAAAATGGTTCCTTGACATATTTTTACTAAACTACACAGTGAATACAGTTGATTCTAAATGGGCCCTTGAGATTCAGGCTGTTTTACCCTGAGCTGAAAGCAGAAACCTGGATGTTTCTACTGGCAGCAAGCAAAGGCTTCATGCATTCATTTATTCAGTAATTATTTACTGAGCATCTTTTATAGGTCAGATACCACAGGGGGACCTGGGGTACAAAGATGAATAAGACAAGTACATCCTTGTTCCATGGAAATCGTAGTTTATTCAGATGGACGGACATTAAGTGGAGGATTAAATAGTAATGATTTAGTTACTGTTGTGACAGTGGTATAAAGTAGAAACCTAGTGTATAGTGAAAAGATGTAATTACAGCCCCCAACCTCATCTGAGTGGTGAGTTGGGGGAGAGGAGTGGGAGAGGGAGATGTTCAGAAAAGCCTTCCCCAATGGGTATTATTTAATAAAAGATCTAAAAAAAAAAGTGGGAATTAGCAAGGCAGAGACAAGAGTTACTAACTCCACAAATGTAAGGGTAATGAATGCTTATAGAAATGACATTCTTATGATAAAATCTCAGTTATACACATCTAATCCTATTTCATACTTGTCCTAACACTGATACTAGGTAAGAAGGACTGTATGATCTGTAAAACCAGTTAAAATAACTATATTATGAAGGAATAGAATGCTATTAAGGAAACTTTGAAGGTCAGGAGTTGAGAAAGATTGTGAAGGTTCTCCAGGAGAAAATGCCTGTTTGAAGCATCACATGATGGTTCTAGCCCGTTCTACTAACCATTTATACTAAGCGGAAGAAAACTTTTCTTTGATATATTTCTTGACGTATGTGAATTATAACATATTTTAGCATACTAGATAAAATTGTGCCTGATTTATTATCTAGCTATAAGAAAATACTAAGCATTTTGGGTATTTAATAAAGTAACTACTGCGTTCTCCATTTGTTGAAAATAATATAGGGAAAGAAAGAAAGAAGATAAATCAGACGGACAGAAAATAAGCTCAATGGGTAAATTTAACACACATTATTTTATGAAAAATATGTTTAAAATTAAGTAACTTAATTTTTCGTTCTCCTTCAGGAAGTTAAGCGCTTATTTAAGAACTGGAATCATACTATATTGACAAGAACGATAGATACACATGTTGACTGGAAAATGGTATTGAATTTTCTCTGTCCCTCACTTTGCCCCTGGTATTTTAGGTGAATCTAAAATGCAGATCTTACGTGAAATTCACTAGTGTTTCCTTTCAATATTGGGTGCTGTTCTAGGTTTAAGGGCTAAGAGAGAGAAAAGGAAACTAGCACTGCAGGTGCAGGCAGAGGTCAGCTGGGGTAGCAGTCATCTGAGCTAGTCACTTGACTGGTGCTGCTGAATTTAATTCTAAGAGCAACTTTTTCTTTTTACACATGGGAAAGCTATGGCTCGGAGAGCCTAACTAATTTGCTGAAGTATTTGAACCAGGATTCAAATGCAGTCCAAAGCCTATTTTATTTCTTCTCAATTAAAGAAAAAATGTTTTTTTCCCCCCTAGAGAAAAATGCCTGATTTTCTTTATTATTCTGGATTGGTGGTTGTCTATAAAATGCTGAAAGATCTCATAAAGGTAAACTTATAGCTTGTGTATGGGTCAAAGAGAATTTTCTTAGCTAGATGGTAAAATGTTCTTTGAAAGGGCTGAGTGTAGAAATAGAACTTGGATTGCTAATGACTTTCTTGTTCATATATACTTTAAAGTTTTACTTTCTTTTCTTACAAATGTAGAGATGTTTATTCTAGAAAGATGGAAATACATAAGAGCATAAAGAAAAAAATCCCAACGTGCCACCAAAGACAACTATTTTATTAACATTACCGTTTTCTGCTAGCCTATTTCCTATGAATTCGTATTCCCAGCCATGTATTCATACTAAATATAAAGTTTTGTGTCATTTTTCATTAAAACTATAGTATAAGACTTTTTATCTCTTAACCAAAAACTAGTCATAAAGCTGATTGTAATAGATGCATATTATTCCATTGTGTAACTTAGAAGCAAGCAAGTGAAATATTCATGTTGCAAATCAATTATTATGACTCATGTTTAGAACTATTGAGGGAAATATAAGGTGCAATAAGATTTAATATTTTCTTTGAAAACTCTTCTAAAAAGCAATTAACTTGCTTCAGGTTAAGACATTTGCCAAGTGGGATAAATTCACAGTAAACCTTGTAGGTCAGGTTGTGTATCTTTTTTCTAGACTTTTGGAGAAAATTTTGATCCAATTCCTTAAACTTTACTGTAATTTGGGAAAAAGCATTTCCTCATATTTCCTGTGTCTGAAGATGTATTTGGTAAGAAGGCTTTTTGTTCTTTGCGTTTTGGTTGGATAAAGCAAATAATTCAGCAATTATAGAAAATAAGCACATTCCTTTTCTTCACTTTTTAAAAAAAAATTTTTATTTATTTATTTTTTGGCTGTGTTGGGTCTTCGTTTCTGTGCGTGGCCTTTCTCTAGTTGCGGCGAGCGGGGGCCACTCTTCGTCGCGGTGCGCGGGCCTCTCACTGTTGCGGCCTCTCTTGTTGCGGAGCACAAGCTCCAGACAAGCAGGCTCAGTAGTTGTGGCTCACGGGCTTAGTCGCTCCACGGCACGTGGGATCCTCCCAGACCAGGGCTTGAACCCGTGTCCCCTGCATTGGCAGGCAGATTCTCAACCACTGCGTCACCAGGGAAGCCCCCTTTTCTTCACTTTTAATCAGTAAATATTTTTATCCCAGAAAACCTGAAGCATTAAGATCCACTTCATATACATAGTCCTACCTATAGTGTGATGTTTCCTTACCTGGCTACTGAGTTAAGGGCGTAGATTCTTAAATTATATATCCTGAAGTCGAATTCTGATTCTAGTACTTAGGCATTGTGTAGTTTGGAGCAAGTTATTCAACCTTTGACCTCATTTTTCTCACCTATAATGTGGGCATAATAAACATTACCTACCTCAGAGGGCTCCTTGTGAGGATTAAGAGGATCAATACACGTAAGGCATTTAGAATAGTGCCTGGTGCACTGCAAGTGCTGAATAAATGTCACCTATTATTATTGTTGTTATTATGCCCTCATCTCTCATTTGGTAACAAAGATTTTGTTAACCAGATCTTTGGTTAACGTGCCATTTTCACAGTAAAGCCTGATCCCTTCTGTAATGCCTTTGAGGGCATAGAATCTAGATCCCTCAGGAAGGCTACCTGTTGTTTTAGCTCATTACATCGAGTCAGGAGTCTATTTCTAGATGTTTATTTCTGAGATGACTCTTTTGTTCAGTTGCTAATTTGATTATTGATAATATAATTTGGGACTTTGGAACTCACTGTATGGTGCTGGAAAAATCCCTCAAGTAACAGAGCTGATTCTGCCACTACCTCCATCAGAATTTCTGCCTGTTCCAATCTCTGCTGGGAGGGAAAGAGGAAAGCACCAACCGAGGATAGTGACTGCTCATCTCGTTGGAGTGAAGGCTTTGTTATGGGGAAGGTGGGATACAAGTTGGTGGATGTAGGTTGGCATTTAGATTACAGAGGGCCTTGAATGCTTGGATTCTCTTCTGTAGGTTATAGGGCGTGATAGGTTGAAAGAAGGACATCTTTCCAAAGAAGCCACAGTATGAGTCACCAATCTGTTTATGCCACAAATCCCCCAATTCCTGTGTTCTTCAATTTAATTCATTTCTTAGTTAGAGGATGTCAGAGGGCATCGTTTTTACATTCCCACCAATAACCAAGTAGCTTAATCACCGAGGAAGATATTTTTTAGGGTAGATAGTTTTTCCGCAATCCTCAAGTCATCACATGCACATGACTGCCTCTTCTGTTCCTGTAGAGCTGGCCCTGGGCCCCAAAGATTTTGTGTGACATTTTTATCCTTTGGGAGCTAGAAAACTTGAGATTCAACTGGTTTAGAAGCATGATTATGAGGATTATTGTTCTTTAATCCCTTAACTATAATAAAATTTTATTCTTATGAATTGTTATTTGCTAGGCTATGTACATACTCATACAAAATCGATGCTCTGTATTTCCTAAGTAATCAAAATTCCTGAGTGTTGTGTCTAGCAGTAAGTGGTTGCCTTAGTCTAAAAGGTTAATTCTTTTATCAGTTAAAGAAGTTCTCATGCATCTTCCAGAACACAATTGTCTATGTAACAAAGTTGCTGGATAATGAGGGGAAACATTTCCATTAATAATATAGTGCAGGAACTATGAGGCAATTTCAGTGAGGTTAATGGATAAGAACAAAATGCCAGAAGGAATTTGTTAATTGAAAGGCTAACTTTTATTGCGTTTTGCAACAAATTCTGTGGAGATTTTAGGTACCACCCCGGACACCAATTATACCCAGCTCTGCTTTCCACAATTTATTCTTGCCCTTGTTTTAGCACTTCCATATCCTGTTGTAATTAATCGGTTTATATCTGTCATCCCCACTAGACTGCTGATCCTTGACATTGGGGATGGGCCACTTAT
The DNA here is from genome assembly GCF_963924675.1 of Phocoena phocoena. Classification (NCBI taxonomy): domain Eukaryota; kingdom Metazoa; phylum Chordata; class Mammalia; order Artiodactyla; family Phocoenidae; genus Phocoena; species Phocoena phocoena. Next base: position 53,884,339 of record NC_089230.1, read on the forward strand.
TCTCCAGCAGCTGATGTAGGCATGGTAGGTAGTACATGCTCAATAAATGCTTGATTCTTCTTGAGTGACAATCTGTGTTTATAAAAGTCAAGGCTAAGCAATAGACAACTGCCCCCATCAGCAGCAGCTTAAGAGAAAACAAACCTCATTACAGAGTCAGGCTTAGAAACAGTATTCTGCCGGGACGTGTCAGCATCTATAGAGACTAAAACAGACACTTGATCTATTCTCTATGTCCGAGGAGATCTACCAGATAATATTTACAAGTTATGATATGCAGCATTTTTGGTGAAAAGTAGGTATAATTAACATAAAAGATTGATAGATGCCTTTTCAGTTGATCTCTGACATAGACCTAGGAGTGGATCTTAAGTAGATCAGGGCTGATTTTTTTTGCAGGTGGCAAAGAGGCAGCAGTGGGAAAAGAACAGCTTTGGCCTTGTCCCATTTCTAGAGGCCCCTGGGTCCTCAGAACTTCTGAGTGACAGGATGGCTCTCTGCTCTGGCTGGGCTGGTGTTGGTCTATGGAGTCCATGTGAAAACTCGCCCTCAAGAGTGCTTGCTGCAGAGGACGTTCAAGATGGCGGAGGAGTAAGACGTGGAGATCACCTTCCTCCCCACAAATACATCAGAAATACATCTACACGTGGAACGACTCCTACAGAACACCTACTGAACGCTGGCAGAAGACCTCAGACTTCCCAAAAGGGAAGAAACTCCCCACGTACCTGGGTAGGGCAAAAGAAAAAACAGAGACAAAAGAATGAGGATGGGACCTGCACCTCTGGGAGGGAGCTGTGAAGGAGGAAAGGTTTCCACACACTAGGAAGACCTTTCACTGGTGGAGATGGGTGGTGGCAGGGGGAAGCTTTGGAGCCACGGAGGAGAGTGCAGCAACAGGGTTGCAGAGGGCAAAGCGGAGAGATTCCTGCACAGAGGATCGGTGCTGACCAGCACTCACCAGCCCGAGAGGCTTGTCTGCTCACCTGCCGGGGAGAGCGGGGCCTGGGAGCTGAGGTTCGGGCTTCAGAGGTCAGATCGCAGGGAGAGGACTGGGGTTGGCTGTGTGAACACAGCCTGAAGGGGGCAAGTGTGCCACAGCTATCTGGGAGGGAGTCTGGGAAAAAGTCTGGACCTGCCTAAGAAGCAAGAGACCATTGTTTCGGGGTGCAAGGAGAGGGGATTCAGAACACTGCCTAAACGAGCTCCAGAGATGGGCATGAGCCATGGCTATCAGCACAGACACCAGAGACAGGCACAAAACACTAAGGCTGCTGCTGCAGCCACCAAGAAACCTGTGTGCAAACACAGGTCACTATCTACACCTCCCCTCCCGGGAGCCTGCGCAGCCCGCCACTGCCAGGGTCCCGTGATCCAGGGACAACTTCCTCAGGAGAACACAGGGCACGCCTCAGGCTGGTGCAACGTCACGCCAGCCTCTGCCGCCACAGGCTCGCCCCGCATCCGTGCCCCTCCCTCCACCCGGCCTGAGTGAGCCAGAGCCCCCGAATCAGCTGCTCCTTTAACCCTGCCCTGTCTGGGCGGGGAACAGATGCCCTCAGGTGACCTACACGCAGAGGCGGAGCCAAATCCAAAGCTGAACCCCAGGAGCTGTGTGAACAAAGAAGAGAAAGGGAAATCTCTCCCAGCAGCCTCAGAAGCAGCGGATTAAATCTCCACAATCAACTTGATGTACCCTGCATCTGTGGAATACCTGAATAGACAACAAATCATCCCAAAATCAAGGCGGTGGACTTTGGGAGCAACTGTAGACTTGTGGTTTGCTTTCTGCATCTAATTTGTTTCTGGTTTTATGTTTATCTTAGTTTAGTATTTAGAGTTTATTATCATTGGTGGATATTGATTTGGTTGCTCTCTTCCTTCTTTTTAACATACATACATATATTTTTTTCCTTTTTCTTTTTCTGTGAGTGTGTATGTGTATGCTTCTTTGTGTGATTTTGTCTGTATAGCTTTGCTTTTACCATTTGTCCTAGGGTTCTGTCTGTCCGTATTTTTTGTCTTTTTTTATTACTATAAAGTTTTTAAAATTTTTAATAATTGTTTTAATTTTTTATTTTAGTAACTTTATTTTATTTTACTATTTTCTTTCTTCCTTTCTTTTCTTTTCTTTTCTTTCTTTCTTTCTTTCTTTCTTTCTCTTCCTTCCTTCCTTCCTTCTGTCCTTCCTTTCTCCCTTTTTTCTGAGCCTTGTGGCTGACAGGGTCTTGGTGCTCCGGCCGGGTGTCAGGCCTCTACCTCTGAGGTGGGAGAGCCGAGTTCAGGACATTGGTCTACCAGAGACCTCCCGGCTCCACATAATATCAAATGGAGAAAACTCTCCCAGAGAGCTCCATCTCAATGCTAAGATGCAGCTCCACTGAACAGCCAGCAAGCTACAGTGCTGGACACCCTATGCCAAACAACTAGCAAGACAGGAACACAATCCCACCCATCAGTAGAGAGGCTGCCTAAAATCATAATAAGGTCACAGGAACCCCAAAATACACCACCGGACATGGTCCTGCCCACCAGAAGACAAGATCCAGCCTCATCCACCAGAACACAGGCACCAGTCCCCTCCACCAGGAAGCCTACACAAGCCACTGAACCAATCTTAGCCACTGGAGGCAGACACCAAGAACAACGGGAGCTATGAACCTGCAGCCTGTTAAAAGGAGACCCCAAACACAGTAAGTTAAGCAAAATGAGAAGACAGAGAAACACACAGCAGATGAAGGAGCAAGGTAAAAACCCAGCAGACCAAACAAATGAAGAGGAAATAGGCAGTCTACCTGAAAAGAAATTCAGAGTAATGATAGTAAAGATGATCCAAAATCTTGGAAATAGAATGGAGAAAATACAAGAAACGTTTAACAAGGACCTAGAAGAACTAAAGAGGAAACAAACTATAATGAATAACACAGTAAATGAAATAAAAATTCTCTAGAAGGAATAAATAGCAGAATAACTGGGGCAGAAGAAAGGATAAGTGACCTGGAAGATAAAATAGTGGAAATAACTACCAAAGAGCAGAATAAAGAAAAAAGAATGAAAAGAATTGAGGACAGTCTCAGAGACCTCTGGAACAACATTAAACACACCAACATTCAAATTATATGGGACCCAGAAAAAGAAGAGAAAAAAAAAGGGACTGAGAAAATATTTGAAGAGATTATAGTTGAAAACTTCCCTAATATGGAAAAGGAAATAATCAAGTCTAGGAAGCACAGAGAGCCCCATACAGGATAAAGCCAAGGAGAAACACGCCAAGACACATATTAATCAAACTACCAAAAGTTAAATATATAGAAAAAATATTAACAGCAGCAAGGTAAAAACAACAAATAACATACAAGGGAATCCCCATAAGGTGAACAGCTGATCTTTCAGCAGAAACTCTGCAAGCCAGAAGGGAGTGGCAGGACATATTTAAAGTGAAGAAGGAGAAAAACCTGCAACCAAGATTACTCTACCCAGCAAGGATCTCATTCAGATTCAACGGAGAAATTAAAAGCTTTACAGGCAAGCAAAAACTAAGGGAATTCAGCACCACCAAACCAGCTTTACAACAAATGCTAAAGGAACTTCATTAGGCAGGAAACACAAGAGAAGGAAAAGATCTACAATAACAGATCCAAAACAATTAAGAAAATGGTAATAGGAACATACATATCAATAATTACCTTAAATATAAATGGATTAAATGCTCCAACCAAAAGACATAGACTGCCTGAATGGATACAAAAACAAGACCCATATATATGCTTTCTACGAGAGACCCACTTCAGACCTAGGGACACATACAGACTGAAAGTGAGGGGATGGAAAAAGATATTCCATGAAAATGGAAATCAAAAGAAAGCTGGAGTAGCAATTCTCATATCAGACAAAACAGATTTAAAAATAAAGACTCTTACAAGAGACAAAGAAGGACACTACATAATGATCAATGGATCAATCCAAGAAGAAGATATAACAATTGTAAATATTTATGCACCCAACATAGGAGCACCTCAATACATAAGGCAAATGCTAACACCCATAAAAGGGGAAATCGACACTAACACAATCATAGTAGGGGACTTTAACACTCCACTTTCACCAATGGACAGATCATCCAAAATGAAAATAAATAAGGAAACACAAGCTTTAAATGATACATTAAAGAAGATGGACTTAATTGATATTTGTAGGACATTCTATCCAAAAACAACAGAATACACTTCTCAAGTGCTCATGGAACATTCTCCAGGATAGATCATATCTTGGGTCACAAATCAAGCCTTGGTAAATTTAAGAAAATTGAAATTGTATCAAGTATCTTTTCTGACCACAATGCTATGAGACTAGATATCAATTACAGGAAAAAATTACTGTAAAAAATACAAACACATGGAGGCTAAACAATACACTACTAAATAACCAAGAGATCACTGAAGAAATCAAAGAGAAAATCAAAAAATACCTAGAAACAAATGACAATGAAAGCATGATGACCCAAAACCTATGGGATGCAGCAAAAGCAGTTCTAAGAGGGAAGTTTATAGCAATACAATCCTGCCTCAGAAAACAAGAAACATCTCAAATAACCAACCTAACCTCACACCTAAAGCAATTAGAGAAAGAAGAACAAAAAACCCCCAAAGTTAGCAGAAGGAAAGAAATCGTAAAGATCCCATCAGAAATAAATGAAAAAGAAGTGGAGGGAACAATAACAAAGACCAATAAAACTAAAGGCTGTTTTTTTGAGAAGATAAACAAAATTGATAAACCATTAGCCACAGTCATCAAGAGAAAGGGAGAAGACTCAAATCAGTAGAGTTAGAAATGAAAAAGAAGTAACAACTGACACTGCAGAAATACAAAGGAATATGAACAATTACTCAAGCAACTATATGCCAATAAAATGGCCAACCTGGAAGAAGTGGACAAATCCTTAGAAAAGCACAACCTTCCAAGACTGAACCAGGAAGAACTAGAAAATATAAACAGACCAATCACAAGCACTGAAATTGATACTGTGATTAAAAATCTTCCAACAACCAAAAGCCCAGGACCAGATGGCTTCACCAGTGAATTCTCTCAAACATTTGGAGAAGAGCTAACACCTATCCTTCTCAAACTCTTCCAAAATATAGCAGAGTGAGGAACACTCCAAAACTCCTTCTACGAGGTCACCATCACCCTGATAGCAAAACCAGACAAAGATGTCCCAGAGAAAGAAAACTACGGGCCAATATCACTGATGAACATAGATGCAAAAATCCTCAACAAAATACTAGCAAACAGAATCCAACAGCACATTAAAAGGATCTTACACCATGATCACGTGGGGTTTATCCCAGGAATGCAAGGATTCTTCAATATACGCAAATCAATCAATGTAGTAAACCATATTAACAAATTGAAGGAGAAAAACCATATGATCATCTCAATAGATGCAGAAAAAGCTTCTGACAAAATTCAGCACCCATTTATGATAAAAACGCTCCAGAAAGTAGGCATAGAGGGAACTTACCTCAATATAATAAAAGCCATATATGACAAACCCACAGCCAACATCGTTCTCCATGGTGAAAAACTGAAACCATTTCCTCTAAGATCAGGAGCAAGACAAGGTTGTCCACTCTCACCACTATTTTTCAACATAGTTTTGCAAGTTTTAGCCACAGCAATCACAGCAGAAAAAGAAATAAAAGGAATCCAAAATGGAAAAGAAAAAGTAAAGCTGTCACTGTAGATGACATGATACTATACACACAGTATCCTAAAGATGCTACCATAAAACTACTAGAGCTAATCAATGAATTTGGTAAAGTAGCAGGATACAAAATTAATGCCCAGAAATCTCATGCATTCCTATACACTAATGATGAAAAATCTGAAAGAGAAATTAAGGAAACACTCCAATTTACCATTGCAACAAAAAGAATAAAATACCTAGGAATAAACCTACCTAAGGAGACAAAAGATTATGACACTGATGAAAGAAATTAAAGATGATACAAACAGATGGAGAGATATACCATGTTCTTGGATTGGAAGAATCAACATTGTGAAAATGACTATACTACCCAAAGCAATCTACAGATTCAATGCAATGCCTTTCAAACTACCCATGGCATTTTTCACAGAACTAGAACAAAATATTTCACAATTTGTATGAAAACACAAAAGACCCTGAATAGCCAAAGCAATCTTGAGAACAAAAAACAGAGCTGGAGGAATCAGGCTCCCTGACTTCAGACTATACTGCAAAGCTACAGTAATCAAGACAGTATGTTACTGGCACAAAAACAGAAATATAGATCAGTGGAACAGGATAGAAAGCCCAGAGATTAACTCACGCACATATGATCACCTTATCTTTGATAAAGGAGGCAAGAATGTACAATGGAGAAAAAAGAGCCTCTTCAGTAAGTGGTGCTGGGAAAACTGGACAGCTGCATGTAAAAGAATGAAATTAGAACACTTCTTAACACCATACACAAAAATATACTCCAAATGGATTAAAGACCTATATCTAAGGGCAAACACTGTAAAACTCTTAGAGGAAAACATAGATAGAACACACTATGACATAAATCACAGCAAGATCCTTTTTGACCCACCTCCTAGAGAAATGGAAATAAAAACAAAAAGAAACAAATGGGACCTAATGAAACTTAAAAGCTTTTGCATAGCAAAGGAAACCATAAAAAAGACAAAAAGAGGGCTTCGCTGGGGGTGCAGTCATTGAGAGTCCGCCTGCTGATGCAGGGGACACGGGTTCGTGCCCTGGTCCCAGAATATCCCACATGCCGTGGAGCGGCTAGGCCCGTGAGCCACGGCTGCTGAGCCTGCGTGTCCGGATCCTGTGCTCCGCAACGGGAGGGGCCACAACAGTGAGAGGCCTGTGTACCGCAAAAAAAAAAAAAAAAAAAAGACAAAAAGACAGCCCTCAGAACGGGAGAAAACATTTGCAAATGAAGCAACTGGCAAAACATTAATCTCCAAAATTTACAAGCAGTTCATGCAGTTCAATATCAAAAAAGCAAGCAACCCAATCCAAAACTGGGCATAAGACCTAAATAGACATTTCTCCAAAGAAGATATACAGATTGCCAACAAACACATGAAAGAATGCTCAACATCACTAATCATTAGAGAAATGCAAATCAAAACTATAATGAGGTATCACCTCACACCAGTCAGAACGGCTATCTTCAAAAAATTTTCAAACAATAAATGCTGGAGAGGGTGTGGAGAAAAAGGGAACCCTCATGCACAGTTGGTGGGAATGTAAATTGATGCAGCCACTATGGAGAACAGTATAGAGTTTCTTTAAAAAATGTAAAAATAGAACTACCATATGACCCAGCAATTCCAGTACTGCGCATATACCCTGAGGAAACCATAATTTAAAAGGAGTTATGTACCACAATGTTAATTGCAGCTCTATTTACAATAGCCAGGACATGGAAGTAACCTAAGTGTCCATCGAGAGATCAGTGGATAAAGAAGATGTGGCACATATATACAATGGAATATTACTCAGCCATAAAATGAAACGAAATTGAGTTATTTGTAGTGAGGTGGATGGACCTAGAGTCTGTCATACAGAGTGAAGTAAGTCAGAAAGAGAAAAACAAATACTGTATGCTAACACGTATTTATGGAATCTAAAAAAAAGGTTCTGAAGAACATAGGGGCAGGACAGGAATAAAGATGCAGACATAGAGAATGGACTTGAGGACACAGGGAGGGGGAAGGGTAAGCTGGGATGAAGTGAGAGAGTGACATGAGCATATATACACTACCAAATGTAAAATAGATAGCTAGTGGAAACAGCTGCAAAGCACAGGGAGATCAGCTCAGTGCTTTGTGACCACCTAGAGGGGTGGGATAGGGAGGGTGGGAGGGAGATGCAGGAGGGAGGAGATATGGGGATATATATATATGTATAGCTGGTTCCCTTTGTTATACAGCAGAAACTAACACCCTGTTGTAAAGCAATTATACTCCAAAAAAGATGTTAAAAAAAAAAAAGAGTGCTTGCTGTAGCTTGCTCCTATCATTCTACTCTTTCTTTCAGACCTAGACCATCCTTAGGTCACGTCCCACTCCATAGCTAATTATACATGTCTGTCTGTATCTGTGCCCTTGTTTTAGGTTCAGGAGAACTGTGCTAGGCAATGATAGACAAAGGAAAGGCAGCTAAGTGCCACTGTGCACTCTTAACAGACCCCTGAGTAAATTCACTAAATGTTCCCATTTATTCCATCTCTACCACCAGCTCTAGACCCACCTGCCATAGCCTCCTAACTGGTCTCCCGAATATACTTATGCCTGTGTCCAAATCGTTTATCGGTCAGCAAGATCTTCCTAAGATGCAAATCCCATCATGTCACAACCCCTTGCCTTCCAATGCTTAAATTCCTGCAAAGTTTCCTTATCTCTTAGGATAAAATCCCAAATCCTCACCCAGGCCCCCAAGCCCTGCATGGTGTGGCCCCCGCATACATTTCCGGCCTCAACTCTGGTCTCCAGTCGTTTTCTCTGGTGCAACATGCTCCCTCACCACAAGACCTTTGCACATACAGCTCCTTTTCCCTGCATCCATGTCCCCCGTCCTCTTTGCCTAGTTAACTCCTCGTCCTTCAGCTCTCGGCTCAAATACCTTCTCCCCAGTGAAGACTCCCATGTTTATTATGCCTTCATAAAACTGTTTGCTTTCCTCCAAGCACATATCTCAGTTCATAAGTAAACATTTATCTATGTGATTATTGGAATAGTGTTTATCTCCCCATTAGACTTTACGTTTTATAGACACAGGGATCATGTCTGCTTTTTGTGTCCTCAGTGATTAAGCACAGTGACAGATACGCAGTAGTTGCTCCATAAATATCTCATTACTAAATGAAAAGATGGCAGCTATCATTATAACTTCCAGACACTTTTCTGGAAGTTATTGATAACTCATCCAGTACTCACAACAACCATATTAGGCACATTCACTCCACTATGCCCATTTTACAGGTGAGGAAACTGAGTCATAGATAAAGAATGCTCAAGCTTACACAGTAACTGGCAGCACTAGCATTTGTACCCAGTTTCCATGCTCTATATTTGTCTGCTATACTGCCTCTTGGGGTGAGGAGTCTTATTATCCAATCCTGGCACCAAACCCATGAAATAAGTATTACCACCTCCGTTGCACAGATAAGTAAAATGAAGCTCAGTGAGTTATAGTAACTTAACCAAGGTTACATGCTTGTTAAATGGTGAAGCCAAAATTTGAACGCAAATCCGCTAAAAATCATTGCAGTTTCCTTTGTGGCAGTCCTTCTCTGGGTGTGTTACAACATTTTGAATGAGAAATTCTGATCTAGAGAAAATAACTAGAAAAATCACTAATTATGATAATACCAAAAATAACACGATTCAATGAGTGCTTGTTATGTGTGCGGTACTGTATGATGTTCTTTAAGGGAATTGCTGCCTTGAATCCTGACAAGGACCCTGTGAAGGAGAAACACCCCAATCCTTTTAGGAGCTTGGTAAAATTGTACTGTGTGAGTCCAGGGAGCAAGTATTTCCCCAAAGAATCAGAAGATAGAAAGTTAGCATGGTCTGTTATTCATGTGGCTGGATGCTGATGACTAGATTCGCTTTTGAAGCTCACTTGAAGTTGCAGAGAATGAAATACCCGTAAGGGATGTTTAAGCTGGAAGAAAAAGCGTATGATTTATGTGTTTTCCTCTTTTCATTTAAACAGTGCAGACACTGATCAGGTTGGAAACCATGCAGGGAAACCCTGGTCTGAAAATGTCATTTCACTCCAGTCTCTTTAGTGTTACGCAGTGTGGTTGTAAGATATGCTGAAATGGAAATTTAGCGCTGCTGTATTCTGAGATGTATTTACATGGTGTTTTTGTAGTCTGTGCATGTACCTTCTGTTTATTACTAAATAAGCTCTATATTCATCATTATTGATTTAATTGAAGACTGACATACTGACATTGAAAAGATGAAGCAAGACTGTATCTCAGAGTAAAACATACAGCTTAGAAACTGGAAGCTCAGAAGTAAATACCAATATCTGTGAATAAGAAGCAATTTTCAGAATTTGCTTTACATGGCTTTTAAGGAGCCTATCACATTTCTATCTGCGTACATTATTTCTCGCTACAAAACTAGTGAATGCTCATTTAATACTTGCAGATAAGGGTGAGGTTTTACTGAGAACTCGATTCTTCCAGAAAAGCCAAGAATGACAAGAAAAAAAAAGAAAAATCCCAAATTATTGCTTGCATTGATTACAGTACCTTTTACCCCCCAAGAAGATTTTTGGTTGATGCGACCCTAGTATCAAAGGAGTGATTTGCTCAGAACTGTCATTTGTGGTGTTTGCCTCCAAATTATGGGCTAGACATATGTCGGGGCATGAATGGAAATGTCTCTTTTTGAGAAATGCACATTCATGTTCCTTCTGTATGTGCTATGAAACATGCCTATTGTCCTATAGATTCTTTCTTTTCCTCCATTAACCTCTTCCCTTTGCTTCAGAATAACCTATAGAAAAATGAAATGTAACTATATTTTATATTAAAATAGTGGGAATTTCTCTTTTTCTTTTACAGCGTTGAGAGACTTTTCCAGACAGAAAGATTTGCTGCTACCTGTATCTTTGGGCTTTACCTAGCTGATAAACAGCCCATGAATTTCACAAACATAACTGCATTTCCATTTTCTCTCCCTGACAAATTACAGCCTGCCAGTGGAACTGCCATGGCAGAGAGCAGGCATTTGGTTTTAAACTGTCTTCTTTTTCCTAAATCCTTAAAACAAGGCCATGATTCTTCATATTCAGTTGAAATGGAAAATGCTCAGGCTCACTGCACACAAGGAAATTGCAACCTAACTCTCTCCCTCTCCCCCTTTCCCATCTCCTTTCATTTACTGTTAACTGTTTACTGCACTGCAGTCCTGCAAAGCTCTCAGGGAGCTGGGACCACGGGTTGGGGGTGGAACTACATGCCCATCGCCACCACCTCTTTTATAGCCAAACCACAGAGCCTCGCTTGAGGTCATCTTTTAGTGTATTTCGATTTTATAGAGCTGCTTTTTTTTAAAATTAATTAATTTATTTATTTATGGCTGTGTTGGGTCTTCGTTGCTGCTCACGGGCTTTCTCTAGTTGCGGTGAGTGGGGGCTACTCTTCATGGCAGTGTGCAGGCTTCTCATTGCGGTGGCTTCTCTTGTTGTGGAGCACGGGCTCTAGGCACGCAGGCTTCAGTAGTTGTGGCACACGGGCTCAGTAGTTGTGGCTCGTGGACTCTAGAGCACAGACTCAGTAGTTGTGGCACACGGGCTTAGTTGCTGCGCGGCACGTGGGGTCTTCCTGGACCAGGGCTCGAACCCGTGTCCTCTGCATTGAGAGGTGGATTCTTAACCACTGTGCCATCAGGGAAGTCCCTATAGAGCTGCTTTTGATAGAAGACAGACACATTGCTGAGATGTGTGCAGCAGGATGTTTTATAAGAAGAAAAAAACCCCAAAGGTTATTCATTTACCTGCCAGTCTCATCCAGTGCTCCAGTTTTGGAGGAGATGGTGGTGGGAGAAGGAAAAGTCCTCGTTTCAGTATGGAATGGTAGATACAGGAAGCTGTTTTGGCCAGATTAATTTTCCTTGAAGAAAATAGTCAATAAAAGAGAGAGAATGTGCTCGCTGCTCTGTTCTCTGTTTTATGTTATCATGAAGTTACATCATAGTTTGAAATAATTTTACCTGGTCTCTTTTTGACAAAGTACATTTGTAAGAGATTCTTCTGCTTTTCTTGGGTCTCCAGGACTCTGGAGTGAGATATTTTCCTCTCTGGACCTCAGAAGGAAGAGATGCCTACTCTCACAGTTTCCAGGTTATTGAAGGAGGGATGTCCTGGTCCTGAGGAAGTTTCCTGGAAATGGCCTCAGCTGCATCCCTGTCATCCAAGTGGCCCAGCAAACTCCTCTCATTGAGTTGTGAGGGTGTATCATCCACATTGGGTTCAGCACAGTGGAGACCATCCATAGAGGTTTAGTTGGTGACACCTTAAGGGAGTCCTTTTACTCTCTGAACCTCAGTTTCCTAGTCTGAATAACTGAGACAATAAAACCTACCTTCCTCTTCCCCTGCAGGGCTCTGACAATTAAATGGGACCGTGCTTATTTAAATACTTTGTAACACAGAATGATCTCTCCAAATAGAACCTGTTTTTGGTTTCATATCATTGTTACTATTTAAGGAGATGGATGTTCCTCTCCTTACTTGCCCCATCTCCCTAAATGTACTTGAACCTTCTGTCCAGGCTCGAAAAATTCCTTCCCAAATTCTTCTTCCTAGCCATTATCAGAAAGGTAAATCAAATATTTGGTGTGTTGTCTGCCTTTCCTGCTAGGTGTCAACCCCAGGAGGAAGGTACTAGTATATTGTTTGGCTCATCACTGTTTCCTTGTAGCCTAGTGCCAAACACATATGCATTCAGCAAGTATTTGTTGAAGAACAATGGTGAGTGCTCAGAAAGTTCATGAGTCCACCGTTTGGACCTCTTTTGTTCTTCTACTTCCCCCTTCTGGTAGGATCTTCCCTCCTGGGGACTGTGAAGATATGGAGATATTTTGGGCAAGTGTGAGTTGTAGTCTGGACTAGTCTAATGATTTTACATTTCATTAAAATATCCCCCAGTTCCATTATGGCTTGATTTTCTGAGCACCTACACTTCTTTTAGGAAAGCAGGCCAAATGCCTTTACTAAATTATTTGGTTTTAAAAAAATCCTTCAAGGAATGAAAGAATGAGTGTTTTTATACTTGTTCATTGAAACCAGACCTCTAGCTAAAAACGCTTGCTTGTTTTATTGCTGGCCTCTCATTTGAAGCTAGTTCAAGTGAAGCCTAGATTGTTTTTAGAAGCTTACAATTAACCTCAAGTCATGAAAGTGAGAAGAAAATGATGCGAGTATTCATTTTATTTCAGTGCGTGCTCAGAGCTTCTGGGGACCTGTGTAATGGAGTATAATCTACAAATGTAGTACATTTATGATTGAATGGATTTAAAAAATAGTTATCTTTACTAACATTGATTTATGTTGAAATCTTAATAAAGTATACAAGTTTTATGAACTGTGGAATTACTGCAGTGTTTCGAAAGTTGTTCTTTATTCTCTCTTTCACTGATTCAGTGTGATACTGTAGAGAGCTTTGTGATTTTTATATTGAGTACTTAAAACTAAGATAACATGCAGTACGTTTTAGCTGCCTCTTTGAAGGACTGCAGAGTTAAAAGGAAATATTTTCTGAAAAATGATTTTGGAAGAGCAACTATGAAAGCTAATATATATTGTTTTGTATGTGTATATATGTATATATATGCATACAAATGTAAATATATATATAAATGACATTTTAGAACTTTCACTAGAGTCCTTTTTAATTCTGAAATATTTATACAAAATAACATCTGTAATATATATCCAATGTTATTAAGTATAATAATGGGCAAGCAATCCATAACATGGATAAATCTCAAAAAGTTCTCTTTAAAAATGAACACTTCAGTATGCTCCTGTGAGCCCGGTAGCAATTGCTACTTCATTTTATTTTATTTTATTTTATTTTTGTGGTATGCGGGCCTCTCACTGTTGTGGCCTCTCCCGTTGTGGAGCACGGGCTCTGGACACGCAGGCTCAGCGGCCGTGGCTCACGGGCCCAGCCGCTCCGCGGCATGTCGGATCCTCCCGGACTAGGGCACAAACCCGTGTCCCCTGCATCGGCAGGCGGACTCTCAACCACTGCGCCACCAGGGAAGCCCCCTTACTTCATTTTAAAAGTAAAACATAGCCACATGAGTGACATTTGGTTTGTAGCACCCAGAAACAAGGCCTGTTAGAGTAGCATTCTATATTGGAGGGTGAGTGGCAGGTCATCCTATTACCTGCCTGCCCACCTGGGCCCCTCCAGGCACAGAGTGAACACATTGTCAGTGTGGTCACTGTCCAGCAACCAGGCAAGATTATAAAGACCTGGAGAGTCTCTTTAAGTCAAGTTTAAGACAATAAAGTTACTGAGAATGATAGAACATATACTGTGGAATCTCAGTTGCCTACACTTACATAGTATTGGCTTAAGTGCAAGTATATTAAGTGCAAAACTATCAAATGATATACCAGGCCACTCAGCGATTCATTTCTGGCCCCTCCTGCTAGGAATCGATGATTCTTAATTTGCATCTCTGATTACCATGGAAACTGTTTCACTTATGGTCTGGTTCCCATTTTTCCTGTTTGTTAGTTGTTCAGTTTCTGCATGCCCTCTTCTCTCTGAGCTGTTCTGTCTTGTCCCATTATTCATTTGTGCTGGGCTCAGAACCCTCCTGTTATCAGACTTTTTTTTATTAATTGCAGAGAATTTTCATTGTATCTGCAGTTACTCAAAGTAAAGATTTCATCTCATGTGCCTCCATCATCTGTATTGCTTCTGTGGTTTGCTTTCTTTGATACACTGTGAAATGTTTGTATCTGTTATTATCAGATAATAATAACAGAAAATGCCATTTTCTCAGTTATGCATTTTTCCATTTCCATCTGAGTCATTTTCTTGTTTCCCTCTGTGCTAATGTGGAGAGGAGGGTTATGGGTTCCTTCTTTTTTTTGCTAGGAAGAGTGATTTCCACATTGGGTTTGAGCTGACAATGGGTTTCTTCATTGGGACAATGTGTCGACACCATTACACTTCGGTCTAATGAGATTTCACTATCACCAAGGGATTACATAACATGTAGGCCAGTCACAAAGGCTTCAAAATTCTCATGAGTTAAGATATTAGTTTTGAATGTAACATTTCCATGTAAGTAATGAACATAGACAGGTTAAGTTCAATATTCTGCTCTGTTCCACGAATACAGAATTTTCATAATATGTGCTTTTTAAAATGCTTTACTGGTTTGGATAATTTCATTCTGGAAATAACTGCTTCTCTTACTTTTCTGTGATTGAAAATAGATCTTGATTTACAGAGAGTTTGAAAGGCTGTGGTCTGAGTGAGAATACAAATATGTTGTGCTCATGTTGGAGTGGTGACCCCTTTGCCTTAGTGTGGTCTCTAGAACTATATAAAATAGACTTAATGTCAGAAGTCAACTGAGAACACACGTTCTTTGTTAATTGCATGTTTATGAATAGGTTACAAATAAAATCTTGGAAGTTTTTCTTCTCCAATTGCCTATCTTAAATTGAAATTCAAAGGATGCTTTTCTTAAAAAACTTTTATTTTTAAGGAATTTTAAATTTGCGGAAGACTTGCAAAGACAGTGCAGAGAGTTTCTGTACACCCTTCACCCTGCTTCCCCCATGGTAACATCTTATATAACCATGGTACCATCTTATATAACCATGGTACATTTATCAAACTAAGAAATTAACATTGGTAGAATACTATTAAACTACAGAATTTTTTGGATCTCACAAATTCTTTCTCTTGTGAAGGACAGATTTTAAAATCATTTTTATTTATAGAGTATAGAATTATTTTATAAAAAACTTAATGAAATTATACCTTTAAGGGATTGGGCAGTCTAATGTAGATATATTTTTGGGAGCTTCTCAGGAAAGGTTAATGAAGAATGTTAAATAATTTTATAAGATGAAAACATTAAAGCATTCAGCATCTTAATTTGGTACACCAAAATTAATTTTGGTACACCAAAATCAGAATTGATTATTCTGACCAACATGTTCATTATTCTGTATCATTAATAAAGTATTATTTATATGGATATTTCTTTCAAATGTATGTAGTATTGCTTTTCTTAAAAGTCAGTAGTGTGGATATAAGGAAATTTCTATAACAATTTCTCCTTTCATCCTGTAATCTTTAAATTCAGTGACTCTCTCACAAGCTTTTCCCTGTAAAGATAAAGAATTTTGCACATTATGGAGAATACTGCCAGTTTTGATGAAAGCTGGAATAATTTTTATTTTTAGAGTGCATAAAAGGCACAACCAACAATCTGATGAATAAAAAGATAAGTACTACAAAGGTGTACAGGCAAATAGCATAATTAATTTTGTCTTCAGAAAAAGACATTACATCAACCCTATTTTTTCATTTTATTTGATAGCTTAGCAACTTTAATACATTTGAGAAGACCATTGTCTCTGTCTCACTTTGTCCTTTTCTGCTCCTTGTGCTTGGTATAGGCAAGATCCCTTGGATCACTGACTTTTCAAACATTTTGTTTTCATAAATACCTGAGCACTAAGGCTCAGTAGAACACAAAGCAACTATGTGCAGCATTCAAACATAAAAGAAAAGATAAATTCTAACTTTAAAAAACTCCTAATGACTCAATACACTAGGGCATTGGAGAAGGTAGTCTCTGGGGCTTCCGCTAGAATTTGAGGCTTTGCTGTCATCTTTTTTCAACAAAGGAAATACTATCTAGCAGTATTGATGTTAAAGTGGAATGTAACTGTATGTGTGTGTGTATATATATATATATTTTTTTTTTTTTTTTTAAGTGGTTCCCAAACTTTAACCCAGGAGATAATATTGTGATTTTCACTAAAAAAGAGATTTAAAGTCTAAATGCTGGAAAGAATTCTTAGAAAGGTGAGAATGAGGGTTATCAATATAAATGTAAGGGGCACAGATTAAAAAGTATATGCCTGAACTTCTTT
Organism: Phocoena phocoena; assembly: GCF_963924675.1. Classification (NCBI taxonomy): domain Eukaryota; kingdom Metazoa; phylum Chordata; class Mammalia; order Artiodactyla; family Phocoenidae; genus Phocoena; species Phocoena phocoena. Next base: position 53,901,040 of record NC_089230.1, read on the forward strand.
TTAATCTGGTAAAGGAAACCTTAAAATTGAAATTAGATTTCTTCATTCATAAATGAAATACATCAAGGGGAGGTTTACAGGAAAAGCGTTTTCCCATTGCTTCCCATTAGGTTCCATTTATGAAGGTAAATTTTAAGTGGTGATGAAGAGGATCAGTGTTGTTAGGGCCAAATTCTAATTTAGGTATTCCTACGTGGCCTCAGTGGTGCTGCAGTGGAGAGTTTGGGCTTAAATCTGTGGCTGTTCCCAGAATGGAAGCCTATGTAAGAGAACTGTTCATGTTGAAAGGTTGGCACATGTATTGATTTTTATGTAGGCCAATGTTGTGGAAAGGTTAAAACAAAGAGGTGGAAGTAGGAGTGTTCTCTTAGGCTCTCCTCCTTTGGATTGCCCCCTGTTGGACTGGTTCCCTCCATGGTGAGGCCATGGGGCAAGGGAGAAATGCTTTCCAAAGTCTTTTAAGTGTATTTTTTTGTCTTTATTTTTGGAAGTTCTCTGTAATCCAGAACTCTCTCTCTGAGTTTGAAACGCCTGATATCTCTGTGGTTGCTGTGGTCAAGAAGACCTACTATGTAGCACCTTGTTGCTAATAGCCAGTGGCAGTACTATATAGGGGCTGTCTCTTTTAATCAGTATTGTATTTATTTTGGGATTATAGGAGCAACCTCTACAGTGTTCTAGAGAAATTCCTTAGTTTTTCAAAGATATGCAAGGAGGGTGTTATTCACTTAGATATAATAAGAGCTTCTCTTTGGTTCACCCAAATAAACTTGAGTTTATATTAAGAGAAATGATGGTATTTAATCCAAAAGTAATTCAATTCAAATTACAAACTCTTAATAATCTTAATTGATTTAATTTTCTTTGCTGGTGTTAGCTGGGGGTTTATCACATTTTATTTGTCTCTGTGTGTGGCAGAGTCAAGCTGGGAACTTCAGGGGGCTACCAGGAAAGAGTTGCTAAAGGAGAGATTGGCTGTAATACCCTCAATCGGTGGGGAGGCTGCAGATGTGTTTCTCTTTAAGTGGAGAGGGTATCATATCCCTTGGTTACCTGAGCTTAGGGATGCCCCAAACTAACCCCAGGAAAGAAAATCATCAAGTTCTGACTAGTTGAACAAATAACTTAAATCACAGACAACAGATACTTTGCTAGGGTTTGTTAATATCCCATGCAATGTTATGAGATTATATGAAGAATGACATGGAATGTAATGGCCCACTGTTGTTATTGTCCTTTAACTTGCTACCTTTGCATGCAGCCTCACCCCAGTCCCAATCTTCAGCAGATGCTCAAGGAGGCATGGGGAAGATAGAATTTTACAGTATAAGTAGGGTTGGGTGAAAGTAGAAAATGTCAAATGGAGACAGAACACAATCTGAAAGTGCTTTCATGGTATGCATATTAGTTATCTATTGCTGTGTAACACATTACCCCCAAACTTAGCAGTCTAATACAATAAACATCTATTATCTCCCAGTTTCTGTGAGCAGGAATCCATACATGGCTTAGCTGGAAGCCTCTGCCTCAGCTTCTCTAACAAGGCTGCAATTAAAGTGTGGGCTGGGAATGCAGTGTTACCTGAAGGCTCAACTGGGAGAGGATCTGCTAAACTCGCTTATGTGGTTGTTGGCAGGATTCAGTCCTCCCTCAGTTTCTTGCCCCACGGACATCTCCATAAGGCAGCTCACATCAGGGTGTCTGTCTTCTGGCAGAGTGAGTAAGAGAAGGCATGCACCATGGGAGCCACAGTCTCTTTGCACCTTAATCTTGGAAGTGACATCTTACCCCTTTCTCTGCATCCTGTTTATAGAAGTGAGTGTCTAGGTCCAACCTATACTCAGGAGAAAGGATTACATAAAGTCACGAATATCAGGAGGCTGGGATCAATGAGGGTCATCTTAGAGGCTGTGCCCATGGTATTCTACAGCTCTTCCTATTTCAAAAGAAAATTGAACCACTGTTAGTTTATATAAGTTAAACTATGTAGAAGTCACTGATTAGATGAAGAAAATGCCATTTCTGAAGTAAGATTGTTATTGAGGAAAATATGGCTAAATCTAGTGGAGCATGCTCTGATAATTGCTTGAAATCTTCCTTGAAATCTTTCTATCTTTTAAGCTTTCTATCTCTTTCAGTAAACATTGTCCCTTGTTTTCTCCTTTATCAAGGTTGAGGACTTGCTCGTTAATCTGAATCCTGTGTTCCTAACCCATTGTATCCTTCTCCCATATTAAATATAATCTATTCTCATTTTTTTCTTTTTCTTAAACAGTTTTACAAGGTGATTGGATTAAAAAAATCTGCCAAATTAATTCAGAATGAGATTTTAGCAAATAATAATTTTTTTCAATGCCTTAACCTCTTCGAGTCATAATTGTATTTTGTCATGGAGTTTCCCTGTGGGCTTCTCATTCTTCAAGTCCTCCAGTCCTTAGATGTCACCTCCTCGGAATGGTCTTTCTTGACAATCCTCCTTAACTTGTCCCCCTCACCCCTCTCTGGGTTTTTTTCCATGTTATCCAGTTTATACCTTCCTAGCACTTCCCATTACTTGAGAGTGTCCACCTCATTTCCATGTTTATTTGTTTATTGCTTCTCTCCTTTCACTAGAATTTAAGCTCAATGAAGACAAGGGTATTGTCTCTTTTGTTTACTGTTATATCATCACTACTTAGAACGGTACTTAGCCCATAGGAAGGATCCAGGAAATAGTTGTTGAATGAATGATATGGGATTTCAGGAACCACAGCAAGAGTAGGGAGAACTGTTTTCACCCAGGAAAGCCTTTAGGTATTCCGTCCATCACACCTGTCTCCTTCAACCTTGTGTTGAGTTTGTTTGACTCGAATAGTTCTAGAGTGGACTGAAATGTGGTCGGTTGACATGACTGGACCCCTGAGTCTGAGACGTTCAGGTGTAACGTGGTGCTAGTAATAGCGGCTATCATTAGGAGGCTCATAAAGGTGTACTTAGAATGCCTTCTAGCTTTAAAAGCTATGAATCTATGATTCTTGTTTTGACCAAACAATTAAAAAAAAAAAAAAAGGAAAATGTAAGGCTTTGGCAGAAGGAGCCACTCAACCTTTGTAATCCACATGTCTTCTGATTTTTTACAGTGATGGCTCCTGCTATCAGGTATGATGGCCGTATTCTGCGGACCCTTGAATAATTGTGGAACAGCATAGAAAATGACAGAGAATGCAAGCAAACCACAAAGAAACACCTTCCAGTAAATGTGCAGAGGACAATAGCTGAAGGTTGAGATTAAAAAAAAGATCATGGTCCTGCCCTGAACAGAATGACGGTTTAAATTAAAAAAAAAAAATCTTATTCTTTCCTTGCTTTGGTTTCATTTTCACCCAATGTGGAGCGTGACTCGATAGTCGTGTATTGTGGTTTAATATAGCTCATCATCGTGTTTCTTTTCCATTGCGGCAAAGTGGGTTGAAAGCTTGAGGGATTTGTCCTGTAATAATTCCCCAGATCTCATTCCTGGTCAGCACCATGCAGCTCATTTCCATTAAGCAGATGGTCCTCCTTTTTCTTCTTTGCTTCCAGACTCATAATTCTGTGCTTATCTGCACTGAACTTCATTTGCATTTATTAGCTGGGTAGGTACTTGAAATATCCAAAACCCTTTTATCTGCCTGCTTTGTTTCTCATTATTTGCTGTCTCTTCCAATTTAGTATTAACTGCAAACTTGAAATGTTTCTTCTGAAACTGTTGTTCAAATTCTTTGCATACCAGTGTAGGGCCTGAAACTGATGTCTGCTGGGATCCCAGTCAATAATCCCAGTTCTGCCTTGAAAAGCTGTAACTTCTCACATCTTACTTTTCCCCCTTGACTGACTGAGGTATGAACTGTTTATGTAGATTTGTTCATTTGGTGTTTTGTTGGACATTTGAACCATTGAGCCTCTCCACTGTAGGAGATGACGCTCCAAGGAGCAAAACAATGAACAAGACAGGGGCTGCCTGCCCTCACGAAGCACGCAGACTCTTTTGTGCCAAAACGTATATGTTGTCCATATCATTTTGCCCTCTACCCAATCCCAACAATTTTCCTAAACTACACTTTTTTAGGCTTTGGGCCTGCATTGAATAACATAATACAAGATGACAGTCTGAAACTCAGAATTATTTTAAAGACATTGTTTACTCTGTTTCACATATTTTTTCCTTCACAAAGGCCCATGGGAGAAATTCCTTTTAGATTGCAGCATCGGGAATGTGTCTCCTGAACCACTGGTTTGTTTTTATCATACATTGTGATTGAAGAGTAGATCCTACCCACCTTTCTGTGTTGGCTGCCAAGTAGCTTGCAGGCAGATTTGTAATTCACTTGCAGAAAATGCACCAGATCTAATAGCAGACCTTTAAATACTAATCTTTCTAGGCGTTTTAGCCTGTCTCTTCTCGGCTTTCATACAACCGCCCAACCTCACAATCTCTGTCATCTACCATTGTAGGATTCCTTCATTAGCTGTAAGAAAACGAAAGTCTTATTCCTTTTAAGTATTTCTCCAAACTGTCCAAGAGCTTTTCTGTAACATGACAAATTAGAAGTAAATAAATCATTTATGTAAGCTTGGAGGGCAATTGTGTTCTAGTTGGAGGCATAGATTTGGATCGCTTACCTTGCCCAGACTGGTGTTCAGGGATGAACCTGGACTGTATGAACAGCTGTAGGAACTTGAATAAGTCCCGTAACCTTCCTAAATTCTCTAGTTCTCATATGCCAATTAAAAGGATTTGATTAGACTTGCAGAGTTGTCCTCAGCACTCAAATTTTGTGTTTGCACAGACATTTGTAATTGTGCCACCAACATGTCTACTTTTCATCTCAGAACTTAGGTGACTTCTTAGCAAGAGTTTCACTTGTCAGGTGCTTCTCAGATACTGTCCTGATGCTGGTTGCAGTGAGGGTCCTCTGTGAAAGGGCTAAGGGAGAGGTGAGGGCAGGCTGTGAGGGCCACCCAGAGGAGGACGCCAAACAGACTTCAGGAGCTGCTGAAAATGTGGAAAGAAGCATGTATGAGTGGCACTTAGAAGGGCAGGAAAGAGTTAGCCAGGAGGGCACTTTTAACTCCTGGAAACTGCATTTGCCAGCTTATTAAGGCATAAAAAACAAGTGTCTGTTCAGGGCGACAGTTCTGTCTCTTTGGGTCATGGAGGGGGTGGGAAGTGAGACTGGAGAATCAGCAGAGACTGGATATTGAAAGGTTGTATGTGCTCTGCTGAGACATTTGCACCTCATTCCAAAGGTCGTAGTGATCCACTGAGGGAGTTTAAATGAGGTGGGCGGAAGTGAACACATCTGAAATTTAGAAAGATACCCCTCTTATACAAGTTTGGATGATAGATTCTAGAGTTAGACTTAAAAATCGGGGCAGTTTTTCTTCTAACTCCTAGGAGAGTGCAGGAGTTACCTAGACTTCTGATTTGAGCGAATTGGTGAAGAGTGGCAGCACCGTTCACCATAAAAGAGAAGGCAGGGGAGGGGCAGCTCGTAAGAGGAAATGAAGCCTCTGTTGCAGACACGTTGAGGTTTTTTTTACATCTTTATTGGAGTATAATTGCTTTACAATGGTGTGTTAGTTTCTGCTTTATAACAAAGTGAATCAGTTATACATATACATATGTTCCCATATCTCTTCCCTCTTGCGTCTCCCTCCCTCCCACTCTCCCTATCCCACCCCTCTAGGTGGTCACAAAGCACCGAGCTGATCTCCCTGTGCTATGCGGCTGCTTCCCACTAGCTAGCTACCAAACGTAAGGTAGCGTATATATGTCCATGCCTCTCTCTCACTTTGTCCCAGCTTACCCTTCCCCCTCCCCATATCCTCAAGTCCATTCTCTAGTAGGTCTGTGTCTTTATTCCTGTCTTACCCCTAGGTTCTTCAAGGAGACACGTTGAGTTTGAAGGGTATTGGGATACTTATGTTGGGATGATCCAGACAGTTTGAAATAATAATAATAGTAGCCAATATTTATTGAATATGTATTAAGTGCCAATTGCTTTAACTGTACTGTCTCATTTAACCCTTGGAATCAGCTCTATTATCCTATTTCTAGATGAGAAAATGAAGCCTGGAAAGATTAAGTACCTTGTCTAAGGTCATACAGCTGGGAAGGGGCTGAGCCAGTATCACTGGGCTCCAAATCCCACTTTTCACTATAACTAGGTACTGACTGGAGCTGAAGAGAGAGGTTGGAATGAACATGTACAGTTGGCATGTTAGGTTCACAGTGACATGGGTGAAGACGGAAGGCTGGAAAACACCCTTATGTTGGGGTCCAGCAGAAGAAGAGGGGCCTGTGAAGGAGGCAAAAGGTAGAGGAAACAGAGGAAGGAAGAACACTGAGAGAGAGGGTATTATGTCAGGAACACTGGCACCACCAGGCACTGGCAGTGTCATTGATGGCAATCTATTTATCGTCTCGGAGCCTCTGCTGTTTTTCTCTGTAAAATGGGGATAATATTACTTTCAAAGCTTCTCTTGTGTATTAATCAAGACACATTTATCAAGCACTTGACCTACTGTGTGGCACATAGTAAGTGCTCAGTAAATGGTGGCTGCTGTTATTACAATGAGGAAGTTTTAAGCAATGAAAGAGTTTTAAGAAAGAGTAGCCATTACTTTTAAATGTGACAGGGAATTAGAATAGTAAGGGAGACAGCATAGCATGTGGGATAGGAACACAGAGAGTAGAGTCCAAGAATTTTTTTTTTAATATTTAAAAGTTTTATTACATTTTCCCTTCACTCTTTATGCAGTTATATTTCTATGCATGTATTGCGTAAGAGAAAAACTTAATTTTTTTTCTATAGGAATACAGTTGTCTCAACACCATTTATTGAACAGTCCACAAGAGTTTTGATAGCTATGAAAACAGCAGGAAAAAATTTCCCTCAATCATACATCTGCAATTAATTTTACATTACAGAGAACAAATACCTTGGTATCAGTTTTCTTCAAAATCAATCACAGTGAATTCTGTTAATTATGAATGCCAATACAAGTGAAATGAAATGTTGATCATTTATAATTACTTGAAAATAACATTGCACTGAAAAAGTGTTAAGGCAATCTTATCATAGAGTATTAAAACCTGCTGTACATCGATAATAAGTGAGAGGATTTGGCAAATGACAAAGACAAGTATAGTTTAAGATTTAAACTTTCGTTTGTTATGGCATTCTTTCCCCCACCCTCCCTTCATGATATCATTTTACAGAAGCAAGGAGGTTCAGGAACCCCCAAATCAAAAGAGGTATTCATATTTGAGTGACCATTTTACTTTTTTTTTTTTTTTTTGCGGAACGCGGACCTCTCACTGCTGTGGCCTCTCCCGTTGCGGAGCACAGGCTCCGGACGCGCAGGCTCAGCGGCCATGGCTCACGGGCCCAGCCGCTCTGCGGCATGTGGGATCTCCCCGGGCCGGGGCACGAACCCGTGTCCCCTGCATCGGCAGGCGGACTCTCAACCACTGCGCCACCAGGGAAGCCCTGAGTGACCATTTTACTCTTGATGGAGTCCTTGACATTGCACAATTTCCTTCACCTCCTCATCACAAATTTTCTCATCTGTGAAATCTGAAGGACGCAATTTGGATTTGTATATAAAATCTCCCAATTGACAAATGATGACAACTAGTTAACAAAAATTCACTGTAGCCCAAACAAATCATATTTGTGGATAGAATTTGGTTCCCAGACCGCCAATTTGAAAAATCTGGTTCACACAAATTCTGAGGTTTTAGTTAGAAAGGATTTCGAGAGCCCTCACTGTGTGCTTAGCCTGCACAATGATGCCAGGCATAGTAAAGATAAAGGGGTGCACTAAAGATGGTTTCAGGCAAAGCTTTTGGCTCTAAAGGAGTTATAATCTCCTTGGAAAGACAGGATTTACCAATGAGAAACATAGAACACAGAGTTATGAAAGAGTGGCGTTACATAGGTAAGAAATCTGAATCTCAGAAAGACCCAGTGAATAGCAGAGCTGGTTCTTGAACCAGGCTTTCTGACCCTCGCCAAGGTGCATTCCACAGATGTCGTGGCTTCTCGTGGTAGTGATACTGTTGGAGTTCAGAGGGAGAGACTGGTTGGAGCTGAGGTCTTCATCAAGGACACATGAGTAGAGTCCTGGAGGATGAGAGGAGGGGTAACTGCTCATTTGGCTTGAGGGGAAAACATGGAAGAAAAGCAAAACCAAAACCAAATCAAGACTGAAGAATAAATATGCTGTATTAAGGTGTATCAGTTGGGATCCAGTCAGGTAACAGGAACCATACCACTATTTGGCAGGGAGAACGTGCTATAAAGAGTTACTAACCAGGTATTAGAGAACTGAAAAGGCAAAAGAGAACGAACAGGTGTCCCAGAGGCAGTAACAGCAGGAAGCAGCCATCACCTCTAGGGTTGTGGAACAAAGAGAAAAAGTTGGGATTATTAGAAATTAGAAGTTTGGAGGAGTGACCCCAAGAAGGTAGGACTCAAACCTCAGAAGAGGGACTGGTGCTGGTATCTCTGAGGAAGAATGCTAGAGTTGGCTCTGAGAGTCTAAAAAAAAAAAAAAAGCAGCAAACTAGAACTGCAACTGCAACTAGAACCAATTAATTGATCCTTCCAGGGCAAAGAAGTCCTCCAGATGCTGACAGAAGCAGGGAGAAATAGGAAAGAGCAAGATTCTTTTCCTCTCCCAGTCCTTTCCCCTAATGCCCCTTATCGGCAGAGCCCAGCTGGCAAAACAGAAATGTGATTTGCAGAATACAGTTCCAGCACCACCGGGCCAAGTTGAGAAGGGTGAGTGAGAGGCTCAGAGACAAAAGCTTCTTTTTTTGGGGGGAGGGGATATTTATTTATTTTTTCTTTCCTTTTATTTTTTAAAATTAATTTTTATTGGAGTATAGTTGCTTTACAATGTTGTGTTAGTTTCCACTGTACAGCAAAGTGAAATAGTTATACCTCCTCTTTTTTGGATTTCCTTCCCATTTAGGTCACCACAGAGCATTAAGTAGAGTTGCCTGTGCTATACAGTATGTTCTCATTAATTATCTATTTTATACATAGTATCAATAGTGTATATATGTCAACCCCAATCTCCCAATTCCTCCCACCCCCCTTTCCCTCTTGTTATCCATACATTTGTTCTCTATGTCTGTGTCTCTGTTTCTGATTTGCAAATAAGATAATCTATACCATTTTTCTAGATTCCACATATATGCGTTAATATACAATATTTGTTTTTCTCTTTCTGACTTACTTCACTCTGTATGACACTCTCTAGGTTCATCCACCTCTACAATTGACCCAATTTTGTTCCTTTTTATGGCTGAGTAATATTCCATTGTATATGTACCACATCTTCTTTATCCATTCCTCTGTTGATGGACATTTAAGTTGCTTCCATGTCCTGGCTACTGTAAATGGTGCTGCAGTGAACATTGGGGTGCATGTGTCTTTTTTAAAAAAAATGAATTTATTTATTTATTTTGGCTGCATTGGGTCTTCGTTGCTGTGCGTGGGTTTTCTCTAGTTGCGGTGAGCAGGGGCTACTCTTTGTTGTGGTTCATGGGCTTCTCATTGTGGTGGCTTCTGTTGTGGAGCACGGGCTGTAAGCATGTGGGCTTCAGTAGTTGTGGCACACGGGCTCAGTAGTTGTGGCTCGCGGTCTCTAGAGCACAGGCTCAGCAGTTGTGGTTCGTGGGCTTAGTTGCTCCGCGGCATCTTCCTGGACCAGGGCTCGAACCCATGTCCCCTGCATTGGCAGGTGGATTCTTAACCACTGCACCAGGGAAGTCCTCGTGTGTCTGTTTGAATTATGGTTTTCTCAGGGTATTTGCCCCGTAGTGGGATTGCTGTGTCATGTGGTAGTTCTATTTTTAGTTTTTTAAAGAACCTCCATAGTGTTTTCCATAGTGGCTGTATCAATTTACATTCCCACCAACAGTGCATGAGGGTTCCCTTTTCTCCACATCCTCTCCAGCATTTATTGTTTTCAGATTTTTTGTTGATGGTCATTCTGACCAGTGTGAGGTGATACCTCGTAGTTTTGATTTGCATTTCTCTAATAATTAGTGATGTTGAGCATTTTTTCATGTGTTTGTTGGCCATCTGTATGTCTTCTTTGGGGAAATGTCTATTTAGGTCTTCTGCCCACTTTTTGATTGGGTTGTTTGTGTTTTTGATATTGAGATGCATGAGCTGCTTGTAAATTTTGGAGATTAATCCTTTGTCAGTTGCTTCATTTGCAAATATTTTCTCCCATTCTGACGGTTGTCTTTTCATCTTGTTTATAGTTTCTTTTGCTGTGCAAAAGCTTTTAAATTTAATTAGGTCCCATGTGTTTATTTGTGTTTTTATTTTCATTACTCTAGGAGGTGGGTCAAAAAAGATCTTGCTGCGATTTATGTCAAAGTGTGTTCTGCCTATGTTTTTTCCTCTAAGAGTTTTATAGTGTCTGACCTTACATTTAGGTCTTTAGTCCACTCTGAGTTTATTTTTGTGTACGGTGTTAGGGAGATTTCTAATTTAATTCGTTTACATGTAGCTGTCCAGTTTTCCCAGCACCACTATACACTAACAACGAAAGATCAGAAAGAGAAATTAAGAAAACAATCATATTTACCATTGCAACAAAAAGAATAAAATACCTAGGAATAAACCTACTTAAGGAGGCAAACGACCTGTGTGCAGAAAACTCTAAGATACTGATGAAAGAAATCAAAGACAACACAAATAGATGGAGAGATATACCATGTTCTTGGATTGGAAGAATCAACATTGTGAAAATGACTATACTACCCAAAGCAATCTACACATTCAGTGCAACCCCTATCAAATCACCAATGGCATTTTTCACCGAACTAGAACAAAAAATTTTATCATTTGTATGGAAACACAAAAGACCCCGAATAGCCAAAGCAATCTTGAGAAATAAAAACGGAGCTGGAGGAATCAGGCTCCCTGACTTCAGAGCTACAGTAATCAAGACAGTATGGTACTGGCACAAAAATAGAAACATAGATCAATGGAACAGGATAGAAAACCCAGAGATAAACCCATGCACCTATGGTCACCTAATCTATGACAAGGGGGCCAAGAATATAAAATGGACAGCCTCTTCAGTAAGTGGTGCTGGGAAAACTGGACAAAAGCTTCTTCATAAACAGCTCACTCAGCACAGCAGGGCAGCAGTGAGGAACTTGACTGGGGTGGAATGCTCTTGTTGGGTGTGGGAGGAGACAAGACTAGGGGTTGACGGGGGCAGGTGATGGACACCTCTGAATGTTGAGAAGAGCCATTTAGATTTGAATTTCATAAGGGACTTACAGACTAGGAGGAAGGATGGGATTCTGAGTCATGATTGTATTATAGTCCTTCAGTTGTGTTCTCTTAACAAAGCCATTCTTCTGGTGAGGTAAAAGATGGCAAAATGGATGTTGGTTTTAAGGGAGTGACTCTTTCTCAGGAGCCACTAGAAGAAAGTTGTAACAAGTCAAGTGCTGAGGCATGAAAGAAAGGCTTTGGTTAGCCTTGAGGCATTGCTGTAATTCATGAGATAGAATTTAATGTCAAACTCCCCTTATTCTACACATTAACATGTACAGTTTTCCTCACTACTCTATTGGCTTCCAAAGGGAGAAATTATGTCACATTCACATTTGTGTATGCTGGGCTGAGAAGATTGTCTGAAGCAATTTATTTAGGACTTTAGTTAAGTCCTAAATAAATTTTAAGTAGCTCTACTTATGTTTTGTAAATGATAAAATCTCTACATCAGAGGCCAGACTGTGTATCTGTCCAGGTGAGAATCAGGTAATGTGTATTTGTCGTTGGTAGCATAAATGGATTGGATACAGTGCCATAGACTGTCAAAATATGGCAGGCTTCACAAACATGTCTTGTATTAGGCAGCCTTTGCTAGTGATCTTTCTGTGTAACAAGCAATCCTCAAATCTCAGTAGTTTATGAAAGAAATAAGGGTTTATTTTCCTCATTTTACATGTCAGTGGCTGTGGGTTAACGATGGTGGCTTTGCTTCATGCTTCGTCTCTGATCCAGGTTGGGGGTTAAATTTTGGTCTGCTCCACACGCTGTCTTAATTCTGGGTCTAAAGTAAAAGAGAAACCTTTCTGTGGAACAAACCCATTCTCATGACAGTGCGGAACAGCCAAACTGAGTTAAATCAAACCACAAAATTACACTGCAGTATTCGTTGCAGAAAGAGCATATGTCCCATTTGCTAAAGCAAGTCATGTAGTCAATTCATAGGGCAGGAAAATATATTCCTGTCGCTGGGGCGGGAAGGAATGAATTTTTGTAACCAAGAACACCATCTGGGGCTTCCCTGTTGGCACAGTGGTTGAGAGTCCGCCTGCCGATGCAGGGGACACGGGTTCGTGCCCTGGTCTGGGAAGATCCCACATGCTGCGGAACGGCTGGGCCTGTGAGCCATGGCCGCTGAGCCTGCGCGTCCGGAGCCTGTGCTCCGCAACGGGAGGGGCCACGACAGTGAGAGGTCCGTGTACCGCAAAAAAAAAAAAAAAAAAAAAATGCCATCTGTCAGAGTCTTCGTGATGGTTAATTTGATGTGCCAACTTGGCTAGGCTATGCTACACAGGTATTTGGTCAAACACTGGTCTAGATGCTACTGTGAAGGTTATCTTGTAGGTGTGATTTAAATGCACAATTAGTTAATTTTTAATTTTTAAAAATTTAATTTTTACTTTATATTGGAGTATAGTTGATTTACAATGTTGTGTTAGTTTCAGGTGTACAACAAAGTGATTCAGTTAACTTTAAGTACACTCCATAATATGAGAAGGCTGCATCCAAGCATCCAGTCAGTTGAAGGCCTTAGAGCAAAAACTGAGGTTTTCTGAAGGAGAGGGAATTTTGTCTCAAGACTATAACGTAGAAACCCTGCCTAAGCTTCCAGCCTGCCAGCCGCCCTATGAATTCTGGACTTGCCAGGCCCTACAACTCAGGGGCCAACTGACCTCTTAAAGCAAATTCCTTTAAATCTGTCAGTCTGTCTAGGTATGTATATGTGTATGTGTGTATGTCAGGCTCTGGTAAGCCTGAGGTCATAGAGCAGGTCATCTGATCACTTCAGGACACCAGCCTGGAATACCCTGGGAAGTGAAGCAGGAGATGTTCCACTGTGGGAAAGGAGGGGAGAAGCTGCATCTCAGACCCCTCCTGCCAATCCAATCTATTTCTTGGAGAAGCCAGAATGAGCCAGTCTGCCCATGCGCAGGTGCTGTGATATGGGAGTGGTCTGCTGGGTGTTTGTAAAATGATCATACCCTCCAGTGTCTGAATCCTGATTGTTTCACAGCCAGCTGACAAAATAAAACCATTAAAAAAATATGTATATGTATATATATACATATACATATTTGGATATTGCATATATATATATATGCATATATATATATATAAATATATATATATATATATATATATATATTTGGAGAGAGAGAGAGAAGTAGCTATATCTATTGGTGGTGTTCCTCTGAGGATCCCTGACTGACACAGTTCTGTCGTCCTTGTGCCGCTTTTTTGTTTGTCACTTTGCCTGCTATAAAGCAGAGGTAAAGTGCACAAAAATATTTCTATTGTACTAGGAGGACTTACTTTTAGAGAGTGAAATTCTAGTTATTAATAGAGTCAGAAAATAGACCAGAGCCTTAATTATTGAGTTGTCGTTGTGCCAGCTGCTCAGAGAAGGAGAGGGTGCTGTGGGAGCCTATCGTGGGAGAGCCTGACCCCCCACCAGTGCCCTGTGTGGAAGTGATGGTGAGCTAAGCTCTAAAGGAAGAGTGGGGCTGGGGGGCAGGAGGGGTGTTTCAGGCAGAGGGAATATATGTGAAGCACCTGAGGCAACAACAAGATGGACTTATTTTGAGGCCCTGAAAAAAGGCAGGGGCAGCCAGAGGTTAGAGAGCCAGAATGGAGGGGTGAGATATGAGGCTGCAGGGGTGGGCAGGAGCTTTGTCATGCTCTGTGGGCCCGGTGGAGCCTGTGGAGCCTGTTGTCTGTTTCCCATGGCAACCAGAAAGCCACTGCAGGGTGGTAAGCAGAAGTGGGAAGTATTTCTTGAAGGAATGAAGGGCCGTTTGAGTTACAGATATGATAACTGTACTAAACAATACAGGGAGACTGGAGGTTTTGATGATTCTATACACTTGTCTTAATTTTAGAGGATAGTTTCTTTTCTGGTAGAATATATATATATATATATATATATATATGATATAATTTTTTGTTGTTTTTGGCCCATTTGCTATAAATAGAAAGTCTTATATGTGCAAAAACAGATCAAATTAATGATTTATAAAAAATGAAAAACGGTACCACTAATCACAAATAAGGGTGAAATTTATTTATTATTAAATTTATTAAAGAAATACAATTTAAAATTCTTAGGAAAGTATGATAAATAAAAGAAGTTTTTCCAAAGTAGTGAACAATTTAAAATTCTTAGGAAAGTATGATAAGTAAAAGAAGAAGTTTTTCCAAAGTAGTGACACAGAATTAATTATTGAAAGTTAGTAATACATGTAAGCATTCCGAAAAAACTTCTCCAAGGATGCCACGTTATCATAAATATTATAAGCCATCATAATATCTGCACATTGTTCATAATGGATGGTTGAATCATATATAGTTATAGCTAATCAAAAACCATTACAAATGTATTTACTCTCTTTAAACACTTTCATATTTCATTACAAATGGCCGATTGAACACTTCACATCCATTACAGTATTATATTTCCATTCAATTTACTGTTAAGATTTTTTGAACAGCTACAGTGTAATAGTAGCTATCGTGCATTATAAATATTTCATCACCTCTCTTTGGTAATCCATTTCTCATTTGCTTGCCAAAACTTATGAAGTGCTTATTAAACATTGATAAATAATATAGCACCTGGTGTGAAATATTGTTGTCTTGCAAATCAGCTTATTGGTAAACCTTGAAGTTGGTGATACTTTAATCTGCATTATCCAGTCTTTGTGCTTCATTATAGGCTATGAATATTGTTGTGTCATTGGATTGGGGGAAAATGAATCATTTCCAGGGAAATCTTAACCAACTTAAACAATTTTCCTGTTCTGTGGAGTCAGTTAGGTGTTTGCCTGTTAGTCTGTGAGGGAGAGCAAGTAGGGGTAACAGGCTCTTTTCCATCTAGAAACTTCTCAGACTCATAGGGAGTCTTCAGTCCTATTGTGCCCACCTTTCCTTATGCATTTTCTTTGAGTCTCTCTCTTGTCAAGCTGGACATCATCCGATTCAATATTTACAAAGTTAGTGGCTTGGATCGTTCTGCTGTGAATTGAAATGGACATTTAATCATCTGTGGCAAGTAGAAATCCTGGACAAGAAAAATAATCTATGTTATAGGTGTACAAAATCACAGAATATTAGACTTGACAGAGAATTTTAAGAACCATTTAATCTGGTAATGGTAAATTTGTGCTCCACATACCCTCACCTTCCCCTTCCATGGCAGACATTACTAATTGAACACAACACTCCTGCTGAACCTGGATTCAATCTGTCTTCCAGGCTGCTACTACTTGTTGACTATTTATGGGACTTCAGGTGAAATCTATTTGTTGTCCCTAATCATGTCTGGCATTTCATTTTAAAGGCAAGGAAATGAAAGTTCTTAGAAGTGAAATGATTTGGACAAAGTCACTCAACTAGTTAGCGTCAGAGCTGGGGTCCAAGCCCAGGTCTTCTGAATCTGATACTAGCATTTGTCCTATCGTCCCCAATACAAGTTTTCTTTCCTTATACTTTTACCCTCCAGAGACCCTCCCAAATGGTAATCTTTATTTTCTCATCCAGTTTCAATGTTGAAGATTGGAAATCATTCTTAGTGTTCTGAATTAATTATTTGAATTGTGTTGCCATTTTTTTCTTCCTAGGTTTAATGCTTTTCAGAGGAGGCTATAGATGAAGTATGGATATTCAGCAATACATATGGTGGAAAAAATATTTTTGTATATTACAGGCATGTATCCCTGATATAAAATCACATAAAATATCAATTTATGTTACTACTTTTCACACTGGAGCCACTAATCTTAGTTCCAAGTTCAAATTCATTTTCTAACAAGCAACTGAATGAATTTTTTTTTTTAAAAACTAGTGAAAAATTTCCAGGAAAGACAAACATGATTGTCTTGTTTATTTACAAGAAAAGGGATGACTGGCCTTATATAATTCCTTTAAAAAATCTGAGACTGTAGGGAGAAAATGTTACTTTTTCTTTGGAGGCGGATAATAAAGGAACCACTCTGATTATGTTTGAATAGATGTCCAGTGTGGTACCAAAGTTATGGGTCCTGAGAATTGTAATGGGCCGCCTATTAAAAATTACATTAACCCTCTATTGACTCTAATGACTTGTGTCTTTTGGGAGTTGGATTTCTTTCTTTATTCCATATGGGACTTATTATTCTGAGGGAAAGTTAATAAGATCTCTTCCAGACCTGCTTTGCCATGAAGCCTTGCTAAATTCCAAGACTAATAGGAAATGAATTGAGCTAATAAAAATATACCTTAAGAGTTAAAAAATCTTGGGGAAAATTTTTGAAAAGGTAGTTGGCAATAACATTAAAGAGTAACCTTAAACATTAGCTACAGAAATCGTAATGACCTGTTTTTTCTTTTTATAATTTGCTTGTCCTGATGATGTATGCACACTTTTACCTTATCTGTATTAGCTTCATGATTAACTATTTGGGATAGCATTTGTGCAGTTAAGTTGTTTGTCAGTTAGCACAAAGTGCTGGTCATTAACTTCCTAAGGCACCTTTACTGTCGGGCAAAAAATAAGCTCGATAAATTTATCCCACGTCATACCATATGACAGAATCTCATCCATCCTCTGATTTCAAACAAGCTACTAGAAACAGGTTGAGTTTCTTAACAAATATAACCCAGAATTGACATTTTATAAGACCAATTCATTTTATAACAGTGATGACTCCCTTTGAGAAGCAGGCATAGCAGGTATTTTGAGCTGACTAGGAGTGCAAATTCTTATAATTCGACATTGTTTCCAGGGACTCTTGGAAAAGTGAGGTCTAAGTCAGAGGAAGCCTAGGGAGTTTAAGTCACTGCTTGTGGATGCCTGGGGAGCTCAGATGAGGCAGGAATGTCATTCCTACAATTTGTAATGAGTTGGTTGGCACAAGCAGCATGATAGGAATCTGAGGAAAATGAGAAAAAAGAGTTTCCTATCTTTGAACTAAAAAGAAAAAAGTATGATTCTGCAGTTTCTTTTAAAAGGAAAGTTTACAGAAGTAAACAGCAAAATTCCACCCATATCTCTTCTCAGAGCGATTTATCTTTAAACTCAAACAATTAAGTCAAGGTTAATGTTCTTCTTTAAAAAGTAGCCTTTACTGGTCCATCTCTATGGTGACTGGGGCTGTTTCTTGAACCACTGTATTTTTCTCTGATTAGAGATGGCTGGAGTTTTAAGTTGCTAAGTGTCCATCACCAACATGAAAGTGTGAGGAACCCTGAATTTGGAGTCAGATGAACTTGATTCAAGCCTCAAATCTGCTGTTTAGTAGTTATATATCTTTGGATGTGTCACATAACCTTCCTCATCTGCAATTTTTCTTGTCTTTAAAATGGATCAATAATACCTGTCTTACTTATCCCACAGGGCTGGTGTGTCACATGAGTTGGGATCTATCATAGGAATTGGTGATCAGTAAAGAACTAGACAATTTTAACCAGAAAGTGAGTTCCAGCTGAACTTTATTTTTATTTGAGAAAGTATAGTGAATTTCTCTCTATATTTCTTTTCTTCTTATCCATGTTTGTAAGACTCACTAAATGGTGCCTTGAAGAGGGACTTAGCGATCGTGGTATCTGAGAAGTGACCTTGCTGTGTATCTAGATGTGATTTCATGCATTCCTTCATGGTTCTCTAGCATTTCTTTGTTATTTATGCCTCATTATAAACCATGTTTTAGATGTACTATAAACATAGAAGAATCAATAGTTCAATATCTTTGGTGAAGTGGATGGGTTGATAGAATGTTTGTAGCAATGAAAACGTTATGTAGTAGGTATATTCCAGTTTTGAGGCCAGTTATATATTACAAACTTGCAATCATTACAAAAAACACAAGTCAGGAGGAAAAGAAAACTCCAAATCCCAGCATTCTCAAATTCAGTCTTTGTGACACCAGCGTTACTGTGATAGAGATAAGGGACCTGGCTGATTGTTACGCCCCTTCCTTTACTTATTGTTGAGCACATATTGATGGGAGCAGTAGTGACAGCCAGCAGCTTCCACAGCAATGCCACGTGTACTTTCTTGAGGGTGTCCTAGGTGGCAGGCATGGTGCTGGGTGTTTACATGCATGTCACATTTTCTCCTCCTAATAGCCGTGTCAGATATTTCTTCCAGATTCTCTGTTTTGCAGACAAGGGAGTGAAGCTCAGAAAGGTTAGATAGCTCACCAAAGACAGAGATGGCAGGATATGAAGCCAGGTTGGTCTGATTCCAAGGTCCAAACAATTCAGATCTCTAGACTGCAATTTCAGTCCTTCAAACTGTGAATGTCTTTTGTTTATATTCCAAGATACTAACTTATGGTGTAACTCACTGGAATCTGAATTTTCTGCTTGTTTCATATTTATTTACTTTTCTTTTCTTTATTGGAATAACAGAAAGGAAAGAAGTAAGGAAGGAAAGGAGAAAGAGAGAAAGAAAGAGAGAAAGAAAGAAAGAAAAAGGAAGGAAGGAAGGAAGGAAGAAAGAAAGACAAGTTCACTTAGGTTAAATCAGTTTTGAGGATTTTAGTTCTTATTTCTCAACTAGATGATATACTTCTGTTTTAAAAAATTATCTGTTCTCCTTCTATAACCAATTTGTTAATCATGTTTTGGTGACTGACTTTTGGGCACACTTCCCAGAAACCTTAAGGCAACCCTTAATAAACACTAATAAGTCTGCATGCAGAAGCAGCCTATTATTATTCATGGACAGTATTACGTAGAATTAAACTTTTGGAAACTGCACCAAACACATTGAGCTAGACATGAAAGTAAGCTGAATTTCCATTTGGTTTGCTTCTTGCTGAGCCTTCAAATTATAAAGTGAAGCAAAGCCAAAAGATTAATACAATGAAAACAAAGATTGGGAAATTAAATGACACGATGCAATTTTCTGCCTCATCGGTCTGGCACCAATAATATGCAAAGGAAAGTCTGCTTAGTGTTGGTTGGCTGCTGTGTAAATGCAGGACAATCAGTCTCCTTCTCGAGGGAGACTATTTTCTTGAATCATATAGCCATTGACTCTTCCAATTACCAGAGCCCCCACGCACAGTTTGGCTTTATTTTTTTAAACTTTCTGCTCTGCCATGGCATTATTAGCATTACCGTTTCCACAGGTACATGATTTTACATTATCTGAAATATTTTAGCGATAGCTTCTGGGCATACATAAAAACCTGGAGCCTACTGCCACACTCATGATTAAATCACAATAATACTTTATAAAATGGATCTTTATGGGTAGTTGAAGGCTATAGTGGTCTATCTTTAAATCACATCTATCAGAGAAACATTAACTCATGGTTGATGTGTCACATTTGGGCGTCTATTGGCATGCCACCCATGATGTATCATTGCTGATCATTGTCGAGATTTGTTCTAAAGTGATTTGGGGATAAGAAATGACTCTAAACTACCCCTAATGTTATTTGAAATTACTTATATCACAGTTGTATTCAAAGGCTGTTATGTCTATACTACCAAAATTCGCCAGATGATTCAGACATCCTCTGGAGAATTAAATTGTTCATTAACATTCAAATTTCCCTCTACCTCTGCCCGACAATATAAACCAGTCAACAGTAATCAATCTGCAAAGTGCAGAGTACCATACTTGATCTGAAGGTGGTAAAATAAAGAACAGAGTGCCACAGGCCTCCAGCACCTTGGAGAGAGATTGTTCTCTTTGGTATCACTTCTGGGTCATCTACAGACACCAAACGGAAGTCAAGAGAGTGGTCACCCACCTACTTTCCCCAGGATCCAGGACCTTCATCAGGATCCTTGCTCTTTTCTGCCAAAACACCAATCCTTATAAAGTAAAAAGTGTGCAAACGTGTTCATGCATCTTTGTTTTCATTCTTTGTAATAATATAGGGCAAAATGTTCAAAGAAAATAATATTTACTGTAGAGGATGAATCAACTCTCTACTTGTTTGGTGGACTTGAGTTACTTTTTCCACTCTGGAATTTCCTATAAATACTCGTTTTTAGAAGTCTATTCTAGACATTTTTTTCCCCCTTCAGATTTCTGAAGAGTCCCTGGAGGTACTGATTTTGAATTTTCCATTTAAACAATCAGAATGCTTAAAAGATATGTAAAGTCCTTTCAAATATGGCAGATGGAAATCAGAGCTGCTAGGTGGTCAAGCATCCAGAAGTGGGATGGAAAAAGTTGGGATAAATCAGACGGAGTAGAGCAGAGTGGAAAGAAAGGACTCTTATTGTTGCCAAATTTTATTTTCTGTTTCCTTTTTGCTGTTTTTTGAGTGTAGACATTTGAATTTTAAAATGATTAGCTTGGGATTCACTCAATTTTTGCATAAGAACATGCCTTGTTTATCTTTTCTGGTTGCTTATCTTACTTCCTCCCAAATACGATTGGGATGGAGATAGTCAAAACCTGCTTTGGGGCCATCAGCTTTGAGACTCTCTGATGTGGTAATTTTGAAACATGATACTAAACCCTGAAAATAATGAAGCTGAAAGATTGAGCATCTCATCCTGGCTCTTAGTTATGATGTTTTTGGGTTCTTAAAATTAATAAGCCACCTTTACCCTAGCAAAAGAATATTTGGAGATAGCCTCATCCACCAGAGGGCAGACAGCAGAAGCAAGAACTACAATCCTGTAGCCACTGGAACAAAAACCACATTCACAGAAAGATAGACAAGATGAAAAGGCAGAGGGCTATGTACCAGATGAAGGAACTAGATAAAACCCCAGAAAAACAATTAAATGAAGTGGAGCTAGGCAACCTTCCAGAGAAAGAATTCAGAGTAATGATAGTGAAGATGATCCAGGACCTTGGAAAAAGAATGGAGGCAAAGATCGAGAAGATGCAAGAAATGTTTAACAAAGACCTAGAAGAATTAAAGAACAAACACCTAGAATAATTAAAGAACAAACAAACAGAGATGCACAATACAATAACTGAAATGAAAGGTACACTAGAAGGAATCAATAGCAGAGTAACTGAGGCAGAGGAATGGATAACTGACCTGGAAGACAGAATGGTGGAATTCACTGCTGTGGAACAGAATAAAGAAAAAAGAATGAAAAGAAATGAAGACAGCCTAAGAGACCTCTGGGACAACATTAAATGCAACAACATTCGCATTATAGGGGTCCCAGAAGGAGAAGAGAGAGAGAAAGGACCTGAGAAAATATTTGAAGACATTATAGTTGAAAACTTCCCTAACATGGGAAAGGAAATAGCCACCCAAGTCCAGGAAGTGCAGAGAGTCCCATACAGGATAAACCCAAGGAGAAACACGGCAAGACACATAGTAATCACATTGACAAAAATTAAAGACAAAGAAAAAATGTTGAAAGCAACAAGGGAAAAACGACAAATAACATAATGGGAACTCCCATAAGGTTAACAGCTGATTTCTCAGCAGAAACTCTACAAGCCAGAAGGGAGTGGCATGGTATATTTAAAGTGATGAAAGGGAAGAACCTACAACCAAGATTACTCTACCTGGCAAGGATCTCATTCAGATTTGATGGAGAAATCAAAAGCTTTACAGACAAGCAAAAGCTAAGAGAATTCAGCACCACCAAACCAGCTCTACAACAGATGCCAAAGGAACTTCTCTAAGTGGGAAACACAAGAGAAGAAAAGCACCTACAAAAACAAACCCATAACAGTTAAGAAAATGTTAATAGGAACATACATATCAATAATTACCTTAAATGTGAATGGATTAAATGCTCCAACCAAAACACACAGGCTTGCTGAATGGACACAGAAACAAGACCCATGTATATGCTGTCTACAAGAGAACCACTTCAGACCTAGGGACACATTCAGACTGAAAGTGAGGGGATGGAAAAAGATATTCCATGCAAATGGAAATCAGAAGAAAGCTGGAGTAGCAATACTCATATCAGAATAAAATAGACTTTAAAATAGAGAATGTTACAAGAGATAAGGAAGGACACTGCATAATGAACAAAGGATCAATCCAAGAAGAAGTTATAACAATTATAAATATATATGCACCCAACATAGGAGCACCTCAATACATAAGGCAATTGCTAACAGCTATAAAAGAGGAAATTGACAGTAACACAATAATAGTGGAGGACTTTAACACCTCACTTACACCAATGGACAGATCATCCAAACAGAAAATTAATAAGGAAACACAGGCTTTAAATGACACAATAGACCAGATAGAATTAATTGATATTTATAGGACATTCCATCCAAAAACAGCAGATTACACTTTCTTCTCAAGTGCTCATGGAACATTCTCCAGGATAGATCACATCTTTGATCACAAATCAAGCCTCAGTAAATTTAAGAAAATTGAAATCATATCAAGCATCTTTTCTGACCACAACGCTATGAGATTAGAAATAAATTACAGGGAAAAAAACGTAAAAAACACAAACATATGGTGGCTAAACAATACGTTACTGAATAACCAAGAGATCACTGAAGAAATAAAAGAGGAAATCAAAAAATACCTAGAGACAAATGACAATGAAAACACGACGATCAAAAACCTATGGGATACAGCAAAAGCAGTTCTAAGAGGGAAGTTTATAGCAATACAAGCCTACCTCAAGAAACAAGAAAAATCTCAAATAAACAATCTAACCTTACACCTAAAGGAACTAGAGAAAGAAGAACAAACAAAGCCCAAAGTTAGTAGAAGGAAAGAAATCATCAAGATCAGAGCAGAAATAAATGAAATAAAAACAAATAAAACAATAACAAATATCAAGAAAACTAAAAGCTGGTTCTTTGGGAAGATAAAATTGATAAACCATTAGCCAGACATATCAAGAAAAAGAGGGAGAGGACACAAATCAATAAAATTAGAAACGAAAAAGGAGAAGTTACAACAGACACCGCAGAAATACAAAGCCTCCTAAGAGACTACTACAAGCAATTGTATGCCAATAAAATGGATAACCTGGAAGAAATGGACAAATTCTTAGAAAGGTATAACCTTCCAAGACTGAACCAGGAGAAACAGAAAATATGAACAGACCATTCACAAGTAATGAAATTGAAACTGTGATTAAAAATCTTCCAACAAACAAAAGTCTAGGACCAGATGGCTTCATAGGTGAATTCTGTCAAACATTTAGAGAAGAGCTAACACCCATCTTTCTCAAACTCTTCCAAAAAATTGCAGAGGAAGGAACACTCCCAAACTCATTCTATGAGGCCACCATCACCCTGATTCCAAAACCAGACAAAGATACTATAAAAAAAGAAAATTATAGACCAATATCACTGATGAATATAGATGCAAAATTCCTCAACAAAACACTAGCAAACAGAATCCAACAGCACATTAAAAGGATCGTACACCATGATCAAGTGGGATTTATCCCAGGGATGTAAGGATTCTTCAATATACGCAAATCAATCAATGTGATGCACCATATTAACAAATTGAAGAATAAAAACCATATGATCATCTCAATAGATGCTGAAAAAGCTTTTGACAAAATTCAACACCCATTTATGATAAAAACTCTCCATAAAGTGGGCACAGAGGGAACCTATCTCAGTATAATAAAGGCCACATATGACAAACCCACAGAAGCATCATTCGCAATGGTGTAAAACTGAAAGCATTTCCTCTAAGATTAGGAATAAGACAAGGGTGTCCACTCTCGCCACTATTATTCAACATAGTTTTGGAAGTCCTAGTCATGGCAATCAAAGAAGAAAAAGAAATAAAAGGAATACAAATTAGAAAAGAAGAAGTAAAACTGTCAGTGTTTGCAGGTGACATGATCCTGTAGATAGAAAATCCTAAAGATGCCACCAGAAAACTACTAGAGCTAATCAATGAATTTGGTAAAGTTGCAGGATACAAAGTTAATGTACAGAAATCTCTTGCATTCCTATACACTAATGATGAAAAATCTGAAAAAGAAATTAAGGAAACACTCCCATTTCCCATTGCAACAAAAAGAATAAAATACCTAGGAATCAACCTACCTAGGGAGACAAAAGACCTGTATGCAGAAAACTATAAGACACTGATGAAAGAAATTAAAGATGATACCAACAGATGGAGAGATATACCATGTTCTTGGATTGGAAGAATCAATATTGTGAAAATGGCTATACTACCCAAAGCAATCTACAGATTCAATGCAATCCCTGTCAAATAACCAACGGCACTTTTTACAGAAATAGAACAAAAAAATCTTAAAATTTGTATGGAGACAAAAAAGACCCTGAATGTCTTGAGGGAAAAAAACGGAGCTGGAGGAATCAGACTCCCTGACTTCAGACTATACTACAAAGCTACAGTAATCGAGACAATATGGTACTGGCACAAAAATAGAAATATAGACCAATGGAACAGGATAGAAAGCCCAGCGATAAACCCACACACCTATGGTCAACTCATCTATGACAAAGGAGGCAAGGATATACAATGGAGAAAAGACAGTCTCTTCAATAAGTGTTGCTGAGAAAACTGGACAGCTACATATAAAAGAAAGAAATTAGAACACTCCCTAACACCATACACAAAAATAAACTCAAAATTGATTAGAGACCTAAATGTAAGACCGGACACTATAAATCTCTTAGAGGAAAACGTAGGAAGAACACTCTGACATAAATCACGGCAAGATCTTCTTAGATCCACGTCCTAGAGTAATGGAAATAAAAACAAAAAGTAAACAAATGGGACGTAATGAAACTTAAAAGCTTTTGCAAAGCAAAGGAAACTGCAAACAAGATGAAGAAACAACCCTCAGAATGGGAGAAAATATTTGCAGAAGAATCAACGGACAAAGGATTAATCTGCAAAATATATAAACAGCTCATGCAGCTCAATATTTAAAAAACAAACAACCCAACCCAAAAATGCACAGATGACCTATACAGACATTTCTCCAAAGAAGACATGCAGATGGCCAAGAAGCACATGAAAAGCTGCTCAACATCACTAATTTTTAGAGATGTGCAAATCAAAACTACAATGAAGTATCACCTCACACCAGTTAGAATGGGCATCAGACAATCTACAAATTCTGGAGAGGGTGTGGAGAAAAGGGAACTCTCTTGCACTGTTGGTGGGAATGTAAATTGATATAGCTGCTATGGAGAACAGTATGGAGGTTCCTTAAAAAACTAAAAATAGAATTACCATATGACCCAGGAATCCCACTACTGGGCATATACCCAGAGAAAAGCATAATTCAGACAGACACATGCACCCCAATGTTCATTGCAGCACTATTTACAATAGCCAGGTCATGGAAGCAACCTAATTGCCCATCAACAGATGAATGGATAAAGAAGATGTGATACGTATATACAATGGAATATTACTCAGCCATAAAAAGGAATGAAATTGGGTCATTTGCAGAGATGTGGATGGACCTAGAGAGTGTCATACAGAGTGAAGTAAGTCAGAAAGAGAAGAACAAATATCGTATACTAATGCATATATGTGGAACCTAGAAAAATGGTACAGATGAACCAGTTTGCAGGGCAGAAATAGAGACACAGATGTAGAGAACAAGAACCTGCTGTATAAAACAATAAAATTCAAAACAAAAAGAATGATAGTAAACAAAATGCTTTTCATCCAAAAAAGAAAAAGATATGCAGAATGCAACAAGTAATTTGGAAGACAGTTTGCCAGTGTTTTACAAAGCTAAATATACTCTTACAACTTGATAGAGAAATTTTGCTCCTTGGTATTTACCCAAATTACTTAAAAACTTATGTCCAGGGCTTCCCTGGTGGCGCAGTGGTTGAGAGTCCGCCTGCCGATGCAGGGGACACAGGTTCGTGTCCCAGTCCGGGAGGATCCCACATGCCGTGGAGTGGCTGGGCCCGTGAGCCATGGCCACTGAGCCTGCGCGTCCGGAGCCTGTGCTCCGCAACGGGAGAGGCCACAGCAGTGAGAGGCCCGCGTACCGCAAAAACAACAACAACAAAAAACTTATGTCCACACAAAAAACCTGCACAAGGATGAAGCTTTATTCATAATTGCCAAAAGTTGGAAGCCACTAAGATGCCCTTCAATGGGTGAATGGATGAATAAACTGTGGTACAGTCAGGCAATGGCATATTATTCAGCCTTGAAAATAAATGTGCTATCAAGTCATGAAAGTACATGGAGGAAACTGAAGTGCATATTACTAAGTGAAAGAAACCAATCTGAAAAGTATTCTCAGCAAATAACATTCTGAAAAAGGCAACGGAGACAGTAAAATGATCAGTGGTTTCCCCGAGTTAAGAGGGAGGAAGGGATAAGCAGGAAGAGCACAGAGGACTTCTAGGGCAGTGAAACTATTCTATTTGATACGATAATCGTGGATTCATGTCATGATGCATTTTTAAAGACCCATAGAACGTACATCAAGAGTTAACCCTAATGTAAACTGCAGACTTTGGGTGATAATGGTGTGCCACTCTACGTTCATTGACTGTAATGTACTGTTCTGACGCAGGATATTGAGAGCAGGGGAGGCTGTGCATGTGTGGAGACAGGGAGTGTATGAAGACTCTGTACTTTCTGCTCATTTTTGCTGTGAACTTAAAAATTGTTTAAAAAATATCTATTTAAATGGGAAAAAAATAAAGAGCTAAAACAATCTTGAAAAAAAAGAATATTTGTATTTTGTACAAAATTCTGAAGTGAATTCAGGATCCACATTATTTCACTTGAGAGAAATGTTCCGAAATGTGTAATCTCACCTTGGGACCTTAATAAAATGCACAGAGACTGAAGAATTTCTTTTTGGTTTAGTCTTAAAATGAAAGCTTTAGGTTTTCCTTGATGCCTTTCTGGAGACAGTATGGCGTGAATGAGTGTGTGGGTTCTGGAGTGTGACTGCCTTGATTTGCATCTGGTCTCCACCACTTATCGCTACTGACCTTGCGCGAATTACTTCACCTCTCTGTGACTTGGTTTCTTCAGTTGTAAGATGGTGATCGTAATAGGACCTTTCTCATAAAGTCATTGTGAGTACAAATTGAGTTAATATGTGTAAAGTGCTTAGAATAGTCTCTGTCTCTCACCCCAGATATTTTTTCCTGCCCTAAAACATAACAAAGTAGTTCAAGAGAAATAAAGGTTAATAAAAGGATGGGGACAAACCCTTAATGATTAGTAACAGTTTTCCGCTCTGTGAGTGCTGCTTTCGATTTTCTTTATCCAATATTTCAGAAACTCTTGATGCTTTCATTACCTTGCTGGAAGAAAAAGAAGGAATGAAATGCAAAAGCACAATGGGCAGATTTTTAATAGCGTGTCTTCCCTGATGAAGGAGCATTGCAAGTGCTTCAGTCTTCAACATAATCTATGGTTGCCGAACTTAATAATAAATGCATTTTAGCGTCATCCATTTTTTTGCTTCAGTTAAAGAGAAACATGATCCTTGGTCATTGTCAAGGAAAAAAAATAGCTTTATAAAATTTCAAGGGACCTGAATGTTTCCACAGTGGTACAAATTTGTTCTCATAAAAAAGATTGTATCCTGAAAAGATAAATAAAATAAAGAGAGATTTTGGGAAGTTTAACTTTCTAGAGCATATCTAACTATGTACTTTGGCTATCACTGAAAAGCTTTTGTATGAGGCTGATGGTAGAAATTAGTATGATTTCCTTGGCTTCAGCTGAATTTTTGCTAAATCATTTATCACCAACGGTCTATAAATTGATGTGGATGTCCCTATTCTCACCCCTGCATGATTCACTCCTATTGAAACATCTTCCTGTAATGCGTTGATTTTTCCATTTCTATGACAATGATGGACGTAGCAGGATTTTTTTTTCTCAAGAATGTAAAACTACAGGCAGAGCCTAAAAGCCTATAGGATTCATTTTTATTTAACTTAAAATATATTTTGATAATGGCTCTGTAAATGACACTAGTAAAATCAGCACTTGTATTTGGCATATGGAAACATACTTCGAAATACAGTTTTGAGATGCCATTGGTGATTCAAAAAAGAGAACAGCTCCTCTCCCACTTAATTCACACTTCACTGAGTTACAGAAACAGGAGTTAACTTTGCCAGAGCAGTAATTTTCAAGTAAAGGACCCTAGGAACCACAGAGTCAGATTACCTCAAGTTTATTTAGTATAGTTTATAAAGTTTAGACTTTTACTTCGCTTGGTCCATCTGATACTGCAGGGTTAAAGATGAGCTTGGGAAAAGGACAGGGGAGTTTGGAGGACATTTCCTCAAGCTCTTAGCATTCGTGGCAGGTTGAGTCACACCAGTCTTTATTAAATGATGCATAATTCAGTGATAAACTGGTTTAGCTCTGCCTGTTACAAGTCAGGCCTGAGCTTTTACAGGGGTCAGTCTAGAGGCACTGTGGCACTTTCATGTCATTAGCTTTCATTCACTTGCAATGTGTAACCACTCTAGCACATGTCTTTCATTAGTGGGTACAATGCATGCTTTGTGTGTGAACATCCTTAGATGGTAAAAGCCAATTTAGAGCTTTCTCACCTTCCTTTTATGTCAGTGGATTCCATCAGACCCACATGTGTGTGGAAGTAAAGGTTTTTGTGGTGGGGTCAGACTCATTTCCCATTTGCATTGCACCCTGCCTGGGTGATCCAGGCTAGAAGCTTTCTCTGAAGTTAATGGGTGTTGAGCTCTGAATAAGACCATGGTGTCAACTTGCCAAACTTCCTCCTCTCTGGAGTTCAGAAAGCTCTTGAAATCCCACTTCCTTCATAAAGCTTTCTTTTGCTAAGTGGACGACAGTGACTGAGTTATTTTTTTCTATTAACTCAGATATAAAACCCAGACTTTTGTTTTCTATCTACACATGTACTCCTTGCCCGCCCCCTACTAGTCCAAATACAACTAACAATGTAATTCGCTTTTGATAAGATTTGTGTTTATAACGAATTACCTGCATATTAATTAGTCCCTTCTGGGCACATACATCAGGCATTACTATAAAGCTAGGAATTTAAACATTTTGTAGAGTGTATACAGTAACAGTAAACACATGGCATTTTATAAAATGGTTGATCATGATTTCTGTCTCACTCAGTCTCTCCACCTCTTTTTTAGAATTTTCTTTTCTGTTGAGATTAGATTTGTTTGGGGAGAGAGTAACATAGTTACAGTAAGGCAGACTCTCTGAGCAGGTCATTATGTGCTTAATGCCTGTACCTGAATTATGTGCTTAATGCCTGTACCTGAATCTAGTCTAATTGAAAGAATATGGCTTTGAGTTTGGACCAACAGGGACTCACATCTGGGTTCTATTATTTCTTACATATGTGATAGTCTGGTGTAATTATATGAGCCTCTGTTTTCTCAGTTGAAAAATGGATACCATAATACTTCTCTCTCAGAGTTGTTGTAAATGTTAAATGAGATAATATAGGTAAATATGCCCCCGGAGGTGTCTGGAATACAGTCAGCACTCATTCATTCGTTCAACGAGTATTTTGAGAACCTATTATGTATCAGGCACTGTTTGAAGCATGGAGGATACAGCAGTAAATGAAAGAGACACAGACAAAATGCTTATAGTGAGATAAGAAAGATAATACACATAGTAAGTAGTGTTTTATAGTGGGTGTTAGACAGGGTAAGCGCTATGGAGAGGAACAAAGTAGGACATGGAGTATGGGATTGCAGGGCAATTCTAGTGCCATAGAATGGTCAGGAAAGCCTTTTCTGGAAAAATGGCATTTGAGCCAAAACTTGGAAGAGGTAAATGAGTAAACCATGTGAATATGTTGAGGGAAAGCATTCCAGAAAGAGGAGTGGAAGAAGTGTGTTTAGCATGTTCTTGGCCAGTGTAGCGGGGACAGGAGTAGTAGGGGATGAGGCAACAGGGCCCATTTCCATTAGTACCTGTAGGTCATTGTGAGGACTTTGGTTTTTATATGAAATGGAGAATGATTGGAGGGTTTTGACCAGAGGAGCAATGTAATCTGATGGAGTATTTTAAGTTGAATTCTCCTGGAAACAGGCTCTGAGATGTATGGTTGTGTGCAGTAGATTTATTTTGGAAATGTTCTCAGCAACAACACCTCTGAGGGAGCTTTGGGCAGGACCGGGCAGAGGAAGAAGCTGCAATGCGGTACAGTCGAGACGGAGACTTCGAATGATCCACAGGGAGTCTTGGAGCCGGCATAGCCCCTCAGAGTCATCCCCAGTTGAGGAAAAGGGGTGGGGCTTTTGTATCCCCACATTAATTAGTCCTTGGTTAGACGTTAAGGAAGGGCATAAACTTCAGCGAGGCAGCGCCTGTTGAATGAGGGCAGTCCCAGGAGGGATTCCAAATGTAAGCCGTTGGCGTCCATCATTCCCGCTGCTGGGGTAGCAGGTGACTCCATCCTGAAGGCAGGATCTGGGCTGTGCCCTGGCCACCCCCACAACCCCAGCATCCGCTACACTTAGGTTTCATCAAGACCATGCTGGCTGCTGTGTGTAGCGTATGCCATAGGGAGGACGGGTGAAAGGAAGATGACCAGTTAGTAGGCTATTGCAAAAACCCAGGAGAGGAATGCTGGTGGCTTAGATCAGAGTGAGAGCAGGGGAGGAGATGAGGAGAAAAAGGATTCCGGATACATTTTTAATGGAATGCCGACAGGATTTACTGATGGATTGGAAGGAGCCTGTGAAAGTAAGAAAGGAGTCAAGGGTAACTCCAAGGTTTTTGGTCTGAACAACTGGAAGGAGAGATTTGCTAATAAGGGGGGTAGGGTGGAAAAGACTGTGAGGGAAACAGGTTTGGGTAAGGGGGAGTCAGGAGCTCAATTTTAGACATGTTGAGTCAGAGGTGCCTCCTAGACATACATGTGGGTGTCTTGAGGAGGCCGTTGGATACAGAATTTAATCAGGAGAGATATCTTTGGAATCCTTGGCTTGTATGTGGTATTTAAGACTGTGAAACTGGATGAGATCACCAAAGGCAGTGAATATATAAGAGAAGTGCTGAGGCTGATCCCTGAGGTCTAGCTCCCTTTGGCCACCTTTGTGATTAGTAATAAGTTAGCCTCCTCAGAGAAGGAAGATCCTGGCTCTCCTCCTTCCCCCAGCCAGTAGCAGTGGTTGTCTTACAGAGAGTTTGTGGTAAACAGGAGAATGGCTCTTCAGTGATGTCCACATCCTATAATCCCTAGAATCTGTGAATATGGCAACAGGAAATTTGTGGATGTGATCAAGTAAAGGATTTAGAGATAGGAAGATCACCCCAGATTATTCAGGTGCGCCTAGTATAATCATATGAGTTGTTTTTTTGTTTTTTTTAAAGAAGATGTTGGGGGTAGGAGTTTATTAATTTATTTATTTTTGGCTGTGTTGGGCCTTCATTTCTGTGCCTGGGCTTTCTCTAGTTGTGGCAAGCGGGGGCCACTCTTCATCGCGGAGCGCGGGCCTATCACTATCGCAGCCTCTCTTGTTGCGGAGCACAGGCTCCAGACGCGCAGGCTCAGTGGTTGTGGCTCACGGGCCCAGTTGCTCTGCGGCATGTGAGATCTTCCCAGACCAGGGCTCGAACCCGTGTCCCCTGCATTGGCAGGCAGATTCTCAACCACTGCGCCACCAGGGAGGCCCCGTATGAGTTTTTATAAAAGGAAGGCAAGAGGGTCAGAGTCAGAGAAGGAGATGTGATGATGGAAGCAGAGGTTAAAGTGGTGCTCTTTGAAGATGGAGGAAGGGGCCACAAGACATGGAATACAGGCAGCCTCTCTTAGCTGGAAAAGCCAAGGAAACAGATTTTCATCAAGAGCCTCCAGAAGGAATGCAGTTCTGCCAACAACTTGAATTTAGCCATAAAAACCCATTTTTGGACTTCTGATCTCCAGAACTGTAAGATAATAAATTTGTGTTGTGGTGGTAGTTTGTTACAGCAGCAGTAGGAAATTATTAAGCTAAATATAGTCTGCTTTGCCTTGTGGGGACTAAATGGTATGTTGTGGAATTAGGAATAGGTAAGTTTTAAGGATCTGAAATGTTTTCTTTTAAATGAAAATTCCCTTTAGTTCTATCTGTCTATCCATCCATCCGTCCATCCATCTTGTCTCTATTTGGTCAATAAAAATAAGTTATATAATTGTTACAAATTGCCCACTTCTCTAGGGTAATTTTACCACTTTCTGAACATGAGACTTATATCAAATTGGCTGAAGGTCTCCACTTCCTTTTAAATAAATCATGTCACAATTGGGGTGCAGGTGGATAAATATATTTACAAACAGAGAGAAATGTCAATAACTTATGTTTCCATTAGATGTGCTTTGTTGTATTTTAACATTATCTATATTTTCATGGGGGACTGACCTGGTCAACTCATGCTTGCTAACATTAATGATGCTAAAAGTATAATGTGAAATTCACAAAAATTATTTTGCTAAAACTAGAAAGATTTATTCTATGGATGGAATTTTTTTGCTTTTTTGCTACTGGGTGATTTTTTAAAAAATGGAATTAAGTGCCTCCTGTTTTTCTTTTTAATATATATATTTTAAGCCTCTGTTTTGGCAACTGCAACTCCTTGCCTTCTAAGAAAATTGTACATTTTCATTCCAAGATACTCTGAATATCAGACTCAGAAGAGCCAAGTGGTTAAGAGTATAGGTTTTGGAATCAGGCAGTACTAGTTCTAATTCTTTATCTTGGCCATGTAATAACTTGGGCCAGTTACTTCTCTGCTCTAAGGCTGTTTCCTTTTTTATAAAATGAGAATAATAATATCTTCCTCATAGGAGTATTCCTCATAGATTAAGTAAATGAATATATATGTATTAATCAGGGTTTTATAGAAAAAACAGGACAAGTAGGAAATATCTAGGAAGGGATTTATCATAGGGAATTGGCTCATACAATTATGGAAGCCAAGAAGTCCCACAATCTGTCATCTGCAAACTGGAGACCCCAGAAACCAGTGGTATAATTTAGTCTAAGTCTGAAGGCCTGAGAACCAGGAATATCCAGGGCAGGAGATGATGTTCCAGCTCAGTCAGTCAGGCAGGAAGGGCTGAATTCTTCCTTCTTCTACCTTTGTTTTCTGTTCTGGCCCTCAATGGATTGGATGATGGCCGCTCACACTGGGGAGGCCCATCTGCTTTACAGAGTCCACTGGTTCCAATGCTACGTTTAGGTTGAAACATACTCACAGACATACCCAGAAATAATGTTTAGCCAAATATCTGGGCACCCTGTGATCCCGTCAAGTTGATACGTAAAATTAACCATCAGGGTATGCACACCCAGTGCTTGGAACCTAGTAAGTACTCAAGAAACGATGGCTGTGCTATTAGTTATCCTCATCTTTCCTAACAGCTGAGTTAGGCAGGAGAAGCCTCAACACCTATCCAAGAATCTTTCTCATTTATGCCCCTTGTCCTCCTTTATTTTAATAATCCGTCTATCCAGCCATCAGTATTCTGCTGCCAAAAGAATTTACAAGCCAATTAACCCCAGTGGCCGGATGCTCCCAGCAGCATAGCCTTGTCCTGTGTGTCACCGTCAGTGCAGGAAAGTAGAGTGCACGGCCTCCAGAGACCCATTATTCATCAGCTCCTTTGCCATAAAATGTGCTACGTCTGTGAAGCATCCCTTGGTTATATTTTTATTTTACAGCACCGTGCACTGACCATTGTGCAAAATAATGATGCTCTCCTTATCAGCTCATCTGCTGCCAGTCAGTAATTTATCTGAGCAGATTCTTTCAGCATCAATATACAGTACAGGTTCAGGTGAAGCAATGGCTGTAATAACAGTGGGCTACGGTGCCGCAGACAGGATTTAAAAAGAGCCATTGCTTACACCACCAGAATGGATGCTAAGCAGAGTTTACTGTTTTCTGGAAGGGAAAACATCTGGAACTATCTACAAATCATTTCCAGAATAAAATGCACCTCTGAATTTGTGCAAAGATCTGAATTTTCATTTGGAAGTCTGACTCGTATGCATATTTAAACCTATGCTTTTGTGTTGTTTGTTTTATGTCTTAGGAATGATGCTTCATAGAAAGGAAGCCTGATATGTATAATCAGGTGTGTTTACTAACTTTGGAGGAAAAATACTCCACCCTAGATTGTAAGTCTTTTCTATCTCCATCTTGTTTTCATACTGAGAGCAGTGATTACTTTCAAGACTTTTTCAAGGGAAAGTTTAATTTTTATCCCTCGATCTTGGTCCCCTTTCCAATTTAAAGTGATTTTTGAAGTCCTTAAGGAAGATGCTGAACACTTAACAATCATCCTAGCCCATCGTCCAAGAGTAAGTGCTAAGTAAGTATTTGCTTAGTTTGTTAGAAAGCTATAGTGTCCACTCTTCTTGGGGTTAGAGGGCAATGGGAATTGTAGAGGAAAAAAAGGAAAGCATTTTGTTGTTGTTGGGGGCAGGTTGTCACTTCCCCAAATTCCTGCATCTTTCCTCTTCAGAGGACGGTTTTACAACCTCTGTTGCAGATGATGAATTGAACATTATTTGTTGCCTCTACCTCCCCTTCCCCCTCCCCATACCTTTTAGGTCAGATAACTGCTAGCATGGAAAATTTGATTGGGATTTTTTCCACCTCAGCTTAAACTATTTAAACTGTCTGTTGTCAACTTTGAGTTTTGTGAAGGGCCATGCTAGTCATTGTCATAGCTGATAGGAGCCAAATATTTCCACATAGGAACTTTTTAGTGTGGTTCTATGCATAACATTGAAATTATCCTTAAGCCAATTCCAATAATTAATTTTATCCAAGTTTAATAGAGCAATGGATTCATGAATTATCATCGTGAGATTTATCTCTTACTGTTGAGGCAAAGGATAGTGACTTAAAGCACTTGCCAGTGTTTGGTTATGAATTACGGGACAACACATGCACTTGGAGGCTGCAGTGCAGTAGCAGTGAGTAATGAAGCTGGGATCCCCAAGGGACCATGTATCATGGTTGTATTTAACATCTGAATGGATGGGGTTTCCTCTATTCCAAGGAGACTGTGACTTACTTCTGAAGTCCTATGTGCCTGATTCTCATGGTGAAAAGAAGTTTTCCAGAAATGGGCGTCTAGGGAAATAATAATTATTTCTTTATGCTGCCTAAACTTGAGTAGATATTCAGCAATCTTTGTTTAAATGCATAACTTGTGAGAAAAAGTTTTAAGGCAGCTTTTGTTCATTTGTGAATATAAGTATGTATCCGATTAGCAACTGAGGTATAAATAATTCACTTTTGAACATTTTGTAATTAGCTGAGACATAAGTACTGGGTCAAGGGTTTCACTGAGAGTGTTTCCATTGGGTTTCATGCTTTTATTAATTTTTTCCTTTGATACAATTAAAACATTCCTTAATATACTCAAGCATATGTGCATGTGTAAACACAAATGCTCACATGGGTAGGAGTATCACATGCTATGTCCAGCCTCAAAAAAGCCTAAAAAATTAACAAAAGGGCAACTCTGTCATGAATCCTGTTTCCTGATGAGATAAACAATGACTCTTAATTAGAAGCTAAAGTTTTTAATTAAGAGGATTGTGCAGTAATTATCTCAGTCGTCTGCTTCACTGGATTTTAATGAAAAAGGTAGATTAGGTATAAAACTAGTAGCATAACTAAACATTCAGGGTTGTCCTGGGTGAGGTGTACTTTCACTGAGGTGAAAGTAATGTGATAAAAGTATGTTCCTTAACAAAGTATTTTGGACAGTTATATCTGGTGCAGTGTCAGTAAGCTTCATTTTTATGAATAGCTTCAACATCTTAAGGTAACAACAGGTTCAGCCACAGCTGGTTCATTTACACAAAAATATTGAGGATTTACTACGTGCCATAGTGGTGCAGTGGCATAAAGCATGGTCTTTGGAATTAGATAACACCTATTCAAAGTCTAAGATCTTTTACTTAGCAGACTTGAGATATTGGGAAAACTCTATATCCTCTCAGCACATCAGTTATCCCACCTGTAAAACTAGATAAATAATACTTCTTTATGTAGTTTGAGTTTGTAATTGTCAACACATATTTAGCCCCTGTCACAGTGCTGGATACCGAGTACATACTCTATGAATAGGAGCTATTGTTACTATAGTTTTTCTTTTGAAAATGTTCTGGAATTTTCTTTGAATCAGTCAGTAAATGCAGTGTGTAGACTCCTTCCACTTTACAAAAACCTTAAGCAGAGAGAGAGAAAAAAGTGGTGTGGATAAGTAATATTGAGGACTTAAAAGTGTGGTGATGTTAACTTTCTTTGTAGCAGTAATGCACAGATGTCAGAAGTCTAGTGAGTAAATATTTTCAAAATCTGGAGGAAATTCTCTCTTTCTCTTTCTCTCTCTCTCTCTCTTGCTTGATAAGACACTCCTGGAAATGCAGAGTAATTGGCTTCTAGAATTGCTTCATTTTCTTATTTGCTTTAGAACGCACAGTTCAATGAACAAATTTCTGGATCTGCCAGGATCAGTTCACATTATCTCAACCATTCTCTGTTGGCCAAGGATACATTGTTTGCCAGGAAGTTGGTGCGAGTTAAGAAGGTGTGTGTAGTGTTGGACAAATTAATCCAACCTAGCTTCATAGACATGTCCTAACCTTTTAATTCTGCTCTCCTTAGCACTGTGCTGTAACCATGTTAGTTAACCACCTATACAGACAGGGTCAGCGTAGTGCTGACGAGGGATGAGTGAAGAAAAAGCAGAATAATTCAGGCATGCTGAGGTTAATAGCCAAGTACTTCGTAGAGTGTGGAGTGAGTTGCAGGCAGTTTGGTCCATGAGGCTGCTGAATTTCTGTGCCAGTGAGGTGCTAAAGCATCCTTGAATACTGACATTATGAGGACTGCATTTGAAGCCAGAGGGATCTGGATTTGAAACTTAGATCCTTGGTTTACTAATGGTGTAATCTTGTGGAAGATGCCCTTTTTGTTTTCTTGTCATCATAATAAGGATTCTGGTATCTGTTCATTGAATTTCATGAGACTAAAGTGAGACTCAAATGTAATAGTGGGTTTGGAAATGACGAATCATGTCGTTTCTATATTCATTCTTATATTCATTGTCAATTTATGGAACAACTGATATTCCCAAATACTGTGCCTAAGTGAGTTTTCAGTCTAAGTGGGGCCATGCATAAGTCAAAAGAAAATTACCATTCAGTGTGATACATGTTTGGCTAAATGTATGCCTGGAATGTTTTGAAAGCCCAGAGAAACATCTAATCCGGACTGAAGAGTTAGGGCATGCTTCCTGGAGAGACTGACACTTGACCTGAATGCTGAAGGATAAAGACATTAGTTTGGGGAATCAAGGTAGCAAGGGCATCTAAGGCAGAGGGGACTGCTTGAATGAATGAAGGCTTGGAGGTATGCCTGTGAGAGCGTGGCTTGTGGTAGGGTCGGAGCCTAATGAGATTTCCCCCAGGGCAGGCAGAAGACAGAGACAGGACTGGTGGTAGGTATGAACACCTGAACGTTATTCTGAAGGCTTTTCGGTATCATAAAGGGGTTTTCTCCAGGTGCATGAGTGATCAGGTTTATATTTTAGTAGCATTGTAGAGGCTAGATTAGAAGGGCGAGACTGGACTGGTAAGAGGGAGGAGAAAAACTGAGAGACGCATTCATTTTACAAAAATTTTTTTGATTAATGTGTGTCCAGCAGTTTATAATGTGCTGGTAGAAAAAGTCATATAAGATACAATGCCTGCCCTCAGGGAGCTTATAAGATATTGTGTCATAGATAGACAGGTAAAACGTCCCTTACAGGGCTGTGTGATAAGGGCGTAGTTGGAGCTGTCATGAGCAACCCTGAGGAGAATGGTGAAGAGCTGAACCAGAGCTGTGGCAGTGGAGGGGCCAGGAGGGCATGGTTTTGAAAGAGAATGAAGAGGTAACATTGGCAGGACTTGTTTACAAATGGACAAGTGACTCCCTGTCCAATTAGTGGAACGAACCGAGGGCAGAGGACGGGAAGCTTCTTCTCTTGGGCATCCAGGACCAGCCAGCTCATGGTGCACACTGTCAGCCTTGTCTGAATTTTATAACGATCCCACTAAAGTTGAACCTGAGATGGCTATCTGGATATTTGGGGGCTTCTTATACCGTTAGGGAACTACATAGAGACAAGGACTATGTTGTTGGCCAATTTATTTGATCTTGCCAAAGAAACAGTGCTTCCTGCTTTTTGCAAAAAAATGAAAAAGTACTGCAGTCTTAAGTGAGCCACTGAGGGCTCAGTTCCAGTGGGAAGGAACACTGGCTTATCCCACAGACCCAGGTCCTGTGAGATGCTGGCAGAAGGTGGGAGGAACATAGAACAGGTTACAGAAGAAGAAAGTCTAAGTTCAGCCCCAGCCTCATGTTCAGTTGCAGTTCAGTGACCTGGCAAATGTATCTTAGGATGTAGTTGCTAAACTTGACATTAGGTGGCTATCTTGATGCTGGCAGAAGGTGGGCGGAACATAGAACAGATTACAGAAGAAGAAAGTCTAAGTTCAGCCCCAGCCTCATGTTCACTTGCAGAGATGAAAGAGGTAGCTTCCCTTACCCTTCAGTTTCTTTTCCTTTTTCAGTGCATGGGTATTTGGAAATTAAAAAATTACCACCTCCCCACTCCTGACGATTCTGTCCCTTTCCTGCCTTTTCTTTTCCCCTTTTTAATAGAAGTTCCTGCGGCTAACTCATTAGTATTCTTGCACAGTTGTATATTCAGTGTCGTGATGGTGGTTAGGTGATCATTTAGTCTATAGGTTACAGAATGATAACAACTAGGTGTGGATAATTCCACACAAGACCTAGAGGGTAAAGGGTATCACCTAGAGACTGAGGTTTTTAAGACTGGCAGGCAGCTTCTGAAGTGACCTGGTAAATGTATCTTAGGATGTAGTTGCTAAACTTCACATTAGGTGGCTGCCTTGTTGATGAATATTTGTGCATGTGGTGGTTGGATTATATTTGGGGGAGGGGGACTCTTTTTTAAAAAAAATTTTATTGGAGTATAGCTGAGTTACAATGTTGTGTTAGTTTCAGGTGTACAGCAAAGTGAATCAGTTTTATATATATATCTACTTCTATTGGATTCTTTCCCATATTGGCCATTACAGAGTATTGAGTAGAGTTCCCTGTGCTATACAGTAGGTCCTTATTAATTATCTGTTTTATATATAGTAGTGTGTATATGTCAATCCCAATCTTCCAATTTATCCCTCCCTACCCCCTTCTGGAGGGGGGGCTCTTTTAACCTTTAGAGGCAAGATGAAAGTTGCTTGTGCCAGGCATATTCTATATACAACACAAAGTAAATCAAGCCATTTCCAATGAGCTAGAGAGTCCATGAGGGAATTTGGCTTTAAAGAGGACAGGCTAGTTGCTATGAATTACTAAAATTACAGAAACAGTCGTGCTGCAAGTTCTGTTCAGCCTTTTGCTTGTGTGGAAGTGGGCATCTGGGCAAATGATGATGCTGCCTATTCCATTTTCCTTTCCTATTATCTGGTATAGACTTCCTTTGAGGGAAGACTGTGGTACACATTCATTCTACTTATGAAGGTGTCAGCTAATGTTGCCTGAATAAGAGGATCGTGGTTGTCATTAATGTTACTATCCTACATGAACTTTCTTGGAGTGGGTGATGATTCATTATTTAAAATTTCAACATAATTTAGGAGACGTGCTTGGGATGGGGAGATACCACAGAAGATTTTCTATAATTCATTAGTTACGAAACCAGGAAATTTTTATATTAATGTGGAATAAACAAAGGCTCATAACCTCATTTCTTCTCACTAAATGTTCTTTTATAAGCATTTCATAACACTTATTTTGCAAAAGAGAATATCTAGTTTGTGGCACTCAACAGCTAATTGTCTTCTTCCTGTACACATTAGCAAATGGGATGGCAGATGGGAAGTGAGTGACTGTTCTACATTAGTGCCTAATTGGAACGGAGGTTTTTATTATTAATATAAAAGATCACTTGTTTGTAATTATAAATTACAGAAGCACACATGTCTTTTATTAATGTGCAGAATTAAGGATTTATTCATAAAAATGTATTTAGCATTGGAATTTGTCTTTATTTCCCATTACTCTGTGAATTCCCTGAGGCAAAGAATAGTGACTTTTTCTCTATGCACAGAGTAGGCATTCAATACTTTGCATAGAAGCAAATTACTTTAAGTTATAATGATGTGTTTATTATCATAGAATCACATTTAGGAGTCTAAGAATTGACATTCCAATTCTCCCCATGGTTTGTAGTCAATCTGTCTTTACCTTGGTGGTTGGATAATATTATGAGATACAAATTCATGTTTTTTTCATACCTGACTCTTCCTTTTTATATTCTTCAACATTTAAACATTAGATAGACTTTAATCAATAATATACTTTAGTTAAATATACTTTATTTCTGATAGTCTTCAGATCTATATTTACAACTTCTGAGAATTTTGAATGTCTCATGATTGCAGTATATATTCATGCTGTCATTATAATTGTTTTAATATGATTTTACTGAAAATGTGATCTTTTCTGATTCCCCGAGTACAACTGCATAAAGAAGCAGCTTCTGAGAGAAATTAATAAGTGCTTTTACTTTCTTTCTCTGCTTACAGTTTTCTTTCATCACTCTAATCTGTATCTAATCATTAAGGACTATGACTGGTTTTATTATGAAAATATGTACAGCTAGTAAAAAAAAACCCTCAGAAATTGGAACCATGGAATATATATATTAAGGTTTGAGAATATAAATTATATACTAAACTGGTCTCTACATACAATGAAGGACTGTAAAGATGGCTGTAATATTTGGAAGAAATCATTGCTGTGAACTTTCTATACATAATTAAAAGAACAGAAATATGATAAATTTAGGAAAATAATCAAATACCTCAGAGACAAAAAATTATATTTTCCTCATTGTATAAAAAAAGCAGAAACAGGTTGAATTTTTTTCAGTGTTATCTTACAGGCATATAGATTTTAGGGCCTTAGAGGCATATAGATTTTAGGATAGATGGTGTTTTAGTGAGTATTCTAAAGGATTTAAAAAAATTTTAATGATGACTGTTGTCTTCATTAAAGATGCATGTTTGATAAAAATTAAGCTTTCTTTGAAGCATAATTTTAGCGTAAATATTGGGT
Source organism: Phocoena phocoena (assembly GCF_963924675.1). NCBI lineage: Eukaryota > Metazoa > Chordata > Mammalia > Artiodactyla > Phocoenidae > Phocoena > Phocoena phocoena. The sequence continues at coordinate 53,942,438 of NC_089230.1, forward strand.
TAAAAATTACTACTAAACCTGAAAGAAAACAAAACAAAACAACAAAACAAGAACAACTTTTCTGTGGGTTAAAAGGAAACATCTGTATGTTTATTAATCATTGTAGTAATTACCAGAGGTATTGAAAACAAAACAGTATATGTAAATAAAAGTAGAATATATTGTAAACATCAAGAGACAGTATCCCAAGTTTTTACAAACTATCTCAATATGATCTTCAGTAAACCAGAGAGGTACAACACAACGATGTTCTTCCTAACTGCCACTTGTGAGAAGGCTTAAATGATTCTAGTTTTGTGAGGTAGTATTGACAGGAAGTGGGTATGCTGAAGGCACTTTCATTTTGACAGCCCAGTAATGACTTGGAGCTAATTTTAGTTAGTTTCTGTTCAAAAGGAAATGAAAAGATCTTTGTATAGAATGAAACCACTCATTTTGGGGTTTCAAAGAGGGAATTGTAATAACTAGGAACAGGTTTAATCTATAATCTTCGTAGTAATTACACCAAAGGAACAAAACGCAGAGTAGGAGATATTATCATCTTCTCCTGCCAGATGTCATAGCTGCTAGACCGTCAGGTCTACCCAACGTGAAAATAACTCAGAAAGAAAGAAGGAATGATTGAACCAGAAGCCAAATGCTTACTAAATCACTATTCAGAGGCCAGCATCTGCCATCTAGGAAAGTCCTGATGCATAGAGCTCCAAAATTAACCACATGGGTCCTGAGAAAATGGTACAACGGCAACACCATCAGACAAGTTACTCAGTGATTCAAACATTCGATCCAGCAGCTATTTAATAAGTGCTACTTTGTTTCAGGCATTGCTCTTGGTGCTGAGTTATATAACAGTGAAACAGATGGCCAGGGTCCTTGCCCTTACAGAGTATACAGTGTTGCTGGGGGAGAAATCAAGAACAAATATTGTATATTAAAATATATATGTAGAATCTAGAAAAATGGTACAGATGAACTTATTTTCAGGGCAGGAATAGAGATGCAGACGTAGAGAACGGATGTGTGGACATAATGGGGGAGAATGGGGGGGTGGGATGAATTGGGAGATTGGGATTGACATATATACACTACCATGTGTAAAACAGATAGCTAGTGGGAACCTGCTGTATAGCACAGGGAACTCAGCTCGGTGCTCTGTGGTGACCTAGATGGGTGGGATGGAGGGGTGGTGGGAGGGAGGTCCAAGAGGGAGGGGATATACGTATACATATGGCTGATTGATTTTCTTGTACAGCAGAAACTAACATAACATTGTAAAGCAGCTTTACCCCAATAAAAAAAAGAGTAAATAGCAATTGTATTATAGTATCCAAGAGGAAGAGCATTAAAGTGGCCCTTAATCTAGAGCTGGACCTCACGAAAGGTGTTCTGAAGGAAGTGAGCTATGTTTTAGTATCACACATGGCCGTCACTGTCATCAGAAGAACTAGCTCTGTATTGACTGGGTGGAGGCTATTACAGTTCCATCCACTAGGCATGCAGGAATAAGGCATGGAAGGAAGAAAGGAAAATAAAATAAAAATGATCTTCTACTAGAAATTAACCTATGAACTAAAATGTCCAAACTCATTAAAAAAATCTGATGCTAAGGAAGACAGCCCAAATAAAATGAGCAGAAAACAAATGAACAGATGATCAGAATATAAACTCATGCTCTGATTAATTTTAGAGAAGCCTGCGAAAGACTTTGAAATCATCGTTAAAAGAACAGAACAGTGTGAGATAAAACCAGACAGCAATAAAATAATGTCCCGGCTGATCCAGTCCAATGTCTTGGAAATAAAAATATAGTCAATGAAATAAAAATGCAATATATTGGACAGACTCCAGAAGGGACACAGTCAAAAATAGAATAGCAAACTTAAAGGTAGAACTGAAGTGCTCATCCATCATTTGGCACCAAGAACAAATATGAAAGAGCAGTTAAGAAACATGAAAGATTAGTTGAGAAGCTCCAATATTTATCTGAGTTGCAAGGAAAAAAGAGAGCGAATGGAAGAAATGTTAGATAATCAATATGTGAAATATAATTATTAATAAAATTTCTAGGATTTAAGATGATCTCTCACATACTCTGAGTATAAAACTGTATAAATCAAAATAAATTCACTTTTAGACATATAATGGAACTAGGTCATTAAGAATAAAGGAAAATCTTAAACGTTATCAGAGTAAATAAATTAACTGCAAATTAACAACGAGACAAACAGCAGCCTTTTACTCTGCAGCGATTGACGCCAGGGAGAATGGGGCTTAGAAGTACTGAGAGAAGATCTAAGTAAACTTAGGATTGTATACACAAAAATCATGCAGAAGTGTTGGAAAATAAAGAGAATTTGAGGCACAGAGAGTAAGAGAATTTCTCATTCACATCCACTAAAAGATTTTTTCCTCTGGCAAGAAAAAAGTGAACATAGAGGAAGGATGTGGAGCATGGGAAATGAGAATGAACCCAGAAATAAATGAAATATGTTGGCAAATTCAATTAACTGTTGATTACAAAAAATTCTTTCTTCGTTTAAAAAAGTTAAAAGTGAGGCTCTATATAAAAATAATAAGATGTGGAGCTGTTCAAGGGTTCCCAGTGTGCTGTACTCATTGTTTTAACTATGAATAGGACAGAAGTACTACATAATTCAAGATCTTTTTAGAAAATTTTAGTTTAGTTTGAATCTTAATATGATAAAGTGAATCACCAAAATAATAACAATGCAATCTATAGCTTTTAAATGAGCCGAAGGAAAAAATACAGGTATAAAAGTAATCTAACAGGAAGAAAGTCAGTGAAGAAAGGACAATGAAACAATATGATTAAAAAAAGTGAAAAAGAAAAAAATCAGATTGTGGAAGTAAGTCCAAATACACTACTAATGCCATAATCACAAAAAATGTACATTGATTAAACTCATCTGTTAGAAGTTCAATTATCAGGTTGGTTATAAAACGCAATCAGCTTTAACCCTGCATCCAAGAGAAATAGCAAAACCAGAATGAGCTTGAAAGGTTGAAATTGCAGGGATGCCAGCAGATCTAGTGTGCAAATGTAAATTAAAGAAAGCTAAGGTCTTCAAATGAAATACAGTTTAAAGTAAGAAAAAATATGTACATATACATATATATATATAAAGAGAAACACTACCAAATAATCTTAAAAAGAAATAATCTACCATCACAAAAATCAATATATATGTTTGTATACAACAAAACTCTCAAATTATATAAGCAAGAACTAAAGGGAATAACTTATAAATCCTCAGTGATAGTGAAACTGATAGAATAAGCATATAAAAATACAAAAACACGTAAGGTTATGGAAGCAATGAAAAGTAAAATTAATAATATCTATATATCTCTACCTCTAACTCTCTTTATGTACCATATATACCTCTACATCTATGTATCTATATGTCATCTCTAGTAACAAACTTAAATAACTTTAGGGTAAAAAAAGAACAAAAGAATGCAAAAGTTGCACAAGAATAAAACCGCTATATATAAAAAATGTGGATGCAGCTAAAGCAGACTTCAGAGATAACTTTATTAAAAAGAAGTTCTGAAAATGAATGATTCATGTTCCATCCCAGAAACTAGAAGAATAAAAATAGAATAGATGAACATAAAAACTATACAAAGAAATAATAAAGATGAGAGAAAAATTAGTGAGGTAAAAAAACCCCAAACACAGAGAAGATCAACGTAATTCAAAACTAGTAATTTGAAATAATTAATTCTATAAGAAACTCCTAGAAAGACTGAACAAGAAAAAAGAAGACACAAAGAAACATTTGGGATTTTTTAAGAGAGAATATAGAAGAAATATATAGACGGTATATGGGTATAATAAAGAGACTATATAAGTACAAATAGAGTGAAGATTTAAAAAATCATAAATGAATACTATAAATAACTTTATGCATATATGTTTGAAAAATTAAAGGAAATGAATAATTTTTGAGAAGAAAATTACCAAAATCAACATAAGGAGAATTAAATGGATAACTACTAAAGAAATGTAATTTAATAATCCAGTTTCCTTTCCCCTAAAGACACAAAGCACGGATGGTTTTCTGGGCTAATTTTAATTCTAATCTTCAAATAACAGAAAAATTTTCATATATACTTATTAACTACAGGAAGAGAAACACCTAACTTTTTTTTTTATAAGGCTAGTATATCTTTGATACCAAAACTGGACAAAGCCAATAAAAGAAATATAAATGATAGGTACAGTTCTTTTTTTTTTTTTTGCAGTACGTGGACCTCTCACCGTTGTGGCCTCTCCCGTTGCGGAGCACAGGCTCCGGACGCGCAGGCCCTGCGGCCATGGTTCACGGGCCCAGCCGCTCCGCGGCATGTGGGATCCTCCCGGACCGGGGCACGAACCCGTGTCCCCTGCATCGGCAGGCGGACTCCCAACCACTGCGCCACCAGGGAAGCCCGATAAAGTTCTTTTTAAATCATAGATGCAAAACACACACAATAGTTAGAAAATCACAATCCAGAAGTGTATTAAAATTGCGCCATGATAAAGTAGAATTTATCCAAGGAATGTGAGGTTTTTCTGCTCTAGAAAATGTATTGATGTTATTATTCACCATATTAGAAAAATTGCTAGAACACAATCCTCATGTTTCTACACATCTTGCAAACAGACACTGACTGACTTTTGTTTGGGACTTTTAAGCATGTTTGTAAAGTGAACAGCCTTGGAGAATAGAGATAGTGTTTCTCTCTGGAGTGAAAGGCAGGCATGCTTACTTTCCAGTATGATGAAGATAATGTCTCCCTGCAGAGCAGAGGGAAGGCATTTTAAGATTTGGGTTCCCTAAGCTCAGGGTTCCTCCCTTGTAATGCACCCTACTGCCCGTGCAGGTATCTGGCTGGACCCATTTGTATTTTTCCCATGAGATTTGGACCTGACACAAATACGCTGATATTCATGCTGCTTGCTGCGCCATGGGTAAAACAGTCTTTTGACTCTGACGCAAGAGTCTCACAGCTTCCACCAACATTTGTGAAATTGTGGCAGGCTAACTTGTTAACCTGAAAATAAGGTAAAATCTCACAATTCTTGATGATAGCTGCAGAAATAGCATTTGGCAAAATTCAAAATTCATTCATGACAAATTTTTGGCAAACTGGGAATCAGAGCGTATATAATAAATACCTGCAGTAAGTATACTTAATGGTGAGATTTTAGAACGATTTCTGTTTAGGCTGATATCAAGACAAAGAATTCTGTTATTGTTACTTCTATATATGTAGCTTGTACTGGAGATCTTAGACTATGAAGTAAGACAAGACAAAGCGATTAAGGGTAAAAGGATTAAAAAGAAAAATATAGAACTGAGATTAAAGAGAAAAAGTTTAAGGGACTCTATAGACAGACTAATGAAATGAGTAAGAATGTTTTGTAAGTGACCCAGGCTTATGAGCCTTAGGTTAATATGTCTATATTTCCTGCTAAACTCAGGACAAGGATCATATCTTGCTCATTTGAGTACACCCAGTACCTAGTACAGTATCTGGCACATAGTAGATGCTTATTAAATTGTTAAATAAAGTATTGGATGCATACTATATATGGGACTATGTATTCCTATATTTTCAGTTTATAGATGAAGGGACTGATACTCAGAGAGACGATGTTCTACTTTACATAGTCTGTTACAAGTAGAGGAGATTCAGATATTTTGAATCCAAGTCCATCCTTTTCATATACCTATGTATTACCTTTGATGCTAACATGATAGCTTAGTTTGTAAATTAGAGAGGCTAATAAATATATAATTTCAAAAAGTTCTTATTTTGTTTTAAGTCAGATCACGTGCCTATAAGTCATCTGTATATCTTCTTTGGAAAAATATCTATTTAGGTCTTCTGCCCATTTTTTGATTGGGCTGTTTGGCTTTTTTGATACTGAGTTGTATGAGCTGTTTGTGTATTAACCCCTTGTCAGTGGCATCATTTGAAATATTTTCTCCATTATGTAGGTTGTCTTTTCATTTTCTTTATGGTTTCCTTTGCCATGCAAAAGCTTTTAAGTTTGGTTACATTCCATAACATTGTTATATTTGTCTCCCTACCCAACCTTCACTTTGATTAGACTTATACCCTCACTAGGAATAAAATTTTGCCGTACAGAAAGCCAACATCTCAAATATCTTTTAAACATTTAAAGCCTTCTTTGTGATTATCTACTCAATTATATCCAACACCTTCATAAGGACAAGAGAATGGCTTTGGAGGTTAATATAATAGTATTAGTAATAGTGCTAATAATAACAATAATAATACCAGCACTTCTGCATATATGGCATTTTTCTGCTCAAATTCAGATCATATTGTGTGTGAGTTACAGTAAATAAAAGTATAGTAGAGGGCTTCCCTGGTGGCGCAGTGGTTGAGAGTCCGCCTGCCGATGCAGGGGACACGGATTCGTTTCCCGGTCCGGGAGGATCCCACATGCCGCGGAGTGGCTGGGCCTGTGAGCCATGGCCGCTGAGCCTGCGCATCTGGAGCTTGTGCTCCGCAACGGGAGAGGCCACAACAGCGAGAGGCCCGCGTACCAGAAAAAAAAAAAAAAAAAAGTATAGTAGAAGCCAATTGACCCAGAAGAGAAAACGATTCTAACTGTGGAGCTACGCTGCTTGCTGGTTGGTGTTCTCTGCTACCTTGCTATCTGTATCCTGGGCCTCCTCAGCTTTTCCTTTAAGAACTAATAAATAATGTTTTTTAAAAATAAAAATACAGAAGGAGAAATAGGATAGGAAGTTAGGGTGAAATTAACTTATTTCTCGATTCCTCCCTTCAGCAGCAACAATACCACATATTTTATTGTATCTTTTGTAGAAGTAAGAGCCATTCATGACTTAGCTTCTAGAATAAGATTAAAAATTGTGATTCCAGTAGCCTCAATACTTATTTCCTAAAATACTTCTCAATTTATTCTTCTTACAGTATAATTTGCCAGAGATACTTTTTTTTCCCCCCAGGATTACTAAATATTTTTGTGGGGAAATACTTTCTTTTGTTCCAAGTTGACACAGGAGGAAAAATTCTGGGTATCAAATATCTTGCATTTGTATGGGCTGGTCATTCTCCAGCAGTGTTCTGAGGCCCTCCAGGGTCGCATAGATTGGTAGAGCACAGAGCATGCAGGAAGGAGGCCCTAGCCTCTGCTCCTTGTTGCCATCTACATCAACCGGAGTAGCTCTCATTTCATACTTAAGACCCACACATTTGAAAAAAAAAGGGTAACTTTGCTTTAAAGAAATTAAATTCCCCTCCTATGAGGACAGTTCTCCTCTTTCTTCTCCTCCTATTCATTCCAGTAAGACATCCTCTAGGATTTGGTCGGGCCGGAACAATTTTCTCATATACAAATGAGGACACTTAGATTCAGAATGTTTGAGATTGTCTGAGGTCACAGAAAAAGACCAAGTCATTGTTGGCTGGACCCAGGTGCAGGGCTCAGATCTCCCATTCAGAGTTCTTGGAGGTTTACTGCAGTGCTTCTACCTCGAGTTACACTGATCAGTGTGAAACTGGGCAAGCCATCAGAAACAGAGTTGAGATGAAGGTGTTTCCAAATGATACCAAAGTGATTGGTCCAACACAAACACAAATCAGGGCTTAACTGCTTGCCTTGTAAAGTACTGGATAATCCATGCAGGGTGCCTTCCAGATTAGACCACTCCGTTCTAGAAGGCTCTTGCTCTTTCCAGGACAAACTCCTCTTTTTGGTAGCAGGCATCAGCCACTGACACAACGATAGCTGATTGGGTTGATAGAGATGGAGGTAGTCTAGCCAGAGAACTCTATGTAGAGCGTTCCCTGCTAGTTAGGGAATGGCTAATTCAATCAGACCCCCTCTTTGTCTTAGAGGGTTTGTGGTGGGAGACATAGAGCCAGTAGCAGGGAAGTGCACAAAACTAAAGAAGCAAGAAGAGAGCATGGAGTAGAGAGAGGAGAGTGCAAGAAGTCAGTCCACTGAGTGGGAGAGTTGAGAAGCTGAGTCAGAGTTTTTGAGTCACCAGCAGTGGTTCCCCAAAAGCCCACAGTGCTCATCTCTTCCTGTCTCTGTGTTCAGTGACAGAATATTGGTAGCTTGAAATTGGCTTCCAAGGGAATTTTTACACAAAAGAAATTGACAGAAGCTTCAGATCAAGGTTCCTCACATAGAACTTGTTTGTTGTTAAAACATTTAGCAGTGCACCACTGTGCAGAGCCCCTGAGGATCCAGGGACGGATGCCCCTTGGGAAGGAACGGCTACTGGAGTTCCTCCTGCTTGGTTGCCAGAGCTACTACTGTGTGCTTAGAGGCCTACTGATCTCTGTGAGCTGTGTGGAAAGTGAACTGCTAGCTATGTGGGCATTACCTTCCTTACTTCAAAGTCCTAATCCTCCATTTATGGGAGCCCAAAGATTTCCACTTGTGCAGCCTGAAATCGCTTAACAGTTTTCATGGTGCCGAGCAACTGATTTAGCTGATATCCACACCTGTGTTGGTTGTTTTGCCATCGTTTTCAGCTGGGGCTCCAACCTTTTGTAAACTTAGTATGGATATGTTTATATCCTGACCGAATTAGGAAATTCACTCGCTTTCCTTCCTCAAGTATGAAAGCCAGCAGGGCTTTGTTTTTGAACGATTAGTGTTAGCAAGGCCCTTGCCATGTTTATTTGCAACCTATGAAATAACCTTCAGCATGCTGACATGTTTTCTGGGTTTGCTTCCGGCAATTGTTGCAATACAAAAAAGAATGACCAAATCTGTGTTGATAGTGCTGGGGATCTCATTTTTCATTACGAAAGACATGCCCATCGGCCTCAGTCAGTCTGTAGGTCTTCTTTGCAAGGGCTCTTCCTTCCCTCTACTGTTCTTATTCGTCACTTTAACATGTCGAACTCAACAGCTCTCTTGTTCTAGGATACCTTTCTGATTAAATGCAATAATCTTTATTCACGCCTCCTCTCTGTCTCTTTAATACATTCCTATTCACCCTTCTCAATAGATGCACACTTAAGTGGTTCTTAATGGTTTTCCATATCTACAAGTTGTTATTGCTCCAGTTAAATGACAAATTCCTGGGTATCAGAGAAACTGCTTTTCTTCTATTTCTTTTGCTCCTTCTTATACTTAATGCCCAATTTTTAGTTTTTAAATAATTAGAAGAAAATATTTATAATAACTTTTAGCATTTATTCAGTGCCTTATAGAAGCAAGATGTATCCTATATTAACACATGAAATCCTCATAGCAATTCTTGGGTGTAAATATTAGTCCCGATATTATAAACGAGGACATTGAAATTCGGGATAGTTAAGTAATTGCTTAAAGTCTTATAGCAGATGCAATTGTGTGTGTTACCACTGTTTCAACTTTGGGAGAAGATCCTAGGTTGATTTTCTTTGTTTCTCTTCAAGTAAAAGTGATCTCCCCTCCATACAACCACCATCCCACGTGAAGGGGATAATTAGGATAGGAGTCTGCAGAGTCTTGGGTCCCAAGTGACCTCATTCCCTAGTCAAGTGTCTTTTGTTTCTTTTCTTACTCAGACTGGGGAACACTTTGCCAGTATTGCCCTTAGTTCGGGGAAGTAGGGCTCCTGCTCTAGGATCTGTGCCTCAGTTGGCCCACCATGCTTTGGGTACTGTCTCCTAAAGTTTATATGTCCCCGTCTGGAGCCTGGGCCCAGGTAGCATCCTCAGTGCCATCTGAGTGGGCACCGCAAGGTTGAACTGGAACCCTTGTGGGCGCTGGTTCCATTTACCCGTCTTGGGGCACTCTTTGACCCTCTCTGTGCACACGGGTTCAATTAAGGAGCTCTAGGACTCTAACCTATGACGTTGCCCCTGTGATTGGGCTGGTCCCAGGAGGGCAGCCTAGTGGGCAGATGGCTCCTGATGGCTGGTATGGTATTTTTTTTCATAGAATTGCCAGGATGGTGCCGACAAGCTGATTTTGGGGTGCCTTTCATGTTAAACATGGGATGAAGAATCTTTACCTACATTTGATTAGATGATAAACAAATACAGAAGTACCTCTTTTCTATCCTTTATTATAAATCTTCATTGATGAATCACTATACCTCACTATAAATTTTGTAATGTATTTTTAAATAAGAATTCTATGTAGGCAGAGACACCGTAAAAAAATTTGCCTGGAGGTCTGCACACCTTAGGTACAGTCTTGCCCTTTAGGGCAGAATAACCTGGTTCTCCACCCATTCTTGATAGAATCTAGTATTTGTGGCTTCCTTTGGCCTTAGCTTTTGAATTCCAAATACTTGGCTTATGCAAAACAAATGCTTTGGCTTTCTAGAATATGGTTTCTGGAGAGGAGGAGATAAGAGTTAAGAAAAGGAATACTGGCCCCCCCAAAATCTTACAGTGGAATGTACCATATTGTCGAATTACAAAGTTCAAACCCGTCTGGTATGATTACAAAGCCTGTGCTCCTTAACACTTCACGACATGGATGCAAACTTTATTTAGGGTCTCTGTATATACACGTTGTTGGTCACCACACGTCACAGTTAAATTGAGTCCAGTGATTGCATGAGAAGAAATAGCCTATGAAGTCTTACTAGTTAGCTAGAGGATTGCTCAGTTTGTCTATCACTGAGAGTCTGGGCAGAAAATAGGGACCCAGCAGGGCAGTATCACCTCCTGGTTGTATATAAGGGCACAGAATCTAGTCAGTCAAGGTTCAATCGCCTGTTCTACCACTGATTTGCAATATAACTGAGCAAATCATAGAACCTCTCTAAACCTCAGTTTCCTTACCTGTGGAAGGAGGATAAGCATGGAATAATACTTCTCTCTCATAGGGTTGAGGTGAAGATCTATTAAGAGAAAGCACTTGTTGAGGCAACTCAACCACTGCTAGAAAATTAAATTATTTTACCTTGTATTTGTCAAAGGAAATTTTGATCAACACGCTGCATTCTTTGTAAGCACCGGTCTAGCTTTTAAGCACCTCCCTTCAGTGACACATTCATCTTTGCAACTGGGCGCTTGGCACTGGGATGTATGTAGTAGATACTCAGTGTTGCTCCATAAATGCATGAACAAGTTCATTGAGAGGGATGCCCATTCCTATGAGCAAGCAGTAAAGAAAGCACGGAGAGATGGAATTTCTTAGCAGTACATGGAGTATATGAAACAACAAGAAAGTCCTATTCAACTACCATTTTGCAGGAAATACAGGGGACGGGGAACATATGAAACAACACTACAGAGAAGCAATCAGTGGCATCGAAACTATGGAGAACTCTGTGGTTTGTTTAACAGATAAATTTTGAGAAGAAAAAGAAGAGTGGAAACCTACATTAAAAGATGTAAGAGGGGCTTCCCTGGTGGCGCGGTGGTTGAGAGTTTGCCTGCCGATGCAGGGGCCACGGGTTCGTGCTCCGATCCGGGAAGATCCCACATGCAGCGGAGCGGCTGGGCCCGTGAGCCATGGCCGCTGAGCCTGCGCGTCCGGAGCCTGTGCTCCGCAGTGGGAGAGGCCACAACAGTAAGAGACCTGTTGACCGATTGCCATGTATGGAATTTAGTGGAATCTTAATTAAAACACATTTTAAAAATATGAGTCAATTGGAGAAATTTGAAAAGTAACCAAATGTTTTAAGGTATTAACTAGTTATTGTGAATTTATAAGGTGATAATGGTAATGGGTAAAAAGTTTTAGAAGTATATACTGCAATATTTACAGGTAAAATGATATTATGTCTGAGATTTACTTTAATAATCTGGAGTTTGAAGCACTGAGTGTGATACAGATAAAACCAGGACTTAATTATTTGGTGCAACAGAGTGGTACCTACATGGAAGCTTATTTTACTACTATTTCTTCTTTGGTATATGCTTTCCATAATAAAAAGTAAACATACAAATAACGAGAGAAAGAAAACAAACAAACCAAAAGATCTATTTAAAACAATTCAGTGGTCTTTCCATTTAGTGGTAATTATTCCTAAGGACTCTGGTCAGCACTTTTGATAAAATCTTATGACCATCACCTTTCTGGAAAATAACATTATTTTCAAATATTTAAAAATTTTAACAAAAGTTACACTGTGTTTGATATCATTCTTGTACATTTTTTTTCAAATTAAATTAGCTGACAAAACTGTATATTTCTTACCTTAATGTCTTCAAGTGCATCAAAAAAGAAAACTATTGGAACTTTTCAAGTCATCTGTTATATTAAATATAACATGAATAAAGGAAACAAGAAAAAAATAACAAAAAACCTGGCAATTTGTACTTCACGGAGACAGAAGAATGTAAATCTCCTCTGGGAGACACATTGCCCTGGTTAGGTTTCCCATGTCCTACCCCTAGGAGGCAGATGTAAACCCCTTTGGTCAAGTACTTCCCTCTCCCTTCCATACATAGACCATGAATGCCTCTGCTATTGTCTTGTGTCACAGGCTTGTATGTTGATCTTAGTTATTAATTGTGACTCTGGCTCTCCACTGGGGATTCCTATGAAGGGATTCTCCATAGAATCCTCATTCATTTTCCTTCTTCTTGTGTACTGGTGTCATTTGCCTGCTGTATACCATTTCCATGGCCTTGGTCTTCAGGTCAACTCATGGTACCACCTAAAATTTTCTTAGAAACAGAGTGGAAAAGACCTGGGATTGAGGCAAGAAATTGAGGTCTCAGCCCTATCTAAAAACTTTGTGATCTTGGGTACTTTACCTGATCTCTGTCTTCAGTTTTCTTATCTTGGGTGTAATAATAACTACTTCATATGGTTGCTGTAGGGCGTAAGACACATCTGATGTAAAAGCCAAAAAGGGGTGAGGTGGAATCTCACACCAAAACATGCTGTATAAAATCCTCACCTGGGATATGCATTTACTATTGAAAAAAATCTATGATAATTTCCTGTAGTTTTAAGGAAAATAGGGGCACCCTTATAGGTTAATTATCTGCTAAGAATGAATAAATTATAGATCTCTGAGGCACAAATGGTTTTGCCCAGATTAGAAGACTCTACCTGCTCTCTTAAAAAATAAATTATGTTCTAAATAATTTTGAACCATAATTAAAATTGAAGCTTGCCAGAGGATCCTGGTGGAATGTAGGTTTTTTAGAAATGAATTTCTTCCTGAAACTTTAGGAAATTAATAAAGGTAGGTAGAAGAGGAGCTAGAAGCTCTAAGTATTTAATTGAAAATATTTATTGCTTTGTGTTTTCATTAATGTATAAATTTGATGAAAGCGATTTTTTTAATTGAATTTAGTTTATCTGTTTGCATATTTATGTAAGGGAAAATGTTATTCAGTTATACAATTGGCAAATTTTAACTGCTGAATTTCTTTATAATATCTGTACCATATCCCTTATTTCATTTCATGCTGCAGAAATTACAAAACTGTATACTTTTTTTTTTTTTTTTGGGGTACGCGGGCCTCTCACTGTTGTGGCCTCTCCTGTTGCGGAGCATAGGCTCCGGACGCGCAGGCTCAGCGGCCATGGCTCATAGGCCCAGCCGCTCCGCGGCATGTGGGATCTTCCTGGACCGGAGCACGAACCCGTGTCCCCTGCATCGGCAGGCGGACTCTCAACCACTGCGCCATCAGGGAAGCCCAATAATGAATGTTTTTTAATAATAAGATTGAACTAAAAGTTTCAGAGATGTTCTGCTAAAAAAGATATAATGCTAAGTACATGGTTTATTATTACTATGAACCAATATATTGTGGCAAGAGTGTATACTTCAGTAGCATATAGAAACAACTTTACTTGATATTGACATTTGATAACAGAAAGCATTAAAGGAAAGGAACATTAACACAATATTAACTCCAAAGGATAATCATTTAAAAAATAAAAATAGTACCACAAATATTTAATATCTAAAAATATTTAAAAACACACAAAGCATTAATTGACCTGATAGTCTTTTCTTTGTTTTGTGACAAATAATGCAGTTATAAATTAGTTTTCCTTCATTTTGTGTTGACATTGATTGGATTATTAAAAGTATATCCAAAAGCATTTTCAAGTTGGCTGTTAAGGTACATGATTCTTTACATAAGCTTATTTCCTTCTTTTAGTGATGAAAATATTTGGTCTGCTTGCCCTGATTTTGGTTTTGTTCTGGAATTAAACTGCTTTTTCTAATTCAGATTTTAGATCTGTTTCTAATTTAATGTTGCAGTATTCTACAATAACATTCAAGTCTTCTTTTGGCATTTCCTTAGTTAATGTATTTTTGAAGAACTTTAGCCTATAGGGAATATTCAGACACTGGAGAATGCTAGCAAACATTAGGTGAGTGTTATGGGAATAATGTAACATTTAGCTCTCCCAGCAAGGTTGATAGCTGTCTCTTAAATCATGTGTTGAAATTGCCAATTTATGGACTTATTTTAGTTCCAAAACTTGTTATCTCTTATAACATCACACATAAGATTTGTATAAAGTATACTATGTATATAAATGAATTAATATTTATTTTATATGAGTGGAGGACTCATCATTAGCAGCAGGCAGGGCCAGGGACTCATAAGAGGACAACAACTACCAACAAGACAGACCAGTAGTGACCACTCTTCCTTTGGTGTCCTTTGAACCAATGATTCTGTATGTTGAAAAGTTTTAATTCTCATGGTAAAATTTGATACTTTTTCCTGTTTTCCTGACTTCTCAATGATTTTTCTCAGAATTCAGGATTTGGAAAAACATACATAGTTCCCCAAGAAATGCTAGGAAGGAATTCCCCTTGGAAACACCAACCTGGAGGACGGTGGAAGACAAATAACCAGACGTCCCAAATGGTCTTAGGGAGCAAAGCTGCCTTGCAGCCTAGAGTGGGTGGACAGTTACCTGAAAGGGAAGGGAACTTGAATCTTATTTAAGCCATTTTGTTTTGGGGTTCCTTTGTTAGAGCAGCCTTCCCCTTAACTAATTCAGAAATACTCTAAATAGTTTATATTTAGGACTCCATGGATATCTCCCTTATAGCTTGTTCAGAAACTTAGTTTACTGTAGCTTTGAATGAAAACACGTCTGAGATGATCTAGTTCAGACTTCATTTTATAGATAAGCTATTGAGTCCTAGGGATAGTAAATGACTTGCCCAAGGACACTTGAAATTTTTTCAGATTAATAAAATGTAGTTAATATGGAAATCAATTCTCTCTATATAAATTAATGTATAGGAATATGCAAAATGTCTTAAAGTTTGAAGGATAAAACTATAATTTCTTTTGTAACATTCATCCTGGTACAGAGTAGATGTGACGATGTTTTTTTCCCCCATTTCAGTATTATAAGTCTTTATTATTTAATCTCAGTTTTCAGAGATCCCCATGTGGTATGGAATGAGGGGAGTAAAAGTGAGCTAAACTATATGTTAAACATTTTACATATGTTATTTCATTTATTTAGTCATCACAAAGACCCATTTTACAGATAAGAAACTGAACCTTTAAGTGGTTAAGAAATTAACCTAATTAAATTAATCCTTACATTGCACAATATATGGCAGAGCTGTGATTTTTGGATAAATAGGTGAACATGTGAAGTTAGAAAACTTTGAGAAAAAAAATGACATAATTTTTAAAAGTTACCAAGTAATTTTTCATGATATCCTTGTGTTATCATATTGTCTAAGTACACACAGCAATCCCTTTACTCACTGCAAAGACACTGAACAAGATTACAAACTAGGGTATGAGGTGGATTTTTTTTTTTTATTTTAAACAGTTTATTATCTTTCACCTTTGGATCCTGTGAACTTTTAAAGTACTCAGTTAGTAAAGAAATAAAAAATTATCTTGTGCAACCAAAGTTCAAGGTAGTTTAGATGAAAATGGGAAATTGAGCTATGACAAACTACAACTGAATCCTAAATTAATATGAGACTATTATAAAGCAATATTGATGTCTCAAATCCTAAGTTTCATATTAAGGTCATAGTAATGGCTTAGTGTTTTATGAGCCTGTGTGGTGTTAGCGACTTCATCTCTTTAATCTTAACTTCGCCTCAAGCAAAAATAAATCTTAATGTTATAAACTGTATGGTAGCATAACTGCCTTGTTCAATAGGGATCATTTTTTGCCTAAATGTCAGTAATAACTTGCTGTGGCTTAAAAAAAATGAGAGAAAGAAAATAAAAAGTTGTTGAAGTGGTAAATATTTCTACTATTGAAAAATGGACACAAGCTTTTCTGTTTTTGTTTTTGCATTACATTATTTTGCAATTATGGTGTATAAACAAGTCAGGCTAAATGTATCAATATAAGACCAATTCTGCATATTTAGGTCACTTAATTGCTAGATTGCTAATTAATGTTTGGCTATTACGTTTTTACATGTTATAGAGGAAGTTTTGAACCAAGCAGGTGCAAGGGACAGTCCAGAAAAAGGCTCAGCATTCCTGGAAGAAAGTCAAAGTTGGAGGAAAATGAGGAGTATCTTGAGGTCATGGTTTACTGAGAGACATTAAGGGGCTGTTTTCTCTGAAGTTCTGCAAGAAGCGGTTTCAAATAGGTATAACTCAGAAATATCTTAGGGGTGAAAAAAGAAGTGGCCCTTCTCACTGTATAAAGAAAAGCAAAGGTTAAATAAGCAGAATTTATTAAAGGGTTGGGTTCTTGATTTGTAGTTAGAATTCGGTATTTCATTTGGCCCTTGATCTGAATTACATGATTTATAATTAGAAATATGTGTATTAATTTTTTTAACATGGAATTATATCTTTGTAGGAAAAATTTAGCTATATGAATTCTAAATTTTCCCCTAATACTCTGTGTACATGCCTGAAGAAACTCTATGCATTGTGTCTAAGCTTTCATGAACAAACATTATAACTTACTGAGTGGCAACCGAAATTGTGGGCCTAGGTGGAATTCTTCTATTGATTACGTGGGAGACCTTAGACATTTCAGTGTTATGAAAATCCATAATTGTAAATGTGCATTCCTAATCTAGCCATCTCAATTGTCAATATTGTTTCAGTCTTTTCCTCATTAGGAAAAGATTTACTTCATTGGATTTTAATAAGAATATGAATTTTTCCAGTTTTAAGTTCTTATTTGTAGTATATGAGTTCATAGTATCCTTCTTTAAATTTTAAAATAAGAAAATTAAGATTCATATTTTAATGTTAGCCTAGTAAAGTCCACACAAAACATGAAAATAATTAGTTACCTATGATAGTAAACCAAGAGGTTTAATTATTTGACTGAAAAGTTTAGAAACACCTCACATTCCAAATAATGTGGGAAATGTCAGAGAGGGAAGCCTGGAAGAAAATGATTATGATTCGGTATTAGAAGGGTAATCATTGAACCCTTTCTTGAGGAAGACCCTGTGAACAAATCCAGGTTGGGAGAGGAAGGTCAGCAAAGCTCATGAAAAAGAATGGTCCCAAGACCCAGAAGTTGGTGTGTCTGCTCAGCAATATCCCAAGGGGGGAGGGCAGGGACAGAAAGACAGAGAACAAAGTGGTCACACATACAAGGGAGGTGCTCTGTTAAGGGGCTGTGATTATTTCTGGTCTTACAGGGGCCGTATGTCTTTTGAGATTAGCCATCTTCTTGTGTGGTATCTGTCAGTCAGGGTCCCAATAGAAAAGAGATAGCACACGCAAATCTGATGATTCAGGGCTACATTTTCTAAGAGGCTATTAAAAGGTGTGAGTAGGGTGTCAGGAATTTCAAGAGATGGTACAAGTGCCCAGTGTTAGCAGTGAAATTTTCACCACCCCTAGGCTTGAAGGGTGGAAGACAGTAAGAGGTAATCAGAACCTGGAAAGAGAGAGTTCTATGGATTAGCCTGCTTGAGAGATGCAGGACCTCCTGTTGAGGGTCCTAGCCAGAGAGACGCAACCTCAGGAGAGGGAGCAAGGGAATAAATACTCTAACCTCAGTCTCCTCCTTCCCTCTGACTTCCCTCTGATTTAGGGCTCCCCAACTAGAAGTCAGAAGTTCCAACATCTATTGATATAATTCTTAGAGGTCAGTTTACATCAGGAGGGCAAAGGGGCAAATGGAAGATAGCAGAATCACAGTATTGTGATTCTGTGCACACACACCAATTTTTAAAACAGTCTTCTCCCCAGTTTTATTGATACCAGGGACAAAATATTACGAGTGAAGGCCATAAACACTCTGGTCAATGTTAAGAAATGTCTTCTCTGCATACCTGTAAGTAGGTCGTGTAATTTACTTATGAGTTTGAGAAGCATGAGTCATTTGGATGAATCTTGTCAGCTCTATAGATCTGGTAAAGCTGAGGTAGGATCACACATTTACTCACAAGTAAATTTTCTAAGACTTATGACCTCTCAGGAGACCGGTCACCAGGCTTTTTCTTGGGTACACTTAAATCTTAACGTGGACCCCTTCCAAAATGTAACAGGATCAATTTGGTAGACCTTGCTTCATATTTTCGCTCAAAACAAGTCACATTGAATGTAGTTTTGTTTTGGAATTTTTAGTGTTCTTTGATCTAGGTGGTTAATAAAGCAAATGAAGAAAGTAAATATAATAGATGATCTATATCTTTCTACTATAGTTTCCTGAATCCATAAAACATGAAATTACTTCATAGATTTTCCAATATGCCTCCCAAAATTCAGTTTTATTACTGTGCTCTAAGTGAGAAATTGAATAAAGATCCCATTTCTTCGTAAAAATGCTTTCATAACCTTGTGTTCTGTTTTAATGACATCATTGTATATTAAAAAGTTCAGAAGATCCTCAGTGCTTTGCAACTGGAGTATTCAGTTGGAAGTATCATTCCCCTCTCTTCCTGGAACTCCATTTTTTATTGTTTTTCGTTATAGTCTCATAGTTTCTTGGGCTCTGCTCATCTTTTTGAGTTTCTTTTCTCTCTGTTGTTCACAATAGGTAACATCTATTTTGCCATCTTCAAGCTTACTGATTCTTTTCTCTGTCATCTCCATTCTGCTGTTCAGTTTATCCATTGAATTTTCAAATTTTGGTTACTGTATTTTTCAGTTCTAAAATTTCTTTTTGGTTCTTCCTTATATATCCTCTTTCTTTGTTGATAATTTTTATTTCTTTGCTGAGAGTGTCTATTTTTTCATTTGTTTCAACTGTGTTTGTAATTGCTCATTGAAACATTTTTATTGTTATGGTGGCTACTTTATAATCCTTAAATGCCATTAAGTGTTGGCATCGATTGGTTGCCTTTCTCATTGAAATTGAGGTTTTCCTGGTTCTTGGTGTGATGAGTGATTTTTTATTGTGTCTTGGACATTTGGGGTATTAGTTGTGAGATTCTAGAGACCATATTTAAGTCTTGTATTTTAAGAGGCCTCCTCTGACAACATGTCAGTGGGGGAAGGAGTCACTGCCTCATTACTGCCAGGTAAGGTGCAAGTGTAGGTTCTCCACTTGGTTTTCCTTGACAACTTGGGGGAGGGGGAGAAACTAGGGGTTCCTCATGACTGTCAGGTTGGTGTAGGAGTTCAGGTTCTACCTAGGCCAGCACTGGCATCACCCTAGCTGGGAGGAGGAGGGGTTCCTCATTACCTCTCTCCACTTGGCTTCTATTGAAACTGTGAGTTGGGGACTCAATACTGCAGGAGAGTCACCTTCTTACCATCAGGTGGGGATGGAAGTCCAGGCTTCCCATGTGGCCTCCTATGACACCATGGGGGAGGGCCTTGTTATTACCCAATGGGGATGAAAGTTCCAGCTCCTACTCACTCTAACACCACCCTGGTAGGGGTGTTGAGCACATCATTAAGCCTGGTGAGCTGGGAAAGCAACGATCCCATTTAGTCTTGCTGACAGGACTATGGGTGGGGTTGCCATTTTTTCCATACTCTATGACTAGAGTAGGGCTGTTCCCTTTCTTGTTAAGCTTCCCTTTCCTGGTCCTTTGGCTGAGAGAAGTTTTGGAGGGCACCTCTTTTTGTCTGCACCATTGATGTTTTCTGAGCTTCTTCAGCTCCAAATCTAGGATATATAAGTCAAAAGAAAGCCCAGAGAACTTACCACTGTGTCGTTCCTTGGGTCCCAAGGTCCCGAGCCAATCTGCCTTCTCCTTATTTCTTTTCAGTCTTCTTATTTTTGTTTCATACACAGTGACCATGGTTTTTAGCTGAACTGTAGTGGGAGGAATAAAGAGAAGTGCCTGATGACATTGTTTCAACCCCTAGATGCAGCCATGCCTGAAGATAACATTGGGCTTTTCAGTTACAAAAGCCAATAAATTCCCCTTTCATTTGTCAAACCTTCTTGAATGGGCTTTCTGTCACTTGCCACCAAGTTCCCTTGGAATGAGCAAGTCCTGGATCACAGAGGTGACACATGACTAGAGCCTTCTTGCACTGGAATAGAGGTTAGTTTGGTGTCAGTCCTTGGACTGAACTACACCTTGGCTTCCTCTCACATGGAATTATTTTTTACAGTGTCTCTTTCAACACAAAAGGTTCTAAGACCCTAACGTTAGTTGCAATCTGGGCTTTCTTCAACCATAAGATCATTTTCATCCCATTATATCATAAGCCAAGTAAATAAGGGTGATAGGAAATAAAAGGTCCTACCCTAGCAGCTTGGAGTTAGCATCTGTGCTTGCTTCTGCCATAGTGATATGAGTAACCTAGGACAAGCCATTTGTTCTCTTTGTGCCTCAGTTTCTGTTTCTGTAAACTGAAGCGGTGAACTCTACATGCTGTGTAGAATTTTCACTAGCTCTCAACACTTCTGTGCCTATTAATGAAAATAGAAGAAAGTGAGGCAAAGCACTTTACACTTGGTTTCTCTGTGACTTAGTGTACAATACCAGAAAATTAAGGTTGACGTTATTTATCGTGACTTACCTTCCCTTGGAATGCAAAAGAAGATTGTTACTGTGCTAATACAATAGAGGGAGATTTTCCTACAGAGTACCAGGATGATCACAGAGAACAAAATAAGCAAACAGGAGGTATCTTGGCCATCTAAGGTTTCAGTTGTGCAGAGATGGCATCTGAAGGTTAAGAGCTGTCAAATGCATTGTTTTTTGAGTCAAAGTTTAAAAAAGTATGCTAGAAACAATGTTCATTTAAACAATTTAAGGCAGAGAGGAAAAGATCAAGACAAAGTGCTAGATAGATGTTTCCTATGCTATAATTACTCAGCAGTTATAGCCTCAAAAATAGAGTTGCAGATTTTCTTAACTTCTGTATGATTTTTAAAAGACTTTATTTTGGGGGAGCAGTTTTAGATTCACAGCAAAATTCAGAGGAAGTACAGAGATTTCCCATGTACCCCCTGCCCCACACATGCACAGCCTCCCCCGTTATCAACATCCCCCATCAGAGTGATATATTTGTTAGAGTCAATGAAC
Organism: Phocoena phocoena; assembly: GCF_963924675.1. Lineage (NCBI taxonomy): Eukaryota > Metazoa > Chordata > Mammalia > Artiodactyla > Phocoenidae > Phocoena > Phocoena phocoena. The sequence continues at coordinate 53,963,791 of NC_089230.1, forward strand.
CTAAATCCATATATCATAATCACTCAAAGACCATAGTTTACATTAGGATTCACTTTTGGCGTTGTTGGACAAATGTATAATGACATATATCCATCATTATAGTATTATACAGAGTATTTTCACTGCCCTAAAAGTCCTCTGTGTTCCTCCTATTCATACCTTCCTCCCCCTCCCCACCCCTGGCAACCCCTGGCAACCAGTGGTCTTTTGACTGTCATAGTTGTGCCTTTTCCAGAATGTCATAGAGTTTGAATGACATAGTGTGTAGCAATTTTCAGACTGGTTTCTTTTCTTAGTAACATGCGTTTAAGGTTCCTCCATGTCTTTTCATGGCTTGATAGTTCATTTCTTTTTAACACTGAATAATATTTCATTGTCTGGATGTACCATAGTTTCTGTATCCATTCACCCCCTGAAGGACATTTTGGGCTGTTTCCAAGTTTTGGCAAGTATAAATAAAGCTGCTATAAATGTAAACATCCATATGCAGGTTTTTGTGTGGATATAAGTTTTCAACTCATTTGGATAAACACCAAGGAGTGCGACTGTTGGATCGTATGGTAAGAGTATGTTTAGTTTTGTAAGGAACTGCCAAAATGTCTTCCAAAGTTGCTGTACGATTTTGAATTCCCACCAGCAGTGAGTAAGAATTTCTGTTGTTTCACATCCTCATCTGCATTTGGTATTGTCATTGTTCTGGAGTTTGGCCATTCTAATAGGTGTGTAGTATCTCATTGTTTCCCTGATGACATATGATATGGAGCGTCTTTTCCTATGCTTACTTAACTATCTGTATATCTTCTTTTATGAGGTGTCTGTTAAGGTCTTTGAACCAGTTTTTAAATTGTATTGTTATTGTTAAGAGTTCTTTGTATATCTTGGGTAACAGTCCTTTATCAGATGTGGGTTTTTTTGCAAATATTTTCTTCCAGGCTTGTTTTATCATACTCTTGATGTGATATTCATTTGGCTATTCTCTTCGGCATCAGTTGTAAGTCTCAACTTGTTTATGTGGTCCTCTTATGTGTTTTGAATATGGACTCAGTGGTGGAAAGAAACACTGGTGAAGGGATTTCAGCAGAACATAGTCTCATCCTTTCTGTGTAACTCCTTAGGGCTGAGCCATGTCAGTGTGAGGAAGTGTTTGCCTATCCAAGTAGCAACCCCATGTGCTGTCTGGGCCAGTGCATAATTCTGCAAACCAGTATTAGGACTTAAGTTAGGACTTGAATTTTAGAATTTGTAAGGGAATGAGTTTTATGATGTTTATTTTCCTCTTGTTTCAAAGACATTCAGAAAGGAAGTTATGAAATCCATGGAATTAAAGGTGAACAAAGTATGCTTACTTTGAATTTGTGGTGAGTTAGAATAGTTACTGTTGCAGTTAAACTAGTCTGTCCTAGTTTATAAATTAATTTTTATTTATTTATTTATTTTTTTGCGGTACGCGGGCCTGTCACTGTTGTGGCCTCTCCCGTTGCGGAGCACAGGCTCTGGACGCACAGGCTCAGCGGCCATGGCTCACGGGCCCGGCTGCTCCCCGGCATGTGGGATCCTCCCGGACCAGGGCACGAACCCGTGTCCCCTGCATCGGTAGGCGGACTCTCAACCACTGCGCCCCCAGGGAAGCCCTATAAATTAATTTTTTTAAAGGAAGGAATTCACTTTTGAGTTAAGGAAAAATAAAGCAGGAGTTTTTCCTTACCAAAATAAGCCAGGGCGGTTGTAACCACCCCCGCACCCCCACCCCCCACCCCGGGCAACTTTGGATTGTTTTCTCAGGTGCTGTTCCTTGTGGTTGCCCAATCTGGTTGGCAAGATGCTCATTTCAGTTATAGAAATCTTTCAACTAAACACTCACCTGTTCCTTCCTTGCCTTGTCAACAGGATGTCATTCAAGACTGAATGGTGCAGACTGTTTTTTTTTTAAATTTGCAATAAAATAAAGCTGTTCATTCAAAAGAGTTAACAATAGCAATTTAATTATTTTACATTTTGGCCTTTAAAAATAAGATTGGCTTTTATGGCAATTACTGGATTGAACAGACATGTAAACATGATGGCTAATGCGGCGACAATTTATGTTTTAAGCTATTTTCTTCCTTATAATTATTAATTTGAGTGACAAGATTGCTAGCATTGCAATTGCCAGTATGTTTCAGAAGGAAAGGCACAACAGAAAAGGTGCTCCAAAGTGTTCTAAAATGTGTTAGGTGCCTTTTAGCTTTATTAGAACAAGTAACTGTATAATGTGATTTATACTTTATTATTCCTTCTCATAGAAAAGTAGAGAGTAGTGTATGAATAGGAAGCTGCTTTGTTGAGAAGCATTCCAGATGAATCACAACATCCATTTCTTATATTGTGATAGGATTCTTCTTCTTTGGTCAACTCTGATTGAGTCACTAATTCATGGCCATTGTCTTCTCATTGTCATTGCCCCATCTGCAGTGATATGCATGGCTTACAGCACCTCTGTCAAAAGTCATTAAAAGTGTTTTCCTTCTATGCTCAAGAAACTGAAGTGAGCACGAAGCTGATGGCACGAATAGAGATTTGGGATTAGTGCATTTTTTAAGAAAGTCACAGGTCAGTGTAACTGAAGTTAATCGTGTATGCTGAAATCAGTGTTCTGAGACCTCAGTGGGGCATTCAAGCTATTTTTGATTTCAGCATTATTTGACAGGATTTGAATTTTCTTTTTCAATTTAAATGGATAGTGATGGAGGTACTTAGGTTGTCAAAGATGTTTTGACATCTTTGTTGATTAACAAAAACATTTATCATCACTTGAAATGGTCTCCCACCATATTTTTTTTGCAATAAATTACGAAAGAGGGATGCACAGTATAGACTGTATAGATGTTGGAAGGCGGAGGATCACAGAGGCTATTCAAATGAGGACAGAAAATGAGTCTGGACAGTAAAAAAAGTAAAAGAAGGCAACTGACTGTAGAAAAGTTTAGGGTCCTTTCCCTTTAACTGTATGAACTTGGACCTTGCCAATCCTTTGGTGGGTCATTTGTCTCAGGAGGAGAGGAGCCTCAGCTATCAACTGCTGTGGTGGGGCTAGTGGTTTCCTAAGAAAGTAGAAATGAACCAATCCCAAAGCAACCAGAAGTTTTGGGGGGGCAGAGAGTAGGAAAAATGGCATGACTGGAAAAGGTAGAGAGGTGATCTTGGAGCCAAGGGTAATTGTGGCCTGTGAACCTTACTTGAAAGGAAGAATAAAAGCATGAGCGTTTGCAGGTGAGTCAAATGAATTTTCAGGCTATTTTCATTATTTCTGGACCTTTCTTGATGATCTGTGCTCAGGTGCATGTGCTGTATGATATTTTTTATTAATTAGACACCTCAGTGTAACAATGTACCTTGTTACAAAGAGACCTTGTCCAGCATCTCTGACATGACTAGGAATGCTTTATGTGATTGCCTGGCAATGTTTTAGGAATTTCTTGGAGAAGATTAATCTTGTGTGGATCATGTATGAATATATTCATTTTATTTCTAAGTCATAATCTGTTTTCTTCCAATAACTTCATCCCAAACATGGCAAGTAACAGGACTATCCTTTGACTTTCTTTCTTTTGGGGAAAAATAAATAAATTTGTAACTTAAACACCACAAACTTATCTTTAAAAAGCTTTGCAAATATATTCCTTCCTGTGCTGACAACTATGAAAACCTGTTATAATTTGTTACCCTATATTCAAGTGAAGAGAAAAAGTGAGGTCAAAACATGCCAGGGTGACTTCATTGAAGAAGGAGCTGGATTAAAATGTGACTATAAGAGGAATACCCTACTTGTTCCTTGAGAACTGCTTGAGTCATTTCACCACGACCGGATTTGGAAGCGGGAATTTTAGATGGGACGGCATGGAACAGCAGATTACCTATGCCCTTTTCCTTTCCATTCCTGTGGATTGTCTTTTGATCCTCTTCACATACTGTTTATATCTCTCTGGGGATAAAGTAAAAGAGAAAGTAATGAAGGTAAAAACACATAGTGGTCTGCTTGACTAAAACGGGGTATTAGAACAACATGGATAATAATGTATCCATGTATTATTTTGTCTCAATTAATAGTGGATAATGAAGTTCTAAGTGCTGAGGCAGGTCCATGAATTAGCTCATCATGCCAACATTAATGCAGAGAAATAAGTACTATCATTATTCCCACTCTTTTGATGAAGGAACTAAAGTTTAGGGGGGTTATTTTGTTTGCCCAATTTACATATCTAGGGAGGGGCAGATCTAGGACCAAATTCCTGTGTACCTGAATCTAGAGCCTGAGGTGTAAATCTCCATGTTGTACTGTGTACTGTGAATGAATTCTGATAGTTACTATGTACGTACAGGAGAGGATTCTAATGTATTGGCATGAAATTATGCAGACAATTAGATTATGATATTTAGCTAAAAAGTAAGAGTGTGAAATTGTTATGTTTGAATCATTTTGTACTTTGACTTTATTTATTTATTTATAACGTTGTATAAATGTTTTTTCTTCTGGAAATGTAGTGTCTTTGGAAGATATTGAGCAGAGATCCTTGGCTGTTGTATCACATAAGATGCTTTCAACTGCAAATAAATTTGTTATAACAAAATGGCTTAAAGAATAAAGGTATTTATTAGCTCACATAATTGGAGGCTTCAAGGTAAAGTGATTCCAATGTTGAATGACTCAGAAGCTCAGTAACATCATCAGGAATCCATACTTTTCCATCTTTCTGTTCTGTTATCCTGTGTGTTGGCAGTTGTCCTCAGATAAACTTCATTGTTTCAAGAGGGATGCAGCAGCTGCTAGCATCATTACAAACTCCAAAGGCAGAAAGAATAGTTTTCTCCAATATATTTTGTTTCAAATTAAGAAAAATGTTTCCCAGAGGTCCCCCAGCATATCCCCTTCATGTTACTTTCCCTGTTGTATCATATGACCATTTTATTTTATGTTTTAAAGCTTTTTTATTTTTTGGTGGTTTTTCAAAAATTGAGATATAGTTGATGTACAATATTATATAAATTTCAGATATACAGAGTAGTGATTCACAATTTTTAAAGGTTATATTCCATTTATAAAATATTGGCTATATTCCTTGTGTTGTATAGTATATCCTTGTAGCTTATTTATTTTATACATAGTAGTTTGTACTTCTTAATCCCCTACCACTGTTTTGTCTCTCCTCCATTCCCTCTACCTACAGGTAACCACTAGTTTGTTCTCTATATCTGTGAGTCTGTTTCTTTTTTGTTATATTCACTAGTTAGCATTATTTTTTTAGATTCCACATGTAAGTGATATCATACAGTATTTGTCTTTGTCTGACTTATTTCACTTAGCATATTACCCTTCAAGTCCATCCATGTTGTTGCAAATGGCAAAATTTCACTCTTTTTTAAATGGTTGAGTAGTAGTCCATTGTGTATATATATAAATACATATCACATCTTCTTAATCATTCATCTGCTGATGGGCACCTAAGTTGCTTCTATATTTGGCTATTGTACATAATACTGCTATGAATATTGGGGTTGTATGTATCTTTTCAAACTAATATATATATATTTTTTCTGGATAAGTACCCAGGAGTGGAATTGCTGGGTCATATTATAGCTCTATTTTTAGTTTTTTGAGAAACCTTCATACTGTTTTCCATAGTGACTGCTGTGGTGGCTTCTTGACAGAGGTATTCCCACCAAGAAAAACATGGAGTGCTCTTGGCCCAATTCATCGTGTTGAGTGCTCTCATAATTGAAACACGCTTAGAAATGTTTGCAGGGCTTCCCTGGTGGCGCAGTGGTTGAGAATCTGCCCGCCAGTGCAGGAGACATGGGTTCAAGCCCTGGTCTGGGAAGATCCCACATGCTGAGGAGCAACTAGGCCCGTGAGCCACAACTACTGAGCCTGCGCTCTAGAGCCTGCGAGCCACAACTACTGAGCCTGCGCATCTGGAGCCTGTGCTCCGCAACAAGAGAGACCGTGACAGTGAGAGGCCTGCGCACCGCGATGAAGAGTGGCCCCCGCTCGCCACAACTAGAGGAAGCCCTTGCACAGAAACGAAAACCCAACACAACCAAAAATAAATAAATTAAAAAAAAAAAAAAAGAAATGTTTGCAAATGTTCAGGCATTTTGTATCTGTTTCACATATAAGAGAAATTCATTACATTGGTTATTTTTTTTAAAAGTCTAAGAAATTTTAAGCAGGGGTATTTATAACTAAAGTCTCAAGATAAATAAATATAGCCAAGGGCTATTATTGAATTTGTCCCCAAATGGGAAATTCCTGAACACTTGATAGGATATAAAGATAAATTTATGTATGTATGCGTATACATGCATATGTATGTAAATGTATGCATATTTGTATATTTTTCAACTACTTTGCAAGGGACTTTTGGGGCCAGATCTATGAAAGCAGCCAGTTGTGAAGTAGAGTATGAAATGTTTGTGATGCATGTTAGCAAATCATTGCTTTTTCACACACATACAGTCACCCATAGGCACTCAATAAAGCATAAGCACAGACTGTGTCCAGGATGAATGCATTCCTTGGATTTTAAAATCAAAGGTTCATGCTATTGCTTGCTATTCCCTCTTCTCCATGCCAGCTGTACCTTTGTATTGTGATGTTTGCCTATGCTGTACTGAAGTCTAATACCCGGTTAGGGGCAACCATGTTAATATGAGTCTAGGGTTCTAAATAGCTATTAGTGGCCATTTGGTTACAACAAGAACCAGAATAAGGATGATCAAGGATTCTATTATCAGCAGTTGGCAATGCCTGACACATTTTCAACAAAGCCTTTTTGTTTTCATTTTCATTCCTGGCAAATAACTTGTCTTTGGAGTCTCTATGGATGATCTTTTGGACACATCTACCTGCAGGTCATGGGGAAAAATGATGAGTGGAGGATACTTTACCTCTTCATGGAATCAGGGAATAGGGATCAGTAATAGTTCCACGTAGTTTAACTTACTATTTTGTAAGTTTTGGATTGTTGCAAGTTTTATTCTCTGTTATCACCAATATTGAGGGGTTGATGTGATAGACTGAAAAACTCAAGAAGAATCATTTAAGCAGTGTGTATGTGAATTTAGTAAGATATTTTTCATCCCACAGATACCTGTCATTAAACTTTGCAGATAATACTCTCTGTTGTATGCAGAAAGGAATGTTGAATAAGAAAAAAGTAGCTTTTGCTTCAGAAAACTTATTGACAGTAATAATCAATTACTTTTACAAACAAACTTATGGAATTAATACAGGATAATATACTCCCAGTCACTACATGGTACTCTGATAGAATTTTAAATATGCTTCTGATTTAAATTATGTATTAATTGGTTCAGGCACCAAGTTGAAAGGCCTGGCTGTAATGATAAAGCCAGGTAAGCAGTCTGATTAATGAAAGGAGCTGGGAAGAATTTGCTACAGGGGCTGAAGCACTTTGTCTGGTAGCTCTAATCATAGTAATTTATTACGGGAAGCTTATTCCATGGCCCTGAGTCATAGCTGTTATCCCTTCTGTAAGAGTATATTGACTCACATGTTTAAAAAGATTATCCAGGGAAAAAATATTTTAAAATTGAAAAAAGGAAAATATTTTTACTCCTTTTATTATGAAAACAGAGGATGGGAAAAATAAAGTGGCTTGCACAATGTTATATGTATCTGTATTTGAAAACTTGGTTCCAATTAGAATAATTGACACTGCATTGAGTTACCATTGTGTATGATATTAAAATGGTGAAAAACATTCCATTATTCTTGTAACTATACTAAGTCCTTATTATTCTTATATCATGAATGAGATTATAAAGAGAATAAAGAAACACAAGAATGTTTAAAAGGATCTCACAAGGGCTTCCCTGGTGGCGCAGTGGTTGAGAATCTGCCTGCTAATGCAGGGGACACGGGTTCGAGCCCTGGTCTGGGAAGATCCCACATGCCACGGAGTAACTGGGCCCGTGAGCCACAACTACTGAGCCTGCGCGTCTGGAGCCTGTGCTCCGCAACAAGAGAGACCCCAATAGTGAGAGGCCCGCACACTGTGATGAAGAGTGGCCCCCGCTTGCCACAACTAGAGAAAGCCCTCGCACAGAAACGAAGACCCAACACAGCCCTAAATAAATAAATAAATTAATTAATTAATTAAAAAAAAAAAAGGATCTCACAAAAGACAAAACTGGGAGGAAAGGATGGACATCAAGGTTGTTCTTGATCTAATTGTGTAGATAAATGTAGTTTGTAATGAGAACACTTTAAATATATCTTCCTGTCCCCCCCCAATTGCTTGTTAATTTCTCTATCTCATCTGACTTAAAGACATACATCTGCTGTATCTATAACATAAAATGTTATAGTTGTGTTTATAACAAAAAATTTTCCAATGTATTTCACATTTTGGATCAAGTGGAGGAGTTGGTTGAGAAACAAGTAAATGGTTTGGTGAGGTTGTACCTTTGCAGCTGCTCTAACAATAGACTTGGATTCTCTTGCACCCCTTTTGCTCTGCATGCTTTCTTCTCCAGTTTGTTTCACATTATCTCTTTTTTGCCAATATTTGCCTACTACATTTGCCAATGTCCTGAAAATTCCTGTTCTGTTTTCTTGACACCAAGTAGGATTCAATCCCCCTGACCTCTGCCTTTCATTTCCAGTGAGTTCCACAAAATTATCTTCTAGGCAGAATGTATAAGTGAGGGATCATAATAGTGAGGGATCTGTCTCTGGGAAAATTCCATTTGAGTGGAACATGAGATCTTAAAGGCATGAATTAGAAGTCAAGAAGAAAAAGAGATAGCTAAGATGCTTGGACTTAGCAGTAAAAGAAATTTGGTGGTGGGGATGGTGCAGCTATTGATGGTAGGGATGGGCAAGTAAAAAATGAGACAGATGAAAAGGAACCAAAAATAGCCAAGCAACTTGAAAAGATTGCCAGATGACTTCAATAATAGGTATACCTAATATTCTATTTAATTTTTTTTGCATTGCTGTGATGTCAATCTCTCAGCAGAACATCAGGAATATCCCAGTTGATATCTAAATGACATATTTATTAAGTATATATTTGAGGGGATCATCTACAGTATGCCTAGCGGTGCTACTCATCATCAGTATCCTGATAAACTGAAACAAAGGGCACACTTGCCACACTGAGGGTGGATCCCTAACCTAGACTAGAGGAGCTCAGGTAGTCTTGCCGGATAGGAAACACCTGAAGGTACTTTTTTTTTGCATTTCTCTTTTTTTTTTTACATCTTTATTAGAGTATTGCTTTACAATGGTGTGTTAGTTTCTGCTTTATAACAAAGTGAATCAGTTGTACATATACATATGTTCCCATATCTCTTCCCTCTTGCATCTCCCTCCCTCCCACCCTCCCTATCACACCCCTCTAGGTGGTCACAAAGCACCAAGCTGATCTCCTTGTGCTATGCGGCTGCTTCCCACTAGCTATCTACCTTATGTTTGGTATTGTATATATGTCCATGCCTCTCTTTCGCTTTGTCACAGCTCACCCTTCCCTGTCCCCATATTCTCAAGTCCGTTCTCCAGTAGGTCTGTGTCTTTATTCCTGTCTTACCCCTAGATTCTTCATGACATTTTTTTTTCTTAAATTCCATACATATGTGTTAGCATACGGTATTTATCTTTCTCTTTCTGACTTACTTCACTCTGTGTGACAGACTCTAGGTCTATCCACCTCATTACAAATAGCTCAATTTCGTTTCTTTTTATGGCTGAGTAATATTCCATTGTATATATGTGCCACATCTTCTTTATCCATTCATCTGATGATGGACACTTAGGTTGTTTCCATGAGTTTGAATTAAATAGCCAGTGAAGAAGGGAAAGGGTATTCTCATCCACACATGGAGGTAAGAGAAAGAATTCTAGGTGGTTCTGTAAAGCAGGAGGGTGGGTATACTGAATCATTCATGACCCTGATTCTGTTAGTCAGCTCAGGCTCTTGGCTATGTCCTCCTGTGGCCTTCCCTCATGAACATGTGGCGGGGAGGGAGAGAGGGAGAGACCTCTTTCTCTTCTTATAAGTCCCCAATCTTATCAGAGTAGTACCTCACTCTTATGAACTCATTTACCCTTAATTACTTCCTTGAAGGCCTATTTCCAAACATAATCACATTGCGGGTGAGGGCTTCAGTGTTTGCATTTTGGGGGGACGTAGTTCAGTTCATAGCACCAATTGCGTTGGATTTGATATACTTGCCACGAATTTTGAACTTTAAGTAAGAGGGGCTTATTTTAAGGGGAGTTAAATAATAATCATAATGATAAAAGCAACATTATAGCAATGATTATAAAAAACTATAATAGCTATAGCTTATTGTGTTCTTCCAGTGTGGCAGACACTGTTTTAACTGGTTTACATGTATTAGTGTTTTGTTTTGGTTTTTTTTTTTTGCGGTGTGCGGGCCTCTCACTGTTGTGGCCTCTCCCGTTGCGGAGCACAGGCTCTGGACGCACAGGCTCAGCGGCCATGGCTCACGGGCCTAGCCGCTCCGCGGCATGTGGGATCTTCCCGGACCGGGGCACAAACCCGTGTCCCCTGCATCGGCAGGCGGACTCTCAACCACTGCGCCACCAGGGAAGCCCAGCATGTATTAGTTTTTGCTTTGTGAATCCTCCTAATAACTTTTAAGGTAAATAGTATTGTTTTTTTCCTTAAGATATAGTTTATGTACATAATTAAAAATAAAAACACAATCATGAGGTTAATTTGACATATAATGTGATACCATCTGTGAGAAATACAGAAAAGGATGATTAGCATACATTATTTACTTCCACAAAGGTTGCATTTCCCAGTGTGTCTGATATATTGGCTTAGTAAAATGTTTAAAACACTTTATAAATGTTTAAACATTAGATCTATTGAATTCAAAGAAATTATACATTAGATAATGTCATTTTTGTTACTAGATGAAGATAGAGTAACTAGTTTTCAAACTACCAAAAATACATAGAATTAGTTTATGTATTTTTCAAGATTAAGTATTGTGAAGAGGAAATAAACTGTTTACTTCAAAACTATTTAACCTTCTTTAGGTGCTAGTATAGAGCACAGGCTGTAAAATGCAGTGGCTACTAGCCTAGACAGACCTGAGCTCAGAGTCATGGCTCTACACACTAAATGGTTGATCTTGGGCAAATCATATCTCCTTTTAAATCCCTTTCCTCATCTGTAAAACGGGTCAATAATAGTAGTACCTACTTCATACTTTTCTCTTGAGAACGATATAGATGAATATTTAGCATAGTGCATAGAAAATTAAAAACTATACTTTTTATTTTTTTATTAGGATACTCAGCTTTTGCCAATATTAGGTACTTCTGTTATTATAAAGACAACAGCATGTAAACTTGCAGAAAAAAAACTGAGAAAGAAAATTGATTACAGTGGTTCTCTCCACAGAGTAAGTCCTGTAAGTAGAAAGATAAAAGGTAAAAGTGACCTACGTCAGGTATTCCTTCTAACACACCCAACAGTATGGATGATGATTAAATTGGCATTCTTTAGACCTTTCTTTAAGGTAAATAGTATTGTGATCCTGTTTTATAGATGTTGAAACTGAGCCACAGAGCCTTCCCCAGAGCCTTGTCCAAGGACCAGGTCTGAATCTCAGAAAGGCCATGCTGATACTGTCATTTGTTTATTCGTTCAGACACAATATCTCAAGCTCTGTAACACTGCCAAGTTACAGATGGGCCCTCCTGGAATTTAAGAACAAACAACGGAAGCAGAGATAGCAGAGAAGCAAGCAAGTGCATAGTGTAGTCATAATCTGTGACGATGAATACAAAACATGGAAAATTGATTTAAAAGAAGAGTGACCAGAAGCAGAGAGGCAAGTTACAAGACTATGGACGAAATACAGGTGACAGGCGAGTGACCAGAATTTAGACTTGAGCAGGAGCTAGTAGAGAAGGCGTGGCCAAGCAGAGAAGGCTTGATACAGATTTATTTAGAAATGAAATCTGCTTATGTCATTAGGGTCTTCCTTTGTGGTCCTCTGAAATCCTGGGGGGCAAGACAGAACCATGCCTGGTTCATATTTTTATTCAACTATGATATCAGCTGTGTCATGGGAGAAAGGTTTTACCTCTAGGCTAGCTCAGATGGATTATATTTTGATCAAGCCTTAAGCACATCTCCTATTTTAATATTAAAAATATCATCCAAGTTTTATTGCTCTGTATGCAGCTTCTCTTACTCAGTTTGTTTCATATTCTCTTCATTAGAGTATCCTATATCTGTAATAAGTAGTCAAATCTTTATATAAAGCAAGTCGGGGAGATCTGTGTTCTATTAGATTCATTCTTGGGTGTCCCATCTTCTTGTGAGCTCTCGGCGTGTCATGTTACAGATTTTCCCAAGTATAGCCAGGCTTCACTCACATCTTGACTATAGTGGTATTTTTTGGGTCCTCATGCATGTCTGCCATCATTAGACCAATCATGTAAGTCCTACATTCAACTAGTGAAAATGGGGAAGCAAACTATTCTAAAACTGAAGGGGGCTCCACTCCTCTCATGTTTAATGCACACAGAAGACCAAGAGGTATAACCATATAACAGGGCATCCTCCTGGAGAACAAAAGAGAAGAAATACAGTATGTCCTTGATTCTAAATAGCACATGTACTTCCCTGCAGTTTAATGCTTCTGAAATGGACATTGGACATGGATCTTACATTTGACTGCATCGCAGAATTAAAGAAACACATTTACCCCAATAGCTTTGACTCCAGACTCCCACTACTTAACTGATGAATCTCGAATAACAGCTCCTCTATTTACAGTTAAAGCCTCCCTCATCAGAAGTGATGACCTGGTAACTGACTCTGTGTGTGTGTGTGTGTGTGTGTGTGTGTGTGTGTGTGTGTGTGAGAGAGAGAGAGAGAGAGAGATAGAGAGAGAGAGAGAGAGAGCGCGAGAAAGAGAGAGAATGGTGTGGAGGATATGACAACTTTCTGGCCACCCTGTGCTGCTGGTGTCACCATTCAGTGGGATGCTTTTGGGGAGTGGAATTAGGTGTGTGAGTCGATGGTCAGTTCGGCTGTGGTCCGTGTGGGGTGAACTTTCTGTAGGGCAGCAGGAGGGAACTGGATGTGTAGGTCTGAAGCTCAGGAGATGAGCCGGGACAGAGACAGATTTGGGTGTTTTCAGCTGCATTTGAGTATTAAAGCTGCATTTTGGTTGAGGTGGATGAGGACATCCAGAGCAGTGTGAGGGGTGTTGAGGGACCCACGTTAAAAAGGAGTGTTAGTGATTTCTCCCTTGCGACCATCCTCTTCGGAGCATGAACACGCAGAAGCTTGTGAGAAGTGAAGGAAGCAGAGTAGAACAACACAAGGTCGTAGGGTTGAATTTATAGTCTGAATTATCTACTGTAACCCCAGGAGTCGATTGTGCTTGCCAGAGAGTTTGAAGATCCCTACTTTGCAAAGCTCGGTAGTAACTCTATTACCTGGAGTATTTGCCAGTACATGGCTGATAGTAGTACTTAATTATTAGTTGTTGGATAAATGTTAAAGGGGACACAGCACCAGAAAAATTAAATGGCACCATTTTTATGTTGATGTTAAAAATCATTACAAAGCAGTAGATAGTAAATAATTAAATATAAATACAATTCCTGTTAGCCTTAGTCAATTAGACAGTGCTAAGGTGGGTTCTCTTCTTTAATCTGACTCATGCTGTATGTAAATAAATATGTAATCAGAATGTGAAAACATTGAAACATAAAATAGGTCCTAAAAATTCAGTTGGAATGAAATTTGGAAAATTTTCTTTGCTTGTAATATTTTAAAAAACTCAAACAAGGTATACTGTGTTGTTAATGTTATATGCTGATGCCTTTTTATTTATTTTCTATTTATTTATTTTTAAATTATTTATTTATTTATTTATTTATTTGGCTGTGCTGGGTCTTAGTTACCGCGTGCGGGATCTTCTAGTTGCGGCACGTGGGATCTAGTTCTCTGACCAGGGATCGAAACTTGGCCCCATGTATCGGGAGTGTGGAGTCTTAACAGCTGGACGACCAGGGAAGTCCCTGATGCCTTTTTAGATTCAGTGTTGTCTATGTATTACAAGTTCAAAAAATGAAAGAAAAGTTGCCAAAGCACTGTCTCTGTATCAGGACCATCATCTTAGCTTCAAATTGAATTCTAAACCAGTATCCTGCTCAAATGGCTCTTCTGCAAGGATATTGGCAATCAGACAGACCCTGTTTTGGCCTCTGCTTTCAGTTGGTAATACTTCCTCTGGGAAAGAGAAATAACTCATAGTATAATCTACGGGAAAGAGAAATAACTCATAGTATAATCTACTAAGGCCCACAATTTCTTGAGCATTTCAGGCTGTCCTTTCCAAAGTATAAGGTCAGGGAATAAATCTTCACCACAGAATGTCATGAGTGACATCAGCCTGAGCCTTTGTGAAAAAGAACTTAGCATCACACAGATTTACAAAGGCAGACATAAAACCTAGACACAGTCATATATCACAATCATGTCAGGAAGGAAAAACTTAAAATACTCATTAAATAAAAGCATTTGCCTTGTAGTGACCTTAATATTAACCTCTTTTCTTCATGGGAGATATTGCCAGCATAAATTGAAATCTTCATGCAAAAAGAGTATATTTAAAATCTTCGAAGAATGCAGTGATTTGGAGACTTTGGGTCTATGGGGTTCTTATCCCCTTAATTTCTTGCTCAGAGAGTTTTGGGGTTCATTCATTTTCAGTGTTAGTGAACATTTCCCAGTCTATGAGTTCCGGCCTAATTCCTTGATTGGGAATTTGCACATGTTCTTTGTAAAAAAAACACCCCTGTTAACCAGCCAGTTCTAACCTTGACTTAGTCTCGCCTGAAGGACTCTGGCTTCACTTAGTTCTAACTTTTCGATAAGGGAAAACAAATGAGAAGAGCTTGCAATACAACTTGCTTTGAATGGCCATATATTTTGAAACTTGCTAAGGCTGGTATAAAGAAGATAGAAAGCTAAATCAGCCCAGCTCAATGTGACACTTATGAAGAAAGACTACTTGTTCCAGAAATAAAGCTAAATTTACTTATGTCACAAAAGCCTACCTTGGGAGTGGAGTCATAAGGGCAAAACTATTTCAGAACAAGGATGGACTATTTCTAGTATCAAAGGAACTCTCTGATGTTTTCTTTAAGACTTAGTTCCTCTTATAATCTTATTCAAAATAAGGTTTCAGTTTATGACAAATGTTTGAAATGTATTATATTTTTAGCTAAACTCTTCCATGAATTTAACTGGTATGTGTGTGCTTTAATAAAGTGAGAATAATTTCTTAAACCATTGGCTAGGTTGCGTTCTGTTTTCATTTACAGTGGTTAACTTCATACATAATGATTTATCTGACCAACAATTTTCATTTAATTTCAATTTTTGTGAACATATATGTCAGACTGTGTACTGGAATGGCAAGAATTTGTTCATTCACAAAGAAAAGCATAAGTTTTATACAAGACAGCTTCATAATGGATGAAAATATAACCTGGTGAAATTCTGCTATCTCCACATAGTATTAGAAAGCAAGCTATCCTTTTCTTTTAATTATGTAGCTTCCTGGATGCAACCTGGGATGTAAAATATTTGGAGCTTAAGAGAACACACAGGGGCTTCCCTGGTGGCTCAGTGGTTGAGAATCTGTCTGCTAATGCGGGGGCACGGGTTCGAGCCCTGGTCTGGGAGGATCCCACATGCCGTGGAGCAACTAGGCCTGTGAGCCACAACTACTGAGCCTGCGCTCCACAACAAGAGAGGCTGCGACAGTGAGAGGCCCGCGCACCGCGATGAAGAGTGGCCCCCGCTCACCGCAACTAGAGAGAAAGCCCTCGCACAGAAACGAAGACCCAACACAGCCAAAAATAAATAAATATTATTAAAAAACAACAACCAGACTCACTTTAAAAAAAAAAAAGAACACACAGCAGCTTGAGTCAGTATTGTCAAATGAATGTACAAATGAATAACAGTAAAACCACATAATGAAAAGTTTTCCCCCTCATTTAATTCTAATGCGCTATAACACAAGTGTGTTATTGGGAGTCTTTTCACATGTAATTAAACTATTGAGAGACAAAAAAATTTGAGTAAACTGGAGGCCAGGGAAGGACAGATAAAAGAATGCTAAATTTCACAAGCATTTTATCAGTTTACCGCTATTCTCTCTGTAGTCTGATAAGAAGATGGAAAAAAAAATCTAGTGCTTAAAGGTCTGATGAAAGACTGCATATAACTGAATAAACATTTTATTAATTATGAAAGTAGCCATTTTTATTTTCAAAGTGTACTTCAAGCTTTTAAAAATGCACCAGTAATTTCTAACACTTGGAAGACAGCCACAGGCAGCCTTTATGGCGGTTTCCGACATGACCTACATTATTAAGTGAAGCCACTCTTACTAACGGTGGATGGCACATCAGTTCACTCTGTCTTTGCTAAATCTTTTCACAAAGTTATTTAAAGACACGTCTGTACCACCCCCAGAGTGCCAGACTGTTCCATGAATGACAGTCCTTTGCCATTAGGAGAACTATCTTATATAATGTAGTTCATGTAGCAAGATAACTTGCAAAGTTAATCTTTGTAACTTTTGTACGTGACCTTTTCCTTATTCTGTTGTGGGTATTCCCATTGCCCTGAAGAGAAACTGCAGAGATGCAAAGAGGAGATTTATAGCAGGAATAATACTTTTGAAAGTCCAGTCTTTTGAATTGTTAGAGATTTTATTGGGAAAAGAAACGGATCTTTTTTTTTTTTTTTTAAATTGGGGTATAGTTGCTTTACAATGTTGTGTTAGTTTCTGCTGTACAGCGAAGTGAATCAGCTATATGTATGTGTACATATATCCCCTCCCTCTTGGGCCTCCCTCCCACCACCCCTCCACCCCACCCATCTAGGTCACCACAGGGCACTGAGCTGAGCTCCCTGTGCTATACAGCAGGTTCCCACTAGCTATATGTTTTACACGTGGTAGTGAAGTAAGTCAGAAAGAGAAAAACAAATATCATATATTAACACATAGATGTGAGATCTGGAAAAATGGTATAGATGAACCTATTTGCAGGACAGGAATAGAGACGCAGACGTAGAGAATGGACATGTGGACACGGTGAAGGGAAGGGGGAGTGGGATGCATTGGGAGATTGGGATTGACATATAAGAAAAGGATCTTTAAAATTAAAATTTTTAGAACAGAATTGATGTTCTCCAGCACGCTGAGATTCACTGAGCTCTATGTGAGCTGCCCTTGTAGACATCTCTTTATTAATGTCCCTGGGATCTCAGGAGAACCCTGACACTGAGAGTGAGTCTCTTGGCCCCCAGAAGGACAGCGACGGTCACGGAACAAAAAGTATCTAACACTTATTCTTGGAAAGGATTTGAAAGTAGAGAAACTTATTCCCTTTGACTATTAATACTAGCCTTTTCCTTAGCCTTCTAATTGGAGGGCAAAAAAATCGATTTCAAGAAGAGCTCTTACTTCCACTCATAAAGAGGATGTCTTAACGTAATAATAAGAACTTCCCATTTAGGAGAACAGCTTTCCATTGTAAATGAATTGCCAGTCATACAATATGATGAAGTTATATTGGAATTGTAGGCTCATGAAGGATTTCAGAGTTCCACATGCTACCCACCTACTTCCACATGCTACCCAACACCAGAATCCTGGCAGTACCATACCTGGCAGTTGTCATCTACTCTCTCCTCGAATAGCTTCACCAGTGGAGAACTCCTCACACATATGCCAGTGTTTTTCACTGTTGGCACCTCCACTCGCTTAAGAAGATTGCTGTTCTACTCGAGGTCCACTATCAGTTTCAAATCTTGCATATTTTCTGTATGGAATAAAATATAATGCGTTATTGAACTGAAGGCCCTGTTGGTTATCCAGCCAGAGAAGGAAAATATATTTCTTAGATTTGGGGGGGCATTTAGGTGGAATTCATTGCATTTTCAATATTCTACATTGTTAACTCCTAAAGAACTATCTGAAAATGAAGCAAACATTATCAGTATCTTTTCAATTGATGTAGAAACTGAAGCAGAGAGGAGTTCCCTTTCTCACTTTCACACAATCGATGACACAGTTTGGAGAAGGAGAGAACATTTTCAGCAGAGTGGAGGTGAAGAATTGAGATGAAGAAAGTCTGTCTTTGAGCACATTAGTAAGTCACAATGTGGCTGCATTTTGAATATGTTTACTTGAAACATTAGAAAAAGTGCCTCATAAGAAAGACTCTTTGAATCAAAGAAATTGCTTCACCAGCAGAAATTTGAAAAAAAGAGTAGAGTGCCATGTAGTTGGAACACTTTGGAAGGCAGGGACCTTGTCCCTGTGGCCCAGAAGGTTTCTGAGGGTGTGATTGGCAAAGTCAACCCACAAACAGGAAAACTATAGGTTTAGAGCTGGATGAAGCCTTGCTGAACAGAGAGGATGAGGCGTGTTGGGCCTTTGGGTGTTTGGGAGAGGAGGGGAAAGCTTGGGTCCTCTTCCCTAGGGGTCCCGCTCTAGCATCTTGTGCAGGTGAGAGGGGAGGGCCTGGCTCATTGCCCCATCTCACTAGCAGATCTTATGGGAAAGGGAAGAACAATTTTGTCAGCCTCTGGGATCCCCAGATATGAGGAGAGAACAGCTTTATCCCTTCAACCGGCTCTTGTCAGATTCCCAGTCTTGGGAAGGTGTTCTGGGTACGCGGCTGCTGAGGTCTCGGAGACAGTGCTGTGCACTGGAGAAGGAATGGTTGGATCTTGGTCATGGAGCTTTGCGGAAAGGAAAAGAAGGATCTGAGGCTCAGAGGAGAAGGTGTTGGTCTGGAGCTTGCCTATGATGCATTAAATCCTAGATAAACGTGAAATTAGAGGCAAAGGATGGTTTGAAATGCCAAGGCCAAAGAATCAGACAGAGAGCAAATGGAAATCAGGGTTAAGAGAACAGGGAGATGGCCAAACAGTCAAGTTCAAGAGGGAGAATAGGGAAAGATGTCATGAAAAATCAGAACGTTGTTTCAGTTGATCCAGTGGCCATGAAAAGTGTTCTTAAAGCAGTGGTTCTCAACCATGGCAATCCTGCCCACGGGGATATTTGGCAATATTGGGAGACATCCTTGGTTGTCACAACTGAGGGTGGGGGGAGAGCAAATGGCATCTAGTGGGTAGAGGCCAGGGATGCTGCTAACTATCCTACAGTGCCCTGGATGGCTTCCCACAACCAAGAACTTACCAGTCCAAAGTGTCAGTAGTCCCGAGATGAGAGTCCCTGTCTTAAGGACTCAATATGCTATCCTGTAGTTAGATTAAGGTGGAAGAATTTGCATTTCCCACACATCATTTTCTTCAAGGCCTCTCGCTGATTTTTCCTTTCTAAACTGAACCTTGACTGATGGCTCATTTCCTCAAATGGGCCTGTGACGGTGAGGATGTGTTAGACATTGTTCCAAGACGCTGATGCCAGTGTCACGCCGGCCAGAGATGATTTTGACTATCATGTCCCTTCCAGGTGATGTTGGGAGTGCCTCAGTTTACTCTCTGGTTTATCTGTTTATGTTGGATTTGTCCAGCCTTCATCAGCTGGCCACTGACTCTCCTCCTGGCCACCTTAATAACTCTTGGAGCTTTACTTTACCTGTTTCTGAGATGACTGTCTCCCTGACGGCATCAGTGCTGACACTCATCTGGCTCCACTCCCATCAGAGGTGGGAATTGAGGTCCTTCTGCAGTGTACTTGCCCAAGGTCAGTTCATCTGTCCTGTGGCATGCTTCTTTTACTTCAGGATAGCACCAGGGCACGGAGCTCCGAATTTGACGTTTCCTCTGTATCTTCCCTCTCCTCCCCATGTAAGAACTGCTTAGTGAGGTTTGTAGCTCATTTCGTCTTGCTGTAAACTCTCAAAACTTTATTTGCCTACCTTCTGATAAAATGTTTGTATTTGGACCGTGCTGTGAAAATAGATCTATATTCTGAAAGGCTTATTGAAAAGCACTGTGGAAGATCAAAACTTCCTGTGGAGAGAAGCCACTTCTATTTCCGTGAGTAAGGGCGGCAGCATCATGCAGACTGGGGAGCAAAGGGGTCTGTGGCTATTGACTTGCCGATGTGAACTTTGGGAAAGCCAGGTCAGCTTTCCTCACCTCACCAGGGAGGGGCCTGTCAATCCATAGCTATCTCCTGTGTATGCAGTCAAGAATCACTGAATTTTCTCGTCTTGTTCTTTTCTTGGAAGAAAGGAGGGGTCCAAAGCTGGGAAAAGGTCACCAGGGCTCTTAGGCTGAGAAGGGGGTTTGGGGGAAGGTTAAGGTGGAAATAAAAGATCCCAGGTTTGCCATCCAAACTAACCCACAGACAGGTTCAGGGTAAGAAATCTATTTTTGTGTTTTGGACATTTTCCCCACTTAGAGTATGTGTGTCTGAGAGAGAGAGAGATAAAGTGGTAACTACGCAAAAAATTCTAATAATGCTAAGTACACAGGGAAAGAGCTTCTTTTTACATTTAGGTCAAAAAAACTAGGATATCAAAGGGCCCCAAAGACTAGGGCTGGGGGTGGTGGAGTCCCTTGTTGGGATCCTGGGAAAAGAAGGATCTTGGTTATATCTGGACCCTTGCATGACTGTTTCCACATTTCCTTCCTTCCCCCAAGTTCGAGGAATTTCAACTGTGCTTTTTATTAATCTCAATAAACAGAAGCAGATTTTTTTTTTTCCTGGTGGATATCTGACAATGTAGGGGAAGTCAGTTTTTACAAGCTTTACTCTGTATCTCTGCATGTACCTGTTTTGCCCATACAGGATGTTCCAACTTATGAATAGGCTATATTCCAGAAGTTCATTTTATCAGGATTTCTCAACTGGACCAGCATGCTACTGGGCTTCCAGGGGCCACTGAAATCCCTCAGGGTCTGAGCAAACTTTTGCATGTATGTGCAGATCACATACTTTCTGGCCAGGAAGTCCACTGTTTGCAAGGGATTCTGAGAGGCTTTTTTTGCAAAGGCTTTGACTCTTTGATGTTAGAAACCCTCTTTGGTAATCAGTTGTTTGGAGCTTTTAATGCATAAATCAGAAATGGATTCTGCCTCAAGAAGCTTACAGCCTAGCAAGGTTGATAAGATGTGCATCTAAATAGCTGTAAAGGTTTGACAGAATGTTCTGGACATTCTGAGAAAACGAGATGACTCTGGGCAGTAGGCATCGAAACAGCTTCATGGTTTTTCAGAGTGAATCAGGGTTGTCCAGAAGAACAAACAAACCACTGACTTTAAGGGAGTTAAGGGACCCATTTCTATGTGAGACATTTGCAAGTTAGGTGTTTGTAAGCCTTTGTCTTAAAGATATGAAGATAGCCAAATTATATTTATGGCTACAAATACCATTTCTTCATCAACTATGAAAAACTGTAGGAAAAAAACGAAACGAAATAGAGCTCTACCGATTTTATTTCACTGTTCCCTCCATTAGCCCGCATCTGCCTCATTTGATAAGGACACATTAAAAAGCAGACATTGTACTTCATTTCTTAGCACTGTGACTGGTAAATGCTCTCATAAAGTCATATTTAGACAACGAGAGGTGCGGGTTTTGTCACAGCGCACCTGGAAATTGGAACTGGAAGCGGAACGTTACCCGCTCCGCCTCCCCCCACCAACCCTTTATTCCTGCGTGAGTCTAGCCTGAAGTGACATTCTCTGACCACTAGATGGCACTCCTGCATAGGAGCGCCGAGCCCCGATTTACCAAGGGCGGGGCGAGGCTCGACGGATCTCCCAGAGCCTCTGGAAGGGATGGCTGTGCCTGATACAGGCGCCGACGGAGGGGGCAGAGAGTCAGAGCTGCGCAGAAGAGACTTTCAAGAAGTCAAACCGACGATGTTTGAGGTGACAAAAAGCAGGAACTGCCTGTCAGCTTGTCACATTTACATTGAAAAAAATGTGAGTTGCCTCAGGCATGACTGTCTCTGGGCCACAGGTGCGGGAGACAAATTAACAGGCGCAAAACGGAACTCTTAACTCCCCTAACGCTGGCTCTTCTTCTACGTTTCTGTTTCTCTTAGCGCGACCTGCTGTTTCCAGGCTCCCAGGCCAAGTGGTTTCTGAAGTACGTCTTTGATTCTTCAGCCCTCCTTTTCCCTATTCCATCCTCGAGTCCTGCTGTGTGCTTCTTTGGACTATCTTCTGGGTCTTCTGTGTCCCCTTCCTTTTCCCTGCATCGCCTCGTATCATTTAAAGGGTAATTAACATAGATAAAAATTAATTTAATTGCCTCTTACTTGCTCCAACTCTATTCTTCTCACTTTCAGTGAAGACATATTACTGCTAGAGCTTGTAAAGTATAGTTTAATCACACTCATTTATTTACTCATTGATTCACTTTATTCCCTCTTTCAACAAATACTTCCTGAGCTTTTTCTCCGATGTCGTTCTAGAGTAGGAGGGATCCCTCCACGATCCGTGCACGTGGGTTCCTACCCACAAGAGGTTCCTTATGCCAGCATGTGAGAGGTTCCTTGAGCACAGGCTCAAGAAGGGACAAGCCTGTGGAATCTCTGAGGACAGGGAGAAGCACTGACTTACCATGTGGTGAATTGGCTCCAAATGAATGAAATTTTGGTAATTGGTCTTTCTATATTTGTTATTTTCCTTCTATGTTTGTGATCTATACAACTTGATTTTCTGTAACATAATAGAAGTGCAATAAATATTTGTTGAATGAATTAAAAAAAGACATGACTCCAGACTCCTCCGTAATTTTCACCACCATAATCCCAAATATTCGATAAGGTGCAAACCTTGCAAAGCAATAATCTTTCAATGTTTGTTGAAATTTCCTTAGATCTGTTTGTTCCCAAGAAAAAAATGTTTCAGAGTAATTTAACAAAGATCTATGTATCCTGCTTTTTCTAATTATACCGTTTTATCATATTTGCTTCAAATCTATTTAAACAATTCAGTTTACACCTTAATCAAATTTTATGTGTAAAGAAAGACTAAAATTGTTAAAAGAAATACTTGGTGTGAAAAACAGTGCCACTTCTCATAGTTTTTTGCTCTTTGGGGGCAGCCATTTTCAAATATTTTACTATTTATTTATTTGGCTTGTAATGCTACTTACTGATTTCTTAGTTTTGACTCCGCATAGCTGTTTTTCAACCTTTGACCCCATCCATACAATATTTGGGACATACTTACATAAAAAATTATTAGCTATTTACCTGAAATTCAAATTTAACGGGGTGTCCTGTATTTTTATTCACTAAACCTTGCAACCCTGACCTTCTAACCATACACAAGAACACTTCCTGCCCCGAGCTGTTTTTTTCCCCCTTGGGGTATAGTTGCTTTACAATGTTGTGTTGGTTTCTACACAACTGGTACAACGCAGTGAATCAGCTATATGCATACATATATCCCCTCCCTCCCTCCACCCACCCCATCCATCTAGGTCACCACAGAGCACTGAGCTGGGCTCCCTGTGCTATACAGCAGGTTCCCACTAGCTATATGTTTTACACATGGCAGTGCACATACATCAATCCCAATCTCCCAATTCATCACCACCCTCTGTCCACACGTCCATTCCTTACGTCTGTGTCTCTATTCCTGCCCTGAAAATAGGTTAATCTATACCATTTTTATAGACTCCACATACATGTGTTAATATACAATATTTGTTTTTCTATTTCTGACTTACTTCACTCTGTATGATAGACTCTAGGTCAATCCACGATTCTACAAATGACTGAATTTTGTTCCTTTTGATGGCTGAGTAATATTCCATTGTATATATGTGCCACATCTTCTTTATCCATTCTTCCATCAGTGGACATTTAGGTTGCTTCCATGTCCTGGCTATTGTAAATAGCACTGCAATGAACATTATGGTACATGACTCTTTTTGAATTATGGTTTTCTTTGGGGATATGCTTAGTAGTGGGATTGCTGGGTCATATGGTAGCTCTATTTTTAGTTTTTTAAGGAACTTCCATACTGTTCTCCATAGTGGCTGTATCAATTTACATTCCCACCAACAGTGCAAGAGGGTTCCCTTTTCTCCACACTCTCTCCAGCATTTATTGTTTGTAGATTTTTTGATGATGGCCATTCTGACTGGTGTGAGATGTTACCTCACTGTAGTTTTGATCTGCATTTCTCTAATAATTAATGATGTTGAGCATCTTTTCATGTGCCTCTTGGTCATCTGTATGTCTTCTTTGGAGAAAAGTCTATTTAGGTCTTCTGCCCATTTTGGATTGGGTTGTTTGTATTTTTGATATTGAGCTGCCTGAGCTGTTTGTATATTTTGGAGATTAATCCCTTGTCAGTTGCTTCGTTTGCAAATATTTTCTCCCATTCTGAGGGTTGTCTTTTTGCCTCGCTTATGGTTTTCTTTGCTGTGCAAAAGCTTTTAAGTTTAATTAGGTTCCGTTTGTTTATTTATTTATTTTTATTTTCATTACTTTAGGAGGTGGGTCAAAAAGGATCTTTCTGTGATTTATGTTATGGAATGCTCTGCCTATGTTTTCCTCCAAGAGTTTTATAGTGTCTGGTCTTACATTTAGGTCTCTAATCCATTTTGAGTTTATTTTTGTGTATGGTGTTAGGGAGTGTTCTAACTTCATTCTTTTACATGTAGCTGTCCAGTTTTCCCAGCACCACTTATTGAAGAGGCTGTCTTTTCTCCATTGTATATACTTGCCTCCTTTATTAAAGATAAGGTGACCATATGCACGTGGGTTTATCTCTGGGCTTTCTATCCTGTTCCATTGATATATATTTCTGTTTTTGTGCCAGTACCATACTGTCCTGATTACTGTAGCTTTGTAGTATAGTCTGAAGTCAGGGAGCCTGATTCTTCCATCTCCGTTTTTCTTTCTCAAGATTGCTTTGGCTATTTGGGGTCTTTTCTGTTTCCATATGAATTGTAAAATTTTTTGTTCTAGTTCTGTGGAAAATGCCATTGGTAATTTGATAGGGATTGAATTGAATCTGTAGTCTGCTTTGGGTAGTATAAGCATTTTCACAATGTTGATTCTTCCAATCCAAGAACATGGTATATCTCTCCATCTGTTTGTGTCATCTTTGATTTCTTTCATCAGAGTCTTATAGTTTTCTGCATACAGGTCTTTTGCCTCCGTAGGTAGGTTTATTCCTAGGTATTTTATTTTTTTTGTTGCAGTGGTAAATGGGATTGTTTCCTTAATCTCTCTTTCTGATCTTTCGCTGTTAGTGTATAGGAATGCAAGACATTTCTGTTCATTAGTTTTGTATCCTACAACTTTACCAAATTCATCGATTAGCTCTAGTAGTTTTCTGGTAGCATATTTAGGATGATCTGTATTTAGTATCATGTCATCTGCAAACAGTGACAGTTTTACTTCTTCTTTTCCAGTTTGGATTCCTTTTATTTCTTTTTCTTCTCTGATTGCCATGGCTAGGACTTCCAAAACTATGTTGAATAATAGTGGGAAGAGTGAACATCCTTGTCTTGTTCGTGATCTTTTTTTTGTCACAAATTGGTGTTGAATTTTGTCAAAAGCTTTTTCTGCATGTATTGAGATGATCATACGGTTTTTCTCCTTCCGTTTGTTAATATGGTGTATCACATTGATTAATTTGCCTATATTGAAAAATCCTTGCATCCATGGGATAAGTCCTACTTGATCATGGTGTATAATCCTTTTAATGTGTTTTTGGATTCTGTTTGCCTGTATTTTGCTGAGGATTTTTGCTTTTATGTTCATCAGTGATATCAGTCTGTAATTTTCTTTTTTTATGATATCTTTGTCTGTTGTTGTTTTTTTAGTATAAATTTATTGATTTATTTGTTTTTGTTTTTGGCTGTGTTTGGTCTTTGTTTCTGTGTGCAGGCTTTCTTTAGTTGTGGTGAGCAGGGAACACTCTTCGCTGCAGTGCATGGGCCCCTCACTGTCGTGGCCTCTCCTGCTGGGGAGCATGGGCTCTAGACGCATAGGCTTCAGTAGTTGTGGCACGCGGGATCAATATTTGTGGCACACGGCCTCAGCTGCTCTGCGGCATGTTGGATCCTCCCGGACCAGGGATCGAACCCACGTCCCCCGCACTGGCAGGCAGATTCTTAACCACTGCGCCACCAGGGAAGCCCTCTTTGTCTGGTTTTGGTATCAGGGCAATGGTGGCCTAGTAGAATGAGCTTGAAGTCCTTTGTCTGCAACTTTTTGGAAGAGTTTGAGAAGGATGGGTGTTAGCTCTTCTCTAAATGTTTGATAGAATTTGCCTGTGAAGTCATCTGGTCCTGGACTTTTGTTTTTGGAAGATTATATATATATTTAACATCTTTATTGGAGTATAATTGCTTTACAATGTTGTATTAGTTTCTGCTCTATAACAAAGTGAATCAGCTATACATACACATATATCCCCATATCTCCTCTGTCTTGCGTTTCCCTCTGACCCTCCCTATCTCACCCCTCTAGGTGGTCACAAAGCACCTAGCTGATCTCCCTGTGCTATGCGGCTGCTTCCCGCTAGTTAGGTATTTTACATTTGGTAATGTATATATGTCCATACCACTCTCTCACTTCATTCCCAATTACCCTTCCCATTCCCTCTGTGTCCTCAAGTCCATTCTCTACGTCTGTGTCTTTATTCCTGTCCTGCCCCCAGGTTCTTCAGAACCACTTTTTTTTTTTTTTTTTAGATTCCATATATATATGTTAGCATATGGTGTTTGTTTTTCTCTTTCTGACTTACTTCACTCTGTATGACAGACTCTAGGTCCATCCACCTCACTACAAATAATTCATTTTCATATCTGTTTATGGCTGAGTAATATTGCATTGTATATATGTGCCAAATCTTCTTTATCCATTCATCTGTCGATGGACACTTAGGTTGTTTCCATGTCCTGGCTATTGTAAATAGAACTGCGATGAACACTGTGGTACATGACTCTTTGAATTATGGTTTTCTTAGGGTATATGCCTAGTAGTGGGATTGCTGGGCCGTATGGTAGTTCTATTTTTAGTTTTTTAAGGATCCTCCATACTGTTCTCCATAGTGGCTGTATCAATTTACATTCCCACCAACAGTGCAAGAGGGTTCCCTTTTCTCCACACCCTCTCCAGCATTTATTGTTTGTAGATTTTTTGATAATTGTCATTCTGACTGGTATCAGGTGATACCTCATTGTGGTTTTGATTTGCATTTCTCTAATGATTAGTGATGTTGAGCATCCTTTCATGTGTTGGCAATCTGTATATCTTCTTTGGAGAAATGCCTATATAGGTCTTCTGCCCGTTTTTGGATTGGGTTGTTTGCTTTTTTGATATTAAGCTGCATGAGCTGCTTGTAAATTTTGGAGATTAATCCTTTGTCAGTTGCTTCATGTGCAAATATTTTCTCCCATTCTGAGGGTTGTCTTTTCGTCTTACTTATGGTTTCCTTTGCTATGCAAAAGCTTTTAAGTTTCATGAGGTCTCATTTGTTTATTTTTGTTTTTATTTCCATTTCTCTAGGAGGTGGGTCAAAAAGGATCTTGCTGTTTTTTATGTCATAGAGTGTTCTGCGTCTGTTTTCCTGTAAGATTTTTTTAGTGTCTGGCCTTACGTTTAGGTCTTTAGTCCATTTTGAGTTTATTTTTGTTTATGGTGTTACGGAGTGTTCTAATTTCATTCTTTTACAAGTAGCTGTCCAGTTTTCCCAGCACCACTTGTTGAAGAGGCTGTCTTTTCTCCATT
Organism: Phocoena phocoena; assembly: GCF_963924675.1. Lineage (NCBI taxonomy): Eukaryota > Metazoa > Chordata > Mammalia > Artiodactyla > Phocoenidae > Phocoena > Phocoena phocoena. The sequence goes on from NC_089230.1 coordinate 53,991,569, forward strand.
GTATAGTCTTGCCTCCTTTGTCATGGATTAGGTGACCATAGGTGGATGGGTTTCTCTCTGGGCTTTCTATCCTGTTCCATTGATCTATATTTCTGTTTTTGTCCCAGAAGCATACTGTCTTGATTACTATAGCTTTGTAGTATAGTCTGAAGTCAGGGAGCCTGATTCTTCCAGCTCCATTTTGCTATAAACTTCCCTTTTAGAACTACTTTTGCTGCATCCCATTGGATTTGGCTCATCGTGTTTTCATTGTCATTTGTTTCTAGGTATTTTTTGATTTCCTCAATGATCTCCTGATCATTTAGTAGTGTAATGTTTAGCCTCCATGTGTTTGTATTTTTTACATATTTTGTCCTGTAATTGATATCTAGTCTCATAGCATTGTGGTTGGAAAAGATACTTGATATGCTTTCAATTTTCATAAATTTACCGAGGCTTGATTTGTGACCCAAGATATGATCTATCCTGGAAAATGTTCCATGAGCACTTGAGAAGAAAGTGCATTCTGTTGTTTTTGGATAGAATGTCCTATACATGTCCGTTAAGTCCATCTGTTTAATGTAGCATTTAAAGCTTGTGTTTCCTTATTTATTTTCATTTTGGATGATCTGTCCATTGGTGAAAGTGGGGTGTTAGTGTCCCCTACTATGATTGTGTTACTGTCAATTTCCCCTTTTATGGTTGTTAGCATTTGCCTTATGTATTGTGGTGCTCCTGTTTGGGTGCATAAATATTTACAGTTGTTATATCTTCTTCTTGGATTGATCCCTTGATCATTATGTAGTGTCCTTCTTTGTCTCTTGTAATAGTCTTTACTTTAAAGTCATTTTGTCTGATATGAGTGTTGCTACTGCAGCTTTCTTTTGATTTCCATTTGCATGGAATATCTTTTTCCATCCCCTCACTTTCAGTCTGTATGTGTCCCTAGGTCTGAAGTGGGTTTCTTGTAGACAGCATATATATGGGTCTTGTTTTTGTATCCATTCAGCCAGTCTGTGTCTTTTGGTTGGAGCATTTAATCCCTTTACATTTAAGGTAATTATCGATATGTATGTTCCTATTACCATTTTCTTAATTGTTTTGGGTTTGTTATTGTAGGTCTTTTCCTTCTCTTGTGTTTCCTGCCTAGAGAAGTTCCTTTAGTATTTGTTGTAGAGCTGGTTTGGTGGTGCTGAATTCTCTTAGCTTTTGCTTGTCTGTAAAGGTTTTAATTTCTCTGTCGAATCTGAATGAGATCCTTGCTGGGTAGATAATATTGGTTGTAAGTTTTTCCCTTTCATCACTTTAATTATGTCCTGCCACTCTCTTCTGGCCTGCAGAGTTTCTGCTGAAAAATCAGCTGATAACCTTATGGGGATTCCCTTGCATGTTATGTTTTGCTTTTCTCCTGCTGTTTTTAATATTTTTTGTTTGAATTTAATTTTTGTTAGTTTGATTAACATGTGTCTCAATGTGTTTCTATTTGGGTTTTTCCTTTGTGGGACTCTCTGTGCTTCCTGGACTTGGGTGGCTATTTCCTTTCCCATGTTAGGGAAGTTTTTGACTATAATCTTTTCAAATATTTTCTCAGACCCTTTCTGTTTCTCTTCTTCTTCTGGGACCCCTATAATTTGAATGTTGGTACGTTTAATGTTGTCCCAGAGGTCTCTGAGACTGTCCTCATTTCTTTTCATTCTTTTTTCTTTATTCTGCTCCTCAGCAGTTATTTCCACCATTCTATCTTCCAGATCACTTATCTGTTCTTCTGTCTCAGTTATCCTGTTATTGATTCCTTCTAGTGTACTTTTCATTTCAGTTATTGTGTTGTTCATCGCTGTTTTTTGTTCTTTAGTTTTTCTAGGTCCTTGTTAAATATTTCTTGTATTTTCTCGGTTCATGCCTCCAGTCTATACTCTGATATTCTGGATCATGTTTACTATCATTACTCTGAATCGTTTTTCAGGTTGGTTGCCTATTTCCTCTTCATTTATTTGGTTTTGTAGGTTTTTACCTTGCTCCTTTGTAACATATTTTTTTGTTGTCTCATTTTCTTTGATGGTTGGGGCTGTGTTCCTGTCTTGCTAGTTTTTTGGCCTGAGGCATCCAGCAGTGGACTTTGATAGCAGTTGGGTGGAGCTGGGTCTTGGTTCTGAGATGAAGACCTCTTGGAGACAACACACCAATTAATATTCCCTGGGACCTGAAGTTCTCTGTTGGTCCAGCAGCTTGGACTCAGCGCTCCCACCACAGAAGCTCAGGCCCAACCCCTGGCCTGGGAACCAAAACACTGCAAGCCACACAGCACAGCAAACAAAACAAAACAAAACAAACAAACCAAAAAACCAAGTAAACACCAAACAGAAAAGAGCAGAGGGCTTCCCTGGTGGCACAGTGGTTTAGAGTCCGCCTGCCAATGCAGGGGACATGGGTTCGTGCCCCGGTCTGGGAAGATCCCACATGCCGCGGAGCGGCTGGGTCCGTGGGCCATGGCTGCTAAGCCTGTGTGTCCGGAGCCTGTGCTCCGCAACGAGAGAGGCCACAACAGTGAGAAGCCCACGTACCGCAAAAAAAAAAAAAAAAGAAAGAGAGAAAAGAGCAGAACAATAACAAAGAATAGAAAATAAAATAAAATTTTAAAAATTTATATACATTAGAAAGAATAACAATAAAAATGAATGAACAAGAAGAAAACAAAAGAGAACCACAACAGCAAAACTAAATAAAAAGTAAAAATTAAAATGAAAACAATGAAAAACAACAAGAACAGCAAAAGTTCCCTGGTGCCTCCTCTGTCAATGTCCTTGCCCCCATGGTGAGCTATGGCCTACTTCCACCTCCCTAATAGCCCTCTAAAACCTCTACATAGGTCTCTGGACCAGCTGTGTCAGCTCCACTTCTGCGTGTGTTCTGCTCACCAGTGTCTGTTCCTGGAGCTGGTCCAGAGCACACGTACTTGTGTAGGCCAGTGCCTGCAGGGGCCAACACAGCTGGAGGAGTCCTTGGAGGGGGCGGTGCTTGGCCTGCATGGATCCACGTGGCCAGAGGAGACCCTGTTAGGGGTGGCATTCAGGGTGCCAGGACCTACAGGGAGGCTTTGGAGGAGGCGGGGCTCTGGCCCAGAGACCCAAGTGGCCAGAAGAGGCCCTGGTGGGGGGGTGGCTCAGGACCAGGATCTGCGCAGCTGGAGGGGGCCCTGGTGGGTGGGGCTTCAGGCCCAGGACCCCAGCAGGCTCACCGGGGCCCAAGTTCATGGGGGAGATGTTGGTTGCGTTCCCCTCCAATTCCCCAATTCCCTGAAGGTCCCTCTCTGTCCCTGCTGACCCCCTTGCTGAGAGTGGACCCCTCTGAGCACAGGAACCTCTCCCCTCCCACAGCCCCTCCTCAGGGGCACTGGTCCTCTCCTGCCTCCTTTCTTCTTCTCTCCCTCCTTCCCTCCCACATCGTACCTGGTCATGTGGGGGTTCTTCCCATCCTCTTAGGTATCCAAGGACCCCCTCCAGTGCCTAGCAGGTGCCCCAGCTGCAAGGAGATGCGCACTCCACATCCTCCTACTCCCCCTAAGCTTTAACTTTAGTTACATCTTAAGTTTTGCTTGATCACTTTTTAATGTTTAATGTTCTGAGGAGTGTGCAAATACTAATCAAAGCTGAGCTAGAGAGCATTTAAAATATCGTTCATTTTCTTTCCCATTTGTTGTTTGCTTCCTTGGATTGAAAATTGGTTTTACGTTTGCTTAATTTTCTTTGTATCTACCACTAATTTATCCTCAAACGTTACCAGTTGTGTAATTATTGTCTCAATATGTTCAGTTAAGTTTAATTCTTGAAGAAATTTCTCGTGGAGACTTCTGTTCTGCACTAGTCTCAGGAGATTGTTCTCTGGACTTGCTGCGTGGCTGAAATATTGGAGAAACTTCATCCTGGGGACCCCTGCCTCTGCTTTCCTGTGAGGGATCTTCTGGTTTGGGGGTCTCTTGTCTTTATTTTTGTGTACTACCTCATTTCGGTGGGATTTCCATGAGAAAACTTGCCTGGAAGGTAAGTGGATTGAAAATTGGCACATGTGGAAATGAGTTTATTCTACATTCACACCTGATTATCCTTTTGGCCAAGAATAGTATCATATGTTGGGGATTATTTTGAAAGCATTGTGATAGTACTTTCTAGCAATGTTGCTGTTGAGAGCTAAATGCTATCTTGAAATTGGATTCTTTCTGTCCCAGGTATTGTGAAATTTTTACAATGGTGTGTGTGTTCCTATGTGGGTCTATGTTCAGTTGTTTTGGATTCTTGGTGGGTATCTCAGCCTCCAGACAAATTTAGGAAAAAAAAAGTTCACACTTAATCAACCAGTAAATAACATTCAGAACCAATTTCCATGAGGAATGTCAACTTTTCTGCTCTTGGCTTAAAATGATCAAATTACATATTTTTTCTTATTTTTTAACACCACGCAGAAGACTTCACTTAAAAAACATAAGTACTAAAATCATTCCTAATAAAAGTCCAAAATATTTGGAACATAAGATTTACATTTTTGCCTACCATTTGCCCACATCACCCGTCATTTCAAATTTAAACCCAATTTAAAATTAAAATCTAAAGTTCTAAAGATTGAAGCTAAGATGGTTTTGCCTAATATTAGCTTTTGTTAAACAGATATTTGGCATAAAAACCAAATGTTTGTTATGACCACATATATTTTAAATACCTGAGTCAACACAGTTCTTTTGTTTTAAAAGTTCTGAATTTGATCAAATTTAATTTTGTGGAAAAGGAGTGCTGAAAGCTACATAGACTTTGGAACCTGGGATGGTTTTGAATTTTGGTTTTCCCAGTAATCAGTGTGGACTTAGAAAATGAACTTAACCTCATTGATTGTCGCCTCTTAAATGGTTTATTTTATGGAATAGCAAATAAAAAATAACAATTCCCAGAGTACTTTGTGCCTGCCACCTAGTCCACACTCACTAATAACAGTTCTTCCGGATCTGTGCTCCTGGCGCGGCTGTGAAGGAGAAGCATCGGGAGATGACCCGACTCTCCAGGAGCATGCTTTTCCTTCTGTGAAAAAAATCTGAAGAACTTCGGAGAAATAATAGACATCTTATAGCTGTCAAATATCGAATTACAATTTTGGGGAAAATGAATGTTTAAATAGTAAAAAGAACAATTTGAGAAAATCAGGCATTCATTATTTTTGAGAAAATTGCTTTAGCTGTAGCACGTTGATCAAAAAGAACATATTTTTTTCTAAAGATTCATGGATTTTTAGATTATTTCTGAATAACACCTCCCAAAGAAAGTGAATAAACATCCAGTTTTGAGCAATAGTGCTTTTCATTGTGTTATAAACTAAAGAACAGTAATAGTTAAGACCTTCATGAATAATGTATATTTGCCGAAAGTCCTATAACGATCAGTTTCACATATAATATGCTGCCTTTCAAAGTATATCTTATGTTTTGCAAAGAAACAGTTAAAAAATTTCTCACTGCTGTATAGTGAGGTATAACCAAGCACAATACCTTGACTCTGATGATCTGGAGAACTTTTATTTAGCAAACATCTATCAAAAGATATTTCTATTATCAAACAAGAACTTTCCTTTCAACATGAAACAATTTTTTTCATCTTCCTTTTTCTCCTTCTATTATAGTTTGTTGAAATAGCTGCTGGAATTTAAGATTTGGTTAGAGAATTCAGAAGAGTCTATTTTAATAGAATTATCAAAGGAAAATATTAAAATATGAATAACAGCAATAATGATAATGTCTGATTTTTTATTTGAGAAACTTTATGAAGAAAATGTACTGGGTTTTTCATAGAGAAAAGCTTTTGTTTTCTCTTGGACAGATTCTGGTCTGCGCCTTTCATTTTTGAAACAGTTTTCGTTGAGGGTTTAGTTTTACGTTGTACTTTTTAAAGGCAACTGACATTCCAAGCAGAATTGCTGTAGTGGGCCTGAGACACTTTTACATCACTGCATGGGAATATTTTCCATGCTACTAATCCCCAGTGGGTGCATTTCACCCACCTTAAATGGGATATTTCTAAACATTACTATTTCAACCAAAGAGTTTTGATAGATTGCTATTATTTATTGATACTGTATAAGTCTTGCTGCCAACATAACCTTAGTAAGTCATTACAAGTCCACTGGGTAAGCTATTTTTCCATTCCTTAAGCTTTAGTGCCTGTGCTGTATGGATTTGGCATTTAATAAATCACTGGAGGGCCAGCAAACACACTATATTCCTGTAGTTGAGACTGTCTAGACAAAAGTGCATGGAGAGATCTTTCCACTCTAAGTAGCGGGAGAGCATTTGTTTGCCACAAATTGGTTCTGAATCAATTGCTCAGAAACTTGGCATATCCAGGCTTACTTGGATACAGGAGGAGGGCAAGACTAAGTGCTGCATGGGGTGCTTTTCTGCCTTCTAGTTTAATTGCATAACCAAGAAGCACTACCTAAGGAACAGCAGTCCTGTGGGAAAATGGCCTAGAATTCTGCCCTTTTCAGACTTAAGAGTTATTATACCAGTCTTTCTGTGATATGACCTTCGTTTACAAAATCTATGAAAGGTTTCTTGGGAACTAAGCAAGTGATACTATTAAGGGTGTGCAGTAAGAAAAAAAGGAAGGAGAGAATATGATTTCTTTTCAGATAGACATATTATGTATGTGTGTGTATGTTTATCTGTTTCCCCTGCGGAACTTTAATGTGTGTGTGTGTGTGTGTGTGTGTGTTAGAGAGAGGTCTTGAGTGAGCCTCAGTGATCCAGGATTGTGTTAGGGCTTCATTTTGCCTCTTCAACTAGACCAGTACTGGTCCTCTTGCTGTTCTTGGATGTCAAATCAGAACATGGTGAATTTCTGAAAAATGTGAGTTTCAGTGTATCCCTTGACTAACCAAGCTATTCTGTTGCTTATTCTATGTTCGTTCTTTTGGACTCACTGCTCTTTTCTGTTCATTGTGTAGCACCCAGAATTTTTGCTTAGAGTACCCGTCTTTGATTGACTTCCTTATATTTAAGGTGTTTTTGACAAAGGAAAGAGTTATGGAAATAACTCTTTCAAGTCTTTGTGACACCAATAACATAGAATTATATTCAGAAGCATTTGCCTTACATATCTTAACCATATATTACCATGATATTTGGCCCCATAAATGGATTTGAGACTATTTGGTTCCATCTCTACATAAAAAGAAAAGAATACTCGCCACAAATGTCCATTATCTGGGAAGTGTTTCTCACTACAGGTGACCTGTAATGTGCACTGGCTCAGCTGTATAAAAGTTCATTTGACTGTTTTTGTATGAACGTATTTTTCAGCCTAAATTATCCACTTGTGAAAACTCCTCAAATTCTGCCTTCATTTCTGCTTTTCATTTCAAGACATTTGAATGTTGAAGAAATTATGGGACAAGTGAATAAATGAATGCATTTGGAGGATACAATTGGACAGCAGTAATGCTCAAATTTAAGTCCCAAGTTACCTGAGAGCAGAATGAGCATCTCCCATCATGAACATTGTATGTACTTCTTGAGATTTAGGTGAAAGCAGAAATCAGGTGTTGTATACCTTGCCTAGAATAAAGTTTTTCAGTAGTGATAGTAGAATTCCTCGCACTTTCTTTAAACAGGCTTAAATTCCATTGTTTCTTAAAATAATTATGTACAGTAACTCTTGTGATTGTGTTATGTCTTTGACTTTAAAACACTACTCAATCCAGATTATAAACACTCACGTCATCTTCTAACAATGTGATTATGCCCATAATCGGGCATCCTTATGAGTATGACCCAATGGACCTGTGACTGCCTGTCAGAGTATTTGTGTTCATAGAGTTAGCATCAGCTGGAGGCAGACTGGATGATTACAGGTTTGGAGAGATGGGCAGGTATCCAGAAGGCTCTTCTTGTATACAAGTAACTACCTGGCACATCTTTTGCCAAAATATTTCTCTTGGCTAAGGGTTCTAGACCTTCTCCTTGGAGAAAGTTTGGCAGATTTCATTTCTATAACACATACAGGGTTGGGCCAGGAAGAGATCTCTGAGACTCTGGAAAGGGAAATGAAGGAAGGAAAAAAGAGTTTCTGAAAGCATTAATTGGGAGGGGGAGAAAGGCAAATTGAAGGGGTAAAGGTCTTAGGGGGAAATTTCTCTGTAGCGTTACCTATGGTTAGTTATTCTTATTTAAAACAACATTTCTTGACTTGTCCTATTTTTTTCACTTAGAATCCAAGTTTTTCAAGGACAGAGACTTAATATTTTAAGTTCATATGTGCAAGATGGGATTATTGGGTTTTTATTCCTCATAATCAATAGTAAAAATCAACCTTTTCCACCACTAAAATCAGTCGGATAAAAAAAGTTCACAAATTAATTCTTAAATTTCAGTCAAGAGGAGAAAACATTGAAAAATATCCTATAACAAGAAAATATTTCTTTTAGAGATAAATTAAAATAAAAAAGACTCCTTGGAAAAATGTTCCTTTTTTTTTCTCTTTTCCATATGTTTTGAGCATATGGATGCCTGGAATAAATTTAACCTGGGGACATTCTTAAAAGGCAGAAAAAACAAAGAATTCTTATGTCTGATTGACAAATCTCAAGAGTGCTAATTTGGAAGAACGCTAATAAATAAGGATGCTTCTGTGTGTTTGGAATGCTTACCTAAATCCTCTTTCAGCTGCCAGCTGAACCTGTGAACACTTTGGCCAAGCTTTGTGGGTATAATTCCCCCCTTCTTCCTTTGTCCAGATGTATCATTGCTGAGAACATTTGGGGTGATTAAGTATTTGGTGTATCTGGATCATGTATAGTAGTCAATTCGGGGAAAAGGGGGCACCTCATAACCTAATCATTTGCAGACCTCAGATTAACTCGATCAACATTAACTTTCCTGAAAGAGATATTGTGTGCAGTAGCTGCCGAGAATCATGAAACTGCAGCTCAGAAAAAGCCTTTCAAAATTTTTGGTTGTAATAATAATATAGTAATAAGGACTGACATTTTTATATCATTGCTTTGATATATACTGACTCATTGAATCCTCATGCCATTCAGATTACAAATGGATCTTATCTCTATTTTATAGAGGAGGCCCAAGACAAAGTGGTTTTCCCAAAGTTGCACATAACTGTGCAGAGTCATGCTTTTAACTCAGTTTGCCTCGAAAGTCCGAATGTAACCGCCATGCTGTATTGCTGTAATCTGCCCAAAGAGAAAGTAGCTTGAATGAAGCGGCCATAGAAAGTGTATGGTAAGAGGCATCTCTCAGTCACGAGGCACAGAGAGGCTTTAAGAATCTGGAGCTGGAGCTGGTGGGTGGACACCCTCATGGACCAGGGTGGCCACATCTTATTTCTCCCTCTGTCTCTCTCATGGTCTCATATCTGCATCTCTTTCTACATCTGCTTTACCTTCCAGCTTTTCCTCTGTGGTGCATGTGGATAAAAATGGCCACTTCCACCTGAACTCTACACTGCAATTCAAGAATTCTGAGCTCTGCTTCTGGCCTCATCCCTGGTCCAGTCATCTGAAAGGGATGTGGAGGGTATGAATGTCGAAGAGGGTGCAGCTCTTAGAGAATGCACCATATTAGTAAGGCAACAAAACGTCTGCTACAGAGGGGCATGTTCAAGCGTTTGGGGACAGCAATTTTTCCATGAGACCCCACTGCTTAAGGACTGTGCACTGTGGTATTACTCCTTGTTAAGTAGTCCCATTTCTATCCCTCAGAACTCTTTCTACAGGAGGATTTTATGTTCCTACCCTATTGCCCTAGGGTCATTTGACTTGATTTGGCCAAGGAAATGTCAGTAGAGGTGCCATGTGGCACTTCTGAGCAGAAGATTTAAGAGCCAGCCTGTGGTTCTCCATGCCTCTCCCCCATCTGCCATGATGCTTGATTGGCAAAATCCCAGGCAGAAGGAGTAAAGATGTGATGGAGCAGGGCTACATGTGCCATGATGGACAGGTAGACCTGAGGAAGAAATAAACTTTTGCTATTTTAAGATTGAAAATCTTAAGATTTAAAATCCTTGAGATTTTAGAGTAGTTTGTGTTCACAGTTTATCCTGACTGAAACTAATATGGGCTAAGCCAAATCATATAAAAATTATAGAAACAGCAGGCATTTAACCCCATTTAAGTAGATATCACCCCATTTAAGTAGAGCGTTTAGTGACCACATGTATTCTAATTTTACCACATTGGAATATCTAGTTGGTGCCTACTCTCACATCCTAAGGCCCCGTCTTAGACAAAACGATGAAGCCAGCAAATTGGTTGTTTAGCTCCTGTAAGTCCTCCTTCCCTTACCTCTGTGCTCTGCTTGCACAGGGATCTCTACCACTTAGAGGGCACAGCCAGACTGCCCTTGGTCCCTGGACCTCACCTTTTCTTGCTTCCAGGATGCCATCTCAAGCTCACCTCTTCACTGTTCCCCTCTTCTCTACTATCTTTTCTCAGGCTCAGATTCCATATAGGATAAGTGTATTATTCAGAGTTCTCCAGAGAAATAGAACCAACTTGATAGATGATATAGATGTAGCTATGGATATAGATATAGAGGAAATGTATTATAAGAACTGGCTCATGAGATTATGGAGGCTGAGACGTCCCATCTGCAAGCTGGAGGACCAGGAAACCAGTGGTGTAATTCAAGTTCAAGGCTGAAAGCCTGAAAACCAGGAGCTGTGACGTAAAAGGGAAGGAAAAGAGACGTCCCAGCTCAAGGAGACGGAATTCACCCTTCCTTCACTTTTTTTGCTCTGTTTGGGCCGCCAGTGGATAGGATAATGCTCACCTACCTTGGTGAGGGCAGGTCTCCTTTACTCAGTCTACTGCATCAAATACTAATCTTTTCCAGGAACACCTTCACAGACACATCCCGAAATAATGTTTTACCAGGTCTCTGGGCCCCCCTTAGCCCAGTCAAGTTGACACATAAAATTAACCATCACAATAAGGCAAAAGTTCACTCGTATTCTATTATAGCACTGTCTAATAGAAATGTGCTGCATTATGTAATTAAAATTTTTATATTAAAAATTCACATTAAAAGAGTGAAAAGAAATAGGTGAAAGGAATTTTAATAATGTATCTTATCAAACACATATCCAAAGTATCATTTCTATATGTAATCAGAATAAATATTATTAATGAGATATTTTTCACTCTTTTCTTTTCATACTAAGTCTTTGAAATCTGGTGTGTTTTTTACACTTATAGCACATCTCAGTTTGGACCAGCCACATTTTAAGTACATAAGAGCCATATGTGCCTAGTGGCCTCAGTATTGGACAGCACAGCTCTTTAACGTCCAATCCATTCATGCACAGTTAACAGGATGCCATTTTTCTTACCCTTCCAGGTAATATATGATTGTTTTGTAGCAGTCTCCTGGAGATACTGCATGTGCTTCTGTCGTTTAACCAAAGAAGTGACTAACAGTGAGGACTTTCTGGCAGACGGGTTTCCAGAGGAGAGAGATCTCTGCCCTAGCTATATATCTATTGAGCATCTGGCCCTGCAGTTTTCTAGATCTTTCTGACAATGGAACTTGCCCTCTACTCCTTCTGGTCCAACACTGTGACCCAGGCTCCTCGTGGAAAATTAGAAACAGATTGTCAGGTTTTCCTTTGGTGCATAGCCTATGGATTTGTAGGCTTTGGGTGTTGTTGGAGCTACAATTTTATAAAAGATCCATTTGATTTTTGATCCTGTCTGTTGAACCAAAACCTAGAAGATGGGATGGTCCGGGTCCTGGAGGTAGGTGGTTTCATAGGGATGGAGATGTCATAGCACAGGTTTGCAGGGAAAGAAGATAAGAGAGTTCCATTTCTATCCTGTCCCTGTTCCCTAACCTCAGCCTCTTCAGTTTGGAAGGTGTGTTTTGTTGCATTCTAGTAATGTGAAAGGGGGAGGCCAATGAATAGTAACAACCTTGAGAGAGAAAAAAACATCCAGTGCAGAAAGCGAGATAATATCATGAAAAGCAAAACAGAACGGTGTTTGAAATATTCTCTAATGGCTGCTCCAAAGCCAATTTAAACCTTTATGCAAAGGAGTAATTTAAGTGATTCATGATAAAAGTCGAACGAATTTATCCAATCATCAGTCAGGATGCCAAATGATGGTGTTAGAAGAATTGCACATCAACGGGGAAAATCAAGTTATTTCACACAGCAACTGGGTTTTTATCCAAATCAAATAACCAAAATGAGAAAAAGTTATGCCTTTCACAGCCATAAATTAACAATAGTGGGCTCTACTGCATTTTTAATTGGCAGCATCGTTTCCTTCATATACCCAAATATGGATTCCAGAAGTATCTCTTCAGCTGTCTGGACATTTTTATAATGCTTATCGTTATAAAACTGTAGAATCAAGGGAGGTAAAAATAGGACCACAAGAGACAAAAGCTTTTGTGAGGATGTGAATTATATACTTTAATGTCATTAAGCCATTAAAAAATTCAATTTCTATGTAGTGTTAAAACCAATTTTTAAAGTCAACTACCTACCAATTAATGCAAAAATAAATGGGGCTGTTATGAGAATTAGTTTTCAGCTTTGAAGAAGGTTTGTTTCAGATGTCAAGGATTTGTCCTAATGAATACTGGAATCAGTGAATGTTTCCCAGCAGAAAAGGAAATTTCTGAATATGAGAAAAATGATATGGTCTTTTTTTTAAAAAAAGGCAGTTAGTGGGTGATAAAGAGTGTTAGAAGCACTTAATATTTTCAATATTTGCTTTGAAAATTGGATAAAATCCATACCACTGATAAAACAGTCTTTTTCTAAAAGCTAATTGGGTAGTGCCCTGCAGAGACTGATGTGCTTAGAGCAGACAGAAAGCTAAGACCCCAAGAATCCAGGGAATACATCTTGGTGGTACAGAGTAAGGGTTTCATTGCTGCCTGAGACATGGAGCTGCAGCCATGGTCCCCTACACACATGCCAAGGTGGCCAGAGGATGCCTTATGTTTGGGGAAAGAGGTAAAACTAAAAAGGTCCTTTATTCACCTGACTCCTCAATCTGAGTTTGTAAACACCAACCATTAAGTCCCTGACCCAAGGATTCCATCTTAGGACCTGCCTTACTGTAAAGTAAAAATGGAAGTAATCCTGATTTGAAAATGTAAGACATTTCAAATTAGCAGGAAGTGAAATGAGATCTTTTCCTGCAGTGTGTGCAAATACCAACCCTTAGTGGACCAAACAGGAGACTTAAATTAGTGAAGGTAGGTGAATATCGGACCCGGGAGGAAGTGATGGGCTATCCAGAGAGCCTGTTCCTGGCTAAGGGGCATCGACCGCTCAGTTAGAGCCCATGATGGCGCTGGGGGAATTTTGGAAAGAGATCAGAATTCCAGATGTTTATGTGAAATTGCCTGATTTGTAAATGTTGGCGTCAAATTCAAATTTAAAAATCGAACAAAGTGAAATAAAAAACTTTTTGTGTTGACAGACAAAACCGGCCTATGAGGCAGGTGCAACAAGCTAGCCTTCAAACTGCAATCTCTGTTTTACTGCTTTAAAAAATCCCTATACTTAGAGAGAAAGAAAAGCTCCCTGATCACAATTTTCTTTTTGAAAAGAGTTTAGTGTCTTAAAGTAGGCCTTAATTACTCATCTGTTCTTATTTTATACAAGCCCTGCTCAGGGTCCATTTTACTTTGGATTGAGTATTTTCTGAGCTGTAAAATGCTCTCAGAATCCTTAGTCATTTAAGTTCTGCCCTGAAGGTAGATTTTATCATAAAGCTATCTTTAATTCCTTTTCCCGTAAGCCATCACCCACGTATTTTTGAAAGTTCATCAATATAAATGTTTGTGTCTGTTTTATTTGTTTATCATGTTTAGAAGGGGGAAAAGATTGATTACAAGGGTCATAAAAGTAATGATGCATTTAAGGAAAGCATGTATTTTATAGATAAAATAAACTTTAAAAAATAACTTGAAGCTGGTACCCAAATTAATGGAATGAAATGACCTTCAGCAAGTAATTTCTTTATTTTCAGGTCATTTGAGCCCTTTGCCTGTTTTTATTTATTTATCTATCTATCTATCTATCTATTTATTTTTGCGGTACGCGGGCCTCTCACTGCTGTGGCCTCTCCCGTTGCGGAGCACAGGCTCCGGATGCGCAGGCTCAGCGGCCATGGCCCACGGGCCCAGCCGCTCCGCGGCATGTGGGATCCTCCCGGACCGGGGCACGAACCTGTGTCCCCTGCATCGGCAGGCAGACTCTCAACCACTGTGCCACCAGGGAAGCCCTATTTATTTATTTTTAATTTGATTTTTTATTTTGGTTTGGATGATTTTAGTTACTCTGGGTGCTCTATAAAACTAAACATTTCTTATGAGCCTAGTAAAACTCTAAGTTTTATCATAGTTATTATATTTTAACTGTATATAATCCAAAGGACTTGTTGCTATGGATAAACGCTTGAACATTTTCTTCATGGAAAATATATTTATTGAGTACCCAAAATAGGCTGGGCTGTGTTCTGGGCACCAAATTTCCTGCTTTCATGTAGGTTACATGATTTCATGTAGGTTACATGATTTCACTTAGATTTCAGTTTGGGAAAGCCAATAATAAGTGAATAGAACTGGTTTTAGTTGAAATCCAGCTTGGAAAATGGAAAGAAGTCCAGGACTTTCAAATACAGGGAATTTAACATGGGAAGATTGTTGCATTGCTGCTGGAAGAGCTGGGAAGTCAAACAGGATGCCAAGGAAACCCAAAGATTAGCAACAGTAAGAAACTGTTATTACCCCTAGGCCTGGATGGACAATGTGAGGATGCAGAGTTTCCACTGCGGGAAGCTGAGGCCCTCCAGGGTGCTGCCCTTCAGTCTTCTGCCAGTGCTTGCCATTGACCAACCCTGAAGCTAGAGGGCAAGAGAGCCCAAGAAATAGAGGAGGCTGTGGGAGTATCCAGTTGAGGGATGGTAGCTTCCATGTAAGGTTTAGGATATAGTTTGTGAATAGCCCAATCAAGAATTACTAATTTACTACTTGCGGAGTGCAAGGGAAAGAGGAGAGACCGAGTTGACATGTAGGTTTGGGCCTGATTCCTAGGTTTTGGTGGATGGAGTTGCCATTCACTTAGATGGTGAAGCCTGGCAGAGGGAGCAGCTGTGGGGCAGAAAATCATGAGTTCTGCTTTAGACGTGTTAAATTTGAGATGCTCCTTAGACTCACCAGTGAAGGTGTTGAGCAGGCAGTTGGATATATGCGTTTGCAGCTCATGAGAGAAGTCAGAGACATCAACATAGGGAGGTTGTTTATCAGCCGTGGAACTGAGATTGACCATCTGAGGAGACAGACGGGAGAAAAGGAGGCTGAGGGGCAAACCCCCCTGTAATTCAATAATTAGAAGTTGGGGCGGGGGTGGCAGTGATGGTGAGGTGGTCAGTAAAGGGCAGTTTTGCTCTAGAAGCCCAGGGAAGAGAGTGTTCGAAGGAGGCAGGGCATTCAACCAGTCACATGCCACTGAGACGAGGACCACGAATTGATTATGGCGGATGGCCAGGGAAGGGCCTTTCCGATCATTACAGGGCCTGGTTTAGTGGAGTGATGACAGAGGAAGCCCAACTGAAATGAGTTGAGGAGAGAGAGTGAAGAAGTAGAAAGAGTTATTTTGAACAAGTGTTTTGTGGAGTTTTGCAGTGAAAAGGAGTGTTCAGGATTTAGAGTGGCATTTGGCGTCTTAACTACTCACTGGAAGCTAAAGACAATGGGAGAATGCCTCCAAAATTCTGGGGAAAAATGATTTCCAACCTTGAATCCTATGTGGAAGCAAACCATCAATTATGTGTGAGGGTAGAATGAAGATAGTCGCAGACATGCCAGGACTGAGACTGTGCCTCTGAGTCACCCTGTCTCAGCCACCGAGGATATTCTCCACCAAAATGAGGTCATAGACCCAAAAAGAAGACATGAGATCCAGGATACACTGGAAACATCATAGAAATAGACAAAAGAAAGTCCTGGGACACTTATGCAGCAGTTTTTGAGAGTAACCACAGCTGACTGGAACAGGAAGATAGAGTCGAGGAGACAGAGAGATACTACTTGGCTCTGTAGAGGGTGGGAGAGAAGACTAGAATGGGTCCACAATCTTGTATGAAAGACCAAATGAACTACACAGAGAACTATGTGGGAAACAAAATTGAGGCATTTTTGCAGATAAATTTGAATATTTAGGAAGGATTAGAGATAGAGACATTGAAGTAAATGAAAAACAAGACAATTTTGTAGTTAAGAAAAACACAAAATTGCCCAAGAAATGAAGTGTAATATAATCATAATACATCTAATATTGCTCAGCAGTGAACACTGATGATCAACTTAAAATATTGTGAAATAACTATGCTGGGAAAATTTGGAAAGGAAAATGGGATAGTGGAGCAAAGAGCTCAATCCTCATTTACCAAGAAGAGAATTAATAGTTGTTGCCTAACACTGGTAAAGCAGACACAGTTTAATGTTATTATTTAGAAACAGGGAGGTCAGTATTATAATGTAGCCCAAAGAATTGGAAGTTGTTGCCCTGTGGTGTAAGACTAGGAAGTGGGACCACCAGGGCTATGTTTTGTTTTAAGCCTTTACCATTTTCATGTGTATCTTCTTTTTAATAAAAATAATAATTCTTACTTCTCTCCTTAAATGTCTTTAAAAAATGTAAAGAATTATTGAGAAGAGATATTATTTATGCACTATTTGGTTGACACTTCTCTTTTAATACTTATTACATTTTTACCTCTTTTAATTCTTTCTTGTGGATTTGTTTTATTTTCCACATGAGACCAGGAGTTCTCAAAATTTTGTTTTCCTGAATTGTTACTCACAACAGTGGAAAATAACTCTTTTGTGCTAGTAGGTTGTTTAAAAATGGAGACTCTTAGTTGTTTTATTTCTGTGGCATTTAGTAGGCACTCAAAATTGATTTTTTATTGAGTTTAATTGATTGATGAATTGTTTTAAGTTGGTTTTAGGATCTAGAGTAAAAAATTCCCTTATAATTAGATGCCCTAATTTTCACTAAACAAGGAGATGCCCTAATTTTCACTAAACAAGCTTTAGAATTTAATTGATTGATGAATTGTTTTAAGTTGGTTTTAGGATCTAGAGTAAAAAATTCCCTTATAATTAGATGCCCTAATTTTCACTAAACAAGGAGATGGATGATATGTTTTAGACTCTTTGGCCCTTTCTTTATTAATCTTGTCTAAGACAAAGGCCAACTGAACAAACTATTTCATTTCACAGGTGAATTGATTTAGTGGTCAGAGGTGTATTTGGTAGCTAAACTTCTTGGGGCCTATGAAAGTGCAGGGTGAGTCGTGGGATGATTGTTTTATAGTATAAGTAGTTGATTGATAATACCTGCCCTCAACTTCTCCAGGAAAAAGTAGTATTTTTCATGCTTTGTATTGTCAGACTCTAGCGCTTTAATGACAAATTTGTTTGAGTGCCTGAACAGATCTAATGCTCCTTCCGGAAGGTAGTTTGGTACTACTGGCAAGTGTGTTCATAGCTGTCCATGAGGACAAGGATGTGTTAGTCTAAATAACATTCATATTGTCCAGGCAATCTGTGGGTGGGTCTTACCATTTGGTGAAGAGTTGCACCCTTGGAAATTGTATATTTATTCATTTGCTATATAAACATTTGAGTCCTTTTTATATGCTTGGCACTGTGCTGGGTTCTGGGGTTATGGAGTAAGAAGCCAAACATGCTCACATCTATTAAAGAAAGACAAATAAACCATGTATAAGAAGCATGATAATAGAAGCATCACAAAGGATGCTTGAAGAACATTTCTATCCCAATGTAATAAATCTCTTGGAGTAGAATTTCAGGTTTCAGGTGACTCATAACTAGGTGGGAAAGATATTTCTGGTCAAGAGGAGGGCTACAAATCACAGTCCATTTTTGTTACCTAAAGCAAATTGATACTTTAATCAACAAGCCTCAAAGTACCTGAACTGCAGAAAAAGGCCATGGATATCAATCTTGAGAACTCTCTTTTGTGGCTTCACGCTAAACTTCTGTTCCTCCAGAAGAGACTCTCTCAGTTCTAATACTGGGTCAAGTCCAAGTTTTAGAAACCTCCATGTCTGTTCTGTAATACTTTACCTCTGTGTAGAAATGTCTTCACAGAATCAAAATTTTAACATTAGGTTTTTGACTTTTATCAAAGATAGGCTTGAAAAATACATAGAAGCTTCTGGGTCTTTGTAAAACTACATTTGAGGTCTAACCATTAACATTTTCCTTTTTTTTCCCCTAAAAATTATAAGTGACAAATTTATTCAGGTTTCAGATTCCCATTTAGCAGGACAGTACCCAGTCCCTTGTGAATGAGGAAGTGAATGAATTACTAAATATTGAGTATTCTATGTGCCAGAGTCTGTGTTAGGTGCTTGACACATTATCTTATTGATTCCTCTGATAACACACTTGTATGTTACAAAAGCTATTAATAAAATAAATCTCAAAATAATTATGCTTCTTTTTTTTTACCTTTCTGCAAGAAATATGACTGCTTCCTTGTGCTGAGTTCACAGGCACAACTATACACACTCTTCCAACACTTCCGTTCCCCTCCCCCCTCCATATGCATCTGTATGTACAAACACACACACACACACACACACACACACACACACACACACACATGGCTTTTCTTACTTGGCCTTATTTCCTTTTTGGAAATATATGGAGTATAAGTAATAAAGGACTAGAGAGATTCCAGTTGTACATTGCTGCCATGTACCTTTTATTCTGCTCTGTTTATTGTTTTAAGGGATTGGTTTAGGAACAACTTTTTGAACTTTTAAGGGACATATTTTCAATATGTATCATTGAAACATGCAAATATCTCTGAAACCAATACCAATTTGCACTGTTTTTAAATATGAAGGAAATGCTATTATTGGCCATGAGTGGTGTATGTGTTATTTGATCTTATTTCAACAATAACAGTGGTATCATACATGCCATTAGGTTGTATTTTTCAACCATTATTTGTTTCACTCTGCCCATCTCAGAAATAGAAACAATTAGGGTGATCATGAAATATGTAGATTCATTAAGTATAGCAATATCCAATAGGATTCCAAATTAAACTCAGTTAACATCTTTTTTCCCCCTTCATGTTCAAGTCTACTGAGCAGAGAAGCTGGGTTTTTCATGTGCTTTGAAGCTTTATAGTATTCTTTTTCCTTCTTGTCTGAACTCCTCTCCCTCAAATAGATTTCTTTCAGTTTTGTTTATCCAAATTTAGTTGCCTTAGTTCTAGAATTCTTAAAGTGCCTTAAGTGGAGCAGATGGCTTCCTAAATACAAGTCAAGTAAATTTCACTGTACCTGCAAAACAATAAATCTGCCATAGTCTGGAATAGTGGCACATTTCAGGTCGAAGATAGTTTGGATCCTGAGGTGCTTTTATGAAGCAACTTGGTTTTCTCACTAGGTAGACCCTTTCATCTTCTGAAAATAAACAACGGTCCCAACATACCTTAGTAAACCTCCAGTGAATTCACAAGGGACGTTTTACAATGCAAAGCTGAGAAAATAAAAACAGAAGATTTTAGAGCATCTTTCCCTGCAATCTGCAAGGCAGTTTCAGAGAACCACAAATCCGTATTAGTCGTCTTTTCAGAATTTTGGGGATTTGGGATTTGGAAGCAGCCTCAAATACTTTGGTCTTTATCTTCAATCACATTATGTGACAAGTTTCAAAAGGCAAGCAATGTTATTTGTCTTGAAAAATACTGCCCTGCATATTGGGAGTGCGGGCAGGTAGGAGGGGATTTCAGACAAAAGGGTAGGCCTTTTCTGCTGGGGATTGATTTTGAAATTTGAAGTTCACAAATGCAAGCTTATGCCACAAAAGCTCCTTATGGTTTTAAAATGTTAACAATTTTCAGGGCTAAATAAGCCAATAAGGAAGACCTTCAAAAAGGTTTATCTTTGTCCAGTGTATCCCCCAGGAAAATCAAGATAACTGCTGTTCCTTTATTTTATTGGAGTCAAGCAACCATGTGAAAAGCTATGTATTCACCAAGTAAATATTGACCAGGTAATTACAGAGTAAATATTATGTTATGACACAATAAGCAGCAGATAGTTATTTCTGGCTTGTGAACTGCTATCTTCTGGTCCTGTCCTAACGTTGAAAATTAAATGGTGATTATGTTTCTAGTATCTTTCAATACGCTTTCCAAATATTGTACCTGATAGTGGAGTAGTATAGGTGGTAATGTCTTCTACGTTAACGTTATTTTATGTGTCAACCTAATTTGGTTCTCGCTGCAATTTTTTAATAATGATAACCAAAATAATACTCTTTATAATGTTTTATAATTTTGAAAGGACTTTCACACATACCCTCTATCAGTAGGCAGTAAATAGATTATTCTTCCAGACTAAAGTATCCTAGAATCCAGAAATATTACCAGAGTTGTTTAAGTTCGTGCTGTTGAACCTGCCAGATGGGGGCTGATGCATAATTTGCTGATTCCTTGGCCACTGTGGTTTCCATTTATTCATGTTCCAACAAATATGGATGGATCAAGCATTGTATGTCAGGCACTGTACTAGGCGGCTGAGGATCTGCTACAGCTACCAATGCAGTGTAGTTTATGAAGCCGAAGGAGAATTGGCAGGTTAGTGCCAACCTTACTGCAGGAATGTGGAGTTCAGGGCAAAGCACCTGGAATAGAATGGACTGTAGTGCGGGAGGGTTAGTTCACAATATGGTTTCTGTCCATTTGTCATTCTGATTGGCCCTGTGTCAATAGACTTATCAACCATAAAAGAGTAACCTCAGCCAAATAGAGTAAGAAGCCTGGAAGTCTGGAGTGCAGACTTCAGCAGTGCAATCAGGGAAGCAGAGTCCTTCTCGTTTCCAGTCCTACTATCTTTTCCAATGCTAGAAAATGCTTTGGGTCCACAGACCTATCTAATGCTAAGACCTGCCGCTTCCAGCCATTGCTAATAAAAATTACAGGTCAGGTTGCAGGAGACTGGGCTTTTTCAAACATGCAGGACTCAGCACTGTGAGGCCCTTAATGAAGCTAGACTGCGGGCTTCAGGCAGAAAGCCCCTCCTTTAGCAAAGTGGTATTTCCCTCTATCTCTGTTTGCAGACTGCTAGCTCTACACTGGTTCATCCCTCTCTTTTAGGACGTGGTCAGCAGATGCCAACTTTATGGAGAATTTCCCTGCATATCTTCTAACACTATTTTAGGTACTGCCCGCTCCGCATTCTGCATCCAGCAGGTGACTAGTGTGACCAAATGTCTTAGCAGTGCGTTCTAAAGGCTAGCAGCTTCCCCGTCCTCAGTGAGCTGATTTCATAATTGTCACTTTCATTTACCAGATTCTGTGTTATTTGGACCTGAGATGGCTGTGAATGACCCACATGTGACCAATGCCCTACAAAGAACCAGCTTCATATTCAAATAAAAAGAATAAAGCAAAAGAGACGGCACTGCTTCTGTTTTATCAGTCAGAACGGAGTTGCTGTAAGAGTTTCTAAGAAAGTAAGATTTAGGAGACAACAGGGGGTGAGAATGGGCCCTGAAAACCTAGTACCTGCCTCAGACATCCAGCATCTGAACCTTTCTTATGTTTCCAATGTTCCTTGGGGTTCCTCGTGGAACCAGAGCTCAATCCATCAGATCCACCCACCCACCCAAGACATTAAACTGAACTTTAGTGATGTGAAGAGATGAGGACAGTGCGGAAGCCATTCTGGTGAGGGTGGTGGTGACGTGTGCCCATTTCCCAGGGATTTCAGACAGAAGTAACAGTTCTTGCAAACAGCATCCAGGCCCAGCATTCTTGGTGTCTGTCATGTGAGCTGTTGTTACAGCTACCCGAGATGGTGGTGACTGCATCCTACTAGGATAGGTGCTACAGCACAGTTTGGGGGCATTGTTCTGGTTCCCTGGTTTCATTCTCTGGTCATTCTGGGCGTTCCGTGAAGTCCCCAACATCATTGAATGAACTCTGATTCTACTTGAATGAATCAGAATTATTTCAGCCATTTGCAGTGTAGCACCCTGACTGAGAAAAGGGTATAGTATAGCCTTGATGGCTGCTAGAATGTAAGAGGACCAAGGAAGGCAGGGAAGAGTAAAACATGACTCTTATTCCAAGGCCAGGCAACTACAAAAATGATAGTATAACTAAATTAAGTTCTAATAGGGAGTAACACGGAGCAGAGGTTCTCAAGTTGAGGGTGATTGTTGTGGGACATCCCAGTGGAAAATATCTAGCACATGGTGGTGAGAAGTGTCAAGAGCTTGTAAGACGAGTTAGAGTTAAGTATATAAGGAACCTGAGCTAGACCAGACTCAAAAAGTTAGCACTGGTTTACAAGGTGGATGAGAATAATAAAGTACACTTAGTTTAAATGATCTTCACTCTGGGTTTTTATTGAAATAGCAAATAAGCAGAGGATATATGAGATCAGGATACAGGTAAATAAATGAGTGGACCCAGGTCCCAGATGATTCCTCATTTCCTTTTGGAGGTGAGTCTTTAATTCAGTGGCCAATGGAGTCATCATGGAAAGAGAAATCTTCCAGGCCAGAGCAGTGTACTTAGTTTTTATGCTGTTGGGCTGGTGGAGGTCTCACGTCAGTGTGCTACGGGCTACCCAACACCATATAAAGGAATCCTGGCTGTGCTACAGTGATGTACTTTTGTGTTCTGCTTCCTGCTACATCTTTGGGCCTATAGCAGGTCTGACCCTGGTCTATCAGAGGAGTCTAAGCATTCTGTTTAGCTGAACTAAACAGATATCCTGATACTAGACGATAAGGCTGCGGTAATGGTAATCAGCTTAGAACCTTGTTGTGGCATTAAACATCTGTTAATTATGAAGAGCACAAGAGCCAGAGCAAAGAGCATCTTTATTAAGCTGGCAGGGTCTGTGAATATTGGACAGCAGAAAAGAGATAGTTGCAGTGACCTCAGGGCTTAACTGTTAGGGACCGTAGTTTTTCACTTGATTCACTAGTGGCATATCTAACGGTATTGCTAGAATTCGCTAAAGAGATAAATTGTGCGGCTAAATATAATGTCAGGTATAAAATATGAAAGAAGACAGCTAAGAGCATATTCTGAGTTGCCCAGTTGGGAGATGGGGTCAGCATACACATGGCAACAGTTCTGGTTGAAATGTCTAGAGTCAGTAAAGCTTCCTCCCTGCATATCTAATGATAGTTGTATGATTTCCAGAGATGTTTCTTGATTTAATCCCTGGAAAACTGCTTGCATCTTTCAGATCAGCAGAGCGAATTTGAATTAGGTTTCACATTTTGACAATGGTTATGGAAGAGCTTGGCTAACTATTTATAGTCTGGGTTCAGAGCTAGGCTGCATTTCCCAGCGTCCTTTGCAGTTAGGTGTGGCCATGTATGTAAGTGATGTGGGCCATTTCCAGTCCTGACCCAGGGAAACTCTCGTGCATGCACCTCTGTGCTCATGGAAGGAGCCTGGCCCCTAAATCACTACAGGGAGAAATGCTGCTTACTGACCAAGAACGTCTGTATTGGACCGTAGGTGAGAGATAAACTTCTCTTATGTTGAGCTGATGAGATGTTTGGGTTTCTGTGTTACCCCAACTCATGCAGACTGTTATAAAAATGTCAGCAATTTAAGGCTTTGTTTGTATTTACCTTAACTCTATGAAGTTCAACCACTGTTTAGTAAATCTAGAGCTCTAGTGACACATCTAATTAATCACCTCAAGTTCTTCTTGTCAGAACTGTTTACATTCTTCTGTGACTGTTGCATACCATTTCTCTGCAAAGTCTTTTATTTTACATCTTCAGGTCCTTTGGTTACTTGGGTTTAATTCTGGAGTGGAAGAGAGAAATGTGGGCTAGACTTTTAATTGGGCAAGTTAACCACCTATATAGTGCTTTTAAACTATGAGTTTATTCAGGGGATGTACTCAGAGTGAAAGGATAAACATCCAGAGGCTGGGCTGAGGCAGAGGCTGTCAGCACTATCTTTCCACACAGCTGTTATCAAACTGCATAGATCTGCCCTAAACTGATAACGTATCTGTATCGCAGATACTTCCTGAATATCTGACTGAACTCTGTGCTTCTTAAACTCAGTTTTAGAGAGCTAAAGATAGCAGTCTATAGATTCCACTAGACCAAAGACTGGCAAACTTTTTCTGAAAACAGCCAGAGAGTAAATATTTTAGATTTTGTGGGCCAAACAGTCTCTGTTGCAACTACTCAACTCTGCTCACCTCTTGAAAGCAGCTACAGACGATATGTAAACAAATGGGTATGGCTATGCTCCAAGAATTCCTTGCTAAAAATAGGTGGTGGGCCTTTGTTTGTGAACCCCTGCACTAGATGTCCAAATTTTATATCTGGATTAAGCCAAACCATCAAGGGGCATTTCTTTGGTCCCTCTGGAATCAGGTTTACTGAATTGTGCTTTTGTCTTACATACTCAGCTTGCCCTGAGGGGCAGGGTAATAAGCAATTGTCTGGACTGGATATCATGTTTCTTGATCATAGGGAGCTTAACTGTCACAGGATGCAGTGCCTCCTTTAAGGTGATCTGCTATTCTCCTAAAAGCAGTGACCCCCCTGAGTACCTGGAAGTTCCTATCTATGGACAAAGTAAATGTTAGATATGATTATCTCTTTGCTTTGGTGGCAGAGAAAGTCAAGGAGCTTCAGCCTTCCATCAGCCACATATGCCATCTGTGTACTGATGTCATCCTTGCCTTTATCTTGAGCATCTACCATTTGCAACATGATATGTGCTGGTTTACAGTGGAGGACAGGGTGGGTGCGGCCCCCGCCTTTATAGAGCACATGTTCTTTTCAGCTTTATTTTCCATTCTTTCTGGTTTAAACAAAATACTTAATTCTTTAAAAAAACATATTGGATTCTATATGTCTCTGTGAGGTACATGAAATCCTCATTTGGAGTGAGGGCAGGTATATATAGAGAAACAGACAAATGATCTGTTTTATATGCTATAGAGTAGAATAGACCTTGGTCTACTACTTCCTACTTGTGAAAGTTGTTTCCCTAGTTCCCTAGTGTTATAGACTCATTATGTCTTTATGTCGGCTCTTCTATAAACTGGGGGTCTGAGTCTCAAAATTTTATTATCCACATAAGGAATAGTAAGGTTATGGCATAACTCTTCTATTATTTACTAGTTAACTGTTCTATTCCACCTGAAGAAACTATTAAAACTCACATAAGGTATTGGAAGCGCTTGGTCAATAGGCCCAGTCTTTGGTTCTGAGCTCAGTAATTGTATGTGTGCTGAATTCTTGCTATGAGTTCCAGGACTTTAATGCTCATCTGGAACTTTTACCACAATAAATAAACAAACACAGGAGGCTATTGACAAGGAAGTTCCAGGCTTTGTCAACTTGGATTAAGGGTTCTGAATTTGGGCTATAAATGGGTTTTAGAGAATCCATGAACCATCTATATCATATGCAGACTTTCATATTGTAATGGGGTATAAATTATTTTCTGGAGAGAGAGTCCATTGTTTCCATGGGCAGTCTCAAGGACAGCAGGTTAAGATGGTCTAAATGGTTTACATCAGTGCTTTTTAAATGATCTATGCTGAAGTGCCAGTTTCTTCATTTTTAAAAACTTATAACTTAGGTAGATCACTAAAAAATATAATAAAATGGATTTGTAGAAAAATAAAATGCTGGGTGCTGTAGCAGTGTCAGATTACTATGTAAGTTTCTAAATGCTTCCTCCTAGTTTCTGTAACTGGATATTAATTGGATATCTACATTGATGGAAGAAAGAGTTAAGGGTTACTCTGAGAGTTCTAGTTTGGCAGCCGAATGACGATGACAAAGAAGCAAATTTGGGTAGCAAAATAATGAGTTTGGTTGGGACATACTAAGTTCAGAGTATTTGCATGACACTCATGTGGCTATTACCACGGATTCAGTAGTTTTTGTATATATGTTAGAAACTCAGGCTATAGATAGAGACACTGACCTGGAAGTCATCAGGAATGGTTGAAGCCATGGGAGCAGATGATTCTCCATTAGGAAATAGTATAAAGTGAGGAAAAAGAGGGTTAAAAGTGGTATTCAAGGAATACTGATATTTAAGGCATTCACATGGAGAAGAGACATTCAGAGAAGCAGGAAGACAAAGTTTGGAATATTATAGAAGTTAAAGAATAGAGTGTCCAGAAAAGAAATGTAAGATTCTACCTAGAGGTCCAGTGAGACATTCAAAAAGAGGTCACTGGGGCTTCCCTGGTGGCGCAGTGGTGAGAGTCCACCTGCCGATGCAGGGGACATGGATTCATGCCCCAGTCCGGGAAGATCCCACATGCCGCGGAGCGGCTGGGCCCGTGAGCCATGGCCGCTGGGCCTGCGCATCCGGAGCCTGTGCTCCGCAACGGGAGAGGCCACAACAGAGAGAGGCCCGCGTACCGCAAAAAAAAAAAAAGAGGTCACTGGATTTGGATATTGATACATGGATAGCAGTTTCTGAGAGTTGTTGGGGGCAAGGAAGAAGCCAATTTCAGAAATTTGAGGAGTAAATGGGAGGTGAGCAAATGGGGTTGGGATAAAGAAAACCACTTTTTAAGAAAGTTGAGTAAAAAATGTTTTTCTACAATGTAGGTAAAAATATGATATTTTTCATGAGGAGAGGCAAAGTTAGACAAAGAAGAAGCAAGTAGATGAGAAGACAAGAGAAAGAGCAGCATCAGATAGCTTGGTGGCAAGAGGGGAGGATGAGAACCACGGGGCCCAGGTCAGCCGTGGCAAGATGACATTGGTACCAGTTCTCTTTGCTGCTTTATGCATGGCCACATTCCTACCTGTTGATTTGCTGGTTGTTCTCTATATGGCTGTAAACTGGTTAGCTTGTATCTTATCATCTTCATATTTTTGCTGAAACCTAAAAATGAAATGAAGTATGGGAAGGCATTGTGGAGAGAGTTGCCTGATTGGACATTTGAATCATCTTAGCCCTGAGTCCTGCGTTATTTAGTCTCATCTGTTTTGCTCGTGACATGAATGTCTAACTCACTCTGAGCACTTGGTAAAATGGTTATTTTCAAAACTAAATTGACCCAGTATTATCATAGTTTAATATAGAAGCAGGTATAGTTTGGTTATGGTGAGATTTGGCAAGTTGGTCATGGTGAGAATACATGCTCTTTTGGTTTCAGATGACATAGTATAATTATCTTCTACGTGACTGATTTTTTGAGCACTTTTAATCCTTCATAATTTATTTTCACTGTCTAGAATTCCTGCAGAAAGAATGCTTCCTATTTAAGGTATCTTAACAGCAACTGGTACCCAGTTCAGTTCAATGTAGTCTCTATGAGATATATATATATTTTAATCATGTAGGCATTTATTTTATTTTACTTTTTTAACATTCAAAAATTCTTTTTTGTAATTTACCATGTTTTTTTTTTCATTGCCCAAACACCAGCTTTATTAAATCTTACTATTTTGCCTTACTTGTTTCAAATCTTTTTTTTGTTTTGTTTTTTTGCAGTAGGTGGGCCTTTCACTGTTGTGGCCTCTCCTGTTGCGGAGCACAGGCTCCGGACGCGCAGGCTCAGCGGCCATGGCTCATGGGCCCAGCCGCTCCGCGGCATGTGGGATCTTCCCGGACCGGGGCACGAACCTGTGTCCCCTGTATCGGCAGGCAGACTCTCAACCACTGCGCCACCAGGGAAGCCCTTTCTTTTTTTTTTTTAACATCTTATTGGAATATAATTGCTTTACAATGGTGTGTTAGTTTCTGCTGTATAACAAAGTGAATCAGGTATACATATACATATATCCCCATATCTCCTCTCTCTTGCATCTCCCTCCCTCCCACCCTCCTTATCCCACCCCTTTAGGTGGTCACAAAGCACTGAGCTGATCTCCCTGTGCTATGTGGCTGCTTCCCACTAGCTATCTATTTTACATTTGGTAGTATATATAAGTCCATGCCATTCTCTCACTTCGTCCCAGCTTGCCCTTCCCCCTCCCTGTGTCCTCAAGTCCATTCTCTATGTCTGCGTCTTTATTCCTGGCCTTCCCCTAGGTTCTTCATAACCATTTTTGTGTTTTTTTGTTTTTGTTTTAGATTCCATATATATGTGTTACCATATGGTATTTGTTTTTCTCTTTCTGACTTACTTCACTCTGTATGACAGACTCTAGGTCCATCCACCTCACTTCAAATAACTCTATTTTGTTCCTTTTTATGGCTGAGTAATATTCCATTGTATATATGTGCCACATCTTCTTTATCCATTCATCCGATGATGGACTCTTAGGTTGTTTCCATCTCTGGGCTATTGTAAAGAGAGCTGCAATGAACATTGTGCTACATGACTCTTTTTGAATTACGGTTTTCTCAGGGTATAGGCCCAGTAGTGGGATTGCCGGGTCGTAATGGTAGTTTTATTTTTAGTTTTTTTTTTTAGGGAACCTCCAACTGTTCTCCATAGTGGCTGTATCAATTTACATTCCCACCAACAGTGCAAGAGGGTTCCCTTTTCTCTACACCCTCTCCAGCATTTCTTGTTTGTAGATTTTTTTGATGATATGGCCATTCTGACCGGTATGAGGTGATACCTCATTGTAGTTTTGATTTGCATTTCTCTGATGATTAGTGATGTTGAGCATCCTTTCATGTGTTTGTTGGCAATCTGTATATCTTCTTTGGAGAAATGTCTATTTAGGTCTTCTGCCTATTTTTGGATTGGGTTGTTTGTTTCTTTGTTATTGAGCTGCATGAGCTGCTTGTAAATTTTGGAGATTAATCCTCTGTCAGTTGCTTCATTTGCAAATATTTTCTCCCATTCTGAGGGTTGTCTTTTCATGTTCTTTAGGATTTCCTTTGCTGTGCAAAAGCTGTTAAGTTTCATTAGGTCTCATTTGTTTATTTTTGTTTTTATTTCCATTTCTCTAGGCGGTAGGTCTCTATGAGATATTAAAAATAATCAATGTGAGGCCTGGGTAGAGGCTAATAGCAGAAGGATATAGTAGCCCATTGTTTCTAACCATTTGCCTCATTTTTGGTGTATCTGTTGACAGCATTCACAGATGAGGCCAAAGATGGAATGTGCTTGGAGCCTATGCTGCTTCTAGGCCCTGGCTGAAGCACAGTCTTTAAATCACACTTCCAAAGTACAATTACCAACAGTGAATTTATACATCATAAAGATGGGGGAAAGCAGAAAATGACTTTCAAAAGACACTCTTTAGAGACACAGTCTGTATTACTCCTAGGAAGCCTTCCTGCTTTAGGAATCTGCCACCCTTGATTTCACCTCATTGCCACTAGTTCCAGCTAAGCTCAAGTAAACAGACCTCCTTTTACTGTGACTATTCCTCAGAGAACCAAACTATTGCTTTATTATTATTTTTTGATGGGTGGGAGGCTGTAGGGCTATAGGGGTTTAGGGTAGACCTAATAAGACTGTTCTGTTTTCTCGTACTTCTAAACGCACTTGATTATAATCACAAAGGGAAAGACAGTGATGCCCTGTGTTGGTGTTGAAGAAAAACACTGACCAGACAGAAAGTCTTCCTCACAGCCAAACTGAGCTGTAATGACTGTGCTTTTTATTTCTTCCAGGAAAGAGTAACATAATTGGTCCCTGTAATACAGTAAACAATTTGTTCATTCTTTGCTCAGTAGAAGATGTTTATTTGGGAACTATGTCTCACAGAATAAACTGACTTTGGGATAAAGACTGGGAATAGACTCGTTTCTAAATAAATCTTAATAAATACATCAATAAAATGAACGTAGTAGGAAGAATACATAATACAATTAAGAATATTTTAAGTACCTTTACATATGATAATTTATAGGTGGTAATTACATCAGAACACATCTTGGGCTGATTTTCTCAAGGGCATCTATGTGAAAAACAAACATTTGTGAATTAGAATTTCTGTCATGGAGTGGAAACAAGAAGTAAGAACATGTTTTCAAATATGCAGTAAAAAGATCAACTGCTCCTCTAAAGACCTGACACTGACATTCATCTTAGTACATAAAAGAGAAAATACGCTGAGGATGGGAAATGCAGGAGCTATAACAACAGCTGGAGAGGTGACTGTTATTCCAACAGATGGCTTGTGTGTGAATTTGGCGGGAAAGTTATTCTCAGAATTAAGACAGCAGCATTAGTGTTGGGTTCTCTTATTTTAAAATGTCAACAGCTCTATGAATGCAGGAAAATTTGGGGGATTTTATTTTGCAGGAAGCCAATGTAGTAGCTGCAAAAGTAATATCACCAGAATGAAATGCATTAGGGAACGTGAGCAACACAGGTTGGTACTTTAGTCTGAGTAATTCAACCAGTCCTGAAAAGGGTAATATCCCATTTGAATGACAGGCAAAGGAATTCAAAAGGATAACAGTCATTGTTTTTGTCGTTGTTTGTCATTTTTTTATTAGTAGTAGTAAGCTAAGGCAGTTTTAAAAAACTTATTTCGAATATCATTTTATACAGTTGTAAATCTGGACTCATTCATTCCTTCGTGGATTTTAAACGATGTGTTCTGCGTGACTGACAAAAGTAACCTGTACTTTAACTAGTGAACCCCTTGTAAGGCATCCTTGCATATTAAGATGCAAAGATATATAAACAGAACTTGATAAAATTGCAAGAACTTGTATTTAAATTTAATTTTTTCTGCAAGTGCAGTTAGCATTATTTTTTTTCCACTGGTTTCTGACATACTATTTTTGAGGGAGAAAAAAATGTTTTTGCTACCATGGCAACAGTATCCTTCTCTTGCTTTCCATCACAAACCATAGTTTCTGAGCATAACTAGGAAAATTGAAATGTGGGGAGCTCAAAATGATAAGGTCAAGCATGGTAAGCATTCATCTAAATGGATATTTGTGTCATTGTTCTTGTGTTCACAGTAAGACTGCAACTTTCAAGGTCAACATATTCGTTCATAGTTTTCACAGCAGGACTCATAAAAGATTATTGCCACTTACTGGGCAACTACTCTTTTCACTAAATGTCTTATTAGCGTGATTTTTCAAAGACGATAGGAAATTAAAACACTCCATAGTACAGTTTATTTTATGGTGTTGAGGAAATGTAATACAAAGAAAGGGCACACATTCTAGTGAATTTTAGAAAAGAAATGATCTGCTACTTGACCCAGAGTATGTGCTGGGGGAGGGAGAATTACAAAGGCTTAGAGAGAAGCTGATGGAGCTCATTCTATTATTTGTTTCAGGGGTGATTCTGAAATGATGCTTCTCTCTGTGATGCCCTTGCAATAATGATATTCTTTTTATTTTCCTTGATCTTTCACAGCTTGTGGATATTTCAGCCTGCAAGGTAAATATGTTTTTGCTCCGTGGCCAGCTTTAAAAATCCTCTCTGGCTCTGCTATTACACCAGATAAAAACAACAGAGCCTTTGTTGCCCTTTGGCCGTGATTCACACGTCCTCTCTCTTCAGCTTTTCCTTAATCTCTGTCTATATTGACTTGAGATCTGGAACGTCTTTGCCTAATCCTGTTTGGATGGCCAATCAGATTCCAAACTGACTAGCCAGCTCTGACATGGTACTTGTCTCAAGTAACTGCATTTGGAAGACAGGTACTGCTGGAGATATTGGGGATATTGCAGTGTCCTCTCCTAGCCTTTGGGACAGCACCCTGCACGGGTCTTCTGGGCTCTCTGACTCCTGCTTATCCCTGGGAGGTTGGAGAAATGTCCTTATAGGTCACAGAGTGACCTGGACCTCATAGAAGATTTGCTTTTCTAGACAGATGGCTGTATATTTTTCTGCTTTGTCAAGGACACATCTTACTACATGTGGCAGATTCAAGGCTGCTTCACAGACAGAACTGATGAACCAGGAGTAATAAACTGGAGTTTACTTTCTTGTTCTTCATTATACTCAGGGTTCAAAATAATCATTGTTTCACTTTAGTATGATTACATGTCCAGGGAGATGTTTGTTGTTCTTAACTATTGAATTGATTCTCTGTGTCAGAATTAAAGGAGTGCAGGTCCTTGGTCTGAGAATTTTGGTTGTATGGCAGCAGGAATTGGCTCTTTATATGTCTGCTTTAATGGGCCTAATCAGATCCACAGGAGAGGCTTTGTAGTGTCAAAATGCCCTCAGCTTTGGGTCATGCCAAAGCTTTAATGGCCACCTCTGTCGCTTACTAGGTATATATTACTTTGGATAAATTATTATTATTATTTAAAAATATTTATTTATTTATTTATTTGGCTTCGCCGGGTCTTAGTTGCGGCATGAGGGATCTTATTTGCTATGTGCGGGATCTTCAGTTGTGGCATGCGAACACTTAGTTGCGGCATGTGGGATCTAGTTCCCTGATCAGGGATGGAGCCCGAGCCCCCTGCACTGGGAGCTCTGGGTCTTAGCCACTGGACCACCAGGGAAGTCCCCTGGATAAATTATTAAACTCCTCTAAAATGGAGGTAGAACGCTTATGCTGGTCTAATCTGAGATGCAAGTGACATAAATGTACTAGAGCTGTATGTAGCATAGAGGACATACTCATTACATTGCTTTCCTCTCTCTAATAGGACCGAATGGGGTTGAATGGAGCTGCAGAGTAATTGCGTGTTGATATGCTTTTTCTCTTCCTATTGGAGTATCCTTCATTCAACAAATTTTATCTAAGACTGAGCCTTGCACGTGGAGGATGTACAAGTATTATTGGTTTGATTTTTTAAAATGGAATGAAATTGATTCTTAATTTTTACATCAAAATTACTTAGGCAGCTGTGGAACTTAAAAAAGAAATGGATGGGTGGGGACCTTGAATTCCTCTTCCATTGGCCTAATAACTCTTGAGGCAGAATAGGGCATGTCTGAGGATGTGAAATGGCTGGCCTATGGCACAGCCAATCCATTCCTTTCAGTCTTCTAAGAATTGAGGTGAGTTGCAGCTAGATCGATTTGGCTGTGGCGATTGGTATCGATTGTGCAGATGGGCAAAAAGAATGGATTTGCCATGTCACAGAATAGTTCATTTGCCTCTGTCAGATACTGTAGTAGTCTAGGAAGAATTGCACACTGGTGAGGGTCAGGACACGAGGCCGCTTTTCCTGGTCCTTTCTTATCTTCCTCTTGCCCTGGGTGACCACCAACTAGACTGCTGCATGTAGAGGCTCCCATGGAGCAGTTGAACATATTCCTGGAGTCATCTTCTCTCTAAGATTACTTCCTATACACACTACTATATATAAGATAGATAACTAATAATAACCTACTGTATAGCACAAGGAATTCTACTCAATACTCTGTAATGACCTATATGGGAAAAGAATCTAAAAAAGAGTGGAGATAATATATATATCTCCATGTCCCCTGCTTCTTGTTTGTAGAAGAGCTGACATCTGCCAGGCCTCCCTGAGTCACAAAAGAGCAGGCTCAAGCAGTTAATGATTTGGACAATAGAATCACAGACTCTTTCAGTGTCCAATGCACTTTCCTGAGTTGTTTTACAGATACTATAACTGCCACCAGAGGGGAAAAGCTAACTGCATGATGACCAGACTGTAGCCATGACATAAGCTGCTCCATCTTGAGCAGTACTGAAACTACGGCTAGCATGATTCCAAGAACTGGCCTCAAAAGAATGGGATTAACACTATTGCTCATAATAATCTATATCTTTGTGGGCATCCTAATAATTGTAGCTTGTTCTGCGCATATATGTAAGTGGGCAACTCAAATTGTCAGCAAAGAGAGGCTACAGATCTATGTTTGACATCTTCCACTTTAAGACTACGGTGCCCTATGTCAGCATGAAGAATTTACAGAAGATGGACCTTTGCCCACAATCCCATAGAAATGGAATGATGTCTGACAGTGGGGATTCATAAGTGGCTCTTTGCAGGAAACAGCCATCTGCAGGAGGCCCTTTGTCTTGTCACTTTAGCAAAGCTATATTTTAACTAGCCTCTGGCCGAAGCACACCTTTCGCATCTTTCCATCACACAATGCCTCGCCTAACCTGTTGATTCTTTCCTTAGATTAAAGAAGTAGAAATGAAGAATAACTAACAGATGACTAGATCATTTCTCCAGCTTCCCCTTCAGTAACCTTGTGAACAAGATAGCATCTAAAGAAAGATCACAGGGTGTTAACAAGTCTGCATGCAATGGGAGATGGTGATGAATCTGGCCCCCTACCTCAATGATTAACTGAGATCACTTCCCCTTTTTCCCTTTAAAAACTTTCGAGGCCAAGGAGAATCTTCACAGTTGGTTCTGGGACACAAGTCTGCCTTCTCCCCAGGTTGCCAGTCTCCCGAATAAAGCAACCTTTCTGACTATTACCTTATTTAAATTGTTTTCCTGTTAGGTGATTCCTGTTCATTTATTTCACCCTCACTAGCTACACATCACAAGGGAACAATAACTTTTTGCTTCACATAAGTAACTGAATCTTTTTCTTTTACTTTTGAGAAGAAAGGTTATTTTACTTTACATTATCTAGTTTTACTGTCTACAGGGACCAAGCAATTTGATCTCTGAATCAGCAGAATGAGCCCAGTTTTCTGTATCTAGGGAAATATTGGTTGGCATGAGCCATCTCACATGAGGGTATGACTGAGGCTCCAAAAGTAGGATACACTGGAATATGTGGCTTAATGGTATATTTGGTAAGAAAATATTGGACACATATGTTTACAAATATGCTAATTCTGTAATGGACCCAGGCAAAGAGCCTAATAACATTTTTTGAGGCTCTTTACTATGTTGTTCAATCCCTTGTTTCTTCTTTTTACTTTTAATTGTTTTATTGTGAGGTGTTTATATTTCAAGTCAGAGATTCTATCTGGAGTTAAGGCTTTGGATGAACTACATAATAATGATCAAAATGTGAAGGCTTATCATAGTTTTACGATCAAGACTTCAATAGCTAATTAGAGACCATCCAATTCTTTAAGATTATTATCCTCAATGTCTTGTGTTTGATGAGATACCAGGTGATTTCAAGCAAGAATCTAGAACCTTCTAAATTTCCTACTGTACTCACAGACCTGGCAAGAGCAACAGTCACAAGGCAGGTAAGGATAAGTTTCATGGTTGTCAAGACCTACGGAAGAAAACAGAATAAAAAGCATCAGGTCTTATAATAAAATTTGATTCATGAAAAAAAAAATCCTTGATTTTCCAACAGAGGAGTATATTATGATAAAAGTAGTTTCATTTGAGAAGTAGTATTTTTATTCGTTTAGTGTTTAATTTTGCTATTGATTATAAATATTTATCATTCAAATTATCTTGCTTAGTGCTTATATGAGATAAGAAATACCAATATCTTACTATACTTACTATATATATACTATATATATACTATATACTATATACTATATACTATATACTATACTTACTATACAAAGCATTTGATCCTGGAAGTGGTAATAGGGTTTTGTCAGAGGAATAGAGAAGCATCAATATTTAAATACTACTGACTTTTAAAATACTACAATTAAAAAATTTTAAAAATCCTCTTAGATCATCAGACTTGCTAAAATTGATAATAAACTAAAATTCACTAGGAAATGACATTTAATTTTACCTGAAATTTTTTGGAAATGTCTTTCTCCTTTAAGTCTTTTTAAAATCATCCTGCTCTTTCAGAGTCTCCATGAAAAACACTGTTGGTGAATTATGTAGAAACTATTAAAAAAAAAAAAAAGCAACCTTTCTGCTCCTACAAGCACTTGTCTCTTGAGTATTGGCTTTTGAGCTGTGAGCAGCTAAACCTGGGTTTGGTAATACTTGGGGGTACTACCATGTAAGTTTGAACGTTTGACGTTTTCTTTTACTTCCCTCTTTCCTTTGCTATCTTCTTTTCATTCTCCACCTCCCCCTGCCGCCCCATTCCCATTCTAATCCTGCACCAACTTCATGTCTTACTTAGGACCATATCTCAAATTCTTCCCAGGCTTTTCTGTAGCCTATGCCAACCTTCTTGTCTGTTCTGGAAAATACTTATTTTACTTGCAGTCCTGCTGGATACTGCTGCCTGTTTTCTCTTTTTAAATGCTACTTTGATTATTTCATTCTCTGACTTAGAATCTTCTCCAGCTCTGTACATTCCAGCCTGTTATAGCACCTTTAAGAAACTCTCCCACTTGGGTGACTGATAAAGATGAGCATTTACCTTCTGTACCTTCTTGGCAGGCTTGGTGTGACAGAGATAGAAAGCAGTCCAACAAAATGCATGTTCCTCCTTTAAAGCCTGGAGTTTTCACTGAGAAGTGACAGCTGAGGCAGGGGCTACATTTTCCATGTCTGCTTAAATCCAGGTTTGGTCATCATCTAATACTTACCAAAAGAGTGTGAGCAAAAGTGGTGTGTTTGTTCTAGGCAAGGTGCTTGAGAAGTGGGTGTATCTTCCCTAGACTCTTTCTGTCCTTCTGTTGACTGGATGAGAAGACTCTGAGGCCTTGGGGGACAGTGGGACTCCAAGATGGAATGACCCTAGTAACCTGAATCACATATGGAGGAAAGACAGCAGACAGGAATATCTGCACTGAACTGTTACACGATCAGGAAGTAAATGTGATGGTTTTATACCACTGAAATTTTGGGGATTACACCATGCCTTTACCTCTGTCTTTCTATCTTCCTAGAAAACCCTGTTCATACCTCTCTATGATCATACCTCTCTATAATCTCAGTTTTACCACATTTATAGATTAAATTCAAGCTTCACTGCTATTAAGCCTTTCTTAATGATCCCAAACCAATTCGTTCTCCTATATCTGAATTTCTTCATTGCTTGTTTTCCACATTGCTACTTCGTTCTTCTATAGTAATTATCTTTTTCTTTCTTCCTACAACAATTATATAAATAAAGTCTACTATGTTCCTATTGCTCGTAGAGCCCAAGTTGGAAAATGTATATGTCCTGTTTCCTCAAATTTAGCATGAAGGCAATGAATATGTCTTCTACATTACTGTTCTCTTCAAAGTGCCTGGTGAGCAGGGTATTATTATTTGATACTGTTTTAGTTTTGTTTCTCAGAGTTGGGATTTTGTTTTTGAGAATAAATATGCTAATTTAATTAAGCACATTGCACATCTTTTTTTTTTTTTTTTTTTTTTTTTTTGTGGTACGCGGGCCTCTCACTGCTGTGGCCCCTCCCGTTGCAGAGCACAGGCTGCGGACGCACAGGCTCAGAGGCCATGGCTCACGGGCCCAGCTGCTCCGTGGCGTGTGGGATCCTCCCGGACCGGGGCACGAACCCGTGTCCCCTGCATCGGCAGGCGGACTCCCAACCACTGCACCACCAGGGAAGCCCTGCACATCTTAATAAGAGTCTGCAGTGACTCTAAGACTGTGGTGTCCAGAATCAGTGGAGGTGCTACCTCTCAGATTCAAGAGAAAGGTTTGTTTAGACCACCTCTGTGGAGCAGGCTGGGTAAATTCCCAGAATTCCATCTCCTGGTTGGACTTCTAGGTGGATTTTATTTACTTAAAACCTAAATGGCTAGGAAACAATGAACATATGGCACTTCCCATCCTCACTAAAAAGATTCCACTTTTTAATAACAGAAGATCCATATTTTCCCCCCTTAGCTGGAGATAGGGCTTACAGCGTGAATAGAAAAGTTGAGCTCGTCTAACTTACACTTCTGAAATAGCAACTTATTTCCCAACTATTATTAAAAATAAAGTAGGAGAAAAGAAACTTGAGACTATTGAAGACTAATGCGTGCTATGTTTCTAGTTTTATGATATTTGGACACCAATGCCCTCACATCAAAATGACTCACATTTTCTCTTATCTTTAATAATATCACTATTTCTTTCTTTTTCCTTTTAATAGATTTCTGTATTTTTACTTTTGTTGTTGGCTGACATTGAAGAATAATTTATTTTTCTTAAAAGGAACAGTCTGAACTTTTGCTGCATAAAAATGCTAAGTGTGTTAGGGAAAAAATGCTGTAATTTAATAATGCAGAGGCTGTGCCATGTAAGACTGAACAATGGTCTAGTTTGAATCTGGATAAACTACCTCTCCAGGTAGAGCATTCTTTACTACAGAAATGTCAGAAAGATATATTTACCATAAAATTGACTAATGGAGAAAGTGGAATATAAAATAAACAGCCTCCGTGTAGCCGTATTGGTGTAAAATTCTAATACAAACGGTCAAAAAGGAGACAAGCTTGATAGATGGTTGGAGCATTAGTCAAAAGTAAACTTTAATTCCTCATATTTTCTTTTTAATCAGGATAATGGCAGCATTGTGGATTGGAGGAAAGTCATTTTGTAGTGGTATGACCAAAAGAGTTTGCAATAGTATAATAATCTAATAAGGAATAAGATGGAAGGATCTTTGAAAAGACAGCTAGCTTCATGCCTAAGAATTAGATGCATTCTAAAATGAATTGTATCTATGATGCAATGAGGTGTTCCAAACAAAAATGGGAAAATTAAATTGGAGGAGGAGGGCATTTTTTTTTTCCTGAAATATGCCAGACTCAATTTAGTTTATGGCATGGTCTAATCAGAACAGTAAAATTCTCAAAATATTGTTTATACAGAATTTATCTGGGCTGGAGCCATATTGAATAAAATTGTTTTCTTTTTAACTTGTATAAACTAAAAATTAGCCAATTAAATTTTTGGAAATAAATGACAAAACAGAGAAAAATTGCTACTGAGTTTAAGAAACAGAATGCCATTAAGTATCACCATCAAATTATAAACTCCTAGAAAAAGCACAGGTATAGCAAGGACTGGGTTGCTGCTAGTAAGATCTGAAGCATCGTTGTAATTCAGTGGAAAGTTATTGTCTCTTGATAGAAATCAGGCTGATGTCCCTAACTGGTACTTGTATCAATGAACCAATCTGATGTGCTCTGTAGGAAGAGTAACAGTTATTCATATTCAAAGCAGTGTGTTGAAAATATAGCTTTATCTCTTTGTATGCTTTCTGTAACTTTTTACTAAGTGGATACATTTGCTTCATCTTCTAATTTTTACAACCTAATTACTATATAAGGCACCAAAAGAGCTCAGAATAGAAGATTCAGTCAACTGTAATTTTCTTGCTTAAACTGATCTCCAGTACCATAAGGGTGGGGCCACCATTCATTCCTGATCAGTTACTGTCCTTACAGTTGAAATTTGCATTTTGTGCTTGGGAATTCTCCAAAGCCTCTTTTTCCTTTAAAAATTACATATCTTCAAATATTAGTGCTCTAGCCCTTGGATCATGGGTATAATATGACCCCTGGGATCTCAGTTAATGTGAGAAGAGCCAGTCTTGAAAACCTCAGGAATCCTATGCAACCTGAACGTAAAGTTATTCCAAGAGTTAACTGTCACTAAAATATTCAACAACAAATACTTATTATCTGGATGAGGTTTTTCAAACACTTGTTTTTTTTCCAACCGAATTCTGTATCAGGCAGGGTTTAACTACAGAAGCAGAATCTATATCTATATCATCTGTATCTATCTATACCTATGTCTATATGTATCTGTATGATGTATATAAACACTGTCTATGTGTATGGATATGTATTTAAAAATTTGTTTTTGTTTTTGTTACAGGGAACTGGCTTATGAATTCGTGGATCTGGTGAAACAGATCTCTATAAGGCTGTTGTCTTTACCTCTGATGCTGGGGTTTGACATCCACAGGCTGGGCAGCTAGGAAGGGAAGGTCACAGCAGGCTGGACCCCAGAGGATGAACTCAAACCGTGTTTGTTCCTGTTGCCTCTGACTTCACTGGTAAGTGTGTCCTGCAGAAGCTGGGGCCCTTCATCAGAGAGTTAAACCCAGGCACCTGGCCTAGGAGTTAAAGAAGCTGAAGGAGGACCCAGGTAGATAATCAGTTGTGGGCCCGGATGTTGCTGCATGTCAACAAGGTGAGTCAGCAGACTGGCAACAATGTGTGTCAGTAGCAAAATGGCTGCATAACTCCCGCTCTTCCTTTGTTCACCCAAACAGCTCAACTGGAGAACAAGTAAGTCCCTTCATAAGGAACTGAAAGAACAGAATGAAGAAACTGTTCCTAGAACAGACAAGGAGGAATGCGAGGTTCTTAATATAAAGGAACGTAACGGTGTGTG
This sequence comes from Phocoena phocoena, assembly GCF_963924675.1. NCBI lineage: Eukaryota > Metazoa > Chordata > Mammalia > Artiodactyla > Phocoenidae > Phocoena > Phocoena phocoena. Next base: position 54,031,706 of record NC_089230.1, read on the forward strand.
GTTTATGTTTTTAACATAACATTTACTGACATATCACGATGGTGTACTTAGTATTCAGCTCACATCTCTTGCATAGCTTACGTGGCACGTTCCCCTTCATTTAGAGAATGCATTTTTGCTCATTATTGTTATACCTGTTGTTCTCCTTTGAATCTGACCTCGACATTTCATCAGTGGCTAAAGCATGTGAATTCTAGCACATTCCTACGTCCTTTGGATGAGTGGAGGATGAAATATTTGACAAAAATTACAACTCAGTAGTGGAAATAGATTAACCACTAATGAAAAATTTTCACAGTTGCCTTTTGTAATATGACTTAAATTTAGTGGCTAGTATTCAGAGAAAAAAAGGAAGCAAATGGAATTATGAAAAGTGGATGGAATTGATTTTTTTAAGTATAAGGAATTGTGAGGAAAGACACAGCCATACTGATGTAAATGCAGCTTCCAGTAAACCTCATTTCTCTTCGCCATAATTATGAAAATCCTCTTGAGCATTTCAGTCTTTTGTGAGCTGCTTTGCTGTTTTTCACAGCAGAGACAATTTCAGTTATCTTAGAAATCTGGAGCTGCCTGCAGCCTGATGCCCAGAAGACTTGGCTGGTACTGTGCTCGGGGTCAACTGTTGCTTAAACTACTTTTAGAGTCTATTCAACATGACAAGCAGATCAATCTTTTCAATTCAGAACTGATGAAATTCTACACTTTAGAAAGCATTGCCTAGAGAGTATGAATTCAGTAGATGTTTTTGAGGACCATTTGGCGTTTCTTTTGGCTATTTTACTAGGGCTTCTCTAAATGCAGAACGCTAAGCCCATTTGGACCTTTTAAACAGGCTTAGTTCTCTCAATATATACTTATTGTTCCAGACTAGAAGGAATTAATCTTAGAACATCATCTTGTAGTATAACTAAGTATTGGTACTGAGTTTTTAAGTAGTTTCTGTAAAATAAAGAAATTACATCATGGTTGTATTGATACTTTTTTTTTTTTTTTTTTTTTGCGGTACGTGGGCCTCTCACTGTTGTGGCCTCTCCCGTTGCGGAGCACAGGCTCAGGACACGCAGGCTCAGCGGCCATGGCTCACGGGCCCAGCCGCTCTGCGGCATGTGGGATCTTCCTGGACCAGGGCACGAACCCGTGTCCCCTGCATCGGCAGGCGGACTCTCAACCACTGCGCCACCAGGGAAGCCCGAAACATTTTTTTAAACTTAAAAATCACATGCTGAGGTGTGCATAAATGAAAATGTTAGGGTAAAATGTACTATTTCTAGGCTATCACAAGAAGGATGGAAACACGCTATTTACCATTTAGACTTACATTACAATCAAAATGCTTTCATACTTGAATTGCAGCTAATTATACCCCAAAATAGGTTGGTATAAGGGCAAATGTATCTTAGACAGACGGTAGAAGGCAAATAGGCAGCAGCTGGACAAATGACACCTGCAGTGTAATCAACCGTGATTGATATTATGTATAGTTAAAACAATGACTCATCCTACTTAACAAAAGAATTTGTGGAAATTTTTGAATTTTTTTGTTATACTTCCAGAAATTGTTTTTAATTGACTTTTTGATGGACTGACACAGAATAGCCTGGAAATTGGGCTATGATGCTGTGAAAAGGATGCCCCTGAGTCAGAGTAAGGAGATAGGCTTAGGTAGGCAGTAAAGGGCATTGACTTGCAGTGCTGGATGAAAGAATGGCCTTGGTGAAGAAACTTCCCTTTTCTATATTTAAAGGTAGCAGGATTATGTTGTTGGGAAATATAAAATATTCCAACAAGAATTCCTTGCTGAGGTGATTGGTGCCTTCCAGCAGCCCATGCTAAAGTAAAGCTGAGTCCCTACGTAGTTGCTCTATTTGTCCAAATACTAAGTCTGTGATTCTGGCATTGATATTTCAGGTAAGCAGTAGTTGAATAAAATGACTGTGAGATAAGCAAAGAAAGATGGAAAACACCTTTGGCTGGGCCACACATTGTGGGCACAGGAGTGAATTTAGGGATACACAGTTTGTAACTGGACTTGTTTTTTGAAACCTCGGGTTTTAACATCAGGTATCTTGATTGTGAAGCCCATCGAATATTTTAATGTTTTTGACAGAAGTGCTAGTGTTGTTTGCTCTGCATTGTATTTAATGTGTCATTAGGAAAGGTTTAAATTATGTGCCTGACATAACCATCCTGCCTGTGGAGAGATCAGCGATGCACTACAAACCTGGTTGATAGCAGGAGAGAATGCGCTGAACCATTTTTATACTCTGCATTTCGATTGGTTGATGATTTGGCTTCTCAGGATGCTGAGGCTGCAAAAGGAGTGAGGGGAACGAACCAGCCGCTAAATTTTGAAACAACGAGGAGGTCAGAGAAGCCGGGGTTATTATCATCTCTCAGGGAGCACATAAAGCGTTAAAATTTTTCGGTCTGTTTTTTGCGACAGAGATTTTGACAAGAACATAAAATAAAAACCTCACAAATTCATGCTGCTGACAACGATTATAACACGACCAGGGAATGGTATAAATGTCAACACTTCTTGAATCAATTTGAAGATTGTGATCTGGCAGACCTCCACAGACACTGCAAATGATGACAGTAGAATTTCTCCATTTATGATTGTAATACAGGAAGAGGTGAAGGGATTTCAATATCACACATGACAAAAAAGGATTTTAAACTCACCACCAAATTCTGAGGAGTAATAGATTTTCACAGAATTACAAGGCTTGTTTCTGAATCCTCTTGCAAAGTACGTAAAAGAAGGCCAGTAATTTCTACATCCTCATATAATAACATTTAGATTCAAATTAACCTCATGGTTTTCAGTGATTTAAACATACTTTACTAAATCTTTCTGTAGCAGCTACGTAAGTTATTCGAAATTTTTAGTTAGCCTCTCTTTACCAGCGGCTTTTTGTGGAGTCACTTTTAGCTAGAGAATAATGTCTTTTTGCAATATATGCACACCTTCTTTGGTTATTGCAACCAGATATACTCATTTTAACCATGTGATGGAATCACCAGATTAGTAGAAGTCAGCATTTTGGGTTCAATTTGTACCAAGGGGAAATTAAATACAACTTTAAAAAAGCATGAAAAAGCAGAGAGTGCACATTATCCTACATATCTACGTCTTAGAATTTCTTAAAAGGAAAGGAACATATTTAAACTACTCCTTCTTGATCCCAGAGTTTATTTGAAGCGTCCAAGGAGCCACTAGGTGTTGCTATAAGACAGCTTCCTATAGACAAGCCAGCAAACTGCTTCATGGTCTTAAAATTTCATCGGTCATTATAATTTCCTTAAAAGTGCTAAGATTAAATCTGAGGCTTAGAAAATTACCTTTAAATATTACCATGATCATCTATTAAAATATGTAGTGCACGCATACATACCCACCCCCTGAAATGCCTTGTAAATGAAAATCAAATATATGTAATACCAATGATTGTATTCATTTAGTACCGAAATAATCAGTTTAAGTGTGGCAAACACACTACCTTTTTCTGTTTACTTAAGCAGTCCCCAGCAGTTGATTTGGTTGACAGTTCTGAACTGAGGAATTGTTCTAGCATCAGGGAAATGGAACCTTTGTTTTAGCCCAGGCTTTTTACCTTATCATGCTGCTTCCTCAAAAGGACTTTTGGGTCTGGGTAGTATGATATCCATTTTCTCTCCCTCTCTCCCTCCCTTCCTCTCAGCGTATAATCCAGTAACCCATCAGGTATTCTGTGACATTCAGCACACACAAGAAATGAGTTTTCTGGGTTCATTACTGTTACTCCATAGTTGAAAACTACTCTATGTTCTAGCTTGGCAAATGTAGACTGATCATTACAAAAGCCTGGATGAGAATATTAGAAATGTTGCAATACAAAAATGGGGTGAACTAGAAGAACTTCAGGGAGGATACTAAATAATACCTGGATAAATAATTCTGCACAGGAATTTTTGTGGCTGTCCATTTTATAGGGCTCTATAGTTTTGTGAAGGAGAAAAGGACAAAAATGCTATTCTGGTAAACAGAACATGGATATAGCATAAGAAATGGTCAGCAACTGTCTCTTTGAGCCCAAATCATTCATGGTTTCTTATCTTTTAATTAATATGAGGGATATAAAATATTAAACTACAGTGAATTATAATTTTGCTTCCATTCCATTTTTTATAAAGGCCTTGGTAATTCTGTTTCCAAAAGACATAGTAAAAATCTTCTTGACGCCATTATTTTTTTTTTCTTTGCGGTACGCGGGCCTCTCACTGTTGTGGTCTCTCCTGTCGCAGAGCACAGGCTCCGGACGCGCAGGCTCAGCAGCCATGGCTCACGGGCCCAGCCGCTCTGCGGCATGTGGGATCCTCCCGGACCAGGGCACGAACCCGTGTCCCCTGCATCGGCAGGCGGACTCTCAACCACTGCGCCACCAGGGAAGCCCTTGACGCCATTATTGATTCTGCATCTTTAGCTAAGATCAGCTAGGGTCAACGCATTCAAGGACTTAATCTAGTTTTTGCCAAGGAAATAGGTGTTGATCTAATACCTTTAATATCATTAATGATTATGATATATCATCTATTAATACAGTTTTTCCTGAAGAATTATAGAAAGTTTGCAACTTCAAAAATATCAGAGCTCTAAACAATGTCATATTTTTTCTGTCATCTTGTGGATTCAGTTACCCCTAAGTAAAATATTCAGACTGCATTTGTATATACCAACTTTGTTAATATATTTGGGGCAAAAAGCATTAACAGAAAAATGTACAAGTTCTTGCTTATCTTGGAATTTGCCTCTGTTGGATACTTTTTAAAGACTAGGAAGTTTGTCACAGTAACATAGTCGTTAAGGAAACAGCTTTTTGGAACAAGGGAGCTTGGGTCTGAATCCTGACTTTGTCATTTTCAAGCAGATTAACCCCTTTAAAACTCTGGTTTCTCAGCCATTAAATTGGGAAAACTATGGCACTCAGGATGTTGTTGTAAGAATTACAAGAAATAAAACATATTAAGGACCTGGGTTGGTGCCTGCATGATGGAAAATGTCCAATAAACATTACATTGAACTCTGTCCTCCTGTTTTTGTGTTTGGTCTCAAGGAGATTCACAGTGTTCCCCAGAAGTGACCATCGCAAGTCACTGAAATTTATCTCCTTTAAAGCACCAAACACCTTCTCTGTTTTACTCTTTAATGTGGAAATCTTTTGAAATACAGTACATATTTTCAATATTTGTTGACCTGAGTATACTCAGCATGGTTTAACCATTACTAGATGGCTCAGGACCAATAGAATGGAAATGGGTTTTAATATTCTTGCTTTAGTAAAAGTATCTTTAAGGCATTACTGCACCATGAGGGATCTTTACCTCTTCCGTAGGCCATACCATGTTGGTGTACTTTTGGGGTTCCTAAATTTACTTTGCAGTCTTTTTCTATCTTTCATGTGGGTTATAAGTGGAAATCAGAGACTAAGAAGTGAGACAATGCATATAACACATAATACAGCCTTGGGAAAACAGTTTCTCTGTTTGGGAAGCAGGAGCTGAGATGTGGTGAAAGGGATGAGGTTGGTGCATAAATTCTCATCCATTTCCACTGCTGCTCACAGGCATTTTTTGCTCACCTTCTGGATGTTGGCCGAGTTCTGGATGATGGAGGTTTAATAGGTGCTACTTCTGGGTCAATAAAGTGTTACATCTTGCTCGACCAAGCGTGACACTTGACATGCCATGTACTAAATGAGAAGACATTGCCATTAACTAGAAATGCTACATCTCTATCTTAAACTCCAGTATCCCATTCTTTGCACGTAACATCGATCATTCAACCATCTCACTTCCCTTCCTCCTCTCTGCCTCTTCTCAAATCTCTTTGGCCTTCTAGGGCTTCGACCCTTCAATTTTACTTCATTATCAGCTTCTTTTGTTTTTACTGCCTTCGCTAGCTATAGCAGATGACATGATCTCATTGCTTACAATTATATTATTTTTAAAACTTTACTCTTTTACTTATCCCCTCCATTCTTCTATTTAACTCATCTAAAATATTTCAACTGTGTATCATTGCAGTTGCTTTTACAACTTGGCTCTCAGCAGTGTGGAGGTGGAGGGCAGGGGTGCAGGAAACAGATGTAACAGATTTAGACAACTCTACAGATTGGGAATAGTCAGGACAATAAGACCTCTGCAAGAACCATCGCTTTCCTTTTATGCTGGTAATCATCTTCCTTTCCATTCCCTGTAACACTGTCACTCTTCTCATTTGATGTCATGTCCTCCCACAGCCTCTTCACTCCTAGCAAACCATTTCACCTCCTCCTTCCCAGAGCAGAGGCTACTGCAAACTTCTCAACTTCTTGAGCACTGCCATTGCCCATCTATCTTCTTTCTATCCTTCTTTTCTATGAGTTCAGTGGATGAATTATCTGTCCTTCTTCCTGAAAGCATCCTTCTTCTTGTGCTCTTTGTACTATTTCCTTTTATTCTCTTAGGCACCTCAGCCCATCAGGGGTGAACTTTCTCACTTCTCTTGTCAAACCTCTTCCCTGCTGGACCCCTTAGGAAACATTTCTTTGTCTTGGCTCCCACTGGTCAAATCTGGGTAAATCTGAGCATCACAATAAATAATGAGAGTAATCTGTAGATTAAAATAAGAGACCCATGAGTCCAAACTGATTTAAATAAATACATGAAAAAAATGAATAAATAGTGGAGAAAAAGCTTTTCCTTACATGCCAACAAACAATAGACAAAACTGAATTCAAAAATCACAGTTTGGCAGCCGCCTGTTAATCGCTTTGGGTAAGGATCATCTATGAAGGCAAAAACTAGTGGGTGAATATTTTTAGGACTAACAGGATATTTACATCTCAAAGACTTTTCCCATGAGACACATTAATTACAAAGAGATAATTAGTAACTTTACAGAGGAGAAAACTGGCAACACCACCTGAATTAAATGATTGGCAGTTAACATCTCAGCAATGGGACAAAGAGATACCTGCACTTCCTAATACGAAGCAATGAGAAGATAACAACCTCAGCTTTGTGGTCTTTCTGTAAAACGTGCATAGCATGAATCTAATTGTGAGGTAATCTTAGACAAACCTAAATTAAGGAACAGTCTACAAAAATAAATTAGTCTTCACAAATATCAAGGTCATGAAAGAGAAAGAATGTGGAGCTTCTAGATTAAAGGAGAATAAAGAGACATGACAACTAAGTTTATGATGTGATTCTAGGTTGGAGCCTGGACTAAATTTTTTTTTTTCTTTTGCTAAAAGGACATTAGTGGGACAAGTGAGAAAAAAATTGCATGAGGTCTGTTGATGAGATAGTAGCATTGTATTAGTGTTTCTTTCCCAGCTTTATTGAGGTGTTATTGACATAGATCATATATATGTTTAAGGTGTAAAATGTGATGATTTGATACATGTATATGTTGTGAAATGATTACCACAATAAGGTTAGTTAACACCTCCATTCCCTCATATAATTACCCTTTTTTGTGGTAATAACATTTAAGATTGATTTCTCTCTTAACTTTCAAATATATAATATAGTATTGTTAATTATAGTCACCATGCTGCATGCTGTACATTAGATCCTCAGAATTTATTCATCTTATAGCTGGAGGTTTGTACCTTTTGACCAATATCTCCCTCTTTTTTCCACCCCCCAGCTACTGGCAACCACCATTCCACACTCTATTTCCATGAGTTTGGCTTTTTTTAGATTCCACATATATATGAAAACATACAGTATTTGTCTTTGTCTGACTTATTTCACTTATCACAATGCCCTCAAGTTCATCCATGTTGTCACAAAATGAAGGATTTCTTTCTTTTTTATGGCTGAATAATGTTCCATCCCAATTTTCTTTATTCTTTTATCTGTTGATGAATACTTAGATTGTTTTTGGCAATTTCTATGTCTTTTTTGGAGAAATGTCTATTCAGGCCCTTTGCCCATTTGAAAAATTGGATTTTTAATTTATTTATTTTTGCTGTTGAGCTTTATGAGTTATTTATATATTTAGGATATTAACCCCTTATAATATATATAGTTTACAAATATTTTCTCCCGTTTCATAGGTTGCCTTTTCAATTTGCTGATGGTTTCCTTTGCCGTGCAGAAGCTTCTTAGTTTGATATAATCCCACTTGCTTATTTTTGTTCTTGTTAGTTGTATTTTAGGTGTCATATCCAAAAGAATTATTGCCAAGAGCCATTAAAAGAGCTTTTTCTGTATGTTTTCTTCTAGTAGTTTCATAATGTTAGGTCTTACATTTAAATCTTTAATCCATTTTGAGTTAGTTTTTGTGAGTGGTATTAAAGATAGGAGTCCGATTTCATTTATTTGTATTTGAATATCCAGTTTTCCCAGCACCATTTATTGAATACTCAATTCCTTATTGAGTATCTTGGCTCCTTTCTCAATTATTAGTTGACTATGTATGTGTGGGTTTATTTCTGGGCTCCTGAGTCTATCCATTGGTCTAAGTGTCTGTTTTCATGCTGGTACCATATACGTTGATTACTATGGCTTTGTACTATAGTTTGAAATCAGGAAGTGTGATTCCTTAGGCTTTGTTCTTCTTTTCTCAAGATTGCTTTGGCTCTGTGGGGTCTTTTGTGATTCAAAACAAATTTTAGAATTGTTTTTCCTATTTCTGTGAAAAATGCTAATGGAATTTTTTTTTTTCGTGGTACGCGGGCCTCTCACTGTTGTGGCCTCTCCCGTTGCGGAGTAACAGGCTCCGGACGCGCAGGCTCAGCGGCCATGGCTCACGGGCCCAGCCGCTCCGCGGCATGTGGGATCTTCCCAGACTGGGGCACGAACCCGAGTCCCCTGCATCAGCAGGCAGACTCTCAACCACTGTGCCACCAGGGAAGCCCGCTAATGGAATTTTGATAGGAATTTCATTGATTCTATAGAAGGCTTTGAATAGTACAGGCATTTTAACAATACTAATTCCTCTGATCCGTGAGTAAGGGATATTTTAAATTTAGTTTTGTATTCTTCAATTTCTTTCATCTTATAGTTTCAGTGTAGAGATTTTTCACTGCCTTGGTTAAATTTATTCCTAAGTGTTATTTTTAATGCTATTGTAACTAGGATTGTTTTCTTTATTTCTTTTCTCAGTTTATTGTTAGTGTATAGAGATGCAAATGATTTTTGTGTGTTGATTTTGTATCCTGCAACTTTACTGAATTCATTTATTTGTTCTAAGAGTTTTTTGTTTTGTTTTTCGTTTTTTTTTAGGATTTTCAATATATAACATCATATCATCAGCAAACAGTTTTACTTCTTTCCTTGTGATTTGGTTGCCTTTTATTTCTTTTCCTTGCCTAAGTTCTCTGGCTAGGACTTTCAGTACTATGTTGAAAGCAGTGGTTAGAATGGGCACCTTATTTTTTTGTTCCTGATCTTAGCAGAAAAGCTTTCAACCTTTCACTGTTGAGTATGATGTTAGCTGTGGGTTTGTCATATATGGCCTCTCTTATGTTGAGGTATGTTCCTTCTGTACCCAATTTGTTGAGAGTTTTTGTCATGAATGGATGTTGAATTGTGTCAGTTGCCAATTTTGTCAATCTATTTAGGTGATTATATGAATTTGATCCTTCATTCTATTAATGTGGTGTATCATGTTTAGCATATTATGTTTCTAGGAATTCATTTCTTTCAGGTTGTCCAATTCATTGGCACTCTATGCCTTTTGATTGGAGAATTTAACCCATTTATATTTAAAGCAATTATTTATAGGTAAGGACTTACTAATGCCATCTTATTGTTTTCTGGCTGGTTTGTAGTTCTCTTGTTCTTTTCTTCCTCCTTTGTTGTCTTTCTTTGTGAATTGATGGTTTTCTGCAGTGGTATGCTTTGATTCCCTTCTCTTTGTCTTTAGTGTATCTACTGTAGGTTTTTGCTTTTTGGTTTCTATGAGGCTTACTTAAAACATCTTAGATATAATAGTGTTTTTAAAGGTGATAACAAATTAACTTTGATCACTTACAAAAACTCTACCCTTTTACTACCTATCCCTCCCCACATTTTATGTTTTTGATGTTACAGTTTACTTCTTTTATATTGTGTGTGTGTTAACAAATTATAGAAGTTGTATTTATTTTTAATACTTTTGTCCTTTAAACTTTTGTACTAGAGTTATTAACACACCACTACTATATCACAATATTACAGTATTCTGAATTTGACTATATACTTACCTTTATCAGTATGGTAATGAAAAACTATTTTCATTGTTTTCATGCTACTAATTAGCATCCTTTTATTTCAAGTTAAAGAATTTCTTTCAGCATTTCTTGTAAGGCAGATCTAGTAGTGATAAAACCCCTCAGATTTTGTTTGTTTGGGACAGTCCTTATCTCTCCTTCATTCCTGAAAGACAACTTTGCTAGGTATGGTATTCTGGTTTGGAAGTTTTTCCTTTTAGCACTTTGAATATACCACCCCACTCTCTCCTGGCCTGCAAGGTTTATGTAGAAGTCTGGTTGGTGCTGGGGTGGACCAGCTCTGAAACTCATGGTAAAGTTGGGCACTCACTTCATTCTCCTTCTCCTGCAAGGAGGGTGTCTCTCTTTGTCCTGAGTGCCTGCATGGAGTGTCTGGGTGATTGGATAGGGTGAATCTATGTTTCCTACCCTTTTCAATGCATCTTTTCTTATTTCTGTGCTTCACCCAGGTGCTTAATCCCTCACCTGGAATTCTTGGCTATTTTGAAGGTATTTTTGTGCATAGATAGTTGTTAAGATTGATGTTTCTGGAGGAGTACCTGCTAGAAATTCCTATACCACCATTTTGCTGATGCCACTCTCATCTGAGCTGTATTAGTGTTAATGTCCTAATTTTGACAATTGTATTGTTATGTAGTAAAATGCTATTTTATTTGGTAAACGTATTGAAATATTTATAATATTGGGGTTAAAGGGGTATCACGTCTGCAACTTACTCTCACATGGTTCAGAAAACTTAAATATACCCACATAATAAAGCAAATATAATAATTTGTTAACATTTGGAGAATCTGGGTGAAGATTGGGGATATATATATATATATATATATATATATATGGATACTTTGTACTCTTTTTACAGTTCTTTTGGCTGTCTTAATTTATTTTAGAATAAATAGTTTAAAAATGAATCATCATTATTTTATCCATACATTTCTTTCTAGGTATTACACATTCAGTATGTTTTCTCTTTGTAGGCAAAATTGTTGAGAAATTAGTCTGCCCTCCTTGTACCCACCTCTTTATTTTACCACAGTCTGGATTGTAACTCTCAGTGAGTGAAATTCCTTTCTTCAAGGTGACCAGTAGTCTCCCAGTTGCAAATTCCAATGCAACTTCTCAGTGCAAATATTACTTCACCCTTGACAATAGTTTACATCATAGACCTTCTTCTTGATACCTTTCTTGTGAGCTAGACTCCTATATCTAACTCTGCTTGTGCATACCACATACCAAAGCCATCCCACGTTCAAATGTTCCATCTTAAACATGTCACTGTATCTCTCCCTCTTTCCTCTCTACTCCCCACTTGCCTTAAATGTGCCCTTCCTTCCCCTCTATTCTGGGGAATGACACTACAGCCTATCTACCTGTGTCAGAAAACAGTTTGCCTCACTCTACTTTAAATGAGTCACAATTCTGTAAATCCCTTTCAAGTCTGTCCCTTTATCTTTATTTCCATTTCTATGTTTATTGCTTTAGTTTAAGCCTGTCTACTTTCTTGCCTGCGTTACTTAACCATACTACAGATTTGGGCCTCAGAGAATGTTGACTTGGGCTCCCTAGCTGTGTGAAATCAAGTGGGTCATCACTCTCTGAGACCCAATTTCCTCAACTACAAAGTAGGCCTAGTGTACACAAGGAATTTTTTTGGCAAGCATCGGCTGAGGCAAAGTATCAGGCAGCTTTTGTTAGCTGTGGAGGATTATACAAAAGCTTGTTGCTTCATTCCCTAAACTCCTCTACCTTTCTAGAAGTGCACTTACCATATTTGCTCTTTGCTTTTACACAGTGCACGCTGCCGGTGTGGTCAGGAGAGAGCAATAGCATATGAGGTTGTAAGGGAGTGAGGATATTCTGCTGGTTCAGATAAAATGCCTTTCTCTGAGCACAGAGATCTACAAATATGCTCATGTCCACCTCTTGGCATTAAGCAGTCAATAAGCACGGCAACTATACTTTTATTTACAATGATATGCAGCATAAATCTGGACCTCCACGACCCCTTTCTTGGATTTTACAAAAGTAGCTCCTCTGCTTTTTTCATTACCTTACTAAGGAACAAATGTGCCTTGGTAGAGATTCAATAAAATCAATTAATTAGGCAACCCTTTTAAGCAACAGTGGAAACAGGAGTCGGAAGGTGTGTTAATGCCTTGTCTCGAGCAGACAATGCTCAGCACTTGCTCAGGTACTAAAAGCACAGTCACACAGGTCAGTATTATGTTTGCTGAAAGACTGAATGGTTATTTTACTGAATGGATGCTGCAGCTCTTGTGTCAGTTTTATATAGCTAATTTAATTGTTGCCAGTGGCAACAGTAGGGTCCATGTCAGCTACTGATGCCATTTATGCTGCTGAAGCAGTCGGTGCCAACATTTCCATTAGAAATCTCTGTGTTTAAAAGAGTACTGAGGGGGCTTCCCTGGTGGCGCAGTGGTTGAGAGTCCGCCTGCCGATGCCGGGGACACGGGTTCGTGCCCCGGTCCGGGAAGATCCCACATGCCGCGGAGCGGCTGAGCCCGTGAGCCATGGCCGCTGAGCCTGCACGTCTGGAGCCTGTGCTCCGCAACGGGAGAGGCCACAACAGTGAGAGGCCAGCGTACCACAAAAAAAAAAATAAATAAATAAAAATAAAAGAGTACTGAGTATGTAAAGAACCAATTGAAAAGAGAGAAGCTTCACAAATTCTGCAGATATGTAGATAGGGTCACTCCTGGCTAAAAAAAAGAAAGACTCTATATTAATTTGTCCATTCATTTATTCAACAAGTATTTACTGAACACCTACTATGTCCTAGCTGGTGTGCATGATATAAATGGTTAACAAATCACGTCCTAGGTCCCCATGGAGGTTACAGTCTAGAGTGGAAGGCAAATGGTAAGTAGATGACAAGTAGATATATAATTGCTAATTGTGATTAAATACAATGAGGGAAATAAACAGATGCTGTAAAAGATTTTAACTGAATGGGGAGATGGAGGTGGTGTATACATAGGGTTAGAGAAACCCTCTTTCAGATAGGGATGTTCAAACTGAAACTTGAAGGTTAAAAAGAAGTGGTGGGCAAGTTCTAGGCAGAGAGAACTGCATATTCAAAATTCCTGATACTAGAAGTGGTTTGGCATGTTCAGAGATATAGGAAGCTGGCTGACTTGGTGGGGTTGATTGTTCCTTTTGGTCATTTATAGTGAAGACAACATATACAGTTTTTTGTTCTTCTTTAGCAACATTCAGTTGCAAAGGGTGTAGGTGTGGACAAGTTAGACAGTTGGATTCATTCAGTTTCTTTTTTTGTGTGTGTGAGTGTGATGCTGAAGAGTTGAGGGGATTGCAAAAAGTTCAAGAGAATACTTTTATGAATCAATCTTAGGATCTAACAGGAAGAAAGATGGAAGGATAGACAGGTAGGATCATATAGATAGAGAGTAAGCAGCACGGTAAATGAGTCCATGGTCTGTAGCTGGAGACAGTATCCGAGGGGTGGCTGTGAGAATGGGTATCTGAGTGTGTGTTAAGACATTCCACTGAGAGGGTAGAAAGGGATGTGGTGTCCTTCAAAGTCTGCCTATACCGGTAGTTTTATTTCCTCTAGATTTGTCTTCATGATTCCATGTGCCCATCTACATACTTTGCTGTTGAAGATACTGGCCACTCCTTTCTCCCTGACCCACAGCTTCATCTGAGTCTGTCTTTTCAAACCCTAAAACCCTTTTGGGAAAAAAATCCACTTTCATTAAAACTTACTTGTTTCTTTATCCCATTCTCTGGTTTCTTACCAGCTGACATGTTAACAGGAGAGGCAAATTCAGTTAAATATTAATTCAGTGTTATAGTCTGTCATTCTAGATAACACATTTGCATTTTAGCAGAAGCTTTTAATAACAAATAGAAAAGAGTATGTGATGTAGAAATTCAAGCCAGAGAGAGAAATATTTTGGTGTAGAACATTTTTTGGGGGGGTCTCTGTGTCAAATCCTGGGGATAATCATTTAATTTACTTATATGTAGGGTCAATCTTGATGACTAGATATGAGATTCATTGTTTTAAAGCTGTAATAGAACTGGAGACATTTTACTTGCTGTAGTTTGAAGTGAACTTGAAACTTAGTCCCCTTTCCAGCTTTTGGTGGTAAGGAAACAAGGTCTAGAAAATAAAATTAGTTGCCTCATCTACTGAATTACCCAGCAGGCTAGCTACTCAAACCCCAGTCTATACCACACCATATATACTGTACTTATTTACCAGAGAAATTAAAATGAAACCTTCTCACATAGGTGAAAGAATGTCCTATTGTAAAAGACTTCCAGAGACAGAGATCCTCCAGTCTTCTAAAATACCTCGTCCAATGTTTAATAACCATTAATAATAGGAAATTATCTGTTATAATCCAGCACAGGGTAGTAGAAAGAACACTGGGTTTGAAATGAGACTTGGCTTGTGGTCGTAGCTGTGGCAGGCAGCCTCTAAGACGGCCCCCAGTGATCCCCACTTCCTCATATTCATACTTTTGTATAATCCCTTCCCCTTGAGTATGGGCTGGACCTAGTGACTTGCTTCTCTTCTAGTGAAGAGCATACAGCAGAAGTGGAGGAATATCACTTCCAGTATCAGGTTATAACCAGACTGGCTCTCCTTTGGGACTCTTTTTCCTCTCTTGGATCACTTTCTCAGGGGGAAGCCGGCAGCCATTGTGTGAGACAGCAGCCCCTGTGGCAAGGAATCAAGGCCAGCCAATGAGCGCATGAGTGAAGTTTGGGAGTGGATTGGTCCTCCCTCCTGTATCTCCTGTCGACTTAAAAAAAATGCACTACGTGAGAGTTGCAAGTTAGTTTTATTTGAGGCAAAATGAGGACTGCAGTTCGGGAGAGAGCATTTCAGATAGCTCTGAGAAACTGCTCCAAAGAGGCAGGGGGAAGGTCAGTATATATGTGATTTTGGTGAAAGGGGAGTACACGCAATCGAGCACATAATAAAAGAATCTTTTGCAGAAGGTTTCTGCTAGTCACGAGGAGCTGACGTCACCATGAAGGATTTTAGTGCTTTTCTAGATTTGAGGAGGTACAAGAATTGGGCTTATAAAATCGGTTCCTGAAAATATCTAACTATCTGAAGACCTGTTCTCCCAGTTTTTCCCAGAGCACAGAGTGCCTCATTTCTGCTCACCACCCTGAGCTCCTTTCAGGGGGTGTTGAAAGTCAGCAGCTGCAGCAGCACAAGATTTAATCCTTGTAGAGGCAGATGGCACGAGCCAGTGTGGTGTTGACCGCCCCACACCCCTTGCCCAACTGAGTCCTCAAATGAGATTGCCGTCCTGGCTGGGAGCTTAGCTAGAGTGCATTCTCATGACAGACCCTGAGCCAGCGGTACACAGACAAGTTGTGACCCTCTTCCTGACTCACAGAAACTATGAGATAAATAAATGTTTCTTTAGGTAGCATACTTTTGTGCTAGTCCTAGCCTTTCTGGGCCTCTTCACTTCACAAGCTTCTTCACTTGTATATGTTCAACAATTGAACCAAGTGATCTTTGATGTCACGTATACACAGATTGCTGTTAGGTATCTGAATTCCTCATATATTAGCATAAGCCAATTCTAATTCTGTCTTCAGTAGTGATGAAGAATAGTCAGCCATTTTTCTTCTAAAAATAACCCAACAAATATTATAATGGTAAGAAAGCCTGTTGCCTCCCTTCCAATCCAACCTCAGAAAATAATATGAAACCTTTGATGTTTAAGGATTTGGTTTTATCTTATTACTTTCTAAAGCTAACTTTACTTATTCCTTTAAACAATAGTACTACACTATTATCACCTAAATCTTATTTTTTACAAAATCCTGTAAGAAAAGATGCATGAAAGCATTTTGTACATATAATTTGACAGGGGCTTTATAAAGATTTAATTTCAAAGAAGTAAATGTCACGATT
The DNA here is from genome assembly GCF_963924675.1 of Phocoena phocoena. NCBI lineage: Eukaryota > Metazoa > Chordata > Mammalia > Artiodactyla > Phocoenidae > Phocoena > Phocoena phocoena. The sequence goes on from NC_089230.1 coordinate 54,047,891, forward strand.
GGTTCTTATTTGATAAAACAATTACAAAGACTCCGAGTATTCTGGGTAAATTGAGAACACTGGACGTTATATCAGAAATGTGTCTTCTCTATCTGTTTGAACAATGCATTCTTGACACAGGGATGACTATGTAGTCAGAGAATATTTCCTCTAAATATGTAGCAAAGGTCTTTGCTGGGTATCCATTAGATGGCCAATATGTTCTTATTGATTCATTGACCTAGGTCCCAGCATCGGTCTTCCAAACAGAACAGAAACTACTCTGTTGGCATGCTAGAGGAATGAAGCCAATTAGCCCTCAGAGAATCCTGGACTCCATTCAGTTGTGGTAGTTCCATACAGCAACTCATTAATAATACTACGAGTGCTGTGTAAAACCTTCTCTGGGTATTGACTTCTGTTTCTCAATATGTTGTAGTTGAATCGGAGCCCTTATTTTCTCCACATTGTGAGCTATTCCCTCTCCTGTGAAGCCAAAGAAATGCATTTGTTTGGTTCGGTTTGGTTTGGTGTGCGTGTGTGTGTGTGTGTGTGTGTATGTATTGTGTGGCGTGGTGGCTGATTTCCAAAGGAATGATTGTAGTGTCTCCTAATGCCTTTGCCACTTCTTAGTGTTATTAAGCTACAGAAGCTAGCCAGGGATGGAACCCACATTGTAAACAAAGGTTCATGATCATTACTACCAAAATGGTCTAAAAACAGGTATTTAGAAGCCAAAAATACAAAAGCAGCCTGTCTCTAAGCAGCATATACATCTTTCTTTTCTGTCTTGTGAGTTGCCTTCATTGTTCATATTTTTTGAAATTTGCTAAAGACGCTGGACCTCAGCCACTCAGGTTTCAGATCTCTTCCGTTAGCCAAGAATGTGATTCAGACTAATGAGTGGTGGGTACGGGGGTGGTGGTGGTGTGGGCGGAGCGCTGGCAGTGCCCGCCGGCCGCTCCCCACTCCGCCTGCCTCACTCGTCCTTGACAGAGCCCACGTACCGAGCAAGCTAACTGTGCGCGGTGATAGCTCGGCCAGCGCTGAGGTGACCTGTGGCTCAAGGCTCAGGGAAGACCACCAACTGCTTTCAGCTAGGTCAGTGACCAGCTGTCAGCTGCGGAGAGTCTCCTGTCACTGCCAGTCTGGGGGAGATTTAAAGCGCTGACCTGGAGGGGAAAGGGCACATCTTCTCCAGAACTCGTCCCATTTGCATTATAAGGACAGAGAATGAGGTGACTTTGGGAGGCAGCCCTTGTCCCCAGACCTCCTGCAAAGAAGCAGATGCATTTGAAGGGGTGGAAGCTTGGGGCAAGATAATTCTCCTTTGTTGATTCACTGCCTGATTGTAATGCTGCTTTAAATGCAGAGGCATTCCTCTATTAGGAAATGTACTTTAGACTAGGGCTTAATGCTGCATCTCTTGAGTTTTTTTTTTTTTTTTTGGATGTGGTCTTACGAATCCTTCAACCTGACGTTAGGTAATTTGAAAATAAGAAAATGAATGACTTAGGTTTCTTTGCAGGGATAGAAAGTGGCTTTTAATCCTTTAATGTTTTCCTCAGTCATCACCAAGCCTAGCGAAGAGAACAGCCTTAAAACAGAAAGCTTTGCAATGATACGGTGGTGACGGTGTGTGCCGGGAGAGAGTGCAGGAGAGCATTATAAAAATGAGGGGAGAGGCGCTGTATAAATGTGCAGGTAGTTGTTTATTACAAAATAAATTATGTATTGACATGAGGAATTACACCGTAATTTTCTGTTTGAGATGGTACCAAAGTAAATTGGTTTCTATCTAAAAGGTCACAGGGAATGCTGGCTTTGTGTTCCTGTCATGACATTTGCCTTATTGGCATTCAGGAGCATTCCCTTGGCTTCATGCAATCACTGTCTCCTTTCACCGTATTTACAGATAATCCAGAGACTTTGCAGGCCAAATGGCTTTCTGAATATGAGCCCACAAAGCACTGAATCAGGCAGCCTCCTGCTTAGAGAGTTTTCAGCACAGTTCAGTCATAAGGCACACATCAATAATTGCTTCAGAAGGGAAAGTGACAGGAAATTCTTCATAATTTGCTGTCACAATAATTAAAAGTGGCTAGGACTATTGCAACCACTATTTAATTTCCCCTTCTTTAAAATAAACTCTGTTACTGTCACCACCTGCTCTGTGGTGAGACCGATTAGCGCTGTTTGTCTGAGGGCTTCTATTCCTGGAACAAATCATTCACTCACCTCCGTGTGCAACCAATGATGCATTTTGATCCAAGCTATTTTACATTTTCAGTGAGGACATGCCTGAGTTTGAAAAGAGTGGACCAACTGCTGAACTGTTGCTGGGCTTTGCTACACAGGCCTTTCCTGAAACATAAAGTACTGCATATGGCTTAGAACGAATGACCAAATGCCTTAAAGTCAGAGAATAAAAAGGGAAAATAAAAAGTGTCTTATCCATTGTTCAGCGGTTTTCAGACCGTAGGTAAAGGTTATCAGAAAAGTCAGCGCAAGTGCGCTTAGAAAGCTTAATGACATCTCTCCACTCCCTTGGCAGGTGTCTCATGAAGGGAAGTAGGTTATTAGAGGCCAAAATGAGAAACCCCACCTTTGGTAAATGAGCTGATGAGCGTCGTGTGTCTGAGCTGCCCACGGCTGGAGGGACTAGAGTTTCTTTCCCGGGTGTAATACTTCAAGTACCTTCGGAAGACTCCACAGTCGCATTGCTCTCTGCATTCTTCTGCCTCAGCACAGCTACCTCCTATTGCATTTCTTTGTGTGTTGACCTCATTTCTTTTTCTGGGTGTTAAGCCCTTCGAGGTCGGCATTTTTTTTTTTTTTTTTTTTTTTTTTGCGGTACGCAGGCGTCTCACTGTTGTGGCCTCTCCCGTTGCGGAGCACAGGCTCCGGACGCGCAGGCTCAGCAGCCATGGCTCACGGGCGCAGCCGCTCCGCGGCATGTGGGATCCTCCTGGACCGGGGCATGAACTCGTGTCCCCTGCATCGGCAGGCGGACTCTCAACCACTGTGCCACCAGGGAAGCCCAAGGTCGGCATTTTGAATGTTCACGGTCCCCAGCATGGAGCATAAAATTGTTGCTGACGGGTGAATTGAGTAATGGATGATTGACGGTGCTCACACAGAAGTGGGGGGAACGTCTCCACAGTAGACCCAGTGGGCTGTTACTAACTGCCCCATCCCAGAAGCACACTGGCTACCGAATAGAAAATCAGATTCTACTGAAAGAAAAAGAAAGCCAACTGCTGTGAGGTGCAGGGTTGCTAAACTCTTCATTTATTTGTTCCACATAAGGCGTTGAGTGCTTCACCTATGCCAGGCTCTGTTTTAGGCCCTTGAGTTTTATCAGTGAGCAGAACAATTCATGCACTTGTGGAGTTTATATCCTGGTGCAAGACGTCAGACAATTAATAAGCATAATAAGTAAGCCATGTATTATGCTACAATGTGACACGTGCAATGAAAACAGTGAAGCAGGGTAAACGGAGGTGGGGAGAGGCCTGGCTGGGTCTCAGTTGTAAGTAAGGTCAGTAGGATAGGCCTCATTGCGATGACAGCATTTTGGAAAAGACTTGAAGTTAGTGTAGGAATTACGACGTAGCTAATAGGAGAGAGCATTCAAGGCGGAGGAGCTGCCTGAGCAAAGGCCCTGAGTTGGGAGTGTGCCCGGGTGTCCCGTGAGGAGGACTCTGAGGCAGGATTGAGATAAATGACAGAAGTGTCGTAGGAGGTGAGATCAAGAGGTAACGAAGCGCCTGATCCAGGGCTTGGTAGCCACAGTAAGGCCCTTGGCTTTTACTCCTGAGTGACAGTTAATCTAATGCACTCCCTCCTTTGTACTTAGAACTCGCATTTCACACTCGTACTTATGTCTGTTTCACCAGTAACACATCGCGTTGAACTGTTTGCGTCTTCTTCCCTTGCTAGGCTCTCAGGTTCTAACTGCTATTTTTAAATCTCATTCTTCTCTGTATCTGGGCCAGAAGAATGAATGCACATTCTAAATGCTCAGTTATTGCTTGTTGAATTGAATTATGACAACAAACCAATCACAGGAGCAGGGATTGCACAGTATTGTAAAAGGAACTCGGGTCACAGATAGTTTCTGAGGCAAAGGAGTTGGTATAAGAATGTACCATACACTTCAAGCCCTAGGTTTGTGTTTGTCTGAAGTCCACTGTTCTTTTCCTTCTGTGTAGTTTTCTCACCACCCTCTAATGGCTGCTCCCCCAAAGTTAGCTGCAGTGCTGAAGCTGACACCACCCTCCTCCCTAGCAAAACCCTGGTAGTTAAGCTGCTGGTCTCATGAGCTAGGGCTCTGGATCTCAACCACAGATGAACACCTGGGGAGCTTTTATAAACTCTTGTGTCTCGACCTCATCACGGGGCAGTTGTACAAGAAGTTCTGATGCTAATGTCCAGCCAGGGTAGAGAGCCACTGATCTGGAGCTGTTTCACGACTTTCAGAGGTGGCCCACGTTCTCCATGAACATTTGAGTTACAAGAAAGGGAATGCAGGCATACCTCAGTGATACTGTGTGTTTGGTTCCAGACCACTGCAATAAAATGAATATCACAATAATGCAAATCACATGCATTTTTTGGTTTCCCAGTGCATATAAAATTATGGTCACGCTATATTGTAGTCTATTAAGTGTGCAATGGTATTATGTCTAAAAGAAGTACAAACCTTAATTAAAAACTACTTTATTGCTAAAAATGCTAACCATCACCTGAGCCTTTAGCAAGTCATGTTCTTTTTCAGTAGTTACATCAAAGATCACTGATCACAGATTACCATAACAAGTATAATAATAATGAAAAAGTTTGAAATATTTTGAGAATTACCAAAATGTGATACAGTAATGTGAAGATCAAGTGTTGTTGGAAAATCATGTTGGTAGACTTGCTTGATGCAGGGTTGCCACAAACCTTCGATTTGTAAAAACACACAGTATCTGTGAAGTGCACTAAAATGAGTTATGCCTGTGTACAAATTTGGTCAATTCCCCAAACCCGTCAATTACTGGCAGGAGCATAGCTTTTGCATCATGGTGGCAGCTCAAGGGTGTCTTGTTAGGTCTGCATGTTTGTAGGGTACAAGTGTGGTGGTGAGAGAGGAGAGCTTTGATGATTTCCTGTTCTCTATGATAACGGACCTGTTTGTAAATCAACCCACAAGAGAAACTCACAGAAGATAAATCAGGAACCCGTTCCTGGCTCTTCTCTCAGAAGAACATATGCCTGGTCTAGTCAAGCTGAACTTCCATTCTGGGAAGCAGTGGTGCTGATCACATATCCCCATGGACGAATGAAACAACCTAGCACCCCAAGTTAGCACCCACCACCAGTTGAATATTCCTCCCCAGTGGTTTAGCACATACTCGCTAAGGGGTTGGGAAAACATGCCTATGGCCTTCAATTTAGGCAAACTGTGCATTATCCAATCACCTAGAGCTTGGGTGTCAAATGGCAGCCACTCAGGGGTAGCTGGTCCTCAGCAGCGCCATGGTCCTGCTTTCCTTTAGCCCAATGTGAGCACATAACCAACCATGGTCATGTATACATTTTCCTCTTCACAAAATGTTAAAAGTAGGCCTTTCCACATACTTGGGAAGAGATCCTGTCTTCCATTTATTTATTTTGGCTGCATTGGGTCTTCGTTGCTGCGTGCGGGCTTTCTCTAGTTGTGGCGAGCAGGGGCTACTCTTCTTGAGATGCATGGGCTTTCCCTTTTGGTGGCTTGTCTTTGTTGCGGAGCACGAGCTTTAGGTGCGCAGGCTTCAGTAGTTGTGGCACATGGGCTTAGTTGCTCCACAGCATGTGGGATCTTTCCGGACCAGGGATCGAACCCAGGTCCCCTGCATTGGCAGGTGGATTCTTAACCACTGCGCCACCAGGGAAGTCCCTTGTCTTCTTAATATACTCATTGTTCAGACAATTCTCATTGCCAGAGTAGGGCCATGTATTATTAGGCTCTAAGAATGTGTGATGAATTTATTTGTATCTTCATTCCCCCCTTTATTTATGTGTCACTAAATACTTTTAGAGCATTTACAGGAAACTATGCTATATCTTGGGAATGCAAGATGGTTATGGCACTCTTCCTTCAACTCACATTCTAGACAAGGAGATGAACATATAAACAGAAAATGAGAATATAATATAGGAGCTCGCCAGTCATAGAGAGAGACTGGAGATAGAGGGAAGGTCTTTCAGGTTGTAAGATAGGCTCAAGTGCTGTGAATTGAAAGGCAAGGAGTTGGGAAAATGCATTAGGATTTGGAGAGCAAAAGTATTCCTAAAATAGAGGGAGTAGGAAGGGTGGTGGTGAAGTGAGGCTGAAGGCAAAGACTGGAATCAGATTGTAAAGTACTTTTCTGCCAAGTTAGGGAATTTGCACTTGATTCTGAAAAATCAAGGTGGTACAAATGAAAAAAAGAGAACAATGTACTCATTAAACTTTGTAGTCAGAAAAATATGACTAAATTCTGGCTCTGCTACTTATCAGTGTACAATGTGGTGCTAGTTATTGGAAATAGCTCAGTCTCTATTTCCTCATCTATAAAAAGAAACATGACACCACCTATCTCACAGCGTTAGTGTGAGGGCTAAAAGAGACAATGTTCATGAAAGTAAGGGCAGCTGTGTGGTAGGTTCTAGAGCTATGCCATCCTCTACACAAGCCACTAGTCACATGTGGCTACTTAGTTAAAGGTAAATAAAAGGATTTATTTTTGAGGTGCACTAGTCCTCCTTCACGTGCACGATAGCCATGTGTGGCTAGCGGCTGCCATATTGGATATGGAACATTGCCATCATCACAGAGCCTTCTATTGGGCAGTGCTGCTCTGTGGAAGTTTCCCTTGCATTCCTGGAAGCATCAGGCTCCTGTGTTAGTTAATATGTTGATAGTATGTGTTATATTGTAGTATGAAAAAGTACTTTTTCTTTAAAATAAAGCTTGGAAATGGGCTCAGATCAAGATTGGGTTTCCTTCTGAAATGTCCATCAAGAGCTCGCACACAGCCCTGTGCAGACATGCAGCTGCCGCCCCCGGCTCTCTCTTGCAGCCGTGCCCTGCCCCTAGGCTTGGAATTATACTTAGTTCTCTTGGAAGTGGCCAGAGTGACGAGCAAACTGCTCTGGAGCTGAGGCACAAGTTTCCCTAGGGAATGACCCTAGGATCTAAGCTGTACTCTCTATGGGATTGCCTGTTGCGGTGACTCGTGCCATTTCAAATAACAGCTTAATTCATCCTGTTCTCTTTACTAAGGTTTGGTAGCCCAGAACATCAGGGATGATGGCCATTTCTGGTGACAGGTAGACACCTGCACTGAACTCTCAATTCACTTCAACTTAGGCCACTTTCCGAGAAAGAGTGTATTAACTTCCAGTTTCTACTTAACTATGGTTTTGCTCAGGGATTTAAAGTTATAAAGCACACATCCTTTTTCTACATGGAATGGTTATTTTCAGGATTAAAAAATTAGAAGGACTATTGAGAGAATGGAATGTATAAAACTTAGTTGGTAAGTTAAAAAATATAAAGCTTCCCTTAATCACCTTGGGGGAAAAAAGGGTTCTTGCTGACAATTGTATCATGGTCCTATATTATCACATTATTTTGTACACATAATTGACTTTTACTTGGGAAGCAAGAAAGCCCATGCGGAAATGTTAAAAAGAAGCCAAATGAGAGACCAGCTGGGAGAAATTAAATCCATCAGTGGGTAAATATAATAAAGTGAAAGGAATTTGGCACTTATTGAGGAGTATTTGTGAATTTAGTGAGTTGCTAGAAGTCTCTGGGACCTGCAGTGACTTGGGGAATTTTGAAGAATTGGCAGAGATTCAGCTGGCCATGAAAGATGGTTGGGATTATGGTGAGAAATGGGGAGGGATTTCAGACAGGGGGAAGATGTGCAAAGTTGTAGAGTAGGAAATGCACCTGTTCTCTGTAGTAGGAAGTGAACAGACCATTCTGACCGAACACACCTGTATTATATAGAAGTAAATGAGAAGTAAGTTTTGATGTTGCTCAGCCCAGACTGGGTAGAAAGGGACAGACCTTGGATAATATAGCCATAATTAAGTAAGTTTGTTTACTGCATATTGAATCAGGCAATGAGCTAAAACACTTTTAATGTACATTTTAAAATTTAATCTTCATAAAGGCCCGATGAAGTAGGTAGTGTTGGTTACATTTTATAGACGAAGCAGCGTAAGTTTAGAGAACATAATTAGTGTGCCCCAGGCTGAAGTGTTGGGAGACAATTTGCCATGGATCTCTTGCATCCCTTGCATCTCTGTACGGCTTTAGTGCAGGGCCACTGGCTGCCTCTGTTCTGGACTAACCTTTCGTGGATGTTTGCATAGCTTACAGCTCTGAAAGCTAGATCTAGTGTCTCCTGGAGCAAAGGGCAGGTTCACATATTGTCTGGTGCAATAAAAATAAATGTCTCCCTCTGGGGCAGAAATTGAGCATGTTTATTGTCCTTGATAAAAGATTTGGGTTCCTTAGGCTCAGTGTTTCTGTCCTGGAATGTATGTGCAGGAGTAGTTGATCCTTTCACATTGCCCTGTGGGAACAGAGGCTTGGGGAAGCAGAGTGTTAATAGCACTTGGCTACTTAGTTAGCTGTTGCTCTGAGTAATTTATTTGCTTTCAATTAAATAAACTTATTTATTGTTAATTACATTTATTAATTATTTATTTAATTTACTTGTCTCTGACCCAGAAGTTTTGTGTTTTCTTCCAACATCTATGAAACTGTGGCAGACTAACTTGTTAGCCTGCAAATAGGTTAAATTCTCAGAATATTCATAGGTGTTGACCTAAACATCTGGTAAGTAGTGGAACGACCTTAGAGGGCTTTGGAAGTCAACTATTAGGTGATAAGGGCCTGTGCTAGAGTGGTTAGAAAGGAAGAAATAGATGCTAGAAACAGAAAGAAAGAAACAAGGTCAGGGGAGAATATTTTGGGACGGAGTGTGGGGCAAAGGGTGGTGAGAACATATGAGGTCAAAAGAGACATTAAAATTCTGAACTTGTAATGAAGAAATTAATAAAGAGAGGAGGAACTTAATTTTTGGAGGAACAGAAGCAGCTTCTTTTCTGCTTTCAGAGTTTTATTTCTCTGAAGTTAAGAGCTGGATATTTAAAAACTCTCTGCATAGGATCTAGGAGAGAAAGCAAAGACAAAACATATCAACTAGATCTCCCTCCTCCTTACCTCCTCCATCTATTTGTATTTATCATATCCTGGGCCCCTCTGCCTTAATCACGAGTCAGTTCAGAAAATCATATCAGTTTGTATTTTTAAAATAAGAAGAAATCCTCCAAGAAGAACCCAACTCAGTGGAACTTGTGAAGCATAGGCACGATGCTCGATGTTTTGTATTCCTTATGTGAGAAGAAAATTGCTTAGTTTCCTATTTCTAAATCAGTTGCCAATGTTTGGCTAACTTTATCTCCTGCCACACTTTCCCTTATTGCGTGGCAAATTATGCAACGACAAGATTATATTTCTGTGCTTACCAGGAAGTCCATGGAGGAAACACTTCATGCTTCTCTGAGTGGAGCCCAGGTGACTTGGAAACAGAATAGCACCATTTAGTGGTAAAAAGGATGTTAATCTTTAAAAAAGGTGGCATGATCTTTATTCGATGATTTTAGGAGTTGTAACTTAGTCAGCCATAATGTACTATATAGGCATGAACCACATTTTTTTCTTTCTCTCTCTCTCTCTCTCTCTCTCTCTTTTTTGTATGCATCATTTTTAACATCTCCCGTATCCATGGATAACAGGTTCTCAGGATCATTTTTAACATCTCCCGTATCCATGGATAACAGATTCTCAGGTGAAGTGCTGAGTATGTCACTGAAAGCCCAGTGGAGTTAAGTGTGCAAAGTCAGTCTGAACGTATGCTGTAATGGATTTGACCTCAAAGGGCACTACCAAGAGAAACTGCAGATAACCATTGAACTGACTTCTGAAGCTTGTAGTCCTGACTCCCAAGATACAAAAAGAAAAGTGAGACCAAACAGATTGGGATGAACAACTCTGAGATAGCAGGAATGTATATGAGTCCGATTTTTAAAAGTAAATAAAGCTAAATATAACAGTGATTTATTCTCTAGTTCTTTTTTAATATTCTTTCTTTGGTTCTCCCCAAAATGTCCTTGAAGTACAATAAATAATTTGCAGCACATATTATACTTTTCCGGATCACATTGATGCCCCATGAAAATGAATATTTGATCAGTATGTAAATATATATATATAAAATACAAAATCACTGGAACCTTAGACTCTAAGCAAGTGACAACACCATAGCGGTAGCCTAGTTTTACTCACTACCTAGGCAAAATAGCGTTAACAACAGTGATTTAGGCTAAGACTTGAATGCTTCCTATGATGGGTATCTCACTAATTTATGGTTGGTTTTTAGTGCTACAAAGCAAGGCATTTAGAGCTAAAAAATTGCAGATATTATCCAATATTATAGCAAGCATTAGTTTTGCTCTTTTTGCCCTTTTGCCATTTTAACACACCATTGATAGAACATATACTTCTTCGACTACTGAGATCAGTTTGTATATTTGCAGTCTTTGTTTTACATCATCTGATCAGTAATCAGTATTTATCATACAGCTAACTGGGCTTAAGGCTAAAGCATGTGGCCATGAAACAGCTCCAAGCTATGTGGCTTACTCGGAGTGCGTATCTGTGATCTTGATATTCTGTTCTCAGACCCATAAATGACATGCTTGATCAGTGAAGCCATGGGAATCTTGTGTAGACCCTCAAGTACAGAAACACAAACATACACACAAAACTCTCCATATTTGGACTGTTATTCAAATGGTGCTAAGAAATGGACTATAGAAATCATATGGATTATATAATTTCAGGTTTCGCTATCGCAATATGTGCGAGCATAAACACACACTATATAATAAGGGGCAATGGAGATATCAGAGCAAAAAGTTCAGGCACCACAGAAAACAGAGTGTTGTGCAAACAAGGCAGAGGTATATTAACTACATATATTGAGTGAACTGAGGTCACAGTGACCTTTGACTTTTCCCTTTCATTTAGAATTGTTTTCTTTTTTAGTAGAGGAATAGCTGGGTTTCCATGTGAGACGTTTTTGAGAACATTTGCTACCTAGAGGAATGTTGCAGCAATACATTCTTTTCTATTTTTTTAGTATTTATTCATTTATTTATTTATGGCTGCCTTGGGTCTTTGTTGCTGTGCGCAGACTTTCTCTGGTTGTGGCGAACGGGGTCTACTCTTCCTTGCTGTGCGCGGGCTTCTCACTGCGGTGGCTTCTCTTGTTGCAGAGCATGGGCTCTAGGCGTGCAGTCTTCAGTAGTTGTGGCACACGGGCTTAGTTGCTCCATGGCATGTGGCATCTTCCCGGACCAGGGCTCGAACCCGTGTCCCCTGCATTGGCAGGCGGATTCTTATCCACTGCTACACCAGGGAATCCCAGCAATACATCCTTATAAGTGTCAGATGATGTGCTAGTGATTACACCTGCTATGCTGAACGGTTATTTCTAAACAATGCTTGCAAAATACTCTGCTGTGTAATTCATCGGTGTAGTCACAAACCTACTGAAGGCACCCTTCAGAAAAATGTTTGTTTACAATTAACTCCCATGGTGAAGATGGAGCAAGATGACTTCCAAATTGTCTTTCTTGTATTGTGTTTCTCTCTCTGCTTTTTGGGTTTTTCCCTCCTGGTGTTTAAAGTCTGAGACCAGTGCAAATATAAGATCAGGTAAGAGGTATGGTAGCTATCGTGAGCCACAGTTACATGTACACAGAATGTCAAGCCATAGCCAGCAGGTTTGCATGTTTGTTCATAAATAATATAGAGCCAAAACACTGGGCATGCTGTTGTTTAGACCTGAACTTGCTCTTGCTAAAATAAATGGTAACCTGAAATAAAGGGAATGTTTAATACATCTGCCATCAGACATATTCAGTGCTATAAAACAACCACCATGAAGGCAGACATATTGACAACTAACATTATTTGGGAAGTTTTCTGTGTTTCTCCCTCTGGTTTTGGAGACTCAGAGCAAAGAATAGACGGTATGTAGAGAGGCATCTCAAAGTGACGGTTTGTGTTTGTTCTTTTTTGCATATACGAGAATGAAGCAGCTCAGCTCCAGTCATTATCATGTTGCTGGTTTGTAAAAGTGCTTTCCTTTGTTTTATGGAACACACCGAGTTGAGCGCAGCAGCTTGCATGACATGGCGCTGTGGGTGCAAATTTGAAGCCATTGAGCACTCTGAATTTCCCCAGTGTTTCTCAGTGGCAGAACACCTCATGCTAAATGCGTGTGTGCTGTTCCACTGAGAAAATGCAGTGTTCAATAGCTCTCCAAGTTTCTCATTTTATACTTATGGAGAAGAGGCTCAGTGGCTGCCTGTAGAGCTTCATTGTGAAGTACCTACAGATGGTCTAGTTCAAGGTTCTTTAAAAGGCACACAGGGAAAGAAGTTACGTTTCTGCTTATTGTTCCTATTTATTTCTTCCCTTTTAAAATGTATATTTTGCATAACTAGTCAAAAATGATATTGCTCTAATTTTAATGTAGGTAGAATACATGAAAACTATCAATTCTTCTGAAGAAATAGACATGAGAGCTGCCCTATGCCAGTCACTCGAGCAGTGTATATGCAGTAACTTATTATACTTTTGTAGTCTTTTCTAGGTCAATGCTGAATTTGGTTCATATCTAAGTCTATAATCAGAACATTGGACAGTCAGAAAGTTGCCAGTTGCCTTGTAGGCTTTTCTAAATGCTGCTGTTTCTGTGGACTGACTGAATTTACCCTCCTGAAGACATTTTTAGGGAGTGCCTCAGTCTGTGAAATCTAAAATAGAGAAATTAGCAGAAAGAGAACTATATTTAAATATAATATACACAATATTTTTAAATCCTTCAAAACATTAGGAAAAGTCTGGAATAATTAGTTTACATTTCATAGCATATCTGTTAAATGAATAACTATTGGAAACATGTATGGAATGAATGGAAACATGTCCCTGCTACTTTGTAAGCAGTTTTTTGGCAAATGATTTGTTTTCCCATAGTTATACCTGTGTCTGGTCTTATACATTGCTTTCAGTGGATTTTTGAAATGAATTTCAAAATTAAATGTGGTGAAACGAATTTTTTTGCCATTAGGCGGGAAAATGTCCTCAGCTGGAAGCAGAGAAATTGTATGTAGATGACTTTAGTTTTCTTGCAAGAAAAGTGTGAGTGCATATACATTATAGGATATGCAGGTGCAATTTGGAGACCTTGTTGTGAATGTAAACTATGAATACTACTTGAATCACTTCCACTTGCTTGAAAATAAAATCATAATAACTAAGACTGAGAATAGGAGAAGTGAATGTACAAACAATGTAAAAGTGGGTACAGCCTGAAATGGGGAACCCTAATTGTGGTAAAGCAAATAACTTCACTAAGTCCATTTCCTTTAGGAAAAAAAGCTTCTATTTCTTATGTAATTATTAAAAATGGAAAAATAGAATAAGAAAGGGAAAAAAGACAGTTTAGGCTTTGACCATATATGTAAACACAAAACAGACATACTTCTTCTTGGCCAGATTGTAATAAATAAATTACTAGTTAGAGGGATAGTTTTTAATTCACTAAACTGGTATTTTCACATTATTCAGACAATAAATTCTATTTAAATGGGAAATACAGATAAGTTGTTATGCAAAAATTTTGAAAATATATCACAAATATAAGATAGTAGGCTTTTCCCTCCTTTTGGAGAGGAATGTTCCAAAATAAAAAAAAGGATGAGAATGAGATTCTTACCTGGAGAAGAAATTTAACTTGAAACTGTCTGCAAGTGAAGTTGAGATTTGGTTATATTCATATGTAAATGTCCTTGAAGCCAGTTGCAGAGATTTTAACCACCATTTCAAGTTATCAGTTATGAAGTGAATGATAACAAGCTACTGGATTATTTGTAAAGCTAAGATTTGTTAAGAAAGGAAGAAAGGAAGAAAGAAAGTAAGAAAGAAAAAGAAAGAAAAAAGAATGAAAGAAAGAAAGGAAGAAAGAAAAAAAGAAAGAAAGAAAAAAGAAAGAAAGAAAGAAAGAAATGGAAAGAAAGAAATAGCACTTCAAACAATGTTGAGATGGAAGAATGTCCATACAAAGATTGAATGATATTTGCTTAATACAAGTAGAAGGTAATAGATGCAAGGAAACAAAAACACAATAAAAATACAGGATGCCCAACAAAAAATATATCGAGATGTATTGAATATAAATGTGTTTGACTCCTTTTGGATTGACCTAATTATTAAGTAAAATGATTAACTAGATATGTGAATATAAGTACAAGTTATAGTCATTGTGGAGCTGTTGTCAGAAAAATAATTGGCAGCATATTCCTAGGTTATGTTAAGAACAGGTGTGGAAAGGATGGGCCAGCAAAAATCTTTCTCAACATTAGTCAGTTATTGGGATATTATTCTACACCTTGCTTCTTGTGCTTTTAAAGTTATGCAAAGTAGATTAAGTTTTTAAAAGAATTTCTTTGTTTAAGGTTGGAAAAGGGTTAAGTGAATTGGAATTGTTAAGTGATGTAAAGTTTTTATGAGGTAAATGTATGGTAATTGTTTCTGACATTCATACACTGAACTACTCATTAGTCAATAGCACATTTATGGAAGCCTAACACACTGGTACTTTGCCAGGTATTGTATGGGATCCAGAAAAGTCTTAGCCGTTCCTGCTGTAGAAGGAATTTGCAATATAGTCATGGAAGGCCAATACAGTAGGCATAGATAGTTAAAATAGCAAAATATAGCTGTGTGTTATTGATGATAAGAACAGCTGAATTGAAGAGAAGGGATATCTGTGTGATTTGCAGGAGGGGGCTTCCTGGAAAGATGAAGATTTGCTTGAGTTTGCAAAATGAGCAAGATTTAGAAAGGGCAGAGAGACGAGAACGTTTTGGCAAGAGATACAGGTGGGGAGAGAGTGAGTAAAGGCAAAGGAGCAAAGAGGGATGGCAGGAGTGTGTTGGTTTCAACCTGATATAGATACAGTTCTTAATTCTGAAAACTTCATATTTGTTTCTTTGGAGATAAACACATTGTACCATTAACAAACAGAAATGTTTAGTTATGTTGAAGTTTAAAGGAAGCAAATCCTGGCCTCGGTATTTCAGAGTTGGAAATAACCTAAAATACCATGAGTCAGCCTCTCATTTTACATATTAGTCTTAAAGAATTAAGTTAGTTGGCAACGGTGATGATCACCCACCTTGTTAGTTCTAGGATGAGGACTAAAAGCCAAATATCCTGATCTAGGCTGGTGTTCTTTGTGCTAAATCCTGCTGGGCTTTCTTGTATAAAATGAAAAGACAGCTTTGATCTTGTTTTTTAAGGCTTCTTTGATAATTTTTGAACAAAAGTGAGATTTCATGGTTCCAAACCTTGGGAAAAGATTCTGATGAAATATGCAAGCAATTGCTCATCATAGGTGTTCATGAATTTGATCCATTGAGATTGCTCAGGAGTGAAAAGTTCCTATGTTTTTAGTGATAATCTTAATCAGTCTGAAGGCTGTCATCAGAGCAAAGAAGAATGAGTTTTAGATTTTCTTCATTGATACACGTTGACCTTTTAACCCGACTAATTGACAAAGCCACCAAAGGTATGTTCTTTCCTGTATGGCTCCCAGCCCTGGCTGTGTTCCATAATTCTGTCAAGGGAGGGGGCGGTCTACATTCTGCTGCAGCTGCCACTTTTTCCAGCTGGCAGTATGCTTGTCTGCCCATTAATGCTTCAGAAAAATGATTAATAAGCTCCCCCACCCAACACTGAAAAAGGAGGAGGTCCAAATCATTCACAAATGCACAGGGATGAAATGCCGAGTGGCCTCTTCTGGTCCAGTGGCCCCATAGGCACCTACCTGCAGCTGAACTGAGTTGTTCTCATGACTGTGGAAACCTTGAAAGTATAAAAGAATATGCAAAATTAAATGTCACTTATCAGTGTCTGCACTTACAATTTTAATGTTATTTTTTTATAATTCAAATCAAGGCTAAGAGACATAATGGACTATCTTTTAAGGTTTTTGAGTGGGTTCAATTTCTATTTATATTAGTAATGTCAAACATTATTCTAGGACTCATTCCCTCTTGAGCCTGTCCATCTGTTATATCATCAGAATGACCTTTCTTGTTTCTTCTTCATTTGTAGAATTCTTTTCCTTGGTTGAATTAAAAAAAAAAAGAATAAAACAGGCTTCTGCCTTCTTTCTTTTAAAGTGACTAAGGAACAACTTTAATTTTATATACATAGGGAGAGAGCGGTTCTCCCCACCACACACCCCATACCTTAACTGATACTTTAGGGCACCCAGGGCATTAAGTATGCTGTATTAAAAGGGATGAAAATGAAAGATCATTGTGAAAAGACACAGAGTGAATGGATGCAGGAATAATTTTTAAAATATTAAAAAATTTTAAGAGATCAGAGTAGTCATATTTTTAAATGTCCGCAAGATATTGTTTTCTTTTTAATGAGATTAAGTAGTTTGAAATCTTTTAATACTGAACAATGTAAGAAATGCTATTTTTTTATTTAATTTGTTTCAGTTGACTAAATCACTTGTCTGCTTTGTATTCTTGGTAGGTGCTATAATAGTCATAATTTTTTTCGGTAAAAAGCAAAACCCATTAAACAGATGAGATGGTGTCATGTAAAAATTACTGATTAAATTACTCTTTTGGTTTTTTGAATTGATTGGTATTATTTTTATTCTTTGAGTTTCTTTAGAAAGAGTCAGAATGGTCTACAGTGGGAGAAATATCAGGCTTAATATTTGGGTTATGCTCCTTACACTTTCTTTAGTTTTCTGGGAGATCTCGGCTACATTTCTAGTACTTCAAATTTCTTCTCTGTACAGTAAGAACAGAAAAGAGGTGCTATAAAGATAACATAATATACATGAAAAAGCTTTTGAAATTTAAAATGTTGTATACATTTAACTCATTGGTATTATATGTATATGAATTAGATCCAGTTTCAGAACATTTTTCTAATCATTCTTTTTCCCTGACAGTTTCAAGACCATCCTATAATAATTCTTTGCAACGCCTATATTTTCTTCTTCCTTCTATCTACTTTGCTTCCTGTCTTTTGCATTATTTTTACCTTTCGAAGCTATGAGTGTTTGTTCTCTATGAATGTTCCACATCTTGTGGGATCTTTGCCCTTTTCATCAACTAAGTACAACCACCAGTATCCTAAAGGATGATTTTTAATTTCTTTTGAGTAAGGTTGATATGTTTTAAGTTAAAATTTTGCCTTTAAGATATCGTTATGTACTAGGCATTTTGACTTCTTTTGTGAATATCCATTAAATTCCACTAAAGTGTATGGGTATAGTTGGAAAAGGGGAGTATATTTTTGTGAATTTGAACATCTCAAAAATTATATTAGACATTATGGGTTTAACAAAATGCATTTTAGAGTTCAAAGAATAGAACTGATTTTTAGTAAAGTTGTGAAATTATGACATTCTGGAAGGTCTGGCCATCAGAGGCAATTCTAGAGGTTCTGTTTCTTTTGTAACCCATGGATGGTAGTCGCAGTGATTTTGCATATGGTACGAACTCAGTGCTTATTGTCTATCTCCCTCATTTAGGCTTGGTCTTTGATCTATTCTGTAGCAGAATTAAAGATGAGTGTGCTGTCTGACCCATGTAGGAGAGCTAGTAAGGAACAACAAAGGAAATTAAAATAGAGATTGATTTTCATGTCAGCTCTCTGCTAACCTTGTGACTGTCCTACTAAATTTAGTATTTGTATTTGCGAAGAGCTGTTGTAGAGACATTCTTTCATGCATTCTTCTATTTTCTTATTAATGTAAAATACTTATTGTGACTTACTATAAATAAATCACTATTAAAGGTGCTAGGAATACAGTAATGAAAAGGGAGGTGTGGTTATAATCTGACTGGATTATTCTTGCTCCTTTTCATGTAGGTCATGGGGGCTACGGAGAGGATGGAGATATTAGTTACAGAAGGTCATTTTTATTCAAAACTGTGACAGGTTCTATGGAAACACCCATTTAGTATGTTTGATCCATGCCTACAATTTTGGGAATTAATATATTACATTTATTTTTTTCTTGTTTGACTGCATTACCAATCATAGATTCCTGGAGCTCCAACGATATTAAAGTTTGAAATTTTAATAAACTATATGGAATCACATAGGAGATTATTTCTATTTACTTATTTTAGGAGAAGAGCTTTTTCATTGCTACGGGAAGTTGGCAAACAATGATGACTAAAGTTTTCTGGCAGTGGATAAAAATAATTTTTTGATGCATTTAGAATCCACTCTAAGGTTGTATGGTAATGATTTTTAAAGCTTCCCTCTGAGAATTTACTAATTCATTTATCTATTTATAAATTTTTTCCAGCTTTGCTGAGATATAATTGACATAAAATTGTGTAAGTTTCTATTTACAATAGCCACGACATGGAAGCAACCTATGTGTCCATCGACAGATGAATGGATAAAGAAGACGTGGCACATATATACAATGGAATATTATTCAGCCATAAAAAGAAATGAAATTGAGTTATTTGTAGTGAGGTGGATGGACCTAGAGTCTGTCATAAGAGTGATGTAAGTCAGAAAGAGAAAAACAAATACCGTATGCTGACACATATATATGGAATCCAAAAAAAAAAAAAGGATGGTTCTGAAGAAGCTACGGGCAGGACAGGAGTAAAGACGCAGATGTAGTGAATGGACTTGAGGACACAGGGAGGGGGAAGGGTAAGTTGGGAAGAAGTGAGAGAGTGGCATGGACATATATACACTACCAAATGTAAAATAGATAGCTAGTGGGAAGCAGTCGCGTGGCACAGGGAGATCAGCTCGGTGCTTTGTGACCACCTAGAGGGGTGGGATAGGGAGGGTGGGAGGGAGGAGATAAGGGGATATATGTATACGTATAGCTGATTCACTGTTATACAGCAGAAACTAACACAACAATGTCAAGCAATTATACTCCAATAAAGATGTTAAAAAAAATTGTAAGTTTAGGGTAAACAACATGCTAATTTGATACACATATATTGCAATATGATTGCCACTGTAAGGTTAGCTAACACCACCATCATGTCACATAATGACCATTTCTTTTTTTGTGGTGAAAACATGTAAGATCTACTCTTCTAGCAACTTTCAAGTATATAATGCAATGTTATTAACTATAATCACAATACTGTGCATTAGATCCCCAGAACTTCTTCATCTCCTAACTGGAGGTTAATATTCTTTGACCAGCGTCTCCCCAGTGTCTCACCTCCCCCAACCACTCACCCCCAGCTCCTGGCAACTACCACTCAACTTTGTTTCTACAGTTCAGCTTTTCTAGATTCCACGTACAAGTGATATCATACAGTATTTATTTTTCTCTCTGTGACTTATTTCACTTAACATAATGCTCACAAGGTCTATGCATGTTATCTCAAATGGCAGGATTTCCTTCTGTCACATGGCTGAATAAGATTCCATTATATATGTATATGTGTACCACATTTTCTTTATTCATTCATCCGTTGATGGACACAGGTTGTTTCCATATCTTGGCTATTGTGAATAATGCTGCAGTGAACGTGGGAGTGCAGATATCTCTTCAATATTCTGTTTTCATTTCCTTGGGATAGATACCCAAAAGAGGAATTGCAGGATCATATGGTAGTTCTTTTTTTTTTTTTTTTTTTTTTTTTTTTGTGGTACGCGGGCCTCTCACTGTTGTGGCCTCTCCCGTTGCGGAGCACAGGCTCAGGACGCGCAGGCTCAGCGGCCATGGCTCACGGGTCCAGCCGCTCCGCGGCATGTGGGATCTTCCCGGACTGGGGCACGAACCCGTGTCCCCTGCATCGGCAGGCGGACTCTCAACCACTGCGACACCAGGGAAGCCCATGGTAGTTCTATTTTTAATACCAACTACTTCACAGGACCATCTCAGTGAATCTTAGAAATAGGACACGAGTGAAAATGAAATAATATCTTGGGGATGTGATTTGGTATTATATCCTACTATTTAGTAAACATTTTGGATATCTCCCTATCAGCACCTAACTTTTTTTTTTTTAACATCTTTATTGGGGTATAATTGCTTTACAATGGTGTGTTAGTTTCTGCTTTACAACAAAGTGAATCAGTTATACATATACATATGTTCCCATAGCTCTTCCCTCTTGCGTCTCCCAGCACCTAACTTTTGAATAACAGCATTATCAATGCCATTGAATATATCTTTCTGCTGTCTTCCTTCTCCCTTACTTCCCTCTCAGAGGTAACTGCTCTCCTGAGTTGTGTGTATATCATTTCTTGCTATTTAAAATAAGTTTTTTGCATATGTATATACCCCTAAACAAGATATTATTTAGTTTTCTTGTTCTGAGTTTTATAAATATTATATAATACTATATACATTTGTCTTTGACTTACCATTTTCACTGTGTCCTATTTCTCAGATTCACTGAAATGGTTCTGTGAAGTAGCTCATTCTTTTCCATAGTGCTCTGCAATGCCACTTCATAAATTATATCTGCATGCATCTAGGAGTCTATTTCTGGGCTGTTTCTTCTGTTCCACTGGGTCAAATTTTCTTTTGAAATTTCCTATTCCAGTACCACATTGTTGTCATTGTACTTTATAATAAGTGCTGATATCTAGTAAGGCAGAGCTCCCATTTTGTGCTTAATCCTCGGGAGTTTCTTGGCAATTCTTGAGCTTTCATCTGTAAAGTTTTTAGGATGAGTTTTTCAAGTAACTTGAAAAATGGTTGGAATTTGATTAAAACTGTACTCAATTCAAAAATAATTTTGGGGAAAATTGATGCTTTACAAAATTCAGCCTTCTTTGTACCAGTCATCGTTCAATCACAGAAACAGAACCAGCAAGAAATATTTATTGAGAGATTTATTGCAAGGAATAGACTTATACCATTGTGAGGCTGGCTAGGCAAGTCCAAATCTCTAAAGCAGGCCATGAGGAAGGGCAGGCAGGCATTCTTGGACACAGTAAAGCTGCTGTCCGCTGATGGAATTTCTTCTTCTTCAGCAAAGTCTCAGCTTTGTTCTAAGTCCTTCCAACTGATAGAATCAGGTCCATCCAGATTATTTTGAATAATCTCCCTTACTTAAAGTTAACTGATTACAGACTTTGCAAAATACCTTCACAGCAGCACCTAGATTAGTGTTAGACTGGATAACTGAGGATTCTAGACTAGTCACTTTGATACATAAAACTGACCATCACACTTGTCACAAACAAGTGGATTTCTCCATTTATTTATATTTATTTTTCCATATTTAATACCTTTTCCTAAACTAATTTTCTCCATGTAAGTCTTTTTTAAAATTTACATTATCTAGCAGTAACATCTTTTGGTGTAGAGAAATGCAATTGATTTTTCTATATGGATCTTCTATTTATCTAACTTGCTAAATTCTCTTATTATTTCTAATAAATTTTGGAGATCCTTTTGGGTATTTTATGTATATGATTGTATAACTTGTAAAAACAGCAATTTTGTTTCTTCCTCTTCAGTATTCACATTTGTTAAAATCTTTTTTTTTTTTTTTTTGCGGTTCACGGGCCTCTCACTGTTGTGGCCTCTCCCGTTGCGGAGCACAGGCTCCGGACGCGCAGGCTCAGCGGCCATGGCTCACCGGCCCAGCCGCTCCGCAGCATGTGGGATCTTCCCGGACTGGGACACGAACCCGTGTCCCCTGCATCGGCAGGCGGACTCTCAACCACTGCGCCACCAGGGAAGCCGTGTTAAAATCAGTTTTTAAGTTACATATAAAATTTACTCTTTGCAGTACAGTACACAGTTCTGTGACTTTTGGCAAATGCATGAAGTCACCTATTTATTGATACTACCACAAACAAAATAAAGGACAGTTTCATTAGCTGCCCAATTTCACTGTGCCATGGTTCTGTAGTCATTTCCTCCTCTTTGCCATAAACCCTGGAAACCACTGGTCTGTTCTTTATCCCTAAATTTTGCCTTTTCTAGAATGTTACACAAGTGGGATCTCATTGTATGTGAATAGAAGTTATGTTTCTCTTAGGAGAATAACTGTGAGTGTATGTTTAACTTTATAGGAAACAGCCAAACTATTTACTAAAGTGTCTCCATCATTTGCATTCTCACTAGAGTTCCAGGTATATTCTGTTTTTGTTAGCACTTGGTATTCTCAGTTTTTAAATTTGTTTCCTTATTCTTGAGTTTTGAAAGTTTAACATGTTTTGGGTACAAGTCTTTTGTCAGATATGTAATTTGCAAATATTTTCTCCTAGCTCGAGGCTTTTCTTTCTTAACAATGTTTTTGTAGAGCAAAAATTTTTCTGGTAGTGGGATTGCTGGATCATATGATAGTTCTATTTTTAGTTTTTTAAGGAACCTCCATACTGTTCTCCATAGTGGCTGTATCAATTTACATTTCCACCAACAATGCAAGAGAGTTCCCTTTTCTCCACACCCTCTCCAGCATTTACTGTTTGTAGATAAATACACTAGCAAAGGTAAAATAGATAGCTAGTGGGAAGCAGCTGCGTCGCAAGGGGAGATCAGCTCGGTGCTTTGTGACCACCTAGAGGGGTGAGATAGGGAGGGTGGAAGGGAGACACAAGAGGGAGGGGGTATGGCGATATATGTATACGTATAGCTGATTCACTTTGTGCTACAGCAGAAACTAACACAACAATGTAAAGCAATTATACTCCAATAAAGATGTTGAAAAAAACGAAAATTTTCATAAAGTTCACATTATTAATATTTTCTCTTTTGTTTCATGCTTTTGGGGTCAAATCTACGAAATCTTTGCCTAAATCAGTGTCACAAAGATTTTCTCCTATGTTTTCTTCTAAATGCTTTATTGTTTTACAATTTATATTTAGATGTATGATATATTTTGAATTAATATTTCATATCAAATGTAAAGTATGGACTAAGATTTATTTTTTTATATGTAGATAGCTACCTAATTGTTCCAGGATTGCATGTGTTTGTGTGTCTGTGTGTTTTCACACATGTGTGTTTGAGACAAAAAGATGAACATGCTTGCTTCTACTAGCCAAATGGAATTTGACTCTTTTTGGTCAGGAGTAAAAAAAGAAAACCTATGCATTTTATCCACCTCATATTGGAAGTTTAACAGCTCACACACATGGGCCATAAATGGCCTTGGTACGATAGTGTAACTGCACACGTCTCTGACACTCTCTCTGGCTATTGCTGGGGAAACCAACAGAGGGAAATTTTACACTATAGTAGCAGAATTTTCTATTCTGTATTACCATTTATTGAGATTGTGTAATTTTAGGATAACTAATTATTGTAGCAAAATTTCTAGAAGAAAAGGACATTTTGTGTATTTTGATCAGATAAGCCTATCAGGTGATGTGATCAGAGGTGTAGAGCCATATTTTTCCCTGAGAGGGTGTTAGAATAAGGAAGCTCTCCTGATTCGTTGCTGGACTCTACCTCTGGCTTAGGAACTCAGTGCACATAAATCAGGTGTTATCAATCCCCCTAAGTCCGCACCCACAGGCAGAACCTTTTCTTCCCACGTATTTAGTGATAATCAAATATTTGTGCCTAGACATAATGCCATGCAGTGAAGGGAAGTTGTTACTATGGTTCTGCTGAATGGTAGCACAGAATCTGGTGGTTTACATGTATCCTAAATCAATTTAGCTTCACATCACTCTAGTGGGTATTAGTGTCCCATTTCCATAGTAGAGGAAACTGAAATTTAGAGAGTGAAGAGCTTGCTCATAATCACACACCTGGAAAACAGAGGAAACAGAGGAGCCAGGTATCAAACCCAATAATTACGCCTCCGAAGTCACGAGTTAAATCCAGGAATGACTCTACCCTGTAAACCTTTAAATCCCTTTTCAATTACAACATCCTCATTGTGGCTGAGAAATTACCTTTTCTTACTTTAGAATCCTTGTTGCTTAGTCCAAAGTCCCCAGTATTGAATTCCTTTGGCTGCAGTATGGTGGTTGGCCTGGGTTAACTCTTCTTTGTTCTGTTCTAGTCTGTTCTAACCATTAGAGCTGTGCTAGGCCATGGAGCCATATAGCCTTGGCACTGAAGCAATGAAAGAAAAACAATGAACTCCCTGTCTCCGTCAAACACAAAGGGATCGTCTACCTTAGGGAGAGCTACAAAGGGACATACAAAATCATGCAACTGAAAAATAGTGCCCATTTATGCTCAGCAAGGAGGATTGATTTTTACTTGTTCTGCTTCCAATTAACTTACCTAATTTAACCTTTAAAAATGTCATCTTCCCTTCCAACCTCAATAATAAATATACTTTTTCCGATTTAATTTTAGAAGCCTCCACGTTTACCCTCAGTACCTGCCACCCTTTGGGGTTGAATTGCGATAGGGAAGGAGAAAAGAGTGATAGGGAAAAAAAGCTTTTAGAACATGTCTTTTCTTTGTTTAACTTTTATTGGCATGAGCTTCCAGAATGTGTTGATCTGTTAAGTCTACATAAACGTATTCTCCTGGGTGGAGGGTGGAACCATAGGGTTAAGGGAGAATAATAAATCAATGATAAGTTAATAAAATCAAACACCATAAAGAGTATCCAGCAATGGAGGACTTTCCATATTTAAAAGGAATGATCTCAGAAGCTGTTGCTGAACGAAATCCATGCCCTTTGCTTTGAAATTGCTTGGTATTCGTGCCTGTACCTCTACTCAACTCTCTAGCACCGTGCTGGAGACCAGTGGTGCTCAAATTTTTATGTGCATTCAAATCACCTGGGATCCTTGCTCGACTGGAGATATGATTCTTCCAGCCAGGGGTGGGGCTTGAGATTGTGTGTCTCTAACGGGCTGCCAGTTGATGCTGATGGTGTTGATGCCTAGGTCTGCATTTTGAGTAGCAAGGCTGTCAAATTTGATCCCTGAAAATATCATCTTTTTAAGGACTTTACATGGAAGACATTGTTCATGCTTACATGTATTATACCCATATAAAGAGAAGCATTTAGTTTAATTTTTTTGATGGAAGGCTTAGACTAAGTGTATATAAGGAAGGCAAAGTGAATAATAACAAGCTACAATCCGTGACTTAGTCCATACTAGGTATTGTGCTAAGGACTTTACATATGTTATTTAGTTCTCACGTCTGGATGAGAGGTCTAAATTATCATTTACATTTGTAGATGGGTAAACCAAGGTGTAAAGCAATGGTTACATAACTCCAAGAGGCTATGCAGGGCTTCCTTGGTGGCGCAGTGGTTGAGAGTCTGCCTGCCGATGCAGGGGACACGGGTTCGTGCCCCGGTCCGGGAGGGTCCCACATGCCGCGGAGCGGCTGGGCCCGTGAGCCATGGCCGCTGAGCCTGCGCGTCCGGAGCCTGTGCTCCGCAACGGGAGAGGCCACAACAGTGACAGGCCCACGTACCACAAAAAAAAAAAAAAAGAGGCTATGCAGCCAATCTAGTGGTAGAGGCTGTATTCAGACTTTGGCTCCTGGCCTCTAAAACCTGTGTTGTTACTAACAGCTCTATTATAAAATATTGGGTAGTGATTAAAATAATTGTTTAATGAAATCTAAAGATGGAGGGCATGAACATTACAGTCAGATGTGGATTTAAGCCTGAGTCTTCCATTTACTGCCTGCTTGACCCTGAGAATATCTTGCAGCTCCATTTCCCCCTTTTGAAAGTAGAGATAATACCTGCTCTGCTCTTCTCTCCACTTTGAAGGGTGTGAAGATCAAATGAGATCATGATGTGATGTGTCTTGTGAATTGTAAGACAGCACACACAGGTAGTTTCCTCCTCTTTCCAAACATTTCTTTTCCATCGCATGTTAAGAATAGGCATGATGGCTTAAAAAATTAAATATTTGGCCTGTTCTTATTTGATACTTGCAGTTAGGAGAAGTTTCAAGCAAATAGAGAGTTTGCTGCATCTGGGTCACAGCACAGAGTTAAAAAATGTATAATTCAGGACAGTCAGTAGTATCCTGCCCAGCCCTGGGCCTGTTTCCTTCTCTTCCATTTGAAGAAGGTGGAGCAGATGTTCTCTAAATTCCTTCCCAGATCTAACAGCTCCGTTTTTTTTGTTTTTTGTTTTTTTTTTTGCGGTACGCGGGCCTCTCACTGTTGTGGCCTCTCCCGTTGCGGAGAACAGGCTCTGGACGCGCAGGCTCAGCGGCTATGGCTCACGGGCCCAGCCGCTCCGCGGCATGTGGGATCTTCCCGGACCGGGGCACGAATCCACGTCCCCTGTATCGGCAGGCAGACTCTCAACCACTGCGCCACCAGGGAAGCCCTAACAGCTGAGTTTTTGACTCTCACTTCAGTTGATTTGTAACTGCCAGTTGATCAGGTGTCTTTGCAGGATTTGGATTATGATGATGATGATGATGGTGGTGATTTTGCAACTTTGCCTCTGCTTCTTTGTGTATAAGTTTTCTCCGATTCTAGGAAGGGAATTTCTCTTCTTAGAAGCTGGTTTTCATGTTGAGTACATTCAAAAGTAGGAAAGAACTTACAGAGATGATAAAATGAGGTACAATCTGCAGGCTGGGAGTTAAGGAGATTACTGGTCAGTACACAATATTTTAGACAGACGACTGTTTTAGGGAAATGTGACCCACAATCCCGCTTTAGTAGATATTACAAATCTCAGAGCCGAGGAGAAGCAGCAGGAGCCGAGTTACATGCTCTCTGTCTTATGGAGTTCAGGGGAAAACCACGAACAGAATAAATTCCTGAGCTCCCCGGGGAGTGTGGAGAAGTAAAAGTTGGCCATGACTAAGGAGACCCGGAAGCCAGATGAGTGCTCCAGGAGACAGGTGAACAGCTCCGATGCCTGTGACACAGCGGGGAAAACAATAAGAAGGGGTGTGCTTTTTAGAAATAATAATAACTGCTGTTTAATGCTTTTCAACTTATACATCACCGTTAAGGATAATGTCCCATTTTATCCTGACAACGTTCCTTTATGATAGAAATATGAATATCCGTTCTACAAGTGAAGCAATGAAGCAGTGGAGCCTCAGAGAGGTTAATTTATTTACCCGTGAAGTGGAGAAACTAGAAACTTTAAATTCCAAGCATTTCCCACTGTGTACTATAACCTCTTTTGAGTCAGACTTATTGGAATGCATTCATTCCACAAAGCAATAAAACTGCCCATTAAAAATTATTTCACATACGATTTATTCTTCTTGTTCCAAAAATTAATTCTCACCACTTAAATTAGATTATGTGAGGGTCATTTCCCACGTTTGCTCTAGGAGAATTCAGAATCCCTTCCTCCCTGCATCTGTAGTGCTGTCCTCCAAACTCCCACATCTGTACTGCCTCTTAGAGGCTTGGAGAGAATGCTGTCTCCTTGCTGGGGGAGGAGGAAAGATGATGCCTCCCAGGATCCTTATGGATCTTTATAGATATTTTCCACAAATGTCTGGAGTGTCTAGAGGGTAATACCGGTAAAAAGGAAGCTCCTGTAGATTGGCTAAAATTTAAAATGTATAAAAACTGGGTAAGCTGGGACGAAGTGAGAGAGTGGCGTGGACATATATACACTACCCAATGTAAAATAGATAGCTAGTGGGAAGCAACCGCATGGCACAGGGAGATCAGCTTGGTGCTTTGTGACCACCTAGAGGGGTGGGATAGGGAGGGTGGGAGGGAGACGCAAGAGGGAGGGGATATGGGGATATATGTATACATATAGCTGATTCACTTTGTTATACAGCAGCAACTAACACACCATTGTAAAGCAATTACACTCCAATAAAGATGTTAAAAAATAAAATGTATAAAAACAATATTTGCAAAGATAATAAAAAGGCAAAGACCCCATAGCTATCATATAAGAAATCATTACCTTGTTGAGGATGTTATGTTTCCTTAGGCTCAAGGCATGTCTCTTTTTCATAGATTTTTCAACGTGGCTCTACCTTTTACAGGTTATTCAGATCTGTAGATTATTTTTATTGTGTTCTCTGCTTACCTGACTCCCTAGCTTAAACATGGTGAAAACCAGTAGACAGATGTCTTAAAGGAGAGCTTCAAGAGTGCTAGTGTCTTACAGCAATCGTCTTCCTGCTCGAGGGGCAGTCACTGGATTGCTGATATCCCCAGGCTGAGGCCCGTCCACCCCTGGGCCTGCCTCTGCCTCCGCCCTGGTCCAAGGCTGCTCTGGACCAGGAAGCAGCTTCAGAGCTACCGCCTTCAATTGCTAATTTTTTGATGGAAAATCTCACGGTGCAAGGATTGTCTACGTTTTAGGGTTGTTAAAAAGACAATATGGTTTATATTCCACCCGTTTTGAAGAGTTTAGAGAAATACACTTTCCCGAAATAAACAGTAAGATAAAAGAGCAATGGGTACTTTTTACAACTGAACTCCTTGCGATCAAGTGTCCTTTTCATGCTTGGCTACCTTTATTCTACATTTGGTTTGTCCTCAGGATCAGGCAAATATGCACTCTTCCAGAGCCCTTATTTCCCGCCAGTTTTTGACCTCTGGTTAATGCACTGGCTCATTTACTTGCTTTTGCTCTCTCGCTCTATCTCTTTGCATTGGATTTGGCCTTCTGAGCCACTTGTTTGCTAGCTTATTCTAAAATGAGAAAAAGAGACAAATAGCATAAAGTCCTATTTTTAAAAGTGGACAACAACAAACTGAAATATTACGACCTAATACTTCCTCTCAACATGTGTATATTCTCCTTCCCCAAACACATTATCCATGGAAATTGGCCCCATAGTGATAAGAAAGAAACAAACATCAAACACACATTTTCTAAATGGAGATTTAGCTATGTATGCAAGATTTCTAATAATTGGTAGGGAAATATATATAATATATATATATATATATATAAACAGCCCCTGTTTAGGTTTTTAAAAAAAACTTTATTGTGATATCTATTAACATACTCCAATTAATTTTAGAATGATAAAAGGTCTACTTGCATTGAAAGTTTTTTATTAATCTTTGAAATGAGATATCATCAAAGAATTCTTTATAATGGCAAAACTAAACTATGGTGCTATGGTGACGATGTCAGAGTAGTGCCTTCTTCTGAGAGAGGGTATGGACTGGGAGGGGGCACAAGTGGACCTTCTGGACGCTGCACATATGCTATATCTTGATCCAGGTGGTGGCTACATGATGTGAGCTTATCTAAAAATCTACTGGGCTTCCCTGGTGGCGCAGTGGTTGAGAGTCTGCCTGTCGATGCAGGGGACGCGGGTTCATGCCCTGGTCTGGGAAGATCCCACGGCACATGAGCCATGGCCGCTGAACCTGCGCGTCCGGAGCCTGTGCTCCGCAACGGGAGAGGCCACAACAGTGACAGGCCCGCGTACTGCAAAAAAAAAAAAAAAAAAAAGTACTTAATATTTGTGTACTTTACTGTATGTATATTATATCTCAGCCAACAAAAGGGAGAGGAGGAAAAAGATGTCTCTAAAGATATAATGTTTAAAATGATGTGAAATGAATTAGTTGGCCTTAAGTAGGCAAATAATCAACTTTCCCTTTTCTTGCTTAGTTTCTCTCTGTCACCCCAACTCCCTAACCCTGCCAAAAAGTTTAATAGCAAAATGAAAAGACATATCACAGAATATTCCCAAATAATATGAGAAAGACCTTATACAATTTAAGTACAAATAGGTAATAAAAACTAATTAGAAATGTATTAATACTCCAAAATTGAAATTGGAAAAGGGCAGGAAATGAAATCTCAGAGAATAGGGAATTCAGTGATCAAAAAACAAATGAAAAAGATGTTTAAACTCGTTAAAATTTAAGCACTTCAAATTAGAGCAAGATGATTTTATTTAAAAAATTAGTAGGGACAACTGAGAGATTTTATTTATTACTATTAAAAAGGTAATATTTTTATACCTCCCATATTTAAAAAATTTAATCTGGGAAAAAATAACTGAATCACTTCGCTGTACACCTGAATCTAACACAATATTGTAAACTATACTTCAATAGAAAAAAAAATTTAGAGGAATATACTTTTCAGAAACAAAGTATAATAGGTACTTTGGAGTCTAACTATAAGTAAACTCTGAGATCAGGTACCATTTCTCATAATTTGGTGTCCAGTTGTATTTCTTAGTTTGACACATCTAAGATTTTTAAATTCTTCTAATATAAAATATAAAATTTATTTTATATTTTATTATAGTTGTGAGCTTCCTATAATTTTTCAGAAATCCAAAAGTTGAGGGATAGAGGGCCCACTTCTCCTGAGCTACTGGGCTCAGATACTGTCTAACAAGATACCATAATATGCCAGCTACCAAGAAACCTTGCGAAATCAGAGCTCTCAATGCTCAAATCCTTCTGTGAATTCTGAAAATGAAGCATTGGAAAGATATATACTGGTATGTAACATATTCCATAAGAGAAACAAATTCACGGCCAGCATATCCAGGGAAATAGATGTACCTGGGACACTTCAGGCTCAGAGATAGTAGATGTTGTTAATGAGCTTGTATTCACAATATACACATTGTCTTCTGGCCTTCTTTTCTGAAGTATCTCAACTGTGTGCATGTCCCGGAATATGGGCCCAGCCTGTTCCCTCTGCCTGTCAATCCTTTTCCCTGTCGCCTATGAGGTGAACTAATCCTTTATGAGTCTGCTGAAATACCTGATATTTGTCTTGAGGCTTCCAGAACCCCTCCATCTGGAGCTCTTCCCATGGGCTCCTATGGCACTTTCCACCCGCCCAGTCCACACAATGCCATCGTTATTTGCATATAAGACCTTGGGTGTGAACCATGTGTTATTAGTGGACTATGTGTTATTCAAATGCTGACACTTTTATTTCCAGTGCCTAGAGGCTGAATAAATGAACTCATATTTATGGAATGGGTGAGAATAATTACAACCACACAGGGAGACAGTGTGGCAGAGCAGAAAGAACCTAGAAATGATGAGACAGACTGGCTGCGTATGACCTGGGAAGCCAGTTCTCTGAGCACCAGTTTCCATGTATTCAAATGAGAATAATAACTCCTACCAATTTAAATTATGGGAATGAAATGTAGGAATTATATGAGAGAACAGAGATGAAACACTGTGTTCCCAGCACACAGTGGACATTCCCTTCTTGTTCACACACACACACACAAAAACAAACACAGACACACACATATATATGGGGGGGCACTTTTCCATATACACTTTTTTATAAGGACTGTTTCTACCTTGGATCCTTTTAATAACATTTAGAAGAGGATTTCAACATAACTTATTGGAACAATCAATAATTTTTAGTCCATTTTGGGGTGCAAACTGATTTTTGAGGGTCATCAATAATTATTTTGAAAATCTAGATTCTTTGCTCCACATATACCTTTCTTACAGACCACGTTGTCGTAATGCTCTTGACAACAGGCCATTCCTCATTTTAGCATTTTCATTATGCATTCTGATTTTTAACCTTGGGGATTTTTAATGGAGCTATATAAATTTGCCTCAAGATGACATGAAATATTACCAGATCTTTTTCCATATAAGTCCTTATCACCTAAGCATATATTATTTTTGGTGAAACCTAGGAACATATTACCCAAGTTAAGTCAACTCAGTGCTTATACTGGTGTTATAAAGTTTTCCTATTCTGTTTCTGGCATTGTAATTATGCTGAGTGGGAATAGTTATTACTTGTGGCTGAGAATTTAGTTACTAAAGATGCTGGATGATATGCTGAACCTTCGGGTCCTTTTTCATGGTGATATAAGTAAACTTATTAAAATTTGTTCTCAATCTCAACAGTTCATGATAAGATATATTTCAGCCAGGCCATAACAGTGCTTTCAGTTGAAACTTTGTTGTCAAGGTCTTATCCACAGAAATATAGTTCTTTCTGATTACAAAGTCTATTCTAAATATTTATGTCTCTCATTTTCCCTTATCCTGGCTTTTATTTTATTTTTATTTTATTTTATTTTTTTTTGTGGTACGCGGGCCTCTCACTGTTGTGGCCTCTCCCGTTGCGGAGCACAGGCTCCGGATGTGCAGGCTCAACGACCATGGCTCACGGGCCCAGACGCTCCGTGGCATGTGGGATCTTCCTGGACTGGGGCACGAACCCGCGTCGCCTGCATTGGCAGGCGGACTCTCAACCACTGCGCCACCAGGGAAGCCCCTGCCTTTTATTTTTATTGTGACCTCTAATCCCTCATCTCCTCTCACTTCTCCCAATCTATTTCCCAGTATTGGTATCACCTCTCCTCTCTATCTGGACTCCATGGATAGCCGTTTCCCATGCACTCACTCTTACATCCCTCCCTTCCTCTTTGTTCTTCTGTTATTTCTGCCTTTGATTCTCCAACACTGGGTAATTGCCACTGCCCACGTTCCCTGAGAGAACTGCTCACTCTTTCTCTCATCCAGTACATATTTGTTCAGTTCCTTCTGTGTGCCCAGTCACGGTGTCAGATGCCAGAACATAGCAGCAAATAGTTTCTGCATTCTTGATGTTTAGCATGTAATGGGAAGATTACTGTATATTTGTATGACAACTCCACCTCTGGACCCCCTGCTCCCACTCCACAACCCCTTTGCTCATTGCTAACAGGCTCCCTCTGTCCTTACTACACAAAGTATGGTCATCAGGTTTCCCACGGAGTTTGATAGAAATGCAGAGTGTCAGGTCCAGTACTGGATCCCAATCTGCATTTTAACAAGAACCCAAGGTGATTCACGTGCACATTGAAATTGGAGAAGCACCTCCTGATGGGAATCCCCACATCAAGTGTTCCCATTCTTCTTCACTCCTTTCAGGTCCTTGTAGACACACCTTCTTACTTTTAATAGAGGACCTTGCTTCTTCTACTGATAAGATGCTTGAGATCATTTGATATTTCTTCCTGTCTACCTGAAGGGCTCTATCTTTATCTACATTTTCATCTTCTCTTAACACAAGCTCTTCTTCTTGCATGGGCAAATGTTTCTCTTTGAACTCTTGATCCGATTTCTTCTTTTTTTGATTAACTCTTCCTTTGTCTACATTTTTCATTTCTCCAGTCTTCAAGATTGCGGGTTTGTCTTTCAATATGGGACAACTTTCTCCTATCCGGAAAATCTTCCCATGACCCTTCTCCTCTTTAAGCTATAATTTCATGTCTATCTTGCTCTTCACTATGAGAGAAGTCTTGAACAATTTCCTTAATTTCTTCACCACCCAAGAACTTTTAACTCCTTGAAATCTAGATTCTACCTCTACCTTCTCTATTAAAACAAATCTGATGTCAGGAGTGACCATCTGATTGCCCAGAGTGAGTCTTTGTTCTCATAGCACTCCTCCTATGTGTGCTAGCATTCCATGAGAATGACTACAGTTTTCTTAATGGAACTCATCTTCTTGGGCATCTCTGGACCCCCAACCTCTCCCTTTGGTTGATTCTACCTTTGCCTCCCTGAATACTTCGTTTCTGACTCCTTTCCGTCTCTTCTAACTCCTTCTAACCACTAAATATAAGCTTTAAAAAAAATTAGTTTTCTTAAGATGTAAGTTGCATATAATAAACCTGTTTTAATTGTCCAGTACCCAGCTAACCACTGCCATCACAATCAAGTTAGAGAATATTTCCATCACTCCAAAGAGTTCTCTTGTGCCCTTTGCAGTTCCTTCTTCCACACCCCAGGCAACCACTGATCTGCATTCTGTCATTATACATTGGTTTTCCTTTTCAAGAATTTTATATAAATGGTATCATACATATGTACTCTTTTTTGGTCTGGATTCTTTCAGTCAGCATACTTATTTTGCGATTCATCCAGGTTACTATGTGTATCAGCAGTTCATTCCTTTATATGGCTGGGTGAAATCATTCTATGCATATAGCAAAATTTTTTTTAATCCAAGTGTAAACATTTTTCAGGAGCTTCTTCTTTTTTTTTTTGTACGCTGGCCTCTCACTGTTGTGGCCTCTCCTGTTGCAGAGCACAGGCTCTGGACGCGCAGGCTTAGTGGCCATGGCTCACGGGCCCAGCCGCTCCGCGGCATGTGGGATCTTCCCGGACCGGGGCATGAGCCCGCGTCCCCTGCATCGGCAGGCAGACTCTCAACAGCTGCGCCACCAGGGAAGCCCTTGAG
Source organism: Phocoena phocoena (assembly GCF_963924675.1). NCBI lineage: Eukaryota > Metazoa > Chordata > Mammalia > Artiodactyla > Phocoenidae > Phocoena > Phocoena phocoena. The sequence continues at coordinate 54,082,112 of NC_089230.1, forward strand.
TTTTACTTTTTAAGCTCTACATGTTATGTTTTCAACCTTGCATCCATCCCTTTCTCTTCCATTCTTCCGGCCATCATCTGATTTCAGGTCTTTTGGACTTCTCTCTGTGTACTTCTAACCATTCTCTTCCCAGCTGTCATCTTTATTTTACTAAGGCACCGGTCTCATGATTTTCTATCCCTACACAAGAACGTCCTGCTCCTTCCTTTTTCACTCCTGGAATAAGTCCTACTAATAAGTACCAATGACTGAGTAACTTCATGTCAGACATATTGCATTTATAATGTATGGCTACAACTCTTGCTGGAGTTGTGGCCACACATTGGGTAAGTGAAAGGACTAAAGCAGCCATGCCAGGTGGTCCTCACTTTCCCCCTTGGTTTTGACTCTCACGTCCTACTCTGCTGTTCTCTTTAGGTTGTTGTCTCCCCTGTCTCATGAACCTCAACTAACCAACAAACTGCAAGGCTTGCAAAAATAGAAAAGTACTGTTCTAACAGTGGTTGGGATAGGACTGCACCATTGATCCTGAGTTTGCAGCAAAAAACCCCCAACACTTCTATGAGAACCATACCATGGCCTCTCTTCTCTCCTCCATATGAAAGTCCAGCTCTGCTTCAGCTGGTTAGTTACCTGGTCCTCAGGTGCTCCCTGATGCATGTCAGCTAAATAGTGTCTTTAACTTCTATTTAAACCATTTAATTATTTTCTTTTGAAAGACAGAATTCTCTCCTGTGGTAACTTGGAAGGTAGACCACTTGCCTCTGGAACCCATGGTTTTAGGTGAAGCCATTAGAAAAGGCAGAATGTTGGTGAGTTTTGACTGCTCCTTGGTCCTTTTAGAAACTACTGTATGAGAAAGCTGGTTCAGGCAAGGATCAGCCCGTTTACAAGTAGAGATGGGAGGTAATAGAAGTTTGCTGAGGGAGGCTCTCTTTGCCTATGACCCACAATCTAAAATGAGTGGGAGCTTCGACATTTTGGGCCTTGTGAGATTAAATAAACCAACTTCTTCTGTCCACCAAATAGCAGGGAAGCAGACCAGGGATATCTAGCAGGGAAGATCAGGTAAAAGTACTGCTGGGCATATCGTCTCAGATGGGTGTGAGGTAGCTGCTGTGAAATTGAGCAAGATTATGCAGAAGCCAGCGACTAACAGAGGAGAGTGGTAGGCTTAGATCTCATGACCAGAGGAGAGCTCTGGTTGTGCTTACTTTTACATGGAACTGACTGGAAGCAAATAGATTAGAAAGCTATTAGGTTTGGGGGAAATTGTATTGCCAGAGCAAGCAGTGATGGGATGGGCCTGGACATTTTGTGATGTTTCAATACCTAGCACAACTCATGGCTTTCCCAGCCTGCACCAGCAGGAATTGCGCTAAGACCTGTGCAGCTCCCCAGCAAAGTATATGCTCCAACACCCGATTCAGATGGGGCCATAGATGAAAATGAACAAAAACATCTCTAGAGCAGAAGTTGGCCATCTATGGCTCTCAGGCTAAATTGAATCTGTGACCTATTTTTATGGCCTTACTTTTTAAATTATTTATTTTAATATAAAAGTAAATTGCATTTAATGGGATATTACTTTTCCACAGGTACTGCTATCTTCTGTTTAGTTTTATTTTAAATTTTTATTTACTTTTTCCAGATTTATTGAGGTGTAATTGACAAAATTGTAATATATTTAAAGTGTACAACATGTACATATACATTGTAAAATGGGTACCACCATTAGGTTAATTAACACATCTATTACTTCACATAGTCATTTTTTTTCTTTTTGGTGAGAATGCTTAAGATCTGCACTCCTGGCAGGTTTCAAGTATATAATACAGAATTTTTTAAAATTGAAGTATAGTTGATTTACAATATTGTGTTAGTTTCAGGTATACAGTGAAGTGTTTTGGATATATATTATATATATTCTTTTTCACATTCTTTTCCATTATAGGTTATTAGAAGATATTGAATATAGTTCCTTGTGCTATACAGTAAATCCTTGTTGTTTATCTATTTTATATATAGTCATGGGTATCTGTTAAACCCATACTCCTAATAGTCACCATGCTGTATATTAGATCCTCAGGACTTACTCATCTTATAACTGAAAGTTTGGGTACAATCTTGATCAACATCTCCTTATTTCCCCCATTCCCCAGCCCCTGGCAACCACCATTTTACTCTCTGTTTCTGTGAGTTTGACTTTTTTTTTTTTTTTAAAGATTCCACATGTAAGTGATACCATACAGTTTTTGTCTTTCTATGTCTGGTTTATTTCACTTAGCATAATGCCCTCCAGGTTCATCCATGTTGTCAAAAATGACAGGATTTCCTTCTTTGTAAAGACTGAATGATATTCCATTGTGTGTGTGTAAACACACACATGCGCACACACAATCACATTTTCTCATCCATTAATCCATTGACAGACCCTCTGGTAGTTTTCATACTTTGGCTGTTGTGAATGATGCTGCAGTGAACATGGAGTGCAGATACCTCTTTGAGAGAGTGATTTAATTTCTTCTGGATAAATACCCTGTACTGTAGTGGGATTGCTGGATCATATGGTAGTTGTATCTTTAATTTTTTGAGGAACAGTATTAAAAAAATACTGTTTTCCATAACGGCTGTACCAATTTATATTCCCACCTGTTTTATGCTTTTAAAGAACTGTAAAATTTTAAAAATAATGATGAAAAAGAAAAATATGCAACAGACACCATATGTAGTCCACAAATCCTAAAATATTTACTTTATGGCCCTGTAAAGAAAAAAGTTTTGACAATCTGTGTCCTAAAGGGCAAAGCTGAGAACCTTGGAGAATGGCGAAGAGGCTTTACTCCTAAAGACCAAAGCCAAGCATAGTCACGTGGACTGATTAAGGACTTATTTCACTGTGTTGCAGAGAGGATTTACAGTTTCTATCTAGGAGGATTTCTAGTTGCCCTGATTGGTGATTTCCTACATTCTTCCCCTTTCCATAAGAAAGTGACTATTGTGATCTTCCGATCCTTGCTTTCCGTTTGCTTATTATGTGTTGGGGAGCAGGTAACTTGTTAATTCGTTCATAGGTCATTAGACTTTGAGGAATCACATTTAGACATTATGAGAAGGACAGCACATCACCCTAAGATCCGATGAACTGGCTGTGAACTGGCTGTGATGCCAAATGGACTGTGGGTTGCCCTCCTTGGGCAGGTGGCGGGGTGAGTGTATTCTACATGTGGGAAGAAGGATGAACATGGTTACTTGGTTGGCCAGAGGGGACACTGAATGCATTTAGTGTCCATTCTAGACACTTGCTTTTATAAACAGAACTTTGTGTTTTTGCTGGGCACATGGTTGCACAGATAGAGAGACTACTTTTCCCAGCCTCCCTTGCAGCTACAGACAGCCAGGTGACTAAGTTAGAGACTATGGGATATGAGTGAAAGTGACAGTACAACTTTGGGCTTATCACTTAATAGAGTTCCTTGCTGTGGACTTCCGTTTTCTCCTTCCCACTGGCTGAAAAATGGCAAAGACTGGAGTAACCATGGACTTTATGAGTTAAGATGATGGAGTTGCCCTGTTAACCTTGGACCCTTACCTATGGACTCTTAGGAGAGAGAAATAAACAATTTTATTTAAGCCCCTATATTTTGAGGTCTCTATACTATAGAAGCTCAGTCTGTATCCTCACTAATATAATGATGAAATCTTACTAATCTCAAATATTATCTCATCCATGAAGCTTTTATAATATTCCCAACTCAAAGTAATCTCTGTCTTTTGATCTCCAGTAGCACTTTGTTCTTTTCTCACAGCACTTGTTACACTTTATTTTATGGTCATTTTTATAGCCTTTCTCAGTAACGAGATTCTAAGCTCTTTGGGAGGTATGGGAGGAGGGAAAGGCAATATGTAACCCATATAGTAGACTTTTAGGTTCACACACAGGGCCTGATATATAAAAGTTATTAAGTATTTGCTTAATTGAATTGACTCTTTAATCATTTTCTAAGCACTATGTGTTCACTAGCTGAATGGATATGGGAAATAGTGAGATGATGAACCTAAGGCAGAAATCTTTCAAATAAGATGATATGAATAGTAATGCATGTTTTCTATGTATATATATAATTTTTTCCCCTTGGTGATATCTTATCAGTGATGGACAACTGATCTATTTGTTGAACATTTTGTCTTCCTGAATAAATTACATTTCCATGAGTATCCTTTAATAGAAAGGCCATGGTATCAAATTATAATTGTGGATTACACAATAAAAGTTTTCTTTTGCAACAAAGGAATATCTTATTTGGGGCTTGTATTAAAACAGGCAGTGTGGTCTAGTGATTATGAACTTGGAATTTGGTATCAAATAATTCTCAGTTTGGATTCTGACTTTGTCAGTTATTAGTTGTGTGACTTTAGGTGGGAAACTTAACCTTTCTGAACCTGTTTCCTTATCTGTAAAATGAGCAAAACAGCACCTACTTTATAAGGTTTATAATAATTAAACAAATCTATATAAAGCAATTTTTAATTATTTTGAAGTCACAGATATTATTTCATCCATAAGTATTTCAGTATGTATTTCTAAAAGATAAGGACTCTTGCCTAAATACAACTGTAAGACCCTTATCACAGTCCCCAAAATTGACAGAAAAATTCTTCAAATTATCAAATGTCTTCTCAGAGTTAAAATTTCATATTATCTCATAAAATGTCATTTTTATAGTTTGTTTCGAAGAAAAGTTACCAACTGTATATAATGAAAATTGCCAAATAGGTAATTTACAAAAGCTCTAGCTCTTTTAAAATTTCATTCTCTCAAAGTGAATACATTATTTCTTTGTATTTGTGGAATGAAATATTCTGCATCTTCTTCTCTTAGTACCTTGGGTTATGACAGTTCATCAAGATGTGTAGTAAGTTTCCTGTCATAGATCACAACAGAGACTCAGTGCTGAAATCCCTCCACATAGTTTCTGTCTGTTTAAATAATTTAGCTGTTGCCTGCTGCATATGTGGCTTCATCATTTCTCATCATCTTTAAAGATGGCATTGTAAGATATTGTTAGTTCCTCATGGCATACTTCTACTATTGGTAAGATTAAGGTTTGAAATGATTATCAAGAGAATGGATTACATTTTGCATTTTCTACCTTTACCCTGATTTTATTCCTTCCCTCTGGGGGCATGTTCTGGACACCTACTTCACCCATAGTTCAGAGGTAAGCTCTGGGGTAGGGAATATACAGGAAACAGAAGACATCGCCTCTTCTTACTAGAAGTTATCTCCTAGCTGGGGAGGAAACATACATATAGGAAATGACATAAAACCAATAAAAGCATCACACTCATAACTGTAAATGCAAAGGACAGAGTTCATAAGTTCTGATAGGGTGCAGAAACCCTGGAGAGATCAGGATCAGGTGGACTTAACTGAAGAAGGCTTATGGAATAGGTGATCTTGAATTCAGTTTGGAGGGAGCTGATAAACATGAATTTGAGTTGAATGAAAAAGGAATTCTAGATGAGAGGAAAGAAACAGAAGCAGAAATAAGAGTTCATTAGTGGGGATTGACTTTAACATGAATGGGGCTTGGCTTAATGAGTTTTTATTGCATTGGTTTGATGCTAACATAGAATGTTAAGGAAAACACGAGCCATGAATGGATATGACTTATGCAAATTTAAAAAAACATCATTTCACTATTATAGAGCTTTTCAAATGTCTCTGACTGTAGGAATTATTACTGTGTAGACACAGATGTTCTGGAAGCAAAGATGAGGCAGGCATAATAGCCTCTAAAATGAAGCAGGGACAGCATATGGGGTAACATATGGGTGTAGCATGGAGGAAACTGACTTGGGCGTCAGTTTAAAAAACAAATTCCAACCTATGTGTGCCAGTTGGTAGATGATAGAATTTTCTTTACTCATCCTGGAAGTACACAACAGTGATGGAATCATGGACATGTTGGGCTCTGGGTGTGACTGTAATTCAAATGGAGGCAAAGAAAAAAATAAGTTACTCTGTGTATGAAGAGTTAATGATTATGATTCTAATTTATGTTTCCTATTATTTATATTTTTCCTTCTTTCATTCAACAAATATGCACTAATTATTGGGCTCCTCTAATCAGTTGCATTTGTGTGAGATTTCAGTTCTGAAGGAAGCAATATGGAAGAAGAAGTTTGTATGCATCCACTTTTCTGGCCAAGGAGGAAGCAAAGGCATTGGGGTTTTGCAGACAGTGGTGGCTGCAGGACAGTCTCTGGTCAGCAGTGGCACTGGTCTTGGAGGTAGTTCCTTGTGGTCGAGTTGAGTTCTTGGCAGGAATCCAGACTGTAGTGCATGGTGCTCGTTAGAGGCTATGACCAGAACAGCCCTTGCCTGAGGCTGTTCTTAAAGTCTGGTTTGGGATCTGTTTCTGGAAGCTTTGGCCTCAAGGCTGGTTCTTCAGCCATTCACTAATCTTTTAATAAACTCCTTTTCTATCTTATTCAACAGTTAACTTCCAACTAGGAATTCTGCATCTAGGAATTCTGAGGTAGGAGAAAAGAGGGGAGAGAGTTTCAGGAAGGAGGTGCAGTCCTTTAAAGATGGTTAAAAGTGTTATTAACCCTGCTACGGAGGCAGAGGCCAGACAGCCAAGTCTTGAAGAGCAAAATGTTTTGAAGAGAGGCTTCAAATAAGACAGAAGTTTCTGGAAGAGAGAAGTTAAGGAAAGGTTGAACATTTAAGGAGGCAGGGCTACTAGATCCAACAAGGACTGTGGGGGAGGCCCACGGGGAAATCCTTGCAAGGAGTCACATCAGAGAGAATGGAAAAGTTTTCTTTCTTTTTTCTTCCTTTTTTATTTCCCTCTCCCTCTTTCTCTCTCTTTCCATCCTTCCCTCTCTCCCTTACTCCCTTTCTTTCTTTCTTTCTTTCTTTCTTTCTCCTCCTTCCTTCCTTCCTTCCTTCCTTCCTTCCTTTCTTTCTTTCTTTCTTTCTTTCTTTCTTTCTTTCTTTCTTTCTTTCTTTCTTTTTTCCCTAAAGAAGCCTGGGTAAGAGAAGAAATTGGTTGAAGATGCAGATAAATATTAATAATGAAAAAGAGAAATGGAGGAAACACAGTAACAGGGGAGGTAGGGGGATCTGCAGAATGGGTGGTTTTGAGGGCTTGTAGGGAAAGAAATTTTGGACACTTGCACTATGGGGAAGATAATCGAAAGTTAAATAGAAACGAATAAAACATTGCTGAGTTGCAGCATGCTGTAACTGAGGTTCTGGAGTCTGAATGCGAAGCCTTAGAATTATCGAACATCCCTAAGAAGTCTGGCGAGGGGTGGGAGCTGGGCAGGGATCTGACGTCCTGGTGGGGTCCACTTGCTGTGTGAGATTGATGATGCTTGTTAAGGGGAAGGATAAGGGAGTAAAAGCCATGCTGAATATCTTCTGTGTTCCAGAAATTATGTATTTTTCTCCCCCACCCTCTCTTCTCGAATATATTAACCTATGATATCTTAATATTCCCTCTGCTCATTTATCCAGTTTTTATCCTTTCTCCCTTTTTCTCACAGCCTCCTCCATGTCACCTTGTATCATTTCTCATCATCACTTCATGATATATTTGCCATAGGCTCCTGCTGCTTCTCCTTCTCTTACTATTTCAGTACCTGTTTCCTGTGCCTTCTCACTGAAGTTTATTTTATCTTTCTCTTCTGTTTTCTCTGAGTTTTACTTTTTTGTCTTTATCAGTTTGTATACTTCATATCTTATTTCTCAAGCTTCCTGATTCTTCTAGTCTTTATCCTCTGACCTTTAATTTTCTTTTTCTTAAAAAAAAAAATCAATTCCTTCTTCCCTTTTCTCTCCTCCCCATTTCAGCCTCTGTCTTGGCCTCTCTCCCCACTTTCCCAAGGGACTTGGGGTCCTTATTTTCCAATTCTCTTGGCTATTTCCCACTCATTCTTTTCTAAGCTGCTTTTTAGCCTCCAGACTGGTTTTATATCCAGCTCCACTCAACCTGGTACTCCTAGCCCAGGTAGATCACACGTGAATAAGGACCTCTCCCTGATAACAGGGCTGTTCAGGGTCAGACATGGGGGAAGAAACAACAGTAATAAACGACAACACATCGTGACTCAACATTCAATGCCTCTGCTAGGTTTTTAAGTTCTTCCATGCTTTGGCCATGCTCAGTATCTCCAACAGTCTTCCAGAAATCAAACCTCCTTTAGTCAAATGAATCCCATGAATCCCAAATCCTAAATTCTTGCTGTTGCTCATATTGTTTCTTCGCTTGGAATATTCATTTTTCTTCTCTCTTTCAGAGCTTCAAGACATTGCCTTGCATGATCAGTTTTCCACTGATCTTTCTTTTCTTTGAATTGCTATAGCATTGGATGTACCAAGCAATTTAACTCTAATCACATAGTGTCTTAAGTATTTTCCTGTGTGTTAGTTTGCTTTGACCTATTGTAGAGGAAGCTCTGAGAATGCAGCATATATCATTTAATTCTGTATTATCCACAGCATCTAGAATGGTTCTGAGTACATAGTAGGCTTTTTTGAATATTTAATTATCTTGCTTTTAAAAATGATTACCCTTATACAGCATAATTCACATTACATTTTTAAAGCCTACTTACAATCTAAATTTTGCTCTCAGATTAAATGACCAAGGGGCATGCTATCATTTATTCCATGCACCAACGATCTGTGCAATGTCTCCTCCGGTGTCTTCCTGAGCTGGCAGGAGCCAGCCATTCATTTAAATTGGCAGCAGACATGGAAATGAATTTGTGTGCTGTCTTACTTGGTAATAAAACTTAAAGTGCAGTGTAATTTGTGATGGTTTGAAGCGGTAATGCAGTTTTGGCAAGTGTGCTATATCTCTACAAGACTCACTGTTAGAAGATTTTCAAGTCAGCAGGTTATAGACTCTCCTCCTAAAAACAATTGATTAAAACTACCTCCGTCTGGACTTGGCCCAGTCCTTATTGGCAGTAACTAAAGCACAGGTTACATTTTTGGTTGAAGTTTTCAGACCAACTTGGCCTTTTCATACAGTGCTTTTTCTGGTCTATTTTTTTTATCACCAGATATAATACTTCTCTTAATTTAAGAGATACAAGATAATAAAAAGTGTGTCCAATTCAAGTTGAATTCGGAATTGAAGCAGCAAAGGAAATAATCTGTAACCCAAGGGAAAAAAATGGTGGGAGTAAGAGCATGAAATCTCTCCAACTTTCTCTACGGCAATAATCCTCACATTCTTGGTTATGTAAATGTGAAGCGGTTGGATGTCAGTATGCTAGATTTGATAGCTTTTCAATAGCTAGCTCTATCTGAAAATTTTAAACCAGGGAAGTAAATATTTCTACATGCAACGTCCTCCGATCTAGAATTTATTTAACAAGAGTGAGTTTTACAAAAAATGAATTCTGACTTTATATTTATTCCTTGGTTCTAATAAAGGTTTTTCTTAAGTAATCCCTAGGTTTTCTATTATGTTGGACCTAATGATCATTCTTAAAGTGATGTATGTCTTCAGAATTGCAAACCAAGTTTACTAGAATTCATCTTTTCTTGCTGGATAAAGTATATTAAGCCCCCATGACACATTCATGTGTTCATCAAAACGGATTGATTTATTAGCCACCTGCCTAGTAGTAACTCCCAGTGACAGAGTAGTTCTGCTGGAAGTCTCTTCTGGGAGGTTTACCAAAGAGAGCACACAAATCTTACTTCATTTAATTGGACTCCTAGAAACAGCTGTCATTATATTTCCAAGGGATTTGCTTTATCTGGGAGTCTAAGAAGTCATCATTTTCATTTAGAAAAAGAACTTGGTCAACACTTTCTTTCCTCCCAGTTGGTGAGCTACTTTCCTGGTTTATCTCATCAGCCTCTTTCCTGCCAAAGCCCTTAACACCCTCATCCTCTCAACCAACTGTTGCACCCAGCCTGCAGAGCTCCAAATGCTGAACAACCCAACCATCTTGGGTCACCCTTCCTTCCCGCTCATTGCTGAAGAGAATTAGATAACCACTCAGATTGGTGCAACTTTAAACATTCCTACTGAAAACACCTAGAATCGTGCTGTGAGCCAGAAATTATTTATGCAGTCCTTGAGCAGCTTCATCCATAGCCAAACTCAATTCCTTCCTTACCATCTCTAAGGACAAGGAGTCCTTCCACAAATGCTCTTCCATTATCTCATGCTCTACATTCTCCTCTCCCTCTTCTCCCTAAGACCATGTCTTTTCAATTAATTCCTGTCTCTGGTCTTTCTGAAACCTTCCGTTCTCCCTCTCCACTGACTGACTTGCTTCAGTATGAGCAAGTCACTCTTGCCCATGCCCACAGTGGTCAATAAGTCTATTCACAAACAGTGGTGGTTCCTGTCCATTCACATCATATGGTTGTATTTCCTTGTTCCCTTTGAAGTTAGGTATGGCCATATGATTAGCTTTGGCTAATAACAGGTGATGAGTTTCACTAATGGCTGGAAGCTCCTAAGGCCAAGGTGATAAAGCCTCCACTTTCTGGGCCCTCAAGTGACTGTAATAAACATAGAAGCACTGAACAGGAGAAATACAGCTTCAGACTTTTTGGGTTGTTTATTACTGCAGCATAACTTCACCTATCTTGACAGACACAGTTTTCCTTCCTAATAACCTTTCTGAGACTCTGCTTACATTCTCTTATACTACATTTATTCTTCCTTTAACAACTAAGAAACTCTATTAACTTTTCCCCATCTGTGTGATTCCTTCCCTCTGTTAAATATTTTCTGACCCTCTCACTTCATCACGACTATTCTTGTTAAACTTGCCAATGACCTCTTTATTTTTGGATGCAGTGGACTGATTTTATTATCTTACTTGACCTTGAGTAGCATGTAACACTGTTGACCTTGTGAAACTTTTCACTTCTCATTCTCTTCTTTCTTTTGCCTCAATGTTTTGCTTTTTATTTGGCCTCTTTCCTACCATTTGCTGCTCAGATATTGGTGTTCCTCAGTATTTAGCTTCCCCCCCTTTAATCTCTTTAATCTCTCTTATACGTTCCATCAGTTACTGCTTATTCAGTCATGATTCCAAACCTACATGTAATAAAGATAATATTATACAATATTAAACTAAGACATTTTGATTTTTACCATTAAGTCATGAACTTGCCTCTGCCATTTTGATTACGCTGAAGCCATTCTTTGATAACGAAAGAGAGTCACTCTTATATAGGCATCCTCTCCAAATTATTTCCAATTGTGAGTGGTGAGATAGTCTACTTTCCTGTGGCCTGTCACGAAAAAAAATTGTGTTTGTATGAAAATGGGCTTGAAAGTCAAGTAATACGTAGAAAGGTGGTTTTGCTAAATTTCTTTACGATTCCATTTAAATGTTAAACCTAAAGGAATCAAATCATTAAGTTCTCCCCTTGGTGTAGTTAAAAAAAAAAAAATTCTTAAAGCTTAGGCAGGAGGCTGGGCCAGGAAGGAGGATCAGAAGAAGTTTTTTGTTTTGTTTTCTGTTTCTTTCTTTCTATTTTTTTTTTTTTTACCTCTTCTGCTCCTGGGGACTTGTTAAGCAAAGAATAGCAAAAGGGAGGAAGTAAACAAGGTTATCAGATGTGTGTTTTGGTCTCCTCACCTCAGGCTTTAAATAAAAGAGAACACCAACCAGGGCAGACAGGCTTACTCCATCCCTGTTAGGAGCTTTAGGAGAAGACTGCCATGTAAGGTAGACCTCCAACAACGGGTTCATGGTCTCAGCATAGGCAGGCAGAGCCCTGTGATGGAGCATGGAGGAAAGTCTTTTTTGTCCTGCTAAACCTCCCTTGGTGTAAGCACTTTGTTGAGAGCTGGGGCCTGCCCTGGAGCTGTTGCTGTGGGTCCACAGCAGAGACTAGGAGTGGATCGCTCTGGACCTGAAGGGCTGGATGGAGAACAGGGATGTGACTTAGAGGCATCTACAGTCATGAAGTAACAAGGAGACTATGTCAGCAGGGAGGGAACCACCAGGCTGTGACTAAAGCAAGAGATGGACCAGACAAGAAACGGATTGCAGAAATTACAGATGTCAACAGAAGGTATAAGTGTACAGAACTTGGTCAACCATACCTGAGAGGACAGTTGACTGACCTTTTGATGTCAAGACCATGAAGATCCAGAGAACGCCATATGGATTTGAAGACCCCTTCACTTTCCTGCCATGAAGTCATATGAACACTCCATTCCCACATCCATGATGTCCTAGTAAATGGGTTACGGGAGGGGCAACTGGAAATAAGAGAGTCTAGGCCGGTATCTGAAGGAATAATTAAATTAGTTGTCGGAAAACACTTGAAATCAGGTGGGTCATTTAGTCTCTCCCACAGCTCCCCTTAGTAAATGAGACTTGTGAATAAGGTCAGTTGAAATACACGCCAAATAAGAAAACTGCATTTTATATGCTCATTCAAGTTGTAATGTGAATTAAATTTATGATCCCTGCGTGCACACACACACACACACACACACACACACAATTCAACTATTTTTAGCTGGAAGTCTCATTGTCATCTCACGTTCCAGGGTCTCCCAAATCCTGAAAACCTGCCCTATTTCAGCAATTCTCCTGTCTTGGTCAGTGGCTTTACAAAACATAGAAACCGAACCAAGGACCTGTTAGTCTTCTATAACCTCTCTCCTACTCACTTTTCCTACTCCCTAGTCACCCATTCTATGAATCCAATCTCATAGCCATCTCTGATTTTATCATGCTCACTATAGAGAGATAATGATGTTTACATCAATAGAACTAAGCAAATAGACACTCACTGTTTCTTCCCAGAGATGGAACTGGTGACCAGTATTTTGCAGAAAGTGTTAGAGGGTTAGAAGGGGTTAGATCTCCCTAAGATTCACACCATGAAGAACAGGAAAAACTAGACCTTTAAAGATACATATGTAATAAAAGTATAAAAATGTGATGCATACATATCATACACACCGAATTCTAGGTAGTGGCTAACTCTGAGGATGGAGGTTAGGGAGCCACAAGATTCTGGTTCTTAACCAACAAGAGAAAATTGATGTGGAGCGATATTAGCCTATGTTAAATCTAGAAAAGATGGTCATTATATTAGCTAATGTATAATTCATTATGTCAGAATATTTCACAAATATATTAAAATACTAACTTTGAATATTGGCAGCCATAAAGATAATTACCTACAATTATTTTTTTTTTAATTTATTTTTATTTTTTGTGGTACGCGGGCCTCTCACTGGTGTGGCCTCTCCCGTTGCGGAGCACAGGCTCAGCGGCCATGGCTCACGGGCCCAGCCGCTCCGCGGCATGTGGGATATTCCCGGACCAGGGCACGAACCCGTGTCCCCTGCATCGGCAGGCGGACTCTCAACCATACCTACAATTATTTTTAAACAACAGTTTTGATACTTACCACAACATTTGGCAGGCAGGTGCTAAGTAAAAATTTGTAGCATGAATAAAGAAATAAGACTTTTGGGCTTCCCTCATGGCACAGTGGTTGAGAATCTGCCTGCCAATGCAGGGGACACGGGTTCAAGCCCTGCTCTGGGAAGATCCCACATGCCACGGAGCACCTAAGCCCATGAACCACAACTACTGAACCTGTGCTCTAGAGCCCACGAGCCACAACTACTGAGCCCACGCGCTGCATCTGCCAAAGCCCGCACACTCTAGAGCCTGTACTCCGCAACAAGAGAAGCCCTTGCACCACAACGAAGAGTAGCCCCCGCTTGCCGCAACTAGAGAAAGCCTGCGCGCGGCAACGAAGACCCAACACAGCCAAAAATAATAAATAAATAAAAATAAATAAATTTATAAAAAGAAACAAGGCCTTCATAGCATGCGAGTGGTGTGGGATTAAGGAAAGGGAGTTGCCTTTCTTAAGGCAGTTTGATATTGTTAAAGAACAAAATTCAACTGAATACATTTTGAAGATTTTATTGGCTTTACTAGTTGATTCATGAATCAGGCAGCATCCCATCTACCAAACTGAGAAAAGCTCTGAAGAACTGTACAAGATCAATCCCTCTGTTTCCTCTTTAATGTCCTAAATAGAAGAATTCCTCCAGGTACTGACATAGCTGTTTGATCCAGGTGGACCCAAATGAGAATGCCACCAGCTTTGACTTGCAAGAGAGCCAAGTGGGTAGGTAGCTTCTGTGACAGAATAAAGCCTCAATAGGACAAGTTCCTTCCTGGGTGTCCCACAGGTCACACAAGTACTTCAGAGGTCAAATTGCTCTTTCATATCCTGAGGATGCAATAACCGTAGGTGTGAGCTTACTTGCTTTCCTATCTCCTCAGCAGTGTACCAAGTCAATTCCAATTTAGATAGTTAAATTCCTGAAATCAAAAGAAGAAATTCATCAGTCCTTAAAACCAGCCTAAGATCCTGTTTCCTCAACCATATTCAAATTGAAAGCCCTTCTGAAATGCAGAAAAAGCAGAGATTCGATTCTTATTTAGGTCGATAGTCTGGGTGCCTAGGACAGGACTTGACTGAGTTTTCAATACACAGTGGTTTAAACAAATGAATATGGGGACAGAGTGTGGGTAGGAATATACCAATATCAGAGTACGGGAAGAGAGTAGAATAGGCAGTTTCCCCTCTGCAAATGGATGCAGAAACTGAGAGCTTTATATTGGGCTAATAAGCAAGCACGTGTGTTCAGGGAATAAAATAGACTCTGGTGAGATTCCAGATAATAGGTGAAAATATTTGCTGAGTTCTGCCTCATGCATGGCTTACAGTTAATGACCTCTAAACAGTCATCTAGTATTCCTTAACCTCAAGATCATAATGGTGCACACATAATGGTTATACATGTGGACAGTTCCCCAAACACCCGAAAGTTCTTTTGATCTTGTTTACTTAAACAAATCTATTACTCCATCCTCTACACTTTCCGTTGAAAATAGAATACTATAGTATCTATCATTTCCTCAGTGGTCCTGGAAGAATTAAGAACGACGAGAGATCATTTTAAGTTAAGACGGAAAAAAACACTTGCAAGCAAGCACCAAAAGACTAACAGTGGTTGTGGGTTAGAATCGTATGCATTTCGCCATCTATTGTTACAATCTGAATAACGTATTACTTTAAAGTAATACGTTATTTTAGTAATGAGAAAAGTAAATGTATTAAAAAACCCTCCAATAAGGTCCTAATCAGGGCTCCTGACTGCAGCTCTCATGGCATATTTTCTACAGCTATACAGTCTGCTCCATGGGGAAGTCCACCGAGCTCACACATGGTAGCATAAATCTGCTTTTGAAAGAGGGGAGGACTTGTTGAACTGGTTCCTCCCACAGAGAACCACTAGCTATTCTATATCATTCTGGTCTGCCATGTGCCCAGAAGTGTATTATTAGAACTTGCTGTTTTAGGAAAGCGCTTATTTACGGACCAGACCTAACTTTACCTTAACTGTGCAACTGCAGGCTGGATTGGGGTTTATTAATACATTCTTCTCCTGGCCTGGCCTCTTTGCACCCTGTTGGAGGCCCACAGTTGTTCATGACAACACACAGTAGAAAGATGTGGAGCTTGAAAAGTCATCCAACTATCCCCATAGCCATAAAATGCTCAAAATAGAAGAATTTTATTAATATAATTTTATTTATGATGATAAAATTAATTGATTTTTTATGATTTTGCATCACAAAAGTTAATATTATTCATACCCACCCCTACAGAGAGCTCTTAAATATGGTCCCTTATGTAAATTGTGTGCATTAAGTTCATCAGCATGTCAGTGGGAATAATCATTCATATTGGAAAAATTCTCACTTCCATTTCAGACAGGCGGTCACAGGTTCACCCTGAGAAACAGCCTGGGCAATTGTAATGAAATCATAATTTTAACAAGCACCCATTTTATAGACAGAAGACAAGTTTAATGTGTCGACAGGAGCCTGAACAGTGCCCTTGAGAGGCATGCATTTGAGAATCAGAATGCTGAGGAATCCGCGATTAACTACTGAATATGTAAATTACGTTCTCTCTTGTACCACCTGTAATGACTGCCAACTCATATTAATGAGCTGGTGATACAGTAAGAAACAACGGTGCCCTTTCAAAGCCATAGGTGGTAGCGGCAAGCTGATTTATGATCTAAGGCTTATCTTTCTCCATTATCTGCATCACTTGACAAGCGTCCCCTTCCCCCTCCCCTCCTGTGTTTCATATCCAACACCTAAGCTGCTGGGACTTCTTTTCCTCCACACCGACAGCACCATTTGCTTCTTTGCAAAAGTACTGTCCCAGCCCAGTGATCCAGAAGTTGAACTCAGTCATTCTGCACAATAAAGATTACAGCTCCTGGCCCGGGTCCTATCTCAAAGCTTTCTAGCCCAGTCGTCAGCGGTCGAGCCTCAGACGCGTCTTCATTCAGCCGCGGTCTGTGCACTTGTTAGGTGCCAAGATAAACCTGGAGCAGGAGGTGCTCCGATGGCCAAACAGAACAGCTTGCGGTTTTTTTTTTTTTTTTTCGCGGTACGCAGTCCTCTCACTGTTGTGGCCCGTCCCGTTGCGGAGCACAGGCTCCGGACGCGCAGGCTCAGCCGCCGTGGCTCACGGGCCCAGCCGCTCCGCGGCACGTGGGATCCTCCCGGACCGGGGCACGAACCCGTTTCCCCCGCATCGGCCGGCGGACGCTCAACCACTGCGCCACCAGGGAAGCCCAGCTTAAGGTTTTTGACAAAACCTAGATTGCTGTGGCTTTTTATTCTTAAAAAAATTACAATCATTGCACCCTCACATTTCCATCAGGCATATCTATGGCGGACCAAGGAGTCGTAGTTTAGCTACAGTGTCAATGAGAAACTGACCCCCGAGGAGGAGGGCTTTGTTTGGCGCGTCCAGGCACCTGCTGCGTTCCTAAACCCAAGCCCCTTTTCATCTTCTTTGTTGTCTTTCAGGCGGGAATTTTCAAAAGACTAACCCAGTACTCAGCCTCATGTATACCGTATGTCCCCTAATTCCACAGGTTCAGCTTTGTTTTGGCATTACAGGGTTTGGATTAAATGAGAATATAAGGTTTAGCGCTAAACCACACCTTTTGGCCCTTCTTTGATTAGTTTAGCTGGTGCCCTAGCTCAGCAGCGGGATGTGAAGTTAGCAGCGCCACCAGCCAGGGAAGCACCGCTCCGGCCGGCTCCCCTTTCTCCGACGGGCTCTCATTTGTATTCCAGGGCCGTACTGAACAAGAATGCTACAAAACGGTTCTATCCGTCCGCAGGTAAATAAGCCTTAAAGGAAATCTTTCAGCACAGACCCAAAGTGCTTTATTGTCAGCATGCCTTTTAGGCAAATAACAATAGTGCTTTTGTTAAAGATGCATTCCCTGAGATTCTTAGTGTTCCACTGGAAAAAATGTATCCCTTCCTGACGGTCAAGTAGGGTCTTGTTTTATCATTATGTTTAGATGGAGCATTGAGTAAATGGAGGGGAAGGTGGCTTCTGCCTGGTTAAACAGGAGTGCTCTGTGAAGTGTTTCATCCTGTCCTGAGGCAGTACTGGTCCAGAGCTGCGTCTGCAGTTTCAGGTTGCTTTATTGGAAGACTCTCACTTACCTCCTCTTAGAGACCTCTGGTAGCAGGGGGTTAATTCCACAAGCTTCTTTGGTCACTTGTTTAGTTACCTTCCTCTTCAGAGTAGGCCAGAAGTCAGCTAAGGGCTGAGAAGAGGTCAGGGTGGGCAAAATTAGAAAAAAAAGAAAAAGAAACATAGGGTCCTTAGTCACCCATGTCATATCATTTTTGTTTCAGTCACATAGCTCATGGAGAAACTTAGAGTGTTTGCTGATGACCAACAAGACCATCAATGCAGTTAGTTATCCCCAAAGGCAGTGAGGTCCTAAACTATCCACACCCCTACGCACGTTTGTTTGTTTTTTTTAATTTGAGAAATTTCAGGTTACTTAGCACATTGAACTGCAGATTTAGATGTTCACTTGTGACTGAACTAATTAAAAAAATTTAAAATGTAACCACTTTATTGATGTATAACTGACACAAAAAGCTGTACGTATTTAATGTTATAACTCAGTGAGTTTGGGAATGAGTATACATCCATGAAATCATCACCACCATCAAGGCCATAGACATTTTCATCATCTTCCAAAGTTTCCTCCTGCACCCTTTATTATTATTAATTATTATTATTATTATTTATGTATGTGTGTGTTAAGAACACAACATCTACACTATTAGGAAATTTTAAGAATACAGTATAGTATTGTTAGCTATAGGCACTGTGCTGTATAGTAGATCTCAAGAACTTATTTACCTTGTATGACTAAAACTTTGGCCTTTACCTCTCCATTTGCCCCTCCCCACAGCCCCTAGCAACCACCAGTCTACTCTCTGCTTCTGTGAGCCTGACTGTTTTAGAATTCATACAGTATTTGTCTTTCTGTGTCTGGCATATTTCACTTAGCAGAACGTCTTCCAGGTCTATCCATGTTGTCACAATGGCAAGATTTCCTTCTTTTTTAAGGCCGAATAATTCCATTGTAAGTATATACGATGTTTTCTTTATATTTATTTATTTTAGCAGTTATTCTTATTTGTTTCATTTTGTTTGTAAAAGTGGGGGGAATGTCATAAGATTGCTCTTGGATAAATGAGTGTTTTTTTTTAATACAACATTTTCTTCATCCATTTGTCTGGTGATGGACATTTAGGATTTTCCCATATATTGGCTATTGTGAAGAATACTGAAATGGACATGGGAGTGAAAACATCCCTCTGAGATTCTCATTACAATTCCTTTGTATAAATACCCAGAAGTGAGAGATTTCTGGGTCATATGGTAGCTCTGTTTTAATTTTTTGAGGAACCTCCATACTGTTTTCCATAGGGCCGTTCTAATTTACATTCCCTTCAACAGTATGCCAGGGTTCCCTCTGCTTCTTATTCTTGCCAATGCTTGTTATTTTTCCTTTTGTTTTGATTTTGCCATCCTAAGAGGTGTGAGGTGATATCTCATTGTGGTTTTGGTTTTCATTCCCCTGATGCTCAGTGACGTCTGTTAGCTTTTCATATACCTGTTGGCCATTAGTGTGTCTTTTTTGGAGAAAGTGACTGAACTAAATCATAATCATTTCTGATTTCGCTTGCAACCTTTCAGGTGTGAAGTCCTTTAAAGGGAGAGATGTTATCTATACAGACACCTAAAGAGTTAATATTTTCAACTTTGTTTAGACACCTAAAGAGTTAATATTTTCAACTTTGTTTAAGGGCAACGACAAATGTCCATGACCTGTAGTGTTAATTCAGCAATTTAACAAGCAGTTTAGCAGTTATTGAGTTCCTTTTCTGCACCAGCCACTGGTCTCGCAGCTTGATGTATAAGAGTAAATAAAATAGAGGAGGTTCCTGTTCTTATTGAACTTAACATTTTGGTAATGACACATCATTCTGATGAAAGCAGGAATCTGAGCTGATTTATTTAGCAGATGCAGAAGCAGAGCTCATTGCTTGGGTTCCTGTCTGCTCAAGACTTTTCTGTTTTCTTTTAATTATTGTGAAATGACTAGCTTTGTTGAGGAGCTATGCAGTACTGTTGGACAATCTGAAGATTCTTGAAACTGTCCAGGTGTGTTCTTTGTGAATCTGCTGAATCTGAGCCCACACTTGACTTGACTTTTCTTTTTTTTTTTTTTTTTTTGCGGTACGCGGGCCTCCTCACTGCTGTGGCCTCTCCCGTTGCGGAGCACAGGGTCCGGACGCGCAGGCCCAGCGGCCATGGCCCACGGGCCCAGCCGCTCCGCGGCACCCGGGATCCTTCCGGACCGGGGCACGAACCCGCGTCCCCCGCACCGGCAGGCGGACCCCAAACCACTGCGCCACCAGGGAAGCCCCTTGACTTTTCTTTTTAAGGACAAAAGTTATTGGGGGAAAACACTCATCTAGCATTATCCAGTAAATATTATTTTTTCAAGCACTGAATAGTTGAATATCTTCATTGCTTTTTCCCCTTTACAGTCTTCAAAATTCAACCTCAGACAGGCTTTTTCTAGTACTAAAAAGGATCTGATTCAGAGTTATTTGACAATCAAAGCTTCGTGTTATCTCTCAGCTGATTATCTGTATTTTGTGGCAAATCTTACCTTCTATTTTATTATAGCTAAACCTATTTTAGATAAGTATTGCTTTAATAGACTCTTTAAAATTCGATATTCATTGTATACATTGAAGTAATTTGCTTCCCCAATTTTTCTTTTGAATTGTTATCTGTCTCTTCTTTCCATCTTTTCCTCCACCTTTAATCTCAATCTCACCAGAAGTTCTGTAGCAGAAATGAGATAGAGTGAAGGAAAGTCAGTATAAGAGAAAGGAGACTACGCCAACATCTTGTGTCACATATCATGAGTGGTAAGGCAGGGGAAGAAATATATTTCAGAGAGTATCAAGGTGGAGGAACCAGATCATTTCCTTGTATTTTCAAAATTGAGTTTTCACAGTGTGACACCATTTGTTGTTGTTCTGGCTCTTGTTTGTTTTGTCTCAGTTAATAAAATACCAAATTAATATTCAAATGTAACACATCCAAAGTCTAACATGAATTATTTTAGTAGTATCTATTCTTTAGATCATTCACCCTTTGATGAATCCTATAAATGTGAAAAACAGATTCACTGTGTGGTACTGTAGCCATGAACAGGCAGATGCCCATTAAATCCATTAAATAATGCATCTGCGGAAACTGAGCCACAGAGAGATTAAGTGAGTTACTTGTTCAAGACACAGAACTAGTGAGTGGCAGAGTGGAGATTTGAACCAAGTTTTCTGGCTTCAGTGCCTGTGCTTCTGAGGTCTACTAAATACTGTCTCTGAAGTACTGGAAACTTTTAACTATGTACTTTAAAGTGTTTTGGAAACACCTGGGGAGTTTGTAAAAATGCAAATTTCTGGGTCCCCTTCCCATGGCTTCTGATTCAGTTGGCATGGGACAGGTATCAGGAAGCTATTTTTAGCAACAGTTCTAAATGATTCTGACGGGCATCGTCCATGGATCATTCTTTGAAAGCACTGGTTTATAGTAATGGGGAAAAGAATGGTAGAGCTCTTAAAGGCAAAGGCTCAGAAATTGAATAGTTTATTTGGGCTGGTGTCCTGACTCCTCTAGCTTTGGGCACACTGCTTAAACTCACTTTTCTAACTTCTGCAAGGGAGGGTGGGGATAATGGGTTTTTATGAAGATTTAGTCCCTTAATCCTTTTAAAATGCTAAGTATAGTGCTAGCAAATAGTAAGCTCTCAATTTGTGTTTGTTTTTATTAGTGCAGCATGGGCAATGCATAATTAATTCAAATGTGTATGTAGATACCACAAAAAATATAACAGAAATGTTTTCTTCCTTGATCCCAAAAGAAAAGAGGATGTCTGACTTTCATTTATTTCTAACATTCCTTTATTTTTTCCCCCCAACTTTAAAATCATTTCCCTCAAGTTTTCAACTTTAGCTTTTAGGTTCCTGACTTTCTCTCTCCATCTGAAAGATCACTAATCTGTTTTTCTGCCTTTTGTGTCTCCTGCTGAGTTAACCTGATCGTGTAACGTTAAATTGGGTCAGTTGGGGGGAAAAAGGTGGGGGTGAGAGAAGATAAAAGGCTTTTCCGGAAATCCGAGATTAAATTTTCACCAATTGGTGGAAGTGTCATCCAGGTCTTATTTCTCTGTGTCTTCTTTTGTGCTGGTGTGGTTACATGACATAAAGGTGAATTATTTAAGTAATGCTATTTTACTCCTCTTTGCATAATCACCATTCCTTCACTTCTTTCCAATGATGACAGAGAAGCCCCTCAGAGAATATTCAGAAGCCTTTGTAGTAGAAGGGAACTGAAAATGAACCAATACCTCTTGATAAAAGAAGTACTGACTGAACTGCATGGGGAGGACATGGATTTTATCTTTAAATATTCCAATATTATTCTAGTCATCAGCTAGGAAAGCCAAAAACTATATCAGGTAGTTGGAAATTTAGTCTCCCCCATTAAGATGAAAGAATGAAGAAATTCAAAACAGAACATGAACAGGGAGCACTGCCGTGTGGCCCCATCACATAATCCTGATGGGTCCACTGAGTTCTTGACCATGTAAGTATGACCCCTTGAGTTGAGGAAGAGATATGTGAGGATGGATCAGGACATGAGAGGAAGGGAATATTGTCTTATTCGAGGTACTATCTGGAGCTGCTAAGAAGATATGTGAGTTCCCGACCTAGTTGTAGCAACCTCAGTTCAGATTGCAGGATCCCAAGATTACCTGGTTTCTATTTTGTCCTTTCAGCAACATTCTGGAGAGTCAAGCCTTTCTCACTCTTTTATGAGGTCAGATTGTTTCTCAAAACCAGGTGAGTGATGTAGTAATGTTGCCTATCTTAAAATTCTTGTGAAGGAAGAAGAAAGTGTTGAAAACTTCCCCAACTATTCTCGTTTCCTATTATGACCATGTCTAGATACTGTTACCTTTCAGTTTTTAAGGAAGCAAAAGAAATGCTGTGAATTGATTTGCCCTGTCTCAACAGTTTGACTTAATCCCTGTTACTATTCACAGTCATAGGTATATTAAGCAGTCCTGAAGTGAGCTGAACAAATATTTATCATGTGCTATTTAAACATGAGAAATGTGACATATAAAAACCAGGAGCACAGAAGAATAGTCTAAGTCCTTTGTGCATTTTTTAATTGGATTTTTGGTTTTCCTTTTGTTGTTGAGGTAGCTGTTCTTTATGTATTCTAGATATTGACTCATTTTCAGATATATGGTTTGCAGATATTTTCTCCCATTCCATAGGTTGCCTTTCACTCTATTCACTGTTCCTTTTGTTGCACATAGGTTTTAAAGTTTTATATAGTCCAGTTTGTCAATTTTTGCTTTTGTTGCCTGTGCTTTTGGGGTCATATCCAAGAAAATATTGCCAAATCGTGTGTCGTGAAGCTATTGTCCTATGTGTTCTTCTAGGAGTTTTAAAATTTTAGGTCTTACGTTTATGTCTTTAATCTATTTGAGTTAATTTTTGCACATGGTGTGAGGTAAGGGGACAACGCCATACTGTTACATGTAGATATCCAGTTCTCCCAACATTTACTGAAGAACCTGTCCTTTCTCCATCATGTAGCCTTGGCATTCTTATGGAAGATCATTTGACCATATGCATGAAGGTTTATTTTTGGGTTCTCTATTCTGTTCCATTGGTCTGTATGTCTAGCTTTATGCCACTACCATACTGTTTGGATTACCTTAGATGCTATGGACTAAATGTTTGTGTGTCCCCCACCCCCCCAAATTCATTTGTTGAAGCCTTAACCCCCAATGTGATTATGTTTGTATATAAGTCCTGTGAGGAAGTCATCAAGGTCTGTGAGGGGTGATACAGATAAAAGTGGGGTCCTAATATGATAGAGCTGTTATTGGAGGAAGTCATTGAGAGGATGTGACCACTGATTGATCCGAGAATAGGACTCAGGCAATTGGAGGCTCCTCACCCCCTCCTGCATCCCTGGAATGTAACTTCTCCCCACATTTCCCACAGTGGGAGCTGTTTTCAAGGACTCAGCCTTGAGAGAGTACTGTGTTGTTGAGACCATCTGGAATGAATATGTGACTGAACCCCATTAAGGGCTCTATATAGACTTTTAAGATTCTGGTGGGTGGGTGTGGAGATTTAATAGTCTTACAGCTGCCCAAGAAAAGCCTAGTATGTATGTTGTCTCATTTATTAAACTTGAAACCTGCCAATCTGGAGCAGTCTGCCTCTTTCTTCAGTCTCTTCTTGCCCTTCGTGTATGGGGGCCAGTTTTAGATTTCACCCTGGAAGCTCCGGGGGTTTTGACCCAACAGCTGGTGCTCTTAGAAGAAGAATAAGCAACTCTAGAGCTTTTTCTCTCCACAAGTGCACAAAGAGGTCACATGCGCATGCATGGAGATGGCTGCCGTACGCAAACCGCAAAGATCTCTTACCAGGAATTAAAGAGGCTGGCACCGACTTCTCAACTTCCAGAGCAATGAGATATAAATTTCTTGTTTAAGTTACCCAGTCTGTGGTATTTTATTATAGCACCCGAAACAAACTAAGACAGTGACTTTGTAATATGTTTTGAAACAAGGAAGTGTGAGACCTCCAACTTTGTCTTTTTTCTTGAAACGGTTCAGGTTATTCAGGGTCCTTAGAGCTTCCAGATGAATTTGAATAGTTTTTTTTCTATTTCTGCAATAAATGCCATTGGCATTTGATAGAGATTGCATGGATTGCACTGGTATGCTTTGGGTACTATGGACTTTTTAATAATAGTAAGTTCTCCAGTGCTTGAATAAGGATGTCTTTCCATTTATTTGTGTCTTCTTTAATTTCTTTCAGCAATGTTTTATGTTTTTCAGTGTATAAATCATCCACCTCTTTGATTAAGTTTATTTCTAAGTATTTTATTCTTTTGATGCTATTATAAATGGGGTTGTTTTCTTAATTTTCTTGTTTGGGTTGTTGTTAGTGTATAGAATGCAACTGATTTTTGTGTGTTAATTTTGTATCCTGCAACTTTGCTGAATTGTTTTTTTAAATTCTTATGGGTATTTTGTGTGTGTGTGTGTGTGGAATCTTTAGCGTTTTCTATATATATATGATACATATATATCATATATATGTATCATATATACATACATATATATATACGATCATGTATATATATATATATATATATATATATATATATAATCATGTCCTCTGTGAACAGAGATATTTGACTTCTTCATTTCCAACTTGGATGCCTTTTATTTATTTTTTTCTTGCCAAATGCCCTGGCTAGGACTTCCAGTCCTAAGTTAAACAGAAGTAGTGCAAGTAGGTATCCTTGTCTTGTTTCTGATATTAGAGGAAAACCTTTCAGTTTTTCACCATTGAATACAATCTTTGCTGTGGGCTTTTTATTTATGGCCTTTATTACATAGGGGCAGTTTCCTTCTATTCCTAGTTTGTTGAATGTTTTTATCATGACAGGGTGCAGTATCACTGATTTTGAAGATGGAGGAAGGGGGCAGTGAGCCAAGGAATGTGAGTGGCCTCCAGAAGCTAAAAAAAAGGAAGGAAAGGGTTTTTCTATAGTGCCTTTAGAAAGGAATGCAGCCCTGGGCTAAAACATTTATTTCAGCCTAGTGAGACCCATGTTGAACTTCTGACCTACTGAACTGTTGATAATGAATTTGTGTTGTTTTAAGCCACCTATTTTGGGGTAGTTTGTTAACATCAGCCATAGAAGACTAATACATTATGCCTATCTCCATATTGGGAGTTCTTCTGCATATTGGAAGACTCACATAAAGTTAGTGATCTCTATACATTGGGCTTTAGAGTTTGCAAAGCACCATATGTATCCATCCAACCTATCATTTGTTCAGCCAGATGATGTTTAATCTTGCCTACTATGATCTTTTCTAGGCTTTAGGGAAATTAAGTGAATGAAATAGTAATTATTCCTGTTGGATACTTTGAGGTGGTTACTTTTACTCCCCTTTCTAAATAAAAAGTATTGAGATTCTGATAAATTGACTTGCCCAAGATAACACAAATAAACTTCTCACTACAAACTCAGGGCTATTTTCACTAGAAACTCTTAGAAAAATAGCAGATTACATTTAGTTGGATATCTATTCTGATATAACTTGAAATTCTGTTGCCATTTCCTATCTATTACACAAACATAAGCAAGCCAGTTAGCATTTGAGCAGCTATGTTTTCTGTGAAATGAGAAATTAATTTTTAAGCAAATAATCCAAGGATGAGTGAGATATGGATAGAGCTCCTTGACATGCGTTGGAGGAAAATGTTTACAAATAAGTGCTAAGATTGTGTCTATTATTTTAGACATCAGGATATTCTGGCTATATGTGTTTCACTTTTAAGGAGCATGGAATTTAGCAAATAATCATTAGTAGATTGTGGTATTGGTGTATTAAATAGTGGCATGAAATAGTCATACTAGCAGACAGGCTATGGTCATAAAAAATACTGACCTTAAGTATCATCTTCTTATTATCTCATTTGCTGAAAAGTTATCTTGAATCATTACAATTCTACAGATGTTTCACAGATGTCTTTAAGGATATATTTCTGCAGCTTGTTATTAAGCTAACTTCTGTGCACTATGGCAGATTTCCCTAGTATATTAATGAGAACATTATGGAATTATAAATAAATACGTTTGTAGCAATAGAGATGAAGAGCAGAACTGTAAAAATGGTTATTAAAGTCTAATTAACATTTTAACAGTAAAAAAACTTGATGCCTTGATACCACAGGAGAATGGTCTCAGTCAGTAGATAAAACGAAGAATTCCCATGTGGGCTTAGGAGTGGATGAAACACTGCTATCAATATTTAATGGTATATGTCAGATTTTACCACCATTTGAAAGAATGCAAAGAGGGGTTACCATAGAAATCACCTTGACAAAAATCTGCACAAAATGCAACACAAACTGTCCCTCAAGCAGCCTTGCAGGGGTTACTATGATGTCCAACTATAGTCTTTTCATGTAATCTCTTGGTAGAGTGGAAAAATGACAGAGTGTGTGTGTGTGTGTGTGTGTGTGTGTGTGTGTGTGTGTAAATGTGCATTTATGCGCCATATAACTTGAAAATTGTAAGAACAGTATGGAAATCCTAGAGGCAGGTATATTCATTTTCCTTTTTCGTTTTAAAAGGCATTTACTGTACGTTAGGAAACAAACCACATAGTGGTTCAAAACACCACCAATTCTCAGTAGGTCAAATAGGTGCTGATTGCAGATTTAAACTAGGTTCATCCTTCTCAGTTTTACATGTGGATGTTGGATTTGGAATGCAGGATGCAGGGTGTGTGTGTGTGTGTGTGTGTGTGTGTGTACTTCATTTTTCTTTATATCATAATTACTCTTTGATAAAGCTATAAATGTCAAAATTATTTATAGCTTTAACAAAGCATCCATCATAGCCAGGCAACTACAGAGACAAGGCAACCCAGGAGACGCTTATACTATTTGAATTTAATATGCTATTTTATATTTTAGAGATAATCTTTTGTATCATGGCTCTGTGATATTTAAGTATTACATTTTAGCAGCCTGGTCTTGCACCAGTTAGACCAGTTGCCTTTCCAAATGCAGTCTTCCATTGTCATTGAAAAAAAAGTTTCTTTCTTAAATCTTTGAAAAAACTTAGCCGCACATACTCCCCTTGAACTATTCTGCAATTACAGCATAAGCTCAAAGCTCAAAAAGATCATACTTATTTCACAGAATCTTTAGTAAAATAATATTGTAAATTCCCCTGCTCATTAAAAATGGGTGGAATAGAAATATGGCTTTGTAAAAGGAATGAAAAAAATTAGTTGCTGACCCAAAGTGGAGGGTGTGGAATTGTAGACATACACATGTTAAAAAAAATGTGATGATTATTTTAAAAGGTAAGGAGAAGAGTCTGACACTTTTTTCTAAACAATTTGTTATGTTTAAATTGAATGAATACGATTTTTCATAATATAAACATAGACATTATTCAATAAATAAAACAAATAAGAATCCTAGGTCACTTTATGACCTATTAAGGGAGAGAGAAAGAGGAAAAGAAAAATGGAAATATTGAAGGGAAAAGATAGAATAGGTAATAGAAAAAAAGAGAAGTTGGTCTGAAGGGGAGTAATAAATACAGGAAGCTTTGAACAGGAAGAGACAGAGCCAATGAGGGGAGGGAGGAAAGAAAACACAAATAAAGGGAGGCAAGATCCTCTCTCTCCAGCTTGCCCTGAAAATAGTTTACAGATTTAAAAGAAGAGAATTCACAGCCCTCAGACGTATTTAAAAATTAGATAGCGGTAATTCACAAAAAGAAATGGGTTCATTTCTTGTCAGACTTAATAGCACTTTGTTTCTTTCTCATGTGTCACTTGTGTTAGGCCTTGGGTTTTATTGTTATAAGTGTACCCATCAGTCTCTCCCACTGGTCTATAAACTCTTAATTCATTTTTTAATCTCTCCATTTCAAAGCTCCTAACCACAAAGGATTGAAAGACATAAAGAGAAACTGATAAACCTTCAAATACAGAGGGAGGTTTAATACACTTCTCCCTGAAACACAGAACAAACAGCCAGAAGAACTGAAGAGAGAAAGAATTGGAGATTTAAATAACCCATTGAAAGCTTGATTAAATAAAAACGTATAAAGGCTTGTACTTGGGCTTCCCTTGTGGCGCAGTGGTTGAGCGTCCACCTGCCGATGCAGGGGACACCGGATCGTGCCCCGGTCCGGGAAGATCCCACATGCCGCGGAGCGGCTGAGCCCGTGAGCCATGGCCGCTGAGCCTGCGCGTCCGGAGCCTGTGCTCCGCAACGGGAGAGGCCACAGCAGTGAGAGACCCGCGTACAGCAAAAAAAAAAAAAAAACAGACTTGTACTCAACTGAAAATAAACATATTTCAAAGTACACACAGATTATTTAAAAATTTTACTTGTGTAAGGCTACAGTGGAAATCTCAACAAATTTCAAAAATGTCAACATCATACAGACAACATTCTCAACCACATGTAATATTTTAGAAATCAGAAAAAATTTTAAATTTCCTCCTCTTGCCTGTCCTGCATGATGATTTGGGGGGAGAGTATACTTAACAAATAATGTGTGGGTTAAAGAAGAAATTAATTAGAAAATATTTAGAACTGAATAAATATTGAAGCACTATGTATCAAAACAGAAGATACAGTTAAAGTGGATCTTAGGGAGCAATTTGTATTCTAAATTTCTATATTGGGACAATATAAATATTTGAAAATGTAAAGTCATTGTCAAAATCAAGATAGAAGGAACAACATAGAAAAACCAAATAATTTAGAAGAAAGGAAATTAAAGAGATGGAACCAAAAGTTAATGAAATAGAAAAAAGACCACCAAATAAAAATAATTAACATAATTAAAGAGTTTCTTGAGAAGACTGATGAAATAAATAAACTTCTGTCAAATTTGATACAAAAGATAAACAGCACAGGCCAAAATGAAGAATATTATCTGTAGAAAAGGACATTTAAATCCAAATATAAGATGTAAGTAGAGATTCAATAATCACAAGAATGTCCATTAAGAAATCTTATGCCTATATATTTCAAAACTCAGAAGAAATGTAAAAATCTTTAGGACAAATATAAACAAACTAATAGTGGTTCAAGGAGAAATGGATAACCTGAATAATAAAAAAGTATTAAAGATTGTTGTTAAAAACTCCCACTGGCCTACCCAAAACACCAGGTTTAGATAGCGTTTGGGGAGCTAGCTGTTTGTTATTATTGCTATTATTATTATGATTATACAAGTCTAAGATTATCTTATACATACTTTTCAGATTGTATTACAAGAGGAAAGCTACCATAATTCATTTTATGATGTTAGTTTCACCTTGGTACTGAAATTGAAAAAAGATTTTAAGAAAAGTAGATCTCACTTGTGAAATTGGATATAAACACTGAAAATCAAATATTAATGAGAGATCAGTAATATACTAAAAATTATATGTTATGATCATATAGGCTTTATTCAGGAATGCAAGAATGGTTCAACATTTGAAAATCCATTAAAGACATTCATTTATAAATGGTGAACTGGATGCAAACATTTATCTCTGCTCCCTTCAAAAACATACACAAAAATGCCACTAGAAGGAAAAAAAAAAGTGGAAACAGTTAATGAGAGAGCAGACAATACCAGGTAAGAGAGGTTAATGAAATTTTGGAAGCACAAAAGCAAATGAATGAGTGGTTACTGACAACAGATTTGGAAAAGCAGAAATGTAAGCCTGTGAAGAGGAAATCCGAGAAGAAGCAAGGCAATTTGAGAAGACAAACCTTAAAAACTCCCATAAAGGACTTCCCTGGTGGTGCAGTGGTTAAGAACCCGCCTGCCAATGCAGGGGACACGGGTTTGAACCCTGGTCTGGGAAGATCCCACATGCTGTGGAGCAACTAAGCCCGTGTGCCACAACTACTGAGCCCACATGCCACAACTACTGAGCCCATGTGCCACAACTACTGAAGCCTGCGTGCCTATAGTCCGTGCTCCGCAACAAGAGAAGCCACTGCAATGAGAAGCCTTCGCGTGGCAACGAAGACCCAATGCAGCCCAAAAAACAAAAACAAAAACAAAAACAAAAATACTCCTATAAATTAGGAGGACCAGATACCTAGGAAGTCAGGAATATTGGTTCAGAGTCGATTTAAGAAGCAAAACCACAGGTCACCTCCTCTGTGCCACTCAGCTACACACCTATTCCTTCTCCACCACGGCAGAAGACCGGAGGTTTGCTTGTGGAGTGACTGGGCCAGAGGTGTTCTCCACTCATGGGCACAAGGCCTGGCTGAGAGACTGGGGACAGTTATGCAAACAGGGCATTAAGTGTGAGAATCTTGGTCCCTCTTTCCTCTTTTTGCTCAGAGAATGCAGTCAGCGCTTATACCCCTCAAGGTGGAAGATTGATTGGGAGACTGATCATTTTGTGTGTGTGTGTGTGTGTGTGTGTGTGCGCGCATGTGTACCTGTGTGTGCATGTGTATTATGCACTTACTGTATGTCATACACTAAATATTACCTAACTTAATTTTTATCTAAGAACAGACTAAGATGGAAAAGGATGAAGCAAGGAGCCTGCAAGTTAGATATTCTTGTTTATGACAAAGTATGAGGTAATTAAAATGATTCTAAATGTGTGGCCATTTATTCGTTTATTCTTTCAACAGACAAATATTGAGAAATACTACATTCAAGGTCTTTAAAAATATGTCCGGCATTGATTTTAGAGGACAGGAAAAGTCAAGTAGACATTGATCTTATTACCTTTATAGGAATTGGTTAAAAACCGATTGTCATCTATTTCAAGAAACTCAGTGTTACCCATGACCCAATATTAGTTGCTTCTATTAAAATAAAAGTGTAAAGAGAAAAAGTATGAACTTTCATGTGGTTATGTGGTTTTTAACAAATGAATTAGAAATGGTGTAATTTATTCCTATATAAGCTACCTTTTTTGAATCCGAAGAATTGTGATGGTGAATTAATACCTTTTATTTATGGTAAAATAACATTGCTTAGAATTCAAAATGAGTCACAAATATAATATCATTGGCTTCTCACAACAAGCCTTTGAGGTAGTTGAGGCAAATGGCATCCTTTTTATTCACAGGTATTCTAACAGTGAAAATGGAATTGTTAAGCATTGGACTTGAAACTGAGCGTTTCAGGTTGGGGACGGGGGTCTTGACTCTGTTACAACAAGCACTGTGAACTTGGGTGAGCACTGTCTATCAAATAAAAGGGTTAAAATTGTGTTTTTCATAGCAGTCTTATGTCTATAATCTGAGAAAGAAAACTTCACTAATGAGAAATTGTGCCAGTTGGTCCCAAAACTGTCATTTAAAAATGTTTTTAAAAATTTTTAAATTCTATAGTTATTTTAGATATTTCCTCTCCTTCTTTCCCTGTCTCCTCCTCTGCCTTCCTCTTTCCCTCCTCTCTTCCTTCTTTCCCTTCTAAGAATTAGACGTAATAAATCATAGGAAAAAAAGTCCCAAGAGAGAGCAGCTTCTGGGTTGGTCGATTCAGCCACGCAATAATGACATTATCTAAAACTTGAATTCTTGTCAAAGTTTTACTCTCCATTCCTCAGCATATTGACTTGTTTTCGGCTAATGCCCCTTCTGTTTGCAAGATAACTGTGACAGTTCCACGGAAATGTGAAAACATGACAATGTCCAGAAGAAGACATACTGAAGACATACTGCTTTTTCAGTGTGTCTCTTTGTATATGGAAGAAATACCACTTCCTCCTCCAGACTTTCTATGTGTCATTGGCCATAGAAGTGCTTCACATATTTATGCCTAATTCATTGGTGGCAAGGAAAATGGAATCATCACAAATGGATTGGACCAGTCAGAAAACACACCTCCACTCTGGAGCTGGGGCCAGAGCCTCCTTTCTTGCTACATGTATCTTGAGGAAAATGGTATCTTTTTACATGGGATTTGCTTCCTATCTTACTCTACTGTGTCTGTACTTGCTGATCTTTTGCCTGGAAATTCCATTCTCAGTTATCTGCCAGGAAAATCCTTATTCTTCTTTCAAAACACATGTTGGATGTTACTTTTGTAGGAATCATAATGAAGACGAATAAAACCACATAAGTTTGTACACTCAAGTATAAATGGTATTTTAGAAATAGTCTTTAATATCTGAATAAAAAAACATGCTTGCAATAAAAACAAATTTGAGAGTATGGGAGCAATGGAAAAACAAGTCATTGAACATCAAATAGTGCCAATAAGATATAATGGGAAGCAAATATTCTGGTTCCTTGGAGAATCTAGGTCACCAAAACATAATATTTGCACTTCTTCCAGGGAAGCAAATAACATCAAGGTTTTTGGACAAAGGAATTCACAGACTCAAAATGAGGTAGCACGGACACCAAAACACTCCTCACACTGTAATGATGTGGCAGTCCACAAAGGGGGATGTACCAGCCCACTCTGAATACAGCAGGCAGCAATCTTAGTGGAAACCCGAGTAGAGTTGAAGGAGGGAACAAAGAAACTGGTATGTATGTATGTATGTATTTATGTATGTATTTATTCATACCTACTTACCTACCTACCTAATCAGGATCTACCACATCTGGGAAATGACAGACCTCTTATTTCTCCCTCTCTCTGACTGACAGTGTAAATGAAGAGACATTTGCAGATTTACGTTGCTTCACTTCCTTTTATCTTAGGATGTGGGAAAGAGAGTAATTCACTCAGCAATCTTTGTTGGTTGAACTGGGATCATAGCCGCTGTGACAGGTCACTACCGTGACCAAACCATCCTCTCAGCTACTTATGAGACCTGAGAAGTTGTGAGTCATCTGGCGCGTGAGTCAGAGATGGAGGTTATTAGCTGCCTTCTCCAGGCAGTCCTCTCTGATCCTGCCCAGCCATGAATGCAGTTACCTTCTCCGTCTGTATATTCTCTGACTTGTTATTATTCTATATTTTGTACTGACTTTTTAGCTTATGTATTTTCTCCTCAATTTCCAAAAGATTGTGAATGTCGTGAAGCTCTAATCACTTTTTATCCCTAGTCCCAAGTCTTTAATATAGTGGGTGCTCAACACGTGGGCTAGTCTCACCACACTCTGTGGCTGCATTCAAGTAGCTGAATGGAGCTGGAGAAAAACACACAACCATAATGACTGGCTCCACTTCCTGACCACAGACCACAGGGGAACTTTCAGTACTGCTCGAGAATCCTACTGTGACCTTGCTTCTTATTCCCCTGAGGAAATAGAAGTCATAGAAGACAACTTCCACATGTGCCCTTGCAAAATACTCCAAATTACCTGCACCCATATACTGTGCATTCCCTTCTTTCACAATCGATGGGCTATCTGAGGCTCCATCCTATCTTGGGCACTGGATCTCACCCTCTCTTGTCAAAGGTTTTGGTCCAAAAGTGATTTATTTCTCTGTATCATTAATATTCCTCTCTGCACTGAACCTTTATCAATAGCATACAAATATAGTATCTTCCATGAAGAAAAACCTTGTTCTCTACATTCTTCTCAAGCCACTGCACCACTTCTGTTCCCATTGATAGCAAAACCCTTACTCGTAGAAAGTATTGTGTCTTCTCACTGCCTCCATTTTATTTCTCTCACATTTAGATCAACTTTCTGTCGATACCACACCACTGAGAGAGCTCTTGCGAAGGTGACTCCTAACTGCTAAATAGCATCCTCACTATATGTGATCTACCAGTTACACTTTCCATAATTGATCATCCTTTTTTTCTTAGAACACTCTCAGCACCAGGTTTCTGGGTTTCAGCTCTTTCTCATTCTCCTTTGCCCTGACTGGCTTCTCCTACTCAGTCTCCTGTGCGGGTCATCCTCTCCCCAGCCATAATTGGTGAGAGCACTTCAGGCTGTGTCTTTGGACCTCTTGTCTTTTCTAGATATACTCATCCCCTAAATGCCTTATTCAGATTCATGGCTCCTGTCTTCGTCTGCTTGGGCTGCTATAACAAAATACCACAGAATGGGTGGCTTAAACAATACACATTTATGTCTCACAGTTCTGGAGGTTGGGAAGTCCAAGATCAAGGTGTCAGCAGATTTGGTTTCTAATGAGAGCCCTCTTCCTGGCTCATAGATGACTGCCTTCTTGCTGTGTCCTCAAATGGATGAGAGAGAGTTCTGGTTTCTTTTCTTCCTTTTGTAAGGACACTAATATCATCCTGGTGACCCCACCCTTATGACCTCATCTAAACTTAATTACCTCCCAAAGTCCCTGTCTCCTAATACCTTCACACTGAGGGTTTGGGCTTTAATATATGAATTTTAGGGATACACAAACATTCAATCCATAACATATATATATATTCTTAGTCCATAATCATATATTTAACTGCCTATTTGACATCTCTGAGTGTGTTCCTGGCCTCCTATTACTTATCCAACCTCTCTAAGCTCCTGTGTTCTTCACCTGCCCGAGCCACATCTGATCTCTTGTGACTCTTTGAGGAGACCAAGCATGCCTCAGCAGCAGGGACTTTCTTTTCTCTGCCTAGAATTGTCTTCTCCCACAAAAGCATGGCTTACTTTTTCCTTTACTTCAGATCTTTGTTCAAATATGCTATTATCAGAAAGCTCTTCCTGCCAACTCTCTATAAAATCTGGTCCCTTTTACTTTCCAAACTTTATTTTTCTTCAAAGCACCTTTCCTCACCTGCATATATTATTTTTCTTTATTATCTCTCCTCCCCACTAGTTCATGAGAGCAAGAACTTTGGGTGTTTTGTTTATTGCTTTGTCCTATGTACTTTAAAGAATGCCAGGCACATGACAGGTCCTCAATAAATATTTCTTATAAAGAGGGAATGAATGAAGAAAGCATTGAATGATTATACAGTTGATGGGACAAGGGATTGAGCATTAGGGAGAAAGCATAGCATAGCATAGTAGAATCACCGATTTTTGCAGTTGAAAGGGAACTTAGATGGTTGAATTTCCTTACTTTGAATATTGAGAACCTAAAACTCAGGAAGTTTAGGAAACTAGTTCTCTATTAAAGAGTTAGAGGCAGAGATAGTTCTAATTTGTAGGTGCCTGAGACCCTCATTCTAGTGTTCTTTTTATAGATCATGCTGAACTTTGGCTGCTGGTAGTATAATTTTATTGAGGTCTCTATAATTCAGTTAAAACCCATTAATATAAATTTTCATTGAGCTGACAAGAATGTAATATACAATAAATATGATATTTAGATTGTCTCAGATTTTGTCTTGCTGACAATACCCATCATATTTTCTTCTACTTTTGTCTGATTTACTCTATCTTAATGTCCCTAGCCCTTTCCCCTTCTCATTCTATGTGCTACTATATCTATCACCATAGTTTATTCTACCATTTTTATTGTGACAACTTCTGAATCTGTATCTTAAATCCACATTTTCCTCTTGAGCTCTAGACTTGCCTTTTAGGAATTTGTGTTCATACGTCCAATACAAGTTGAAGGTATTCCAAACTGAACCTTATCATCTCCTGCCCTTCTTAACCAGGATCTCCACCCCCACCATCCCTCCCTCTAACAATCCCATTCTTCCTCCTGGGTCTTGTGGTCCATGGATGGTGCCATGATTAGCAAAGCACTGATTAAGTTAGTAAAGCAGCTTTGTGGGAATCACCCTTGAATCTTTTCTTTGCTTCTCTCCCATGTTGAACCATTGCCAAATATGGGTGTTCCTTGCTCATAAATCTCTCTCCAATTTCTCTCTCTCTCTTTTTTCTATCCTAAATACCATATTCCCTGCATCAGTTTCTCATGTCTCTTCCTTCATCACTGCATTAAGTCTCCATATAGGGTATGGTCCTCTAGTGTTCCACAGTGTTGCCACATCTTTCTAAAATCTTATTATGTCTTACCCCTTCTTAGAATTCTTTAACAACTCCCTATTCTCTGCTTCTGAGAATAAAATCTTGAAGTTTTAATATGACACAAAATGCTCTTTTTTTTTTTTTTTTTTACATAACTTACTTTTTATTGAAAGTATCTTGCATTCGTGACTGATGCTTTCTGGGTAGTGCCATACATTTTAACATTAAAGGTTAAGTTATCTTTTACATGCAAGTAATGTTTATGGTTTTCCCCACATAGGATTACTGATTATAAAAAGATGACACACCACATGGGTTAAGTGTCTCTTTTAATAGAAAAGCCAGCAAACTGTCTGATTCTGTTTCCTCCCAAACCACAAACTGAGTAGTAAATGAGCCTCTAGCCAACATATTCAAAGCTGAGAGGATTAAAAATGCAAAAATAAGTCCTCAGATCCAATTAAGGGAGCCCTGCTACATACAGGTTAATCAATACCCGTGGACTCCAGGAAGCTGGAAGACATTCTGATAACCCCACTCTGATAACATTTACCTCAATTAGCCTTTTTCCAGTTTCCAACTCATGAATAAAGATAATAAGTTGTTAATTCTATTTCAGAAAATTTTTTGCAAGTTGTTTTATTTACAATGCCAACTTTTAAAAGTCACTAAACTAAAGTTAACTGGACAATAAACTAGGCATAAGTTGCTTTACAAAAAGAGGGAATGCCCAAAATGCCACTTTCTATAGAGAACCCACAGTTCAATTTTATTCAGAGCAAAGAATAAAGAACTTTTGATCATACTAGAAGAAACTGAGTCATAAGTTTGGAATCTGTACTGAAACTACACATGCAATGAGGACAACATTCTGCTAATACAACTGATTTGCTGTTGCATTTGTGGACTGTTTTTCTAATATTAACAATTATAAACAAAGCAGTGCAACTAGTATTTGGAACAATCCTTACAGTGTTACAGCATTAGACACAAAATTTCACTTCTCCTCACACCACTGGTTCTCTTTGCGTACCTGGGCTTCTTCTTCTTCAGTAAAATCATTTTTGATATTGAATGTCTTTCGAATCTCCTCAGGAGTTTTTCCCCTTGATCATATTGGCAACAGTCTTGCAGGTAACATCAAGCAGACCTTTGATGTCTAAGTAGTTTGCTGCCAGTATAAGCTCAAAAAGTGTTCCTTGGTCAACTTTCGGGAATTCTTGATCCCAAACAGGGATATCATCTGTTTGCTTTTCTTTGTTCTCATCGTCCTCAGGGGGAGGAGGGTCATCCTTGTGGTGGGTGCACCACTAAATGACCTTTTTTAATATTGCTGCATTAACATTTGGCAAGGGGACTGGATCATCATCTCCTTCATCATCCATTCCTAAATCTTCCAACGTGGTCTTAATAGTCACAGATTGTTTCGCAATTTCAACATCAACTCCAAATATCTCTCCTTCACAACTCTGCAACTTAATTGAAGGCATGGTGTTAGGATTCAAGGAGATGGCAGGCCAGAGGCTGATGAGAGCAGGGTGGCGTCTGCAAAAAAAAAAAAAACACAGAAAATCGGAGAACAAGGCCAACACTCAAAATGCTCTTTCTGATTTGACTCCTGCTAAACTTTCTGGGCCTGTCTTCTTGCTTTTCTCATCCTTTCTCCTTTCCAACCATGTCGAAACCTGCAGGTGTCTGGTTATGCCTTGAACTCTCACCCCTTCTTGGAATTTGCTTGACTGCTCTGTCCACTTCTCCTTCTTGCAAGCTAGGAGCCATCTCTTTCAAGGAGCCTTTTCTCCCCCCAGACTGGGTTTGAGGCTGCTCTGTGGTGTTCTAGTTGTGCCTGCCAGACATCCATAATAGCATCACTGAATTTCACAGTAGTTAGATTACCTGTTGAACTCTTCCATTAGACCATAAGATGCTTGTGGACTGAGCTGTGTTCATATCTTTTGCTTATTTAGCATTTAGAAGGCCGTGTGGCACATGAATGTTGATGGCACAAAGAACTGAATGAGATGTCTGCAAAATAGCATCTTATGCTATGTGTATTGTCATTCAACGTATTTGATGATAACGAGCCTGAGAGATCATGAGTTCACTTCTGACTTGCCTTAACTTTGGCCCACTATAGTGCTTGCCTGGTTTGGATTACAATTATCAATAGTATGATTAAATTACAGTTCCCATTTTTATATCACTCACATTTTATGTAATACTTAGAGATACATATTAAAATTCAACTTTCCTCAAACAAAGAAAGCTAGTGAAATTATTATGATCGCATTTCTACAAATGAGAGTACTGAGAAATAGAGAGGAAAACTGACTTGTCCAAGGTCACACATGTGGAAGTCACAAACTGGGAATTTGAACTCGGTTTTTCTGGGTCTTTGTTAAGTGTCTTACAAGTATGCCTCCTTGGTTCTATGCACTTTATTTACTTTAGTTACAGTGATTGAATAGCATCATTTTGCTTTATACATTTCTCAGATGTCCAGAGAGTAACATTTCAGAGAAAAATCCTGTGCTACCTTAGAGTTTAAGGGCAGAGGGAAACTGAGAATTTTTTTTTTTTTTTTTTTTTTTTTTTGCTGTACGCGGGCCTCTCACCGCTGCGGCCTCTCCCATTGCGGAACACAGGCTCCGGACGTGCAGGCTCAGCGGCCATGGCCCACGGGCCCAGCCGCTCCGCGACACGTGGGATCCTCCGGAACCGGGGCACGAACCCGCGTCCCCTGCATCGGCAGGCGGACTCCCAACCACTGCGCCACCAGGGAAGCCCGAGAATTGTTTTATAGTGATGTTTTCATTTGAAGGATGATGGGAGAAGAAAAGTGAGAAAAGATGAGAGAAAAAAAGGACAGTGTATAAAAGGGGATTCTTTTGGATATAAAGGGATGCATA
Organism: Phocoena phocoena; assembly: GCF_963924675.1. Lineage (NCBI taxonomy): Eukaryota > Metazoa > Chordata > Mammalia > Artiodactyla > Phocoenidae > Phocoena > Phocoena phocoena. The sequence goes on from NC_089230.1 coordinate 54,120,970, forward strand.
TGTTCAAGATTGAATTTCAGACACAAAATTGTCTTGATCTGAAACTTCTCAGAGTTCTAAAATTTCCTTACTCTGTTTTTTATATCTTTTTCAATTTGGTTTTCTCAGGCTTCTTATTGTATCACATACAACAAAGAAACTGTTACGTGAAGACAGCTTCTCTGGTGATATTTTAGAACAATAATAAATTAAGTACCAAAAATTACATAAGAAGTACTGTTTGTTTTTTTTTAACATCTTTATTGGAGTATAATTGCTTTACAGTGGTGTGTTAGTTTCTGCTTTATAACAAAGTGAATCAGCTATATGCATACTTATATCCCCATATCCCCTCGCTTGCGTCTCCCGCCCACCCTCCTTATCCCACTGCTCTAGGTGGTCATAGAGCACCGAGCTGATCTCCCTGGGGTATGCAGCTGCTTCCCACTAGCTATCTATTTTACATTTGGTAGTGTATATATGACAATGTTATTCTCTCACTTCATCCCAGCTTACCCTTCCCCCTCCCCATGTCCTCAAGTCCATTCTCTACATCTGCATCTTTATTCCTGTCCTGCCCCTAGGTTCATCAGTACCGTTTTTTTTTAGATTCCATATATATGTGTTAGCATATGGTATTTGTTTTTCTCTTTCTGAATTACCTCACTCTGTAGGACAGACTCTAGGTCCATCCACCTCACTACAAATAACTCAGTTTCATTTCTTTTTTATGGCTGAGTAATATTCCGTTGTATATATGTGCCACATCTTCTTTATCCATTCATCTATTGATAGACACTTAGGTTGCTTCCATATCCTGGCTATTGTAAATAGTGCTGCAGTGATCATTGTGGTGCATGACTCTTTTTAATTAATTAATTAGTTTATTTTTGGCTATGTTGGGTCTTCGTTTTTTGTGAGTGGACTTTCTCTAGTTGTGGCAAGTGGGGGCTACTCTTCATTGTGGTGCATGGGCTTCTCATTGCACTGGCTTCTCTTGCTGTGGAGCATGGGGTCTAGGCACGTGGGCTTCAGTAGGTGTGGCTTGCGGGCTCTACAGTGCAGGCTCAGTAGTTGTGGTGCACAGGCTTAGTTGCTCCACGGCATGTGGAATCTTCCCAGACCAGGGCCTGAAACCGTGTCCCCTCCATTGGCAGGTGGATTCTTAACTACTGTGCCACCAGGGAAGCCCCATGACTCTTTTTGAATTATGGTTTTCTCAGGGTATATGCCCAGTAGTGGGATTGCTGGGTCATATGGTAGTTCTATTTGTAGTTTTTTAAGGAACCTCCATACTGTTCTCCATAGTGGCTGTATCAATTTACATTCCCACCAACAGTGCAAGAGGGTTCCCTTTTCTCCACACCCTCTCCAGCATTTCTTGTTTGGAGATTTTTTGATGATGGCCATTCTGACCAGTGTGAGGTGATACTTCATTGTAGTTTTGATTTGCATTTCTCTGATGATTAGTGATGTTGAGCATCTTTTCATGTGTTTGTTGGCAGTCTGTATATCTTCTTTGGAGAAATGTCTATTTAGGTCTTCTGTCCATTTTTGGATTGGATTGTTTGTTTTTTTGATATTGAGCTGCATGAGCTGCTTCTATATTTTGGAGATTAATCCTTTGTCAGATGCTTCGTTCACAAATATTTTCTTCCATTCTGAGGGTTGTCTTTTCGTCTTGTTTATGGTTTCCTTTGCTGTGCAAAAGCTTTGAAGTTTCCTTAGGTCCCATTTGTTTCTTTTTGTTTTTATTTCCATTTCTCTAGGAGGTGGATCAAAAAGGATCTTGCTTGATTTATGTCATAGAGCGTTCTGCCTATGTTTTCCTCTAAGAGTTTTATAGTGTCTGGCCTTACATTTAAGTCTTAATAGTTTACTTTTGTTTATGGTGTTAGGAAGTGTTCTAATTTCATTCTTTTACATGTAGCTGTCCAGTTTTCCCAGCACCACTTATTGAAGAGGCTGTATTTTCTCCACTGAATATTCTTGCCTCCTTTATCAAAGATAAGGTGTATGGGTTTATCTCTGGACTTTCCATCTTGTTCCATTGAGCTATATTTCTGTTTTTGTGCCAGTACCATACTGTCTTGGTTACTGTAGCTTTGTAATATAGTCTGCAGTCAGGGAGCCTGATTCCTCTATATCCGTTTTTCTTTCTCAAGATTGCTTTGGGTATTCGGGGTCTTCTGTGTTTCCATACAAACTGCAATTTTTTGTTCTAGTTCTGTGAAAAATGCCAGTGGTAGTTTGATAGGGATTGCATTTAATCTGTATATTGCTTGGAGTAGTATAGTCATTTTCACAATGTTGATTCTTCCAATCCAAGAACATGGTATATCTCTCCATCTGTTTGTATCATCTTTAATTTCTTTCATCAGTGTCTTATAGTTTTCTGCATACAGGTCTTTTGTCTCCTTAGGTAGCTTCATTCCTAGGTATTTTATTCTTTTTGTTGCAGTGGTAAATGGGAGTGTTTCCTTAATTTCTCCTTCAGATATTTCATCATTAGTGTGTGGGAATGCCAGAGATTTCTGTGCATTAATTTTGTATCCTGCTACTTTACCAAATTCATTGATTAGCTCTAGTAGTGTTCTGGTAGCATCTTTAGGATTCTCTATGTATAGTATCATGCTATCTGCAAACAGTGGCAGTTTTACTTCTTCTTTTCTGATTTGGATTCCTTTTATTTGTTCTTCTTCTCTGATTGCTCTGGCTAAAACTTCCAAAACTATGTTGAGTAACAGTGGTGCGAGTGGGCAATCTTGTTCTGTTCCTGATCTTAGAGGAAATGTTTTTTAGTTTTTCACCATTGAGAACAGTGTTGGCTGTGTGTTTGTCATATATGGCCTTTGTTATGTTGACGTAGGTTCCCTCTATGCCACTTTCTGGAGAGATTTGATCATAAATGGGTTTTGAATTTTGCCAAGAGCTTCTTCTGCTTTTATTGTGGTGATCATATGGTTTTTCTCCTTCAGTTTGTTAATATGGTGTATCACATTGATTGATTTGTGTATATTGAAGAATCCTTGCATTCCTGGGATAAACCCCACTTGACCATGGTGTATGAACCTTTTCATGTGCTGTTGGATTCTGTTTGCTACTATTTTGTTGAGGATTTTTGCATCTATCTTCATCAGAGGTATTGGCCTGTAGTTTTCTTTCTTTGTGACATCTTTGTCTGCTTTTGGTATCAGAGTGATGGTGACCTCGTAGAATGAGTTTTGGAGTGTTCTTCCCTCTGCTATATTTTGGAAGAGTTTGAGAAAGATGGGTGTTAGCTCTTTTCTAAACATTTGATAGAATTTGCCTGTAAAGCCATGTGATCCTGGGCTTTTGTTTATTGGAAGTTTTTAAATCACAGTCTCAGTTTCAGTGCTTGTGATCAGTCTGTTTATATTTTCTATTTCTTCCTGATGCAGTCTCGGAAGGTTGTGCTTTTCTAAGAATTTGTCCATTTCTTCCAGGTTGTCCATTTTATTGGCATATGGGTGCTTGTAGTAATCTCTCATGATCTTTTGTATTTCTGCAGTGTCAGTTGTTACTTCTCCTTTTTCATTTCAAATTCTATAGATTTGAGTCTTCTCCCTTTTTTTCTTGATGAGTCTGGCTAATGATTTATCAATTTTGTTTATCTTCTCAAAGAACCAGCTTTCTGTTTTATTGATCTTTGCTATTGTTTTCTTCATTTCTTTTTCATTTATTTCTGATCTGATCTTTATGATTTCTTTCCTTCTGCTAACTTTGGGTTTTCTTTTTTTGTTCTTCTTTCTCTAATTGCTTTTGCTGTAAGGTTAAGTTGTTTATTTGAGATGTTTCTTGTTTCTTGAGGTAGGATGTGTTACTATAAACTTCTCTCTTAGAACTGCTTTTGCTGCATCCCATAGGTTTGTGTCATTGTGTTTTCATTGTCATTTTTTTCTAGGTACTTTTTGATTTCCTCTTTGATTTCTTCAGTGATCTCTTGGTTATTTAGTAGCATTTTGTTTAGTCTCCATTTGCTTGTATTTTTTACAGTTTTTTTCCTGTAATCGATATCTAGTCTCATAGCGTTGTGGTCGGAAAAGATACTTGATACAGTTTTAATTTTCTTAAATTTACTGAGGATTGATTTGTGACCCAACATATGATCTATCCTGGAGAATGTTTCATGAGCACTTGAAAAGAAAGTGTATTCTGTTGTTTTTGGATGGAATGTCATATAAATATCAGTTAAGTCCGTTTTGTTTAATGTGTCATCTAAAGCTTGTGTTTTCTTATTTATTTTCATTTTGCATGATCTGTCCACTGGTGAAAGTGGGGTGTTAAAATCCCCTACTATGACTGTGTTACTGTCGATTTTCCCTTTTATGACTGTTAACATTTGCCTTATGTATTGAGGTGCTCCTGTGTTGGGTGCATAAATACTTACAATTGTTATATCTTCTTCTTGGATTGATCCCTTGATCATTATGTAGTGTCCTTCTTTGTCTCTTGTAATAGTCTTTATTTTAAAGTCTATTTTGTCTGATGTGAGAATTGCTACTCCAACTTTCTTTTGATTTCTATTTGCATGGAATATCTTTTTCCATCCCCTCACTTTCAGTCTGTATGTGTCCCTAGGTCTGAAGTTGGTCTTGTTTTTGTATCCATTTAGCCAGTCTTTGTCTTTTGTTTGGGGCATTTAACCCATTTACATTTAAGGTAATTATTGATATGTATGTTCCTATTACCATTTTCTTAATTGTTTTGGGTTTGTTATTGTAGGTCTTTTCTTTCTCTTGTGTTTCCTGCTTAGAGAGGTTCCTTTAGCATTTGTTGTAAAGCTGGTTTGGTGGTGCTGAGTTCTCTTAACTTTTGTTTGTCTGTAAAGATTTTAATTTCTCCATCGAATCTGCATGAGACCCTTGCTGGGTAGAGTAATCTTGGTTGTAGGTTTTTCCCTTTCATCACTTTTAACATGTCCTGCCACGCTCTTCTGGCTTGCAGAGTTTCTGCTGAAAGGTCAGCTGTTAAGCTTATGAAGATTCCATTGTATGTTGTTTGTTGCTTTTCCCTTGCTGCTTTTAATAGTTGGTCGTTGTATTTAATTTTTGATAGTTTGATTAATATGTGTCTCAGCATGTTTCTCTTTGGATTTATCCTGTATGGGACTCTCTGTGCTTCCTGACTTGATTGACTATTTCCTTCCCCATATTAGGGAAGTTTTCTACTATAATCTCTTCAAATATTTTCTCAGACCCTTTCTTTTTCTCTTCTTCTGGGACCCCTATAATTTGAATGTTGGTGCATTTAATGTGTTCCCAGGTGTCCTTGAGACTCTCCTCAATTCTTTTCATTCTTTTTTCTTTATTCTCTCCCTGGCAGTTAATCCACCATTTTATCTTCCAGCTCATTTATCAGTACTTCTTCCTCAGTTATTCTGCTATTGATTTCTTCTAAGATATTTTTAATTTCAGTAGTTTTGTTGCTCATCACTGTTTGTTTTCTCTTTAGTTCTTCTAGATGCTTGTTAAATGTTTCTTGTGTTTTCTCCATTCTGTTTGTGAGATGTTGGATCATCTCTACTATACTTACTCTGAATTCTTTTTCAGGTGGGTTGCCTATTTCATCTTCATTTATTTGGTCTTGTAGGTTTTTACCTTGCTCCTTTGTCTATAACATTTTTTTTTTTTTTTTTTTTTTTTTTTGTGGTACGTGGGCCTCTCACTGTTGTGGCCTCTCCCGTTGCAGAGCACAGGCTCTGGATGCGCAGGCTCAGCAACCATGGCTCACGGGCCCAACCACTCCACGGCATGTGGGATCTTCCCGGACCGGGGCACAAATCCGTGTCCCCTGCATCGGCAGGAGGACTCTCAACCACTGCACCACCAGGGAAGCCCTATAACATATTTTTTTGTCATTTCATTTTTTTTTTTTTTTTTTGATGGGTAGTCCTGTATTCCTGTCTTACTGGTTGTTTGGCCTGAGACGTGCAGCACTGAAGTTTGCAGGCAGTTGGATAGAACCAGGTCTTGGTGCTGAGATGAGGACCTCTGGGAGGCCTTACTCTGATTAATAGTCCCTGGGGTCTGAGGTTCTCTGTCACTCCAGCGGTTTGGACTCAGAGCTCCCACCACAGGAGCTCAGGCTCAGCCTCTGGCCTGGGAACCAAGATCCCCCAAGCTGGTCACTGGGTGTTCCTCCTGTCCCCTTAGGTGTCTGTGGTCCCCCACTCGTGCCTGGTAGGTGCCCTAGTTGTGCAGAGACGTGAATTCCACGTCCTCCTGGTATGCCATTTTGACTTTGTCCCCAGAAGTTCTGTTTTTTTTTTTTTTTTTTTTTTTTTTGCAGTACGCGGCCTCTCACTGTTGTGGCCTCTCCCGTTGCGGAGACGCACAGGCTCAGCACCCATGGCTCACGGGCCCAGCCGCTCCGCGGCATGTGGGATCTTCCTGGACCGGGGCACAAACCTGTGTCCCCTGCATCGGCAGGCGGACTCTCAACCACTGCGCCACCAGGGAAGCCCAGAAGTTCTGTTTTTATGAGACTCTTTTTAGGACAGATTTGGAGGCTCTAAAAATTATTCAAGCTTCACATCATACAAATGTTCAAGCCTCTGATGTGTTTTCAGTTGTCCAAAAGGTTAAATCAACATTCTGTATTATTTCGGCATTTATAATTTTTCTTTTTTCTTTATTGTCAGTCTTGCCACCAAGGATCCAATTTCTAGCCACAAGGCAGGGCAGAAGGCTTGCAGCCAGTGCTACAATCAATGCTAATGTTGTTCTTTAGCCAGCTAGAAATTTGACCTGGGTATTTCTCTGGAGCCTGAAATCATCAGGTCATAACACTAACATCTCCCAGCACACAGCCCAATCTTATTTAACCTTGCTTCTGGGCATTGTACATTTTAAAACTATTTTACTTTCCTGAGCAGGCCTCCAACTGACTTATGTTGTGAGTATGAAATTATTTTTTTTATGTAGAAGAAAATACAGTACAAGAAGTGAGCAATAAGTCAATAAGAATTAGGTGCATGCACATACATTTAAATAAATGGTGTGGAGACCTTACCTTAATTTGTTAAAGATGCAAATGGCTGATTACAAATTGATGCTATGGATAATTGAATTTCAGATGTGTTTAATAACTAAAGTGAAGGTGCAATTTCATATTTTGAAGTTTTTGCTTTTGATTTCTGGCAAGTCATCATCATTTTGGAGTAAAAATAAGTTTATGGAAATCCTTATAGTATAGGAACAGCTTCAGTGGTTCTCTGTCACTATGGAAAAGGTGTGTTTGACTGTTATCTACAACTGACTGCTGGAATAGAGTAGGTATTTTTGTATCAACTGGAGCAATGAATAGCTGATGAGTTTAACTCATGTTACTGGGGAATCAAATCTTCCCATTGGCTCCTCTCATCATTGTTTCTTTCTTGTGTTCTTCTAGCAGCTGTAGTTTATTTAATCAGCATTAAAAGGAGTTGGATCTTTTTTTCCAAAGAAGAGTATGTCAGTCTGTAAGATCATTTGGAGATATACTTTCCAGAGCACCTGTCTGATCCTGGTGTCTATGGTGGCTAACATCAGATATCTCCAAATGTATTAGTTGTATTTTGATGCAGTTCTTATCTATTAAAGAGGCCCTGACTGAAGTGCAGCTACTCTGAGATTTGGAGCACCAGATGTTAAACCAGAGGCATAGTATTGTCCAGTGGTTGTAGGATGGGAATGCAAATCAGCATTCCATTTATAGGATTTACTTATTTATCAATAATAAGAACGATTTAAATCATATGTAGTGAATCTCATGGGTTCATTTGCTCAGCGATTGCTCTGGTAGACTTTCAGTGAGTGACTTCACTCCCTTGACCACATTAGGAGAAGGTTGACCCAAATTGAGACAATCAGAATCTCCCTCACCCAGGAATTGAACTCGAGAAAGGTAAGGAAGGATGGAAGATGGTGGGAATGAAGTCACCTAATGGTAACATTTCTGTGCATTCCTGCCACAAAAGCCACTGATACTTCCCCTTCTTGAAGCAAGAGAAATAGTCTCTTTCCCTTTTAGAATTTTCTGAAGATTATTGGAGTCTGTTTCTTTTGAAAACAAAGAATCAGAACTGGTTCAGCCTATCTTCTGCCTAATTAAGGTATAGAATATGGCTAATTAAGAAACTTAATTTTCACATAATTGTGAAATATTTTAATTCACAAGAGATATGAACTTGCTAGAAATTATTGCTATGAGAGACAATTACTCATAGAATTGGTTGTAAACAAACTTGTGAAGTAGGCTAGATTTATCCTGAAGTTTTCTGTTTCATTTTTCTGGACTCTTTATTACCATCCTTCTCCTGCCCATGCCCCTCAAAAAATTTTTACTTTTTAAGCCACTGTTATAAGTGACCCCACATCTCAAATGTCTAGCAGTTTGGGTTTATGTCTGTTACACTGGTGTAATTACTAATGACACCGCCTTTTACTCGTAAAAGTCCCTCAGTTTACGGTCATCTTACTTAAATGTTCTTAATCGCCTTGATAGAAACTTCTACCGTGAAGAAAAGTTGACACGATCAAGTGATCATCAGATTACTGAATTTTTCTGTCATCTTTTTTATTTAAAAAAAATAGATATAAAGACCTCATACAACTCACTAAGCAAAAAAACCAAACAATCTGATTTAAAAATGGGCAGAGAATCTGAATGCACATTTTTCCAAAGAAGACATACAAATGGACAACAGGTACATAAGAAGATATACAACATCACTAATCATCAGGGAAATGCAAATCAAAGCCACAATGAGATATCACCTTATACCTGTTAGAATGGCTATTATCAACAAGGTAAGAAAGAGATAACAAATGCTTGTGAGGATGTGGAGAAAAGGGAACGCTTGTACACTGTTGGTAAGAATGTAAATTGTGTGATCTGACAAGTAATCCTATTATTGAAATAGCTAAAATCATATTTTAAGTGAGCCACTTTCTGTACTGAAATCTGTGACGAGTTTCTTCATCCCATTGTAAATTGATCTTATTTCTTTTGTTTGAAATTGTTCTGCCCTAGTTTCAGTTATAAACATGTCAGCATTTTTCCAGGGTCCAATAATAGCTTATTAACAAGTGGGACTTCAAAAAAAAAAAAATCCAAAAAACAGAAGGTCTAATTACCCAACCATAGAATTTTGGGTATAAAATAAACTGAAAATTTTTCTTTAAAGACAGCATTCCCATAAGAATGGTGGCAACTATTGCCCTTCTTTGAAAAGCACACGTATTTGCTAATCTGCCAAGTAAATCTACCTGTTTCCACTTGGCTTTAGTAGTTTTTCTGAACTAAATGTAGACAAATAGAAGCACCACAGCACCTCCTTTACCGCTGCTTAATTCTCCTGTGTAATTTTCTTTATTGCAGATGTCTACCTTTAAACAGATTTGATGAGCTTTGTGAGGTTTTGACTTCAAAGGGGGCTCTTGAATTTTTAATCACCTCACCCAGGAACAATGTTTTCTTGGTGTGCCTTCCATTTCTCTTTTATATGGGGAAATTACGCACATTTTTACTAAGTCATCAATTCCTGCTTGAAATTCTACCCTCAGTTTCATGCATGCATGGCTTTATAAAAGTGGGATAAGTTTTATATGCTTCAGGGACTGTGCAGTGAAAGCAGTGTCCAGCAGAGATTTGGCCATATCTGACAAATACCTGCTGTCAGATTTTTCCCTTCTCCTCTGTTTGACACGATAGAATCCCTTACAAACATGTCGATTCAGACCAGCACGCTGCATACTAAATTATGACAACAGTATTCACACATTAGCATCAAAAAAAGTGGACTCATCATGTGGTATTGTTGTGAAGTGAAACCTTGGTGATGAGACAAGAAAAGAAGACTGTCCATCAATTATCTCAATATTTTGAAGGCTGTAGCATAGGGTGGATATTTGACTCTTGCTGGGGGATGGCAGGTTTGCTGTGATTTGTGTGAATCTCACTATATGATTTTGGTTTTGCTGACAGATGTTAGAGGAATAATATTCAACTTTTCTGATGTGTTCTAAAATCCTTGGGGTAAAAATGAATCTATGTAGAATTGAAGAATATTGTAGTTGTATTTGTTAATTGAAGCTGCTGCGCTTTGTACCTTATTTCAGAGCATCATGCCTGAACAGACGTAGAAGAAAAGCAATTATTTTTAGCAAATGTGAGATTGGTTTGCAGCATCGTTGGCATGTGGTGAGCCTCTAGACACACAGGGATGGGAAAGTGGGGGGAGGGGTCAAAGGCTGGGTTTTCACTTGTAGGATATTCTTGTCATTTCTGGAAAGCAATAGTGTTTTACATGTGTTTTATTCCAATCCTTGATGCACAATAAGTTGGCTTTAAATATGATGGAGTTAAGTAAAGTGGACGTATCTGTGACAACTGAAAGATCTACAGCCATTCTCTCATTCTTTCAATGATTCAACAATTTAGCCATTTTAAATCCTTATAACACGTAGCATTGAAGATTATATTTTCCTGTTCCACATTCAGGCTGGGAATCATTAGAATAGAAAACACCCGTAAGTATATACCCAGTGGAAGTGGTCTCCATGACGCATAACAGGAAAGGGTTAGTCCATGGGGAGTGAACACTCAGGAGCAAATGTTGAGACAACTGAAATAACCACACTGCTCTCTTTGCTAAAAATGAGCAATGGGAAATGAATTTAACAAGACATTCTTTTGTCCAAACCATTCTGAATACTACTTCACAATTAACTCTTAAATGTATTTTAATCGTGTCACTGTATTGATAAAACAATGTGAATGGCTCTGCATTTCCTAAACTACAATGGCCATGTGGCACACTGCTGGCAAGGTCCTTCTCAAACAGGCTGGTGAATCTAATCCCCAAGGTAGACTCTCTTGGTCTTAGTTTTGGGTTTCTACTAAAGGGCATCGGCAATTATGGTGTCTAGCCTATTGGAGAACTTCTTAGCCACTGTCAATAGTAATTGCTAACATCTTTAAGTGCCGGTTATTGTACTGAGTGCTTTATGTGCATCAGCTCTTTATGTCTTTTATCTCATTTATCTCTTATCGCAACAACATTGTGCAGTAGGTTTTATTTTCCTCATGATGAGAGTTAGACGCCCAGATGGACGGAACTTCCCCAAGGTTGCAAAGCTCAAATATGAGGCAGTCGGTATGATTCTAGAGTTAAGAGTAGCTTAATTCTAGAATTCAGCACTAAACTTCACTGTTTCCATTTTGCTTCAGCTTTTCTATACAATATCTCTGTGGATCCTGCCCTAGACTAACCTCTTGGGCTTGCTACCTTGGCTGGTCTGTCTGCGTGGCTTTCCGTGTTGCACCTGAGTCCCGTCTCACATCAAACTTGGCTTCGCATTTCCTAGTCCTTAAACCACCCTATTTCCTCTAGATCCAATCTGACCTCCACTTCCTGCTGGGGGCACCCTCTCTGCCAATATCCTGAAGAAGCATTATATTAATTTACCTCAGCCTCATCACCTTCATCGACTTTTCTTTCTTCTGTCCAGAAGTCTTGGAAGGATCTCCTTAACTATCAATTAATGAATTCCACTTCTGTGGCTTTCTGAAAACAGCATCATTCTAGTTCTTCTCCATCCTTTCTAAGTGCCCTCCTTCTTTTGTCCCCTAAACTTGGGCACTCTGTGTGGTTCTGACCTTTCATTGTATCTCTCCGCTTTTCATACTTTCTCTTTAGGTATCTCACCCACTCCCATAGCTTGTTACTGTTATTAGGTGGATAATTCTGAAATCTGGGTCTTCTCCCAGAATTTGTCATGCAGTACCTTGCTTTTATTTGTCCTCCGACTAGTTTGTCCACCACAACCCCATATTTCTGTAACCAGTCTTTAGTTTCCACGTGTATACCCCTTCCCTTTGCCCTAAACCTCTTCCTTCTCCTTTTGATGCCCCCTATTTTTTAATGCTCTTACAGTATATCAGATAACTAGGATCCAATTTCAGCAGGATTTGATTTCTCCCTATTCTTCTTGTATTGAATGACAGTAATAACAATAATTAATGCTTATTGTACTATTACTATGTACCAAACAGTGTTCTAAGTTTTTTCATGGATTATCTCATTTAAATACGTAGACTCCGAAGTAGCTACTCGTTGTTATCCCCGTGTTATGGACAGAGACCCAGTCAATCATACTGTCCTGTTAATTTCTTGGTCACAAATTCTCCCTTATCCATCCTTCTGCCAGTGGTATTAGCAGTGACAGTTCATATTGGTATTGCCCCAACCTTGCACTGGTCTTTTTTCCTCTAGACCTTACTCCCCTCAACAGTGCCTTCTGCATAGTTGTCAAGGATTATTCTTCCTAAAATATTGCGTTAATAGTGCCACTTTCTGGCTCCAAGGCCCTTCATGACTCTTTTTGTTTTACATATTACAGTCCAAAAATTTCCCCTCATATTCAGAGTTACCACCTGTATTTCCAAAATTATTTTCTATTGCCATTGCACAAAAGCTGTCGGCAAACTAATTTCCTCCAATATCTTTTGAATTTTCAAAGTTATTTCTTTCCAACATCCTTACTTTTGTTATTTGACTCTTTGAGTGTGAAGGCTGCTCATCTCCCTCTTCCTCGCTCCTGTCTCTGTCTATAGAAATCTTATAATGTAAAGGCTGGGCTTGAATGCTGTTTTGCACACTAAGTATCCAAACAAAAGGGATGCCCCTCTCCTGAAATTTCATGGGACATTTGTACCTCTCACATAAAACCTTGTTTCTGGTCATTTTTGTATGTTCCATTTTTTCCTACTAGGCTGTAAACCTCTGGGGGAGTCGTAGCTGTCACATTCACCATGTATTCCCCTCGGAATAAAAGAGATATTTTTATGGAAGGAACCCTTAGAAAATATTTGACTGTAGGACTGAGTGAAGAATCTCCTTTATGTTGTATCCATTTTCTTAGTTATTAATGTTTTGGGCATAGTTCCTTTTTAGAATCTGATAATACTGAGAATTTTGAGCCAGAAAAAAGAGAACTACACATAGGGGTAAGGTTTTGTATGACTTCAGTACATTACTGGATCCCCTGAAGCCAATCCATGTTAAGATGCTTTCAATTCTATTCATCCACGTATTTTATGGTCTGCAGTTAAGCAGTGTAACGATGGAGGTCACCCAAGCTGGGAGGAGTCCTTTCACATTTCTGTGTCGAGGTTTCCAAACTATAAATAATACTTCTGTGTCTGCCTCAATGGAATGTGAGGTAATAATAAATACATCCGGGAAGTGTTTACTGGCACAGACATCCAGGACTCAGGGTACATGGCACGTAGGGTACTGTATTAGGGATAGGGGAAATTATAAAGACCCACCCCCAGAATCATTCTTACTCTCTGAGGCTATAATTTGCATATTATAATGAGGTAGAGAATGAAGGACTTCAGCCGTATATGTAGGGTACAGTTGTATACCTTACTATAAATGACGCATATCCACTCCACAATCCTTTCTTCTAGGATCCTTAATGAAAAGAGGCAACAATATTGTCAGTGACTATATCAGAGTCATGTGTGGTGTTCCTCTTCCCTTTACCAGCCGTCCTCACCTGCGTTCTCTGGAGAAAGCTGTTATGATTTTGAAGAGTAGATGTAACCATCGGCTCCACTATCCCATTGATGTAGGGGGGTCAGAAGATGGACCAAAATTCAAGATAAGGAAAATAGAAGGTAGAAGAATAGTGTGCCTGACCTTCTGTATGTAACTCTGGGTGTCATTAGTGGCTGGCTGTAGATCTTCTATCTGAAGTGTGGCTTTTTTGGAATCACGTGCTGCTTCCTGGTTGTAGTCACAGTTACTGCCTTGATGGTGATCCAAAGACTTTCTCCTTCCATTGCTTCTTTCAACTGCTCCTGACCTTGCAAGAGAGCCATATTTGCAGTTTATTTCTAATAGAAAGAATGATCCACAAAACTCAAGTGTCTATGTGAATTCATCCTAACTTCTCTTTGTAAAAGCTGAAGGTAGATAGGTATTAGGGAAGGCAACATCATGGAAGAGGCAGATGAAATAAACAGCCAATTAAACCGACATGTATTAAGCACAAATGATGGGCTGCATACTAGGTGCTGGAAATCTAGAAATGAGTAAGACATAATTTGTGTCCTCAAAGTGGTTAGAATCCAGAAAAAGAGGCAGGTGTCTCAACACACAAGACTTTTGTAAGAGCAGTGACTGATATATTCTCTAGGCATTGTGACAGCACAGAGGAGCATTTCAACCGAACTGAGTGGGTTAGGGAAGATTTTCTTAAAAGAGCCGTCATCACTATCAAAATTCATTTGCTAACATATGTGATGTTTTGCTGATGCTTTATAGAGGCACATATAGAAGGGATTCCAGTCCTTTAAGACCTCATACAGTAACATAAACATACGGACTTAGAATGTAAGACAACCCAAGAGCAGCCATGTTTACAGCAGTAACACTTCGTTCAGTGTTGTGTCTATAAGGCTGATAGTTCAGTGTGTGTGTCTGTCTGTGTGTTTATTCCTTAGGTCCTCAGATCAGTCTAAAAATAAAGGTCTTAATTAATGCAAAATTTTATGATGTGATGGAGACCACCGGAAATGGGCTAAAGCTAATAATTCATTGCACCAAGGTCTCTGCAGCTAATCTCAGATAGGAATACCTTTTGCTCTCTGATGAACTGATATGCTTGTGAGAGAGTTAATGTCACCTTCCAAGTCTCAGGAGCAGTCTATCCCACTGTCACATCTTTCTTTTGAACCATGACATTCGGAAAAAAATGATTGTAATTCTTTATTCTATTATTTCACAAAGGTTATTCTGTCAAGCACTCTCCAGGAGGTATATTTTTAAGATTTGGCTTCCTCCCTGGAATCATGAGCTCTTCAGATGCTATGATAATGGACTTGAAAGTCATCTATGAGCTGGTGGTTCTATTTATATGAATAATGGGCATTCTAATTTCTAGTTATAATGGTTTTAGTGATTGGATCTTTCCACACTTCTCCTGGCAGATGAAGCATTCTAGTTAGAAAATGGACCTCTGGCCCATTCCCCAAGGAAGTAGCAAGTACTTTAGAAACTTTTAATTAAAGATAGAAAATTTGGGTTAATAGAGTGGGAATATATGTAATAAAATCACATCGTTTCAATTAGACTTTAGAAAAAGAACACAAATCAGTGATGAATTTGATTTTATTTTAGAAAAAGATGATATGTAAACTTATGCATCTTTTTTATGCATCTACATAAATACTTGACATGCTGATCTACATTCCATTCTTTGTAATTAAGTTGCAGGCCTTTTTGCCTTGAGAAACATAGTTTGTTTATCTATATCCATTGATCTATCATCTATCTACCTATCTATCTATCTCTCATCGATCTCATATATCTGTCTATCCTATATATTATAGATAATTTTGAATATGTATACATATGTACCATTTTCTTATGTTACAATTACTATTGAACACACTTAAAAGGACAATATTCATTGCATTTCTGTTAGATAATAATTATTATAATTTTAACCATCTTATAAAAAGTGAAAATGCGTATGTTAGTTACTCGTATTGTCCTTGCCCTTTTCTGCTAATTTTGGGATTTCAATTTGTGTTGAAACTGATTAGAAGTGAATGAATTTACACATTCAATTCCCCAGACGAATGTGAAGAATATGATGGCAAAAGATTTATTTCAAACAGTATATTCCTTGCTATAAACATGTGCTAGGTCAGTTTCCTTGCTAATTTTTGAAATAGATCTAATTCAAAAGCTTTTTAGAGCAGAACATCCTGCATTTGATAGTAATTGTGACTGATTTTCGTAATGCACTGATGTAGCATGTCAAATCTTAGGCAGTTAGTTAAATTCTGGGAAAGGAATTAAATTTGGCAATAGTTGGAATTTTTTCGCCTTGCAGTTAAAGAAGGCTCTGCTTCTTGTTATGCTTCCCGTGCATTGCTTTCTTTTAGCATCACTCAAGTGTACTCTAATTTTTCTGTCAGATTCTAAGTGACTTATCATTTTTTCAGTTTCCATTTTCAAGCCCCAATTCTGTCCTTGAAATACTTGTGCAAATTCAATGTGGAATTAAGTGAAGGAAAGAAACTGTTTCAACTTTCTGTCCTTTATTTCTTAAGGAAAATGTTTCTCCTTCCATGAGAAAATGTTTCTCCTCAAAGCATGTTTTATAGAGTGGTGAACAATAGGAAATGGACATACTTCTCTCTTAAAAAGTAAACATTTGATATCACTCAGAGGTTGTTTTTTTAGTTATTAAGTAAATCATGCAAGGAAATATACAAAGTGTTTTGGTTTTCAGAAGGCCAGTTATGTCAAGTATATGTCCTAAATAAACCAAGAGGTTTAGAAGACCGATGCATTAGTATTTAAACTATCTCCAGAAAAGCAAATTTAGATTTGTGCATATTGGTCAATAAACTAAATTCCAAAAAAATTCTCTTCCCCACCCCATCACCTTATTTTGTGCATGCTGGAAAAGGTATAAAAGTGGACACAGGGCTCCCCTGGTGGCGCAGTGGTTGAGAGTGCGCCTGCCGATGCAGGGGACACGGTTCGTGCCCCGGTCCGGGAAGATCCCACATGCCGCGGAGCGGCTGGGCCCGTGAGCCATGGCCACTGAGCCTGCGCGTCCGGAGCCTGTGCTCAGCAACGGGAGAGGCCACAGCAGTGAGAGGCCCGCGTACCGCAAAAAAAAAAAAAAAAAAAAAAAAAAAAATGGACATAGCCCAGACAGCTGCAGCAGGGCAGGTAAAGTTGGTGCAATAGAACTACGTGACAGGACTCTATTACAGTAAGTAATGCAATTCCAGAAATAACTTATGTGGAACATATTGCCTCTGCTACACATGTCAGAAAATGAACTTTCATTGATGGTGTGGCAACACAAAACCATATACTAAAATTTGCTAATTATGATGACTGTGTAAAAGTGTACACAGCCTTGCCAGTAGTGTTAGTGGCTCTTATAATTAACAAATGGGCAAAGCACAGCAATTTTGTATGCAGCTCACGTCTTACAAGTGTTTCTGGTTGCTGCCATCAGCATGCACGTAAGCAGGGGGGCGCAATGCTTCTGGTGATCACCACCTCTGAGAGGTGGAGGCATTCTCTGGGGGGTGATTATCCACGGATAACCACACCACCTGGAGTGCTATCGCTACTCTAAAAGTTCATTAATGTGCGAGAAAAATGTGTCCTTTTGTGCTGGAGGAGGAAGTCAGCAATTTAGAATACCAAACGGTGATATCTCTGGCTGTGGTTTATACACATTAAATCCTATAGAACACTCACCCATAAGTTGAAATACTCTGTCACTTAAACAACTTCATAAAACTTACAAAAAAATAAACCCAACGAATGTTCACAGCATTTCTGTAGAAGCATTTGCTGACAGTGAAAGTGGCAAAAGTGCTAGGTTTTAGATTGTCTAGAGAAGTGGCTTACTTTGAAAGATGAGTGATTTGATTTAGAAAAAGTTGGCTACAAATTCTGACTTTTCAAAAAGTGTATTTGCAAATTGAAGTTAAAACATATGGGGCATTTTTATTTGCTCATTTTTTAAATTGCAAGACTGCCTTATAAAGGAAATTAAAGAAAAGAAGAAAAACCACATGGACTACCACCAAACCTATACAATTTTTTCCATATTTCTTTGCTGCTTTAGTCCATAGCAGGGTTTTTTTTTTTAATTAATTAATTTTTGGCTGTGTTGGGTCTTCGTTTCTGTGCGAGGGCTTTCTCCAGTTGAGGCGAGCAGGGGCCGCTCTTCATCGCGTTGCGCGGGCCTCTCACTGTCGCGGCCTCTCCCGTTGCGGCCTCCCCCATTGCGGAGCACAGGCTTAGAGCGTAGGCTCAGTAGTTGTGGCTCACGGGCTTAGTTGCTCCGCGGCATGTGGGATCTTCCCAGACCAGGGCTCGAACCCGTGTCCCCTGCATTGGCAGGCAGATTCCTAACCACTGTGCCCCAGGGAAGCCCCATAGCAGGTTTTAAAAAAACTGAATACAACTTGGAAAAGAACCAATTATAATAACAAAGCTTACAAGGAATTTATACATTTTCTATAGTTTAAAATAATTTCTATAATTAAATATTATATTGTAAATAAGTCTTTTTCCCAGAATATATTTCACCAATGAATATACTGAAATAACTAATTATTTCAGTGTCTTATAGAAACAGTCTTAGTCAAAGTCATCTGTATATTCCTCTGTAGGTGTGTGTGTTTGTCTGTGTGGGCAAGTTTTAACTGTATCTAATTCCAAGAATTTCGTATTAAATTTTTTTCTAAAGAGTCTGTAAGGCTAGGAATATTATTTTTTGCATTGGTGACAACATTGATTTCTCCCCTAGGTGAAATTTAGAGGTTGTTAAAGGTTTGGATCTATAGTTTAGAAATTGGGAATTGACTCATTTTTCTTTCCTTTTAAAATCAAATTATAAGCCACCTGCTCTGTTTTTCCTTACTTCTTAATTCCTTTTAGTTTTAAATATAAAGTAAATAATACTACTACATTTGGTTTAACCTTGAACTTCCAAGGTAAAATTAGTAACACATGCAGAAGCGTTTAAGCTCTGTGAGGCATAAGGCTGTGCCTGTCTTGTTCTCCACTGGTCTCTCATAATAATGCTGAATATTTGTTGAGAGACTGCTTTCTGCCAGATGTTGTTTATAGCACATTCATGTGATATCTTGTTTGGTCGTCTTGACCACTGCTCCTTTCTGCCTTAAGGTAGCTGGAGTAAATGCTTTAGAGACCCTCAGCACTGAGAAAGATTATAGTGTCTCATGTCCTACTTTTTGCTATAGGTAATTCCTTTTTTTTTTTTTTAAAGAAAAGTAAACCAAACCCAAAGGCACAAAACTTTCACAAATACTGAAATTAAGTCCATTTTTAAAATTAGATTTTATTCTGATCAAATTATGGGTAATTTCCTCAAAGCTGAGCTTTAGTCATTTTTAATCCTCCCCTCAGTATTCAATATGTGCTTAATTTGGCTTCTATGAAATTCATCTATGACCCTCTGTGCCTATTACAGTCCTGGAGCCATACCACAGTGCCGGCTGATACGGTGATAGAAACAGGTATATGACATTACCACTGTCTTCAAATAACTGGGGAGATAGGGAATGCACATTTTTATGGACAGCTTAAAAGTAAAAGAACATTTTAAGGGAATACCAAGAAGAGCTTACTGACAGAAAAGCATTCATTTCCATTTCATTCATCTATTCATTTTTTTCCAGTTTCTGTATTGCTGGGAAAAAGACACATTGAGCCCATACAAGGAATGAAATGTTGATGGCATGAAAATGATACAAAATAAATAAAAGAAAATGCACACTCCAAGTCCTAATAAGATTTACATGTTTCAGCATCACCAGAGTAGGGTGAAGAGTGCCCCAATAGGGCTTCCCTGGTGGCGCAGTGGTTGAGAGTCCGCCTGCCGATGCAGGGGATGCGGGTTCGTGCCCCAGTCCGAGAAGATCCCACATGCCGCGGAGCGGCTGGGCCTGTGAGCCGTGGCCACTGAGCCTGTGCGTCCAGAGCCTGTGCTCCACAATGGGAGAGGCCACAACAGTGAGAGACCCGCATACCGCAAAAAAAAAAAAAAAAAAAAAAAAAGAGTGCCCCAATATAGTAGTCAGAGCACTGGGTTCCAATTCTGCCACTGAGTTGCTTGAAACAAGCTACTGGCCTTCAGTTTATCTGTAAAATACTATTGCTGAGTAGCAGTTTGTGATGATTCTTGTGGTAGATCCTTGCTCTAGTGTTATCTTCAGATTGTTTTTCTCTTTGAAGATAGTTCCCTTTTCCAGAGATCTTTCAGAAGCATTTGGAGTACCAACTTATGAAAAAATGAAAGCTGACATTTAAATACAAACGGGTGAGGGTTATGGTTATTTTTTCAATAATTTCATTCTGCCTACATGTACTGAGTCTGCACCTATGGTGTGTAAAATATTGTGGTAGTGCAAAAATGACGAAGATAGAGTCTTTTTCCAAGACAGAGTTCTAGAACATGACCAATGAGAGAACCAAGGGCTGTGGTATAGAATCTTTAACGTGAGGAAAGTGAAATGAGGGAGGACTTCATGGCAGAGACGACATCTGAACTGGGCCTTTTAATCAGTCAATTATCATTACATCTGTATAAATGTAGCATTTATTACCTGAAGCACATGATGTGGTTATCAGTATAGGAAACACAAGCAAGAAGATACAGACCCAGATTTCATTTTTCATCCACTAAGTGGATTTCTGAGAACAGTGAAATTTATTTTAAAATATTGCCTCTCATTTTCTTAGCACCTGACATTCAGATAAAGACATGAATAACCTCATGGGATTTTTAATAATTCGTATTTTATTGGGAAAAGTACAAAATCATTTCCATTTTCTTAATCTAATAAGACTTATCTCTCGCTTGGATTATTCTTCATTCTGTAAAATAGCCTGTAATTTCATGTTGGAAGAAACATTACTGCATCCAATAGAATGTAGTTTACTATTCTCTGTCCTTTCCAAAATCATGCTCTGCTTGAAACTTTTGGTTTATGGGCTTTTCCCCTCATGAGAGTACTAACCTGAATGTATCCTATGGAATGTCACATTGCACAAAAACTAGCTTTTCCAGCTTTCGTGAAGAAGATTATATAGTCCTTGGGTTCCGCCTGGCAAGATTTTCCTCACTGTACACCTCCACTCATGGTAAGCCCCACGGACTGCGAACAGCTCTGCCTTTAATGAATGTTACTACATTTCCTCAGTGACTGATTTTTATTAGTTTCAAAAGATAACAGCATATCTATGCACACACGCTGATGTTTCTGAAGGGCACTGTGATGAAAGATTAGATGCTTTTGCTTTCTTCCTGATCAAACAATGTGTTTTAGAGAGCATGTGTGCGTTTAGCTCTGTGTCACCAAAAAGAATAAACTCTGTTGACATTGTTACTTACCAGCTTTGTTCAATCTTAATGCCAAAGTCTGCCTGTTTGGTCAGTAAAGGTTGAGATCATGAGGTTAGATATCAAGTAAAATTCAGAATTTTCCGAATGTAATGCTAATCCAGAAATTATTCCAAAGGGAAGAGGCAAGAAGCCCATGATTTAAGCACAGGTGTTTAATGGCCAACCACGGGTTAGATTCACTTTATAACAGTGAACCTGGGGGATTGAAAATTAACACAGAGCGTAGGTCTTCATTATAGTGAATACCAATGAGAGAAAAGCACAATTGTGAGATCTGAACAAAATTAATTCAGCTACACCTGGCAAGCTGTATATCATAAAAGACTTTAGTACACATACTGGCAGCGTTGTAAAAGAGCAAAAGGAAATCACTGGGCCTGGCGAGATGCATCATGGTTTTATCTTAGACACTGAAATCTGAGGGGTGTTTCAAATCCTCAATTATAGCTTCTATAATGACATTTATGCAGTTATGTCAAACAATCTAAGTATAATGTATGAAAACATTGGCATCAGTCAGATACACATGAAGCATAGGAAGTCTGTCTGTAAAAGTATAGGACTTTCCTTTGCAGCCTAGAAATCTTGTCTTAAATGGATAATGTATGCAGCACATAAGGAACAACTTCTGAAGTCATATTCACTCTACAAGCCCATATGGTGCTTCTACAATGTGCTGGATACTGTAGTAACAGACTCAGTCAGTAATAACATGAATAAAATGCTTAAACTGTGGGCTCTTTCTTCAGGCTGTTCATGGTCTGATAACATAGGATAATCTTCAGCATCCTTCATCTAGGTGGGACATGATCTATACAGGGAAGAAAAATGATATCCAAGTAGCTCGTGCATAGCTGGCTTAAGATAGTGTTACGGTTTGTGGAAAGTCTGGAATTCACAACTGAAGGGTCATTGAAGAACAGTTAATTAATGATGATGGAAAGTATATGTGACAGAAATTCATGTGGTTTCTTTTTCATAGGTTTTGTCTTTTGGTACTTTCAACGTCTTGGTAAGAAATTGTCAGCATCTTCAGGTGTAGTATCAGAAATCTCAATACCCTTTGACTTAGATTAAAACAAAACAAAACAAGTTATTGGCTCACATACTTGCGAAACCCAGGGGTAGGTCTGATTGCAACACTGATCTCTTCACATTTTGGGTGTGCTTTACAGGGCATTGGTCTCCTACCAGGCTCCACCTGGTGACCTGTGGTCCAAACTCAGTGAAAGGGAACGTCTCTTCCCAACAGCTCCCAGACAAGTCTTTGAGTTCCCTCTGCTTAAATGAGCCATGTGCACATCCTACTTCTCAGTGTGCTCTCTTCTGCTCTCCTGCCCTCTCTTCTCACTCTATAGCTGTCCCTTGGCGATCGTATCTACACCTAACTTCAACCACCACCTTCATGCTCATGACTCCCATGGCGCTCCTGTAGTATTCCTGAACCACAGACCTATATGTCAAATTGCATACTAGAAATCTTTACTGGGTGTCCCAGAGGCACCTAGGTGTTCAGAAGGCTTTGTTGTGTAGACTGCCACCTGCTTCATTTCAAGAGCAGGTGTGGGACTGTGCAAAGTGGATTTTAAGGGAAGCGGTATGTATGTATAAGCTAGGAGTCTAAGAAAAATGAGATTATATCTTGCTTCTATACTTACTACAATAAACATCAGTTTCATTATTTGCAAAATGAACACAGCAGTACTCATCAATTGTGTTGCAAGGATTTATAAATGTTATATACGCAAAAGTTTCATTCAAGTGTTGGAAATATAATGGACTAAGGCGTGTTGACTCTGATTGATGGTGATTATTGGCGTGCTCTGCTAGGAAGGATTATGAAGCAATGTCCAAGCTCTTCAGGAAAGGGATTGGTGATTGGTTAGTGATATCTAACCTGGGCATGAGAAGGGGAAGAGGCAGTCTTCATGCCTCATACTTGCTTCTCTAATAGGAGCTCAAGGAATAGAAGAAACATTTGTATGTTCGGTTGTGGTTGTTAATATTCCCATCATTCTTTACTAAACATTTTTAGTATATAGGTTTCAGGTGTACAGCATTGTAGTTTAACATATATATTCACTACAGATTGATCACCACCATCATCCATCACCATACAGTTGACCCACTTGACCCATTTCACCTATCCCCCTAACCCTTTTCCCTTCTGGTAACTACTGCTCTGTTCCTCGTATCTATGAGTTTGGTTTTTTTTGTTCATTTGTTGGTTTTGTTTTTTATTTATTTACTTGTTTTTAATATAATTTATAATTTATTTTTTAATCTTTGAAAATAAACGTTTACATAAACTTCAGATCTACAAGGTTAATTATGAAAAATAGCGATCATTTGCGCCTCTCTGTCCCTTCCCTTTTTCTAGAGACAACAAATTTCAATTATTATAGCTGTTTCTTTTAGTTTTTACTTCTTGATCTCTAATTAATATGATTATAATGCTACTTCTTGATTTTTATTTTTTTTGTCATTATCTGTAGTGAGAAAGACTAGCTTTCTTTCACCACCATTCCAACATACACACGTACACTTTCCATCATCCCAAATAAAAAAATATTGCTAGATCAATATTCGGTATTTATATTGTTATGATTATACAATTATATTCATACTCTGATTACATTGTTACTCTTACACACCTTTTTGTTTTCCATATTCAACTGGCTTCTTTATTTGCTTTCTCAATATGTGTCCTTAATTCATCCCCAGCTGTACCACAAGTATAAATCTCTCAGCTATCATATTAGTATCATCTTTACTGTCATCCTGAGGATTCCTTTCACCCGTCTCCTCCTTTGGATCCTCCAATTTCTGGATCCACTATCTTCTTATTCCTTGTTCATCTTTTTAGTGGAACATATCCTCTAGAAATTTTCCCAAAAAAGGATGCATTGGAGGTAAGGTTTTTGAAAAGTTGTATGATTGAAAATATTCTTTTTTCTACCTTCACACATGATTTATGGCTTGGGAGCAAATGCTGTTGGAAAAATGGCAAGGTTGCCACAAACCTTCAGTTTGTAAAATATAGTATCTGTAAAGCGCACTACAGTGAATCACAATAAAATGAGGTATGCCTGTATAAATATTCAGTCCAATGGATCATGGGCTTAAATGTAAAACGTAAAGTTATAAAAATTTTAGAGACAACATAGAAAATCTTCAGAATTTAGGGAGAAGCTAAGTTTTCTTAGATTTGACACTATAAGTATGGTTTATAAAAGGAAAAACTGATAAATTACACTTTATCACAATGAAAAATATTTTGTTCTGCAAAATATCCTGATAAGAGGATAAAAAGACAAACTGCATACAAGAAAATGTTTGCAAATCACATATCTGACAAAGTATCTAGAATAAATCAAGAACTCTCAATAATCAACAGTAAAACACCAAGCTACCTAATTAGAAAATAGGTGAAAGACATGACAAGACATTTGATGAAAGGTGAATATAGATGACAAATAAGCACATGAAAAGATTTCAACATCATTAGCCATTAGAAAATTGCAAATTAAAACCATGAATATCACTACATACCTTTTAGAATTGGGTATATAAATTAGGATACATAATCAACAAGTCACTTATGCTCTTTATTTTTTTCACAATTTTTTCTTCTTTGTTTTCAGATTCATTAATTTCTGTTGATCTCGCTTCATGTTAATTAACCCTTTATTGTGCAGTCTTCAATCTAATTTTTGCCGCTTCCATTGCATTTTTCATTTCTAATTGCATGAAATACAATTATCCTTACAAATACATTTCATTGTATTTTCCAGTTCTAGAATTTTCATTTAGTTCTTTTTAAAATTTCTTTGTTGAGACTATTTATCTATTCACTCTTTATGCCAATCTTGTGTATTTGAGCAAATTAATAATAGTTGTTTTAAAGTCTTTGCTGCTAATTCTAACATCTGGATGATCTTGGGTGCCTATTTCTGTTTCTATTGACTTTCTGTTTTCCTTGATTAGGGATTACATTTTCCTCTCTCTTTGTGAATCTTGTCATTTTGGATCATATGCTAGACATTCTTGGTGATAGTTGTAGATAACCAGAATTACATTGCCTTTCTTTAAAAAGTACCCAGTTTTCTTCTGGCTTGGAGTGAAACCACTGTTGAATACCTTCTATGATGTCAGGTTTTAGTTTTTCTTTGTTAGAGTGGGTTATTCAGTTTTGTCCTCGATCCTATGGCGTTTTCTTTTCTCTAGATATGATTCTTATTCCTAAGTAATCATCTTTCTGGAGTCTCAAGGAATTAGTGATGTCTTGGTAAGATCCCTCTAATCTGGCTGGGTTAGACCTCCCATAATTACCAGGGTTGTGTACCCCGGTATATCCACTAAACTCTCAGCCCCACACAGTCTGTAGACTTTTCAGAGTCCCACCTTGGGCTATAGTCCAACCCTTAGCTAAGGATCTATAAAGAACCTACACAGAATTCTGGGAGGACACCTTTGCCTAGCTCCTACCCTTTTGGCAATATGCCCTGCAAACTATAGCTTCTTCAGAATCCACAAACTTTTTTTTTTTTTTTTTGATTGGAGTATAATTGTTTGCAATGTTGTGTTAGTTTCTGCCGTACAATGAAGTGAATCAGCTTTATGTATACCTATATCCCCTCCCTCTTGGACCTCCCCTCCCCCCATCCCACCCATCTAGGTTGTCACAGAGCACCAAGCTGAGCTTCCTGTGCTTTATTGCATGTTCCCACTAGCTATCTATTTTACGCATGGTAGTGTATATATGTCAATCCTAATCTCCCAGTTCGTGGAATTTACAAACTCTCATCTGCTTCTTCATCTCAAACTATCTGCTGCCTTTTGCCTTGGCCTCATCTCCATGATTTGCCCCCAGAAGAAAACTGAGGTCACCATGAGGCTCAGATCATATGTTCCCTTCCTTCCAGATTCACAGGTTTGTATTCATTGTTGTCCAGTGCCTAAAAACAGCTACCTCATATATTTTGCCAAGTTTTAAGCTATTTATGGTAGGAAAGCATGTCTGAGACTGGTTACTCCAGCACAGACAAGAGGCAGTTGGCATAGAAAACTTTACTTTAATTCTCTTCTTTTTTTCTGGCTCTGTTTTATATGTTTAAAATTTTAAGTCGTGTGCAATTTTTTCTTTTTTTTTGGTGACTGTTGTAAGGTAAAAATCTAAACATTCCTTCCTTAATTTATTGAAACAAAAGCTTTCAGCATTCTTACTGTTTTTGCTGTTTAACTGTGTATGTAACTTTTTATATATTATATTTCAAGGATATAGAGTATACTGTATTATCTTGCTTCCTTTTACTATGATATCTAATGGTTTTATTTATTGCTGTTTTATAAGAGATTTAATGTCTGTAAATCTTAGTGTGCCATTATTACTCAACATGTAAAATTTCTTAGTTATATTTATGACTTATTCTCCCAGTTTAGAATTATTTTGTAATATTAAAGAACAGTTCAACCCAGATATTTAGATAATATTAATATTTAAACCAGCATGCAAAAATTGTTCTTATTACATCATTTCATGGACAGAATTAATTTGAGGAAAAAGAAAAGATACCTGGCTTACTTCCAAATAGTTTTCCTCTGGTTTACAGAGAAGGTCCCTTTAACAAAGTTATTTCTATAGACTTTGTTATTATAGAAATAACAAAGTTATTTCTATTTCAAAGTTGTTTCTATTTCTATTTAGAGATATGTCTATTGTTTTCTTTGAGGGCACAGCAAGGACTGGGAAAGATTAAACAAATGAAGGTGATTTACCAGTCTATTTTCAAAATGTCTGAACATGGAGGTATTAAGTTTTATATCATGTTATTTTTAACTTCATATCAAAAGAATGTCTTATCCTTATAATAGAATGAACCTCCTGTAATTACAGTCTGGCACAATTTACCAGGCAATGGTGAGGGAATTCCTCAAATATATATGGTCATAGAGTTTTAGTTTATCAAATATGTTAATAGGTATATATTTAAAATAACTCTTCTTTGAAGCCAACCCTCACAAAATATTCATAGTGATCTAAACTGTGATTGATGACATGGAAATGTGTTTACACTGAGAACATCAAGCTTTTCCAATTTACTTAAAATTTTTGTACTTTTAAGTGAAAAGTCAATCATCTCTATTTGAACGTGTCTCATTGAAGACCAACATAAGTTTTTGTAGTGTTGAAGTCTTACTAAAACCTTCAGGTTGAATTCAAATCATTTTCAGAGTGAGGATTGATAGGATATTTATTTCCCCTTCTGTGTTTTGAAGATTTAGTGTACTTTCTACAGAGCTGCTGAAAATACGTGTCTTTTAGCTCAATTCAATTCAGGGAGAACATGCTTTCCTACTCTGTATGTTTGTGTATGTGCTATAACTCATAGTGACCATACCGAGACTCGAAAATATTCAACATACTTTTTACTTATCAGCAAGAAATACAAAGCTGTGCTGCCTTTAGCACTGGGTTGAAATTCATTCTAGAAAATGCTTAAAATGTCATGACCTCAGAGAAGTTATTCTGATGAAATGAGAGGAAACTTGGCTTTCATTACTTTGCCATTTTTATACTTGATGTTTACATGTATTTTTCTTTCTTTCTTCATTATTTGTTGGGTGTTGGTGACCATAGTCTAGTAAAAAGCATCTGGTTGGCACATGAGCTGCACTGCCAAAGTCTCTAAAACTAAAGGGCATGTAATTCATTATTATCCTCTCTTTTTTGAAGCAAACATTCCACATTTCTTTACTGGAAAAAGGACAGTGCTATACTTTATTAAAATTAGACAAATGGAGAGTGGATTTGGGGGATCTAGACAAAGATAAAACGCTACAGGTATAAGAAACAAATCCGTGTGTTACTTATGAGAGACCAGATTAAATTAAATACTGTTACAACAGTAGACATGGCAGCGATTAGAGTGAGAAGCATTCCACATTTCTTTACTGGAAAAAGGACAGTGCTATACTTTATTAAAATTAGACAAATGGAGAGTGGATTTGGGGGATCTAGACAAAGATAAAACCCTACAGGTATAAGAAACAAATCCGTGTGTTACTTATGAGAGACCAGATTAAATTAAATACTGTTACAACAGTAGACATGGCAGCGATTAGAGTGAGAAGAATGAGATGATTCATAATAAAAATAAAATAATACTAATCATTTATTGAGCACAAATATGTCAGACTCTGTGACTAAACACTAAACATGTATTTTTTCAAATATAATTCTCAGGTAAATCCTGTGATCCAGATACTGTTATTATTATTACCTTTTTTGAGTCTCAGAAAGTGACTTGCTCAAAGATAAAGTAACTTTAATATTACAGAAATCTGTAGAATATCAGGAGAGGAATAGATCTGGCAGGCCATTTAGTCAAACGATAAAAATAATAATGGCAACAAGATCACTAATTGTAATTGCTAGTGTTTATTATGTGCTTACTATATGCCTTTCACTTACTCCACAGGTATTATCTCATTTATGGTCACAATTCAAAATGAGATAGGTACTATTGTTCCCATTTTACAGAAAAGAAAATGAAGGCACTGAAAGATTATAAAACTTTTGTGCATGTCCTCTAAAGTATCAGCACTCCTTTCCCAAATGCTGAACCTGTTGAAAAGGAAGCCAAAATGTCAGCTAGTGGAAAATCAAAATACCATGTTTATGAATGTGGCTCATTTCTGTGGACAACTGAACCTGCTAAGAACAAAGCTGAGGCATAGCCCTGCTAGCCTAGGCAGGCCTCTCCAAATGGGGGTGGTGGGCCGTAAGAGGTAGGGCATGACGGAGCAGAGAAGCTATGCTCTCTGCTGGTGGGTCCCTTCCAGAAAGAGAAAAAGCGCAGGTGTTTGGCCTTGAATGCTCACTTTCCCCTACTCACTTCACCAACCAGGTAGCCGTCCATTCCCATGGTTAAGTGAGGCAATGAGGAGGACCGGAGAACAAAGATCCCTTTGGGTGGAAGGAAACAGCAAGAGTGCAGAACAAGTGTTTTCCGCAACAAACTGCTAAGTGATGAAGCAGGTCTACTCATTGGCATATCCCGGCATTCTTTCTAGTATGTCAGTAAGGTAATGAATATAAAGCACTTAGTACAATGTCTGGCACTTGGAAGCACACAGTAAATGGTAGCTATTTATATTATTATCAGTATAGAAGCTGATGCTCAGTCTTGAAGTTAGGATTTTGTGCCTCCTTTGCTCACACACTTAGCCCCGTGTTGCTTTCCAAAGCTTGGTCGTGGGAGGGGAGTGTGTTTTCATTGTGTTGGCTGGTGATCCTTCAATAGAGTAGCTTGGTCTTATACTCAGCTACCTAAGACAGGACAATGAGAGGCAGAGACGTACAGTGTGCATCGATAGACTTCAGCAGCTGCACGGGGAGCCTTTGGCCATCACTCAGTAGGAAGGAGTCTGTCTTGCAGTGGCCCAGCAGTGGTTTAGGAAACTCAGGCTTTGTTCTTTGCAAATCAGGCTTAACTAGGTCTGGAGTAAAACAAAAGTAATGGTTTTTTAGCAAACTACTGCTTCGTCTATGAACACCTTGTCAGCTTCAAAGACTGGTTTCTGTGGGAACTAAACAGCTTGAGCAGAACGCTGCCAATTTACAGGAAGTTTGAAGACTCTTGGAGAGTCTTTGATGGCAGCAACTACTTTTGCATTAATTTGAAAGACTCTTTCATGAGTAGCCCACAGTTTGCAGAAAAAAATAAAGTGAAGCAAAAAATACTTTGACAAAACTTTGGTTTTTTCTTGTGGATTTCTGGATGATAGAGTCAGATGTTGAAGTTTTTAGGTATGTGTTACGTGTATACATATATGTAATATACATATATGGGGAGAGAGGGAGAGAGGGAGAGAGAGAGGCTGGCATGGATCTCTTCATGCCTGTTTTGTGACTTCTGCTGCTCATTTATTTTCTGGGAGCTTCCTATGTGCTAGGCACTGCACTGTTTGGTGCACTATCTCATTTAAGACCTGCCTGTCTTGCTCACTTCCGTCTTCCTGGTCTGGCACAGTGCCTCATACATTGGTAAGCACTTAGTAAGTATATCTGTTGATAGCTGAATCCATGAAATACTAAAAATGAAACCATGAGTCAATATGAAGGTATTACATCAGTGATGTTTCTGATATTCTATAGTTTTCCATTTCTGCTCCTGGTTAAGTCAACAATAAACAATTACTGAGCACCTACTATGTGACATAAGGTGTACAAAACTCTGAGGATATAACTAAACAATTCATAACCCCTGGATTTAATGACGTCAGCTTATTTCCCAGCATATGCCAATATTAACTGGTAAATTTTTTTTTAATTTAAAGATTTTTGTTTTAATTGAATTATTATACATATATTCATACAGAATTACTATACGTATGTCTATACCAAATGAATGATTTAATTAAATATTTTAACCGCTAAATAATCAGGGATAACTGGTGAATCTTGAGACTTACTAAATCTTATGATTTATTTGAAGCTTTCTGTATTAAACAGATTTGGAGGGGTGGCATCTCTGTGTTTGAAGTGCTGATAAATGCTGATTTTTAATGGTTCTGAACTGATGATCTGGTGACGACAATGTTCCAAATCTTACTTTGTTCTTCTGAGAGTTAATGAAAGCAACATCCTTCTGCCTAATTTTGCATTTAACCAGCTAAGTCGAGCAACCAGAGTTTGACTTTACTTTTGTAGAACATACTCTTCAAAGAAGATGAGGATGATAATCTGAACTATTCTTTTTTTTTTTTTTTTTTTTTTTTTGCGGTACGCGGGCCCCTCACTGTTGTGGCCTCTCCCGTTGCGGAGCACAGGCTCCGGCGCGCAGGATCAGCGGCCATGGCTTATGGGCCCAGCTGCTCCGCGGCATGTGGGATCCTCCCGGACCGGGGCACGAACCCGTGTCCCCTGCATTGGCAGGCGGACTCCCAACCACTGCGCCACCAGGGAAGCCCTGAACTATTCTTTATTATCCTTTAAGAATCTACGTCAGTGCCAGTACTGGTCACTTGACATGTTGTCCCTCATCCTTAAAACATCCTGCAAGGTGGGAGTTATTATTCCAGTTTTACAGATGAGGAAAACCAGTCTCAGAAAGGAGACTTGACTTGGTCATGCCACACAGTTAGTGAGTGAGTGGTGCACGGAGGCCTCAGACCAGGGCTGACCTCAAGAGCTTTGCCTTTTGTCAAGCAGAGCTGCCCTTCTTCATGATCTGTGATCACATTATCAGTGAATGTCTTATATAACTGAGACTCCTTTTTATTTCATTCATTTACCAGAAGTCCCAAGATTATTTAAAGTCCTAACCTTATTTATTAGAAACATGGTAACTAGCCCAGAGAATCAGCAAAAAATTAGATTACATCAAAAGTATCTAAGCTTCACTAAATTCTAAATAGCTAAAAGTACAGAAATTAATATTTTTAAATGTAATGGCAAATATATAGTGCATAATAAAACACACACGTATTCCAAGCAAAGAATAGATGAATTTCTTTTTATTTGGATTCAGCTTATTCAACTCACATATTTTAAAATAATTTAGCTCCAACTTCTATAATATGGCCTTTATTCTTTGATCTTAATCCTATTTTTCATTCATAGGAAAGTGATATTTTTATGGGCCGGTGAAGCTTATATACCGTTGAGTGACATTTAGATACTGTAGTTATTTCCATGTGAGGAGAATTAATCTCTTCAAAGAGGGAACTTAGTCCTTCTCTCCACTGCTGGTTCCATCACTGAATATCTCCAGTTACATTTGCTGCCTGAAAGAACACAGCCTTCAATGTGTTTTAAATCTTAAAACTTTTTAATGAAGTTTCAATGTAATAATTTGCTTGTTGAGCTACCTTTGTGTCCTACTTTGTGACAGATTATTAACAAATACATGCTGTTATGTTTTGATTGTCAATTTTATTAGAAATTAACCTTACTTGTTTCCTAGGATTATGAAAGAATTGAATGTGACAATAAGTGGTTTAAAATTTTTGCAGCTGTAAACAAAAAAAAAAATACTAGAACATATTCATGAAAATGGAATTGTAGCTTTCACATTGAATTAAATGTTTTTAAAAGAATTAAGTATCTCAGGTTGATTCTTTTTAAATATTGATTTAATTTTTACGGTTTAGTTTTATGTTCAGTCTTGTCTCAGGGAATCTTTCCTTGTTTTTTCTTTCTTTTTTTTTTTTTTTAAACTAGAGCTCTCTGACTTTCCTCTTTTTACAGGCAGTGGCACATGTGCTTGTTAAATGGGCAATTTTTCTTTCTTTACCTGCCATTCTCCTTTCTTTCCTCCTTCCTGTCTTGAAGCCTTATTCCTTGGTTCCTCTGTGACAATACATCTATTACCAATGGCTGAACAGACCTGAATATAAACAACATTGGGAATGTTTTCAGGTTTTTTGTTTTCTGGGTTTTTTTGGTCTTTTTTAGTCTGGGCTTTGGCAAAGGTCCATGGCAGACAGTAAATTGCTTTATGAAGAATGTTAGTTTAGCTTCTGGTTGGTAATTGGGAGTGGATTTGACCCTATGGACTTGCTTCAAATTTCCATAGTGGGGTAACTGTTCCAATGGGAATTAAATTGGCATTGAGCTTGGGAGTCCGCTGCCCCTGGGACCTCCTGGGTTTGCTTTGTCTGCCTATTGACCTATCTGTATCAGTTTTATAACTGGATCACTAAGCTCTGTTGGTGGTGAGATTAAAAAAGAGGGAGGGGAGAAAGAGAGAAAGGAGAAGGATTCAGTGGTGGTGGTGAAAATCCCAAAGGAAACTCAAATTCAGCATGAACCGTGTCTCCTTGTTAGTATTCAGCTTTTAGATAAACGACAGCAGTAGGATGTCTGAGGCAAAGAGTGGAAACAGATGATGGAAATAGTCCTAATCATTAAGAGACAAAAACTGAGGAACAGGTGAGTGTCCTCTGTTTCGGGAGCAGGTAAGGCCAATATATCTGTTCCTGACAGTCAGATACATCAGGTTGCACAAATTATAGGCTTTTACAGAGAGGATTTTGGAGCAAGGTTAAGGTTTTAATACGAATTCCTTCTGGTGACAATTATCAGTTTGAAGAAACTGTATTATACCTTGCAGAAAGAGGGCACCCATCTCAGGTCACTGAATGCTTAGTCTTCTAGTCCTGCTTGAACCATCCTGTGTCAAAAAATGTGTGCCTGATTTAAACGACTAAAATGGAGGTAGGCATTTTTAGAGAAAGAAAGCAGAGGTGTGCACAAGCTCTTCAGGCTTTAATTCTGCATCTATTTCATGGGAAAAAATAGCTCCCCCGAAGAAACAAACACCATTCTACTTATATCATGTTCTTTAAAACATAATTCCTTTTCTTCAGTTATTCTTGAAGCAGGAGAATTTTCACATTGTGAGGTCGCCTCCTCCCAGAAAAGATGTTAGCTCCTTCCCCCTAGTTTTAGTGATTCAGTATGTGAAATTCTTTGATGCTTAATATTTTAATTTCTTTGTTATGATTATTCTACAGCTTGGAAGGTTACTTTGAATTTTATACCTTCTTTCCTAATAGTTTAGTAGGGTATCTGTACCTTACCAGGAGAGTAATGAAATGAAAGGTATTATTTGAATGGGAAGAGGGAGAGGGTAGAAAATGGGGAAAAAAACATAGCTGGTTTTTCTTATCATTGGAGGTACAAAAGAGAATGGTTTGAATGAAAAAGAAAAAAATAAGGAAGTAAATACCAGGCATGGTTAGAAGCCAAATGATGTGTGTGTTTGTGTGTCAGAGCGAGAGCGAGAGTGACAGATTGTGAGGTTGGTTTAAACACAATTGGTTTCAAGGATCCCAGAATTCCATTCTTCCTGTATTGAGATGTAGTTTTTCAGATTTCCTTCCTGTTTAGTTGTTTTTTGGGGTTTTTTTTCTGTTTTCTTTTCAGTTAACTTCTTATGAGCCCTTCACTGTTAGTGTTTTTCTGCACACGCACAGTAATGAAGATAATTTTTTAAAAAATTTAAATATTGAATTTAAGGTGGATTAGAGAGCACTTTCTTCAGGTCTTGTGGATGAAGCCTAAGCTACATTCCCCACGGGGTTTCAACATGATGTTCTGACACAGGAACCACTAAGAGTCAACCTGTGCTGGGGACAAAGGATCTTCATGGGAGAACCATTTCTCAATGCAGAGTCAGTGCCTCAGAATTTGCTCTAATATTAATGCTTAGGGCTCCGTGATGAGGGGTAATGAGATATCAGTCTGCTATGTGCCTTTCCTTACCACTTCTTGGCAAGTAAAATATTGGGAACATGAAACATCTCTGTTTTGGTATAGACATGACATAGCGCCACACATAGGGGGAGAGGACATCCTTGCATCTGAGGGCAGAACCCAGTGTGTTTCTGTGTATTCAGGTGCTCTGGAGAACATAGCACAGCTGTGGCATATTAATGGTCCAGACTCCCAGAATTGATGCAGTCCCCAGATTGCCAAGACCAGTTTCTGGGCCCAGCAGAACAAGCATTGGAGGTACCACCATCTGTGAGAAATATCCCTGGTACCTTTCGAAGCTGCACAAGGTGCCACCCTTGCACAGAGGTCAG
Source organism: Phocoena phocoena (assembly GCF_963924675.1). Classification (NCBI taxonomy): domain Eukaryota; kingdom Metazoa; phylum Chordata; class Mammalia; order Artiodactyla; family Phocoenidae; genus Phocoena; species Phocoena phocoena. The sequence goes on from NC_089230.1 coordinate 54,155,538, forward strand.
GACCCTCATCGTCAACAGAGGTTCATGATGCAGCAGTGGCTGAGGCAAGGCTTGGAGCCAGCTAACGGCTGGGAGATTCCTTCTCATTATTGGCTTAGTACCTTGTGGGGCTTGGATGCCGTGGAGCGCCTACTGTGTCAGAAATGTCAGGCACCAGACTGGGCTACAGAGACCTTAAACATTTTCTCAAGAGAGTGGGGGCCGGGGAGGAGGGAAAACCAGGTGCCCTTTGATGGTCAGGAGGGCTGATTTCTAAACATATGGGATCTTTCCTCTGGATTTCCGGAATAATTGGAGGCAAGGGTGAAGTGGGGCAGCCATTAGTGTAATACGTATCAGGCAATAATAGATGAGTCCCAGATCCAAACAATATTGTATTTTTTGTAGTGTAACTTGATTTTACCCCTGCCTGCCTCTTTGTTGCCCTTCTCACTTCTACCCCTCATCAGGCTGGAGAGACCCAGTGAAATGTATTCATCACCCGGCACTAGTCATAGTTTGGGTGGGAACAGCTACAAAATCCCTTGCAGTTGAGCTCCAGAATCAGGAAGACTCTAGAAAAAAACACCTGCTTTGAAGTTTCCAATTTCTTACATAGGACTCATTTTCTGCCCTTGATAAGTACAATCCAAATGACACAACTATTTCCCCAAATAGCCAGTTAGGTGGATTTTTGGAAATATTTGAAAACATATCACTCTGCAGTTTCAATCAAATGTAAGCATAATAGAGCAGGAAAAAAATCTCATTCACTAGTTTTTCATCCAATGAATGGCCAAGTACTCAATATTAGTCCCCTAGAGACCTTCATCTTCAGGCAAAATTTAACTTGATCCATGTAAAGCATAAAGGCAGCTTCTTATCTTTTCCTTCAGAATTTATAGTGTTGCTACGCTTAAACATGTTACTGAAATATTCTCCTTTCATTCAAAGAAGTTCTATAAGATAACAAAATTGTTACTTCGAGAGGCAATTATAACTTTGCCATAAAGGCAGGGTAAGAATTAACCAATTATCCTTTCTGTTTTCTGGAAACTGTTTCTCATGGCAGGGGAAGAACAAATATTAGATAGACAGTTGGACTCTTTGCTTTTTTGGCTCAAGAACAAGCGAAATATCTCGCAGGAGGCTGAGCAGTGTTCACAAGCCGTCCATGGTATGATTTATTGTTAGGACTTACTGACGTATGTTATGCACAGTGGAATGGGATGCCTTCTTTTTTCCCTGTGGCTTGTTAAGTATTTAAATGAGCAGACAGAACCATGCATCTCCTTCCTCCCCCCGTGGGTCATGCTTTTTCCTCTTTCTCCTTATTGGAATAGACAAGAAAGGAAATGTTTGCAAATGGGGCTTTCTTCCTAATTTAACAAGGCTCAAGAAAGTGCTAACTTCTTTCCAAGCATTATCTCCAAATGCTCTTTGCACAGATTCATTTTCTCCCTTCAGACTTTACAGGACCACGGGCCACGGAAGAAGTTTGCACATTGAATACTATCATTTGCCTACCTACCTCTTCCTCTACCTACCATTGAATACTTCCTCTACCTACCATTGAATACTATCGTTTGCCCCTGTGATCTATCCAAGTTATAAGCTGCTGACTTCCTGTTCTGGAATTTTACAATTAGGAAGAAAAAACTAAAACCAGTCAGAAAAAAAAAAGTGTCCCCAAGTGAGTCAGTATCAATTAAAGGGACTACCTGATGCAGATACCACATCAGCATCAATTTTGTCACTTAAGAATTTTAAGATCAGAAGCAATTACATTCAATGGCACCTTGTTTTTATGTGTCTACCCTTCATAGCCTTGGCTAGTAAGTCGGCCTGCACCATAATTTACACTGACATCTAATTTCAGCAGATCTGCAAGAGATCTAACAGAAGATGGAGCTACTAAGAGGAGAGGAGTCCAGCTTTATCACGGCAGACATGAAGATTCATTATTTTTGCCAATTTCAAAAGTGAACCTTATATATATCTATGCTTTTCCCCTCTGTTTTGCATATCTCATTACTTAATTTATGTGTTAGGGGAATGATTTCTGCTTAAAACTAGATGATTAAACACTTTAGCTGGTTACAAGAAACACCTAAGTATGGTAACTACTCCAGTTATAGATTTTTTAGAGAATTTGCTAAAGAAAGAGCAAACACTAAGATTTTTTTTTAAAAGTACAGTTACACCAAGAAAGCTCTATTTTGTGGTACACACTATTTGGAATGTCTACCCAGGTCATTGCAATTTTCCCACTCTGAGGAGGGCATCCATACAAGGAAGGGGGCTTCAAGAGGCCATCCCAGGCCCTACCTCCCTGTGGCCCTTCCCTTCTTGATTGAAGTTGAGTGGCAGTTGACTCAAATAAGTCTATTTAGAAGCCAGCCTGGAGAGCTAAAAAAATTTGAAACTAGGAAGAAATTTCAGTCTTTCTCTGATGGTGAGACCACCAGACAAGCGGCCTGAAAATTAAAGATTTCCTATTACTGAATATACAGAAGGAGTAGGATGGAGTAGATGAGGGTTTCTCAGCTTCAGAGCTGTTGATACTTGGGGCCTGAAAATTCTTTTTTGGGGAGACTGTCCTGGGCATTGTAGGATGTTTAACAGCTCCCTTGACATTGACCCATTCAATTCCTGTAGCATCACTCAGTTGTGACAACCAAAAATGTCTCCAGACATGCCAGATGTCCCCTGGGGAGGAATATGACCTCACGCCTCCGATAACATCCATGAGAGCAAACAAAGGCAACACAGGGAGAGAAGCAGAAACTGGAGATGGTAGGGAGTTTCCTACAGACATTGTCTGAAAGATCTTTGAATTATTTTTCTTGTCTTAAAGCCTCAGATGTACTTCTGTCCTTTCCACTGTTACATGAAACAGCATAGTTTTTTTCTTTTTTTTTTCATTCTTACTTCCTAAAACTTTGAGTTGAGCTTCTGGGAAACAAAAATAGTCCTGACTGATATGGTAATAGATGGTGCTAGATTAAGCTTATTTTTAAAAGACCATTTCAGAAGGAAAAGATATACATACTGGACATATCCACCAATCTTCCCCTGAGTTTTAGAAACAGAGGTTTTTAGATAAATAAGTAAATTTAAGAAGGTAGGTGTGGGTTGTGGGGTGAAATGGGGAGCACTTGTTTAATAGGCACAGAGTTTTAGCTCTGCAAGATGAAAGGAGTTCTGTGTCTGGATGGTGGTTAAAACAGCCCAACAGTGTGAATGCACTTAATGTCACAGAACTGTACACTTAAACGGTGGTTAAAATGGTAGATTTTTGTGTTATGTGTATTTTACCACAATTTTTTAAAAAGGTAGCTGTAGGGGAGAGAGAAGGAGAGAAGAAGAAGAATGGGTTGGGCCAGGTTCAGGTTTTGATTCCTGATGCCCTTACTGGTCAGCAATTCATCGTGAAGCAGGGACACCAACCCCAGTTTACAAAACTGACAGCATTTTTCCTCTGCCCGTGATGTTATTATTCCTTCAGCAGTTGCTTTTGAAGAAGATGTATTGAGGCACAGAAGAAAACCTTCTGAATTATCCTCTGTCAGTTTCTTTGTTTTAACACTGTGTCAGGTCACCTTCAGAGACCTCCAGACCTGGTAGGAACTGTCGTATATCACAGGATTGCAAAGCTGTCTTGGCCACGTGTGGTTTAACCCATTCACAATCCTACCTCTTGGGATTCACAGTTTGAAGAGGGTTTATTTTTTTCCTCCTCATAAGTGGGTTGTCTTCTCAATCCCAGGGATTGATCAGCTGTAGCTAGGGGCATTTAGGGCTGTGTCCTTAGAACACTGAAAATGAGCAGGTGCTCATCTGGGGTCTCCAGTGTAGAATGCGGATTGATTCTGACCATGAAGGGAAAAGGATGTCTACAGGCAAAGACTGGTAAAAATGACCATGTCAGGGGGGCAATAGGACCAAGAAGAAAAGAGGATCTTGTAGGAATCATGTGCTTAAAGTAAGAGACTTGTTTATTTTTTTCTGAATTCTTCCTGAGGTATCTTGCTCAGTTAGTGTAACTTGAAATAGAATTTATAATCTCAGCAGATGCATTTTTTTTTTTACAGCTAAAACATAACATACATGCAGATTCCTTGCTTTGAGTGGCTGATTAGAAACTATTTGCATTTAACGGAAGTTTAAAAAACTTATCTAAAGGAAGCATTTTGGGGGTGGGGTGGAGGGAAGGCAAATTTATAAAACATTCAAAGTCCCTTTAACTCCTTAATCATTTAGACATAATCAGTTTTCTCAGTGGAGGCCATCTTTTGCCCTTAAATTTGCAGATGGAGCTGGTAATCAGGCAGTAAGGCCATAATCAAATTTCTCCAAGAGTAAGTGAATAAAACTCCAAATTTTTATAAAAGCAAAAAATGAAGACAAGAAAATCGAATAAAAAAGGAATACCCATCAGATTTTCTAATCAAGTTAATCTTCTCCAATACACACCTGTATTAGAAATACAGGAGAAAGTCTTTGAGACAACGGACATATTTTCCTTGTATTCAGCTTTAAATTATAGTTATTAAATATTCTGTATTTTTATCAGTCATATATCCAAGGCATAAACACAGTTAAAATGATTAAAGTCTTAGTATTATAAATATCTTCTAAACCAAGAATTCTCTGGTGCAAGTATTTCTAAGTAATGTTAGGTGTACAAAGTGCTCTGCTATCTCATTGAACAGACGGGACGCAGGATCACATCTAAGGCGGTGTCGCCAAATTCTCTGTGTCATATTTGTTTTCATACCCACTGCCATTTCTCATTTATAATCTGAGGCAGCATGGTGTTTTGGTGAGCTAGTTAATTGGTGGGTTTTGAGAGTCACGATCTGCTTCTTAGTCTTTGTCTTAATTGTAAAAATCCTTCACATGTGTTTTCAAGGGAGCACATGTATGTTTTATTAGAAAAAAAAGAATTCTGTTTGTGTAAGTTTAAACAGTGTACTGCATGAAAGCTTGAAGAGACCTTGAGTTTAAACTTCGGTTGGACCATGGACACCTTTGAGAATCTAGGATAATCATATAATTTATCGTACAAACCTGAACTCTTTGAGAGAGTAAGTGGGGTCCAATGAATAATTATTCTGAGCAAAGAGGCATAAATGAGGATTATCCCAGGCAAATTGGGAGGTATAGCCATTTTAAGATTTGATGAAAAGTATGGACCCACTTCTCAGGAAAAAAAAAGTGCTCATGAGTGAACACCCCCTGTTTCTCATGCATCACTCTGTAGAATTCACATCTTCATTTTAAGAACCCTGAGACCAGATACATTTGTCCAACATTTATTTGTTGTTGGTCTACTTTGTCCCAGGCACTGTTTTTAGATGCAGGAGATATAGCACGGCACAAAACTAAAACACTCCTGCTCTCATGTGATTTATATTATACTGTGGTAGTCTGACAGCCTGGTAGGCAGAATTCTAAAGGTGGTCCCCCAAGATTCCCATCACCTGGTTATTCAATCAAACCCTAATTCAGATACTGCTGTGGAGGGACTCTGCCAGTGTAATTAAGCGTAAGGGTCTTAAAATATGGAGATTCCTGGATTATCCAGGTGGACCCAATCTAAATACTCCAGCCTTGAGAATCAGAGAATTTTCTTCAGCTGGAGTCAAGAGACCTGGCGGAAGAGGACAAAAGGAGTGATGAGGTCAGAGGGTACTTATAGAGATTCAAAGCAGGAGAAGGACTAGACCTGCTGCTGGTGCCTTTCAAAGTGAAGGAAGAGGCCGTGAGTTTAGAATGCACGTGGCCTTTAGAAGCTGAAAAAGACTCAAGGCTGACAACTGAAAAGGAAATGGGAGCTTCAGTCTTACAACCACATGGAACTGAATTCTGCAAGTAAATTTAATGAATTGGGAAGCAAATTCTAGAATCTCCTGCTAAGAGCCCAGCCAGCTAACACCTTGATTTCAGCTTCGTGAGACCTGGACCCAAGAAGCCCACTGGACTTGTGATCTGCAGAACCGTGAGATAAATTTCTGTTGTTTTTAAGCTACAAAGTTTGTGGTAATGTGTTATGATAGCAATAGAAAACTAGCACAGGCACAGAAAAGAAAAACAAGCAAAAACAAGCAAAATGTTTGCTAGTGGCTTATGAAATGCTAAGGAGTAAAAAAAGAAAGGAAGATATTAAATGGGAGGGATGGTCTCCCCGGGAAGGTGACTCTTGAGAAAAGACCGAAGGTCTTGTGAGAGTGAGCCAAAGCAGGGCGGCCGGTATAGCTTGGGCAGGGGTAACTGGGGAAAGAGAGGAGGCAATGAAGTAGAGAGAATGGGGGCCGTTTTCTGAGGGCCATGTTGGTCATAGCAGAGACTTTGGCATTTATTCTAAGTGCCAAGGAGTCATGAGAATGTTTTGAGCGTGGGACGGAGTACCATGATTTGACCCGTGTGTTAGCTGGGTCACTCTGGCTGCTGTGTTGAGAGCAGACTGCAGGGAGGTGTGGGTAGAAGCAGGGATATCAGCTAGAAGGCTACTGTAACAGTCTAAGCAAGAGATGATGTTGGTTTGAACTTAGTTCTGGGTCCTAAGGACTGGTGAGAAATGGTCATATTTAAAGTGCAGCCAACAGGTATTGCTGGCTGACTGTTTGCGGAGGATGTAATAGACTCTTTCACAACAGTTGTCCTAAGACAAACTCAAGATTATAGAATGCGTTGATCAAGAAAGGGGAAATTGCCAGTGTTTACAACGCATTTTTGGTGGACTGATTTGGCGAATTTAACTTGGTGTGTACGCACATGCTTCTGAAGTGTCGACATTGTGATTCAGTTCCCTGGGTAAATGGTCTGAGGTGCTGGAGTTTAAAGGCCGTTCTAGGACTCTGAGTGTTCCCTCAGGAATGATTACATCTGTAAACTCTCAGACCCAGTACCGCCCCTGCTTTAAACTACTTTAAAAACTGCATATAAAGTGAGTAAACAAATACAGAAGTGACCAAAACCCACAACACACAGACCAAGTTTTAAGAAGTTTGGAATCTTAATAAGAGATGGAACATAGGAATTTGGTAAAAATATCAGATAACGTGGAACTCTGTAACCTGGAAAAGTCAAGTCATGGGCCTGATTTAATAACTTGACTGAGTATGTAAAGCACTAACAAGCTCAATCAATGGCGGTAGCTCTCCACCGTATCTACTGGAGATAACCCGGGGGATTTAGGTCAGCTATGAGACAGAGCTTATTTGCAGCAAAGATTATTAAATAATGGAAGGAGTGCCTGAGGAATCTCTGGAGGCATTTTTATTCGAACACCTGAGGGACAGAAATCCTAGCATGTTAGTGCTGGAACTCTCCACAAGATGGCAATCATGGGTTGATGCCAATTTTTGTTTTCTCTTGATAAAAATATCTATAGAGTTTACACTTTGGCAGGAAAAAAATTAAGACCCATGACTTATGTTTCACTGTCATATTTTGTATTATATTATCTATGGATGAGTTATATTTCCCCAAACCTCCATCTCCACTTACGGATTTTTCTAAACGTTATTTTGTAAGGCTGAGGGAGGCATGTTGCAGTACCGGGGTCCCTCCCTGCTTTCACATCCCAACACGAGAACATTGATCTTCGTGGGAGGCTTGAAGAACAAGAATGTGTCATGTGACTTAGAGGTCTAAGCAGTGAAACGAGGCACTGCTTAAAAATTGGTATATAGAAGAAAGTCAGAAACCTGGCTGTTTCCTCAAAGAATGAGAAACTATGATTTAGGTCAAGACACGTGGGAATAGTATGTTTTACGAAATTCTGAGTTATGGTTCCTTTAAGAACAGCATTGCCGTTCTTCACATTCAAGATGGAATGCTTCCGATTTAAAATTCAAAGGAGAAAATGCTCTTTCTTTTTTTTTCTTCTAGAAATTATTTAACTACTTTTCCCCTTGTGTAGGGGTTACAAAATTTCATGTACTTAGGGGTACTTCTTGCAACTTTATTCATCTATCACAACTTTATTCTCTATTTTGCCTGATGGCAAAAAAAAAAAAAAATCTGTTACTGGTATATTCTATCAGTTCAGAATTTTCTCTGCCCCCCTTCCTGGAATTAGTCTCCCTGATGCCGCCTTTACACCACAGAACTATCTGGTTCCTGGACTTTGTGCATGTTGTATCTCTGAGGTGGACACTGATATATTGGGGCCTGGAGTGTGGCCAGTCCTCCGTGCTGGCATCCACGGAAAAGTCAGGGTTCCCTCTGATTCCCTAGTCACAGGGACCATTATCTGCCTATTAACTCCGACATCCCCTCATTGCAACCACGAGATCCATCGGGTCTTCCTTCTTGTTAGTAAGCTTCTCTGTCTCAGCTAACTCCCACAACCTTTCTTTGGCATAGGAAATCCAGATTCTCTTCCACACTCCTTGGAGAACTCCCGCGGGGCACTGGTTGGTCTGACGTGCTGTTTGACCACAGCTCCCTATAGGCTCTTCTGCTACTTCCTAGCCAGCACAGTTGGGTTGCTATGTGTTGCAGCTGACAGGCATTAGGGTCATGCCTTTGTAACCTCCACCTGAGGACCTGAGAGTTCTGACCTCCACAGGCCTCTGTGATGATTTGTCCTTTGCCTTCATGTTTACCCTTCACTGCATAGCATATACAATGCAACATCTTGACATCAATTTCAGCTACTGGCTCATCAATTAGAAAATCCAAAACATAGTGTGCATAGGGTGTTTAGACTGGTTTGCCTTTCTTAATGTGTCTGAAAAATGGTGAACCAGCGCTAATTCAGGACACTTTGGGGAAATAAAATGTTATTGATTATAGCTAAGAGATACTTCAACAAGTTCAGGACTCTCCAGTTACTAGCTGTGTGACCTCTGACAATGAAAAGATGTAGTTTGATAAAATCATCCATTTGTGAGGAGTAAGATCATACATTTACAAGACCTCTTCCTGTTTAATTTAAAACAATTGTGTGTAGGTAAAACCTAAATTAAGACAAAAGCATTTAAAACCTGGGCTTCCATAGTTCCTCAAGACAGTTTATACACAGAGAAACTCTACAGTTTGAAAGAAATATGTAAAACTTGCTCAATTTTAATGTCCCGAACACAAAAGTTGTGCATATAAATGAATTCAAGTCTTTCCCATCTAAAATTGCCATAAAATTATGTTAAACAATATTCTTTTCAATACATCTGAGCATATGATTAAATTCCACTTCTTTAAGATTTTTAAGAGTAAGGAGGAAGGAAACGTGGACCTATTCAGGCAAAATGAGGGAACAAATGTTATTGGAAACAGCGAATAAAATCGTTACAGATGGCAGTATAGATGTTGAGAGAGTTCTCAGTATAAATATTTAAGTTTACATGAATTTCACATGGTTAATAATTTACAATAATTAAATCACATGTCGGCAATAACACTTGTGGGTTCTTCTTCACACAGTATTGAGTATAAAACTCTTTAGGTTTAAAATGTCAACTTAGGTTTCATGAAACATGCCAAAGGGGAATTTCACGTGTGCTTTGCAATATGCTGGTTTCCAACGCGGTTCCTTTCCCACTGTGCTTATGCATCGCATGTTTAGTTGCCTCTGTGTGAGTGAAATGGCTTGGCAGCGGGGAGGGGGAGGGTCACCCCCCCAGCCTGACATAAGTGGCAGCTCCATAGATTTTCACTGGAACATTTATAAAGTTTTAGACAGTGGCCACTGCCAGCTCAGAAGATAATTATAATAAGTGAATTCTGTCTGGAAGCCAAGGAGAGAAACTCTATCTGGCACTGAGAGAAAAGACGATGACTTTATTGTTTTATCAGCCTTTGTACTGGAGTCTGTGGCAGCAGTAGGGGATGGAAATTGTGCTTTCCCTCCCGTGCCTTTCTGACCCCAGAACAAAGCAATTACATTTTTAGAAGAAACCATTTAGAGGACACCCCATTTCACTGCAAGCATCCTGGAATCCAGCAGCTTAACGTGGCTCCGGTTGCAATGACATCTCTAAAATTGTATCTCTGCTGCTGTGTGACTCCTAGCGTTCACTATAATTTGGTGGTGGAAACCGTATGACTTGGCGCCTACTGTGTGCACTCCCTTGTGGCAGGCTGCTGCCATCGTGGCCCTGTGGCTACACTGTGGTAGGAAGCCAGCCTTAAGTGGGCTCCTTCGGGAGGTGGGAGGGGCGGGAGGGGAGCAGTAGAGAGAAGGGAAGAAATTTCTTCACAACAGCTGTGTAGGCAAGTGGCTAAGCTCATTACAGGATTCTGATTGTCCAGTGTGTCTCTTTTGAAACAAAATTTCTCATTCTTAAAGCAAAAGAATAATTTTGCTAGTTAATGGGATTTTCTCTGCAAAGCTGCTCTCAAGAAATGACGTATAAGTAGCCCTGAAGTAGATTCTGATGGCTTAGTTAAAGCTATTGCAATATGCAATTTCAGTGCATTGTCGTCTCGGGAGAATTGTTGCTTTGTTCTAACTGGCAGTGCGAGTCGCTTGTGAGGGGCAGGAATAACGTGTAATATGAAAGAATTCTTTAACAGCAGATTTTTATAGATCTGAATGTAAGTATTTTGTCGTTTTGTTTTGTTGGCTACGTATAAAACCCATATTTTAAGGACAATGGGAATCATTCAGATGTGACTGTGCTAAGAATAGGCAGCAGGTATTCATGTGTTTGAAAAGTTGGCTGTCGCTTCCATTGATATGAATTAAATCCTTTCCACATTGATTTATGATCTTGGGTTATTACTCACGTGCTTGGACTTAAAGTACTATCATTGGTTTTAGAATGTAATAAAACTTACAATTAAATATAATCAAACTTAAATATATTGTTGCCTACTACTTTTTGATGGTTCTTTGTATGTCAAAAAAAATCCAAACGTCAGACCAGTGAAAACTCTTCATGGGTCACCGATGATGTATTGCTTTTGCCTTCGTGCCTAGTTTGGCTTGTACAAACTGCTTGCCTGCTTCTGATGTGAGATGGCACTCACCTGTTACACTGCACTCTGGAGGTGGGTGTGGGCAGGGAAGACGAGTACGTTGCTTCTCGTGTTTGTGAGCAGATACCGTTTTTTTGGCACGTCTACTAGCTTACTTCACGCCGCATAGATGGATTTAGAAAGTATGCCTGAGAATTGCTCCATCGAATGGTTCAGGAAAACTGCGGTGACGTGGTGAAAACGATATGACTTACTTTACAGAAATCTAGACATTTTATGTGGCACAGTGGGAAGGGAAGTAAATGGAATCCTAACAGTATGCTTTCCTGAGTGCTCGGAAGGGCCTGGGGATTAAACAGAACTCTTTCTACTTTTCTTCTTAAATGTCAGGGCATGTTTAATAACACAATTGGAGATAAAGCTTTAAAAATTCTTTTAAAAGAAAGAGATAAGCCGTAACACTGAGTATAAATGTTTGCTCTGAAAGCAGATTTTTTTTTTTTTTTTTTTTGTGGTATGTGGGCCTCTCACTGCTGTGGCCTCTCCCGTTGCGGAGCACAGGCTCCGGACGCTCAGGCCCAGTGGCCGCGGCTCACGGGCCCAGCCGCTCTGCAGCATGTGGGATCCTCCCGGACCAGGACACGAACCCGCGTCCCCTGCATCGGCAGGTGGACTCTCAACCACTGCACCACCAGGGAAGCCCCAATGGTGAATTTTAAGCAGAGAAACATCTTGGTCTAAATGTGTTTTGATAGGTAGCTCTTAAAATCTGAGAGAGATAAAGTTAAGGATCTATTTTATTTTTATATTTATTAGTTCTTTTAAATTTATTTATTTTTGGCTGCATTGGGTCTTTGTTGCTGCGCAGACTTTCTCTAGTTGCGGTGAGCCGGGGCTTCTCTTCATTGCGGTGCGCAGGCTTCTCATTACGGTGACTTCTCTCGTTGCAGAGCATGGGCTCTAGGTGCCCGGGCTTCAGGAGTTGTGGCTCACGGGCTCTGGAGCACAGGCTCAGTAGCTGTGGCGCACGGGCTTAGTTGCTCTGCGGCATGTGGGATCTTCCTGGACCAGGGCTGGAACCCATGTCCCTTGCACTGGCAGGCGGATTCTTAACCACTGTGCCACCAGGGAAGCCCCAAGGATCTATTTTAGATAGAACAGTTTTGCCTCACCTAGGCTGTTGTGTTTGTGATCTGGATATGGGAATCCGGGCATTGTCTATGTAAAAATGGGATTTAATGTCATGGGAACGAATGAGATCACTTAGGACGAGGGGACAAGGAAAAGAGAAGATGAATGAAATTGGGAGAATGTGGTCACAGAAGCCCAGAGAACAGCATTTCAAGAGAGAAAGGTCTAACTGAATATCAGAGCCCTTCACTGAATTCAACATGGAGGCCATAAGCAGCCTTGCACAGAGCAGTTTCTGTGATACAGGGAGATGGCAGCCGGGTTAGAGTGGGTTGAAGATACATTCAGAAGTGCGTGTGGTTCTTTCAAGACTTACACTAGAGGCTTGAATTCAAGAGAAGGTTTTCTTTTTGTTTCTTTTTTCCTTTATGCTTTTTGTAGCACAGAAAGTATAGCAAATTAGTATGCTACTGGGAATGATTGAATGGGAAGGATACTAAGAAACATGAAGTTGGGAAGCTGGGTATACTACACGGGAACCTCTGTTTCCATAGAGCGCGTTCCTGTTGATCAGGCAGGAATGGACTTTCTTACTGAGCATTAAGGACCTCCCAGAATCTCCAGGAGAGATAGTCGAGCTTGGAGACTCTCCCTCCAAGGAAAGACCTTCCAAACACACTGAGGAGCTCTGTAGCGCAGCCAACTGCTGCCTGTCGTAGAAGCCAGGCCCACACTCTCAAGCTGGGCTTGAAAGACCTGAATTAACTTTCTCTGATGCCCCTGAGACCCAGATGCTTTTGCCATCAACCTCAACAAAAATGAAGCATGCAGGGGTCCTGCTTCCTGTCTGCCATCTCCCAAATGGACCACAGGGGGAAAATGCCCACGTCGCTTGTTTAGCCTGGTGCAGATTATTCATGCATAGGAGTGAAAGAGGTGCGATTAAAAGGCCAAAAATTAATTAGCTTTTATATGTGGATGTTCTCAGTGGGATGTTCGTTTAACACTGCCTGAACTATTTAACTCTTTCTTTAAGCAGATTTAACTTTTTCTGTTTTCAGTGTTGGCCTCTGATAACCGTTTAGCATTCAATAGTGTGAAACAGTCCCCCCCCATGTAATATAAGAGAACTCAGTTTCTCTTATATGAAAGTCGTCTTTCTGTTGTTATAAAAATGGGTTAAATGAAAAACTTACGGTCTTAAAATGCCCCATTTTGTAAATGTATGTTTGTAGATAATCTTGAATACAGTGAAGACCTGTTTTATAAAGTCACTAATTGTGGTATTAAATCAGTGTAAGTTCTATAGGTTGGCTTACATCGGAATATTAAAACTAATTTTGTATGGCATACTTTCATAATCTGTATAAGATTTGGTGACATTGTGTGAAATATTCAAACTAGATTCCCTGTCTGTCAGTGAATTTTGAGGGCTGTTCCGTTATAAGGAAATGTCATAGCGCCAAGTTTTGCCATGTCTGGGGGAGGAGAGGTTGATAGAAAAACTCTACGTAACCCTCTTCTTCCAAGAAGCTCAGAGAGAAAGTACCAGGCAGCAAATGGTATCTTAGGCAGAAAACTCACACTTTTACAATGTGTACTCTGAACAATGAGAGTCCAGTAGGATTTAGCCAGGGATAAAACCTGCTCATGGTCAGCCAGCCAAGCAGGCAGCCAGAATATTTCAAAGCATATATATATATATATATATATATATATGTTTTTATTTTTATTTTATTTGGTTTTACCAATATATATATTGGTTTTTAAATCACTGAATTTGTGGTAATTTTAATTTATTTTTTGTATCTTTATTGGAGTATAATTCCTCTACAATGTTGTGTTAATTTCTGCTGTACAACAAAGTGAATCAGCTAGATGTATACACATATCTCCATATCCGCTCCCTCCCACCCTCCCTATCCCACCCCTGTAGGTGGTCACAAAGCATCGAACTGATCTCCCTGTGCTACGCGGCTGCTTCCCACTAGCTATCTGTTTTACATCAAAGCATACTGATGTGTTCATAGAACTCAGCTTATTTCTGTCTTTAAATGTAAACATCTACAGATACAAAAACTAATGACTTTGTACAAAAAGAAATAAGGGCCCTGGGTGGACAAAGCAAATATTCCAGTAGAGAAGAGTAAGGAGTAAGAATTTGTAGGATGTTGGATCTTAAGTAAGAAATCGAGACTAGATAAGCAGGCAGTCGATAGATCCAAATGAATTGATATTTTTGCCAGTTTCTAAAAAAGAGAAACTGGGAGTTCATCCTGGAAGCCATACTACAGTTTTCTGTAATGCATTTACTTAACAATAGTTATTGAGCACATGTTTGCTAGGTCAACAAAACAGATCATGTCCTCGTTCTTAGGGAGTTTACATTCTTGTAGGAGAAGACGAACGTTAAATATATCACATGTGATAAGAATTTTGAGAGAGTAAGCTAGCTAATGTGTACAGAATGAATATGTACCAAGGACCGGGGGCTATGACTGGGCAGACAGGAATGTGGAAGAGAGAAGAAAAGCCCTCTATTAACCCCATGGCACTAATTTTTCAGTGTTGTGAAAACAGTGTTTCATATGCCCTCCTACTCCTTTCCGCATACACCTCAGGAAAGTTACAGGAGGCAGATCTTGGAGAAAATTGTATGATCTGGCATGTTCGTCATGCTCTCTCTTTGAATGGCTTGTTTAATCAAGGATGGCTGGTGGCACTGCTGCCCCAAGGAGAATAGGGACTATAGTAGAAAGAGTGCTTCTCTTTCCAGCGCTGACCTGTGTGCTAAAGGGCCATTCGTAGTCCTTCCAACAATGCTAATCATTTTTCATTCTCACTCTCCAGCCCCACCTCAACCCTGAAACATTTAGAGGAAAAGACAGCTAAGACCAAAGGCAGAATGGAAGCAAAGTCTCAGATGCTTGGTACTTTGGGGGAACTGTAAGAAGTCTAGTGGGACCAAAGACGAATTTGATTTTTCCTTATCACCTTCTGTCTTTATTATAAAATATACTTTGAATTTTCATTTGACTGTTGAGATTTTTCCTGGATCTCTCATCTTTGGGCGACTTCACGTCATTCGTAATTTCTACTCTAAATATCCTTAGAGGTACTATGAGTAAACCTCTTGAATTTACTCATAGTAACTTTAACAGAAGGTACAGTAAGTAGCCTTACCTCTTAAGTTCACTCATCCATCAGATGTGCTAAATGGCAGGCACTGTGCTAGACCCTCTGTGTACAAAGCTGAGTTAGACAAAGATGATTTTTGCCATTTCCTTTAAGCTGAGCTCACCAAGAAAAAAAGTCAAATAATTAGTGTAATGGGATAATGAACTTCAATAGAACGTTATTTCAGAGGCATAGAGTATAGAATACTTAACTCTCTAACAGATGTTGACCCAGTGGGAGGACCCAGGCAGCCTGTGTTTCCTTGTCTCCTGGGTCTTCTGGTTTCTGGCTGGCTTTGGGCAATGGGAGACACTGGGGAGATATGGAAGGCGGGAGTGAGGCAGACCTTGGGGTATTTCTTTTCCCCACACTGTACCTCGGATGGTGGCTCTGGAAGCAGCTAGATCTCCTCTGTGGCTCCAGCTCCTACAAGCCAGCCCCTTCTTCCATGGTCTCAGCTTCTGGGTGAAGTGCATTATGGTTCCAGTCCTTGCTGCGTGGCTTTTGCTCTACATTCTGGCGATGCCACCTTGCCTGTTGTGTCCCCAGCTGGAGAGGTAATAGTCTTTTTGCCTTTGCTCTTCTTTGGGTTGCCTCTTCATCCCCTGTATGACTTCTGAACTCTTATTACTGGGTAAACGTCCTCTGTTGAAATGCCTAGAGTAGTGACTGATAGTATCAAATGCTTTGTTCAAAGCGCTGTGCCTTTCTGATGAGTACAGACAATATTCTAGGTCAGAAAGAAATGAACTTTATGCAGAGGCTCTACCTTTGGTAGAGCATATTGAGAAATTTTATTTCTCTCCCATTGAAATGGTCTTCCTTATTTTTCCTACTGCATCTTCATCAATCCTTGCTGCCCTGTCCTCGAAATGCCCTTAGACTATGTTACTTTTACTTACCTTTTCTGAGATAGTACTTCCTAATCGTGTGTTCCACTGGTACTGCCGTCATATTCATTTAGCCACCTGGGACGTCAGGGATGTGCCTCTGGCCTTGCTGGTCTCTAACCGTAGTCTTCTTTCACCTTTAGTGTTCTCAGTGATGGTATTCATATTTGGCTGAAAGCTTTCCTGCCTCTCTACAGGTCCTAAGTTTTGTACCACCAAAGTACCACTTTGTGACCTCACGAGTAGATTGGGGAAAACTTGCCTACTGGGGCTCCTTATCGTGTAATTCACTTCACAGCCATTCTAATGACTATCATAATGTCAGAACAGAAAGAATCTAGAACAAGCTGGGGGAAGACTTGAGTTGTTTTTCTGGCTCTCTGATGCAGGGCTGGCTGAACGGATACATGACATGCAGAGAAAGAAAGAAAAAAGTACCAAAATATCTGCCCTCCCACCTCACTGAGTTGTTCCGAAGGCCAAAAATATAGTTTAATAGGATAATATTAGTTGGCTGCTTGATTTAAATATGCTATTAAATTAATTTGATTCTGTAAGGTGGTAGTAATTCCAGGTGAGAGAACTCAGGCTGAGAAAGGCCACGTGACTTCTCCAAGGTCATATATGGAATAATAGTGGATATGGCACACCTGGAATTTCAACCTGTTGGCTTGCCTTCAGTGTTCATGTTCTTTCCCTTCTACCTGGATGCCTTTGGATGTGAAAAGATGATTCATCAAAGTGTGTTCAGAAAAAAACATATGTGCTATACAAATGCTGGAGCAGAGCAGTAGACGTTATCATTCTTTGAATTAAGGCTGTCACATACCAGAGAAAATAACCAGCAGATTAATTGTTCTCTCTAACAGCTGGCATACTTAACAACCTTCTGAGCTATTTCCTTTGAGTGAAAGCATTTTTTATTTTTTAATAATCTATGTTCACGTCACTGTCGTTGGCTCTGCAGCCTTTCTTCTTGGAGTTTTAGCTACAGACTCTGGTGGGGGCAGGAGTCCATTTGATCTCTTGAGCCTGCGTTCAGATCCACAGCACTGTGAATAAAGAGCGAAGCATGCAATAAAACAGTGTGAGGTGACACTTCTCTGCAACTCAAGGTAATCTAGCTGTCAGCTGTTTGCCTGAAAAGTTCAGTGACATGCACTGGCTTAAGTTTTGCTTTTGTTGTATCACAAAAAAGATGCTAAGAACTTTCATACTCAAAGTATGACATACTCAAGTAGTCATTCAAATCTTTTCCATAGCTGTACTGCATTCTGAAAATGTTATGTTGCATTTATGCTACATTTTCACTGGCATTCTGTTTGCTCCGTTATGTTTATTGCTGTTCATTCAGATTATAGTTTCCAGCTGAAGTGTACCACACTAATGGTGTGTGGACATTAAAAGAAATATTTTTTCCCCCCTGGCTGTCTGACATTGTTACATTCTCATTCTATGTATCTTTCTTTTTTGACTGTGCAGAGAAATTAATAAAGATGACCTTTTAGCACAAAATTATGAAAGAGATTGAGCTCATCAATGTGTGCTGTCATAAAAACACCTGCCTATTTTATGACAGTAAAGAGCAGCCTGGCTGTCAGCTTCACCTCGATGAGCATACTCCGCTTGCTTCTTCATTTTGCTGGGAAGACGAGCGGCTGTAGCTTCTAGGACTCCATAATAAAACGTTGATTTCATCAGGACGTTTATTAACTCCTGATGACAGAATTGCAAGTCATTTGACCACATTTCTGTTTCTTTTGTCATTTTTGGAATTAGATGAGAAGTGTGGAAACATTACGATTTTCCAGTCCTATTCACTTCTAGGAATTTCATTGAAGACTCTGCTATTATATTTTTAGCAGCGCGGTGTGAAGTGGGCAGTGGAAGAGAGCTGTGTGGAAATAGGGCACAATCTACTTTCTAATTCCTTCGGATTGTCCTGCATGTGCCATTTCTCCACCTAGACACACATCCCTTGTACATTTTGATTTTTATGTTCCCAGGTAACCAAAGTAATCACAGAAGCCGTAGTGTCCATTGGCCAATCCTACCTGACAAGGTGGCAGGTCTTCTCTGGAGCGGTCTATTTCCAGCTGCTGCACTGGAAATAGAGAAATGAAAAAAGGCAGCGGTAACACAGAGGGGCAGGACAAAACTAGAAGAAACCGCGAGGCATTTCTGGAGTGATTGTTCAAAGGTTAACAAAGAAGGCGCTGACCAGGAGAAAATAGTAGTCTAGCGCAAGGATCAGCAAACAGTCTGTAAAGGACCGGATAGTAAAAATTTAGGCTTTCAGGCCCTACACTCTGTTGCAACTATTCTACTTTATCATTTTCTTGTGAAAACAGCTATAGACGTTACATAAACGAAATGAATGCATCTTTGGCCAATTAGCAGACTTCGGGTTTATGTTTCTGTGAAATAATTCTATAAACTTAGACCATTTGTAAGGAGGTGGGAGTAGAGAGAGCAGTGCCCGATTAACATATTATAGTTCCCCCAAGTATTTTGAGTGGAGATTTGGCAGTAATTGTGCCACATCCTAAGCATGAGTGACCAGGGTCCTTAGAACAATATGAAGGTTTGGGTGTTTTTTTTTAGAGCGTCCTATTTATAACACATTTACTGATATGTAATTACCTCCTAAATGATTTTCCGACTTTTAGTCCCTCTGTCCTCCTGATGTCTCAAATTATCTCCAGAGTTTGAGAACTATTTGACTTAATCTTCTTAATATCTCTTCATCACCTACAGAATAAAATATTATTTCTTTAGCCTGTCATTCAACACTTTCACAATTTGAACCCAACCTGTCTTCCTGGTTTTATCTCTGGCCTCTCCCATATCTTAAGTTCTTGCCATAAAGTGGTTTTTGCCACTCCTCTGAGCACAGTCTGACCTCTCCACTTCTCAGCTGTCGTCACCTGATCCCTCTGTGCCTTCTGCTTTGTCTACTTTTGAAAAATCTACCTGTATCTTAGTCTCCAAAGAAGGTAATGATACCACAGTGCCATATATAATTATATGACTAATTACTTAAAATACTAGGAAATTTATCTTTGCAAATATATGAAAACTTAGGCTTCTATTTAATAATAAAACCAGAGAGCTCCAAATTAGAGCAATTTAGAGTGTCAAATTTGACCCAATGAGCTCAGAAGGTATAATAAAGATATCATACTGATTTCTGCAAATTGCAGTTTTTAATCTAACACTTTTCCAGCGTGAAACCACCCCCTTGTGAGGACTATTAACTCAAGTTATTCAGACTGGAATGATTTAATATTACTGCTGTTTGAAGTTTAAATAATAGTAACAATAATAACATGTACATACAGCTATATTGAATAGTAACAATACAAAGAGCTAGGAACACGCAGGCTTGTAACCAAATAACACTTACCCTGCAAAATAAATCTGGGTTAATGATGAAACTTATCTTCTCCTCTCCCCACTCCTAAATAGCTTAAACATACAAACAAAATAATCCCAAAGAGCAAAATGTTAGCATTGAATTGCAATGTCTTTTATAACACAACCCTTCTTACCTAGCTAATGTAATTTTGATTTTTCTCAATCCGTATATCACTCATTAGAGTTGCTAATAAAGTCCTTATACTAGTAATATTTCTTTGTGGGACGTTCCTGCCCACTGAAACATGTAGTCCACAGCACAGTGAGTAGAAAGCAGGATCCATGTTATTTGTTTCCTCCTTTCAGATGTTCCTGGGAAGAACAATATCTATTTAACAGTCATTTTAAGTAAATGAGAATTTATGTACAGGGATTGGAATAATATATGAATCTCATCTAGGGTATATACTCAAGATAATATACCTAGAAATATTTCCACGACATATAGTAGATACAAGAAAACAAGAAAACGGTTCTTCCTATTTCTACATTAGTTCCAATCAATACAGTTGCTGTCGTAAAGCTTTATTTTAGCGTTTTAAGACCCAGGGCCTTAGCCTGTGCACTTTCATTCCTGGTGGCTTTGGTCAAAGGAAGCATGTTGCTTTGAATCTCAAAGCCTTGGAAACGTTAAGATCCACTGCTATCCCTCTGCAGCCAATAAGTACAGATGAAAGGTCAGGGAAGCTGCAGTTTTCTGAATCTCATAACCAAATATCATGATTCTTTATCACTTTGCTGGCAGGACTTGATTCAGAGGTGAGAAAATCTGTTTAAAAATAACTTATTTTGTTGTTCAGACAGACCAAAGAAGGTATATTATGTAATTGTATGTCTGCCAAACAGGGAAAATCAAGGGCAAATTTGGAAGGAAACAGTGAAACAAAGAGATGATAAACTGTTAAGCATAACAAGTTAGGAAGCCTTTAGTCACTAGGAAGAAGAGTTGAGAGAGGAGAGGGAAGGGGCGGGGAGAACTGAAAAACATGGCGGGACCTGAAATGGGTGGGGACAGGTGGTTAGTGGGAGGCCCAGTGAGGTTTAAGTATTATATGTATATATCACTACAGACAGGTCTTTTCTGACTCTATGTCTACAAAATGGTGGAACATCAGTGCCCCAGCTGTTGGTTCCATGGCACAATGCAATTGGTCCAACTTGGGTCTGTGTTACCTCTGGCCAATCAACTATATGATACAGGGTAAAGTAATATGAAAAAGATGGTCACAGACCCTCTGTGTGATCTGATGTGACTACATGCCTCAAAATATTTCTGCCCAAATTCTGCACTTAGGATAGTGACTAGCACATGGAAGTGATAAAAGTCCTTGCTTTCTAGTAATTTCCCTCATCTTGGAAATGCATGTTATTAAGAGACAGGGATGAAACTAATAGCTATTATAACATTCTTGCTGTAGCTTTAAAATTAGCCTATTAAGCTAAAAGCTAGAAAGATATCAATGCTCCCTTCAAGGAGTGGTATGAAACAAGCTCACAGATAACTAGAAACAATGGGTACAATGGCAAGAACTATAGGGAAAGATACATTACAGGAGTTGAGCAGAGGGGAAAAAGGGTCACACCTATTTGGTATCGATCAGAAGGCTTCATGAATGTGATGCTATTTGAACTGAACCATGAAAGATGGCTTAGATGATGAAAAATAAAAATAAAAGCAAAAATTGGGAGAGAGAACATTCTAGTTAGAAGGAACTGCATGAAAAAGGACGTGGACGTGGAAAGTTGTCAAATGAGAATTTAGTAAATGATACAGATTGACTAGATCATTAGTTATATAAGAAAATGTTGGGACAGCATATTGGTACAAGGTCTGTTAACTAAATTGTCCAAAGCTTTGGAGAGCAGGTTTTGAAATCCAAATAGGATAAGTTTTATATGTGTCTGCTTGCCTTGATTTTGATCTGAAAATGGTGAAAAGATGACATCTCCTGGAGGGAGGAGTTGCAGGTTATGTCAGAGAGAATCTCCTCCTGTTGGACTTTTTTAGCCCAGCTGGCTGCTAACACAGTAAACAAGGGTAGGAGACGATAAATGTCAGCTTCACTCGACAGACACAACACATATTATTGATCAACAGTAACTGTTGATACCAGATGGCAGGGTCCCCGTGAGATGTTATTGTCAGGAAACTTCAAATAAATTATTTCTATTTAGGCTTCTTGGTAGGAGATTTTGTCATGTTCTGTTGGAATATCACTTTTATACAAATTAAATAGAATATAGAATAAAAGATTCCTCACGGTGCTCTTTAAGAGAAATATACAGGGAAAAGGGAAAAAAGCATTTGAGTTTCTGAACGTCAGCAGGTGAACTCCTCCTTCGAAGGAGTTGAAGGCTGTCCCCCACCTCTCAGAGAACCTGCTGAGGTTGACGTTTCAGAGAAGTGAGTGTCTTTCAACTCAGGTGTAGGAAAACCCTGTTTGATGGAAAGGATTCTTTCCAGAAGTCACAGTAACGCTCAGATTGTTCTTTGGTTTGATGCAAAGGAAGCACCTCAAATTTCTTGAGAATGAAGATGGTACAAAACAACACAAGGGACCATGTAAATAGTGAATAGAGCAAGACTAAACTGAGAGCTGATTGTGATACTGGTGGAGAAAGGTCCTTTGACTTTCCCCACACAAGTAGGCAAAAAGCGCATTTCTGATTTGAAACTGGGAGTGTGAGGATAATCTTTTTAATTTTGAGAATCACCCCCAAATCATATAGGAAAACCAGAAATAGCAATGTAATCTCTATCTCCTGTGAAACAAGAGAGAGCTGGGACTTGGGCTCTAAACCTGGAGGAAGGGTTGCTTGAAGCTGGGATGTCAAATGAGGTAGAGGGGAGACCGAGAGAGGAGAGCTGCACTGCAGAGCTCAGAGCTCTAAGTAGTCCACCTTGAGTACAAAACCACCATCTCTGCTTTACAGCAAGAATCTAGAGACCCCAGAAGCTCCTTTCTATATAAATAAACCTCGTGAAAAAATCTAGTCCAGAAAAAACTGCTTTAAAATATGAATAATAATCAGAGCCAGAGAAATTAGCACTATATATAAATGATACCATAAGGCAAAGGAGTAAAGTAATGTGAAAACACAAATAGCAAAGAATTATCATAATACCATTGTCATAAAATAAATGATAATTGTTTAATTGTGAGCAAACATATTGTGATGAATTTTAAAAAATAATTTTGAAACAATTTTCAGTATAAAATAAGAGCTCAGGGAAGACGTGCAACAACAGAAGATGGAATATGGAGCTTTTAGGAAACAAATAAAAGAAAAATGAATTATAGAAATCAAAACCATAAGAATAAAGAAAAGTCACTGAAAAAAACATATTGATTGTCATGGAAGATAATATTGAAAAGAGCAAGCACTGGAGAGAGAATTTTGGATGTGGATTTTAGGCCAAAGGAGTGAACATAATGCACAGTGATGCCTCTGACAAGAACTGAAACAATGGAACAGACTCATGTTTAAACATAATTATAGAACATCTTTCAGAGATTAAAATTAAACATGAAGGATTGGTGAGCTATTCTAAAGTTACAAATATAAATGAGAGATTTATTTTCAAAGTGATAGGGGTTGAGTGGGGGAAAGATGGATATGAGCTGAACCATAATATAGTATAGCAATAAAAATCAGTGATAAACAGGAAAATAGGTGATACTGATTATGTAGAGCTGTGCTGACCGATACAGTAGCCATAGTCATATGTGGCAATTTAACCTTCATTAAAATAAATGTAAATTTAAGTTTCAGATCTTTAGTCTCACTAGCCACATTTCAGGTGTTCACTAGCCACATGTGACTAATGCCCATCGTATTAGACAGTACATACATAGACTATCTGTAATCATAGAATCACAGAATCATGCATGCTACAACATGGATGGATCTTGAGGACATTATGCAAAGTGAAATAGGCCAGTCACAAAAGAACAAATACCGTATGCGTCCACTTACATGAGGCACCTAGAGTAGTCAAATTCATAGAAAGAGAAGGTAAAATCTTGGTTGCCAAGGGCCCGGGGGAGAATGGAATGGGGAGTCATTGTTTTAGGTACAGAGTTTCAGTTTTGCAAAATGAAAAGAGTTCTGGAGAAGGATGGTGGTGATGGTTGTACAACAATGTATTTAATACCATCAAATCCTTCACTTAAAAATGGTTAAGATGGTACATGTGTATTTTAACAATTGAAAAAGTAAAAAATAAACACATAAAAAGCCAAAAAGCAAGTTTAACCTGCAAATTAAAAACTTTTAGCATGTTGAGGGAAAATTGACACAGAACATCAATAAACTAAAAGTAAAATATCTTTGCAAAGTTAATAGATTTCAAATAATTTGGGGGTTTCCAGGCCAAAAGAACAAGTTGCCTAATAAGGGAAATGTATGAGGCTGGCCTCAGGCTTCCTGTTCAGCAACTGAACATTGCAGATAAATTGTCTACACAGGGCTGGTTGGGCCAGGGGGGGTGTGTGACCCAAGGATTTTAACAAGCCAAATGGTAGTTAAACTAAAAGAAGTTGGGGAATATTACTCCAACTAGTTTTAAAATCCAGTTGACTATGTATGAAAGTGTTGCCTTCCTGCTGCCCCAGTCACCCGGTGGCCGGGGATCTGTGTTGTTCTTACATAGCCATTCTGCTAGTTCCCCTATTAACTCTGCTTCCAGTCCTTGAATTCTCTGATCTTCAGATATGTTTGCCCTCCTCTTGCAGATCAAGTTGCCATCCTTATGAGTCTGTGCATTTTGCATTTCCTTTCATTAATGACACAGGCTCTTCTGTAGGGCCCTGCTCTAATAATCGTTGCTTCCATGACTCTCGACCCTTATTAACTCACATTTGGCTTTAATACCTAACTTCAGACTTTAAAGTTTATCTGTGAATTTGTAGAATAAGCATCCCTTAGCCTTGCTTCTTTCTTTTTCTCAACTTCACCTATTATTCTCTGGCTCCTAAGGATGGTTATTTCCTAGTGTGGCCTGTGGCAGGTCTATTAGCAAGTCTGAAACTTGCTTCTTCTGGTTTCCAACACAGTATCGATAGCAACATTGTAAATGGGTTTGGATGAAGATGATCATGATTACTGTGAGGCTCTATTTCCATCCCTATAAGTGACTTGCTTACGCTGGAATTGTTTACAAGGAAAACATTAGCACTGGCATGATTCCAGCCAGGTCAGTGCCTAAATAATTGAGACAAGTTTCCCATAGATGAACAATGTAACATTAAATCATTGCATACAGGTCTCAGCTTCACTAAAGAATAATTTATGTGAGTTTGTGAATATACATTTTTTAATGTTTGAAGTTTTATGGGCACATTTCACAGGTGATTGAGCCCACAGATTTATCTGTCAGGAAGGGGGCCATAGTATTGATGCCATTGCTTTGACATACGATTAGAATGTAAGTGACAGTGTGACATAGGACATTAAGCTGTGACTAAATGAACAAGCATAGTAGGGATATAACCTGAGCAATGAAGACAGGTGTGGGTGAGGCAGCACTAAAGTAAGTTTTTTTAAGAATATAAATGAACAATGAATTAATGGGGCTTCCCTGGTGGCGCAGTGGTTGAGAGTCCGCCAGCCGATGCAGGGGACACGGGTTTGTGCCCCGATCCGGGAAGATCCCACATGCTGCGGAGCGGCTGGACCCGTGAGCCATGGCCGCTGGGCCTGTGCATCCGGAGCCTGTGCTCCGCAACGGGAGAGGCCACAGCAGTGAGAGGCCCGCGTACCGCAAAAAAAAAAAGAATTAATGTATAAAAAGATGTTTAAAACCAGGTTCCAACATGGTGTAAAGTAACTATAAATGCAGATATAATATTTAGCATACTCATGTTCAGGTGAAGTTTATGAAAGAAACTTTGGGTGTGCTGAAGAGAAAGTAGATCAGAGTGATGATTTACCTTTTCAAATTATGGTTTTCTTAAGATATATGCCTAGGAGTGGGATTGCTGGATCATATGGTAGCTCTATTTGTGGTTTTCTTAAGGAACCTCCATACTGTTCTCCATAATGGTTGTACCAATTTACATTCCCACCAACAGTGTAGGAAGGTTCCCTTTTCTCCACGCCCTCTCCAGCATTTATCGTTTGCAGATTTTTTTGATGACTTACTAGACAAAGTTTTTCTTCTATGAAAAAAATTAGGCTAATACTGACCTTGATCAAGAAAGGGAAGAGGACACTGAGAAAACAATGTCATAAGTGTCTATAACACACATTCTTAAAAATTTATTGATAACATATAAAATAAAGAGAAATTAGTTCTAGATAATGAGTCTGACTCACTAATCTACAAATGAGAGAATAAAAGGAGATATTTCTGAAACTTAATTCATAGAACAATTTTTAACTTCTCTCTAAAATTAGTGCAGGGTTGTTTGATTCTGGCTTCATTCCTGCTTTGAGGGCAGAATCTTCTAAGGAACGTCACAACAGTTCTGAAGTTGTGAAGTCAGCTCAGGTGCTGACAGGACCGTGTAAATTCCATACCCCCTTCCTGGTGACTTCATGGCTGGGCGCAACCACGTTTCAGGGTTTGGAATGGATGCTGTCAGGGATGAGTTCTCAAGGTAACATTATTGTAAACATGGTTCTTAAGTTGAGGTCTGATTCTAATAATAAAGCTTCCATTTTGTTCCCTTGTCCACATCTCTACCTAGTATCTGTTCTGTTACCTGGAGCCCTATAATGGTCCCGTCTGCTTAAATCTCTAACTCAATAATCAGCCCAGTCCTTCATTTTTTAATTTTTTGGCAATTGAGCACTGCTTTTATCTTGCTCTTGTAGGAATTTTTAACAACCACTAGATTACGTAGCTAAACAAGATTCAGAAACCTAGAATCAGGTGAAAGCATTAGAGCTGAGGAAAAATGGCAGACATGAAATGCAAAATCCGAAAGCGTTTTCCGTGTTGGGCATGCTCTGTCAACATTATCTGTACTGATGCAGGTATTACTGAGGACTCTGAACTCGCGTGGTGTTCCCTGGGCACAGTTCCTTGGGCTCCGACCTCCTCAGAGTTGTCTGATCATGTAGGCTTTCACAATACCAGAAGCTAGCACTGGTCCACTCTGTCTTCGTTTTGGTTCCTCTGAAAGCAAAGCCTGCGACCAGGACTTGATTACATGTAATTTATTTGGGAGGTGACCACGAGTAGCAGGAAAGAGGGAAGGTGTAGAGCATGACAAGAAAAATTGGTGCGTTACTGATGTCACTGCTATGGGCAGGATGGGCTCTATTTCACCAGAACCTCTGTGAAGCAAAGAGAACACCTCCAAGAAATGTTTGTGTGAAAAATGGGAGTCTGAGTATTTGCCCACAGCTGCCATCCCCATTGATTGAGATACTCCGTGCAAAGTCTCCTCTGCATTTCTGGGCTGTTCTTGGTCACTTTGGAATGGTTTGTTTTCTGTCCATTATTTTGACTGGTACATCCTCTCCAGCCTCATACTGAGTCACAAGGAAGTCCATACAGCAGATCAATGCCAGAAACTCTGAGATCAGCTTCTAGTTTTTACATTCACTCTATTCTGTTTTCACTTTTCAGCGTCATTCAGATGAATAAAAGAGAGAGACACTGGATATTTTAAGTCTTTGCATTCTTACAGGTCTCTTTCTTCCAAGGCAACAAAAGCCAGCCAAATGCACACTCCATAAGAGTCTATACTGTTGCCCCCATACTATTTCAAGGGATAGCACTACTGTCCAATCACATGCTTCTTCCTCCACCGTGATCAGAGTCTTAGTTTCTGAGATGCTACAGCCCACCCCTAGTTATCACCACTAGCATTTAATAGATGTTCTTATTTGTCTGGGGAGTGATTTAGGTCTAGAATTCCATTCTGAGGGTCTGTTCTCCCAGGACATTCTAGGAACCAACTGCCTTAATTTGAATTCTTCTTAAAGTAGAGCCTGAAATAGGACTTGGGTACAGGTAACTACTTTGGGAGGAGTATCTCCAGGAAATAGTGATTGAGTAGAGAAAATGAGACAGGGAATATTAATATAAGGCTGTGTTGGGGCTTTCCTGGTGGTCCAGTGGTTAAGACTTCACCTTCCAATGCAGGGGTGCAGGTTGGATTCCTGGTCGGGGAGCAAAGGTCCCACATGCCTTATGGCCAAAAAACCAAAACATGAAACAGAAATAATATTGTAACAAATTCAATAAAGACTTTAAAAAAAATGGTCCTCTTAAAAAAAAAAAAAAAAAGGCTGTGTTACTGAAGACTTTGCTATAGGCAACAAAGGCCCAATTCTGCCGGTACCTTGAGACCATATAATGCCTACACATCATGGGAGTTGATTGTGTGCTGCTAAGTTGTATTGAAACACTGGATAAGAATAATGAGAGACTGAGAACTGTTAGCAAGTAGGCTAAGTGTAATAACCAGGGAACTTTCAAGGTAGCATATCGAGATGCCCCTATTCCCTGTAGGGGAAGGGCAGATGTAGCAGGCTGAAGACCTAATTTTTGCAGTCTCAGAGCTCAGAGACAATTGAGTGTTCAGAGGCGGCAGATCTTTCATGGAATGCCAGGGCTATAGTGGGGGAAATCTAGGAACCTGAATGACAGGAGGAGAGATTTGGATGGATATCTCTGGGGATGTTTATGCTACAACGTATTTTAGATTCTCTGGGTATGCAGTGGTGACCCACCCTCCCCTGCTAAGGGCTAGCACTTCTGCAGAGCTGTAGGTGCTACTGATTCAGATCCTACCTTACACTCCATGGAAGTCTAGGATGCTTCCCCCAGCCTTCTCTCCTTAGCTGAGATCAGCCTTGCATAGCGGTCTGATGGCTCTCCCAATCTTACCTGGCTCCCCCTTTCGTACAGTCATTTCCCCTAATGCAGTGTTTGCACATCATTTAATCTTGTCTTGGCATCTGCTTCTTGCAGGGCCCAGACTACTATATGAAAAGTATAAGAAAAGAGAGACAATTGAGATAGAACAAAATCTCTTTTTAAAAAACCCCTAGGTAAACTAGACTAAATTGTTTTACTCACCATCTTCTGGTAGCCAACAAAAGGAGAAGAAAGTCAGACAAAGAGAGATGAATAGTTGAAAGATAGCAATCAGAAAACAACACAAATAAATGATAAAATGATCATGAACCCAAATCAGGCTTAGAAAGATGTTAAACAAGTGGGATGTCAAATAAAGGAACAGTGAGAACAAAATAAAACACAAAGAAGAAATCTGCAAACTCTGCTTCTCCTAAAACAAAGTCCTGTTCTGTAGAATAGGGAAGTAGTGATTCAGGAGGAAAGGGCATGCATCTGAGTGAGTGATTATTCTTCTCCAGGAATGGACTTATAACCCTGCATCAGTTTAGTCCTTTGTGTTATTTCCTAATGCTGTGTTGGTTGACCTCAAACCTCGAAGGATATAGATCTGAGCTACTTATGGTTATAAAACATCTGAAATCAATATTCTTATTTATGTCATCCACATGGATAATTGTTTTGATGTGATGGCCTCTGAATAATCAAGCTGTTTTATTTTTCTGGGGATGCTTCATCACAATAGCGAAAAGCTGCATGCACCTACAGCAGGTGTGTGTTGTTTGTATCTCTTTATTAACTTTACTTTCATATCCCTAGAATTTGATTGTACTATAATAGTAATAGAGCAATATAGGGAATGTACTGGTTGTGTGTTCATAGTGGTGGGGGTATTCTGAGTGTTATTAAAATCCTAAATATACGGATGAGTCCACTTACGGTCTTGTTTGTTGGTTTGACAAATTATCATTCTTATAGTTATGACTGGAGGTGAGCTTTAGAAGAAATAATCCTTTAGCCATCTGACTAAATTTTCTGCAGCTGTTGTATTACTTTGAAACATTTAAGTATACACTTATGAGTTTGGTTTTGATAGCTTATTAGGCATTTATTAAAGAAACAGAAGATTTCTAATAATACTGTCTCTGGCAGTATATAACATATTTGATACTGTTAATTTTTTATAACATATTAAAATGTCATTTTTATCACATTATTCTCTATCAACAATACCAGTGAAAGCTATCTGCCCATCCAGGATCAATCTTTAAAATAAAGGTATAGCTACCCCGATTTTCAAATTTGGACTTAATTTGTTTTAAGAATAATACTGAAAATAAAAGAATGTATTCTTTTTAAAATTTATTTATTTAATTTATTTATTTTTGGCTACGTTGGGTCTTTGTTGCTGCGTGTGGGCTTCCTCTAGTTGCGGCGAGCGGGGGCTACTCTTCCTTGCGGTGTGTGGGCTTCTCGTTGTGGTGGCTTCTCTTGCTGCAGAGCACGGGCTCTAGGCGCATGGGCTTCAGTAGTTGTGGCACACGGGCTCAGTAGTTATGGCTTGCGGGCTCTAGAGCGCAAGCTCAGTAGTTGTGGCACACGGGCTTAGTTGCTCCGCAGCACGTGGGATCTTCCCGGATCAGGGCTCGAACCCGTGTCCGCTGCGTTGGCAGGCGGATTCTTAACCACTGTGCCACCAGGGAAGCCCAAGAATGATGTATTTCAAATTGACCTTTGTTTTAAAATAAAAGACAAATCTTGACAATAAGCTTTTTTAGTTGATCTCAAGTTGTATCAAACTAATTTCTTGATTAAAAAAAATTGTCATTTGGACTGTTCTTTTACATGTTAGCCACGAAGAACTGTTGAGGCTCCTTTTTAAAAAAATTCCTTCTGTATATTTATTTGTGGTAGGAGAGTCCAGCAAGTGTTCACATCTAGAACATTTTACAACTTCATTTCAGAGAAGACAACTACGCCCAAATAATGTAACATTATGACCCATCTGGAGGTGGGGTCCTAAGAGCCTTTTATCCCATTATATCAGCTTTCTCCTCTTTCAGGCTAGAGCCCAGATCTCCACTACACTTGAAAGTACATCTTGCCTCCAAGTAACAGATTTCTGTAATTCTAACTCTTTAGGGAGAAATATCCGTATCAAGTGGCATTTGTTGAGGGCAGAAGGGAAAGACAAAGAGCATCTAGGCCCGAAAAGGAATTGCTCTGTGGTTGCTTAAAAAATGAAATACTTCAACTTGTTCTTCATAGGAAGTAAAATCATTATGAAATCAACTATAAAGGAAGGATGCAGTAAATACTTAATTTATCCGGTGCAGTAAATTTGAGTATAGGTGCTATTAAATCCAAACTGCTGGAACAGTAATAAAAAGTCCTATCCCACCTACAATAGCAGTACTTTCACGTCTGACCAGTCATCCTTGTGTCAGCAAAGGAAGTGCATAGAATTACACGTTGCTTTGTGACCACATGTAAACTAGTGGCACTTTTTGAGAGCAAATGATTCAGGTCTTTCCTTCCATTCAGGTCTTTCCTTTCCTAACATTTTGACAGTTATGAATAAAGTTGCCATTCACATTTGTGCACAGGTTTTATCTTTTTGCGGTACGCGGGCCTCTCACCGCCGTGGCCTTTCCCCTAGCGGAGCACAGGCTCCGGACGCGCAGGCCCAGCGGCCATGGCTCATGGGCCCAGGCGCTCCGCGGCATGTGGGATCTTCCCGGACCGGGGCACGAACCCGTGTACCCTGCATCAGCAAGCGGACTCTCAACCACAGCGCCACCAGGGAAGCCCTGTGCACAGGTTTTTGTGTGGACATAAGTTTTCATCTCTTACTGTAAATGCCAAGAAACACCGTATGAATTTTTTTTCTGTGACAGTAATTCTTTGTAATCTCCTTTTCTAATATATGCTATGGATTCTAGTATATGTATTATTGAGAGCACCACTATCGTAAGAAGTGTATCAGATTTGGCAGTCTGGAGACTTGGGTTAGCATTAATTAGCTGGGAAATCCTGGGACAATAACTTTATTTTTCTGGGATTTTTTTCTCCTGTAATATAAGTATGGTCAAATCATACTCATTAAAAAATTATCATTATTTTATACAACTATAAAAAGCATTTATAAAACAATTTTAGCAGAAAAACATTTTTCAAATTTATACTGAATTCTAATTTTAATGACAGGCTAAGCGGAGATTCTCTAGTTGAAAGAGTTCGGCCACAAGCCAGGGTCTGCCTGGTCTCTCCCCTCCCCTCCTTCCTTTTTACATTATGGCAGCCCCCAAGCAAAACCCCAGAAGTTGAGTTTTTCACTTTATTTTGTGTACATTTTCAGTGGACATTACTTTAGTATTTTATTTTTAATCATTAGCCACAGACAATTTAATTTTTAGTTTATTTCTGTTGTTCATAAAATGCTACCTCATCTTCGACTTCAGTTCATAGCTGTAGGCTTCATAGCTGGTACAAATCTCTGTTCTGTACACATCTCTATTCAGTAGTGTGTCTAGTTGATTTATAATCACAGCATCACTCAGTTCTTTGGTTGACTTTACTTTGTTCCTATTGGTTGGAATATCGGATGATAATGGCTGTTCCCAACCAAGAGTGTAGTTTCCAGTAATTGCTCTTACAATTGAGAATTGCATATTTCACATGGTACATATTTATTAAAATGTTTGAGAATATTCACTTTACCATATTCTGTGAATATCTACAATAGCCGTGCCCTGCCAAAAATTGAGAAAATACATTTCTACGTATAGTGTCCTTACATGAGACAAATGTGTATGGTTCGTTATGGAATGTGTTTCTGTTCAATGCTTTTCCAAATTATTATATTAAATGTCTCATACTAAGAAGGATTCATTTTTGGTTTAGAAAGGTTCTTGGCTTGGCAAGCTTTTATATGTTTGGGATAGATACCCACTGAAAATTAATTCTGTATTTAAAGTAATCATAAAGTAACTCTTCTAGAGCCGTAAGTCCCTTTATTTTTAACATAAAAAATGACTCTGTAGGGCTTCCCTGGTGGCGCAGTGGTTAAGAGTCCGCCTGCCGATGCAGGGGACACGGGTTCGTGCCCCGGTCCGGGAAGATCCCACATGCCGCAGAGCAGCTGGGCCCGTGAGCCATGGCTGCTGAGCCTGCGCGTCCGGAGCCTGTGCTCCGCAAGGGGAGAGGCCACAACAGTGAGAGGCCTGCGTACTGCAAAAAAAAAAAAAAAAAAAAAAAAAAAGACTCTGTAAGTTATCTGATTTGTTGAATTAGGTTTTTATGTATTTGGTTTTCCTAAAGCAAGGTGTACATGAATATTAAACACCATCTCTTTCTTTTGCTTCTGACCTTAATTCTTTTCTTGTGATCAGTAGAAACTGTGACAAATGTGTTGCCATCACTGTATTATTTTTAATGTAGTTCTGAATTCTAATTATATTTTCCTTTGAAAATTTTTGCCCTTCAGTTCTATATAGTTTTCAGCTCTCTCTCCTGTGGATGGGCAAAAGTAGAAGGTAAACATATTGGATAGACTTAATGCTCTCAGTTTCTTTTCACTTTTCCTGCTTGCAAATCTGTGTTCCATATAAGCATATATTTTCCCCCTTGCTATTAAAGGTACAACATGCTTATAGAATGCTGTATTCTGGGGGGAGCCAAATGGAAAGATGCATCCTGGAAACTGTTTGGTCCTGCCACACCCCTAACCTTGTAGTCTCACAACCACTCCCGCCTGCCCTGTACCATCAAGGTCATCCCCGTTATGCCTTTTCCCCTTTGTAAGGCAGTGGCCCTGCATGTCACTCGGACTCTTAGGTGTGGTTCCATCAGAGTCAGTCACATTCCTACCCACTGCTCTCTCCTATCGGGCTCGTTCTCTCCCTTTTATATTTTTCATTTCACACACGTACTCTCTGAGATGCTAGATATTTTACTTATATATCTCATTGTCTCCTTTCCCTCTGTTAGAAGGGAAGCTCTGTGTAGATAGATACGTTTTTGTTTTGCTCCTTACTCCATCTCTCGTTCCTAAAATAATAACACGCAGAGGAATCTTCGTATTTGTTGAAAAAAATGAATAAGTAAATCCCCTGCTGAATATTGCTCCCCTTTGTAAATCTCCCTTTCCCCTTAATCTCTCTAGTGAGAGATTGTGAGAGAGATGGTATATTAGTTAAGACAGTGGTAGCTGCTACGGCAGATAAACCCCCTAATCTCAGTAACTTGGGACAACAGTTTATTTCTATAGGACTTCCATAAGACGTCTAAGATGAGTGTTCATGTCATGTGGAAGCACTGCTCCCGGCAGTACTTTGGAAATCTAGGCCCTGTCTGTCATTTGGCTCTACCCTCCTTAACGTGGGCTTCCGAGGTGACTGTGCTTATCTGCATCAAGCCAGCAGAGGGGGAAAAACCATGGATCAGGGCACAGGGGCTCTATCATCACAGGTCACATTCCATTAGCTGGGACCTGGTATACCCCTCCCCTCCCAGGGAAGCTGAGAAATGCAGACCTTCTGTAGGTCCCAGAGGAAGAGGAAGAAGGTTTGGTAAATAGCCAGTCTGTGTCATAAATGGGAACATCCCATTTATGGTGCTTTGTGGATTAAGACTTGCCTATGGTGTCTCGTTGTTATTCCAACGAGATTCCATCCCAAAGAGATCAGGGAAGTGATACCAAAAGCAGCCTCATTGGGGAACCTGCACAAATTCCTCATGAAAGTGTCTTTAGCAAAGTTTCAGTCTTCTCCCTGTCACCTCATTTGGACACTTTTTAAACAGTATTTAATTCCAGGATGTGACAATCTCAGAATCCAAACTGCAGCATTTTCTTGCCTTTCTCACGTCCAATACCCAGAACCATTTTTAGTTGTTTTTTTTTTTTTTTTAAATTTTCATTTATTTACTTTTGGCTGCGTTGGGTCTTCATTGCTGCACGCGGGCTTTCTCTAGTTGGCAGTGAGCGAGGGCTACTCTTCGCTGCGGTGCACGGGCTTCTCATTGCGGTGGCTTCTTTTCTTGCAGAGCACGGGCTCTAGGAGCGTGGGTTTCAGTAGTTGCGGCACACGGGCTTAGTTGCTCCGTGACATGTGGGATCTTCCTGGACCAGGGCCCGAACCTGTGTCCCCTGCATTGGCAGGCGGATTCTTATCCTCTGAGCCCCCAGGGAAGCCCCATTTTTAGTTTTTCTGATTTGACTTCATATGTGGCTAAGCAGTGCCAAGCACTTAATTATGAATTTGGCGAGGTGAGAGGATGCTGGACTAAAACTCAAGTTCCCATCGAGTGAATTCTGCTCAGTAACAAACAGCAGCCAGGTTTGGGAAAAGAGCCTGGGGTTTTAAGTTGTCACCCAATATCACACCAAAACAGTCTAGATAATTACTACTTACTTCAAATGCT
Source organism: Phocoena phocoena (assembly GCF_963924675.1). NCBI lineage: Eukaryota > Metazoa > Chordata > Mammalia > Artiodactyla > Phocoenidae > Phocoena > Phocoena phocoena. The sequence goes on from NC_089230.1 coordinate 54,190,302, forward strand.
AAGCGGGTAGGTCAGATATTTGTACACTGTAGGAAGTATTTTTAAATGACAGCTTTTTGATGACTATTAAACTATGTGGGAGCAAAATGTTAGAAGGTTGCTTATTCAAGCAAATAGTAAAAGACATTTTTTAGGCACATTAACCATTGAAAAAAGAGAGGAAAGACTTCAAATGAAAAAAGTCACAAAGCTAATATTAGATACACGTATTTAGTGACATAAAAATAGTGATTGCCTTAAAGGGCACTGGGCAGTCACCTAAAAGACCAGGCTTTCCTAGAGAAGTAGATTTGGTGATTGATACAGATACCGCCTTGAGTTTTAATTCTGCATGAAAAAAACAGCAATGCCAGTTTTGCCTTTCATTAGGAGTACATGGTGGTGCCAGATCTGAGATTCATGAGTGTAGAGGCCGGCGACCCATTTCTACACTCCTTCACACATCCCTGATACCTCACTGATTTGACAGCATGGTGACGCCAGTGAAGCACTCCTTATGATTTGCCCCTCACGTGCTTTATTTAACAACATTTACAGACCCAGAGGATTCAGAGATGAATAAGAGGAGGTCTCTCCTACAGAAGAATGTAGCCTAATGAGAGGCACAGGCATCACTGAGCAGCTATGATATAAACCAGAGGTTCAGACAGGTGCCTATCCCTCCTGGACTCTGGACTCCTGGAAGGCAAGACAGTCATTCTCCTCTTTCTGTCCCTACAGAGAGGGGCTGCCTGCCCATAGGGGCTGAAGAAATGCTTTTATTTCTCCTGGTACTTTCACGTAAAAGGGGGTGGCATTAAGGAGAGTAGAAGCCATTATTCCCAGGCTTGCTGGCATTGGTTAGAATCTTCAGGCTAAAATGGGGTTTTTATTTTATTTTATTTAAGATTTTTTTGATGTGGACCATATTTAAAGTCTTTATTAAATTTGCTACAATATTGCTTCTGTTTTATGTTTTGGGTTTTGGGCCACGAGGCATGTGGGATCTTAGTTCCCCAACCAGGGATTGAACCCGCACCCTGTGCATTGGAAGGCAGTCTTAACCACTGGAGTGCCAGGGAAGTTCCCCCAAAATGGGGTTTTTAAACCACAGAAATAATGACATTTGGGGCTGGAGAATTCTTTGCTGTGGGGCTGTCTTGTGTATTCTAGGATGTTTAGCAGCATCCAGGGCCTCTACCCACTAGGTGCCAGTAGCACCTCCCTGCCTCCTAGTTGTAACAAAATATTTCCAGGGAGGACAAAATTACTCCTGTTTGAGAACCATTCAACTAGAAGCTATATCTTCTCTCCAGGCTCTGCTTTTTACTTTCTGCGTATTGATTATATTTACTTGCTGTAGGATACTCAATTTACCCCCTCACCTTAAATATTTAACGATTTTCTCATGTTAAATGTCACCTCAGCTAGTATGGGACATCAAGGCAGGGAGTGTGTCTGCTTTTTTTTTTAAAAAGTGTGTGTCTTTTACCTACCATCCTCATGGAGCCTCATACCTTCTGTGGGGGTCACAATAAGAATCAGTAATGAGTGAATGAACGAGGCAGTTGCTAAAATCGTTGCACGTTCTTTTCTGCCCTGTATCCACAGCCTTACAGTGAGACTTTGCATTCCTCCCATAAAGAGGTGGTCTATTTCCCCACCCTATGAATTTGGCCCGCTTTCATGATTTGCTATGACCAATGAGATTGTAGCAAATGGGATGCAGGAGGAGACTTGAGATGTTCCTTCACATTGGAACATGTGAACTCCTGGGGGCCAGCCTGCTGGAGGATAAGAGACCATGTGAAGAGCGGTCCCATCATTCCTGAATGTGCCAGCTGAGACCATTAGAGACCAGCCAGCAGATGACCACCAACTGACCTTTGATGCATAAGTGAGCCCAGCTCAATTTGCCAATCTACGGAATCATGGGCTAAAGAGATGATTGTTGTTTTAAACTAATTTGGGGGATTGCATCTTAGATATCGAAAGTTAACAAGTGAATATTTCTTCACATTTTCATTCATTGGAGCTTAGGGCTTTTTGGTGGAGAGTGGATAAGAAGTGGTCCATTCATTTGCCAGGGCTGCCATAACAAAGTACCATAAACAGGATTGCTTAAACCAAAGAAATTTGTTGTCTCATAACTCTTGAGGCTAGAAGTCTGAAATCAAGGTGGTCAGCAGGGTTAGTTCCGTCTGAGAGCTGTAAGGGAGGAATCTGTTAGTTCTTTCCTTTGGCTTTTAGGTAATTACCTTCAGTTTCACATGGCATTCTCCCTGCGTGTGTCTCTGTGTCCATATTTCCCCTCTTTATAAGAACACCAGTCATATTGGATTACAGTCGACTCTAATGACTTCATCGTCACCAGTTACAGGTGCAACAACCTTATTTCCAAATAAGGTCACATTCTGAGGTTAGGACTTTAGCCTATGAATTTGGGGGGGAGGATACAATTCACTCCATAACAAGTGGGGAGGAAGATGACAGAAAATGAGCCGGAAATGATGCCAAATTGATGCTTGTTGAGACTTATGTCTTCCTAAGGAATTGAAATTTATTAATGTTTGTGCGGAAAATAGAGGGCCTCCAGAAATCCTTAATGTCGGTGCTACTATCCTATATCACAATTTTATTATGAAGGAAGTAGAAAGACATGAGGATTATAGTGGTAAGTGGTTCAGTAAGGAGGCTAATTAAAGTAATTTCTCTTCAGTAAAGACCTGGGTTCATCCTGGAGAGGGACAGAAAAGAGACAAGAGGTGTTTGTGGGACATTATTGCTATAAATATGCTGAGACTGTCAGTGGACACCTGACGTTTTATTCAGTTCTGGGCATCACACTTTAACAGGATGATAGGCAAGGTGGGGCACACACAGGCGAGCGTGATCAGCAGGAAAAGAGTCTTGATAACATGTCATACAGCTTAAGCTAGAGAGAGGGAAAATGCAGTGAGACTGATCAGTGCTTTCAGCACTTTGAAGGGCTGTCATGTGGGAGAGGGATTAAATTTGGTCTCATGTGGTCCAACAGAACTAGGACCAATGAGCGTAAACGTCTGACAGACATCTTTCAGCTGTAATATACGAGCTGAGATTGTTTAGTCAGAGCACCCCTAAGAGGTAACAGTTGGGAGATTTCTTCTGGTCCTGAGATTTCAAGTTCTGCTATAGCCAGAGAGAAGAGGAACTACTTTGTGTTAAGGTCTTTGCAGGGTCTGTGATGTTTATTATGTGACTTTTAGGTAAGCAAACAGCTTTCTGTGGCTTACTCTGTGAATGGATTAGACCCAGACTTCAAACACCTTAAATGGTAAGACATTATTCTAATTGTCAAGTAATTAAATGACATCAAACATCAGTTTTGTGAGTTAAACAAAAGGAAATTAACCTCCCCTCAAATCCACAAGATATCTAAAAGCAGTTTAATGTTTAAAACTTTGATTTCTTTTCTATTTTGCCCTTGTAGTTTGTCCAACATAATTAACCTCTTATCATATGTTGCCTTATTTTCTAGTCATTTCAGTGTCAGAATTCATAAATGTAGTCTATCATTACATAATGCCAGACACATAAAGATTTCGTTCCCTCCAATTGTTCTATTCTACCCAACTAGATTTTAACTTGCTTTTGAACAAGGACCAAAGACTATATGCTTTTTATTAACATGGCTTAGCAAAGTACTTTCAAGCTAATTTCCATGGTCTAATAAACATCATAAATAAGACAGAACTTGAATGTGTTGTTGCTTCATCTCCCAAATTATTTCATAAATAGAGACAAACAACACAAGTAGGTACATTTATTAAACTAACAAAGTAATAAACCCATCAATAATATTTATAAAGGGCCCTCTCTCTGCCCAGAGGAGTGCTAGTACCATGGGGAAGGGGGAGTGTCCTAAGATTCACTTGCTGTTTAATAGCTCAGAGTCTATCTTGGCAGGCAGAACTCAGAGATCAGAAACTGAGTTCTCAACTGCATGGCAACGTGAAGAGAGATTGCAGTAGTAGTTGGGGCTGCTTTTAAAACGAAGTCAACTATGAAGGATGGGAAAAACAGAAATACAGAACGCAGATGAGAAGGAGAGAATGTCAAGAATGAGAATCTGTTTGAGCCAAAGCCTAGTGTTGTGTGTTGAATTGTGTCCTCCTATATCTTTATATATACGAGTCCTAACCACTGGTACCTGTGAATGTGAACTTATTTGGAAATAGCATCTTTGCAAATGTAATCAAGCTAAAAGGAGGTCATACTGGATTAGAGTGGGTCCTAATCCAATGACTAGTGTCCCTGTAAGAAGAGGAAAATTTGGACATAGACACAAACGGGGAAGAATGCCCTGTGATGACGTGATGACAGAGGCAGAGATTGGAGCGCCGTATCAACAAGCCAAGGAAAGCCAGGAATTACAGGAACTATCAGAAGCTGAGGGAGAGGCATGGAGCAGATTCTCCCTCAGGTCCTCAGAAGGACCCAACCCTGCTTATCCCTTCATTTCAGACCTCTAGTCTCTAGAACTCTGAGACAATAAATTCCTGTTGTGTTAAACCACCCAGTTTGTGGCATTGTCATGGCAGCCCTAGGAAATGAATACACCTGGAGTCAGAAGAGCAAAGTACATCTTGGGAGACCTAGGTTAGTGAAACAGAGTGGGTGATGGGGAGGAAGGAGCAAGACATGAGTTGAGTTCTGTAAGAACTTTACAGAAATTATAATCACGGGCAGTGTAGTGACTACTTTCCTATAGCACTGATTATAGGCCAGACACCGTTACAAATGCTTTACATAGGTTATCTCATTTAATTCTCACAACAACCCTTACAGGCAAATATTAATGTTATTCTCATCTTACAGATGAGGAAACTGAGTAAAGATGTTTAAATAACTTTCTCAAAGATACATAGATAGTAAGTGATGGAGTCAGGATTAGGACCTAGAACACTTGATCTTCTGACCTTACCTGCACTGGAGGTGACCTAAGATGCAGGAATTATGTCTTCCTTTGGGTACAGACACAAACTGTAAGCCCCTTATTTTCCCTTTCTCAACAGCCTTCTCTTATTAAAAAATTTTTTTCTGATAAAATGTTTAAAACCACTTTTGTTGGTATAACAATTTGTTCTGTAACTGTCTATAAATCAGAACTATTTCCTCTCACCTTAATACATTTTGTTTTCAGAACATTGACTCATAAGTAGTTCCTCTCTGTGTTAGGGCACACAGTCCCCATAATTTTGCTGATTTCTTTACTCTTCTTGTCCAAAGAGTATGTTAATTGCTTCAGGAGTCATACTTTCCCCAGCATGGTTATAATTAATTGAGAAGACAAGGCTTGGATAACCAAAGCAAAATCACATCTTGTCATCCATAGTAATTCCCCCCTAAGGATTCTCCCAGTGTTTCTAATTAGAGGAAAATGAGCCAGCACATTAGATACACTCAAATATGATTGCCAAAAGTTTCTTTAAAGTGACTTTACTTCAAGTTTTAATAATATATATATATATGTAGTTATATATAGCAATGGTTTTGGCTGCTATCTTATGAATTTAAAGAGAGAAATCAATATGAATGTCATAGTTAATTTAGATTAAACATCATAGGAAAAACTGATTTTCCATAATACTTAATAAAAATATAACACAAATATATTATAAAAATATAGTTTAAAGGATAGTGTATCTAACTTAGGGGGAAAAGCCATAAAACTTATGGATAATAGAGACAACATTTGCAATGAAAAGGGAGACAATACGGTTTTTTTTCAAGGAGAAAAGTAGGATGCTATTTAAAATAATGAAGTAGTCCTTCCTTGATTTAAAAATTATATGTGGGTTTTAGAGTTAATTGAAACAAAACACAAATATTGGACTCTTCTGTTATTTACCTCATAGTTCAGTGTGGCATCAAGGAGCACACACACGTGTAATTTCTAACAACTTAATTTTAATGGCTTATCGATTGCCGAGACTGGGAATAATATCAACAAGTCATTGATACAGAACTTCCCTTGTTTCTTATCTTTTTTTAACATCTTCATTGGAGTATAGTTCCTTTACAGTGCTGTGTTAGTTTCCGCTGTATAACAAAGTGAATCAGCTATATGTATACATATATCCCCATATCCCCTCCCTCTTGCATCTCCCTCCCACCCTCCCTATCCCATCCCTCTTGGTCACAAAGCACCAAGCTGATCTCCCTGTGCTATGTGGCTGCTTCCCACTAGCTATCTATTTTACATTTGGTAGTGCATATATGCCCATGCCACTCTCTCACTTCGTCCCAGCTTACCCTTCCCACTCCCTGTGTCCTCAAGTCCATTCTCTATGAATGCGTCTTTATTCCTCTCCTGCCCCTAGGTTCTTCAGAACCTTTTTTTTTTTTTTAAGATTCCACATATATGTGTTAGCATACAGTATTTGTTTTTTATCTTTCTGACTTCACTCTGTATGATAGATTCTAGGTCCATCCACCTCACTGCAAATAACTCAGTTTCGTTTCTTTTTATGGCTGAGTAATATCCCATTGTATATATGTGGCACATCTTCTTTATCCATTCATCTGTCAATGGACACTTAGGTTGCTTCCATATCCTGGCTGTTGTAAATAGAGCTGCAATGAGCATTGTGGTACATGACTCTTTTTGAATTATGGTTTACTCAGGGTATATGCCCAGTAGTGGGATTGCTGGGTCACATGGTAGTTCTATTATTAGTTTTTTAAGGAACCTCCATACTGTTCTCCATAGTGGCTGTATCAATTTACATTCCCACCAACAGTGCAAGAGGGTTCCCTTTTCTCCACACCCTCTCCAGCATTTATTGTTTGTAGACTTTTTGATGATGGCCATTCTGACTGGTGTGAGGTGATACCTCATTGTAGTTTTTATTTGCTTTTCTCTAATGATTAGTGATGTTGAGCATCCTTTCATGTGTTTGTTGGCAGTCTGTATATCTTCTTTGGAGAAATGTCTATTTAGGTCTTCTGCCCATTTTTGGATTAAGTTGTTTGTTTTCTTGATATTGAGTTGCATGAGCTGCTTGTATATTTTGGAGATTAATCCTTTGTCAGTTGCTTCATTTGCAAATATTTTCTCCCATTCTGACGGCTGTCTTTCATCTTGTTTATGGTTTCCTCTGCTGTGCAAAAGCTTTCAAGTTTCATTAGGTCCCATTTGTTTATTTTTGTTTTTATTTCCATTTCTCTAGGAGGTGGGTCAAAAAGGATCTTTCTGTGATTTATGTTATGGAATGTTCTGCCTATGTTTTCCTCTGAGAGTTTTATAGTGTCTGGCCTTACATTTAGGTCTTTAATCCATTTTGAGTTTATTTTTGTGTATGGTATTAGGGAGTGTGCTAATTTCATTTTTTTAATGTGTAGCTGTCCAGTTTTCCCAGCACCACTTATTGAAGGGGATTTCTTTTCTCCATTGTGTATACTTGCCTCCTTTATCAAAGATAAGGTGACCATATGTGCATGGGTTTATCTCTGGGCTTTCTATCATGTTCCATTGATCTATATTTCTGTTTTTCTGCCAGTACCATACTGTCTTGATTACTATAGCTTTGTAGTATAGTCTGAAGTCAGGAAGCCTGATTCCTCCAGCTCCATCTTTCTTAAGATTGCTTTGGCTATTTGGGGGTCTTTTGTGTTTCCATGCAAACTGTGAAATTTTTTGTTCTAGTTCTGTGGAAAATGCCATTGCTAGTTTGATAGGGATTGCATTGAATCTGTAGATTGCTTTGGGCAGTATAGTCATTTTCACAATGCTGATTCTTCTAATCCAAGAGCATGGTATATCTCTCCATTTGTTTGTATCATCTTTAATTTCTTTCATCAGTGTCTTATAATTTTCTGCATACTGGTCTTTTGTCTCCTTAGGTAGGTTTATTCCTAGGTATTTTATTCTTTTTGTTGCAGTGGTAAATGGGAGTGTTTCCTTAATATCTCTTTCAGATTTTTCACCATTAGTGTATAGGAATGCCAGAGATTTCTGTGCATTAATTTTGTATCCTGCTACTTTACCAAATTCATTGATTAGCTCTAGTAGTTTTCTGGTAGCATCTTAGGATTCTCTATGTATAGTATCATGCAAAATTCCCTTGTTTCTCTGTCAACTGACTTTCCTTTGAGGTGAGAGGAAAACCCCAGAGGTATACCCAGAGATAAATATTCTTTACTCCTGGCATAGAAAGGTTTTAGTTTGTCAAACCAGCTGTGGGCTTGCCCCATCCATTACCCAGAGGCTGCTCCTCTGCTGGGCCTTGAGAGGAGTGATTGCAGTTGCCCTGTGGGTGGACTAAATACACTAAATAGGCCAAATTTTCTTGCACCTATTTCAGAAAAAGATAGACAATAGTAACTTATTTTTTCAGAAGCTTCAAATAACAGGTTCTGATCTATCGTATGGCAACTTCTGGATTTATAGAAGAAAATAATCTATTGCTAACTAATTATTTTTAAGCAATACTAACATGGATTCCTTGCTCATGGTTTAGTATTGGTTGCCAGTTAGCTGTCATAACAGAAAGGATGGATGCTTTAAACCAGAGGATACATGTCTTAATTTTTAAGAGGTATATAAGACACACTGTTAAGGTAGGGGGAAAATTACTTTTTCCTAAATCATAGATTTAAATAATGGTACACCTGAGAATGGAATCATACTCATGACACTTTGGATTTGGGAGGAGGGGGCACAGGTGTGGTATGTGATGGAAAAATGTACTGAAAGGAAGAGATTTGGGTTTTATTTTCTAACCCTGCCATAAACCAAAATGTGAGCAAATCATTCTTTATCACATGCTACGTATTTATCCTGCAGGGTGCTTGAATTTTTCAGCACCTCAGTTTCTCTTTTTATGAGTTTAGAAGAAAATAAGAGGATTAAGCTTTGTTACCTCTGAAGTAGTTCTCAGAGGTAAGAGTTCTGGGTTCTTTGAATGTCTGCTTCATACTTTGGCATATACAACATTCTAATTGGAATGCATTTTCTTCTGATCTTCATATATTTTAATAAAATGTCACCTCTTTTATAAGGTTGAGCCCAAAGAATTGCCTGCCATTCCAGACTCTTGAACTTAAGGCTAGTTTCAGTGCTAAGGCACAAGAGGGCAGCCTTAGGGCTCAGTGGCTAAAACCTTCACAGCTCAGGAAAGGGGACACCGGGGCCGGCTCTAGTCAGAATGACTCTGCGAACTGTGTTTTCCATTGTAACAAGATTGTCCATTTCCTCCAGCAAACATTACAGTATCATTTGCTGCAGCAAAGGGCACAAGTGCCATCTGGCCTGAGTAAGCACCTTCTAGTTCTCAATTTCTGTGCCTTTCATTCCTTCTCCATTTCTTAGACCCCTTCACCAAAGCAGTGTAGTGACGCCTTTTGGCTTGTCTACTCCACAGTTGGACACATCTTTATTTTTCTGTTTAACAAAGTATAGTTTCTTTCTTTTTTTTTTTTTTTTTTTTGCGGTATGTGGGCCTCTCACTGTTGTGGCCTCTCCCGTTTGCGGAGCACAGGCTCCGGACACCTGGACACGCAGGCTTAGCGGCCATGGCTCACGGGCCCAGGCGCTCCGTGGCATGTGGGATCTTCCTGGACCGGGGCACGAACCCGTGTCGCCTGCATCGGCAGGCGGACTCTCAACCACTGCGCCACCAGGGAAGCCCACAAAGTATAGTTTCTTATTCAACTCTTTTGTCAGTAAGAGAAGAATTTCCCCTATGGGAAGTATAATTTCATCTGTATCTGCATTATATGGCTTCATTCTTATGATTAAGAACTTTCTGGATATTTTATCTTACACAATTCCTAGCTCTACAGAGTTCTGAAACATGTGAATAATTTCCCTGAGTTATTTGTAAGGATAGCTCCTGACATAGAGCAACCCAGTAAATGAAGTTTTCTTCTTCTTACTCCCAATCACCAGAGAAAAAGTGGCTCTGACTACAAGATGAATTCCATACCCATCCACGACTTCCTTAGCATCAGAACCCATTGAGAACTGCTCAAACTCTAGAATCTGCCCAGCAATGGGAGGCAGTCAGTGACCTTGGCCCTGTTCCAAATTGGAACTGACTCCCCCCACCCCCATCAAAACTTTTTTTCCCATCTACAACATTTGCAGTTGGAAAACATGTTTCTGTTTAAAAATTTTTTCTTTAAATGTTAGCACTACGTCTATTTCATATATTGGAGTTTTCCATTTTTCTCTTAAAAAAAAGACTAGGTTATATAACTTAGTTATATTTAACTTGTTTTAAATAAAATCTTGATTCTACCAGTTAAGAATAAAATGCATATAATGATGAGAAGATACAATGAAATTGATTTTCCCAATGGCACTATTATCACTTCTGTTTTATTGTTTTAATAAGTCATCAGGCATTCAGTGATGTTTAATTCTCTTCCGGGCTAGGTTTCCAGTTGGCTTTCTGCTTTTCCTGCCTCTCCTTGTTTAAACTCTTCGAACGGTGGTCTCCTTTCTTTAACCCCAGAGAATGTTTCTTTCTTAAGTAGAAAGTAACATCCTGGTATCATCACAAAAGATGATTCACACTACCACTTGCCTGGGAAATGCTATTTTAAAAGCTTTTCATTTTTTCAGCCCACTCTCTTTGATTTTGCCTCCTGCTTCACCTTCAAAGTTTGTGTTTTTCTCCTCATCTGCTTCTGTGTAGCACAGAGCTGTCACCAGAATCTGTATCATCATTCTTTTTCCCAGCCCATGTGTCTGGGTCTGACCTCTGCTTCCCTCATGTCTTGGTCTTCATTAAGCATTTCAGGATCAAATTAAGTTTCATGACAGCAGCCCTCTGGTATTTAAAGAAAAAAACCTACCTGGTTAGGAGGTATATAGTTTTGAGCAACATTTCAACTTGATAGAAATCCATATATGATTTATGTAGCACATTATTTCCCTGTGAAGAAAATAGCATCTCTTTATAATCATTAAATAATTTACCTCTACGAGCGACCCTTAGAGAGGAATAATAGAATCACAGTGTTGAGAGGACTCACCAAAGTCCACCTACCTTCTGTCTTTTGGGTGGGGCTCCTGTCCTTGGAGAGAGATTCCATTTTTAAACAGTTCTAGGGGAGGGAGTTTCCAGAATCCTTCCTGTCAGCATGTTTCAATGTATCGTGTTAAGTTGGTCTTCAGCAGAGGAGGGCATATTCCGTATGCCTTTCTGTACTAGATGTAAGTTTAGGAAATGAGAAATAAATAGGCACACAAGTGGAACTTTGTATCATGGGGTTTGGTTGGTTGTTGTAATAACTGTGACCATGAAACAGACCTTTCCCATAATTAACTGTTCTTATTAAACACAGTTCTCAAGAAAGCAAATGGGGGAAGATTTACATGCAAGGCTGCTGTCTTAGGTAAAGTAAAAAGAAAATGAAAATACCTTGGTGGACTGACAGTGGTTCAATACCAGAAAAAGAACGGTCATTTTCCATCATTACCACCATCATTATTTCTGTAAGTCTTCCTCTCTACCCCCTACCCCTGCTTCTCCAAAGTCATTACCTTTTACTCTGTCCCTTGTTTTATTTCCTCCAGCCAAGTTCCAACTTGATGTTCTTGAAATTCAACAGGAATATTTTTTATACTTGTTTCTCTGTCTGGAATGTTCTTCACTAACACCTGTAGTTGGCTTCTTCACCTTACTCAAGTTTTTTACTCAGTGGTCACTTTTGCAGTGAGGCCTTTCTTAAGAATTCTAACCAAAATCACATTCATCCCTGCCACACATACACATACCTCTTATCCCACTCCTGGCTTCATTATTCTTTTTAATACTTATCACAATCTAACATGCCATGTAATATATTCATTTATCATGTTAATTGTCTTTTTTTCTTCTCTAGATTGTAAGCTCCACCACAGCGGGGGTTTCTGTCTACTAGGCATTTCCCTTTTAATGTTCATAATCCATTTCAGGAAAACACATGTGAAAATGTTAACTGGAAACCTATTTCCCATTATTACAAGTGGTGGGAAAACGTGTGATGCATTATTTGTCAATCCAAGACCCGTAACCAATTTCCCAACATGTAACTAAAACATTTATATAAAAGTAAAAAACTATCATGGAAGAATGTAAAATGCAGGAAAAAAATCCTTTTCTGTGCTTTTCTGTGCAGATAATCTAATTGTTAACAAACAGTTGCCTTATATGCGGGAGTGCCTCGCATTTTAGGGCAAGAGGTACCCCAGACACACATCCCCTGGGTTGATACTGATTGTCAAAATATCGACATGGGATTTTGATGTTTTATACTGGCTTTCACAATATAACTTGTAACTTCATGCACAATACTTTGTGAAAAACTTGTATTTGACTTTTAGAAAAAGATTTCCTAAATATTGATTCTAAAAATATTTTATTGAAAGATATTTTCTGTGAAGTTTGGATATCAGAAGTTCCACCCAGAAAACGTGAACGAGGGAAACATTATGAGAGGGGGGCCAGGATTTCGCTCACTGCTCTCTCCACAGTTCTTAGAACCACGTTTAACACATTGTTAAGTGCGCAATAAATATTTGATGAATGAGGTAAGAACATTTAGTTTACTCAGCTCTGGTGTCTAAAACACATGGCCATGATGCAGACCTCAACTGTGGATCTGTATAAAGTCCACTCTGCAAGTCTCTGGGAGACAAGATTGTGCCAGGAAGGAAGTGGGCCCTAAAGACCTGGGCTCTGCTAACCACAGCTTTGTTGGTGAGCTATGACCCATGGCGAGTGACAGCTTTCTGGAATCCAGTTTCTCCCTCTGTATAAAAGTACGGAGTAGAACTTCAACATCCTTAAGGTCCATTGCAATTTAAACATGTTACCATCTGTAAAATAGAAACCAAGGTATTACTTCCTTGATAGGGCTTTGAGTGGATTAAATGCAGATTGTATTTAAATCACCTAGCACATGGTTATTGCCCAATAAATGATAGCTACTGTTATTATTTTCATTGTGTTTAATCTGTGCATAAGGTTGACTTAATTTCTAGTTTTGTTTTAGCTACTGTTGTGCTGAGAATGCAGTCAAGTGGTATCTGTGTAGTGTTAGAGAAGATTATTTTTGCCAACTGTTTACAGATAGAGTGACTGTATCAACATGCATGTGGTTGTTGTAAGATTATTTTGTAAATTATTTTTAAGAAGACATAAACCCTCAGACTTTGGAAACTCCTATTAGACCTTCAGTAGAATTATAAATGGTATTGGTTTATCCATTTTTGTATGTCTCCTGCCCTTCATTAGTATGAATAATTAAGCATGAACCGTACAGAATTTTCAAACAAGAAAATTCTTTTATCTTGGGGCACTTCTTGTTTCAATCCTGTTTCCTTTTATTTTGCATCTCTTTTGCAGAGGGTTACTTTTCTTTTTCTCTCCTACCTCTCACTTTCCAAATTTAGGTTTTAATTCTCTTAGGTTGGAAAAAGTATATTTCTAGGTAGGACTGATGATATGAGTGCTTTAACCTTTTCATACTTTATTACAGTGAGAGATATGACAGTAGCAAAGAATAACTACATGAAGCAGACTCTCAGAGCTTTTTAAAGCATTATTTTGGAAGAATCCAAAAGGATTGAGGATGGAGGGGAGAGGCTTGAAATTACTATGCACACCAAGAAGCACGTGTTACTTTGATACTCAGGAAGAAAGTTTTTAAAATGCAAAAAAAAAAAAAAAAAAAAAAACCCCACTGTGAAAACAAAAAGATTTTTCATTTATGGAAAAACAGGGAAAATTTCAAAGTTTCAGCTCTTAAGTGGCGTTTCCCCATCCCCACCCCACTGGCTTGATCACTGGACTTGACCAACTTATCACCTGATTTCAGACTAAGGTGATTTCCTTCAAATCTTGGACTTGTTTTATGAGAGGACCAATAAATGAGCATGTGTAAAGAGAAAATTATTCATTTCCTGGAAAATATGACTGTGCTTGTGATAGTATAGATTTATACTGTGTTAGCATTATTGAAGATCATTCCAAGGGGGGAGAAGAAGGGAGGGATAACTTAATAAATCATAAAAAACTTGAGAGTTTGAAATAGCTAGTAACCTGGAATTGACTGTGTATATATGTGTTTTCATAAATGTTGATACTGCCATTCTTGTACATTATTGTACAGCATTTTGAAATGAAGGTCAAAGAAGCATGCAGAACTGTTGTGGACATTACTTATACTGCACCTCCCATTAATAATGAGGGAGAAATAGGTACGTTGGGGAGCACTTTATGTCATGTGTCAAGGGTGTGGTCATTTATTTAGCTGAGGAATTGTCACCGCTCCCTGTTTTACAAATGATGGGGAGAGCTAATGAGGCCCTTTGCACAGGAAACTAAGGCACTATGTCATCTAATGCAGAGGTTGGTGACCTATGGGCTGCAGGCCAAATCTGGACTGCCACCTATTTTGGCATGGCCTGTAAACCATCCTAATGGTTTTTATCTTTATAGGTGATTCAGGGGGAAAAATAAACTCATAAAAGAGTAATATTCCATGACACATGAAAATTATGTGAAATTCACATTTCAACGTCCAAAAATAAATTTTTATTGGAGCACAGCGGTGCTCATTTGTTTATATATTATCTGTGGCTGATTCGCAGTACAATGGCAGAGCTGAGTAGTTGCCCCAAGGAATGAACTGTTTGGCCCTCAAACCCTAAAACATATACTGTTTGGTACTTCATGGACAAAGTTTGCTGATGCCTAGTTAAAGGCATACACAGCCTTTGAAATAGAGTCTAGGGGGCTAGGGATTTGCTTTGCTTTACTTGACTCTTCCCATTTAGAATTCCCCAGGTGCCAGAATTCATTCTAGTCTTTGTCAGGAAGAATTTAAGGAGCTATAACTCAGCAAGAAGTTAACTTTGCTGTTGACGTTACAGATCTTCTACCATGATGATAGTAAAAGGGCTCCACCCTACCTTGTTTTTTGTGATCAAATCTCTACCTTTTGACTGAAGTTTGAGTACCTAGGATTCTGGTTTTATTGTAATGGACTTGAGAGCTTGTCATGGGACCCTGCTATCATCCTTCTACCCCACCCCCTGAGCCTGCTATTTTGTCTCACTTATATTAATCTTTCTTAAGACCTTAATATATCCCCTCTATTCATTCTGGTGATTGCTCCATGCAGCCTACTGTCAGACTGCCCTAAATCAGCCCGCTGTCCTTCTAGAGTTTTAGATGATTGGCCTGAGGTCAGTTTTCTTAGTCATTAACTTCCTGACTTTCCTCTACTCCCACTTCAGATGACCGTTCCTAGTTCTGTGAATATAGTTCTTTAACATAGATATCCAAGACTTGTTTATGATGATTTTTGGTCATTAAAGCTGATAAATTGCTGTGAGCCTTTTGGGAAAGATGGCCCTTGTTGACCTTATCATCAAGGGCATGTGAGATGAGGGTGAGTCCCAACTCCCCAGGCCAGTCCTCAGAGCGGCAGGCACAGATGCAGAAGAGAAGACTCAAGGTCTGCACTCAGTGAAAGGACTGAGAGATTGAAGTCCTTCCAGACTTGGCTGTGGGCCAGTCAGATCTTTCTTAGACTGGAAGCTTGAGTGGTTTTGACCAGTCTCCTCTAGTGGTTGAGAGTCCACCTGCCGATGCAGGCGACACGGGTTCGTGCCCCGGTCCGGGAAGATCCCACATGCTGCGGAGCGGCTGGGCCCGTGAGCCATGGCCGCTGGGCCTGCACATCTGGAGCCTGTGCTCTGCAATGGGAGAGGCCACAGCAGTGAGAGGCCCGCGTACCACAAAAAAAAAAAAAAAAAAAAAAAACCAGGACAGATTATACCTTAAGCTGCTTCAACCAAGTCAGTTTGTGCTTTTAATTAAGTAATTAATTAAAGATAAGAAATATGTGCTCTGTAAACCTGACTTTTGGGCCATTTCTAGGAGTTTACATGTGTAACCTCACCCTATAGTAGAAGGAAGAGTTACATATACTCAAGTTTGTGTTCTGGCTCTGCCAATGTGAGCCTCAGTTTTCTTATCTGTAAAATAGGTGGCACTCGCTTCACTGTGAACATTAATGGAATATCATATGTAAAATGAATAACACATAATAGACACTAAATAAATGTTAATTCTTATTAGTAAAACTATAACTTTGTCTCCTTCATGGAACCAAGAGGAAGATGGATTTTTCTCCACCTGAGTCAGAATAATAGGCCAAGCACTCTTCTCTACTGGCTTTGTATAGTTGCGGTCGTGAGAAATTTACATCATAGCCCTGAGAAGAGCTGGGAAATTTGGGGTGAATGTAGAAAGAGGAGAATCAGGGACTGCTGATTCAGCTGGAGTTTCAATTACTTGAATTTATCTCTGACATAAGGGTGCCTCAGTTATTTAAAATGAGATTAAAAGTGAAAAGAGTGGTATCTGGCGATATATCTACAAGGAAAATGAATTCCGCCTTTAAAATGACCTTAAAGCTCTGGCTAATGGTCAGATCCAGTTGGTTAACAGATGGGTTGAATACACTCAGGTTGTGAAGAGACCAAGCGGAGTAGGTCACAGAAATACAACTATCAAAATTAGGCAATAAACTAGAAAAGGCTGCTCTTCGTTAGGGTTTAAATTGAACCAGAGGACTTAAGTGGCAATATCATCCCCATCTGCATGGCATGGTCTCTGAGTCGCTGCTGTCATGTGACTCTAAAGGACTGACTATGCTCATCTGAGACTGAGGAAGATTGCCCTGGACGCACAGAGCCTCAGAGCACACCTTCCTGGTCGTAAGTCTCTGGTCAGTAACACGGTGTATTGTTGTTGTAACTTTCTCGTTCAGTATCCTTGAATGGCTTAAGAAGTTAACCTTGGTTCACCTGGATTAAGTGTGCTTTCCTTAGTAAGGGTCTTTCACACCCAGAGTTTTTAGATAAGATGTAAAGTAAATCAGGTCTCTGCTATTTATACTTTTATGTTAAATATAGGAGTAAATTTCACTCTCACTGGAACAACCTGGGGGGACAAACCCTTAATATTCCAATTTGAGACTTTCAATTGCTTTTAAACAACTGATGCTGATTTGGAAGTTCTAAAAGATGTTTAAAAGAACTGGGCTATTTGTATGGGTGTTATATTAGTTAGAAAACATTTTTTCAGGTGTTTAAAAATGGAACAGAAAAAAATGAAAGTGCATATTATATTAACAAATGATATTTAATTATGTAAGGACACTTATTTAAATAAACTAATGAATGATACTCATTGTCAAAATAGAATTTAAACTGTTGATTCATCCTTTCAGCAAATTATTGAATGAATATTTACTATGAATTGAGTAATCTTTTAAGATTTGGATATACAGAAGGGAACAAAACAAACCATTGTTTTACAGGAGCTTAACTTCTAGTCAGTAGAACAAGACACAAATACATTAATGAATATATAATAGGTCAGGCAGACATAAGTGCTTTGAAGGCAGCAAAAGGCCAGGTAAGAATGGAGAGCAGAAGAGGAGGTGAGTGGGGAAGGCTGTGGGCTGTATTATACAGCGTGGTCAGGGAAGGCCTCATTGATAAAATGATGTTTGATCAGAGACCTGGTAAAGATGAAAGAATGAGCCGTGGACATTTGTAGGGAATAGTGCTTCTGAAAAGGAGCAGCAAACACAAAGGAATGTGTTTGAGAAGCAACAAGGAGGCCAGTGCTCTGGAGAAGAGTGAAGGTAAGGTGAAGGATGTTTGGCTATCAAGGTGTTGCAGAGGCCCAGACCACATAAACCCATGTAGCTGATTGAAAGGAATTGTTTTTTTGTTGTTGTTGCTTTTTTCTTTTTTTTTTTTTTTTTTTTTTTTGCGGTACGCGGGCCTCTCACTGTTGTAGCCTCTCCCGTTGCGGAGCACAGGCTCCGGACGCGCAGGCTCAGCGGCCATGGCTCACGGGCCTAGTCTAGCTGCTCCGCGGCATGTGGGATCTTCCCGGACCGGGGCACGAACCCACGTCCCTTGCATCGGCAGGTGGACTCTCAACCATTGCGCCACCAGGGAAGCCCGAGAAATTTGTGTTTTTACTAAGTGAAATGGGGAGCCACTGGAGGATTTTGAGTAACGGAGGGGCATGACTTGACTTTTGTTTTAGAAAGATGGCTCTGGCTGCAGTGTCTCCACTGTAGGGGAACAAAACCAGGAGGAAGACCAATTAGGAGGCTATGGCAGGAACCCAGGTGAGAGAGGTCGGTAGCTTCCGACAGTGTGGTAGTCATGGAGGTGTCCAGATGATACACATACCTCTAAGATATGGTCAGCAAGATTTGTGGAAGGATTAAATGTGGGATTTGAGGAAAGAAGCAGAGTGACAAATGATCCAAATTCTTCTGCTTCCATGTATGTCAGGGTAAGAACCGACTGCAAAAAATCAACTCTAAGAGCTGGAAGTAATGCAAAAAGCAAATCTCTGAAGCTACTAGAGAGTGAACAGAGTAGATAGACTTGAGTGAGGAATGCATGTCCTCTTGGAGGAGGGAGATGATTAATTGTATCACTAAACTCCCTCTCCATGGCTTATAGTCTAGAGCTGTGTCCTCTGAGTGACACAGTGACCATTTATAGTGACACACACAGTGTACCACATAGGGTGGCACCAGGGGCTCAGGTGGAAAAATTCCCTGTCTTTCTGGCTTGGGGAACCAAAAAAGTGAAGCTGAAAAACCATGAATGCTGAAGAGTGTGGAGAATCCCAGAAAGTAAAGAGCTAGACTATCTCCCAATGCTGCCTACCTACATGTGAATAATACATGTGTAGAACAGACTTGGAGCAGCTCAGATAAAAACAAAAAAATCGAAATGAGACTGGAGCTGTTGTCCAAGGAACAGGGTTGGAAGTTCAAGTCCAACTAGAAAACTTACCTGCTAAAACAAAGGAAACAATACTCACTAGAAGGAAACAGAAGAATTTAGATCCTCCACAAGTTGACATTCATCATGTTGAAAATACAATGCAAAAGTTCTCAACATACAAAGTACCAAGAAAATGGAACACACGTTCTAAAGAAAATAAAACCTACTGAGTCTAACTCCAAGATCAACCAGATGTTGGAAATAACAGACAAGGATTTGAGAGTGACCTAGTTACCTATTCTTTATGAAGTAAAGGAAAACATGTGTTCAATGAATGAAATCTCAGCAGAGAAATACACAATAAGAAAATAATCAATGGAACATCTAGAACAGTATAATTACTAAAATAAAAATATTAACTGGACAGACAGCTGAATGAACATGACAGTGAACTCGAAGATAGATCACTAGAAATTATCCAAGATGAAGAACAAACAGAAGAAAGTTTGAAAAGAGTGAACAGAACCTTAGTGAGCTATGAGGCAATATCAAGCAGTCCAACACAGGAAACTGGAAAGCTAGAAAGAGAGAGATCGGGGGGAAAATTTTTTAAGATACGCCAAAAATTTCCCCAAGTTTGATGAAAGACAGAAATTTTGTATATGTAATATCTTAAACACCAAGCAGAATGAAGACAAATATGCATGTGTTGAGGCATAGTATAGTCAAACTTCTGAAAGCAAAAGATAAGATCAAATCTTGATAGAAGATAAAAATGGCATGTTACCTACAGGGGAATGATAATCTAATTATGAGCTGCCTTCTCGTAAGAAACCGCGGAAGCCGGGAGAGAAGAAAACAACTTTAAAGTACTGAAAAGAAGGAAAAGACAAAAGGAAACTGTCAATCCAGAAGTCTGTTTCACTGAATCTCCTTCAAGAATGAAGGTAAACTAAAGACATTTTCAAGGTAAAAGTTGTCATCAACAGACCAGCATTACAAGATATGCTAAGGGATATTATTTTATTCATTTACTGATTTATTAAAATTTATTGAATCTTATTTTATTCTGGTAAAGATACTTAACATGAAATTTAACCTCTTAACAAAATTTTAAATATGTAATGCATTACAGGCATACTTTGGAGATATTGTGGGTTTGGTTTCCGACCACCACAATAAAAGGAATATCGCAATAAAGCAAGTCACACCAAAATTTTTGGTATCCCCTGTATATAAACCTTATGTTTACACTAGACTGTAGTCTATTAAGTGTACAATAGCATTATGTCTAAAACTATGTACATACCTTAAGGAATACTTTATTGCTAAAAGATGCTAACCATCCTCTGAGCCTGTAGCCAGTCGTAGTAGTAACATCGAAGATCACTGACCACAGATCACTGTACACAAGTATAGTTATGAAAAAGCTTGAAATAATGCGATAATTACCAAAATGTGACACTGAGACACAAAGTGAGAAAATAGATAAAATAGATCTGAAAGCAAAATGTATTACCGGAGGGACAGTTCATAGGGATAAAAAGCTCAGTTCTTCGAGAAGTCATGACATTCGCAAATGTGCATGGGCTCAATAGCAAAGATTCAAAAGGCATGAGGCAAAAGTTGACAGAATTAAAGGAAGAAATAGTCAAGGACACGATCATAGTTGTAGATTTTAATAGCCCTTCTCAGGAACAGATAGTTATCTGAACAATACTATCAATCACTTTGATTTAATTGATGTAGGATAATATAGCCAAAAATGACAGAAAACATTCTTTTGAAGGGCACATGGTGCTTTACCAGGATATACCATATTCTGGCAATGAAACATCTCAATAAATTTAGAAATATTTAAAACATTGTTCACTGACTATGGAATTAAATAAGAGATAAATAATAGTAAGATAACAAACTCCCAAACACATAGAAGAAATTAAACAAAAGACTTCTTAATGGTCACTGGATCCAAGAAGAAATCACAACAGAAATTAGAACCTGTTTGACTAGAAGGATAATAAACATACAACATATCAAAGTTTGTGGGAATGCAGCTAGTGGTTCAGGTGGCCTCACAGGTGTCCAGGAGTGTTGAATAATATATTATTCACAGGTGAGGTGGGAGGAGCGTTCTCATGGATAATTTGAGTCTACTCTGTACCTAAGTCCTTTTCACAGAAGATTTCCTTCTGCCATTCCGTCTGTGGTTTTGAGTTACTGTTCTGCCTTTTGTCTTTCCTTGTGCCAGCTGATACTAACTTAGTTCTAGAGGGGAAGTAACAGTCTAGCAAGTACATGCTGGAAAAGGGAATGAATGCTTTTCAATTAGATCAACAATTCTTTTGAATCTCTTTTTGAGCTTTAGGTGGGCTAGGGAAGGAAAATAACCATTGGAGTGAAAGACAAAGTGAGAAATGGTAGAGCAGGAAATTAATAGAGCCAAGTCTTGAAGAAGAAGCAGTTGGTATAAGAACACAGTTGAAGGGATTCACCATTTAAATTGGAGTGAGGTGAAAGAGACTTATCTTCCATATACTCTGGAGGGAATGAAGAGGCTAGGAGAACTCTTTAGTTCAGTGGGAAATCTCATATGATTCTGTCTGGCCCTCTGACAGGTACAGGGCCTATGCCTTCAGTCTACCACAATTGCTTTAGGTATCCAAGGTCCCATCTGTCCATTATTCCAGCACTTTCTGTGAGTTCTGGCCAGTTGAATTGGGATTGTCTACACAGTATGATTCAGATGGCTGCTGGTCATGGTGTTGGTTTTGAGCCAAGTCTAGGAACACAGAGGTGCAGTGTTTCACCTGATGGGTAGTCAGTGGATGACTTGCTGGCTGGGTTGTTTCAAGGTATTTACTGAGTGGCTGGGGAGGGAAGCGTCTGGTCTTGTTTCTGTGATACTCACAACCTTCTACCTAACTTGCTCTTCTTGTTGTTGTCTCTCACAGTCTCTGCTTCCCAAATTGTGAAGTCTTTTATCTTCATTTTCAGCACCATAAAAATTCACTTGATTCTAATTCTCCCATTAACTTGAGGGTTTTTAAAAATTTTTTTTTATTTTTATGTTTACAGTGGCCCAGCCCTGAAAGCCATGCAAAAGTGAGCCATTTCTAACTGAAAGTGAGTCTGAACTTAAATCTAGGTCCTCTAAGTAAATAAGTTAAACATGACAAGGGATGGGTAAACACATCATCTAATTCTTCAAAATATCATCCAGAACAAAGACTAAAGATACAGAGAAACTGAGATGAAGTGGAAGTTGTGGGTAATTAGGTGACGTGACTGTTTTTAGTGGTAAACTAGTCAGGGTCACCCGTTGAGAATGGAGAGTAAAGGCATTACGGTATTTCTCTTTTAGCAATGTTATACATATAAAATCTCAAATATTCTATATGTGTGAGGATATCTAGTGAAAGAATGAAATAAACACTTTCCAACAGAGGATAAACCCATTATCTAGAACATCTGCCAAATAAAGAACATTGGCAGAGAATTACAGTTGAAAAATGAGAAGAATGAGCTTCCTTTCAGTGGCAGTATTATTCCAAGTTGCGAAAGTGCTTTTTTGACTCAGACTGCTTAGAGTGAAAAAAAAAAAAAAAGCTACCTAGGAATCAGTCAACTTAATCTGAATTCAGATTATAAATATATATATGGTGTCTGGCCATCAGACTCAGTTAAAGAAGCTCTGATTGAGGTTGTTTCACATGCTGTGACCAACAGTACCTCTTGTTCAATTATGCTCCGTTTGAGCCTTTAGGATGCTAGGATTCAGCAGTAAGGTATTACTTAATGTCAGAAGAAAAGCGTTTTGGCTCTGTAGCTTTAAAAGGACCATGTGTTAGGATATTATCCATGAAAAGAGTTTTCCCATAGGGGAACTAGCTCTATAAAGCAAAGGATGACCACAGGGAATAAACAAATTCTATAGAACATTTGAAGAACTTTAACAAAATAACATTTTATATTGTAGAATATACCTCCTTCCTAAAACATTCCAAGAAAGTCATAACCACTGATTCCTGTAGTCATCAAGGTTAGAGAATGTCCTTGGCTGAGAAACCAACTGTCCTTGGTGGCTGATTCCATTCCCCCTATGCTGCTGTTTGTTCTCCATAGTAGGTTGGTGGACTTCATGTAAAGCAGGTTTCCAGAGAAGGAAAACAGATCCTTTAGTTTGCTTTCCTTTTCTGCTTCTTCTCTGAATTTTGTTTTTAATACAGATTATTTTATCTGATACTTGGATTATTTGATAAAGCTTTTACATTCTGGATATATTTTTAGCTTCAGAAAATACATTCTTTATTTAGTCATCTTCAAAAGGTGGCTGTAATGTGGAAAGCTCTCCAAGAGTTTTTTCAACCCTAAGTAAAGAAGTTTGACTTGGGACATCCACCAAGCAAGTTTGCTTTTGGGTGTCTACTTCGCAGATGGCAGAAAGAGGGTAGAGTGGCAACTAGAATTGTTCAAAGTGAAGTCAACTATTTCTTGTCATGCTTTGTAGATCAGTCATATTTGGGGAATTGACTAACACTGATGTTAGTTGCTTGTTGCAGAGTTACTAGGGGAGATCGATGAGTAAGAAAGCACTGATTTAAGAGAGTTTCCTGTTTATCTCACTGAGTTGACTGCCAAGAAAAAAAAGTTGGCTGTTTTCAGTTACAGCTCTCTCTATATTCTAGAGCCACTGAACACTGCAGATGACTTATATACATACAATTCAACTAAGCGTTAAGAAGTTTGCAAATAATTGGATGTTTCCTGTCATGCAGATAAAATGGTAATTAACATGTTTAGTTCCATCAGCATATTTGTCATCATGGACACATTATCATAATCTAGGGTCAGCTATCTTTGCAATGGCAAAAATGGGGCATTTTTAAAATCCAACATCTTTTATTTCTTGCCCCCAAATTACTTAATTTTGCTTAAAAGTTGTGTGAATAAAGTTGTGGTAGTTTATATTATCCTCAGTTTTCCCTACTTTTGCTGAATATGCATTCTGCTAACTCTGATGCTTGAGTAGTAAAAATTTTATGTTTCACTCAGTTATAATTAAAGATCTATTATCTAAAAATTAGAGTAATAACATCCTGCAAAATTAGTGTAATTGTACGTGATTTAATACTTAGCTTCAAACCTTACAAAGCTCAGGTTAATACAACCATGTTTAAAATATAACTTGTCTTAGTATTTTATATGCTTTATCCAAGATTATATCTATATTAAATGTAAATTGGTTATTCTTCCTCAAATATTATAATTAAAAGAAAATATTTGTGATAATGTATCTTTCAAAATGCAAACATTTGCTTTAAAACAGTTCATAAGTATCTCAAAACAATATTTCGGAGAATACTCTCTTTATAAAATATGTACATACGATGTTTCATTCTACCATGAAACACTACTGAATTCTGTGGAGAACTAATGCTTTAAAATATCTAAGTGCACATTGATATGTAATGTGGCTTGCTATGAAACATTGCTTTGAAGAAAGCTAATACTTAAAAGTCTTTTTCAAAATAAAAATCACAAAATCCTTATTTGAAAAAGCTCTCTAGAATATTCAGATTACAAAGAATATTTTTTTGGGGCATTATATTTTTGAAATCTGCATTTAAAAAGCTGGTAGTATTTAGAAAGCATATTTATGTTACCTTTTGTGAGGAGTAAAAAACTCAGTAATTTTTATTGAACATCTTTCATAATCTAATTCTTAGTCAATGGCCAGACAATAATTCTATGATTACTCCACTATTTCATGAAGACCTCATTAGAACTTTATTTCTAAATCATAATTCATTTGTATACCCATTGAAAATTCTATATTAAGAGTGAATCACCCCCTTGTGGGAATATCTGTGAAAAGACCTTAGTTTCTAAGATAAAAGAGGCTAATGTCACTATTTTTCTTGAAAGGGAATACTAGTCCTTTTGGTAGCACTAAGACCACTTTTTAAATATATTTCAATAATACTTATTCTTATAAATCACTCATCAGGCTCACATTTCTTTGAAACGTATAAGTTTTGTGTTAGGTGAACATTCTTTGAGGAAAATGGAATGTTAAGGGCCATTATTGACCTTAACTTTGTCTCGGTTTTCCTCTGTGGCCCTCTGAATACCGTCTCTAGAGCATGAACACAGGAATAATTTAGATAAACTAATATTTTATGATTCTATTCCAAAGTTATTGATTGGGGTGATTCTTAAATAAGGTTATATCACTATTTGCTTATAGGATAAATACCCTTCAGATCATTATTTTTTGGTTTTACTTCTTTAAATAAATTTCATCTACGAGTGCCATTTGGGTTAACTCCCATAATTATTTCATACATTTTCTGTGGTGGTAGTGTTCTTTTAGCTTAAATCTTTGATCATAATGTGTGTGCTGTGTATGTATCCCTTACAGCAACTAGCATGGAGTAAGTTCTTTATAAATATTGTTGAATGAATATATATATATATATGGTTCATGGTTTTTGTGAGGTATATTCAATGTTCTTCAAATTATATTAAACCATCTTCAAGACACGGCATTTCTGGTTCTGATACTTTGATATCTGGAAAAGAAGTGCTACACAAGTGACATGAGGCAAAGTGGATAATTTTTCAAACTTAGTCAATAGTACTCTAGTGGCATGTAATAGATCTACTAACCTGTTAATGAAATAAAATCCAATGGGATTTTTGAATGACTTAAAAGACAAGAGGGAAAGTTATAGTGTGATAGTGACAGCTGGCAAACTTGCCTTAAATGCTTTTAAGGACAAAATTGATAACATCCATAATTGGCTACAGCTCAGGGTACCCAATTCCAATGTGCTGTCAACCGTATATATTTACTATTGATTAACACTCTAGCTACATTCTTTCTGGACATTTTGATGTAGAAAAGTTATTTAACTTTAGGGGAAGCACCCATATAGCTTTTTCCCAGACATGTGATTAAAATTTATGAAAAAGGAATAAATATGTTGCCAGTGGTAAAGTTAATGTTTTCATTAATCATATCTTACAAATTTAAGGAAACTGCTTTGGAGTCAAAGGAAAACCAATTTTAGTAAAAATGGAGGAAACCATCTGGAAAGAATGTGCGTGCTGTTGGGTTAAGTACTGGATGTATATATGCAAATAGTATGTTGCTTTCCACGGAATATCCATACATGTGGGCCACATGTACAGAGTCAGAGGAATTCAGCATAAATGTTGATGTCCATTCCATAGAACCATTCCAGAGATGCTGGATATTAGAACTTTATTTCAAGCCTTAACAACTCCTCAAATTTCATAATATACAAAAAAACAAGCCTAAACAAATAAGACTGTTCTCTAATGTACATAGAAATTTGCCTCACTTATAAAAGGGGTCACAGGTTTTTTCACTTGACAAATATTTGTTGGATGCCTTATGTTGTTATCTTAGTAGAATGTAGAACAGAAAAAAAATCCTGTTTTTATTAGCTTACATTCTATAGAGGGTGAAAAAGCAAATAGTAAACAAGAAAATATAGAGTCCAATGGTTAATAGGTACTTTGGGGAAAAAAATTAAAGCAGGAAAAGGGGAATAGGAAGGGTAAGTAATAGGGTGGCCAGGGAAAGCCTCACTGGGAAGGTATCTGAATAACAACCTAATGAAAATGAGGTTTTAAGTCATGAGGGTCAAGGAGAAGAGTATTTTAGCAGAGGAAGCATCTTCCTGAAATGATAGCCTCATGAGAAAATTGGAGGGCCAGAGAAGACCCCAGGGTGGTTTGGCAAACTGAGCCAAGTGAATTTAGTAGGATGGGATGCCAGAGAAGTGATGGGGTTTAAGGGCAGGTAGTTATGAGCCTCGTAGGCTACTGTCAGGATAGTTGGCTTTTGCTGTGTGTGAGACTGGGAAACCCCTGGAAGGTTTTGAGCAGAGGGGTAATTTTCTGTTTTGAAATTGAAAGAACCGTTCTGGGCACTTTGCTGAAACCCAGCTGTAGGAGTCAGGGATGGAAGCAGGGCGACAGTGACTTGGATAATGGAGTAGTGTTCAAACTAGATATGCAACCACTGAGGCTGCCTCAAAATTTTATAGGGACATAGTCTTTAAAGGAGTGAATTTCCAGATCAACCAATGGCCTAAAACTTAGCTGCCTGATAATGAAACTGAGGTCAAGGCATTGTGCTTGTTCATCCTTCCCATCTCCCATCTCCCATCTCCTTTTTTCTCATTTGTTCCAGATTTTACAGTGGTACATTTCCCCAGGGTGTAAAAACTTCTAGAGTGAAAAATGAAGGGACAATTTCAACTCCTTGGATTTGACATCTTTACCTCTTCCACTCCCTTTCTATTGCCAGAAAAACCACCATCCCCGTGGGCGATCCCTCTGAGAACAAAAACAAAAGGAGACTGAGAAAAGTACCTGGTTTTATCATGTCACAGACTAGTGTCTCTGCTTCATCCATTAATCTGTCTATTCATCTCTGTATCATAGAAACTTAAATTATCGTAGAAATCCAAATTATCTGAATTTAGATTCAGAAGATTGTTTCCACGTGGATCTTTGTTAAAACAAGTATTTACATTGAAAAATCAAGTCAGACTTTTATGTCAGAAAATAAGTTTGTGGGCAACTGGTTTGATAATAAGAATTGACTTCCTAATTTCAAATTTTCCTTGAAATGAATTAACTAAATCTGCAGCTCTATGGCTTTAGCAAAATTATATTTAAAGCCTGTGATAAGAAATGTTTTATCTAAAAAATTATTTGGCCAAATAATTTAGAAAATAATTATATTTTGATTTTTTCTTTGCCCTTTCTAATTGTATTTGGTAGAATGAGGAGCCTCTAAGTGAAAGAGTAATAGGTATACTGAGTAGCTGTTTGGTGGATATTGATGATGCTTCTTTTTGCAGTATACTTTCCATAAATTAAGAATCTAATGACTCCAATGACTAGAAAAGAAAAAAGTTGGAGTTTGGGTCTCTTATGTTCAACAAAACTAAGTATTTAAACTATCAGTTGATTATTAAAATTTTATTGCTAGACCACTATGGATTTTTGTCATAAAACATGGATGGAGTTTAAATAGTTTAGTAACATTAAAAAAAAAAACCCAAATTTCTATTATAACGTAGTTATGTGATTAGAGTGTCTCAGTATGAAAATAAATTGCTCTTAACTGTTATACAATGAATTTTTATCTGTGGATATACCAACTAACTGGGGGAAAAGCCACCATCTATCTCATTAGGATATGCAGTTTCAATAAAATTTTATATGTTTACTTAATAATTATGAAGTATTTTAAAGTTTATTGCTTCCATCAGCTGTATTCCACTAATAATTGGAATGATAACTTAATTCAGAATACCTTTTAGGGACTTCCCTTGTGGCACAGTGGTTAAGAATCCCCTGCCAATTCAGGGGACACGGGTTCGAACCCTGGTTTGGGAAGATCCCACATCACATGCCGCGGAGCAACTAAGCCCGTGTGCCACAACTACTGAGCCTGCGCTCTGGAGCCCGTGAGCCACAACTACTGAGCCCACGCATCACAACTACTGAAGCCCACGTGCCTAGAGCCTGTGCTCCACAACAAGAGAAGCCACCGCAATGAAAGGCCTGCGCACAAAAATGAAGAGTAGCTCCCACTCGCGGTGACTAGAGAAAGCCCGTGCACAGCAATGAAGACCCAATGCGGCCAAAAATAACTAAATAAATTAATTTAAAAAAAGAAAACAAAAATTTCTAAGAAAAATCTTTTAAAAGAATTTAGAATGTTAATAGACACAGGAAAAAAATTCAAATTATAAATATATTTTTATTACGGAAAAATTTTAGGTGATCGGTAGAAGATTCTAAACCAGCAGTATAAACAAAAATGTAATTCTAGTAGAATTACACCTGTGAGCCGTGTATTTTAAATGTAATTTAAAAATTTTAAATAGTATATTAATTTAAATCTTTTTAGTCCAATATATCAAAATATTATTTTAGCATCATGTAATTAATAGAAAAATTACTAATGAGAGAGTTTATA
Organism: Phocoena phocoena; assembly: GCF_963924675.1. Lineage (NCBI taxonomy): Eukaryota > Metazoa > Chordata > Mammalia > Artiodactyla > Phocoenidae > Phocoena > Phocoena phocoena. Next base: position 54,219,122 of record NC_089230.1, read on the forward strand.
CTCAGTTTTCATATTGATTTTTTGAAAACTGGTGTGCATTTTACCTTACAGCACATCTCACTTTGGACTAGCCATATTTCACATTCTCAGTAGTCACATGTGGCTACTGGCTAATGGTTATTTGCTAACATGCTGTATAGCACCGCTCTAAATTTTAAATAAGTATATGTATATATAAATACATAAGTATGCTATATTATATATTATTTATATTATATAACATATTTGTATTATATACATAGTTATATTGTTTGTATATGATATAATATACATATATATTAATATTATTTATATATAATATAAACTTCTATGTTGTAACAGAATGGAACAAGTTTAATTAGAAAAATAAACAATTTTACATTTCCACTTGTCATAAAAGTGCTTATTCATGTTTTTAATTGGCAGATGGGATTAAATCAAAATGACCTTTAGGTTCCAAGAGATATATGTAAAATTAAAAAATTCATCCTTTGCAGCAGTTTAAACACATAATGAAATTTTTAGTAGTTGGCTTAAAAATGTTTAGAGGAATATGTGAGCAAGTATGTTCAAAGACTGTTAGGCTATTTCAGTAATCCTGGTAAGAGATGGAGGTAACTTGAGCCAGATTTTAGATCACAGTAGAATTCTGTGTGTATAAAAAAAAATAGGTTTTATTGAAGTATAGTTCATTTACAATATTGTGTTAGTTTTGGTGTACAGCAAAGTGATTCATATATATATATATATATATTTCAGACTATTTTCCATTATAGGTTATTATACATAGTGAATATAATTTCCTGTGCTACACAGTAAATCCTTGTTGCCTATCTATTTTATGTATAGTAGTATGTATCTGTTAATCCCATACTCCTACTTTGGGTCTCAAATTTTTTAAGACAAAAGAAAAAGAAATGTGTGCTCTTTAACCTTGAAAATATTGCTAGTGAAGCGTTCTCATTAGGAATATATAATGTTAGCAGCCCACAGTACATTATAAAGATTACTAAAAAAAAAAAAAAATAGAACCTCATGCTGTGCTGTTACTCTTGGTAGACTTCCCAAACTTGTTATATTTTAATGCTATTGAAACCTCTGATTGTGTTTGAGGCAAGACAGCAAGTTGTCTGCAATGGTTTGGCAGGACTTCAATCTGTAATTGTGAGCATTTCCCCAGCGTCTTTAGTATTATCTTCATTATATTTGGGACTCCTTCTAAATTACGGTTTGGTGCTCAGCTTGTGTAGTGTATATTTTTTAAACCAGTCAGACCCTACCACAGTAAACTGGAGATGACACACATATAAAATAGTTCTCTATCCATTTCAGTTTTGGCTTTCTATGGATAGGTGGCAGTTTAAATGATTTGAAATCAGGTTGCCATCCAGTTTTTTCAGGTTGAGTGCTTGTAAGTCTGAGCTACTTCTCACGGAAGCCTCTGAGGAAAAATTAGAGCAATTCCTTTCTCCTGATTTCCGTTGATCTTACACCTCCCTGTGGAATTTGCAGTCTTGGAAGATAGATATCTCTAGGTGGTGAAAGTCTTATTTATCTTGGTGTAACTGAATTCTTAGATCTTTTTCCACTGCCCTTATGTGATACTTCCTTTGAAAGAATATCACGTTTCAAAGTGTCCATGATTCTGTTCTCTTCAGGATTCTAAAGAGTCTTGTACTATTTTAAAAGAAGTCTTTATTTTTGTTTGTTTGTTTTGTTTTTTAGATTCCATATGTATGTGTTAGCATACGGTATTTGTTTTTCTCTTTCTGACTTCACTCTGTATGACAGACTCTACGTCCAACCACCTCACTACAAATAACTCAATTTCATTCCTTTTTATGGCTGAGTAATATTCCATTGTATATATGTGCCACATCTTCTTTATCCATTCATCTGTCAATGGACACTTGGGTTGCTTCCATGTCCTGGCTATTGTAAATAGAGCTGCAATGAACATTGTGGTACATGACCCTTTTTGAATTGTGGTTTTCTCAGGGTATATGCCCAGTAGTGGGATTGCTGGGTCATATGGTAGTTCTATTTTTAGTTTTTCAAGGAACCTCCATACTGTTCTCCATAGTGACTGTATCAATTTACATTTCCACTAACACTGTATGAGGGTTCCCTTTTTCTCCACACCCTCTCCAGTGTTTATTGTTTGTAGATTTTTTGTTGATGGCCATTCTGACCGGTGTGATATGATATCACATTGTAGTTTTCATTTTCATTTCTCTAATGATTACTGATGTTGAGCATTCTTTCATGTGTTTGTTGGCAATCTGTATATCTTCTTTGGAGAAATGTCTATTTAGGTCTTCTGCCCATTTTTGGATTGGGTTGTTTGTTTTTTTGATATTAAGCTGCATGGGCTGCTTGTAAATTTTGGAGATTAATCCTTTGTCAGTTGCTTCATTTGCAAATATTTTCTCCCATTCTGAGGGTTGTCTTTTCATCTTGTTTATGGTTTCCTTTGCTGTGCAAAAGCTTTTAAGTTTCATTAGGTCCCATTTGTTTATTTTTGTTTTTATTTCCATTTCTCTAGGAGGTGAGTCAAAAAGGACCATGCTGTGATTTATGTCATAGAGTGTTCTGCCTATGTTTTCCCGTAAGAGTTTTACAGTGTCTGGCCTTACATTTAGGTCTTTAATCCATTTTGAGTTTATTTTTGTGTATGGTGTTAGGGAGTGTTCAGATTTCATTCTTTTACATGTAGCTGTCCAGTTTCCCCAGCACCACTTATTGAAGAGGCTGTCTTCTTTCCATTATATATTTTTGCCTCCTTTATCAAACATAACGTGACCATATGTGCGTGGGTTTATCTCTGGGCTTTCTTTTTTTTTAACATCTTTATTGGGGTATAATTGCTTTACAATGGTGTGTTAGTTTCTGCTTTATAACAAAGTGAATCAGTCATACATATACATATGTTCCCATATGTCTTCCCTCTTGAGTCTCCCTCCCTCCCACTCTCCCTATCCCACCCCTCCAGGCTGTCACAAAGCACCGAGCTAATATCCCTGTGCCATGCGGCTGCTTCCCACTAGCTATCTACCTTACTACGTTTGTTAGTGTGTATATGTCCATGACTCTCTCTCGCCCTGTCAAAGCTCACCCTGGGCTTTCTATTCTGTTCCATTGATCTATCTTTCTGTTTTTGTGCCAGTACCATACTGTCTTGATTACTGTAGCTTTGTAGTATAGTCTGAAGCCCAGGAGTCTGAAAAAAAAAAAGGTCTTGAAGAACCTAGGGGCAAGATGGGAATAAAGACACAGACCAACTAGAAAATGGACTTGAAGGCATGGGGAGAGGGAAGGGTAAGCTGGGACAAAGTGAGAGAGTGGTAGTGTATATATGGACATATATACACTACCAAATATAAAATAGATAGCTAGTGGGAAGCAGTCGCATAGCACAGGGAGATCAGCTCGGTGCTTTGTGACCAGCTAGAAGGATGGGGTAGGGAGGGTGGGAGGGAGGGAGATGCAAGAGGGAAGAGATATGGGGATATATGTATATGTATAACTGATTCATTTTGTTATAAAGCAGAAACTAACACACCATTGTAAAGCAATTATACTCCAATAAAAACGTTAAAAAAATAAAATAAAATAAGAGAAAGTATGACATTTAATGTTGAAATTTATTCTATGGATGATTGAAATTAATAAAAAAATTTTGTCTGAAAAAAATAAAAGAAGTCTTTGGACTTTTGTAGTCATGAATTATTGCCATTGCTTAATTTCCTTTAATATTCATATTAATTATTTCCACCAGAACAGGCCTTTTGCTTTGGGTGGACAGAAACTCCTGGAACAAATTTCCTTTTATTGCTGCTATTAGCATATTTAAAAATATACAGTAAAATAGTATTTATATGTCTTGAATTATTTCTTATAAAGTCTGTTAGACTGCATATAAAATAGATGATCTTATGCATCTTTTTCTGCTAGAAGTAGTTTGTCAGGGTGAAATGAATCAAATTTGCTTTTTTCCTTTGGGATGAGACTTTTATTGACATTGGTTATATATGTTGTTAAAACCACTCATGTATGATAGTCTATCTTCTGCCTTGTGGAAATAAAGCCTGAGATGAAACATGGAGCTTTGAGTAGAGATTTTGCATATTTTATAATTTTTATAAGATCTCGATGCATTTTTTTTTTCTCAGCGTACAACATTTCCAGTAGGAGCACAATCTACTGATTTTTCTGAGTAACCCATTCTTAGGAATTTGAATTGCGGTTTGTTCTCGGGACATTTTCTCTCCATTTATCTTTATTTTCTTCTTAACCATCTTCACATAATTTGCTTGTTTATACCATACACACAAATATATATAAGCTCTAAGCATATAAATTATATGCATATTATCCACTATAAACCTACAGAGTTATAGGCAAATTTCAATTAATGGTTAGTGTTTGAAAACTTATTAGCTGCAACCCTTGAAGATTCAAGTATACCCTGTGAAAAACAACATCGTGCAAGAACCCAGAATATGCTTGTGGGTGTTTGGTGGGAGTGGATGGTGAGAGTGAAATGTATTTGTTCTCATAACTGTGTAAAGATTGAGGACTCTGGTCAGGGTACGTGTGCTTAGTTTGATGTCATAATTTATCTGTATGAGGAAGATGATAAATATTTGAATGTGTTCTAAAATTTTCATCGTTTTTAGAATAATTTGCTAGGATGATTTCTAGACAAGAAGTTTTTGTTATTCATTGCCTCCTCAGTTATTTTGGGGTCTGGTCTAGAATTTCTTTAGGTTAGACTAGTATGTACTCATGCATGTTGTAGTTCACAGTATTATGTAAATTCTGCCCAATTACTCGTTTTTACTCTCATTCACCTATTCATTCCACACTGAGTGCCAGCTCTGTGTCAGGAACTTTCCTAGGAATTAGAAATATAAATTTAAGTCATAATTTCCACAATTAAAAAACTCGATCTAGAGAAAAATACCATCCTATAAGCCAGGTGCTATATTGCTATCACCTTACTTGCATAAAATAAGGTAGAAGAGATAAACCATGTCTTGATATGCATAAATAACTCATCAATTCTTTAGAACAAAATTATTAGTGGTGACCTTCGTAGCCTATGCTTATTCCAATATTGCTATATTTTTTTGAAATTAAGAGTAGCTTTGAAATTGGTTTGTAAGCATTATTAGAAAATCAATATCTTTGTAATCATGTTTTTTCCCATCGCCTGATTTTGTTTAAAAAAAAAATCTCTCTCATAATTATATATGTAATTCACCAGATTTGGATCTGAATGGCTCTTGGCTATTTTAAAAATCAAATTTACCCAAAGAGGGAGAAGTGATTTGCTTCATTTAAAGTGATTAAGAAGTAACTTAGGAAAGAATCTTCCAAAATATTTTAGGCAATGTGACAAATCTCAATACTGTTTCTAAAAATGCAATCTAAGATAAGTCTCTAAACACCTATATGCACTCATTCATGTGTGTTGCTCTCACATTTTCTGCAGTAATAGTCTACCATCATTTGAAACCCAACAGAATGGCCAAATCTGAACATCATAAAAAGCTAGAGGTGCCTTAGGGGTACTTTAAAAGGAATATCATTACAAAGGAAGTTTCAATTTCACAAGTATTTTAGAAAGACCAAGGAGCATGCTCTAGTCTCTACTTATTTGTCTACCTAAATATAATCTGTTATAGAAAACCAACACGTGACTCTGCCAGAATATGCTTTGACTTGGGAGGATTATGATCCATTTTGTCAACTGATAGAAAAGTATCTTTGATCTCAGAAGAGGTTGGGGGTAAGAACTGCCCTAGTCCAGTGCATATAATGTTCATTCTTTCTGCATTTCATGTAAAACCAGCTTTTCAAAAGATTATATACATACTTTATTAATTTCAGTTTCTTCCCCGAGTCATTACAAATACTTTAATTACCTTTTGCTATATAGTCATCATTATCATATGTTGTGCCTTGCAATAAAAACAGTTATATTTATGAGATTTTATTTGTAACTGACATTAGCAGCCAATCATTGTTAAATATGTCATTACAAATTTAAAAATTCAATAAGTACTTCAGAATTCACAGATCAAACAACTGTAAACCACCAAAGGTGACATATTTTGCAAGGATGACATTTATTTGGAGTTGTATGTCTTGGTCTGTTTATAAAACGTTAAACTCTAGGTGTTCCTAGTAATCATTGATAGTGCTATGTGTGGTTGCTTTTTAGCACCCTTAATAATGGGATGCTTTTAAAAACATGCTTTGAGGCAGTTGTAAGCCACATTTAAATAATTATGTTGTACAAAGGGTACTGGAATTTAATGAAATTTATATAGTAGTGAAGTCAAAGTCACAGGTCATGTGTTTCTTCCTCTAAATGCTTTCATGAAGGTTCTATTGTTATATTTTAGTGTCTTGTGTTTTCTTCTGTGCGCTAAAAACACTTCAGTGTAATTATTGTTTTGTATGCCATCTCCACTGACCACATTTTGAGAGAGCAGGAGTTACGTCTTTTTAATTGTTGTATTTTTAGCACTTAGCATCTATACACAACGTGGAGACTGGTAGATATTCCCATGAATGTTTGAATAAATGAATGAATTGGTAGCTGAAATGCATTTTTACTTAACTATGCCCTTTGCCATAATTTGAAAAATGCGAATTCAGAACAACAATTGAAAAGGCCTGGGGCTTCCCTGGTGGCGCAGTGGTTGAGAGTCCGCCTGCTGATGCAGGGGACACGGGTTCGTGCCCCGGTCCGGGAAGATCCCACATGCCGCAGAGCGGCTAGGCCTGTGAGCCATGGCCGCTAAGCCTGCGCATCCGGAGCCTGTGCTCCGCAGTGGGAGAGGCCGCAACAGTGAGAGGCCCGTATACAGCAAAAAAAAAAAAAAAAAAAGAAAAGGCCTGGAATAGGTCAAGAACAGTTAGGGCTCTCCTCAACTGCTATTGAAATTTGCAGGTAGAATTTTTCATAAATATAGTGTCTGACTAAAATTACTGATACTGGTTTTTCTCTCTTGAGGATACTTGTCCACAATTTAGTGATAAAAATAAAATTTCTAGAAGTGGCAAAAATAGTTGCTGGTATTTTTGGGCAGGAGAATATTCCAGGTGTCCCCATCAGTCCACCTCCCCATTCTTTGTATGGATATTGGATGTTTCCTCAACCTTACAGAAAATATATGCTTCCAGATAAACTCTTTAATCACTCCTTCTATACAGACATGATTATTTACCCCATACTTTGAAGAAAACTCTTTGTACCTCCCTAGGATCTCTCTATTCTGTCTCTTTCTTGAAAAGGTGGTTTGTCTGGGTTAATCACTGTGATGCATCATTGCCCTGAATTAAGGGGAAAAAAATGAGGTCTCAGATTTTTTGGTTATACTCTAAAATGGTGGTTCTCAAATTTATCATGCATTCAAATCACCTAGAGCTCTTGTTAAAATACAGATTCTGATTCAGTAGGGCTGGAATGTGTCCAGAGATTGTGCTTCTAACAAGTTCCCAGGTGACCACATTTTGAGTGGGTGCTAAAGCTACCCTAGATATTTGTGGAGTAGCAGACATAGCAGATGTGTACACAGCGATGCTAATATATCTGGTTTGCTGAGATCCCAGGGTAATTCCCTGGCAAGATGGTTTGCTGCTTCAGTTCTGATGCCTTTCTACTGTTTCTTCATTTCCATTCGCTTGTGGAATCATTTTTTGTAGTAGAGTTCATATTCTTTAATTCAGTCTGCTCTATCGATTACAGAGAAGCAATAAGCAACATGTCAGGTCAGAACTTAAGACCTCTGGAACATTTAAAATCTAACAGACAATATGTATCTATTACAAATATATTCAGATAAATTAGCTCTTTTAATTTTAAAGTGCATGTTTTCCTTTTTGACATGGGAATGGTTTACTTGCGTAGTGAAGCTAATAGTCATGGGAATTGTTGAAATCCATTTTTTGTAAACATGGGCCGAACTGCTTATTTCCTTTGCTGTTTTGAAAATACACCTTTTAGTGACTAACTTCGAATGTTATTAGAGGGATTTGGTCTGAATTATGACTAAAGTCTTGTCAGGCTGGAAGTTCGTTCTCATTGAAAACAACTTTGCATTCTAGAATTCATCTCCAATAAAAACAATACAAAAATGTTCTTTGGACCAAGAATTTCAAAAATGTCAGATAGTAGTATAAGGCATTTGTAGCTCAATGGATGTAAATGTTACTAGTTTTCTCCTTTGCTTTCAGAGGATCCCTTCTCTCTGAGTTAATTTGGGGTTAGAGTTATTTTACTTAGCTATGAAGAGATGTGATTTGTGGAAACAATGTTTCATATGGTGGAGTAGAGGTTGTTAGTTGTGCAGAATGGCATGGTCACATATATTGTATAAAGTAGGTTAATAAAGACAGAAAAATATTTTCCTCTCCGTGAGGGTTTATATTGTTGGGACTATGTTTATGCCCAAGTGGACATGTGCACCAGACTTGTGACTACATATCTTTTATCAAATACAACTCAGTTCTGATATATACTGGCAGAGAATGAGAAGTGTGACCATATTTATGAGTTCAACACATTTTTTGAAGTTTGGTCACCTTGAGAGTTCTGTTGCAGTAAATATGAACTCAAATGTGAAATGTTTGAGTTATTTCATCTGGTTAGGAGGGCTCAAGCACCTTAGTAGTAATGATAGTAGTTAAGTCTTTTCTGGAACATCTTTCTGGAAGATACTACCTGATAAGTATTCATGAATCAAAAAGACAAGTGGATGAATGCTCTCTAATTCATGTTTATCAAGAACAATAATTACTACATTTTACATATCCATTTTGGGATAATGTATGCATGTATAAAAATAAACACAGTTCCAGTTGAATAATTCTTGTCAGAAGAATGATCTTAAGACTTCAAGCCAAGCCTTTTGCCTATTATTAACCAAACTACTTCATTAAGTAACAGGGAAGGAGACAGTGAAAGCACATTTTATAAAGAGAAATTATTTCATTACAGTGAATAGTTTTTCATAGTTGTCCAACTAGATTAGGAAAATGGCTTTGCATTATACCTGCAAGTATCTATTTAGAAAAGTACAGAAAAAGCTTACATTTGCAAAAGTTTCTGTTAAGAAGAACTGAAGTGATTAAAACTTGATTCTTTGTGTGGCACTGTGAACATCATTTCATTCTTGGTAAAGTGATAAACTGCAGGAATATGTTTTTTTATTTTCCTTATAAGGCTCTTCAAACTGAAGTCACATCTCTAACTTGGACTTCACCTGTGGATCAAACTCTCTCTTTGAAATAGTTACCGAGGCTTTCTACCCTATTCTTGGAAATGATTAATGCAGTTAGACACTCTGACCCCACATTTGTTACAGTGTTTTTTTACATGGTGGAGTAGAAAATTTGAAATAAGAGGGAATAATAAAACTAGTCTACACTTTTCCTGATGATTTGCCAGTAAAAAATGTTTTGTCATATATATTGGAGAGAACATTCTTCTAAAGCAGTAAACCTTGTTTGCCTTGACCTAAAGTGAGGTATTGCTATTTGTTTGTGATGATATGATTGTTCTTAACTCCCTCTTCCTGTGTGTACATACAGTTCCCCAAATCATACAGTGTTTTTATCAGATTTATTTTGTTTGATGGTTCTTTTTATTTTTAAGCATTTACAGTATATCTAAGTGACCCTGTAGTGTTTGCTTAGAAGTTCTCTGGGGTTTGAGGCTATAGATCTATAGATAATTTACATGAACTCTCATTTATGGAGCAGGACACTTTATTTACATAATCTAAATGATACCCTGAGAGGCACTCATGAATAACAAGTTGGTGATTGCCATCAGTATCTCTTTTCAGCTACCTTTCTACCTAGTCTGTTTCACGGGCAACTGACCCACTCCCCATCCCTGCTCCTGTGTTGCCTGCTCCAAACTCCTTACAGATATGGGGATGTTGGCAGAAGGTGAAACAGCAGATTGGGTAAGTTATCAGTACAGCTGTAAACGGAGATGACCAAAGTGAAGGAGGGCCAGAGGTGGGTGAGGGACGATCAAACAGAACTGAGTTGATCCTGAAGTATGGAGAGGAGGTGGGGAGGCGTGGATCTGAAATGCACAGACTACTTTAGTTGCCTTCCTAAGCCCTAAAACCCAGTTTGTCAGAAAAATGATTAGTTCTGGCAGAAAGCAGTACTATCCAGGCGCAAGCTTTACTAAACCTTTCATCAGGCCTGGTGTAGAGTTCAATGAGTGATAAAAGGAAGGGCAGTGCAGTGGTAAAAAAATGAGGGACCATAAAGGCTGCTCTGAAAAGCTCTTCGAAATATCACCTGCTGCTCATGGTGTTGCAGAAGCAGGTGAGGGCGAGGAATTAGCAGTGGAAGTCAGGAATTTTTAAGTAGAAGGGTGATTGGGTGGATGTGTGGTGTAAACTTACAGGAGGGTAAGTTGGGAGGCATGCTGAGGAAGCGGCTGAGTTGAGGAGTGAAGGGGTTTGCACAGGAAGGAGGGCAATGATGGGAGCTGGAATTTCAATTCAAGGGATGCAGTAAACATTAACTATCAAGTTTTGATGGGAGCATGGCACCTTCAAACCAGGCTGAAGTAGATATCCAAAGCTGTATATCATATTGGGGAGGAGGGTGTGCTGGGTAAAGTAAGGGGTACAGGAAAGTAATAATGAGAGCATCAAGCCCATAGAGGCATCCTGGGGAAAATGAGGCAGAGAATAATGAAAAAGAGTCCAGCCCCTGTGAAACAAGGTTAGTGGGAATGAAGTGGGGAAATGGGCCCTAATCAGTAGACTAAAATACAGGGCAAGTCATCAGTAGCAAATCTCTTTGTGCCTAAGTGGTTAAGAGCCGAGTGGTGAGTCGTATAGCCTGATCTTTTTATGTGGGTGATGAGGGGCTCCACTCTTTCTTAGGGTCTCTGAAGCGCTTGGCAATGCATCTCTAGCGTCTGGACTTGTCAAGCATCTTTCCGAGACGTAGCCTGACATGGTAATCCCCATTAGTTCCAGGGCAGGTTAAAGAATGTGCGGATGACTAGTGCTCTAGGCAAGTGACTTGGATGGGTGAGGCTTGGATTGAAAGGCTATATTCTACACAGGCAAAGTTATAGTTTATAAATGAATAGGTATGGATAGCCTAGTAACCATTCTCAAGTTGAAATTATTTAAAGCATTTGCTACCATTTACTACTTTTTAAAAACTAAAGTACAGTTGATTTACAATGTCATGTTAGTTTCAGGTGTTGGGATTTTTGGAGTGGACTCCGTCTCTTTCTATAACCCTAGTTTGGTTCTAGTATCATTAAATCATGAAACAAAACCGAAGTAGATAATGAGAAGATCTAGTACAATGTGATAATTAGTCACTAGGCAGTGGACAGTTTGGGTTTCACCTTTGATTCAACTAGTCCTGTCCGAGGCCTGTGTATGGCCCAGCAAGTGTTGAGATCAACAACCTCACAGTCCTTGTTCCACCTGAGAAACAAAGGCTAATAGGCAGTCAAATTATTATTATGAAGAAACATCAAACCCAAATGGCACAAGGCTTTTAATATTTTTAAGACAGTTTAAAAGGCAGTTAAATACTATGGATAAACGAAACTCTCCAAATTCTAGTTGCTCTCGTGGTATATGTAAATATTTAAATGGATAAAAGTGGAGAATAGCAGCAAAGGAATTCATTTTTCTCAAATTTCCATACGCCTGTGAATGGAGTTGTCATCAGTGTCAGAGCGAAACGTGATTCTCTGCTGAGGCATTCTGAAGAAGGAAAGGGGGCAGTGATGGGAGCTGGAATGCCAGTACAAGGAAGATGCCTCTTTCTATGAAATAATTTAGGCAGAGCTTTCCTTTTTCTCCATGGGTGATTGTTCATTCTTTCTGGATGCCCCAGAGTTAACCTTAAAGTTAAACAGGTACTTTGGGAAGTCGCCTTAAATGTCTCAGAACCATTGCATCGTTCTCTTCTCCTGAGAGAAGAGGTTGACTATCATTAATTCTTTCCTAGAAGAGTAAACTCACTCTCATTGTATGCAATCTACAGCCAGAGCACAGGTTGGCCAGCGGCACAGTTGTTCACTAAGCACTCCTCTCTGTGGGGATTTGGTAGGAGCTATTAATCTGGATGGAACAGACACTTCCCACACAAGTGGATCAACCAAGCCCCACAGGCCAGAGGCCATGCCATCCGCAGTGTGCTAAAAGAAGGAAACAGACCAAGAAGGCCCTCTTCATGGATCCAGCCTGGCCAAGTACATCATTTTTTGCCTTTTGTTTACTCTGGTATTCCAGTTGCAGCCTATTTTCTCCCAGCTCTTTGTTTTTAATCCGCAGCAAAAACATTCTTTGCTGATTGCTTTTGTTAAGCCCTCAAATTCTTACGCATTTGTCGGGAGCTTTATTTTTCACGTCTCTGTTCTGTTCTGTGACAAAGTCATTTCCCACCGGTCTAACATTTTTAATCAGAGAAATAGTAGGTCTATCAGAATTTTGGAGATTTAATATTTATTTGCCAAGGATATTTTAGATGTGCCATGTAAGTATATGTATCCATATTATTGGGATTTTGTACAAACTGTAGGTGTTGAAGGGTACAGAAAAGAAAATAACTGCATACATTTTTAATTTAGGGGGAAGTTTTAGAACATGAGAATCTTTTGTGAACCAAAGAGGGAAAGAGTATAATTTGATGGTAGAACCTTGCAAGCATTCACCCTTAAGTCAGAAAGAGGAATTGTGTAGGCTCATTTCAATGGACTATAAATGTTTAATGATGCTGAAAGATTATTATTAGAGTCTGTACATTGCAGTGATTCCACAAGTTCAGTTGTTTGAAAGGACTCACCAGACTCAACAGAGTATGCTCATATAAGGTTTTTATTTACAATGCATCAAGAAAAAGAGTGTGGGCAAGCACTGGGGCTCTGATAGACATCCAGGTGCAAGTTTGGGTCCTTACTTGTTCAAGGACACAGTTTGTCTCTGAATTAAATCACCAAGGTCTGGTGAAGAATCTTGGCTTTGGGAGAGTTCAAAGCATAAATTCCCAGTAGGGGATCTGTGGTCTTCTTGTCATGTAGTCAAACCAGGCTAGCTAACAAGTTATATCAGGTAAAGACCACCAGTAAACAAACTGGCCCTGGAAGGTTTCCAGGGGAGTTTTGGGCTTTAAACTGTGCATCATAAATCCCATGGCATTTATCTTGGCCGAAGGTCAAAGCTGACATCCAGAGTCCCCAGAGATCAGGATATACTTTTCTCAGTTCAATTGTAAGTTGACTCTATCCTATACAGACACTTATTCCTATACCTCAGGAAGATACATCTGAATACATATTCAATGCAATTAGGCCTAAATTCTCCCAAGGAAGAAAAGATGAATATCTACAAAATTCTAGAGCTGGAAATGGAGCTGGAACTAGAATATGGGTCAGCTTATTTCATGTCAGTGTTTTCCCCATTAATCCCTATTTGAACTCCTCATAGTTTAGAATAGATATGCTTTCCTTTTAACCTTAGAGCTGGTTGTGTCAGACAGGCCTGCGTTGGTAACGCAAACAGAAACCTTTACCACTGTTATACTCAGAAGATACAAGAAGTATACAAGAAGTATAGAACAAAACAAATACCACGTTTAAAATTTAATAGTGCCATATTTATATTAGTAAAAACACATTATTAGTAAAATTCCATCATGAAGATAATTCAAATGAGAATTCGAGAAGTAATAATTTAAGTTTAGGGCGAAGTTTTCACTGTTGTGAGGATGATGAATATGTAAAATAGGTAAAGTTTAAGTTGTTTCTCCAAACCCCCTCCTTCCCTGCCCCCATCGCCCTCCTAGGAGCCACTGAAGAACAGAGAATGCTTTTAGGGCCTCTTTTGAAAAGAAACGTAATCTGATTACACTATTTATATAAAGGTGTGAGGCACTTAATTTGTTACTTTTCTAGGGGTTTTTGTGTTTTAAAATAGGGACACAGGATGAGGGAAATGCCCAATAAAGCCATGAGTTACCAACTTGTAGAATTTCTAGCAGAAACAATGGGAGCAGTGAGTGATAGAATGCATCTCTGAACAGTTTTTCCTGGTGTCCCTAACTTAGACCATTATCTGTGCCAATTATTTCTGTGATGACTGATAGTGTCTTGAACATCCTGAATGAAAACTGTGACCTCCTCAGCCCCAGTCAACTTGACCTAACCCAGAGGCCTCACTCTTAATCACCAAACGAACTCATCTCCTACTCAGAAAAAATGCTGAACTGTTTTTCTCAAGAAAGAATGATCACAATACATCTTTGATTTCTATTTTCTAAAACTGTATCCTTAGTCCTATCAAGATTATGAAAAAGATATATGTTTTTAAAGAAACTGAATACAATGAAAGAATGGAGTTTTAAAATTATATTTTGCACCACCACTGGTAATGAAACAAATATCTTCTCTTCTTGAGTTAGGATATATATTGGAATAGTATATTGAATATATATACACAGACACACACAAGATAGCTGTTTGAGCATCTTAGTTTTCTCTAGAACTTCTGAAGAAATCAGTTCGTAGAGATTTTGTTCTGTGAGAAATACAGCCTCACACATATCTGGGACATAATTAGTTAATTTTCTGAAAGACAAATGGTTTATTTTTAGTAAGGAGTGGTCTGTCATTGAGCTACAACCTTGAAAACAAGAAGGGAGAACAAAATAAACTGCCCAGAATGGCTATCATCAACGTGTGTATTATGTTGCTTTTCTACCTCCTACTTAGATTATTTCTGCGCAAGCAAATAAATGGTCCGTTTGGAATCACGTCACATTCAATATGGGTAAGACTGAATCATGCTTGGACCAGCAGTCCAGTTTAGAGAATTCAAACTTCCACTAGGAACCCACTGAAAAGATAATAAACATTTCTACAAAGGCATATTTCTCTTGGATTGATCTGGAGAGCAAATCAATAACTCAGAGAAAAGGCAAATACTAAGACAAGGTGGCAAAATGATTGTCTTGAATCTACAGTGTAAACACCTGAGGACCTCAGAATGGTTGTGTGCATTCTCACAATCCTGGTGGGACCAGATCTTGAGCCAGGTGGTAATTTTGGGGATGAGGGTGAGTTGGATTAATGAGAACATATCAGCTCTTCTGCAGAGGGTGTGGCCACTTGTATCTTTGTGTTTGGGCGGAAAAAAAAGTAGAGACATTACCATTTGGTGTCTGTGTGAAAGTAAAGGTTTCCATTCTAGAAGATGAAATAGTAAACACTTTGGTCCTGTTAATTTATTCAGATGACTCTAATAATATCATCTTTGATGCCATTTGCTGTTGTTCATGAACTTTTCTAATTGCGTCCCCTGAAAACAAATCACTGCTAAGCAAGAGCTAAGATTATTTTGTCTAATGATTCCAGATCTTTGTAATACTTTTATATTGAAATTCAGCTTACATCTCTCTTTTTGTTGGAGCCTTAGGATATAAATTAAATACATAGATTCATAAATTTTTATATATGAGACAGGAAAGATTCTCAACTGGTGGACCATATAGGGTACACTTTGGCCATTTAAAAAATTGTTTTAGCTTGTTGCCAAGCATTAAACATTGGAAGACTTTGCTTAAAGATATGATTTTCTGACTTGAAAATTCAGAGTCCTAGCAGCACCAGGCGTCACTCCTGCATGGTCACAGTCAGCTATCCCTGATAGCTGTTGTCTTCTGGGGTCCGGACAGTGGTATTCCACATTGCCTCAGATCCTTCCAGACTCCCTTCACTACTCATGACATATTCCTGGTGTCTGTGGGCACTTGCTACAGATGATCAGAAGCAACTCAGCTATTATCTGTTTGGCTGCATGAAAATCATTCCTTTTTTATTTTTAGAGGTATTGGAACTAGGACATTCACACCAAGTATACCTTCTTTATATCCTCAGGAGTCAAGTTCTGTCCTAGTTACTGTAGCATCTCCCTAATGAATGAGTCCATGTATCACAGTATCTGCATTCCTTTCCATTTGTTTTCTGAGCCACTGTGTAAAATGAGAAGAGTGTGCTATAAATTTTCTACTACCTTATTTGTATATGATGAGTGCGTCAAGGGTCCCCGAGTACCCTCTCAGGTTTGGTGATTTGCTAGGAAGACTCAGAGGACTCCGCATATAGTCATATACATGGCTTAGATTTATTACAGCAAAAGGATAAAAAGGCAAAATATAGCAAAGGGAAAAGGCACATGGGACAAGTGTGGAGGAAACTAGGTACAAGTTTGAAGACTCCTCTCCCCATGGTGTCACACCAGACCATGCTTAATTCCTCAAGCATCAGATTATGAAAACACATATAAAATACTATCTCTCAAGAAACCTCATTAGAGACTTAATGCCCAGGATATTTTGGGATTCTTTGTAGGTACCCCCTGTTGAGCATGTACCCAAATTTAAGACTTCTAGAAGGAAAGGAAGCATTTAGCAAAACCCACATTGTTTGCACAGTCTAGACACATAAACCACCATTATCAGTTAGGGAACAATGGGAGCACTCCTGAAACTCAAGTTCCTAGATGGCAGCCCCTCCTGGACATAGCTGTCAGGCCTTCCATGTTGACCCTTGTGTGCAATGAGAAATACTAGGTTATTCTTTGCTTCATACCTAACTGTCGGCAAGTTGTTATGAAATAATAGAAACCACCCAGTTAGGAATTCCAGGCTTTTTCCTTTGGTAGGCAGCTAAATGTGGGTAATATTTTTTATTTTTTTTGTGGTACGCGGGCCTCTCACTGTTGCGGCCTCTCCCGTTGCGGAGCACAGGCTCCGGACGCGCAGACTCAGCGGCCATGGCTCACGGGCCCAGCCGCTCCGCGGCATGTGGGATCTTCCCGGACCGGGGCACGAACCCGTGTCCCCTGCATCGGCAGGCGGACTCTCAACCACTGCGCCACCAGGGAAGCCCACTGTGGGTAATATTTTGAGGTAAACCCTGTCGTTTATCTCTGAGAGATCTACTAAGCACTAAACAGAGGAAAACATCTCAGACTGAGCTGTTTATGTGATTAATCCATTTGCTTCATTCATCCGACTTATATTAGGCAGAAGGTCTTTGGGATACAAGATCTCCGGTTTTGTGGAAATGATAGCTTAAAGTGAGTAGAGAGACCTTAAACTAAAGATTTAATAAGTAAGATGTATATTAGAAGATAAAGCTGTAGAAAATAGAGCACTGTAAGGAACATCGGGACAGCTAGGGTTTGTGCTTGTGTTGAGGGTGGAAGTGGTCAGGGTAGATCTTATGGAGAGGGTGAGATTTGAACAAAGATTTGAAGGACGTGAGCAAAATAGGGAGACAGATCTATAGGCAGAGCATTCCATGAAGACCAAAAAGATATAAGCAAAGCTCTCAGGTGGGAGAGGCACTGACATCAAAACAGCAGGAAGGTGGGCTTCCCTGGTGGCGCGGTGGTTGAGAGTCCGTCTGCCGATGCAGGGGACACGGGTTCATGCCCCGGTCCGGGAAGATCCCACATGCCGTGGAGCGGCTGGGCCCGTGAGCCTTGGCCGCTGAGCCTGCGCGTCCGGAGCCTGTGCTCCGCAACGGGAGAGGCTGCAACAGTGAGAGGCCCGCGTACTGCAAAAAATAAAAAATAAAAAAAAAGCAAGAAGGCCAGAACAGCTGGAGCAGGGTGAGCAAAGAGAGTAGTAAGAGATGAGATGAGAAAGGTGATGGAAAAGGAAGCCAGGCTGCAAGAAGGTGGAATAGGAAGGCCCTGAGCTCACCTCCTCTCGTGGGCACACCCAAATTACAACTATTTATAGAGCACCTTTTGATGCTATTGAGAAAGATTGGAAGTTACCAGAAAAGACCTTCTACAACTTAAAATATAAAGAAGGAACAACAGGACAGGTAGGAGGGGTGGAGTCAAGGTACAGTCAAGAACCATACCCCAGGGGTGAGTGACCCACAAATAGAATAATTACAAATGCAGAGGTTCTTACCAAGGAATAAGGGGTCTGAGCCCACATCAGGCTCCTTAGCCCAGGGATATTGCACCATGAAGATGAGTCCCTTTGAAGACCAGCAAGGCTTGCTTTGGGAGACTAAGAGGGCTTTGGGAAATAGAGACTCCACTCTTAAAGGGCACACACAAAATTTCATATGCTTCGGGAACCAGGGCAGAAGCAGTAATTTGAAAGGAGCCACTTGGAGAGTCTCCTGGAGAGGCAGGAGGAAACTGGAGCTCACCTTTGGGACATGGACACCAGCATCAGCAATTTTGAGGAGCTTATGCTTCCAAGTGGACACTGGTGCTTTCAAGCACCATTTTGGACTCCTCTCTCTAACCTAGGGATCTAGCCCTACCCACCAGACTGTAGGCACCAGTTCTGGGCCACCTCAGGCCAAGCAAATAGCTTGGTCTGGTGGGGAGACACAGCCCCACCTACCAGAAGGCAGGCAGGAAGCCTGCCTTAAGAGGCCCTGAGCCCACAATTTCCCCTGGACACAGCCTTGCCAACTGGAGGGCTCAGGACCTGACCCCACACACCACTGTGCAGGCACTAGACCCAGAGAAAATATTTTCAAATGATATGACTGATAAGAGGTTAATGTCCAAAATATGTAAACAGCTCATAAAACTCTACATCAAAAAAATAAGCAACCCTATTACAAAATGGGCAGAAGACCGGAATAGACATTTTCCCGAAGGAAACGTACAGATGGCCAACAGGCAAATGAAAAGATGCTCACGTTGCTAATCTTCAGAGAAATGCAAATCAAAAACTGTAATGAGATATCACCCCACACCTGTCAGAATGGCCGTCATCCAAAAGACCACAAATAACAGATGCTGGAGAGGGTGTGGAGAAAAGGGAACCTTTGTACATTGTTGCTTGGAATGTAAATTAGTACAGCCACTGTGGAAAACAATATGCAAGTTCCTCAAAAAACTAAAAATAGAACTACCATGTGATCCAGCAATTCTACTCCTGGGTGTATAGCGGAAGAAAATGAAAACTCTCCTTTGAAAAGATACACGCACCCCAGTGTCCATAGGCCACTTCCATATTTCAAATATTGTAAATAATGCTGCTAAGTGTCCATCAACAGATGAAGGAATAAAGATGTGGTATATATACACAATAAAATATTACTCAACCATTAAAAAGAAGGAAATTCTGCCATTTACAACAATGTGGATGGACCTAGAGGGTATTATGCTTAGTGAAATAAATCATACAGACAAATACCGTATGTTATCACTCATTTGTGGAATCTAAAAAATAAAACAAATGAAGGAATATTACAAAACAGAAACAGACTCACAGGTACAGAGAAAAAACTAGTGGTTACCAGTGGAGGGAGAGGGGGAGGGGCAAAAGGGGGAAGGGGATTAAGAGGTACAAACTACTATGTATAAAATAAGTTACAAGGATATATTGTATAGCACAGGGAATATAGCCAATATGGAGTATATTCTATAAAAATATGGAAACACTGTGTTGTACACGTGAAACTAATTGTAAATCAGCTATACCTCAATAAAAAGTTAAAAAGATAATGGAGAGCCAGGGTATGTAGGGCATATATCCACTATAAGGATTTTGGGTTTTACTGTTGAAAAATTGGGAGCCATTGCAGAATTTAGGCAAAGAAATAGGTTTTCTGATGTATAACAAGTACAGAAAATGCACAAATCGCACAAATCATGAGAGCACAAATTACTGAATTTTCACAAAGTAGGCTCACCAATTTAATAGACATTCAGATGAAGAAACTTACTAATACCCATAATCCTCCCCTCCTGTCATCTCGCAGTCACTACTTCCCACCAAGGAAAATCTCTATGCTGACTTGTAACACCAAAGATTAGCTTTATGGTTAAAAAAAAAAATCATAAATTATGTACTCTCTGTATCCGGTATACTTCATTTAATATTATGTTTGTGAATTGTATTTGCAGTTCCTACATTCTTATTACTGGCTGGTATTCTATTAGATGATGATGCTACACTTTATCCATTCTCCACTTGATAAACATTTGATTAGTTGCCACTTCTTGACTACTATAAATAGTGCTTCTTATGAACGTTTTTGTACTTCTTCCAATGAATGCATAGAGGCATTTTTTAATTTCACGTATACTTAGTAGTGGAATTACAGGGTCACAGAGTGTGCTTTTGTTCAAATTTAGTGGATACTGCCAGAGTTTGCCAAAGTGATTATACCAATTTACATGTCTATCAGTAAGAATGGAATTCTAATTATTACATATCCTCAAAAATACTGGGACTCTCTTTATTTCACATTATAGTTATTCTGGAGCATGGTGGGGAAGAATTCCTTTGTGATTGATTGTCATTTCCTTGTTGGCTAGAAATTTGAAGATGTTTCATTCGTTTAATAGTCATTTAGATGTCTTCTTTTGTAAAGTACCAGTTTAAAATTTTTGTCCATTTTTTCTTACTGGTTTGTCTTTTATACACGTATTGATTTATAAAAGTTATTTTTATATTCTATATATGAATCTGTGGTAGGCAGGTTAATGGTCTACAAAAGTGTCCCCATTCAATTCCCTGGCACCTGTGAATATGTTACCTCTCATGGCGAAAAGGACTCTGCAGATGTGATTAAGGTTAAGTAGTTTGAGACAGAGTAGCCCGGATTATCCAGGTGAGGCCAGTCTAATCATGAGTCCTTCAAAGTGGAAGACCAAGGCAGAAGAGAGGGTCAGTGAGATGTGACATGAGAAGGACTTGACCCACTGCTGCCGGCTTTGAAGATGGAAGCAGGGGGTCGTGAGCCAAGGAATGTGTCAGCCTTAAGAAGCTGGGCATAGCTTTCAGCTGACAGTCAGAAAGGAAATGGGGACCGTAATCCTATAACCACGATAAACTAAATTTTGCCAACAGCCTGAATGAGCAAGAAAATAGATCCTCCCTTAGATCCTCCAGAAGGAAACCCAGCTTTCCTGATGCCTTGATTTTAGCCCAGTAAGAGCCACATCAAATTCTGATTTATGGAACTGTAAGACAGTAAATTTGTGTTGTTTAAGCTGTTAGCTTTTTGGTAATTTATTATGGTAGCAACAGAAAACTAATGCAGAGTCCATTGTATATATTTATTGGAGACATCTCCTATTCTGTGGCTTGCTGTTTCAGTGTTTTAATGCTGTGATTTTTAGAGTTCTTTTTTTTTATTATATACTTCCTGAGTGTCAGAATCTGTGCTAGATTCTCTTTTCCCTGCCAGCTTCATTGAGATAAAACTGACGTATAACATTGTGTAAGTTGAAGGTATATAACATGATTGGGTGTCCATATATATTGTAAAATGATTACTGCAGTCAGGTTAATTAACACATCTATCACTTCAGTAATCATTTTTTTTGTGCGTGTGTATAGCGAAAACTTTAAAGATCTACTTCCTAGCGACCTTTAAGTATATAATGCAGTACTGCTAACTGTAGTCACCATGCTGTACATTAGATCCCTAGAACTTACAAGTAAAAATGTATACACTTTGATAAGCTTCATTCATCCTCCCTCCGCCACACCAGCCCCCCGTCCCTGCCTCTGGCTACTACCACACTATCTTGTTTCTATGAGTGTTATCTTTTGGATTCCATATATAAGTGAGATCATATGGTATTTGTCTTTCTCTGACTTATTTCACTCAGCATAATGCCCACCAAGTTTATTATGTTGTCACAGATGGCAGAATTTCCTTCTTCTTTATGCCTGAATAATATTCCATTGTATGTGTATACCACATTTTCTTTATCCATTCATCTGTCAACAGACACTTAAGTTGTTTCCATGTCTTGCACATTGGAAGTAATGCTGGAATAGAGAAGTTCTTAACCTTTAAGACATTTAATTATAGTTAGTGCCTTCTTATGCTCTATTTAAGACATCTTTGCCTACTGCAAGGTCATAAAAATATTATCCTATGTCGTCTTCTAATATCTGTATTGTTTTAACAGTCACATTTGCTTAATGCTCTACCTGGAATTGATATTTGCTTAGGGAGTGAAGTAAAGATCAAGGTTCAGTTTTCAAACTTGTCTAACTGACCCAACACCATTTATTGAGAATATTCATGATTCTTTGTCATGAATCAGACGCAAACCGTATTCTTTGTCACCTTGGCCATGAGTCAGATGCTATGTATGGGTCTGTTTCTGGGCTCTCTATTCTGGTTCATTGGTCCATTTGTTTATATTAACACAAATACCTCACTCTTTTAAATTTTATTTTGTTATAATTACACTTAATATTTTTCTGATAGTTTGTCACTCAGGTTTTTCTTCCTGGAGATCTCCTAGGCTTTGCCCCTTGCACCTCTATGGACAATTAGCTTGTGAATTTCCATAGAAAAATTGCTTGCATTTTGGTTTAAATTGTATTGAACCTAAAAACCAATTTGAGGAGTATCTTTACAATATTGAGTGATTCAATCCATGAACATGGTTTGTGCCTGCATTTATTTAGGTCCTCTTTAATTTCTCTCAAGATTTTGTAATTTTTGTTTTATAGAGCTTGCACAATTTTCATTAAAATTTTCCCCAGATATTTGATGATTTTGAGACTATTGTAAGCAGAATATTTATAAAATATATTATTTTTGTTGGTATATAGAAAAACCTTTTATATTGACCTTTTTATTTATTTTATTTGCGGTATGCGGGCCCCTCACTGTTGTGGCCTCTCCCGTTGCGGAGCACAGGCTCAGGACGCGCAGGCTCAGCAGCCATGGATCACGGGCCCAGCCGCTCCATGGGATGTGGGATCTTCGTGGACCGGGGCACGAACTCGTGTCCCCTGCATCGGCAGGTGGACTCTCAACCACTGCGCCACCAGGGAAGCCCTAGATTGACCTTTTAATCAAGTATCTTTGTAAAATTACTTCTACTAGTTTGTTTATAGACATGATCATGTCTTCTGTGAAGAATGGTATATTCATCTCTTCCTTTCCAATCCTTATAGCTATTTATTTTTCTTTACTAATAGCATTAGTTAGAACACTCAGACAAAATTGAAAGTGATATCACTAGATTTAGTCTGCTAAAATTTTGAGCTTTTGAAATTATGTTTATGAGAGAGATAGGCTCATTTCCTTTTCTGTGATGTCTTCAAAGATTTGGGCTTTAATGTTATGCCAGCCTCAAAAAGAAAACAAAGAGTTGGTAGATGTTATTTCTTTTCTTCTTATTGTAAGAGTATGTATAAAATTGATGTTTTTCTAACTCAGATGTTTAGAAGCATTCAGTGGTGGAGCCAACTGTGCCTGAAGATTTCTTCGTGGAAAAGGTTTTGATAGGTTTTTCCTTTTTTTTTCTTGTTAGTTTTAGTAAGATGTGTCTTTTTTTTCCTTTTTTTGAAGAATCTGCCCGTTTAAAATAATTGTCTAATATTTTGGCATAGAATTATACCTAATATCTTTCTTATTTTAGTGTCTGCAGAATATGTACCAATTCATTCCTGATGCTGGTAATTTGGAATTTCTCCCTTTTTTTTGATCAGTCTAAAACTTTACACCTTTATCATTTTTTTTTTGAAATTAGTTTTAGTCTTTGACCTTTTTTTTCCCTATTACTTGTTTTCTGGCTATATTTTGAAAGAAGAATAACAGCAAAAACAAAGATACTTTTATGACAGATTGGCCGTGGAGTATGGGAGACAATGGTGACTCTAAGGCTTCTGGCCTGTGGAATTTGATGGTTGGCATCACCCTAAACTCAGGTAGGGAGGGCTGGAGAAAGCAGGTTTCAGGGAGGACGAGCAGAAGTTCAGTTTTGGATATGGGAGGTTTGACATGTCAATTAGACTTTAAAGAAGATATGTTGAGTTGATGGATGGATATATGATTCTGGAATTTGGAGACATATCTGGACTAGATATATGAATTTGGGAGTCATCCTCATAGAAACAGTATCTAAGACCAGGAGAATAAATGGCATAGACAATGGAATGAGTGCAGATGATAATCTGAGTCCCGCAGCATTCCAAAACAAAGAGATTCATGGTAATAAATAGAACAAGCAAAGAGACTGGCAAGGAACAGTGAGGGAAATGTTTTTGAATCCAAGGTAAGAAAATGTACAAAGAAGGAGGAAGAGATTAAATTTGTCAAATGCTGATGCAATGCTGAGTAAATGAAGACTCGGATTGACTACAGGAGTTAGCAACACTGAAAACATTGGACAGTTTTACCAGGAGTAGTTTTAATGGAGAGGTGGAGGGCAAACGCCAGACCAAAGGAAGGAAGAATGGGATAAAAGAAAGGGAAACATTGAGTATAGACAATTTTTGAGGCATTTTACTCCAAAGGGAGACTGAGAAATGGGAGAGTGGTGATGAGGAGAGTTGGATTAAGACATTTTTTTTTAAGATGGAAGAATAACAGAATGTTTATATATGCAAAGGAATGATTTAGTAGAAAGAAAAAGTGTAATGGGAGAGAGGGAGAAACTTGCTGGAGTATGTTCTTGTGTTGATAAGATGGCAAGAGGCCTAGTAATTGTCCCCTTTCTCTCCTACATCCTTCGCAGTATGCTGTGAGATTCCTTATTACTACGTCTATGTCTATAAAACAGCTTTGCTTTTAGAATACCATCATAAAATGATTCATAATGGTGAGTGCTGGAGATACTGTAATACACATTTTTTTTCCTGATGGAATTAAAGAACACTTTAAAATCTCACTCCTTTTGGCCAGTAACATCAAAATTTAGAATATAGAATAAAACAAAGGATACGTGAAATCTATACCTGAGCAGCAAATAAATATCACCAAGTACAAGTATTTTAACTCAGAGGACCTTAAGTGTCATTACCCAGGTTATTTTACATAAACTAAGGAAGCAGATTTACCAGCAAAAAAACAGTAACAGCAGGGAAAAGTGACAGGAATCAACAGAAGAACTAGACAAAACAAGTGTTGGAAAATTAGACGAGTTCTTCTAAATAGATTTAACGTACATATAATTTAGTTAATAGATTTTATCACATTAATTTGTGGTCAGAAAGTAAAGAGGCAAATAGCTCTGCAAACCCCAAGAACTACAAGTTGCCATACTTTGCCACAGTTGAATAATTGTTTATAGTGAGATTAAGTTCTTTTATCAATGCATGGTAATACACGATGGAGAAATTTTTACAGAAAATTTGTAACAAGACTCAAAAACATATTTGGGCATAAAGGGTTTAAAACTACTGATCTGAAAATGTTGCCTAATGATTTAGTTCACAAACTTTATTTCCTGTCATTCCTGATAAATGAATCATTATTTTTGCACACAGATAAACAGGTCAAGATCTGACCATCTCTAAAGTAACCGGACAAGCATATCCCAGGATGTGTGTTTTCAAAACACTGAAAGACAAGCGTATTGGTCATAAAATGATAGAATGTTAGTCAGAAAGGACCTTAGAGTTTATCTAATCCATGCTGTATCTGCTCAAAAGTGCAAAGCTCACAATACATGATAATGGATATGTTTTTATACTTTAAATCTCCATCGGTATTTCTCATTCCTTATTCAGAAGAGCTGTCTTTTAACCTTTGTGTTTATCATGCTAAAATATTTTCAGGCCACCAATTATCTAAAATTAATATGGATTTGAATTCTGAAATAAACTATTTTCCTATAATTAAGAATATTTTATAATAATTAGAAAGGGAAACTCAAATAGCCTATGCAAAGTATGAAACATGATGTCTTCAAAATCGAGTCCTTGGAAATTACTCCATTCCAGCCACTTTGAATAAGAATTTTTATTTGGGATATATGTGTCAGAAGATTTAAAAAAAAGCTAAACATATTTTACTGACAAATGAAATCAAATTTAACTGGATCCCCAGAGGAAAAAAGCATAAAAAGAAGTTATCCTTATGTAGGCTAAGTAATAGTAAACCATTTTAGGAGAAATTCTGGTAGACAGATTACTTTCATAAAGGGGAATGATTGCACACAAATGCAAAGTTGTTGGTTTAAGTATATGGTGCTATATCATTGTTTATAAGGCAAAAAAATAATCTAACCATAAAGAGGGAAAATTTAAATAGATTATATTTAGCTATAAAATTGATTAATATGGATATATACACAGCATAGAAGTGATAAATGCAGGGTTTGTGTGATACAATTTTTATAAGAAATAACATGCAGTGTGTGTGCAAAACCTTATATTTAGAAATTTATATGTTAGAAGAGTAGTGATTCTTTGAGTGGCGGGAATGAGTTATTTTCATAACTTTTTATATCGTCTTAAGCTTTTGCCATGAACTTTTGTTTTAAAATACTTAAAATTTTTTCAGTTAAGTGTAATAATACATTTTCATTGTAAAAGTTTCTATTCCATTCATGAGGTAAATGCTCTTAGCATTTGAGGTGTATCCTTCCTTTCCATTGCCTATATGTTTACATGTGCATTAGGTATGCTCATGTATGTATTCTTTAATCACAAATGGATCATCTTACATATGATACTGTTTATTCATTTGAGAATATTACAGAATTTTTTCATTTTGGTACATTTAGATCCAAGTCAATAATTTTAACAAATGCTTGCTATTATTTTATTACTATTAATATTTTTAAAAGTTAAATTCTTTTTGATTTATTTTCAACCTTGCATAATCAGTTAAGGAGTGCTATCTAGCCATTAACAACGACTTTCCAGAAGAGTTTAAAAAAACTTGAAGTTATTATCATATAGTATCAAACAAACCTTAAAGCAGAATAAAGTAAACAATATCTCAACAATGCAAAAAAATGCGATAGAACAAGAGTGAAAGGAACTACATTAAAATGTTAGTACTATGATCAGAGGCGACTTTTTTCTGTGTCAAAATGTTAAGAGTGGTGGAATTGGAGAGATTTTTCTCTGGCTTGTATAGTTTTTTGTTGTCAAATTTTCTATGATGGTCAGGTATTACTTTGATAATCCAGAAACATAAGGTAAGATAAATATTTGGTAACAACCTACATTCGACTTATTATACACATTTGATTTTAAACTCTTTCAAACTTTAATTTCTAAGGGGCTAAGGATCTTTGATAAAAAGCAGAAGGTCAAATCTGGAAAGATGGGTCACATGCTTCTTTTAGGTTCTAAAAATATACACTTTATTATTTTAAAAACT
This sequence comes from Phocoena phocoena, assembly GCF_963924675.1. Taxonomy (NCBI): domain Eukaryota; kingdom Metazoa; phylum Chordata; class Mammalia; order Artiodactyla; family Phocoenidae; genus Phocoena; species Phocoena phocoena. The sequence continues at coordinate 54,246,255 of NC_089230.1, forward strand.
GGTAAAATGAAGTAACAATTGGCTGAGTATCTTGTTATTACCATAGGTTTTGTTTCTGACTAAGGTATTTCATGCTCAAATGAATGATTTTCCTGTGGAAATAATACTGAAAACCCCCCAAAGCAAAAAACACTGGGGTCATGCTTCCAGCCAAGAAGTGAATTTGCAAACACTTTGTTGCAGGGTCATGGACACAATATTTAATCAAGTATAATGTGGTATATACTTGTATGAAATAAGAATAAAATATTTTAATATGTATAAAAATAGATTAATCAAGGATGATGCTAAGATGGTGACGTAGGAAGTACCAGGAATCTGTCTCCCACTAGACAACAGTCGCACCACCAGAATCTGTCTGATGTAAGTATTGTGGAACTCTGGGGTCTACTTAAGGTTTGCGACTTTCAAGGATAGTGTAAATTGCAGTTAATTTTGGTCAATTTCAGCTCTTAGCACAGTAGTAGCTACCCATTCTTCCACCCCAGCCCCATGTTAGGCAGCTGTGCACATGTTCCAGGTCAACCTGTACACAGCTTGAGGGAGTCAAAGTGTGGAAAAAATGACATTGTCCTTCAGATATCATGAATCTGTGTTTGATCACCAATTGGTATTTTGACCACAGAGATGCAGACAAAGAAGCAAGCAGCCATTTTTTTGTACTTCCCCACATTGTTGTAAGCCCCTCCCCATCTGGCTGAAGTAACTTCCAGGGGGACTTTAAGGACTGGCACCCTTTTCTCCACTTATTTTCTTCTTTTTGCACATTTGGAAGCCAAACATTAAAGATTAGGACATTCAAAGCCAACCATAACAGAGCATCTATGGATAAAATTAGTAAGTGACTGCACTTGCCCAGGGAAAGTTGCAGGCTCAGAAAAGACCTAAGAAGAACTTGTTTATACCTTAGTCTTATCCTTGACACAGAGACAACTTTTAACAATCAACAAACCAAAATCAGTGACAAAAAAAGGCAAACTCTGGGGAAAAGGGTGAATCTGATCTTCAGACCTAACAACATCATTAGGTTCAAATATCTACTTTTCAAAAACAAAATATAGCACAAGGCATACAAAGAAACAAGAAAGTATGACCTAAAGGGAAAAAGAAATCAACAAACTATCTCTGAAGAAGATCTGATGGCAAATCTACTAGACAAAGTTTTTATAACAGCTGTTTTAAACATACTCAAAGAACTAAAGGAAGACATGAAAGGAAGTCAAGAGAACAATGTATGAATAAAATGGGAATATCAGTAAAGAGAAAACCTAAAAAGAAACAAAAAAAAATCTGGAGCTGAAAATACAATAACTGAAATGAAAAAAAGAAAAATCACTGGAGGGATTCATATGCAGATTTGAGCAGGCAGAAGAAAAAATCAGCAAAGTAGAAGATAGGACAATAAAAATTGAGTGTGAGGAACAGGAAAAACTAGGATTGAAGGAAGCCTAAGGAACCTTTGGAACACCATCAAATGGACCAACAATATACATTGTGGGAGTCCCAGAAGAAGAAGAGACAGAGAAAGGGGCAGATAATATTGGAACAATGACTGAAGAATTCCCAAATTTGTTGAAGGATATGAGTGTAAACACCCAAGAAGTTCAATGAACTCCAAGTAAGATGAATTCAAAGAGACCCACATAAGACACATTCTAATCAGACTTAGAAGTGACTCATTGCATACAAGGGATCCTCAGTAAGATTATGAGCAGATTTCTCATCAGAAATTTGGAGGCCAGAAGGAAGTGGGCTGATATATTCAGAGTGTTTAAAGAAAAAAACAAACAAGAACCCTATACCTGGCAAAACCATTCTTTAAAAGAGAGGGAGAAATTAAGACATTTCCAGATAAACAAAATTGATGAATTTCATCACTGCTAGACTGCCCTGCAAGAAATGCTCGAGGGAGTCCCTCCTTCCAGGGTGAAACGAAAGGACACTAGACAGTAGCTGAAAGCCATATGAAGAAATAAAGACCTAAATAAAGGTAAATACATGGTCAATTATAAAATCGAGTATTATTGTGACAATTGTTTGTAACTGTTCTTTTTATTTTCTACATGATTTACAATATGAATGCACCTAAAGAATTATTTGTTTGTCTTTAGGCTCACAGAAGATGAAATATATATAGTCAACACACAAATCAGTTGCACTTCTATACACCAACGGTGAACAATATGAAAACGGAAATTACAAAAAATTCCATTCATATACGGTAGCATTAAAAAAGAATAAAATACTTAGGCATTAACATAACCAATGATGTGAAAGACCTGTACAATGAAAACTACCAAACATTGCTGAAAGAAATTAAAGACAGATAAATGGGGACACATCTCCTGTTGATGGAATGTGAGTTAGTACACCTCATATTACTACCTTCACTGATTTACAATTTCAGTGCAACCCATATCAAAATCCCAATGACATGTTTTGCAGAAATAGAAAAACCCATCCTAAAACTCATAGAATCTCAAGGGACCTCAAATAGCCAAAATAATCTGGAAGATGAAGAACAAAGCTGGAGGACGCCCACTTCCTGATTTCAAAACTTACTACAAAACTACAGTAATCAAAACACTGTGTACTGGCAGAAAGATAGAAATAGAGACTAACTGAATAGCATAGCAAAGCCAGAAATAAATCCTCATATATAGTCAGATGATTTTTGACAAAAGTACACCGACCATTCAAGGGGGAAAAGACAGTATTTTGAACAAGTAATGATGGGGAAAATGTGGTATATATGTACAATGGAATACTACTCAGCCTTAGAAAGGAAGGAAATTCTGACATATACTAAAACATGGATAAACCTTGAGGATGTTATGCTAGGTGCAAAAAATCCAGTCACAAAAAGACAAAAACTATATGATTCCACTTATATGAGGTGCTTAGATTAGTCAAATTTATGGAGACAGAAATTAGATTTGGGATTCCTGGGATTTGGGGAGAGGTGGGAATGGGGAATTTATTGTTTAATGGGTATAGCGTTTCAGTTTTTACAACATAAAAGAGTTCTGGAGATAGATAGTGCTGATAGTTTCATATCATTATGACTACACTTAATATCACTGAACTGTACATTAATAATGGTTAAGATGGTAAATATTATATTTATTTTACCACAATAAAAAATTTGGGAAAAGAGATTAACCAAGAAGCACAGTAACTAGACAAATCCACTGTGAAACTATTTAATATAACACATTGTACTATATACGGTTCTCAACTTCATAATTTCCTTATCTACCTCTCTGAGAAAACAGGAAGTGATAGCACCCTTTCACCAGAGTCAAAGGATTCAAAAGGCTTCTTTGAGGGAGACACCAGATAACTTTCTGAGAAAATGTCTCCAGACGTGTCTCTTCTTGCTGCCCTCTTTTCTCTTGCAACATTTCCTGAGGTGAGCAGAGGCATTCACATCAAACTGTTCCAACCCAACTTTCAAAAAGTCTCCCTTGAGCTGTGTCTCTATAGCATCAGTGCCTTCCCCTTCCACCCTGATGTGCATGGCAATCCTGCCTTTAAAATGCAGGAAATTTGTTTGTGCTGTATTTTCTATCCCTTTATCCTTACCAGGCAGCTGCTTCACGGTGTTAGACTCTCAAAGCTCTGGCTCGAATGATGGACCAACTCAAAGGCACACAATATTTCATGTGATCCCAAATGTATGATTTTGGGTCTTTCAAACTCAGGCACAAGTTGCCCTTTGCCTAAGATCACGTTTAGCATTTCTCAATTTAACATTGCTTTTTTCGTTGTTAGTCATTTTAAAGGATTGAATATAAGGTTTGACTCTAAAATAGGGAGACTAGCTTTTCAGCAATGTATCAGAGCTTTTATGGCCTAGCAAGGGTTAATACCTTTAATAGTCCCCTTGGAAAAATATCTTTTCCCAAAAGGATGTCATTGCTTAGTTTTGTTTAGAGCCAATTTCCTAACTACACAAGAGATGTTTTTAATACTATGTTGAAAGACTTCCTCCTTTCCCCCACAATTCTTTCTTTCCCCTCTTTTCCTTAATTTCTCCCCTCCCCTCACTTAATTATGTAATAGGCCTGTGCATGCATCCATTCAATGATTTATTTTAAAAATGTTATTGAGTGCCGTTCTTGCTTGGTTCAATTTTGTGCTCTTTTTTTGCCCTTCTTTTGCTGGAGGCAACAGAATGAAGTGGTGTCAATGGTGACACCTAAGAAATTTCTTAAAATAGGATTAAACAGCAGTTGGAGGAGAAATTGTACAGCCAGATATGTACTGAAAGCTAGAAGTAACCTTTCCCAGGACACACTAGGAAATTGATTAATATCTCTGATATACGTGGTGTCAAACTGTTTGTAATGTCTGCATTAAGCAGGGGTTTATTTGGAGAAGCACTACAAATTAATATGAATAAAAAATTTAGGACTATCTGTAAAATATCCTAAATCATTCAACATAACTTTAGCCTGGTGTATAAGACCCTTCAGTCTAGCGCCAATCTCCCTTTCAGTCACCATCAACCAGCCCCTGTCCCTATTCGGTGCTTTAATAAACCCTGTAGGTTAGTTGTTCTCAACAAGGGTCAATTTTGCTTTCTATCCCAGGGAATATTTAGCAATGTCTGGAGACGTTGTCTGTCACAGCATTTTTTGGCTGTCAGTGGGGTGTCCTACTGACGTGCAATGCGTAGAGGCCAGGGATGCTGTTAAACATGCCACAATGCACAGGACAACCTTCCACAACAAAGTATTATCCAGCCCCAAATGCCAATAATGCTGAGGTTGAGAAACCTTGCGGTAGCTCTTTTCCCAGAGCGCACCTTAGGCACCTGCTGTGACATCCCTTCCTTTCCAACCCTCTAATCACCCATCTTAAAATTCAGCTCAGAGGACAGTATCTCTTTAAAATGTTATCCCAAATTGTTTCCTTTGTCCTATTAATATGCTCTAAGAGCATTTTGTCATTGCTTCAGCCTTTTTTCCTCATACTCATTAAGTCATAACTTAATTCTTTACATTTCTGTCTCCTGCACTGGGCTCTAAGCTGCTCAAGGACAAGGAAAATGTGTCTTGTTAACCTTTATCACTCCGATGCTTGGTGCTTAATAATGTTTAGAGAATGGAGTAAAAATAGATGATTAGTGTTTTAAAGGCCAACAGTGAGTCGCTGTCAAAGGTCAATCACTCTTCTTCAGTAAATGATAACTCCTGGTACCCCTCTGCTAGCAAGCTGAAGTATCATCACCAAAGATTTCTGAAAAGAGAGAAATTGAGTGTAGTTGAAATAGAGTCCGAAATAACCTGCTTATCTATGAGTTTAACTGTTAATACATCACTGTTTTAGCATTTTTTGCATCTTCTAACCAGTCAAACGTATGTTGATGTTGAGGAGAAAGCAAATGTTTTGTCCAGTTGTGCTAGGATGTTTTCTAGTAAAGAGGCACTTGACCGTGACAAGCCAGAAGGCCCAGCTGTGTGGCCATGACTCAATTAGAGATGCCAAAAGGCTGGGCCCCCTACACCTTGTCTGGACTAAAGACAGAAAGAGCTCGTCTCTTTCCGGGACTGAGGAGCACAGGTTAACTGCAGTGCTTCTGATAAAGGCAGCACTTCCAGATAGAGCACTTTCTAACCCGGCTACCCAGGAGATGCTGAAAACTTACCTGAATGGCTTGTGTTTCAATGGTAAGTTGATAAAGGGGTGGAGTAAAGGAGTTTCTGAGTTTGTGTAGTGTCAGTACTTCAGAGGAGGGTCACGTATATGCCTGTCTCCCTGTGGAGTGAAACACAGGCAGATATTCTTTTCTTGACACATGAAAGCTACTTGAAACACAGCATTACTCTTCATTTTGTACCTTTTGGGTATGTTTTGAAATTTCTAACCATGTGAGAAATTTTTTAAACGCAATCCTTACTTTTGGAAGGAAACTTGAAGAAGTTCTGGCTTTTGGGACCAGGAAGCAGTAATTACAACAGAGCATGAGAAAATACAAAGGAAGGGAAGGATTTCTAACTAGGACTGCCAAAACAGAAAAATAACTTGAGACTTGCTGAGCAAGCCCTGGGAAATTTTATGCTTTTTTACATGAACAAAAACGATACAGCTTTGCCGTTTAAAAATTATTTTGTCAGCGATACAGACCTGAACATGAAAAAATGTTTCCTAAACTCAAAAAAGACTTTTTTAAGCCACAACCAATTCAATAAAATAGAAGGGGCAGCTTAAATGCACATAAAATCACAAGGAAAAAGATTTAAAATAAGTGAGGGATCACAGGTAAAAATAACATTTTTAAAAAAAAATGTAAGGTGAATCAGGATAGGCGGATAATATACAAAAGATGTCTAAAAATATACTTAGCATTTCTGAATGTCCAGAAGCAAATGTGAAGAGAACAACACGTTTTGTTACATATACCCTGGGATCCATATAACAAAACATACTTGTCCCAATACTGAGATCTGGGGACATGTTTCTTGTATATCTACATGAAATAATGAGGAAGGTCCTCAACAACATCTTCACAGTAAGTGCCTTGAGGATGTCTCTTGTAAAAACTCTCCTGATCAGCTAAAGGCATCACCCGTGACTCATTTCTCTGGGCAGTCACTGCTGATGTTAGCAAGTAAGCCTCCCTCTGCTTAAACATTACATTTAAAAATTTCTATAGAAATGGGATCCCTGAATATCTGTTGTGGACCCTAATGTGTTGCCTTCCCAATTCCCACTCACCCACACATGATTTGGTTGCTTTCTCTTCCCTGTAACCTACATAATAGTAAGCCCATAGCAGCAATTTTGCAAGTCATAGTCCTAACCTCTTGGCTGGATTAGGCATAGGAACCTGATCCAAGATGGACCAAGCTACTATTTACTCTAGACGCTATTCTTTGCCCATGATTTATTAGTTCAGCACGAATCATGCTACCTCTTGAGCAATAATAGCTCTTTCCCATGGTATTTAGTATTGGGATGGAGGGAGGGGTTGCATACAGAGAGAGAGGTGATAGCCTCTCTTATGGAGGCTGAGGTTATAAAATAAACTCATATATAGTCAAGATTAGGCATCTTTAGCGAGACTTATGAACCCAAGTAGCAGGTGTTGGTCAGTAGATAGAGGGAGTCACGGATCAGGTATGCAGAGGCAAATGCACGTAAGACACAGATATGAATCCATCTCTGAGGCCTGAGCACATCCCTGATCTTGGCTTCCATGAGACATCTCTGTTTCCTATAACAAATGGAAAGGAGGTTTCTGTACCTTAAAATCAAATGAGTTTAAACTATTGCAAATTCTTGTAGACATTTATCTTTATTTCTCTGGATCAAGTTTGGCTTAGTTTTGCTGCAGTGGGCCAGGGTTATCCTCCATGACAGGTGCCTGGAGAACAGCTGTTGAGTGTCAGTGAATCAGTGCCAAGAAGTAAGCTTTAACAGTCAGCAAAGTTGGGGAGAACACTGACAGCCTTTTATGAAAATTGAGCTCTCTAACAAGGACATATACTTGAATAGAATGCAGTCTCAAACCTAAATATGGCAAGTTATTTAGAATATTGTTTTATTTTAATTTGGAATCACATTTTAATATTCTGGAAAGTTTCAGGATCAGAAGATGAAAGTCTCTCTTAGGTAAAGTTCAAATAGTCTATCGACTTGAGTGAAAAGCTGGCTTAATATTTGCCTCTGTCCATTTTTTTATGGCTCTTGGTGGAAAAGTATCCTTTAGGTTATGATCTTGAAAGTCAAGACCACGTGTTATTTCTCTTTGCATCTCCCATAAGTGTTCGTAAAATGTCTGTCACAAAAAGGATGCTCAGTAAGAATCCCTGAATGTTTCTTTCTCAAGAAGAACTTTCTAGAACGTCTTGAACTGACAACCGTTGCTCTGTGGGGAGAAATGCAGAGGTTCTGATCCCTCTTCTGTAAAATCATCAAATATCTTCCTTGGCTGAAATAGCTCAGTTTTCCCATTCAGTCACATCAAACCCACTGTTACCAGGCAGCGCTAGGACATCTTGTGTTGTTCCGCTGTGGGAGTTGAGTAGGGAAGACTGCTCGCCAGCACACGTGACACTGATAGTCATGACATGACCAGGGACATGATAGTGTGTCTCTGGATCAGGCTCCAAGTGAGGCAGGAAGGGGGAGCCATGGCATTGGCCGACTTTAAGCAGAAGCTATCCTTTTATATCCTTAGAGCAGAAAAGCTGAGCTTCCTCCACCGTGTGCAGGGTTGGCGTTCTTCGGGCTGAGAGTTCATATATTAACTGGCGGTCAAGTGATGACCTCCTCTTTTCCCATGAAGCTGTTTATCAGATATACTTCAGACAGAATGACTACGTGCCCTTCTAAAGGAACATAGCTTGAAAAAGAGCTTATTTCTATGAGTGTAAAATTGTATAAAATCAAGGTAGAGAATTGTCTGCTGGAATCTGTATTCTTCGGCACTCACATAGATTGAGGATCTGCAACCTTTGTTAGATTCTTCAAAATTAGCTCAGGCTCTCCGGCTCCTGAGCTTGGGGCAGATTGGCTGGGCTGTCTTCCAACAGGCAAATAATGGGCAAAAACACTGCATCCTCTTGACCTACTCTCTCCAGCTCAGATTGAGAGAAGATTATTCAATAATGACAATATTTTCCACAACAAAGTGTACCCATAGAGTTCCCCATCTCCAGTGGTACTCTCATGTAAAAGTCTGACTTTAATCTGAAATATCAGTGACATATATTTAGACAAGTTTCCCCCGCCATGAGACAAAACTCATTATGATGCAGTCACTTTAATCGCGAGTACATATGGGTTATTAAGTATCAAACTGTGTGTCTTTATTGCTCATTATTATATGTAGAGGTTTAAATAGCTTTACTGCTTTGAGAGGTGGTTAGAAGCTTTCAAATATTTAAAACCCAAATGACTAAACTGTTCGTTTATTCCAAGTTCGTGATTTTGTTTAGACAGGAGCAAAATGTTTTTCATGTGTAACTTTCCATCGTTGAATGAATTTCAGGCACAGAGTGGAGAAGACATTTTCTAAATTAGAGTGTCAGCGGCTAGGTAGACAATGTGAAGTTAAGATGTGGAAACCCTAATCTGGACCATTCAGGCTAAAGTGGCTTTTGAGGGAAGTAAAGCGGGGGGGTTGGGTTTACCATGAAGGGACATCTCTGACTATGTTGTGCCAGAAATCTGGAACTATCAAGATAAAATATCTGAGGCTTCTTTCTTTTTTAGGTATCAGTATCCAGTATCACAAGGGGATATATGTATTAGTCACAACTGCTTAATTGCTCTAACTATTTGCTCAGGTAACCTCAGATTTAAAGGACATACAATAATATAGGAGTGATAGACTTCCAAAAATTGTTATAATTGAACTTAATTAAAGCCCTTGGGAGCTAAACCAAAATATAATAAAAGCTCTTTATCAAGTCAAAACTACTGCTGAGAGCCATAACCCATTTTTTTAAAAAAAAGATAATTAGGAGAAAGAATAATTTGAGGTGTTTTTTTTTCTTTTTTTTCTGCAATAAAAGCTAGCATTAATTGCAAAGTAGACACTCACGTGAAGACATTTGAAGTTATAATTTTGAAGATTCTAAGACAGGCTTCTAGCATACATGGAAAATATATTAATAATCTACACCTTTATCTTTTGAGCTGACAGTCCTGGTCATAACTATTTTAAAGGTACTCTTACCCTGTCATTGTGGTTATGGAATGAATCGCAGTCTTTTTTTGGAAAATAAAAATGCTGATGTGTAGTTCTGTAATTAATATATAACCTTTAATTAGGTTTCTTCCAGTCCCTTTTTCTGAGACTTTCAAGGGCTTAGACCTCCATGACAGTTGTGATCTGTGCCTGAAGGAAAAAGCTTAGCCCATCACCCCTCAGGGGATTATTGAGTTGATATGAATCTGAGAACACACCCAAGAGAAAACTGCCGCCCTTTCAAGCACCCTTTACGGTGTGGTAGCTTCACAGTGAGCAGGTTGTGTTGAATGAGATGCCTGCCTTCGCAGGTGGTTCTGAACATTAAATCTTACCTCAACTAAGAGGTAAGATTTAATGTTCTTAACTAAGGGCAGGTCACTCAAGATAGAATTCTAAGAGACAATAACTTATCTGTTTGAACCAATCCCCTTAGCTACTGGTAAGGACAAAATCATTTAGAAGTGTCATCAGTTAAATGTTTTTCTTTTTTAATAATGTGAAACTTGGCTGAGGTTTATTAAGTCTTCTTTCTATGTGTAACACTTACTACATTGAGAAGCTAAATATGTAAAATGCATTTCCAGCTGCTGGGACTAACCACCAGCTGGGATTCATGGGACTCATGAATGGGGCAGCACCCCATCTAGCAGGTAGAAGGGAGCTCTGAGGAGCTGTACAAAATGAAAGACTTTTCTAGGCAGAAGGGGGTAGGACGAGGAGCTACTAGCAAAGAGGGGATTGTGGCAGATCACCTTCCTTCAGGGGAGGACAGGGGTTTATTGGGCAGATTTCCTCACTAGTGCTGACCAGGTAATTCTGGACCGACTAGATCAAATTTCCACTCCTGGGAGAGGGTGAAACGGTAATTAAGTGAGGTATTAAGTCTTGGTTTGGTGAAATGGGCTTAGTACGGTGACTCCATTTGGGGCCTGTTATCTTCTTTTTTAACTGTTGGAATATAGAAATTCTGTAAGAAGAGCTGTGTTTAACTTCTACAGCCCAAAGAGACCCTGATGCTCAAAGTTACTTGATAATGATTGTTTCATGGTGACTGCCTGGCACACATCTCCTCATTGCATATTTGGGCCCTTCATTGTTCAGAAACAGCCGTCCACCTGTTATGATTGGTGCCTAGAGCAAAGTAACCTGGAATTAAGGTCTAACGCTGACCTGGGTTACTCATCCATTTAATGAATATTTACTTTGTTCTTCTGATGTGGAATACATTGTTTCAGAAACACTGAGAGACACAAATTCAGTCCCCAATAGGTTGACAATATATTAGGGAAGGCAAAAACTGTGCCCAAATTACTATAATATAAAGTAGAATAAAAACAGCCACAATTTCAAGTTATGGGGAAAGAATGAATTACTAAAAAATTGGTAGGGAGAGCATTGCTGATGACAATGTAAATCAGTGCTAACTTTATAGGGAGCAATTTAGCAATATCTGTCAAAAGGCCCAGGAATTCTACCCGATCCAGAAATCCTACTTTTTGGAATTTGCCTCTCACATGAGAGGCATCACATATCTTTCCAAGACACTTATTGTAGCGATGTTCTTAGTATTTATAAAAAGAATAGACTGGGCTTCCCTGGTGGCGCAGTGGTTGGGAGTCCGCCTGCCGATGCAGGGGACCTGGGTTCGTGCCCCCGCCTGGGAGGATCCCGCATGCCGTGGAGCGGCTGGGCCCGTGAGCCATGGCCGCTGGGCCTGTGCGGCCGGAGCCTGTGCTCCGCAGCGTGAGAGGCCACGGTGGTGAGAGGCCCGCGTACCGCAAAAAAAAAAAAAAAAAAAAAAAAAAAAGAATAGACTATTGACGGTGCCCATCTGTAGACTTGCAAATAATATAATAATGGCAGTTGTTAAAAAGAATGAGCCACACCCTGGTATGATGCATAAAATCAATCTAAGCATAAAAAAATAAGATAAACGCAATTCAGAGGACATTGCAAAAACACCTTTCCAGTACAACTCGAAGTGTCAGCGACATGAAGGACAAGGGAAGATTTAGGAAGTGTCAGAGAGAAGATATGAGGACATACGACAACTAAATGAGTTGTGAGACACTGGGCTGGTTTCTGAAACAGAGATAGAACATTACAAAAGCAGGTGAAATCCAAGTATAGTCTATAGTTAACAGAATTGTGGCCCTATTAATTTCTTAGTTTTCATAATTGTACAATAGTTATGCAAACTGTTAACATTAGAGGAAGCTGGATGAAGAGTATAGATAAGTCTCTGTAATGATTTTATAACTTATCTATACGTATGAGAAAATATATACATATTTATGTGTTAGATACTGCCCATCCCTGTCTCTTTCCCACTATTCTTCCCCATTGTTTTGAGGCAAAGTAGGGCTGATTCTCCTGTAATTTTAAACTAGTTTTGAACTCAAGGGAATTTTAATTAGGAATAAAAGAAACCTAGACTAAATCTTTTTTTTTTTTGCTATTTCCTATTCATGTATTTTTTTCTTTGAATTTTTGATTAAATGTTTCAAAATCTCTGGGAATTCTAAGTCTTCATATAGGAAAATTTGCACTGAGATAGAGAAAATAGTTTTTTAGTGTATATATTTTTTGTCTTTGCAATGACAAATCAATTCATCAACTTCGCACATCTGCCGTGTGCAATGTATTGTGTCAAGTATTAGTAAAAATATGAAGCAATGTAGGACATGTAGAAAAAGGGGATTTACAATCTACTCAAAACTAAATTAGCTATGACCAAAGATAGATTTTAAGTGGTTTTTCTACTTTTTAAAAGAAATATTTATATCTTGTTTTTAAAAACTGGTGAGCTCTCTCAACTTGTTTTGTGCTTAGTTCACCATATCAGAAGCTTTCACCCTTCCAGGCAATAGTTAGGTTGCTTCTCTCTACATATCATTACCTCCTAACCTAGTTTTTCCTCATTCTCTTGCTTTTTGGCCCTGTGATACGTATTAGTAGGACAGACTGAGAGGGAACGAAAGGTGCCATTGTCTGGCACGTAAGAGTCACTCTGTATATTTGGTTTGAATAGGGAAGGGAAGGCTTTCAGCTTGTATATGTACAGTTCAGGGTGCAGGGGATTATGGGCATGGCTTTTTCCAGGGAGGCTCTGTCTCTGATAGTGTTTCTTCAGGGGAACATACCTTCCATCAGAAGTGGCTTCAGAGTTGGGGTTTTCTCTTCAGTTCTTCCACTTAGATCAGCCTTACAAACTTACACCTGCCCCATTGATTTAGGCAGCATCTGGCCTAAAAATGTGCTTTGTTTGGTTAGGACAGTGTTGGTCAGCCTAGAATTGATGGCTGAAATTTAGAGATAGTACAAAAAAAAACCCCTGACTTTCCAGCTTCTTTTGCACAATCTGACAACACTGGGCTCATCTTCCTGCATCACAAAAATCTAGGGTAGCAAGTGCCCTCTTTGGATGGGGTGGGGTCTCTCTACCTGCCACACACCCAGACATTCCCTAATGTCTTTCTGACCCTGAGGCCCATTACCACTTGCTGTTTATCATCAAGCTTGAAGGAAAAAGAAGTATCTCTTACACCATGGTGATTGAAAAATCCTGGTGCTATAGATTACCAGCCTGCCTCAGCGCCTGCGGAAACCCATCTACTACACCCACTGTAACTTTTACTGTGTGGCGCTGTACAAACAAATGTCTGCCCCAGTGAGGGAGCAGATGGTGACACTTTTCAAGGTTACTTTCACCCTCAGCACATTCTTTTCGACATAGTATGCAAAAGGAAGAATCCTCCTGCACAAATCCCTTCTATTTTTTGTTCACAATGTCATTTCATACAATTCTATTCAGACAATAAACAAACATAATCATAGCTGGCACTCATGTTATTTTGCATTAAGCTGGCAAAAATTTAAACTAAGGGTTTAGCAAAAATAAAACAAAGCGAGATATTTAAAGATAAACTAAGCAAAAAGAATCCTTTCAAGAAAAATAATTTAAGAATGTGAGTGATTCTGCCTGCCATTCTACTCAGTGGTACTCGCCCTGAAAAGAGAGATGAATCCACTATTCCTTCAGGAAGCTTCATTTTCCTAATGCTTCTCATTGCGTTCTTATTGTGATCCTCTGAATGGTATTCTTGTGTTTATAAAAATATTAAAAAAAAAATAATATCACCTTTCATGAAAAGACGTGGAAGAAACTTAAATGCATATTATCAAGTGAAAGAAGCCAACTTGAAAATGCTGCATGCTATATGATTCCAACTATATGACATTCTGGAAAAGGCAAAACTATGGAGACAGTAAAACAATCAGTTGTTTCCATGGGTTAAGGAGGGTGGGGAGTGACATGGAGCACAGAGGATTTATAGGACAGTAAAACTAGTCTGTATGGTATTATAGTGGTGGATACATGTCATTATACACTTGTCCAAACCCATAGAATGTACAAGAGTAAACTTAATATAAACTTTGACCTCTGGATAATAATGGCGTGATAATGTTGGTTCATCGGTTGAAGCCGTAAATGAAAAGAACAGTCTTGCTCATCGTCCAGTTACACAAAAGGTTGAGTAACTACCCACTGCAGTTGCCCACTGACAGTGTGCCCTAGGGGTAATTCAGGATGGAGAAAAATAGGATGAAGCATTCTGTGTTTTAGATATAAGCCCCCTAGAGAGTTAAGATGCATATCTAAGGAAGAATTGCAATGACCCCAGATTCTTGCATCTTCCCATACATAGAAAAGCACTAAAATCATTAACTTGAGATATCCGTTTTTGCGATTAGCAGTAATATTTTATTGAGATATATGCTAGCCTACGTATATTTCCTAGCCAGAAAAATTCATATAAATACTGGCTCTTCCCCTACCTATTCAGAGCAGTAGCTATTTCCCAGGCTACTGTCCTCAGTAGAGTTCCTGAATAAAACTTAACTCACAATTTTTATGTTGGTCGTTTTTCTTGCAGTCAGCGTAATTGTACTACTCTCTGGTGAAGGAAGAAGTTATGCCTACGTGCACGGGGGCAGGGTGTATATGGGAAATCTTTGTACCTTCCTCTCAGTTTTGCTGTGAACCTAAAACTGCTCTTAAAAAATCATCTTAAAAAAATAACGTGACAAACTGCAGAGAAAAGACTTGGACCCACATAATGTAAGACTTCACTAAATGTTCCTTACGCTTTTGATATGACTGTGGAAACCCATCTCATATCAAATATTTGATATGAACATTTCCTGGGATACTCCCATTAACCATACGAGTATCTTGCCTGCTAACAGCCTTCCTTACAGAGAAAGCCAGCGATGTCTTCATTATCTCGAGTTTCGTTTGGCTGGTTCTTTCTTTAAAAATTCACATACTAGCTGATATTTCTGTGAATTATGTTTTCCTGCCCCTCTTTTTTCCCATCTGAATCACTGGTCTTAAAATGCTGTGACTCCTTGTCATTCTCCTGAGAGCTTTCCTAGCTAAGTTTGTATTTCACTTTTTTACTTCTTTCCCAGGTCTTTCCCTCATGCTGTCTTGTCATGTAGAAGCTCCAAGATTCATCTGCTTTCCTTCTTTTTTAATTGTCTTGAAAGTGCCTTGACACAGAGGAAAAGTCTCATGCACTTAATTTTTTAATATAAGAACTTAGAAACAATATGAGTATTTAAGAACAAATGTCAAAATTTTTTGAGCCTGTGTTTTTGTTTTCATTCAGTGCACCTTAAAATCTGATAAATGTGTGAGTAAAACGTTTGCTTTAGGTAATGGTATTTAGAATCAAAGATTATAAATTATCTTCTGGTCATAAATATCAAATCCATAATCAGTAATAAAGCTGTGTTCCTTAATTATTTTGCTTTTACCATCTGCCATCTATATAAAGAATATAGTAAACAAAAGGAGTGAGCTGTGAACCCTGACATTCCGTGAAACACCCATAAGGGTTTTCCCTTGCGATAAATGACACATTCCTTGAGTGGAATATTTGAGGTAAGGGGAAGGAAAGGAAGCTGTCAAGGAAGATTGAAAGGCAGATGTGTGATGGATACAAGCAAACTTCAACTCCTTTTACGTTTTCTTAACTTTTAACTCTTGATTGGACTGTAGTAGCACAACATCGATATTCTACCTCTCTGTACCTATTTGCATACATGTAAAATGGGCATTTACATTATATTTTGTAGTATTTTAAAATGAAAGTGTCCTTACTCAGGTAGTAAGATGTAAAAATCTGGACAAAATTCTACGGCAGTAACTGTTGGGCTTGAAATTTTGAAATACGTATTTGAGCTTGAAAATTGTTTTCTGTGCTTGGGGAGTACATTGTTCTCCATCAATTTGAGGCACATAGAATATTCACGCTGGAAGGATTTTGAAAATCTTTTGGTCCAAGATTCATTTTATAGATGAGTGAGTCAAAATAAGAATTATGAAAAGTATAAAGATGAATCTAGGGTACTTGTCTGAAGATTCAATTTGTTGTTTCACATTACTATAGCTATCAGAGGGTAAGACCAAGCCAAAAAACAATACACAATATAAAGTGATAGTACTTTGAATTAAAAGGGGGAAGCATAATAAAGGCTGCATTCATTTAAAGAAAAATCATGTTATTCATGGTTGAGTTTATTGTAATGACATAGACACTTGCCAAGTATCACAGAGGAGGTTGGAACAACTTCTCAATAAACAAACAAAAAAAGGTTTCCATGCAGGTTAAATCACTATTCATACTGATTTCTAACAACTTAAGTTGTGGTCTATGCTGTGGTTATTAGCATTAAGCATCTGAATTGTAGTAACCAGGATTTATATGGTAACCTTTAAGAAATCTGGGGGGATGGATGATGAGTCATTCATATTAAGGACTTTTAATTTTAGGAACACCAAGATTCTAATCTTACGATCAATTTAAAACTGTCATTTGAATACATATATTTTTTAGAATTAATAGTATTACATTAATGATGATCACCAAAATTTCAATGATCTTTTTATTGGTGTAATTTCATATTCAAAAATTTGCTTTAGTATGGCATGTCAACATTGCTCATTGCTTGTTGAAGCTGTTTGGATCAATTATAGAATGTGAAGTTGTGTAATAACACAGTCAAACTGGAAATAATGAGTGAGACACTTTATGAATAAACCTCACTGTGAACCTTCAGTGAGGGTACATACTGATACTTAAGATAAACAGAGCTAAGACCCAGGAAGTCTAGTAGGTGTACATATGTTTTACAAATGTAAGGAGATAAGAAATTCCTCTAATGATATAATCTGAGATACATAAGAAAACTGTATAAATTAGAAAGACAATCTTAACAAATCTATCAAATTTCTTACTATCTACTGTGTTCAAAGATGAGCAAGAAAAAAGAGAAATAAAAAAGTATTTTTGAGTTCTTCAGAGTCAAACAATTAATACAAATAAATGGCCAAAGAGCTCATATCATTATGAATCAGACAACAATTTTAGTACTTGGAACTCCACAAAAGAAGCAGTGTGTCTGGGTGGTGGAGTACAAAGAAAATCACTTCAAGTATTATATAGGTTCAGATGCTGGTTCAGCCATGTTTTAACTGTGTAATAATAGATACACTATTGAAAATGTCTGAGCTTCAGTTTTAGGTCTTTATCTTAAGGGAGGTTGCAATGATGTATTATATAAATTGTCTAACACATAATGAGCATCATTACGTGTTAGTTTCCTTTCTCTATAAGCCCTGAGTGTGAAGGGTACTACCTGGCACACTTTTTTTTTTTTTTTTTTTTAAGGAACATGGGATTCACACTCTATGAGGTAAATAAAAATTCAATAAAGTTACACATTTTCACAAAAACAGTTAGACGAATGAAGTTTGGAGATTGGTGGGAGGGAAGGCAAGGAGTGCTGTGGAAACCCATTAGTTAAAGCTAAGGCATTAGGGCTTCCCTGGTGGCGCAGTGGTTGAGAGTCCGCCTGCCGATGCAGGGGACACGGGTTCGTGCCCCGATCGGGGAAGATCCCACATGCCACGAAGCGGCTGGGCCCGTGAGCCATGGCCGCTGAGCCTGCGTGTCCGGAGCCTGTGCTCCGCAACAGGAGAGGCCACAACAGTGGGAGGCCCGCGTACCGCAAAAGACAAACAAACAAAAAAACAAAGCTAAGGCATTAGTTAATTTATCAGTGTTAGAGACAAAAGAAAAAGCAACTTAGAGTAATAAGGGTTGGAGGGAAGAAGCAATAGGGTCAGGAAGGAGGGGTTTTTGCTAAATGAAGAAGGGAACATAAAAAGGAGAGAGGAGAAAATTTTTTTAATTTTATTTTTTAAGTTGAAAGTATAGTTGATTTACAATGCTGTGTATATATATATTTATATATATATATTTCAGATTCCTTTCTGAAATCGTTTCAGATTATTTTCCCTTATAGGTTATTACAAAATGTTGAATATAGTTCTCTGTGCTATACAGTAGGTCCTTAAGGAAAGATTTAAAAATATTGGAGATGGTGTGTTAAAGTACTCATGCCTGGGAATTGATGCCAGCCAGCCCAGTTTTGTGAGCCTCTAATGAGGATCTAATCCTAAGGCAGCCAGGGCATTATACTTTAATGGTGAGGGAGAGAGTAAACTATTTGCCTGTGACCAGATTATTTCACTAATTTAGAACTATTGTGTGAGGAATGTAGGGTAAATTGAGGGCTCATTTCCCATGAGGAGCAGTAATTGGGGATAATGTCAATATTATTCCCTTTTGATTTTTATGACTTTATAGGTTATTTTGTCTCTGCTTGTATATAGTAACGAAAGGGGCATAAGTATGTGAACAGAATAGAAAGATGAAATATAGTCCAATGATATATACTTAAAAATGCCAGGAAGCTTAGGTTAAGGGGCTGGGCTGGAGTTAGAAACAGCTGGATTTCAGTCCTTAACCTTTCTTTTTGTGATATTGGTCAAGTTACTTAACGTTTTCAAGCCTCAATTTCCTCATCAGTAACACATTTCACTTGGTATGTGTGTAGCCATTTAGCACAGATCTCAACATAAACTCAGTATGTAGATTAACTCTAATCATCATTAATTATGACTGACTAAATACCAGGAAGGAAAGAATGGGTGTAGGATGGGTAGGGGTATGGGGGGATAGAGGAAGGAAAGGAGGGGGAGAGTAGGGGAGGGGACAATGGAAGAAAGAAAGGAAAGTAAGTAGGGAGGGAGAGGAGATTAATAGGCAGTTTATTAGAACAAAATTCTTATCTTTTTGTTTTCTAATTTGGAATCTCTGACGGTAAGTTGTACATTGAATAAATAGATGGTATATGCACTGAGTATTCTTCTTCTTAAATGTAACTCCTGCAAGGCAACAGTCAAATAAATATTCAGAGATTTCAGATATGCATGTCTAAAATTCGTAGTGAAAATAGAGGTTGGCCAGTGTCATATCCTGTCCATCAGCTTCTTTTAGAGGCTTTTAAAACAAATTCACTTGTAAAAGAATTCAAGTAATTTATAATAGCCAGTTGAAATGTCAACTAGAGTCTGAAATTAAGATTTATTTACACACTAGTGCCAAAGCAGTTGGAACATGGTGTCCTTAGAATGTGTCATTTGGGATGTTAATGTTCTTTTTTTTTTTTTTTTTTTTTATTTTTATTTATTTTTTTTTGATGTTAATGTTCTTAATCATAGATCAGGAATGGGTGAAACAAATGTGATGTAAAATTGCCAATTCATTTTACTTGAAATAGAATTTAAGAAATTATACTTTTCTCTTTTAAATATACTTTTGTACATTTCATTACTATGCTTTTATATTTTTATATTTCAGGCAGAAAGTATAGAACATAAAATGTTTGATTTATATTGTTTGAGGAATATGGGTTTTAGGAGAACCCAAGTTTGACACAAATCCAAGAAGCCACAAAAATTTATATAACCATAAAAGATTTCAGCTTTAAAGTGTACCATGAACAAAGGCAATGAATAAACAACAACTTGGGATAAAATATTTGCAATTCACATCAAAAAAACGATGTTAATTTTCTTAATGATTAAAGAACTCCTACAAGTCAGTGAGAAAAATTCTAGGAATATAATAGAAAAAAGAACCAAGCATAAGACAGTAAAGAAAAAAATATTGTTTTTATAAAAAAGATCTTTAGCCTCATTAATATGAGTAATATCAGTTGAAACTTCACTATCATTTCCTCCTTTTCAGATTAGCAAAGGATCAATCTTTGTAATAAACTACAATTTTGGCAAATTCTAAGAGAAACATACATTTTCGTACAATGGTGGAGGTAAAATTGACCTGATTTATAAGGAACACAATTGGCAATAGCATTTATTTTATTTACTTATTTTTTTAAACATCTTTATTGGAGTATAATTGCTTTACAAAGTTCTGATAGTTTCTGCTGTATAACGAAGTGAATCAGCTATACATATACATATATCCCCATATCTTCTCCCTATCCCACCCCTCTAGGTGGTCACAGAGCACCGAACTGATCTCCCTGTGCTATGGAACGCCTTACCACTAGCTATCTATTTTACGTTTGGTAGTGTATATATGTCCATGCCACTCTCTCGCTTTGTCACAGCTTACCCCTCCCCCTCCCCATATCCTCAAGTCCATTCTCTACATCTGCATCTTTATTCCTGTCCTGCCCCTAGGTTCTTCAGAACCATTTTTTCTTTTTGTTAGATTCCACATATATGTGTTAGCATATGGTATTTGTTTTTCTCTTTCTGACTTAACTTCTCTCAGTATGACAGACTCTAGGTCCATCCACCTCACTACAAATAACTCAATTTCATTTCTTTTTATGGCTGAGTAATATTCCATTGTATGTATGTGCCACATCTTCTTTATCCATTCATCTGTCGATGGACACTTAGGTTGCTTCCATGTCCTGGCTATTGTAAACAGTGCTGCAATGAACATTGTGGTACACGACTCTTTTTGAATTATGGTTTTCTCTGGGTATATACCCAGTAGTGGGATCGCTGGGTCATATGGTAGTTCTATTTTTACATTTTTAAGGAACCTTCATAATGTTCTCCATAGGGGCTGTATCAATTTACATTTGCACCAACAGTGCAAGAGGGTTCCCTTTTCTCCACACCCTCTCCTGTATTAATTGTAGATTTTTTATGATGGCCATTCTGACTGGTGTGAGGTGACACCTCATTGTAGTTTTGATTTGCATTTCTCTAATGATTAGTAATGTTGAGCATCCTTTCATGTGTTTGTTGGCAATCTGTATATCTTCTTTGAAGAAATGTATATTTAGGTCTTCTGCCCATTTTTGGATTGGGTTGTTATTTTTTTGATACTGAGCTGCATGAGCTGCTTGTAAAATTTGGAGATTAATCCTTTGTCTGTTGCTTTGTTTGCAAATATTTTCTCCCATTCTGAGGGTTGTCTTTTTGTCTTGATTATGGTTTCCTTTGCTGTGCCAAAGCTTTTAAGTTTCATTAGGTCCCACTTATTTACTTTTGTTTTTATTTCTATTTCTCTAGGAGGTGGGTCAAAGAGGATCTTGCTGTGATTTAACTCATAGAGTGTTCTGCCTGTGTCTTCCTCTGAGTTTTATAATGTCTGGCCTTACATTTAGGTCTTTAATCCATTTTTGAGTTTATTGTTGTGTATGGTGTTAGGCAGTGTTCTAATTTCATTCTTTTACATGTAGCTGTCCAGTTTTCCCAGCACCACTTATTGAAGAGGCTGTCTTTTCTCCATTGTATATTCTTGCCTCCTTTATCAAAAATAAGGTGACCATATGTGCGTGGGTTTATCTCTGGGCTTTCTATCCTGTTCCATTGATCTATATTTCTGTTTTTGTGCCAGTACCATGCTATTTTGATTACTGTAGCTTTGTACTATAGTCTGAAGTCAGGGAGCCTGATTCCTCCAGCTCCGTTTTTCTTTCTCAAGATTGCTTTGGCTATTTGGGGTCTTTTGTGTTTCCATACAAATTGTGAAATTTTTTGCTCTAGTTCTGTAAAAAATGCCAGTGGTAGTTTGATAGGGATTGCATTGAATCTGTAGATTGCTTTGGGTAGTAGAGTCATTTTCACAATGTTAATTCTTCCAATCCAAGAACATGGTATATCTCTCCATCTGTTTGTATCACCTTTAGTTTCTTTCATCAGTGTCTTTAGTTTTCTGCATAGATGTCTTTTGACTCCTTATGTAGGTTTATTCCTAGGTATTTTATTCTTTTTGTGGCAGTGGTAAATGGGAGTGTTTCCTTAATTTCTCTTTCAGATTTTTCATCGTTAGTGTATAGGAATGCAAGAGATTTCTGTGCATTAATTTTGTATCCTGCTACTTTACCAAATTCATTGATTAGCTCTAGTAGTTTCCTGGTAGCATCTTTAGGATTCTCTATGTATAGTATCATGTCATCTGTAAACAGTGAGAGTTTTAGTTCTTTTTTTCTCATTTGGATCCCTTTTGTTTCTTTTTCTTCTCTGATTGCCGTGGCTAAAACTTCCAAAATTATGTTGAATAATAGCAGTTAGAGTGAGCAACCTTGTCTTGTTCCTGATCTTAGAGGAAATGGTTTCAGTTTTTCACGATTGAGAAAGATGTTGGCTGTGTGTTTCTCATATATGGCCTTTATTATGTTGAGGTAGATTCCCTCTATGCCTACTTTCTGGAGAGTTTTTATCATAAATGGAGGTTGAATTGTGTTGAAAGCTTTTCTCCATCAATTGAGATGATCATATGGTTTTTCTCCTTCATTTTCTTAATATGGTGTATCACACTGATTGATTTGTGTATATTGAAGAATCCTTGCATTCCTGGGATAAACTCCACTTGATCATGGTGTATGGTCCTTTAATGTGCTGTTGGATTCTGTTTGCTACTATTTTGTTGAGGATTTTTGCATCTATGTTCATGAGAGATACCGGCCTGTAGTTTTCTTTCTTTGTTACATCTTTGTCTGGTTTTGGTATCCAGGTGATGTGGCCTCGTAGAGTGAGTTTGGGAGTGTTCCTCCCTCTGCTCTATTTTGGAAGAGTTTGAGAAGGATAGGTGTTAGCTCTTCTCTAAATGTGTGGTAGAATTTACCTGTGAAGCCATCTGGTCCTGGGCTTTTGTTTGTTGGAAGATTTTTAATGACAGTCTCAATTTCAGTGCTTGTGATTGGTCTGTTTATATTTTCTATTTCTTCCTGGTTCAATCTTGACACGTGCTTTTCTAAAAATTTGTCCATTATTTTCCAGGTTGTCCATTTTATTGCTATATAGTTGCTTGTAGTAATCCCTCATGATCCTTTGTGTTTCTGTAGTGTCAGTTGTTACTTTTTCATTTCTAATTCTGTTGACTTGAGTCTTCTCCCTTTTTTTCTTGATGAGTCTGGCTAATGGTTTATCAATTTTTTTATCTTCTCAAAGAACCAGCTTTTAGTTTCATTGATCTTTGCTATTGTTTTCTTCATTTCTTTTTCACTTATTTCTGATCTGATCTTTATGATTTCTTTCCTTCTGCTAACTTTTGGGGTTTTTTTGTTCTTCTTTCTCTAATTGCTTTAGGTGGTTTAGTTGAGATGTTTTTCGTTTCTTGAGGTAGGATTGTATTGCTGTAAACTTCCCTCTTAGAACTGCTTTTACTGCATTCCATAGGTTTTGGGTCATCGTGTATTCATTGTCATTTGTTCCTAGGTATTTTTTGATTTCCTCTTTGATTTCATCAGTGATCTCTTGGTTGTTTTGTAGTGTATTGTTTAGCCTCCATGTATTTGTATTTTTTACATATTTTTTCCTGTAGTTTATATCTAGTCTCCTAGGGTTGTGGTCGGAAAAGATACTTGATACGATTTCAATTTTCTTAAATTTACCAAGGCTTGATTTGTGACTCAAGATATGATCTGTCCTGAAAAATGTTCCATGAGCACTTGAGAAGAAAGTGTATTCTGTTGTTTTTGGATGGAATGTTCTATAAATGTCAATTAAGTCCATCTTGTGTAATGTACCATTTAAAGCTTGTGTTTCCTTAGTTATTTTCATTTTGGTTGATCTGTCCATTGGTGAAAGAGGAGTGTTAAAGTCCCCTATTATTACTGTGTTACTGTTGATTTCCCCTTTTATGGCTGTTAGCATTTGTCTTAGGTATTGAGGTGCTCCTATGTTGGGTGCATAAATATCTACAATCGTTATATCTTTTTCTTGGATTGATCCCTTGCTCATTATGTAGTGTCCTTCTTTGTCCTTTGTAATAATCTTTATTTTAAAGTCTATTTTGTCTGATATGAGAATTGCTGCTGCAGCTTTCTTTTGGTTTCCATTTGCATGGAATATCTTTTTCGATCCCCTCAATTTCAGTCTCTTTGTGTCCCTAGATCTGATGTGGGTCTCTTGTAGACAGCATATATATGGGTCTTGTGTTTGTATCCATTCAGCCAGTCTATGTTTTTTGGTTGGAGTATTTAATCCATTTACATTTAATGTAATTATCAATATGTATGTTCCTGTTACCATTTTCTTAATTGTTTTGGGTTTGCTTTTGTAGGTGTTTTCCTTCTCTTGTGTTTCCTGCCTAGAGAAGTTCCTTTAGCATTTGTTGTAAAGCTGGTTTGGTGGTGCTGAATTCTCTTAGCTTTTCTTGTCTGTAAAGATATTAATTTGTCTTTCAAATCTGAATGAGATACCCTCTGGGTAGAGTAATCTTGGGTGTAGTTTTTCCCTTTCATCACTTTAAATATGTCCTGCCACTCCCTTCTGGTTTGCAGAGTTTCTGCTGGAATGTCTGCTGTTAACCTTATGGGCATTCCCTTTTATGTTATTTGTTGCTTTTCCCTTGCTACTTTTAATATTTTTTCTCTGTATTTAATTTTTGATAGTTTGATTTACTTGTGTCTTGGCATGTTTCTCCTTCGATTTATCCTTTATGTGGCTCTCTGTGCTTCCTGGACTTGATTGACTATTTCCTTTCCCATGTTAGGGAAGTTTTCACTATAGTCTCTTCAAATATTTTCTCAGACACTTTCTTTTTCCCTTGTTCTTCTGGGACCCCTATAATTTGAATGTTGGTGCATTTAATATTTTCCCAGAGGCCTCTGAGACTGTCCTCAATTCTTTTCATTCTTTTTTCTTTGTACTGCTCTGCAGTAATTGTTTCCACTATTTTATCTTCCAGGTCACTTATCTGTTCTTTTGCCTCAGTTATTCTGCTGTTGATTCCTTCTAGAGAACTTTTTTTTTTTTGGCAGTACGCGGGCCTCTCCCTGTTGTGGCCTCTCCCATTGTGGAGCACAGGCTCCGGACGTGCAGGCTCAGTGGCCATGGCTCATGGGCCTAGCCACTCCACGGCATGTGGGATCTTCCCAGACTGGGGCACGAACCTGTGTCCCCTGCATCGGCAGGCAGACTCTCAACCACTGCACCACCAGGGAAGCCCCCTTCTAGAGAATTTTTAATTTCATTTATTGCGTTGTTCATCATTGTTTACTCTTTAGTTCTTCTAGGTCCTTGTTAAATGTTTCTTGTCTTTTCTCCATTCTATTTCTAAGATTTTGTATCATCTTTGCTATCATTACTCTGAATTCATTTTCAGGTAGACTGTCTATTTCCTCTTCATTTGTTTGGTCTGGTGAGTTTTTACCTTGCTCCTTCATCTGTGTGTTTCTCTGTCTTCTCATTTTGCTTATCTTACTGTGTCTGGGGTCTCCTTTTCACAGGCTGCAGGTTCGTAGTTCCCGTTGTTTTTGGTGTCTGCCCCTAGTGGGTGAGGTTGGTTCAGGAGGTTGTGTAGGCTTCCTGGTGGAGGGGACTGGTGCCTGTTTTCTGGTGGGTGGGGCTGGATCTTGTTTTTCTGGTGGGCAGGGCTGTGCCCGGTAGTATATTTTGGGGTGTCTGTGAACTTAGTATGATTTTAGGCAGCCTCTCTGCTAATGGGTGGGGTTGTGTTCCTGTCTTGCTAGTTGTTTGGCATTGGGCATCCAGCACTGGAGCTTGCTGGCTGTTGGGTGGAGCTGGGTCTTAGAATTGAGATCCCTGGGAGAGCTCTCGCCAATTTATATTACATTTGACCAGGAGGTCTCTGGTAGTCCAGTGTTCTGAACTCGGCTCTCCCACCTCAGAGTCTCAGGCCTGACACCAGACCAGAGCTCCAAGACCCTGTCAGCCACATGGCTCAGGAGAAAAGGGAGAAAAAAAAGAAAAAAAAAAGTAAATTAAAAATTTATTAAAATAAATTAAAATAATAATAATAGAGCAACCAAACTAATAAACAAATCCACCAATGATAACAAGAGCTAAAAACTAAACTAAGATAAAAATGAAAATCAGAAACAAATCATTCACAGACAGCAAACCCCAAGTCTACAGTTGCTCCCAAGGTTCACCACTTCAATTTTGGGATGATTCATTATCTGTTCAGGTATTCCACAGATGCAGGGTACACCAAGTAGATTGTGGGGATTTAATCCACTGCTTCTCAGGCTGCTGGGAGAGATTTCCCTTTCTCTTCTTTGTTCACACTGTTCCTGGGGTTCAGCTTTGGTTTTGGCCCCTGCTTTGTTTGTAGGTTACCCTCAGGCATCTGTTCCCGCCCAGACAGGATGGGGTAAGGCAGCGGCTGATTAGGGGGCTCTGGCTCACTCTGGCCGGGGGGAGGGAGGGGTATGGTAGTTATACTTGGAATGTGGGGCGAGCCTGTGGTGGCAGAGGCTGGTGTGACATTGCAGCAGCCTGAGGTGCACTGTGTGTTCTCCCGGAGAAGTTGTCCTTGGATTATGGGACCCTGGCTGTGGTGTGCCACACAGGTTCCCTGGAGATGGGCTGTGGATAGTGACCTGTGCTTGCACACAGGATTCTTGGGGGCTGCAGCAGCAGTTTTAGCATTTCATGCCTGTCTCTGGGGTTTGAGCTGATAGCCATGGCTTGCGCCCAACTCTGGAGCTCATTTAGGTGTTGCTCTGCCTTCTGTGGGCAGACAGGGAAGGAATCCCCTCTCCCCATGCACTCCAAAACAATGGTCTCTTGCCTCTTAGGCAGGTCCAGACTTCTTCCCGGACTCCCTCCCGGCTAGCTGTGGCACACCAGTCCCCTCAGGCTGTGTTCACACAGCCAACCCTAGTCCTCTCCCTGGGTTCTGACTTCTGAAGCCCCCACCTGTCCCAGCTGGCAGGTGAGCAGACAAGCCTCTTGGGCTGGTCAGCGCTGGTCAGCACCAGTCCTCTGTGTGGGAATCTCTCTGCTTTGCCCTCCGCACCCCTGTTGCTGCTCTCTCCTCCGTGGCTCTGAAGCTTCCCCCACTCCACCCCCTGTCTCCACCAGTGAAGGGACTTCCTAGTGTGTGGAAACCTTTCCTCCTTCACAGCTCCCTCCCAGAAGTGCAGGTCCCATCCCTATTCTTTTTTCTCTGTTTTTTCTTTTTTTTTTTGGTCTACCCAGGTACGTGGACAGTTTCTTGCCTTTTGGGAAATCTGAGGTCTTCTGCCAGCGTTCAGTAGGTGTTCTGTAAGAGCTGTTCCACATGTAGATGTATTTTTGATGTATTTGTGGGGAGGAAGGTGATCTCCGGGTCTTACTCTTCTGCCATTTTGAAGGTCCCTTGGCAGTAGCATTTAGAATGAAAAAATTTTCATCACCTTTGATCTGGCAATGCTACTCTTTGTTTTCAAAAAGATGGGTCTACTGACACAAAGAGCAAGTGAACCATTTACAAAGATTCTCACTGCAGAGTTTTTGTAATAGGAAAGGACTGGACATACCCAAATATCCCTAATAAAGGACTAATTAAATAAGTTATGATACATTCATATAGTAAAATACTATTTGCTGTTAAGAAGGATAAGCTGGGCCTATGTGCCCCCAAAAGAAGACTGTCAAAGGCATATACTATATTCAAAAGTTAAGATTCAGCACAGTGTATATACTGTGCTACCATTGTGTAAAATTGTCATATATACTTGTATATTGGGTGGGCGGTATGCAAGGCCATCATGTTCAGTGATTCACTAGGAAAACTCATAGGACTCAGTATATAGTCATATCGATGAATATAATTTATTACAGCAAAAGATACAAAGCAAATTCAGCACAAGGAAAAAGCACATGATGTAAAGTCGGGAGGAAAGCGCAAACTTTCAAGAGCCCTGTCCCCAGGGAGTCATTACTTTCTCCAGCTACAAATTATAGTAACAAGTATGGAGTGTTATTTTCCAGGGAAGCTCAGTAGAGACTCAGAGCCCAGGGTTTTTACTGGGAGTTGGTCACATAGGCACCCCCAGCCTGGCACATATCAAAATTCCAGATTCCCAGAAGGAATCTATTCAGAGTAAACTACCGTGTTTGCACAGTCTAGGCAGAGTAAGCCACTCTTGTTAGTGAGGGTGTGGTGGAAACATTCCCCAGTTTAAGTTCCCAAACACCAGCCAATGGCCAACCTTGCAAGGATCCTCTCTTAGGATGGCAGTCTCAGGCCTGCTATGTTAACTCTTTTCTGCACAGCTTCTACATCGACTATTTCTGAAACAATAAAAATTAATTAGTGACAGTGGTTTCTTCAGGAAGAATAATTGAATGGCTGAAGGACATGATATTTGATTAAATATGCTCTGTTCCACATTTACCCTTTTCTATCCTTTTTATCACCAAAAAATGTGTTACTTATTTGAAAAAAAGAAAGGTTAAAAAACTCACTGAGTTGAAATATATTTTGGTAGAATGATTTTTTTTTTCCTTGTATACTTTACTATATTTTCTCAATATATTTGTGGTTTTTTAATAACATATTATTTTATTTTGTGTGTGGTTTATTTTATTTTATTTTAACATCTTTATTGGAGTATAATTGCTTTACAATGGTGTGTTAGTTTCTGCTTTATAACAAAGTGAATCAGTTATACATATACATATGTTCCCATAACTCTTCCCTCTTGTGTCTCCCTCCCTCCCACCCTCCCTATCCCACCCCTCTAAGTGGTCAAAAAGCACCAAGCTGATCTCCCCGTGCTATGCGGCTGCTTCCCACTAGCTATCTATTTTACGTTTGGTAGTGTATATATGTCCATGCCACTCTCTCACTTCGTCCCAGCTTCCCCTTCCCCCTCCCCATATCCTCAAGTCCATTCTCTAGTAGGTCTGTGTATTTATTCCTGTCTTACCCCTAGGTTCTTCATGACATTTTTTCCCTTAGATTCCATATATATGTGTTAGCATACAGTATTTGTCTTTCTGAGTTACTTCACTCTGTATGACAGACTCTAGATCCATCCACCTCACTACAAATAACTCAATTTCATTTCTTTTTATGGCTGAGTAATATTCCATTGTATATATGTGCCACACCTTCTTTATCCATTCATCTGTTGATCTACACTTAGGTTGCTTCCATGTCCTGGCTATTCAATAACATTTTAATTTTCACTTTTCTATTTAATTTTTAGGCTTAGTAGGGCATGAGAATTCCAAGGGTAGGCAGTCGTCTCTATACATCAAACAAAATGGTTGTAGGGTAGATCAGTGTTTCCAAAACTTTCTCATGCCCTGGCACACTTACAGAACGATACTATCTCTACAGATACTGGTATATACACATGAGGCTACATGCAGATTAAAAACTAGCCTGTGGGCCCAGCCATAGCCTCCTAGCTTTGGTGAATATGGCTGGCTGTGTTCCTTAGACTAAAGAGGCTCTGCTTATCTACTCACACATCAAATAATCTCTGCTTTTATCTTAGATATTCTTCTCGACTTTAAAGATTGCCTTCTGGTAGAAGTAAACACAGTGCCCACTCAGATTCACCACTCCTAGATTCCTTATGTTGTCACCTCACTCCCCATTCACCTGGGGACAGGATTCCTTGCCTTTTCTCCAAGCTTGCCTCCAGTTTCCTACCCACAGTGTTTTGCTTAGGCTCCTATCATTTCCAGGAATGTCCTTCCCTGTCAAAATCCAAATGATGAATTTATATCTGTTTTTCAAGGTTAAATTCTCTCTTTTCTATAAATTCTCTGAGTCACCCATTTAGGATTAATTTTTTCCATCTATGACACTCCATTTGTTTTTATCGTTAATTACAGTACTTACCTTCTCAAGCCTTATCTAGTCACTTCCCCATCCAGGATTTCAGTGGTTTTTAACCTTTCTTGGGCATTACAATAACCAGTGTGCTTCTCATAACCTGATGCCAGGGCTCAACCTCCCGATATTTTGGTTCAGGTGGTCACGTGAGGTAGGGCCCAGGGGATCTGAACATTCATGCAAGCTTGAGCACCCTGGTAGAGCTTCTGATTTTCAAGCCACTGCCTGTGTTATTTTAGCCACTTGTTGGAATATTTTAATTATTTAATTTATTTGCACGAATTCACTGTTCACTGTTTTGGGTAAGTGATGTTAAGTCTGGCTCTCTAAAATGACAGATCCATGTTCATTATTAGCAATTTCTAGTTTGTATCATCAGGGAGAAGAAAGGCTCTTATATAACTATTAGGTTTGGCAGGTAGGCATGAAACTATTCCAACTAATTTCTGTATCAGTATCTTTATATTCGAGCTTTTATTGTAGGAAAGACACAACCACAGCTTACAATAATTAAATTAGAATTTCATTTGTCAGAGGAGTTGTCCCTACCCTTTCGAATTTATCAAGATTATGAAGGTACAAATTTTAAAAACCTAATTGTTATATTTAGATTGTAAACATTAGCTTATAAAGATTTCTTCTGTATGATAAAATGATAAGGTATTTCTTTAACATTTGATATGAAAATTGTTTTTCTGGGGCATGATATGAAGATTTCTATAAGTACCAAAAATAAATGTATTGTGGTGTCTTTGTATTGTATCAGCTTAATTTCCCAGAATTCCTGTCTCTCTGTGGTTTCTGATTAGCCCTGACCAAAAAAGACATTTTGTGCCTGATTTTTGGAAGCAGATATGAAACAGCAGCTTTAATTTTTATGCTTTGAACCTTATACAGGGTGCTAGACATGCTCTTGCTGATGGAGTCTCTCATTGTGGAAGTGGGGCAGCACCTAGACCAGCCCCTTTCCCAGCTTCTGCTGGAGCTCCTCCTTCAGCTTCCGCATCTCTGGGCAAATTCATGTGCAGCTCTGTGGTAAATGCTGCCAGCTATTCCTGCGGGTTACCCCTGCCAGTGAGGCTGGAGATGCTGAGAGACAGACGGGGTTCCAGTTTATTCTTGTAGCTTCCACATTCTCCTTGTTCTTGTCCACACCCAGCTTCCCTTCCAAACCGTCTGACTCATAGTGACTTCAGGCTCAACACTAGATCCAGAGCTAAGGGTGCACAGAGAGACTCCCTTAGCTCCTGCACATGCAAAGATCTGTTTCCCTTATTGTACATCACTCTTGGTGATTCTGCCCTTTTGATCGAACCCCAATGGATAGAACAAACACTTATATTCTCATCGTCTGGGTTCAGTAATTACTAATATTTTTACCATTTGCTTTTACTATTTGCCAAATTATTATTTTGCCAGGGGAGACTGGGCCATTTGAATGTGAGCTATAGAAATCATGACTCTTCTCTCCTTAATACTTTAGTATGCATTTTCTACAAATGGCATTAACCTTGTAATCACAATGCCATTATCACACTTAAAAATAATTACAAATCCCCCAAATCATCTAGTCCCCAGATCATACTCTAATTTCCCTAATTATCCCCAATATATCTATAGTTGCTTTCTCTAACCAACGAAGTTTCCGATCAAGGGTCACATATGTATTTGGTTATGCCTCCTTAGTCTCTTTTAATCTAGAACAGTCCTCTAAATTTTTATTCCCCTAAAGGCCCTGGCTTTTTGAAGAAATAAGTCCAGTTGCATTTCGCATCCTGAATTTGCCTGTTTTTTCCTCATGGGGTTCTTCTATTTGCTGTATTTCTTATATATTGAAAATTAGGTCTATGGCTTGATTCAATTCAGGTTAAACATTTAATGCAAAAATACTTCAAAGGCAGAGCATGTTTTTCTTTTGTATCACATCAGAAGATACCTGATGTCATGTGATCCTTAACTGTTAATGATGCCATGTTTAACAACTGGAAGATAGTGAACATCAGTTTACTCCCCTGTCAAGTTAGGTTCTCCTCTGTAATTAGCATGTTACTTGTAATGTGATACTTTTGCACGCTGTGATTATCTTATACAAGTTTTATCTATTGCTTTTAGCATCCATCGATGACTCTTGCTTGCTTAGATCACTTCACTGGGTGTCACAAATAGTGATTTTCTAATTTTATCATTCCTCCAGTATTTATTAGTTTGCATTCTGGTTTTTAAAAAAGCTTTCCCTTATCGAGAGATTTATGACCGCTATAAAAATATCTTTCATTGGGGCTTCCCTGGTGGCGCAGTGGTTGGGAGTCCGCCTGACGCTGCAGGGGAGGTGGGTTCGTGCCCCATTTCGGGAAGATCCCACATGCCACGGAGCAGCTGGGCCTGTGAGCTATGGCTGCTGAGCCTGCGCGTCCGGAGCCTGTGCTCTGCAACGGGGGAGGCCACAACAGTGAGAGGCCCGCGTACCGCAAAAGAAAAAAAAAAAAGTAGTTTGCTATTGTTAGAAATTTGCCTAAGAGCAAATAACAGTGATCAGTTTTTCAATTGTGTCTTTAATCTGCTTACCTCTCATGTACAATATTTGATGGACCACATGTGAGATTTATGAAGGATGAAATAATACATTTTTAAAGTGATGCCCAGGTAGATGAGTATTCACATGAAGACTAAGCTATAGAGAAAGATTTATTGGACAGTTTTGAAAGGCAAAATATTATTGTATAAAATTCCAAGGAGAGTCTGGACTATAGTTTTCTTTCAATATTTTAAAGCCCACCTGTCATAACAACCCTAGGGAGACATACTATAGGGCCATTGTGTTCTTTCTTGATTGATACCCAGGTATCTAAAGACGTCCTTTGAGTTGGATAGAACTTAACATATGCAGAAAGGTTATAGAATATTTATATTGAGGGTTTCTTGAGTTCTAGTGAAATAGATCAAAAGAAATATATCAACATGACTATCATTAAGTCTGTGAGGTAAAATCCCTGTTGGAAATCAGTACAACTCTAAGCAGTACCACCTGCGGAAGACATTGGACAAAATGGCATAACTGAGGATATCTTTTGAAATTGTGACATGATGGAATCTTAGACAAGTTAATGAATTTTTAAAAAATCCTTGAGCTAGGGTACCTTGAAAGATATCCTAATAAAATACTTTATGAATATACATATATATATAATTAATAGTTATTTTTATACCTCTTCATAAAATATTCAAGAATCAATAAATATTTGAGTCATGAGTCATGTAGAAAATTTTAGGACTATCTGGTTATTTTCCAAAATCAAGTCTGAAGATAGATTTTTTAAAACAACAGCAACAAAACAACAATAGTAATATTTTAAGGAGAATTACAATTAGAAATGCATGTACAACCTTTAATTTGATACATAAAGCAAATATTATATGGACACATTGATCTTAAGCTTTTTAATCTGTAATTCCAGATATTTTTTAAATTGGATAGTTACACTGATGCAAAAATGAAACTTGAAAAGTGGAAGATAAATAAGAATGGGGCCACACGGGAGATAAAGTTAAGACTGGTCTCTAGCAGCCAAAAAAGTATGACTTTCTTAAGGTCAGCACATCAAAGTAGGCTATCTATCCTCAACATGGGTTGTAAGAGATTCAACTGTAATTTACTGAAGCCTCTAAACAGCATCATTTGTGGGTAGGAGGCTTAAATTCTTCTATAACCCTTAGGACTAAGAAACCCAAAGACAAAAGAATAATGTTGCTTATTCCAAAAGACTCTAGCGAACCAAATAAGGTTTGCTATTCCAAAAGACTCTAGTGAAAGTTACAAGGCAAAACACCCCATAGTGAAGTCTAAACTACTTATATCATGCAGGACCATGCCCATGCTCAGTGCACAGAAGATATTCTGAAAATGAGATCAAAGACAGAAAGTTACAAAGAACGTAAGGAAGTTTAACGTCATGAGAAAGAATTAGCAAAAAAACAAAAGACAAGAAAATTAGTCATCTCTCATTATCCTCAAGGGATTGGTCCTGGGACCACCATGGATACCAAAATCAGCAGGTGCTCCAAGTCCTTTGTATAAAATGGTATAGAAGAGTTGGCCCTTTGTATCCATGGGTTCCACGTCTGCCCGTATGGAGAGTTGACTGACTTGGATACCCTAGGAAGTGAAGAATGAAGAGAAATCAAAATGAGTATGTTTAGATTGTCAAAGAAGTAGTAGAATTCATATAACAGTAACAGTGAACAGTAATTAAACAAGAGACTAGCTAGTCAGAGAAAAATAGAGAATTTGAAGGTATACTTGAGGAAATCACTCAGCACAGAGAAATAGGGAGGTGAAAAATATAAAAAAGAAGTTAAGAGACACAGATGAAAAAAATTTCTAAAATATGTCTAATAGGAATCCAGGAAATAGACATTAAGGAGACTGGGGAAAATAAAATATTCAAAGCTCTCAAGGCTCATAATTTCCCAGAACTTGAGAACAACATGGATATTATGATTCAAACTGCATATAACCACCCACAGTGTCTGGTCATTTCAGTGTTCTATTTAACACTATTCAATAGCTCTGTGCTGCCCATAAATAAGGTTAAAATTCCTTAGCATGGCATATGATCAGATCCCTACTCTGTCTCTTTTGACCTTTATTTCTTATCATTCCCAGCAAATGTCATATAATTAATCAATAACAATTCCTTTCTCATCTCCTCCCCTTTATTCACGAATCTGCATTGAATAGAATTCCCTCTTCCTCACTTAACTATCATCTCTCATCCCATCTTACCTCCCTCATCTGGAGTATAAAAAAATCTCACCAGAATTTAGGGGACCAAGGAAATGAAGCATAGAATAAATTATGCACGTAGGATATTACTACCACCTAGAATTATGGTAGGGGGAAGATGACTGTGATTCAGTCTTCAAGTCCCTGGTAAAAGTGGGATAACAATTAATCAAGCAGGTAATGGTGGTGAGGAGGAAAAAGGGGTATTTGTGGATGAAAGCATCAAGAATAATTTTTTAATGGAAAAGAAAAAGCCACGGTGTGAAAGTGGTAATCATGAGGAAGAGACGATTATTCCTTCCCCTCAAAGCCAAAATGTGGTATTTGTGCTGCAGCAAAATGGGCAGTCTTGCTCTGAAGACAACTTTAAGTGCAATGGCAAGGCAGCAGGGGAAAGCCACATATAAGTCAAGATAGATAAGAAAACATGAGATATAACTGTAAAAAAAATGACAGTAGCAAATGCATTTATTTACAAAATAGGTGACATTACTCAAATTATAATCTATTCCCTTAAGAGGCATAACATCACAGATGATGTAGTAAGCTCAGATATCTCCCAAATTATTGGGTTGACACGGGTTTAATGGTGGCCAACAGATTCACTGGAATTGAGAAGCTGTAAGCCTTGAAGGAAAAGTGCTGGCAAGTTTTACTTTAGGATGTAGCAATTGGGTTTCCACATTTGGTGAACCCAGGGTCACTTTTTTATTATACCTGAAACTCTAAGTCAGGCTAAATCATTGGGCCTTTGGCAGTCCTTCCTTTGAGAGGCACTTAAACAGATCTAGTTTTACCAAAGAGCAGTGTAAAATTCTGACCATTTTTCACTCTGTATCTGAGCAGAGAGATGGTGTGAGACAAACACTTACGTCAGGTAGCTTGGAAGGAAGACCTTCGAAATATTTGGGTGGGGTCGGTTCCAGTGGTGAGTGTCAGTGAACCTGCCAGCTTGCTGAGTCTAAAGTAATTGTTGCTTGCCTAAGGTTTTCCTGGTTCTTTGGGTGATAGATTTGACAGGTAGGAAGAAGTCTGTAAAGAATTTTCTCTCTGATTTGTAGAGATCCCACATGGTGCCTGTATGTTTCTGTGTGTTTCATGGGGTGGTGTATTTCCACTTTAGAGCCTACTTACCTTGTGTTCACTATTGTGCCACTCTCCTCAAAGATCAGTGTGTCTTAGGCAATGAGAAAAATGATGCTTCGCTCTGAAAAGGCTGCTCACAAATTATCCCTCAGTCAAAACAAGAACACAAATGAGTGCTTCCAGGAGCCTATGAATGAGCAATGTCTGTGGGGACCAGAATCCTCAAAATCTGATTTAACTAATGACAGAGGAGAGCTGAACTGGGGACTAACACAGAGAACTCTTCCCTGTGATAAAACAACCTTTTCCCTTTTTAGTTACCAACACAATTTGGGCAAAACACAGATTCTATCTTTTTCTAAAGAGTCAGCAGAAAACCCCATTAATTGTACATAGGAAGGTGATATAGTGATAGATGGGAGGAAATAAGCCAAAATGGATATACTAATATACTTTTGCTCAGTCAAACCAGGATTTTAAATTAGAAAAGATAAGGTATAAAAGGTGGGGGAAAAGAAAAATTCATAGTGCATCTAGGGTCTGGTTACTGGAATTAATAGGTTTTTAAAATTCTCAACATCAAATGAGAGGACATTGACCAAGTAAGATAAGGTGATATATATTCCATCTCATACAGAATGTTAAAATGGAAAATATTCAACTGTTCTCTCAATACAGTTATTGAACTTTGCATTTTTCTTTTTAATTCCAGTATGAAAAAAAAATCTAGAGCTACAAGGAATTCAATCTACTTGGAGATATTTGGACATGTGTAAAGAGTATCATCTGCTTCACCAGCTGGGGGAACAAATATTGTCACATGGCAATAATTCATTCCAATTAATTATGCAAGTCCCCACATACCTTTAGCCTTTCTGATTTTCAAGCATTCTGGAGTTTGTGTAGGCCAAGAGGATATGTCTGAACTCTGAAATCTGATTACCTTTCTTTGGTCATGGCTAAACACTGTTCCTTCTGAGTTTGATGAATACTTGTTCATGCCCTGGTGATGCCTTACTGAAAGAGTCCTTTGCCCAGGATTCCTGGGGACTCAAGATGAGAGCTTCTGTTTCTCAGCTGACTGGGTCAACTCAGTGTGTTCTTGACATTGGTCTTTTGCCCTGAATTGCTTGTCTGTTGTGCTGAGCCTTGGTCATAAGCACAGACTCCTTCTTCCTTCATGGTTGCTTCCCTGTAGAGATTTTCCTGGCAGCAGAAATGAGTCAGGACCACCTTGTGCAACTGCATTTTCTGAATTGTGAATCTCCTGGTGAAGTGAGTGATGGCTCAGGCACACCCCTCTCAATAGGCTTCTTTGTTCCTTGTGTAGATTTTCTTACCCACTCGCTCATCAATGATCATGACTATGGAAGTAAACCAAAGTCGTAGGGAAAGGCAGCTTTCCATAATTATATCACACTCTTCATTCATGGAATGGTTACTCCCCAGTTACCTCGTATTTGCCCTGAAGTATTTAAACTGTTCCTATAATAATAAAATCTACTTCTAAGTGATATTTCTGGCTGCACTTGTGGGTCTATAAGTAGTTGAATTTTCTTTAAATTCACTTTTATCTAGTTCCGGGTAGCAAGGGTAATTTCTTGAGATGTTAATTTCTATTTTGTTCTCACTGCTTTTTATTGTTCCTCTCAAATCTCAAGAAGGTATCCTGGCCCTTCTGTGGCCTTTCCTCTCTATTGGCTTTGATTTACCTAATTAATGAGAATATATTAGAATGTCCTAGAGAGAAGAAAGGATAGAGGTGAGTATTAGATTTTAGGACCAGACTTGAGTGAAAGTGAAATATCTGAAGAATCCCTGAGATTAGGAGAAGGGGTGAGAATGGCAGAAGTGATGGGTTCCTGGGGTTGGAGATTGACCCAGAGTAGATACCTAGGCCTACTTCCATGCAGGGTCCTAGACGGGTGATTTCTATCCAAGTGGGGGACATCAAATACTAAGTGTACCAGAAATGCAATTCTGGGTCTGAGCTTGACTTGGAAGGCCTGGAGCTGCCCCTCTTTCTGAAAAAATCCAGCTTAGACAATGGGCATGTTGACAGAGATAAGCATGGTTTGAAGATTACAGAACATTTCCACAAATGCCCTGGACTTTATAAGCTTCCAAGACCTCCATTTATAACCCTGAGAAAATCACAGTAATGATCAAGAATATATGTCTCAAAAAAAAAAAAAAAAAGAATATATGTCTCACTAACCTGGCCAAGGATGGAAGCAAATTAAACATCATTCAAAAAATAAAATAACAGCATTTTTTTCATCCAGCTATTAAAACCATATTTATTACTAATTGAAGATATTTTTTTTTTCCAGTGGGGCCTTCACAAGGAGATAATAGTTGAGATGAATCTTAATGAATGAGTAGAATTTCGCTAAGTGGAGAAGAGAGTGTCGAGGTTTCCAGGAAGAGGATTTATTCTAAAGAAAGGTGTAAAGACACAACATCTCGAAGCATCTTAGAAAATAGCAAATGATCCAGTGTAGCCCTGTAGGTTGTAACAAAGAAGGCTGTGTAAAGACTCTAGAAGGTAGGTGAAGCTTCTTTGTGAGAGACCCTAGAATACCCTTGTCTAAAGACAATAGCATTTTTAAGTAGGTGGGTCATATGCTTCATCATATATTTATTGTTTATTCATTCACTTTATTACGTACCTTCTCTGTGGTATGCATCATCCTAGGGGCTTGGAATTCAGTACCAAACAGAAACCTGCTAACATTCTAAAGAGGAAAGAAGCCTATAAAAAATCATCAAATAGACAATATAATGTTGGATGATATAAGTGCTAGATGGTAGGGACTTCCCTGGTGGTCCAATGGTTAAGATTCCACGCTTCCGCTGCAGGGGGCACGGGTTCCATCCCTGGTCAGGGAAGATCCTGCATGTCACAAGGTGTGGCCGGAAAAAAAAAAAATGATAAGGTGGGTAAGTGTAGGTGGTTAAAATAGAATGGGGCAAGGGCATGGAGAATAATGAGAGAGGTTTTATTGGCTACGATGGCTAAGGAAAGTCTCTCTGGAAAGAAATAAGGGAGGAAATCATAAGAATATTTGATGCAAAAGCAGTGGTTGTGCATGAGGTTTATGCTTTTAAAGGATAACTCTGCCTGCCGCAAGGAGAACTGACTGTAGAAGAGTATGAGGGAGACCAATTAGAATGCTCTTGTCATCCAGGCCAGAGAGGAGCTGGCAGTGCAGGAAGTGGGGTAGATACAGGGCCCAGAGGCAGGTTTGAGGGAGAAGGTAAAGAGCCTTTTCAGTAATATTGGCAAATAGGGTTTATTCTGTAGTCTATCTCTACAGGCAATGCAGAGACACCTGGCCCAAGAGGACAGTAATTTAAGCCACTGCTGGCTTTTCACTCCACATTCATCCCTGTAAGCTGAGGAATCCCACCTTGGGATGTGGAGTCTGTGACATTAAGTACTGGTGCATTCATGCTTCCCCTGACCAAAAGAATACTGATGCAACACTCTATTTGTCTCAGCTGCAGCAAACGCAGGGTAACGTCTTTTCTCCTGATCTTTGTCTCACTACATAACTGTTCTATGAGGGTAAAGATCCTCTTGAGTCTTCTCAGAAGTAAATGTGTTAAAAACATAAAGAAGCAAGTATTATAATGGTTAATTTTTTTTTTCTGGTAGTATACACAGATTATGTGCTTTTAGCGTCAAGGAAGAAAATAAGAAAACAATTTTAAAAAGGCAAATATACTGGTAAGTTCATTTACTAGAGCTGAATTTTTTTCCCAGGCACCTATTCCATCCAATACAATGAACCCGAATGGATGAAATTCTACAGTTCAACTCAGAATAATTTTTGAACAAAGTACCACACTTCTTATTAATTCATAATCGTGCTGCCCGTTAGAGGTTGAAAAGAGAAGAGTAGGCCAGATGGCAAGTAGTGAAGCTATTCAGAAAGATATCAGGGAGCACAGGAGACAGTGCGAGGGAGAAGAGGGGTAAAAAGCGGGGAGATCATACGAGGCTTTTGGAGACAGACTGCATTGGGAGATGAGTGGGCACACAGATTTTGAGGAATATTCCAGAGCTTGGCTAGTGAGTGGGTTAAGAACATAGTCTCTCAGTTGATGGTTGGGTTTAATTCCTGGCTTCAGCAGTTACTAGCCCTGGGACGGGACAACTTACTTGAACTTGGTGTGCCTCAGTTTCCACATCAGAAAAAGGGAATAATAGCGCTTAACCTTGTAGGATCATTGTCAGGATCAAATTAGATTTTATACATATAGTTCTTCATATAGAGACCGGCATGCAAGTATTTAATGTATTTTACTATCATCATTAGACTGCATAGTATTTGGAGACCGATTGGATGTGGAGTGTAAAGATACAAAGGAATAAAAAACAAAGAGCCTCGAGTTTCTTACTTGATCCTCTTGGTTGATGTTTCATCACATCTTTATACCAGAACAAATATTTAAATCAGACAGAGGAAAAAGTTAAAAGACGTGGTCTTGGTTTTAAACCCATTTGTCTTGGGATGCGCTACTTGTTGGTGCACATGTATCTATAGTTCATTCCTTTTTACTGTTGTAATTCCATTGTATGGATAAATCAAAATATAGAGAGTGGGTGGACATTTGGGTCATCTTTATTGTCTTGATATTGGGGACAGTGCTATGAACATTCGCATGTTTTGGTGCACATATGAACGGAATTTAGTTGGGTTTATGCCTAGGAGTGTTTGTCAAGAGCTCCGCAGGCAGGTCTCGTAAGTACCATATCATCTCGCTCTTCTGGTCCTCTGGCTTTGCTTTCTTTTCTATGTTTCAACTCGAACGCAAGTGCCTTTTATTCTCAAACTCTAAGCTAGATGCATGGGGGAAGGAGATTCTAGAAAACATAGCTGTTGGCCTCTTCTTTGTGATGAGAGAGCTTAAATGTGGGTAGGGATGATGCTTAACTGATAACAGACAATACAACATGAGCATCTTTTCGTAGGTCTGATGGTCATGTGGATATTGTGTTTTGCATTGTGTTTGTTGAATTATCTTGCCCATTATTTGTTTGTAAGTCTTTTTTATTTGTAAATAAAATATTTAAATATTCCAGATATGAGCCTTTTATCGGGGATAGGTTTTACAAATAGCTTTTCCTACTCTGCAGTTTGCGTTTTCTCTCTTAATGGTGTCTTTTAATGAATAGAAGTTCTTAATTTTAATGTACTGCATTTTAGCAATTCTTTCCATTATTGTTAGGGTCCACGATAAGATGTTCAATAAGTCTTTCTCTATCATTTGTCCAAACTTTTAAAAAATTGAAAAGATTCTATTTTAGGTATGTGTCTTGTAAACAGCCTTCTGTTATTCTGTTTCCCTCTCTCTCTCCCCAAGTAGCTTGGTATTTTTATGTTGCATTATAACTATTACTGTGGTTACCCCACTACAAAATACCTCCTTGACTTGTCAATTTCTAGTATATGTAGTGCTTTTACCTCGAAAGTGCAAAAGTTCTAAAATACTTTGTCTATCTAGCCTTGTGAGTCTGTTGAAATCTGCTCAGTCAGTCAGAAGTTCTGCTCGACTTCTGAGTCTCTCACCAGCCTCTTCTGGACACCTGAGCAGGTGTTCTCACCAGGCACCTCTAGGACAGAAGCAGTGTCCACAGTCCCACGGTTCTTCACTGCCTTGCTATCTCTCTGAAAGGAATAAAAAATATATAATCAATATAGTCTATTAAAATGCAGTATGGTATTTTGAAATGAATTTTATTTGCTCTTCTAGAGAGGGGAACATAAATAAATCATAAGCTATTTTTCTTTAAAAATTTCATAAATGCATGAGTATATAAGATATAATGTCTCTGTTTCAAACTGTAGCCTTAAATGTGTAAATGAATCATGAATGAGAAAAAATTATCCTTGAACACCATTACTTTTCTTCTTCTGAACTTCTTTGTGCATTATTTCTAAGTAACCTTAAGTGTATCGTAGAGTTTTTAGTGGGTCTCAGGGACAGTCTTTCAGTGTAAGTATGTTTTCCCCAAGTAGGTTAGAGAAATGACACACACTCTGACTTTGGAATTTAACTCAGGTCTTAAGTTAAATCAAACTTAGTATGTTGAAAGTAAGTAATGGAAAGAATTCTTGAGAAAGCGTCTTCTGCTAAATTTATATTTTGGTGTATCTTCACAAGTCTACTCCTCACATGTAGTTTACAATCAGTAGCCTTGAGTAATCTTGGTTTACATTACTTTTTTTTGTAGCACAATGAATAAAGCAGTATTTCTAAATATATCAGAAGACTTTAGTGATTCTGCCTCAGTTGGGGTATGGTTGTATAGAGATGTACCTGCTATGTATTGCTTCTTCTGTTTTGTATTCACCTTTGAGACTAATTTCAGTTCCCCTGAGTTTTACCAACAAATTAGAATAAAGCCATTCATGATAAAATATAATCTAAGGAATAATGATAAACATTCCTGCGTTCAAATGGCCTAGAACAAACACTGTGTTTGGCTGAGCTTGACATTGTGAGGAAAGATTCTGTGCTTGACATTTATTCCTACTGGAGAGTCACTTCATGTAAGTCCACAAAATATTAAGGGCTTAATATTTTCTAAACTTGTTTTTCCTTCAGAATAAGTAAAACATTTGGCAGGTTTATTGAACTGTTGATAGAGCATGATGCCTCAGGGAAACTAAAAATCTTTGGCTACACTAAAGTGCTTAAAAATAATGACAGTTCTCATCCTTAGTCAGGGCTGGGAATGCATATCAGATAAGAAACAACCTTAAGGATGATGCAGAATGAATGACTGAGAAACAGAGGAGTCAGAATTGTCAACCTCGGGAATAAAATACTGACCTTTAACTCTTTATCTTCTGAATAAAACTATTTCTCCTAATGTACTGTTTTTAATATTTTGCAAAAAAAGGAACGAATAAGTAAAGTATTATTTTTCGTATTGATCTTCCAATTCCCTATGAAGGATCATAAGCAGACTTAATGACATTGTTTATTAATCTTAATGATTTGGGGGTTTGAATAGCCTTCAAGTTAGGTTGCAAAAATAATGTTCATGTAGGGTATTGTGAGATATTTACAGAGACAGTACCTGTCTCATGAGTTACTATGTTTCTATAAATTCTTTGTAAATCAACTGTTTGAAGTTCAGAACTGATTTCAGGTGGAATTAAGTTCCCTCATATATCCTGCAGGTATCTCTTTTGTATTAGAATTTACTTTTATTTTGTGTCAGACTTCTCCCTGGAAAATGAGCTAGTTAAGGCCAGTAATCATGTCATTTTTTTTTTCTTGGTGAACACATTTATTTCATATTGAGGGGATGAGGTATTGCTGATTCTGTCAGTGTGTATGGAGTGGTAGGGAGACAATCAGAGGGAACCTGACATGTTCTCAGAAGTCATGTTCTTATTCATTCATTAAGGATGCTATACACAGCATTCAGTTGGTGCTCAACAACTGATAAATCAACTAAAAATAAATTGTGTTGTAGGCAGACCATAATAGTCTATGATAATGCGCTAAACACTAAATAGCACTAGCTTGCTCTCTTGGTCCAAAAAGCATATAACTCTGCAAAGAGGAGAAAGAAGTAGAGGAATAAAGCAATATGAGGGAATTTCCTGCTCCTTTCCTGGGGACAAGGCTGATACTACATATTATTTTGAGATATCTGATGCCAATTTATACAATTATTCGGTACCTGGGAAACATACTGGTAATTCCAAGTAAAATTTACTTGATATGGCTTTTTGAAACCTCCAAGTTCTATCAAACTTAAGGTGAGATTGCAAAGCATCAAGTATGCAAACTCTTCTCTTCTGGACTTTGAAGTTATGCAGTTTTAACATATATATGAGAGACTCAACAGATAATAAAATTTGTCAGTTGTGTTTTAAACAAATTAAAAATCTACAAATGCAAATATGAGTTGAAGCCATACGAATACCTTTATATTACGAACATAGGCAATAAATTATAGAGTGAGAGTTATTTCTTGAAAATGCAAATGAATCCATCTGGAAAATATGATGAAATCCTAGTAATTCAATGAGAGGAAAATTTTTGGAAAGCAATAATGATTAGAGGCTTCTAGATGAATCATGGTTGGCGCTAGATAACAAATTAAAAATGAGCTTTCAATCTTGGGTAGTGGTGACATCTTTTGGGGATGCTTATCCACAGACTGAATGTGATAAATTCACAGGTACAAGTCATTCTCTGTATGATTGCAGGGGGTGGGCCTGAAGTTGGGTCACCTGGACTGGAAAAGTTTGGGTCAACTGAGGGGAATGTTTTGACCAACTGGGAGGAGATAACAGAAATAATTATGTCTTTAGAAGAACCAACTTTGGAGGAAATGTTCAAATAATAATATAGATTAAATTGCTCAAGTCAAATCAATGAGAAATTATGGCCCTCTCTATTTCAAGATGGGCTCTAAAAGATAGTACCAAAGGTTTATTTAATTTTCTTTAAAAGGTCATGAAATATAGAAGCAAGAGTTAGAAATACTATTCGACATCTTTTAGAGATGTAATAAAGCAGTTTACTGGTAAGATAGTGCACTTGCTTGAGGGCACTGTAGAATTTTGTCCACTGAAATATAAGAGTAAAATTTGGTTTCAAATGA
The DNA here is from genome assembly GCF_963924675.1 of Phocoena phocoena. NCBI lineage: Eukaryota > Metazoa > Chordata > Mammalia > Artiodactyla > Phocoenidae > Phocoena > Phocoena phocoena. Next base: position 54,290,459 of record NC_089230.1, read on the forward strand.
TAATGTGAAATTCTTCTCCAAAAGTATGCCTTAAGATATTTGGAACTTTTTACCTTGCATTAAATTTTCTTGATCATCAGCAATTTGTGCTGATAATCGAACAATTATTAATTTTCAAACTTTCTCTTGGTATGCCTTTCTCTGGAATTGGCTAATCATAATTTTTAAAAACTGACTTTGTTTTAGCAAAACTATTCGCAGAAGTTTGCTATTTACATCATTAACCTCTCTCTAGAGCTTCTAATTTTATTATTGGAAGAGTAGGTAGAAACTTCCTTTAGAAAAAAATGCCATTCAAATTGCAGGGTCTTTAACAGACTCACAGACAGAGATCAGACTTGTGGTTGCCAAGGTGGGGAGGGGGAGGGAGAGGGATGGACTGGGAATTTGGGGTTGGTAGATGCAAGCTGCTACATTTAGAGTGGATAAACAACAAGGTCCTACTCTATACCACAGGGAACTACTGGGATAAACCATAATGGAAAAGAATATTAAAAAAGAATGTATATATATGTAAAACTGAGTCACTCTGCTGTACAGCAGAGATTGGCACATTGTAAATCAACTATACTTCAATTAAAAAAAAAAAAGAATCCAAACTGCAGGGTCTTTTACTTTTTAAAGATCTAGTAAAAGATCTCTATTACTATGCGATCTTCCAAGCAGAATACTTTAGAACCAGTGCAAGTTAACACATTAACTGCATCAATCAATCTTAATATTTATACTTTTAATCCTCTAATATATGCTTTTCTACATGATATTAGAGGTGCAGAATACACTTGTTGGTAACATGAGTTTTTCTCTCAGTTCTTATAGAATGAAATCAGATTATAGGTAAATCAGTTTATTGAAGCTCTTAGAAAACTTCAGTTAGCTGGCTTCAAAAAGCTAAAATTTGATAATTCATTCTCCTCTATTGTCTGTTTGGGTTCATACATTTTCAAATGCCCATCATCACTGCCCTCATCCCACTTGAGTGATCAAAGGCACTGGTGTTTTGTACTCTCTGAGCCTGACAACTGGTATGTAGTGCTTTGTCTTTCCCTACAAGTGATACAATTATTTTAAGACATTTCTAAGTTAATGGAATCCTTCATTTCCTCCACAAGTTTATAGTGAAAATATATGTCAAGATTTATGTGTGTCTCTTTTTACTTTTCTGTTTTTTCTTCTCTCATTCTGTGACATTAAATGATAACATTCAGTCTAACTCTGTATATAAGATAGTTCTGTAAGTGCAATTTCTTTTATTTTTATCATGGTTATGATTTATCACATTGCACTCCACAAAATGTCAACATTTCTTTGCTAATCTATTAACCCCATTGCTTGAATAAAAATGCTCCTCATGCCAGCCACCTCAATTCTTAGACAAGAAAGTAATTTCCTTATAAGAAGAGAGCATCGTGGATTTTCCGACTCAATTATTTTGTGAAAAGTCTCTAGTGTGAGTTTGAAGGTTACTCTTGTATTCTATACTTACTACCATTATCAGAAATTATCTCTTCCGTGTACGTTGAAATGTGCTTATTTTCAAATAGTTTCATATTGTGAAATCAAAGAGGAAATATATTCCTAATGGAAACATTAGAAATCCTATAATTTTTAAAATTGGTTCATCTTCAGCATTTAAGTCATAAAGAGGAAAAGTCTAATTCTAATAGAAAAGCAGAATTGCTAAAATTGTATTTAAAGAAGCTTACTTAATGATTTAGTTATAAATGTCTTGGGGGAATGATAATTAAAAATCAATTTCAATTTTAGTTTGTTACCTCACAAGATTTCAAGTCATTTAACAAAAAATCTGAAGCTCTGAGAAATGTCAAGTTGAAGCTAGTTAAAATATCTGGCCATTGGAAGTGTCAAATATTTGAAGTACACAGGGTCTTAGAGTACATTAGAGTCTTAGAGTTACATTAGAGTCTTAGAGTACGTTAGAGTCTTGTTCTGCATGTATGTGAGTAAATTTTAATATCACGGATTAGGACCTCACATATTACATGTTTACTGTTTTCTCCAGTTAGGGTATAAACACCCTGAGGGTAGTGGCCAGATTGTAGGATTATTTTCTCCATACACAGTTCACAGTTCTTTGTATATAGTAGGTATGGGATAATTGATATATTTACAATACTAACGTTCTTAATAAAAACTGAGAATGATAAAGCACCTTATTTTCAAAGAAAATGCCAGCCACGCAATATTATTTTGAGAAAACGAAGTGAGGAAAACAGGAGGAAATGAGGAAAGATTTAATGAGGTATCTCCTGTCAGGCCCGGTGCTTATAGAAAACACCATAACAAAGATCAAAGGACCTGCCATAATCATACTGTTCATCACTGACAGGAATGAAAATATGTCCATTAAAATATGATTTTTCAAAATCTCAGACTTTTTTTGGAACTTAATTGGATGTCTTTTCATACTTGGAACTCAATTTGGGGAAGATTCTGGAGGAGATTAAAAAAATAGTCTAGCAACCCATCAGAATTTTCCCAGACTTGTTGAAAGGTAAGAATTTTGAATTTGGATTCACATGCTGTGAATACTGGCATTCATTTTATATGACATTCTTGGTTATCTTTTTAAAAACTGCATTTCTGGGGATCAGGCTTGGCTGTGTTTACAGAGAGAGGATAATATTACATAAAGAATTAAACATAGGATTATAAAATACGTTTCTCCAGAGCTCATTTTAATGTTATGAATGTGATACAATCATCTTTCCAGAACCCAGCCATGAGTGTGCTTTTTTCATTAATGTAAGAGGGTCTAACCAGGTATGCCCTATTTCATTGTCTCCGGGTGTCAGAATGAGGCAGTGAGAAGTGGCAATTATCAAGACCATTTAAGCGTGGGATGTTTCTGTCACTTTTATATCTGGTTTTGTGAGGTCGGTCTTTCTGAGGCTGAATATGCAGCTTTCCAAAGACAATACCCAGCTTATAAAGTATTTTTTCTCTGAAATATAGCTCTATAGTGTTACAGAAGAACCTCTTTACCCATTTGCCCCTCAAGGGGTCTCCATTATTGATCACTCTTGACCTCTGTTTGCCCTGGTTCCCTTGCTGTGTGGGGAGAGGAAGCTGGGTCTGCACACATGGCTTGCCCCCTCTCTCTTACTCATTGGCATCTAGCTGCCTGCAGGGAAACAGCTCTGACTTTCTCCTGGACGTGTGGCATATGTGGCAGCCACCATCCCTCACCTTTCAAGAGGATCCCGCTATTTCCAAGTTTACTGTGACCAGTTTTGTAAGCAGGCCTAATTCAGGGGTTCCTTATTAGGAAGAATATATTTTCCCTAAACTAAGCCTTGTTCTATAAGCTCTGTCAGTGCATGGCTGACTATTTTTTTTTTTTTTGCAGTACGCGGGCCTCTCGCTGTTGTGGCCTCTCCCGTTGCGGAGCACAGGCTCCGGACGCGCAGGCTCAGCGGCCATGGCTCACGGGGCCCAGCCGCTCCGCGGCATGTGGGATCTTCCCGGACCGGGGCACGAACCCGCGTCCCCCTGCATCGGAAGGCGGACTCTCAACCACTGCGCCACCAGGGAAGCCCTGGCTGACCCCTTTGTCTCAGTTGTTCAGGTCTTGGGTGGAAAAAGCGAAAGTGTTATTCATTGGCTCTCTAAAAATCCTAACGTTAACTTTTACTAATATAGACTTAACCTTTTAAGAAGACATAAACATTATCCCATTAAAAAAAAAAAATATATATATATATATATATATATAATCCAAGCATTAATCAGTCTGGCCTTATGAAGTTTTAGCTCTTACTAATCACTGTTCAGGTCATCAAATGATTATACCTTTTAGGTTTAATTCTCCTTCAGCTACATGCTTCTCTTGCACTTCAGATTTTGTTATTAAAAGTGCAGTTTTCTTCTAACCTGTGATCGACTGGGATGCTAGATATTTTGCTTCATGCTTATTTACTTGAAAAGCATTAACTAATCAGTGAAACCTGTATTTAACCCAGCCCTTTCTTAACAATAAAGCTAGATATGGTATTTAAGTTTTCCCATAGCTTATCTTTGTGCTGTGAGATTTCTCAGTATTAATGTTATTTCTTCAAATGGTAGAATTTGACTTTCTGTGCCAGCTTACACATAGCAAGAGTTGACCTTTAATATTTCTTCCCCATTCCTCAGGTGTTAGTTTCATCTTTCTCAAACTCTTCTAATAATTCCTTGACTTTGAAGCCTGCAGCCGATATAAATGCTTTGGCTCATTGATTAACTTTTAAAGCCAGTTATTTATCTCATAGGAAGCAGTAGTTTCAGTAGCTGGCTTTTGTCAAAGGCTTTAAAAAAGTCTTGTTCTACTTACCATTGAAAAATACATGTATTGTAAAAGGAGAAAAATCAACACATAGAAATGCTACTCATTAACTTTTGCCATTTTTGACTTTCCCTGTGTCTAGGGTATCAAAAATTAACTGGAGAAAATCACGTAACCCCACAGATTTTGTCCAATACAAATCCATTCTGAGCTTCATCATTTGACCAAAAAGTATCATTTGGCAATTCTTTATTTCTTATTAACTACCTGTTTAGCACATTTCTTACATCAGTTCAGAAGCAATGAAATAATATTTCTCTTCTATTTCTTTGCAGTATTATAATTTCTTCTGTTTATCTCTGTTCTCCTTACCTCTAATCCCTTATGGTGTGCAAGGGTGCTTCATAGACACCAAGTATACCTTTATAAAGACCCCAATGGCTGGTTTCAACCAGATTTTAAGCTTCCTTAAGACACGTACTATGTCTTAAATAAATCTATTTCTAGGCCAGTGTTTTGTACACGATATACCTTCAATAAACCTTACTGACGATAAATGAAGATTGTTCTACAGTAAAACTGCTTTACCTGTAACTTAGTTATAGAAACTGACTGTATACTGTGATTTAATTGCCTCATAATAAATCATTCTTTTTCAATTTGGAATAAGAGACGATCCTTAGTCTTAAAATATGTCTTTTTATACAATACCTAAACAATTGGTTGGCAATTTGTTAAAATAAGTATAAATTCAATTTCACATTATCTTTATTCTTTGTGATGAAGCATCTGCTTTTTAAAACTTTCTATTGCTTATATTTGTAAAAAATAAAAACATGAACAAAAAAACAAACAAAACCAAAACAAAACAAACTCCCCCAAAACAGTTGATTATTCACTTATTTCCTAACAGGCATAGCTTCTCTCTCCCCCTCCTCTCCACCCCCCGCTTTCCCCTCTCTTATCTTCCCCCCTTTCCCCTCTCCACCCTCCCTCCCTCTCCCCCCTCTTCTCAGACATCTTGAGAAATTGAAATCTGTCTTAAAATCTAAGAGATACGTTACATTGTGAATTTAAAGAATCATATGAGTAAACTTGTAAAAGAAAGAAAATGCCCATGAACTTGCTCTGGCTAGAGCACTTAGACCAGAAGCTGGGGGATGGGCTCTGAGATCTCCCTCACCTTCCACCGACTCACCAGGGTCTCTACTCTCCTTCCAGCTGTGTCCCTGCTGTGAGGCTCCCCATGAAGTAGTCCTGCTATTCTTAGATGACTGCTGACATCTACTCATCTTGTTAGTTTTTAAATTTAATTCATCCAACTATTGTCACGATTAGCAGGTTTCCTATTACTTTCTTATATTTTTTCTTTACATTTCAGTTTGCTTATTTAAATAGTTTAACTTCATGTAACATTGTCACCATAGTCTGAATGGTTGTCAGGCATTTCCCATTTGAAAATACCATATAGACTCTAGTATAATGAGCTGGAAATAAAATTTTACCATCAGTAGCGTTAAAGATGTAGAGTGCCATTGGAACAAATAATAGATAGACTCCTTTTAATTAAGCAAACACACTTTTTGTGTGGTAAATGCACCATATAATTACTATAGTTTTATATTCATAAAGCAGAAACTATGCTTTATGTAACAGTTTTACTTCAGTAAATATTGTATAAGATGATTAAAAGAATTAATTTAGTTGCAGCCTGGGTAGATCCATAAAACTAGAAACACCATAGTAAAATATACTCTGAAGCAGTAGGAACATGATTTCGATTAAGTTTTTCTCCTGTTACTTTAAATCCTCTACAGGATTTAAATCCTAGCAGAAGGATTGTTTGAAGAGTAAATAAACTGAATTGTACTTTAGGGTCAAAACTAGTGCTAAAACGACCACTGCAGAGGAAGGATAACAGCAAGATAGTTTTCCATAAGTATTTTCGCTTTAAAATAGGAGTATAATTCATCATTGTGCTTAAATGATAAGAGTAGCATTTCCTATTCCCACAGGTACTTGTGTTATGTGCTCTGGTATTATTTTAGATATAGAATAAAACCAATGCTTTGGAAATAAATATGATTTTGAAAGTTGTCAGGCAAGCATGAAACCACAGCATGTGAAAGTAGGAAGCGCAAAACTAATGGAGTGGAATTCATGGTCTGTTTTCTGTACCTCCTGACTAATGTTCTTATGGAGGAGGTTTTCTTCAAAGAATGCACCATAATTATAGCCAAGGGCACATACACTTACCATACGGCTGGGCTGTGTGGTGTGATGTAAGAAATGCATTTGCATTGGAGACTGAAGTTTCTGAAAAGATCCCCTCTGGTACGCAGCATCCTGTGTACCAACCACTTCTTAAATCGTTTTATAATAAGATATATTTTCAGGAGAAGAAGAAAAACAAATGGTTTCAGACCAATTTTACATTTATCTGGGCAATTCTAGAAAGCAAATGCATTTTCCTTGATTGGGTGGAGGGACTCAGTGGTTCTTGGGTGTTAGGGAAGCATGGTCTTAGACACAGGAGAATGCGTCCTTACCCTAAATGTGTCCCCTTTGAACCGTCAATATCTCCTCAAATTTAATTCATAAGTACAATATAAATAGAAAAACAAATGGCCCTTAAAATGTCTGACATGTTACAGACTGGTAGCATCCATAACTGGTGCCATGTGGCAATTTGATGATTAAAATGATTACAGAACAGGTGGCATTCAGCATTACCGAAGAGACCACACATCAGTCATTCAAGAACAGGAGTCAGTTAAGCTTGTCTATTAAAATGCAGCCCTGTCTGCAGTCTTGAGCTACTTCTAGAGTAGAATTTAAAGGCCACATATTCTCTGGTGCTTTTAGGATTAAAAAAAAAAAAATGCTAAAGTATGAAATGTCCCTTTTATTCCCTGTACACAATTAACAAGGTAACAACATCAGGCCAGCCTTCCAGATTTGTGAATCATCACAAGATAGAGAAACAAAGGACAGTGATCAGCCTGAATTAAAGTTTAGTTTAATTTCTGTTGTTTTCTGAACTGTGAATAATGTATATTTCATTGAGTTCTCTTATTCAGTGGGGTTTCTGATTAGTTTGCGGGCCTTTTAAAACAAACTGCATGTAGCCATTCCTAACACACCTTTTTTATGGAGAGCTGGGATGTATTTGTTAGCTCCTTCTTAATAATGATAGGGCATCTGGCTTTCTGCTACCATCCTTTTTCCAGATATAAAGATACAGCTGCTGCCTTGGAATTACATTCAGAAAGTGTCACACCTCAAAAATCACTTGTTCACAATTCAATTCTATCTTCCCCTTCCACTCTTTCTTATTTTCCTCTGGCATTCTTGGTGACACCCCTCATCTTTCCGGAATTCAGGCTCAGAACTTTAGGGTCAGCCATAATTGTTTGACTGACTGACTGTAACTTTTTCTTTGGATAAAATTTCAAATTCTTAAAACATCTTGCATGAGTAACACCTGTGTGCCAGTTATCCAGATTCAGGGGTTGTTCACATTTTGCCTCATTATTTTTATTATTCTTTCTCTCTTTTTTCTTGATATGTACCTAACTGGAAACATTTTAGACTGAGGTATGTCCCTTTGCTCCAAAACACTTCCAATGTATTGTCTAACAGCAAGGACAATATCGTATATCACCAGAGTATAATTACGTGATATGTATGTGATATAATTATTTGACAATATAATTATCAAAGTGAAAAAATTAATATTGATAGAAAAGGAGGCAAGAATATACAATGGAGAATAGACAGCCTCTTCAATAAGTGGTGCTGGGAAAACTGGACAGTTACATGTAAAAGAATGAAATTAGAACACTCCTTAACACCATACACAAAAATAAAATGGATTAGAGACCTAAATGTAAGACCGGACACTATAAGACTCTTAGAGGAAAACATAGGCAAAATACTCTATGACATCAATCACAACAAGATCCTTTTTGACCCACCTCCTAGAGAAATGGAAATAAAAAACAAAAATAAACAAATGGGACCTAATGAAACTTAAAAGCTTTTGCACAGCAAAGGAAGCCATCAACAAGATGAAAAGGCAACCCTCAGAATAGGAAAAAAATATTTGCAAATGAAGCAACTGACAAAGGATTAATCTCCAAAATTTACAAGCAGCTCAGTATCAAAGAAACAAACAGCCTAATCAAAAAATGGGTAGAGACATTTCTCCAAATAAGATATACAGATTGCCAACAAACACGTGAACATGTGAAAAGATGCTCAACATCACTAATTATTAAAGAAATGCAAATCAAAACAACAATGAGGTATCACCTCACACCAGTCAGAATGGCCATCATCAAAAATTCTCCAAACACTAAGTGCTGGAGAGGGTGTGGAGAAAAGGGAACCCTCCTACACTGTTGGTGGGAATGTAAATTGATACAGCCGCTATGGAGAACAGTATGGAGGTTCCTTAAAAAACTAAAAATAGAACTACCATATGACCCAGCAATCCCACTACTGGGCATATACCCTGAGAAAACCAAAATTCAAAAAGAATCATGTACCACAGTGTTCATTGCAGCTCTATTTACAATAGCCAGGACATGGAAGGAACCTAAGTGTCCATTGACAGAAGAATGGATAAAGAAGTTTTGGAACATATATACAATGGAATATTAGCCATAAAAAGAAATTAAATTGAGTTATTTGTAGTGAGGTGGATGGACCTAGAGTCTGTCATACAGAGTGAAGTAAGTCAGAAAGAGAAAAACAAATACCGTATGCAACACATGTATATGGAATCTAAAAAAAAATGGTTCTGATGAACCTAGGGGCAGGACAGGAATAAAGACGCAGATGTAGAGAATGGACTTGAGGGCACAGGGGGAGGGGAGGGGAAGCTGGGACGGAGTGAGAGAGTGGCATGGACATATATACACTACCAAACGTAAAATAGATAGCTAGTGGGAAGCAGCCGCATAGCACAGGGAGATCAGCTAGGTGCTTTGTGACCACCTAGAGGGGTGGGATAGGGAAGGTGGGAGGGAGACGCAAGAGGGAGGGGATATGGGGATAAATGTATACATACAGCAGATTCACTTTGTTATATAGCAGAAACTAACACACCATTGTAAACAATTATACTGCAATAAAGATTAAAAAATATTGATATAATATTGTCTGATCCACTATGTTTTTCCTGGCCCAGGATACAACCTGGGATCTTGTGTTGCGTTTAGTTACCATCTCCGTTAATCTATCGTTCTTGTAGCTGTTAGGAGGGCTATGGTAGAGATGCTGATATTTGAGTATCTGTCCTCGGGAGAAGCAGTTTTCTCAGGGGAAAGTGAGATTTCAGTTAGACCAAGGAGATGAAAGAAACAGTAGAGGTGCTGTGAGGATTTTAGGGATTTTGCTAACAATTAGCCCTGAATTTCAGATGACCCAGTGGAAGGGTTTTGGGAGTTGAGAAGTGATGGCAGATTGAGGAGGAGATATGCAGAACAGTGTGGGATGAGATGTGAAGAAGGCCACTTGAGTTTCTTGTGGAGATTGACATAAACAGGCGAAAAGGGTATAATGAGATAAGTGAAATGAGCATTGAGGAGAAGTGGCTTGGTGTCTTGCCAGGAGCATGCCGACCCTAGAGCTTCCACGTGGCTCCAGCAGGGGGGCCGGACTTGGAGCAGACCTACTTCAGGCATATGAGCTCCTTACTGATTTCTCAAGACAGAGGCAGGAATGTTAAATGTATATACTGTTTGTTCTAGCAGTTCTGCTTAGGAATGGAAGATAAACTAATTAAAAAGTAATGAATTTCTTTAATTTTTACTATAAATCTCTTTTCTTTTGATTTCAAAGAATATTACTGGATACTTAAAAACAAGAAGTATTCATGTACACCAAACAGATAATTCCTAATAATAATGGCTAATGAGTAAACCCTGTCACCTTAAGAATTAAAACTAAAGACTTTTCTCAAAACATATTAATCGATAAACTTTACTACTCTTTCTGTTTAAAGAGAAAAGCTTTCCCTGTCTAAGGACATGAAAGACTGCTCTAGGTAAATAGAAGAGATTAACATATTTCAAAGGAAAGCCTGGTATTTGTTTCACAAGACGGTTAATATAACTTACTGGCAAGGTATAATACACAGAAAAGTATATTTAGACTCTAGAATTATAGTGAATATTTTCCTTTAATTACAAAATTGGTGAAGATAAAAAATCAGAAGCTAAAAAAGAATACACATTAACTATAGCATATTAAATTTAAATCTTTAAATCTACATTTTGGGGAAATTAAAAGTTCTGTCTACCTGCTAATAACACAGAAGTTTGCAAGATTATACCACATATTATTATTAGTGGAGAGTAGGAACCAGGAGTCAAGGATTACCTTCAGGTTATATACATATTTTTCCATTGCAAAATTTGTTTTATCATGTTCATATATTACCTATTCAAACTAAAAATAAAATCGACTATATTTGCTTGTCAGTGTACAAACCACTTGTCTTGATATTCAAAATTCTCCAGTCCTAAGTATTCTACATGCCTCATTTTAGGTAATCCTCACAGTATCCCTTTAAAAATGAGTTGTTATTTCTAGATTTTATAGGAGAGAAAACTGTGATTTACACAGATTGAGCAACCTGCTTAGGATCACACAGCTAGGAAAGAAGAAACTAGACTCTGAATATAGTAGTCTTTATGCCCCTCTCAGAAGGGGCTGCCAGGGGCTCAGCCAGCAGGAGAAGAGCACTGAGCTGTTCAGGGTCAGAAGAGCCATTAAAGCAACAAGCAAAACACCGGAAGAGTTGAGTGTTGAATCACTTCCTGCTATGGTCTAAGCAAGAGGCTAAAACTGGAGAAAATGCCAATGGCCCCGTTCCATCTTCCCCCACGGAACAGCAGACCGCACCTATGCACCCATCCAGGGTTAGGTGGATCAGCACAGGTGTGAGGGTCGTCTCATTGTTGACAGAGCACAGAACAAAAGGTTCCGGCAGTTTTATATCCAGGGGAACTTGAGGTGGGAGAGCTTGGAGGAGAAGAGTACTGGGTACTCAGAGTAGGACAAAGTCTCTTCAAGACCTTTGCCCAAGGTCTCAAATAAAAGAGACCTAGGAAGGTAGACGTGTGAAGATCATGACCAGCCAGGGGCGCCTGAGTCCACGGCAGCAGCTCTCTTCAGAGACCACAGTGCATTGGCTGTGCACCAAGTCTGGTGTGGGGAGGACAGCCTTCCCCCAAAGGAAGGCCAGGCAAAGCCTTTGTAACTGCCTGTGGTCAGAGCTGAAAAATCACACATAGGTTTTTAACCAGCAGCCAGACTCTTTAGGGACCTCATATCCTTTTGCACAGAACACAGAAACAGCCAGATATGACTGAACATCTTCCCCTGCAGTATTATTGCATCTTGCCTAACTTTGCCACCTCTTATCTAAGGCTGGTCCTTCTACGTGTTCTAGGACTTTGGTTCCAATTTCTCACCTAGGACCTATTATTGCCTTATTCTTCTTTAACTGTTTCCTCTCAAAGGAATTTCAGTCATCAACATTTAAACAGCATTATCTTCCATCTTAAAAAAGAACAGGAAGACGGTTATCAATGCACTGTTTGTTCTGCTGATGCAATTTACTAGCTGACTGTGGCATCAGTATCCTTAGATCATTTCCTCATCTTCCTGATGCCTTCCAAGTTCACAGGTTGACTGGCAAAGAGATCATAAAAAATAGAGCTCTTGTGAAAAAGAATAGTGTTTAAATTAAATTGAATGAGAATATTTAGGATTTTTTATACCTTTTTGGTTACAAAAATGTGAACATGGTGAAAAATAATATTAATTTTCCTTTAGTAAATATTCTGAGACTTCAGTTCCAAGTTTATTACCCTCCAAATCCCACTGTTAAATAGCATCTGTACTCAGGCTGAAACCCCCTTATTAGAACAATCTTTGGATTTTTACCTTTTAGATTTATAAATTTATGTCAATGTCTACTCTAGAGTTTATTGATATATATATAATTTATTTAATAAATATAGATTTATTATAGATTAAGTATGTCTTTTACTCAAATAAATGATACTTTAAAGCATTTTAAAAAATATTTGAAACATGATATTGGGATGTTATTGAGTCTTCAGTGTTTTCCTATTGCCCTCCACTGATTCCTATTCCCCTAGCCCACAAAGCTTTCTTTTAGTTCACTTCTTCAGGGTATAATTCCATTTTAAGTGATACTAAGTGAAAAAAGATTTGATTGCATTAAAGAGTTCCTATTGCTATGTTAGCTCACTAATGTGGACACCTTCCAATGACAGTTACTTGCATTACGGGGAAACCCGATCTTGTGAGGCCAGAGGAAGATATATCTAGTTGAGGCTGCACTGTTTAATAATGGTTGAGGGTGGTGGGTGGAGAAGCCTTCATTCCTAGTCAGCGTGGTAACATTATGCAGAGATACAGAGAGATGTCAGGGATTTAGTTGGGGCGAAATTGAAGCAAAGTTTGATTGAAGGATTCAATTTGAACTGCCATGCATTTTGAAGGTGGCATTCTACCTCTTTGGGAGGGCCAAGTAGCATACCAGATCCTAGAAGAAAGAGGGCATGACTAGACATATTTTCGGAGAAATGAGAGGGCCCTTTGGACATGTTTGCAGGCAAGTCTCAAGAGCAAGGTGGCCCATGAGGTGCCATGTTGGAGATGGCCTGAATAGGTGCCATGGCCACTGGCTTGTGGAGAGGGGCACATCTAACCTTGGGCTTTTGCTTTCTGCTCTGTAGCATATTTTGTTATCTAGCCTTTTATAAAATTTGGTTAAACTCTCTGGCCTGTGTTAACTGAGCTTTGTGGGAACTCGAGGAGACTGTTCACATTTGTGACTCATTAGACCTGAAGATGGCTGCAACTGCACAAAGAATTGGTTACCAGGCACCAAGAATCCAGGAGCAGTGTTCTAGAACAAGAGGTAGAACTGGATGATGAGACTAGATTTGTGGAATATGTAAGCCTTCCCTAGGGATTCTCAGAAATACTGAGTGATAAGAACATTGTAAACACTGCCTGCAGGAACATAGAATGGGTGCTGTCTACAGTAGTTGATTATTGCAGTGAAGGTTGGAGAACATATTGCCTTTAGTATTATCTTTATATGTATATAATTACTTAGGGGTTCTTAATCTGGGATCTCTAAGGGATGTGTGGACAAGCTACATTATATTCAACATTTTGTGTATGCATATATCTTCTCTTGGGAAAAAGAGTTATAATTCTTATTAGATTCTAAAAACAGCCCATAAGTCAAGAAAAGGCACAGCTATGTCTCTGGTTATAGCATATTAGCTTCATATGTTTTCAGAATTGTTTTTTCTTCTTTTCAGTTTAACATTATACTTTAAGCATTTTCTCCAGATAATAATTATTATTTGAAGGCAAGAATTTTGTTGGCTGCCTCATATTCTAAAATTGAGATACATTAATATATTTAAGCATTACGCTGTTATTAAACAACTCGTTTTCTAATTTTTCACTATTAAAAATAATGCAGGTATAGCGAACAGAATTCTAAAAGTGGCCCTCCAAGCCTCCCTGCCCAAATTGTTGGAATCTGTTGAAGACATGAGATGTCATCCCCGGGACTTTGTTATGTATATGACACAGTTGACCTTAAGATAGGAAGATTATCCTATTCTAATCACACAAGCCATTTTAAGAACAGAGTTTTCTTTGGCAGAGGAAGAAATCAAAGAGGTTGAAAGCAAATGGAGGATTCTGTGCTCTGTTGCTAGCTTTGACAATGGAGGGTGCCATTTGCTCAGGGCTGCAGATGGCCTCCAGAAGCTGGTTGCAGGTATCCTGTTCCTGTTGCCAACTTTAATGTGAATGTTACTGTTGTCTTACTTCTGAATATGTTGGTTTTAAAGTAGATGGTTTTTATTATGTTATTAGAGTTTTCTTCTTAAGTCCCATGCAGTATGATCAGGAGGATAATTTATTCAGATATCAGATTTATTCTAATAGCATCTGTGCTTCTCCCTTCTCTCCTTTTCTTCTGTGAAATATAATGAAAAAGCTTATGAACTTCTTCATGAGCCAAGTTTGGCTATTTATATTTTCTGAGAAAATCAAAAATTTCACAAATATTTCCAAATATATTCTATATAATGTTTTATTCTGTTTATTTAATCCAAGAACCTATGGCTATGCTTCATTGTTACAATTAAATTTATTTTTTAAAATACATTTTAAAGTATATTTGCTTTATTTTAAAACTATTATATTTTGCAATAATTTAATAATTATCTTTTACATTTATTTATCAATTCTGTCTCTTATTTACTCTTAAATAATTTCTGCTTTTAATTTTAGTATATGTAAGCTTCATGAGGGTAGGGATGGTGTCCATTGTGCAGCAATGAATCCCCAGTGTCTATAATATACCTGGCACCTAGTAGATGGCAATGTATATTGGTTAACTGAATGAATTACACTTCTTAGATTTTTAAAAAATCTGAGTCAAATATTTAATTAAATAGTGAAATTGTATAAGGTGATTAAAATGACTTTGGGTCTCAGCACTGCTTTGGCTGTTCATGTAATCTGTTGATTAGTTTTGTGGCAATTTTCATCATTTTCTAAATATGCTAGATTTCGTTTACACCTTTCACCCAGTAGTTATTTAAATTAAAATGCCCTGATCATCAGGTATTTTGTTTAAACTTTTACTAGTAACTTGAAATTAGAGAACATTCAGCTAAGACACTAAATACTATAAATATTTGTGGCCTAATATATGTTTAATTTTATAAATGTTTCATAAGTGCTTAAAAGAAATCTATACTCTGTTCGTAAGTCATTTAATGATTTTATCATAATAAGAATTCTATGGCCTAATTTTATTTCCTTCCTGATTTAAAGGCTGAGAAATATGTTAATGTCAACCACAAAAACTTTAATTCCTTCCTGACATTCTAATTATATATTTACATTTTATGCTATGTTGCACATAAAATTTTCTAAATATTTAAGCTTACAGTATACTTCTTATAGGAATAAAATGACCCTCACTTGCATCTAATGCCTTGAGTCTTACATTTACATTGTCTGAAGTTAGCCCTGTTATTCACACTTATTTTTAAAATTTTGTTTAAAGCAATAGTAGTAATACAGAATTTGGTGATAAGAGATGAGATAAAAATGATGTATAAAATGCTCAATTAAAATCAAAAGGCAGAAAATAAAAGGAAAAGAAAAATGAAGAAATGCAATGAACAGAAAGCAATTATAAATATGGTAGCTATTAATCCAACTGTATCTCTAATCGTGTAAAATGAGAATGATCTAAATATACCAATTAAAATTTGGAAATTGTCAGAATGGATAAAATGTTTCAGATCCAGCTATATATTGTCTACAGATCCAACTATATATTGCCTACAGATACATTAAAAGTAAGAGATGGTAAAAGGTATATCATGCTAACACTAATCCAAAGAAAGTTGGAGTAGCTCTATTAATTTCAAACAAAGCAGGCTCAGAACAAGGAAATGTCTTAGTCACCTTTTATTCACCTCATTGGTGAGGGAGGGATTCTCACCCTGGGGTTATAGCAGTGGCTGACCGTACAACACCCAGCACTGAACAGATGAAGTCATAGTGGTTTATTAGTCACGTATCCTCACAATCCAGGGCAGGAGGACGTGGACCCCGGGCAGGACAACCTGGGGGCTGCACTTGGGAACAGAGTGAACAGCCTGGGCCTGTGGGGGCAGGCTTTGCAGCATCAAAGGGAAGGGGTGTCCCCGGCTCCTGCAGGACGGTGCGATTAGCTTGAGTCATTCCACTGACCGCACGAACTGAAACCTACTACTCAGGGATAAACTGTGCCTGGGCCCCAAGGTAAGGGTTGTTTGGCCAGGAGGTTCCCATCTGAGGGAGCAGAATGGGGAGGGGAACTTGTGTTTAGGCCATTTGAGGCCCTCCCAATTATACTAGATGTCAGCGGGACATGTAATATTGGGCCTTAAATTTAGATCTTATATCCTAGAAACATTTTTAGCGATAAAGAGGAAATAATGACAAAGGGATCAATTCTCTAAGAACCCATAACAATCCTAAATGTGTATGAACTTAACAACAGAGCATCAAAAGACTTGAGGCAGGGCTTCCCTGGTGGCGCAGTGGTTGAGAATCTGCCTGCTAATGCAGGGGACACGGGTTCGTGCCCTGGTCCGGGAAGATCCCACATGCTGCGGAGCGGCTGGGCCCGTGAGCCATGGCCGCTGAGCCTGTGCAAAAGACTTGAGGCAAAATCTGTTAGAACTGAAAAGAGAAATAGATAAATCCATTGTTAAAGCTGAAGATTTCAACACCCCTCTGTCAGTAATTGATAAATCATGCAGACAGGAAATCAGTAATCTGTGACCTGAACGGCAGTATCACTCAACTTGATCTAATTGACATTTACAGAATACTTCATCCATGTATATGACTGTTTAGAAAGAATTGTAAAGAGGGTTAATAGATCAGTGGTTGCCAGGAATTCAGTGATGGCGAGAGGATATTTTTAGAACAGTGAAATTATTTTGTATGTTATTGTAATGGTGGATATATGGCCCTCTGCAATTGTCAGAACTCATAGAATTTTATAAAACAAAGAATGAAACAACGTATGGGGGAAAGAAACCACCTAGGATATTGTGGAAACCAGAATGGAATGCATAAGAATTTGCATTCATTTGTGACAGAATAATTCACACATCTTCCTCAATTTACAATGGGTTGCATCCTGATAAACCCATCCAAAGTTGAAAATATGTCAAAAACGCATTTAGCACACCTAACCTACCGAACATCAGAGCCTAGCCTAGTCTACCTAAAATGTTCTCAGAACACTTGCATTGGCCTATACTTGGGCAAAATCATCAAACACAAAACCTATTTTATAGTAAGCTGAATATCATGTAATTTATTGACTACTGTACTGAAAGTGAAAAACAGAGTAGTTGTCTGGGTACAGAATGCTTGTAAGTATATGGGTTGCCTACCCTTCTGATCACGTGGCTGACTGGAACCTACAGCTGTTGCTGCCCACCATCATGAGAGAGTCTCATACCACCTATCACTAGCCCTGGAAAAAAATCAATATTCAAAATTCAAAGTAGAGTTTTTACTGAATGCATATCACTTTCACACCATTGTAAAGTTGAAAAATCATAAGTCAAGCCGTCACTTGACTTCACCGAAGAGGATGTATGAAAAAAATGTGCTGACCTAAGAAATGAGTATGGTCTGTGAGGCTAAAGGTAAAAGCTATGGTCCAAAAGCACAAAAGCCAGTGGATAAAACTGGGGGTATAGATGAACAATTATGAAACCACATACAGGTTTTCTGGAAGTCAATAATGCAGTAAGTTAGTGGTAGACCGTGGGAGCCAGGTTTCTCACTGTTGTAGTGGCAGAATACAGATCAGCAAGGGCAGGAGGCCATAATGACCCATGTAGTTATAGAGTCGGAGACATCAGTATGGCATCCTCTTCAGCTTTTCTAGGCACAGATGAATGCAGATAAAACATGAATAGGTAAGTTCGTATTCACAGGTTAGTCTATGAGACAACCTGGATGCATCTTGAGGGCATTAGGCGAAGTGAAAGAAGTCAGACTGAAAAACACAAATAATGAAGAATCGTTTTTATTTGTGGAATCTAAAAACAACCAAACAAACTTACAGAAACAGAGTAGATTGATGGTAGCCGGGGGTGTGGGGTGGAGTAGGGTGGGGAAAATGGGCAAAGGTGGTCAGTGGGTATAAAATTCCAGTCATAAGATGAAGAAGTTCTGGGGGGTGTAATGGACAACACGGTGACCACAGTTAACAAAACTTTATTATTGTTTCTTGAGAGTTGCTTAGAGAGTAAATTGCAAAATGTCTCACCACAAAAAGAGAGGTAATTATGTGAGCTGATGAATATGTTAACTAACCTTATTGTGACAATCACATGCAACATACGTGTCCATCAAATCATCAAGTTGTAACCTTAAACTTACACAGTATTGTCAATTTTATCTCAGTAAAGCTGGGGAAAAAGAAAACAATAATAGAAGAAACTGGGTTTGAGGTAAAACGGAGCTCTCTGTACTATCTAACTTCTCTCTAAAACAATCTATTCTAAGAGATTTAGTAAAGCGTAACAATTCATTTAAAATTTTTATTTAGTTTTCAAGGGTGCCTATTAGATAACACTTATATTTCCCACCAGTGCTATGAAAAATGTAAAACAATGGTGTGGCAGGTGAAGGCTGTATTATTTTAGTTTCTGATAGTGGCTATATTCTGGGATATAAATTAATGTGGGAGGGTTAGGGTGTGCAAGTTAAGGCCTAGGAATGGCAGGTTTTCTCACCTGACTTTACCTTACATTTTGAAGCACTGCTGGTGAATCTGATGCTGATTGGATTTCCTTTGAGGGTAGGGGAGGCGATGACAGGGATCCTGGTCATTGTGACCGGACCCTTAGATTTTCCTGTTTCATTTTGGAATGAAGGAATATTCCTCCTTGTGAGCTTATAGAATTAATCTATACAAGGCCTCATTAAGCCATTCAATATGCAGAATCAAGTATTTCTTCAGGCTAGGGTACGTTACCTGTGTTATTTTAAAACACATACCTTCTTCCATTTGTTTCTTTCTTCAGCTCCTACTATTTCAAAGCTGTTTCTTAGCTCTTTACTTGAAGTCTCTAATCTCTCATCATGCTTATCTCTTCAGTCTGTATTTTGAGACAGAATTCCCATTCAGGCTTCCAGTCAGTCTATTCCTTTCCATCATGTGCCATGCTTCCTCGGGAAGCACCCAGGTCCTCTCCCCAGGCCTCTGCACCCGTGTCTCTTGAAAGCTGCTAAACAGACCAAACAACAGATTCTCATGCTGTCCTCTCCTCCAGAGACTGCTGGAGAGCCTGACTCTCAGATGTGTCCTCAGGCTATCCTCCTGCTGTCACTCTCAAAAGAGCTGGGTAAGGAAGTAGGAAGGCAAAGGGATTAGAGTATTATTTCTTACACTTGCCCTTAGGAGTGAGAGACAGAGAAGTCTAAAAAGACCAGAATTAGACACCCAAAAATCAAACCATAAGGTTATGTGGCATATAACATAGAATGAGTATGTTTTAAATATTTTAAAGTAATAAGGATATAAGCAAAATTAGAATGGAGAAATAATATACCAGGAATAATTGAGGAAAAACCAAACAATACTTCTACAAATGAATCGTGTGTTAAAAAAAAAAAAAATTAATGGATATTTTTAGCAAGTGGTGCTAGAGCAACCGGATAATTGTCTGGAGAAAAAGTGATGTTCAGCTCTTAACTCCACTATAGAAATCCTTAATTGGAGAAGGCTTATAGACCTAAATGTAAATGCTAACAATACAATTTCTAGAAAAAAAATGTTGAATATCTCTTCAGCCTTAATTGTAGACAAAAATATAACATAAAAAATATGATATAACATAAAAAACCTTGATATAACAAAAAATCATCAACCATTAATAAAAGAAATTGGTAATTAGGATTTTATGAAAATTAAGAATTTTTGTTCATTCAGAATCATCTTTAAGACATTTCAAATGCAGAGACTGGGAGAAAATGTTTGCAATACACACACTGGATGAAGAAGTTGCATCCAAAATGTATAAAGAATACTTACAGATGAATAATAAAGAGATAAATGAACCAATGGAAAAAATTTAAAAATGGGCAAAATACTTGACAAGACACTTCACAAATCTCCCTCTTACTCACCAGCTAGCACAAGATAAGTTGCTAATAATTAGTCTTAAGGAAAATGAAAATAAACCACAAAGAAATATGACTTCACATTCTCTAAAATGGTTAAAATTAAAATGACTGACATCAAATGATGGAGAGGATTATAGCAATTGAGGCAACTGTACATTGTTGATAGGAATATAAAATATTAAAAGCATTTTAAAGAGTATTTAAGCAGTTTTGTATAAAGATAAACACATAGTAACAATTCTACTCCTAGGTTTTTACCTAAGAGGAATGAAAACATGTGACCTAAAAGGACTGATACAAAACTGTTTATAGTAGCTCTATTGACCATAGTAGCCAAAACCTAGATGCAACCTAAATGAATATCAATAAAAAAAAATAGATTAAAATTTTGTATGTAGTGTTACAAGGGATTACTATTCAGGAAGGAATTTTTTTTTTATAAATAAATGTAAAAATTATTTAAAAAACAAAGGAACTAAACTTGCTTTGTACATATAAATATTGTTGGATGGAAAATTACCTAGTGCTAGGTTGCTTATAATATGGTATTCCTCATGATTTAGTTGTGAGTACTAGCAACAACAAAATAATAGCTACTTAAATAATGTAGAAGATTATTTTCTCTTTATAGAAGAGTTTAGAGGTGATTAGTCCAGTCAGTCAGGAAAGAATATTGGCTCCACCATGATCATGGAACTAGGTTCTTCCATCTTGCTCATTTTATTGTTCCATAGCATGGTCAAAGATGGCTGCTCAAGCTCCAGCCATTATGTCTGCATTCCAGTCAGCAAAGAGGGAGGTTTGAAGAAGGTAATAAATCTCTTTAAGAATTCCTCCTGGAAATCACACATACCATTTCCACTTACATACCATTTCTATTTGACCCATTGGCCACAATTTAGTCACACTTAATTGTAAGAGGCAGGAATTTTTGTTTTTCTATACTTGGCAACCATATGCTGAACTAGAAATCAAGGGTTTTATTTTTAAGGAAGGAAAAATAAGTGTAGTTAGTGGAAACAACTTTCAGTTTCTGCCACAAAGAGATATTTACAATATGAATTCACAGAACTGTTGATAGTAGAAGAATGGGAAAAAATATAACCAAAAAAAAGTTGATGTAACCATAGTGATATCACACAAAATAGACATAAAAGAAACAAAAAATTTTTTTAAGAATTAAAGGGACACTGTATAATTATAACAATGGTTCTTCAAAATATCAATGTCATAAAAGACAAAAGTGTCCTGGAACTTATCTAGATTAAAGAAGGCAATGGAGACAAAGTGTTACCATGATTCTTCATTGTATCCTGGATAGAAAAAAAAAGGTCTATAAAGAAAATAAAAAGCCATAAAGGATATTGTGGAAATTTGAATGTGGACTGTATGTTAGAAGATTTGCATCAGTGTAAAATTTCCTGATGCAGTAATCATGTTATGATTATGTAGGTTAACCTGTTTGTTGTTAGGAGACACACAATGGAGTATTTTTAGGGACAAAGCCTCATGATGTCTGCATATGTCTCTGTCTCTGCCTCCTCTGTCTCTTGAGCACTCTCCCTCTCACTATCTCATACACACACACACACACACACACACACACACACAGTGATCTGTGGCAAATTAGGTCCATACTAAGCAAAGCAGGACATTTGGTCACTTCCCTGTATAACTAACGAATGTGCACAGATTAGCCTGCTTTACATTTTAACCTTTTTCCACCATCTGGTTGTGGTTATTATGGTTGATTTTGTTGATGCAATCAGCTACCCAGGTATCCTCTTCTTCATTGCTCTAGTGCTTTCTTGTGGGCTTTCCAAAATATATATACATGAAAAAATCCCCAAAAGACAAAGTCAGGTCTTCTGCCTAGGAAATCACTACAGTCTCCTGGTTTTGTTTTGTTTTGTTTTTTTCTTTTTTCTCTGCCTTCTATGTAACTCTAAGCTCCGACTTTGGTCCCTTTTTAATCAAAATTTTCAGGACTTAGTAATTTACTCAACCAGTGTACAAACTTCTAGGCAAACATAGAGGTCAAATTCGGCCACTCTAACCTCAACAGCTATACTGATTATTAAAATGTTAAAATAGTTTTGCAATGATTAGTAAACAGCTGATAACCCAAGTTCCTGTAGTACTAGTCCTCCACTCTAGTCACCAAAGTTGCTTCTTGTGAGGACCTAGAGTGGCCCCAAGATCTATCAGTTAAAGTATTAGGGGCTGGCATAGCAGGACCACACTCAGCCCTAGATCAGCGTCTGTGCTGATTGACCAGCACCTCTGCAGGTACCAGTTGTTACTATGAAGAGCATCTCAGAAGACAACCTTGTATGGGATGATATGGAGAGATCTCTTAAGGGGGTTGGGGGAGACAAAGTATAAAGACTAGTGTTTTGTATAACTATGTTCACTGTATATGCACCTGCACATACATATCTTCTGTACATAGTAGGTTTTATTAGTCATTTCTTTTTTAAAATTAATTTTTATTTTATATTGTGGTATAGTTGATTTACAATGTTGTGTTAGTTTCAGGTGTACAGGGAAGTGATTCAATTATACGTATATCCATTCTTTTTCAGATTTTTTCCTATATAGGTTATTACAGAATATTGAGTAGAGTTCCCTGTGCTCTACAGTAGGTCCTTGTTGATTACCTGTTTTATATATAGTAGTGTGTGCATGTTCAATAATGCCATCTGCAACAACATGGATGGACCTAGAGGTTATCATACTAAGTGAAGTAAGTCAGACAGAGAAAGACAACTATCATATGATATCACTTATATGTGGAATCTAAAAAGATGATACAAATGAACTTAGTTACAAAACAGAAGTAGACTTACAGCCATAGAAAACAAATTTATGGATACCAAAGGGGAAAGGGGGGTGGGAGGGGTAAATTAGGAGCTTGGGATTATTAGTCATTTCTGAATGAAATTATTAATCATAGATTATATATCATTTTTGTTGGTTTCCTTTTTTATACTTATATGTATTTAAAAAATTCAACTAACGTATATTTAAATGTTTAGGTGGTTTTTGTTTTGTTTTTCTGAAAGTCAAATCTCATTTTCTGTTGTGGCAAATACTTGCAAGCTTCTTTCTGTTTTTTCTATGATAGCAGAATGTACCAACATAAAATTAGCTGGATTAAAGTTTACTTAACCTTATAAATTGTCTAATATTTAACTGACATGTTTTGAGAGCTGTCTTCCAAGTCTTGAGCCAACAGTTACTGAGGAGTGTATATATATATATATATATATATATATATATATATATATATATATATATATATATGAGTGTATATATGGTCTTGTGTATGTTACATATAATTATATTTTATATAAAGATACAGTTATAAGATATGTATATATAGTTTATAGTTATAAACTATATGTGGTATATGTGTGGCAACATGCAAAACTTTAAAAAAATAGTATCTTTCTACTCATACTCAAAGATACCATGCAATCATTTATACTTACATATAGTAACTTTTTATTTAAATTTTTTAATTATTTTAATTTAAATTTTGTAATTTGAGAACATCATTTCAGGTTTTATCACAAGATAAAATTACTTGTGACTCCAAATCTTGGAAGGATTCTTAGCATTTCACAGATGAAATTTAGGGCCCAAGTATTAATAATTCCATCAAAATGAGAACAGAATCACTTGGATCTATGAGCATTTCTCCTGTTAGCAGAAAATACAAATACATTGTGGTGGTAGCAGGAGAACAGTGTTGTAGAAGATAAAATTCTTTCTGAAGAAAGAAATATGAAGATAATTTTGCCCTGGAGAGCTGAACTCCAGGTGAGAGATTTTATACAGATTAAAAGTACTCATATCAGTGATGCTGAGAAATGAGAAGGACATGGTAGTCCAGTGAGTGTAAAGGGAACAGGCAAGAGGGGAGAGTCCAGTCACACTACCTGAAGGGTCTTAGGGAACTTAGAGCACAAGTTGGTAATTTTTTTTTTTAATTGTTTAAAAAGATTTGGTATTGTTTGTTGTTTTCTTAAAAAATAGAGCATTATATAAACAGAACATTATGTTCCAATTTTTCAAGAAAACAGGGAACAATACCAAAACATCTTTTCCTACAATAATTTAATGATAAAAGAGTCATAGGGCAGCAACATAAACTTAAGATATAGGCAGCTCTTTTCTTCAAGTAACTTATTTAAATAATTTGAATCAAAAGACACTAATGGTCCAAAAGATTATTGTCTCCTAACAGCCAAGGCCTTCCTCACTTCCCCTCTCCTTCTTGGTAGCATTCATATTCTAGATCTTTGTCTCATTAACATGTTCTCCTTTTTGCCTTCCATAATACTTTACTCTCCTGGTTCTCTTTCTACCTCTTTGATCTTCCTTCCCCTCTCTCTAACTCACTTAAGATCAATGATTGTTTTTAGAAATTATCTTTAATTATCTGTTCTAATAATTTCAATTGTTATTTCTCAGTTGACTATTTCTAATTTTTAATCTGCATCCCTAATACTTCACTTGTGTTTTTATTTCCAACTGTCTGTAATAGTTACTTCAAAAGGAGTATGTTTAAAACAATTCAGAGCCTACTCCCCTCAAATAACCCAAAGACATAATCCCCAACTTTTCTATTGAGAAAATGGTGTCTGAAGTCAAACAGAACTGAGTTCAAACTCTGTTCTGCATCTTATTAGCTATAGGATTGTAGGGGACATTTCCCCTCCCCATTGTCAGTTTTGGGAGAGAAAGGAGATTGGGTATGTGAGACTGTGTATCTGGCATATAGTAAGACCTCAGTAATATTAAATGTATTCTCATTCATTTCTTGATGTGGTAACCAGAATAATGGTGACCCAAAGATGCCCATATTCTAATCCTTGGAATCTGTTATTCTGTTACCTTACATGGCAAAAGGGATTTTTATAATGTGATTGAGTTAAGGATCTTGCTATGAAACATTATCCTAGATTATTTGAATAGGCCTAATATAATCATAAGGATCCTTACAAAAGGAAAGGTAAATTTGTGTTTTAAGCCATTAAGTTTGTGATATTTGTTACAGCAGCAGTAGGAAATTAATATACTTAGTAATGACATTCTTTAAGTTGACTACAACTTCGTATGTTAACTTCATTCTCCCTTGTGTACTATGTTAAATGTGTAAAGATATCTATTATTCTTCTTTCAATTTGTCTGATTTACCTGTTCTCCTTCAGTGCTTCATGTATCCAGATTATTTCAGAGATGGCATATCTATTGTCCCTGTTTCTCAATCATCTGGTGGTCAACCAATTCTATACAATATTGATATTTTAAAATTAGCAAAATACCAGTTTGATCTTGTAACATCTCTGTTCAAAATCCAGCCATGGCTGTTATTTCCTACCATGTCAAGTGCATCTCTGTCTTTCTTTTCCCTAGTGTGAATTGACCTAGACTTTATTGCCACCCTTCTCCCACATTAAACTTTAACTTTGGTCAGATTTGTCTCTATCCTGGCATTGTGCACACTCTCTGTCTTTGCTCATGCTTTTCCCATCTCTTGGACACCTCTGTCCCTTGCTCTCTGTTTGTTAAAATCCGCATCTTTTCTTCATAGTCTGGCAAGTCTCAGTAGCCCCGACATTCTTCTTCAACTACTGCAGAAGTTAGAAGAACTTCACTCCTGAGAATGACTTACTAGTTTCCTACAGTTCAGCTCCCGATGGCTCTCTATTTCTTTCACATATTTTACTCTTTTCTTCACAACTAAAATATAAACTTTGTTTTAGGGTGGGGATATTTTATATTTTTAATATAATCATATATTATTATATGTTATATATGTGATATATGAGAATATTAAAAAAACCATGCTTATTATTTAATTATATATATAGATGGGCCTAGAAAGTGTGTGTGTGTGTGTGTGTGTGTGTGTATATATATATATATGTAATTGGAATTCACCAATGATATTTGAGCTCATAATGGCCATGTTATATACTTATGAAGTCTATTATTTAATCATTCTTCACTTCTCTATGTGGAAATCCAGCTTGGAGATTAAATTTATGTATACTCTGAGAGAGCCTACACCATGCTGAGTTTGAAATAAGGACTCTGAATCTATCCAGTCTCCTATATAATAAGTTCACAAATGTGTGAATATGCATATCAAATAACCATGTAGTATAAATCTCTATGTAAGATATGGACCACCGATAGAAACATCTCAAAAATGAAAAATCAAATTAATGGTTTCTTGCTATCATAAAACTGGAAATATTGCCCCATGAGTGCTACCTGCCTCAGAAAGGCAGTTTTTAATAGAATAAAGGGAGCCTGTTTTTTCCAATTGCTATACTGGTTTGACTTTTAAAAAATGACTAGATTGACAATTACTTTTGACATCAGAGACAGCAGTAGTCATGAATCAGTTAAATAATAGATTTTTAAACAGATCTTCAAGAAAATAGAAAATACATTGTGCATTGGGGGCTGCCTTTATTTGTTTAATTCACTTTGTTGAACATTATAATTTAAGCATATTGCTTTTGTAGAATTATAGCTGACAACAGACTTAAGAGAAATGAATGTTCCTAATAGTTACTTATCAATACAAATTTCTCATCAGAAAATTCAGTCTTCTGGTAAATGAGTTCATCTCACAAGTACTGGTGGCACTATGAATGGAAAATATTATCAGAGTGACTTTTGGGAAATAGTATCAAAATGTAGAGGTATGGCATTTTCAAATGAAATACTAAAATGCTCATTTATTATACATAAATTCATTAATTATTTAATCAACTGTGTTTTTTAAAGAGCTAGAAATGTAAAATGAGGTATGGTAACAGTAAAGTCAAGCTACAAAACACATTTGCTCCACACAGGCTCGTGGGTTCAAGCAAGGTTTTTTTGTTTTTTGAGTTCTTGTGAGCTTACAATGGATTAGTTTAACATATGAACACAGACTATAAATTTGATGTTATTAGTATATCCTTTGAACCTTTCAAACTTAGTTCAAAAAATCTGGAAATATAGGATAAGATATGCGTCCCATTACTCCTAAAAATATTCTTCAGTATGTTTCGCATTAGGCATTTCATGACAATTTTTACAAAGCCAGAATTCGTATTTAAAAATTGCTGAAATCCAGTTATATGAGCAGGGCCGATTTCATATAGGATACAGTGATAGCAGTTGCAAATAAAAAAGAATGAAACGCCCTGGGAGTGATTTGCTTGTTTGACATCAGTATACTTTTTGTTAGCTACCATGTTTTGAATGTGATAACAAGAGTGGAGACCAAAGCTCCCATCCCCTTTAAATTGACTTTGGCAATTATACCCCTGGTATATATTGTTTATCTCTTGTCTATCCAGTATAAAAATCACATCTGTCAGGAAATAGGAACTTTTATGCAATCATTTTTATTGATTCATGACTGTGAGGAAGCCACAGAAATAAAAAATAAGGGAATAAAATATGGTTACATAGTAAAGTGTGAGCACCATCTAGAGATAAAGAGAAAATTTATGCTAGCATTGACATGAAGAGAAAATATCTTTGATATGAGTTTAATGTTAAAATTATTAGGAATTTGAGATGGAATATGATGACTATTAAACTTTCAAGTATGTGTTATGAATTTTTTAAATCTATACATAATAACATATGCACCCATTTGAAGCACGTGCCCTACATACAAACCTTCCAGTTGTGACCTTTCAAAGATGTGTGCCAGCTGTTGTACTGGACTACTGTACTTTTCAAGGTACTGTCCTGTAAGATTTAAAATGTTTTTTTGTGTGTGTTTGTTTGTTTTTTATGTATTTGTGTGAAAAGTATTATAAACCTATTATAGTACAGTACTATATAGCTGAGTGTGTTAGTTGGGTACCTAAGCTAACTTTGTTGGACTCATGAACAAATTGGACTTACGAACACGCTCTCGGAACAGAACTCATTCGTTTGTAGGGGACTTACTGTGCTAATGAGAAAAATAAACATTTTGGCTTTTTTTTTTTTTTTTTTTTTGCGGTACGCGGGCCTCTCACTGTTGTGGCCTCTCCCGTTGCGGAGCACAGGCTCCGGACGCGCTGGCTCAGCGGCCATGGCTCACGGGCGCTCCGCGGCATGAGGGATCTTTCCAGACCGGGCACAAACCCGTGTCCCCTGCATCGGCAGGCAGACTCTCAACCAGACTCTCAACCACTGCGCCACCAGGGAAGCCCGCATTTTGGCTTTTTTAATACTTTAATCATCCTTGGAAGCTTTTTCACCCATTTATCCAATTATGTGATTTTCCATATTTGGTGCCTACATCTCTGGGGGTAATCTGGTTGAACCGTATGAGATGGGAATGTAGGTACTGTATGTGTTTTATATTTGTAGACCTATTGCCTAATCTGGTCCTGGCACATGGCAAGGACTCAGTAAGTATTTTTTGTAGTACTGAATGAGAAAAAACACTCAGTTTTGAGGAAAAAAGTACTTTAATAAAAATCGATTGTTATAAATATGCTGAACATGCCATTTGCAATTGCTACCAGTAAATAATACACTATTAGGGTAAGCTTCAGGCTGCATAATCTAAGATCTGTTTGGTGTTTTGATTGATTTCACTAACCAATTTTGTACCGTTATTGTTGTTTTTAGTTTAATTTTATTCATTTAGTTTTTAAATCTTAAAGCATATCTTAAATGTTTGCCTTACTGTCAAGTGCACTTCAGATCAATCAAAAAGAAAAGGAAGCCATTTCCAAACAATTTTCAAATTCCAACCTGAAGAGAAACATTAACCAGCTTTCACCAAAATTCTATCTCGCATCATAGCAACTTTTTATCCAAGCTGTAACATATTACCAAGTGTGGCCTCTTCCCCTCCTGCTGTCTCGTAGGTCCTTCTCCACTTCAGAATTTAGAGCCCCCGAATTCTCCTTTTCTCAGCCATTACAAAAAATCTGTAACCTCCCCACATTTGACAAAACATATCGCTGTAAAGGAGATTAGTTACGTAAACTCTAAAACACAAGTTAAAGGTATTTTTAATATTTTAATTTATGGAAACTAATAATCAAGTGCCCTTTCAACCTTGATTTCTGTGCTATGATCTGAACGTGAGGGTAATATTATGACATGACTCCTCCTTTTTCCATGCCTCCCCTTCACTCTTCAACCCCAATCTGCCTCTCACAGCCTGGCTACCACCACCCTCACATACAAACTAGGCTACTACATGAGGATCTTATTTAAAGCCCCAGCGACTGTCCCTTCCAATCATGCCGCTCATCTCAGGCTTCGTCGCAAATGTAAGCCTTTTTTCACCCAGACTCTCTCATATTCTTGTTCCTTACCTACTCTGTGTATTCTCCCCAAGGCTCGTTCTTATCTAGCCCTACTCCCTCCATAACATTCTCATGGTGCCCCAGGAATTCTCTTTGTAGAGTAATAAGCTCCCATGCATCATTCCCTACACTTTCATACCCTCACTAAAACGTTATACTTCTCAGGTGCTCTCCTTACCCTGTAGATCGCATAGGTAGAGGCTGATCAAAGGTCTGGAAAATGATATTGGCCTTCTCCTGGATCTTCACAGCTACCCTAGTGCAAAGCCCCTTATTTCTGAGAGGTTCAAAGCATCTCGTTGTACCACTCTGTTTAAAAAATTTCTACTGAGGTATAATTGACATATTAGTTTCAGATTACAACATGATGATTTGATATTTGTATGTGTTGCAGAATGATTACGTTTAAGTTCAGTTAACATCCGTCACCATACATACTTACAAAGTTTCTTCCTCATAATGAGAACTTTTAAGATTCACTCTCTTAGCAACTTTCAAATATAAAATAGAGCATTATTAACTATAGTTACCAAGTTGTGCATTACATCCCCATGAGTTATTTCTTATAACTAGAAGTTTGTTCTTTTTGACCCTTTCATCCATTTAGCTCATCCCCTATCCTTTACCTCTGGAAACACCAACCTGTTCTATCTATAAGCTCAAGGGTTTTGCTTTGTTTTGGTTTTAAGATTCCACGTAAAAGTGAGGTCATATGGTTTTCGTCTTTCTCCGTTTGACTTTTGTCACTTACCATATGCCCTCTGGGTCCATCCATGTTGTTGCAAATGGCAGGATTCCCTTCTTTTTATGCCTGAATAATATTCCATTGTATATATAAACTGCATCTTCTTTATCCATTCATCTGTTAGGGAACACTTAAG
Organism: Phocoena phocoena; assembly: GCF_963924675.1. Taxonomy (NCBI): domain Eukaryota; kingdom Metazoa; phylum Chordata; class Mammalia; order Artiodactyla; family Phocoenidae; genus Phocoena; species Phocoena phocoena. The sequence continues at coordinate 54,320,752 of NC_089230.1, forward strand.
TTGTTTGCATGTCTTTGTTATTGTAAATAATACTGCAGTGAACATGTGAGTGGATACATCTTTGCAAGTTCATGTTTTCATTTTCTTCAGATAAATACCCAGAAGTGAAATTGCTGGATCATATGGTAGTTCTATTTTTACTTTTTCAAGACAGCTTTATACTGTTTTCCATTGTGGCTGCACTAATTTACATTCCCACCAATAGTGTGCAAGGGTTCCCGTTTCTCCACATCCTCTCCAGCACCTGTTATTTGACATTTTTTGATAATAGCCATTCTGACAGGTGTGAGATGATATCACCTTGTGGTTTCCATTTGCATTTCCCTGATAATTAGTGATGTTTAGCATCTTTTTGTGTGTCTGTTAGCCATCTGTATGTCTTCTTTGAGAAATATTCATATCTGTCCATTTTTAATTGAATTGTTTATTTTCTATGGGTTTTATCAGTTTTTTTAATATACTTTGGATATTAACCCCTTATCAGTCATATCATTTGCAAATATTTTCTCTCATTTTGTAGGTTGCCTTTTCATTTCGTTGATGGCTTCCTTTTTTTTTTTACATCTTTATTGGAGTATAATTGCTTTACAGTTGTGTATTAGTTTCTGCTTTATAACAAAGTGAATGAGTTATACATATACATATGTTCCCATATCTCTTCCCTCTTGCGTCTGTTGATGGCTTCCTTTGCTGTTCAGAAGCCTTTTGGTTTGAAGTAGTCCCACTTGTTTATTTTTGTTTTTGTTGCCTTTGCTTTTGGAGTTAGAGCCAAAAAAACATTGCCAAGACCAATGTCAAGATGCTTACTGCCTATATTTTCTGCTAGGAATTTTATGGTTCCAGGCCTATATTCAAGTCGTCAATCCATTTCGAGTTAATTTTTGTGTATGGTATAAAATAGTGGTCCAGTTTCATTCTTTTGCATGTGTCTGTCCAGCTCTCACAATATCATGTGGGTTTATTTCTGGGCTCTCTATTCTGTTCCATTGACCTATGTGTCTGTTTTTATGCTAACACACTTTTTTGATTACTCTGGCTTTATAATACAGTTTGAAATCAAGAGGCATCATGCCTCTGGCTTTGTTCTTCTTCCTCAAATTTGCTTTAGCTGATAAGACTCTGTTGTGGTTCCATACAAATTTTAGGATTATTTGTTCTATTTCTGTTAAAATGCCACTGGTATTTTGACAGAGATTGCATGGAATCTGTAGATTGCTTTGGGTAGTATGAACATTTTAACAATATTCTTATAATCCATGAGCAGAGAGTATCTTTCCATTTATTTATTTATTTTCACTTTTTTTTTTATTTATTAGGTTTCTGATCCCAAAAAAGTCCCTAAATTTCTCTCAGTCTTGCCTTCTTTTTATTGGAGTATAATTGCTTTACGATGGTGTGTTAGTTTCTGCTTTATAACAAAGTGAATCAGCTATACATATACATATATCCCTATATCTCCTCCCTCCTGCGTCTACCTCCCACCCTCTCTATCCCACCCCGCTAGGGGGTCACAAAGCACCGAGCTGATCTCCCTGTGCTATGCAGCTGCTTCCCACTAGCTGTCTGTTTTACATTTGGTAGTGTATATATGTCCATGCCACTCTCTCACTTCGTCCCAGCTTCCCCTTCCCCTTCCCCATGTCCTCAAGTCCATTCTCTACATCTGTGATTTTATTCCTATCCTGCCCCTAGGTTCTTCAGAACCTTTTTTTTTTTTTTTTTTAAGATTCCATGTATATGTCTTAGCATGGGTATTTGATTTTCTCTTTCTGACTTACTTTACTCTGTATGACAGACTCTAGGTCCATCCACCTCACTACAAATAACTCAATTTCATTTCTTTTTATGGCTGAGTAATATTCCATTGTATATATGTGCCACGTCTTCTTTATCTATTCATCTGTTGATGGACACTTAGGTTGCTTCCATGTCCTGGCTATTGTAAATAGTGCTGCATTGAACATTGTGGTACATGACCCTTTTTGAATTGTGGTTTTCTCAGGTTATATGCCCAGTAGTGGGATCGCTGGTTCATATGGTAGTTCTATTTTTAGTTTTTTAAGGAACCACCATACTGTTCTCCATAGTGGCTGTATCAATTTACATTCCCACCAACACTGCAAGAGGGTTCTCCCTTTTCTCCACACCCTCTCCAGCATTTATTGTTTGGAGATTGTTTTATGATGGCCATTCTGACTGGTGTAAAATGATACCTCATTGTAGCTTTGATTTGCATTTCTCTAATGATTACTGATGTTGAGCATCCTTTCATGTGTTTGTTGGCAATCTGTATATCTTCTTTAGAGAAATGTCTATTTAGGTCCTCTGCCCATTTTTGGTTTGGGTTGTTTGTTTTTTTTGATATTGAGCTTCATGAGCTGCTTGTAAATTTTGGAGATTAATCCTTTGTCAGTTGCTTCATTTGCAATTATTTTCTCCCATTCTGAGGGTTGTCTTTTTGTCTTGTTTATGGTTTCCTTTGCGTGCAAAACCTTTTAAGTTTCATTAGGTCCCATTTGTTTGTTTTTGTTTTTATTTCCATTTCTCTAGGAGGTGGGTCAAAAAGGATTTTGCTGTGATTGATGTCATAGAGTGTTCTACCTATGTTTTCCTCTGAGAGTTTTAGAGTGTCTGGCCTTATATTTAGATCTTTAATCCATTTTGAGTTTATTTTTGGGTGTGGTGTTAGGCAGTTTTCTAATTTCATTCTTTTACATGTAGCTGTCCAGTTATCCCAGCCCCACTTATTGAAGAGGCTGTCTTTTCTCCATTGTATATTCTTGCCTCCTTTAACAAAAATAAGGTGACCATATGTGCGTGGGTTTATCTCTGGGCTTTCTATCATATTCCATTGATCTATATTTCTGTTTTTGTGCCAGTACCATACTGTCTTTATTACTGTATCTTTTTTTTTTTTAAAACATCTTTATTGGGGTATAATTGCTTTACAATGGTGTGTTAGTTTCTGCTTTATAACAAAGTGAATCAGCTATACATATACACATGTTCCCATGTGTCTTCCCTCTTGCGTCTCCCTCCCTCCCACTCTCCCCATCCCACCCCTCCAGGCTGTCACAAAGCACCGAGCTAATATCCCTGTGCCTTGCGGCTGCTTCCCCCCAGCTATCTACCTTACTACGTTTGTTAGTGTGTATATGTCCATGACTCTCTCTCGCCCTGTCAAAACTCACCCTTCCCCCTCCCCATATCCTCAAGTCCGTTCTCCAGTAGGTCTGCGTCTTTATTCCTGTCTTACCCCTAGGTTCTTCATGACATTTTTTTCCCTTAAATTCCATATATATGTGTTAGCATACGGTATTTGTCTTTTTCTTTCTGACTTACTTCACTCTGTATGACAGACTCTAGGTCTATCCATCTCATTACAAATAGCTCAATTTCATTTCTTTTTAAGGCTGAGTAATATTCCATTGTGTATATGTACCACATCTTCTTTATCCATTCATCCGATGATGGGCGCTTAGGTTGTTTCCGTCTCCGGGCTATTGTAAATAGAGCTGCAATGAACATTTTGGTACATGACTCTCTTTGAATTTTGGTTTTCTCAGGGTATGTGCCCAGTAGTGGGATTGCTGGGTCATATGGTAATTCTATTTGTAGTTTTTTAAGGAACCTCCATACTGTTCTCCATAGTGGCTGAACCAATTCACATTCCCACCAGCAGTGCAAGAGTGTCCCCTTTTCTCCACACCCTCTCCAGCATTTATTGTTTATAGATTTTTTGATGATGGCCATTCTGACTGGTGTGAGATGATATCTCATTGTAGTTTTGATTTGCATTTCTCTAATGATTAATGATGTTGAGCATTCTTTCATGTGTTTGTTGGCATTCTGTATATCTTCTTTGGAGAAATGTCTATTTAGGTCTTCTGCCCATTTTTGGATGGGGTTGTTTGTTTTTTTGTTATTGAGCTGCATGAGCTGCTTGTAAATTTTGGAGATTAATCCTTTGTCAGTTGCTTCATTTGCAAATGTTTTCTCCCATTCTGAGGGTTGTCTTTTGGTCTTCATTATGGTTTCCTTTGCTGTGCAAAAGCTTTGAAGTTTCATTAGGTCCCATTTGTTTATTTTTGTTTTTATTTCCATTACTCTAGGAGGTGGGTCAGAAAGGATCTTGCTGTGATTTATGTCATAGAGTGTTCTTCCTATGTTTTCTTCTAAGAGTTTGATAGTTTCTGGCCTTACATTTAGGTCTTTAATCCATTTTGAGCTTATTTTTGTGTATGGTGTTAGGGAGTGATCTAATCTCATACTTTTACATGTACCTGTCCAGTTTTCCCAGCACCATTTATTGAAGAGGCTGTCCTTTCTCCACTGTACATTCCTGCCCCCTTTACAAAGATAAGGTGTCCATATGTGTGTGGGTTTATCTCTGGGCTTTCTATCCTGTGCCACTGATCTATCTTTCTGTTTTTGTGCCAGTACCATACTGTCTTGATTACTGTTGCTTTGTAATATAGTCTGAAGTCAGGGAGCCTGATTCCTCCAGCTCCGTTTTTCTTTCTCAAGATTGCTTTGGCTATTCGGGGTCTTTTGTGTTTCCATACAAATTGTGAAATTTTTTGTTCTAGTTCTGTGAAAAATGCCAGTGGTAGTTTGATAGGGATTGCATTGAATCTGTAGATTGCTTTGGGTAGTAGAGTCATTTTCACAATGTTGATTCTTCCCATCCAAGAACATGGTATATCTCTCCATCTATTTGTATCATCTTTAATTTCTTTCATCAGTGTCTTATAATTTTCTGCATACAGGTCTTTCGTATCCTTAGGTAGGTTTATTCCTAGATATTTTATTCTTTTTGTTGCAATGGTAAATGGGAGTGTTTTCTTGATTTCACTTTCAGAATTTTCGTCATTAGTGTATAGGAATGCCAGAGATTTCTGTGCATTAATTTTGTATCCTGCTACTTTACCAAATTCATTGATTAGCTCTAGGAGTTTTCTGGTAGCATCTTTAGGATTCTCTATGTATAGTATCATGTCATCTGCAAACAGTGACAGCTTTACTTCTTCTTGTCCGATTTGGATTCCTTTTATTTCCTTTTCTTCTCTGATTGCTGTGGCTAAAACTTCCAAAACTATGTTGAATAAGAGTGGTGAGAGTGGGCAACCTTGTCTTGTTCCTGATCTTAGTGGAAATGCTTTCAGTTTTTCACCATTGAGGATGATGTTTGCTGTGGGCTTGTCATATATGGCCTTTATTATGTTGAGGAAAGTTCCCTCTATGCCTACTTTCTGGAGGGTTTTTATCATAAATGGGTGTTGAATTTTGTCGAAAGCTTTCTCTGCATCTATTGAGATGATCATATGGTTTTTCTCCTTCAATTTGTTAATATGGTTTATCACATTGATAGATTTGCGTATATTGAAGAATCCTTGCATTCCTGGAATAAACCCCACTTGATCATGGTGTATGATCCTTTTAATGTGCTGTTGGATTCTGTTTGCTAGTATTTTGTTGAGGATTTTTGCATCTATGTTCATCAGTGATATTGGCCTGTAGTTTTCTTTCTTTGTGACATCCTTGTCTGGTTTTGGTATCAAGGTGATGGTGGCCTCGTAGAAGGAATTTGGGAGTGTTCTTCCCTCTGCTATATTTTGGAAGAGTTCCAGAAGGATAGGTGTTAGCTCTTCTCTAAACGTTTGATAGAATTCACCTGTGAAGCCATCTGGTCCTGGGCTTTTGTTTGTTGGAAGGTTTTTAATCACAGTTTCAATTTCAGTGCTTGTGATTGGTCTGTTCATATTTTCTATTTCTTCCTGATTCAGTCTTGGCAGGTTGTGCATTTCTAAGAATTTGTCCATTTCTTCCAGAATGTCCATTTTATTGGCATAGAGTTGCTTGTAGTAAACTCTCATGATTTTTTTTATTTCTGCAGTGTCAGTTGTTATTTCTCCTTTCTCAGTTCTAATTCTATTGATTTGAGTCTTCTCCCTTTTTTTCTTGATGAGTCTGGCTAGTGGTTTATCTATTTTGTTTATCTTCTCAAAGAACCAGCTTTTAGTTTTATTGATCTTTGCTATTGTTTCCTTCATTTCTTTTTCATTTATTTCTGATCTGATTTTTATGATTTCTTTCCTTCTGCTAGCTTTGGGGCTTTTTGGTTCTTCTTTCTCTAATTGCTTGAGGTGCAAGGTTAGGTTGTTTATTCGAGATGTTTCCTGCTTCTTAAGGTGGGCTTGTATTGCTATAAACTTCCCCCTTAGAACTGCTTTTGCTGCATCCCATAGGTTTTGGGTCGTTGTATCTCCATTGTCATTTGTTTCTAGGTATTTTTTTATTTCCTCTTTGATTTCTTCAGTGATCACTTCATTATTAAGTAGTGTATTGTTTAGCCTCCATGTGTTTGTATTTTTTACAGATCTTTTCCTGTAATTGATATCTAGTCTCATGGCGTTGTGGTCAGAAAAGATACTTGATACAATTTCAGTTTTCTTAAATTTACCAAGGCTTGATTTGTGACCCAAGATATGATCTATCCTGGAGAATGTTCCATGAGCACTTGAGAAAAATGTGTATTCTGTTGTTTTTGGATGGAGTGTCCTATAAATATCAATTAAGTCCATCTTGTTTAATGTATCATTTAAAGCTTGTGTTTCCTTATTTATTTTCATTTTGGATGATCTGTCCATTGGTGAAAGTGGGGTGTTAAAGTCCCCTACTATGAATGTGTTACTGTTGATCTCCCCTTTTATGGCTGTTAGTATTTGCCTTATGTATTGAGGTGCTCCTATGTTGGGTGCATAAATATTTACAATTGTTATATCTTCTTCTTGGATCGATCCCTTGATCATTATGTAGTGTCCTTCTTTATCCCTTTTAATAGTCCTTATTTTAAAGTCTATTTTGTCTGATATGAGAATTGCTACTCCAGCTTTCTTTTGGTTTCCATTTGCATGGAATATCTTTTTCCATCCCCTTACTTTCAGTCTGTATGTGTCTCTAGGTCTGAAGTGGGTCTCTTGTAGAAAGCATATATAAGGGTCTTGTTTTTGTATCCATTCAGCCAATCTGTGTCTTTTGGTGGGAGCATTTAATCCATTTACATTTAAGGTAATTATCGATATGTATGTTCCTATTCCCATTTTCTATATTGTTTTGGGTTCGCTACTATAGGTCGTTTCCTTCTCTTGTGTTTCTTGTCTAGAGAAGTTCCTTTAGCATTTGTTGTAAAGCTGGTTTGGTGGTGCTGAACTCTCTCAGCTTTTGCTTGTCTGTAAAGGTTTTAATTTCTCCATCAAATGTGAATGAGATCCTTGCTGGTAGAGTAGTCTTGGTTGCAGGCTTTTCTCCTTCATCACTTTCAGTATGTCCTGCCACTCCCTTCTGGCTTGTAGGGTTTCTGCTGAGAGATCAGCTGTTAACCTTATGGGGATTCCCCTGTGTGTTATTTGTTGTTTTTCCCTTGCTGCTTTTAATATGCTTTCTTTGTATTTAATTTTTGACAGTTTGATTAATATGTGTCTTGGCGTGTTTCTCCTTGTATTTATCCTGTATGGGACTCTCTGTGCTTCCTGGACTTGATTAACTATTTCCTTTCCCATATTAGGGAAGTTTTCAACTATAATCTCTTCAAATATTTTCTCAGTCCCTTTCTTTCTTTCTTCTTCTTCTGGAACCCCTATAATTCGAATGTTGGTGCGTTTCATGTTGTCCCAGAGGTCTCTGAGACTGTCCTCAGTTCTTTTCATTCTTTTTTCTTTATTCTGCTCTGCAGTAGTTATTTCCACTACTTTATCTTCCAGGTCACTTATCCGTTCTTCTGCCTCAGTTATTCTGCTATTGATCCTATCTAGAGTGTTTTTAATTTCATTTATTGCGTTGTTCATCGTTGCCTGTTTCATCTTTAGTTCTTGTAGGTCCTTGTTAACTGTTTCTTGCATTTTGTCCATTCTACTTCCAAGATTTCGGATCATCCTTACTATCATTATTCTGAATTCTTTTTCAGGTAGGTTGCCTATTTCCTCTTCATTTGTTAGGTCTGGTGGGTTTTTATCTTGCTCCTTCATCTGCTGTGTGTTTTTCTGTCTTCTCATTTTGCTTATCTTACTGTGTTTGGGGTCTCCTTTTTGCAGGCAGCACGTTCGTAGTTCCCGTTGTTTTTGATGTCTGTCTCCAGTGGCTAAGGTTGTTTCAGTGGGTTGTGTAGGCTTCCTGGTGGAGGGGACTAGTGCCTGTGTTGTGCTGGATGAGGCTGTATCTTGTCTCTCTAGTGGGCAGGTTCACGTCTGGTGGTGTGTTTTGGGGTGTCTGTGGCCTTATTCTGATTTTAGGCAGCCTCTCTGCTAATGGGTGGGGTTGTGTTCCTGTTTTGCTAGTTGTTTGGCATAGGTTGTCCAGCACTGTGGCTTGCTGGTCGTTGAGTGAAGCTGGGTGCTGGTGTTAAGATGGAGGTCTCTGGGAGATTTCCACCGTTTAATATTATGTGGAGCTGGGAGGTCTGTTGTGGACCAGTGTCCTGAAGTTGGCTCTCCTACCTCAGAGGCAGAGCCCTGACTCCTGGGCTGGAGCACCAAGAGCCTTTCATCCACACGGCTCAGAATAAAAGGGAGAAAAAGTAGAGAGAATTAGTAGAAATATGAGGAAAGAAAGAGGGAAAGGAGGAAAGGAAGGAAGGAAGAAATAAGCAAAGAAGGAAAGAAAGGAGGGAGGGAGGGAGGGAGGAAGGAAGGAAGGAGGGAAAGAAGGAAAAAAGACAGAAAGAAAGAGGATACAGTAAAAATAAAGTATAATATAGTTATTGAATTAAAAAATATTTAGAAAAAAAAAAAAAGGGACGGATAGAACCTTAGGACAAATGTTGGAAGCAAAGCTATACAGAGAAAATCTTACACAGAAGCATACACATACACGATCACAAAAAGAGGTAAAGGGGGAAAAATCATAAATCTTGCTCTCAGAGACCACCTCCTCAATTTGGGGTGATTCGTTGTCTAAAGGAGGGAAGGAAGGAAGGAAAGAAAGAAAGAACGAAGGTAAAGTATAATAAAGTTATTACCATTAAACTTAATTATTAAGAAAAAGAATTTCTAAAAAAAATCGTGGACGGATTGAGCCCTAGGACAAATGGTGGAAGCAAGAGTATACAGACAAGATCTCACACAGAAGCATACACGTACACATTCACAAAAAGAGGAAAAGGGAAAAAAGATCATAGATCTCGCTCTTAAATTCCACCTCTTCAATTTGGGATCATTCCTTGTCTATTCAGGTATTCCACAGATGCAGGGTATATCAAGTTGATTGTGGAGCTTTAATCCGCTGCTTCTGTGGCTGCTGGGAGAGATTTCCCTTTCTCTTTGTTCTCACAGCTCACAGGAGCTCAGCTTTGGATTTGGCCCTGCCTCTGCGTGTAGGTCGCTGGAGGGCGTCTGTTTTTTCGCTCAGACAGGACGGGGATAAAGGAGCCACTGATTCGGGGGCTCCGGCTCACTCAGGCCGGGGGTTGGGGGATGGGGGAAGGAGGGGCACTGCGTGCGGGGCGGGCCTGCGGCGGCAGAGGCGGCGTGACGTTGCGGCAGAGGCCGGCGTGACGTTGCACCAGCCTGAGGCCCGCTGTGCGTTGTCCCGGGGAAGTTGTCCCTGGATCCCGGGAACCTGGCAGTGGCGGGCTGCACAGGCTCCGCGGAAGAGGGGTGTGGAGAGTGACCTGTGCTCGCACACAGGCCCCTTGGTGGCGGCAGCAGCAGCCTTAGCATCTCCCGCCCGTCTCTGGGGTCCGCGGTTTTAGCCGCGGCTCGCGCCCGTCTCTGGGGTTCGCGCTTTTAACCCGGCTCGCGCCCGTCTCTGGAGATCCTTTAAGCAGCGCTCTTAAACCCCTCTCCTCGCGCACCAGGAAACAAAGAGGGAAGAAAAACTCTCTTGCCTTTTCGGCAGGTGCAGGCTTTTCCCCGAACTCCCTCCCGGCGAGTCGTGGTGCACTAACCCCTTCAGGCTATGTTCAAGCCGCCAACCCAAGTCCTCTCCCTGAGCTCCGTCCAAAACCAAAACCCGAGCCTCAGCTCGCAGCCCCGCCCGCCCCGGCGGGTGAGCAGACAAGCCTCTCGGGTTGGTGAGTGCTGGTCGGCACCGATCGTCTGTGCAGGAATCTCCCCGCTTTGCCCTCCGCACCCGTCGCTGTGCACCACTCCGCGGTCCCGAAGCTCCCCCCTCCGCCTCCCGCAGTCTCCGCCCGCGGAGGGGCTTCCTAGTGTGTGGAAACTTTTCCTCCTTCACAGCTCCCTTCCACTGGTGCAGGTGCCGTCCTTATTCTTTTGTCTCTGTTTTTTCTTTTTTTCTTTTGCCCTACCCAGGTACGTGGGGAGTTTCTTGCCTTTTGGGAGGTCTGAGGTCTTCTGCCAGCCTTCAGTAGGAGTTCTGTAGAAGTTGTTCCACGTGTGGGTGTATTTCTGGTGTATCCGTGGGGAGGAAGGCGATCTCCGCGTCTTACTCTTCCGCCATCTTCAAGGTCCCCCTATTACTGTATCTTTGTGGTATAGTCTGAAATCCAGGAGCCTGACTCCTCCAGCACCATTTTTATTTCTCAAGATTGCTTTGTCTATTCAGGGTCTCCATTGTTTCCATACAAATTGTGAAATTTTTTGTGGTAGTTCCTTGAAAAATGCCAGTGGTAGTTTGATAGGGATCGCATTGAATCTGTAGATTGCTTTGGGTAATATAGTCATTTTCACAATGTTGATTCTTCCAATCCAAGAACATGGTATATCTCTCCATCTGTTTGTACTGTCTTTAATTTCTTTCATCAGTGTCTTATAGTTTTCTGCATGCAGGTCTTTTGTTTCCTTAGGTAGGCTTTTTCATAGGTATTTTATTCTTTTTGTTGCAGTGGTAAATGGTAGTGTTTCCTTAATATCTCTTTTAGATTTTTCATCATTAGTGTATAGGAATGCAAGAGACTTCTGTGCATTAATTTTGTATCCTGCTACTTTACCAAATTCATTGATTAGCTCTAGTAGTTTTCTGGTAGCCTCTTTAGGATTCTCTATGTGTAGTATCATGTCATCTGCAAGCAGTGACAGCTTCTTTTCTGATTTGGATTCCTTTTATTTGTTTTTCTTCTCTGATTGCTGTGGCTAAAACTTCTAAAACTATGTTAAATAATAGTGGTAAGAGTGGACAACCTTGTCTTGTTCCTGATCTTCGTGGAAAAGGTTTCAGTTTTTCACCATTGAGAACAATGTTGGCTGTGGGTTTGTCATATATGACCTTTATTATGTTGAGGTAAGTGCCCTCTATGCCTACTTACTGGAGGGTTTTTATCATAAATGTGTATGATAAATGAATTTTGAATTTTGTCAAAAGCTTTTTCTGCATCTATTGAGGTGATCATATGGTTTTTTTCCTTCATTTTCTTAGTATGTTTTATCACATTGATTGATTTGCGTATATTAAAGAATCCTTGCATTCCTGGGATAAACCCCACTTGATCATTGTGTATGATCCTTTTAATGTAGTTTTGGATTCTGTTTGCTAGTATTTTGTTGAGGATTTTTGCATCTGTGTTCATCAGTGATATTGGCCTGTAGTTTTCTTTCTTTGTGACACCTCTGTCTGGTTTTGGTATCAGGGTGATGGTGGCCTCGTAGAATGAGTTTGGGAGTGTTCCTCCCTCTGCTATATTTTGGAAGAGTTTGAGAAAGTTAGATGGTAGCTCTTCTTTAAATGTTTGGTAGAATTCACCTGTGAAACCATCTGTTCCTGAGCTTTTGTTTGTTGGAAGATTTTTAATCACAGTTTCAATTTCATTTATTGTGATTGGTTTGTTTATATATTCCATTTCTGCCTGGTTCAGTCTTGGAAGATTGTGCTTTTCTAAGAATTTGTCCATTTCCTCCAGGTTGTCTGTTTTATTGGCATATAGTTTCTTGTAGTAATCTCTCATGATCCTTTGTATTTCTGCACTGTCAGTTTTTCTCCTTTTTCATTTCTAATTCTATTGATTTGAGTCTTCTCCCTTTATTTCTTGATGAGTCTGGCCAATGGCTTATCAATTTTGTTTATCTTCTCAAAGAACCAGCTTTTAGTTTTATTGATCTTTGCTATTGTTTCCTTCATTTTTTTCCCTTTATTTCTGATCTGATCTTCATGATTTCTTTCCTTCCGCTAACTTTGGGGTTTTTTTGTTCTTCTTTCTCTAATTGCTTTAGGTGTAAGGTTAGGTTGTTTATTTGAGATATTTTTTGTTTCTTGAGGTAGGATTGTATTGCTATAAACTTCCCTCTTAGAACGGTTTTTGCTGCCTCCCATAGGCTTTGGGTCACTGTGTTTTCACTGTCATTTGATACTTGGTATTTTTTGATTTCCTCTTTGATTTCTTCAGTGATCTCTTGGTTATTTGGTAGTGTATTGTTTAGCCTCCATGTATTTGTATTTTTTACAGATTTTTTCCTGTAGTTGATATCTAGTCTCATAGGGTTTTTGTCAGAAAAGATACTTGATATGATTTCAACGTTCTTAAATTTACCAAGTCTTGATTTGTGACTGAAGATATGTTCTATCCTGGAGAATGTTCCATGAACACTTGAGAAGAAAGTGTATTCTGTTGGTTTTGGTTGCAATGTCCTATAAATATCAATTAAGTCCATCTTGTTTAATGTATCATTTAAAGCTTGTGTTTCCTTATTTATTTTCATTTTGGTTGATCTGTCCACTGGTGAAAGTCGGGTGTTAAAATCCCCTACTATGATTGTGTTAGTGTCGATTTCCCCTTTTATGGCTGTTAACATTTGTCTTATGTATAGAGGTGGTCCTATGTTGGGTGCACAAATATTTACAATTGTTATATCTTTTTCGTGGATTGATCCCTTGATCATTATGTAGTGTCCTTCTTTGTCTCTTGTAATAGTCTTTATTTTAAGGTCATTTTGTCTGGTATGAGAATTGCTACTCCAGCTTTTTTTGATTTCCATTTGCATGGAATATCTTTTTCCATCCCCTCACTTTCAGTCTGTATGTGTCCCTAGGTCTGATGTGGGTCTCTTGTAGACAGCATATATATGGGTCTTGTTTTTGTATCCATTCAGCCAGTCTTTGTCTTGTGGTTGGAGCATTTAATCCATTTTCATTTATGGTAATTATTGATATATATGTTCCTATTACCATTTTCTTAATTGTTTTTTGTTTGTTATTGTACGTCTTTTCCTCCTCTTGTGTTTCCTGCCTAGAGAAGTTCCTTTAGCATTTGTGTAAAGCTGGTTTGGTAGTCCTGAATTCTCTTAGCTTTTGCTTGTCTGCAAAGCTTTTAATTTCTCTGTCGAATCTGAATGAGATCCTTGCTGAGTAGAGTAATTTTGGTTGTAGGTTTTTCCCTTTCATCACTTTAAATATGTCCTGCCACTCCCTTCTGGCTTGCAGAGTTTCTGGTGAAAGATCAGCTGTTAACGTTATGGGAATTCCCTTGTATGTTATTTGTTGATTTTTCCCTTGCTGCTTTTAATATTTTTTCTTTGTATTTAACTTTTGATAGTTTGATTAATATATGTCTTGGCATGTTTCTCCTTGGATTTATCCTGTATGGGACTCTCTGTGCTTCCTGGACTTCATTGACTATTTCCTTTCCCATCTTATGGAAGTTTTCAACTGTAATCTCTTCAAATATTTTCTCAGTCCCTTTCTTTTTCTCTTCTTCCACTGGGACCCCTATAATTCAAATGTTGGTGTTTTTAATGTTGTCCCAGATGTCTCTGAGACTGTCCTCAGTTCTTTTCATTCTTTTTTCTTTATTCTGCTCTGTGGTAGTTATTTCCAATATTTTATCTTCAAGGTCACTTATCCATTCTCCTGCCTCAGTTATTCTGCTATTGAATCCTTCTAGAGAATATTTAATTTCCTTTATTGTGTTGTTCATCATTGTTTGTTTGCTCTTTAGTTCTTCTAGGTCCTTGTTAATCGTTTCTTGTAGTTTCTGCATTCTATTTCCAAGATTTTGGATCATCTTTACTATCAATTCTCTGAATTCTTTTTCAGGTAGACTGCCTATTTCCTCTTCATTTGTTAGGTCTGGTGGGTTTTTACCTTGCTCCTTCATCTGCTGTTTGTTTCTTTGTCTTCTCATTTTGCTTAACTTACTGTGTTTGGGGTCTCCTTTTCAGAGGTTGCAGGTTCATAGTTCCCGTTGTTTTTGGTGTCTGTCCTCAGTGAGTAAGGTTGGTTCAATATGTTGTGTAGGTTTCCTGGTGGAGGCGACTGGTGCCTGTGTTCTGATGGTTGAGGCTGGATCTTGTCTTTCTGGTGGGTAAGACTGCATCTGGTGGTGTGTTTTGGGGTGTCTGTGACCTTATTATAATTTTAGGCAGCCTCTCTGCTATTGTTTGGGGTTGTGTTCCTGTTTTTCTTGTTGTTTGGTATAGCATGTTCAGCACTGGAGTTTGCTGGTTGTTGAGTGGAGCTGGGTCTTAGTGTTCAGATGGAGTTCTCTGGGAGAGCTTTCGCCGTTTGATATTATGTGGAGCCGGGAGGTCTCTGTTGGACCAGTGTCCTGAAGTTGGCTCTCCTACTTCAGAGGCCTGACACCTGGCTGGAGCAAGAAGAACCCTGTCTGCCACACGGCTCAGAAGAAAAGGGAGAAAAAAAGAAAGGAAGAAAGAAAAACATAAAATAAAACAGTTATTAAAATAAGAAATTTTTTAAAATTATTAAAAAGAAAATTTTATGGTAATAAAGAAAAAGAAAAAAAAAAGAAAGAAAGAAGGGAGCAACCAAACCAAAAAACAAATCCACCAGTGATAACAAGCATAAAAAGTATATATATAAAAAAAAAGGCCTGACAGAGCCCTAGGACAAATGGTAAAAGTAAAGCTTTATGGACTAAGTCACATGAAGAAGCATACACATACACACTCACAAAAAGAGAAGAAGGGAAAAAAAATATATATCTATATATATATATGAGAAAAAAGGAAGACAGTAACCAAATCAATAACAAATCTACCAGTGATAATCTCTAAATACTAAACTAAGATAAACATAAGACCAGAAACAAATTAGATGCAGAGAGCAGACCCCATGTCTACAGTTGTTCCCTAAGTCCACCTCCTCAATTTGGGGTGATTCATTGTCTATTCACGTACTCCACAGATGCAGGGTACATCAAGTTGATTTAATCCGCTGCTCCTGAGGCTGCTGGGAGAGATTTCCGTTTCTCTTCTTTGTTCCCACAGCTCCTGGGGTTCAGATTTGGATTTGGACCCGCCTCTGCATGTAGGTCACCTGAGGGTGTCTGTTCGTCGCTCAGACAGGATGGGGTTAAAGTAGCAGCTGATTTGGGGGCTCTGGCTCACTCAGGCTGGCCAGGGCAGGGGCATGGATGCAGGGCGAGCCTGCGGCAGCGGAGGCCAGTATGACGTTGCAGCAGCCTGAGGCACACCGTGCGTTCTCCTGGGGAAGTTGTCCCTGGATCACAGGACCCTGGCAGTGGCGGGCTGCACAGGTTCCCGGGAGGGGAGGTGTGGAGAGTGACCTGTGCTCACCCACAGGCTTCTTGGTGGCGGTAGCAGCAGCATCTCATGCCCATCTCTGGGGTCCGCGCTGATAGCCGTGACTTGCGCTTGTCTCTGGAGCTCGTTTAGGCGGTGGTCTGAATCCCCTCTCCTCATGCACCCCGAAACAATGGTCTCTTGCCTCTTCAGCAGCTCCAGACTTTTCCCCAGACTCCCTCTCGTCTAGCTGTGGCGCGCTAGCCCGCTTCAGGCTGTGTTCACGCAACCAACCGCAGTCCTCTCCCTGGGGTCTGACCTCCGAAGCCCAAGCCTCAGCTCCCAGCCCCCACCCGCCCCAGCTGGTGAGCAGACAGGCCTCTCGGGCTGGTGAGTGCCGGTCGGCCCTGATCCTCTGTGCGAGAAACTCTCCGCTTTGCCCTCCGCACCCGTTGCTGCGCTCTCCTTTGTGGCTCCAAAGCTTCCCCCCTCCGCCACCCACAGTCTCCGCCAGTGAAGGGGTTTCCTAGTGTGTGGAAACCTTTCCTTCTTTACAGCTCCCTCCCAGAGATGTAGGTCCTGTCCCTATCCTTTTGTCTCTGTTTTTTCTTTTTTCTTTTGCCCTACCCAGCTACGTGGGGAGTTTCTTGCCTTTTGGGAGGTCTGAGGTCTTCTGCCAGCGTTCAGTAGGTATTCTGTAGGAGTTGTTCTACATGTACATATATTTCTGATGTATTTGTGGGGAGGAAGGTGATCTCCATCTCTTACTCCTCTGCCACCTTGAAGGTCTCCTCCTTTCCATTTATTTTTGTCATCTTTAATTTCTTTCTTCAGTGTCTTGTCATTTTCTGTGTAGGACTTTCACCTCTTGGTTAAATTTATTCCTAGGTATTTTATTCTTTTGGATGTATTTGTAAATTGGATTGTTTCTTTAATTTGTCTTCCTAATTGCTTGTTGTCAGTGTATATAGACGAAACTGATTTTTGTATATTGATTTTGTATCCTATAATTCATGTATCAGTACTAACAGTTTTTTGGTGGAGTCTTTAGTATTTTCTATATATAATATCCTGTCATCTGCAAATAGTGACAGTTTTACTTCTTCCTTTCTGTTTTGGGTGCTTTTTATTACTTGCCTAATCACTCTTGCTAGGACTTCCAATAATATGTTGAGTGAAAGTGGTAAGAGTAGACATTCCTGTCTTGTTTCTGATCTTAGAGGAAATGCTTTCAGCTTTTCATAATTGAGTGTGATGTTAGCTGTGGGTTTGTCATATATGGCCTTTATTATGTTGAGGTATGATCTCTCTATACCCACTTTTTTGAGAGTTTTTATCATATATGGATGACAGGTTTTGTCAAGTGCTTTCTCTGCATCTATTGAGTTGATCATATACTTTTTATACTTTATTTTGTTAAGGTGGTGTTTGTTATTGATTTGCAGATGATGAAACATCCTTGCATCCCTGGGATAAATGCCACTTGATTGTGTTTTATGATCCTTTTAATGTATTGTTGAATTTGGTTTGCTAATATTTTGTTGAGGATTTCTGCATCTGTATTCATAAAGGATATTGGCCTGTAGTTTTCTTTTTTTGTGGTATTCTAAACTGGCACTGGTCTTGTAAAATTATTTTGAAAATGTTCCCTTTTATTCCGTTTTCAGAAGAGTTTGAGAACAATTGGTATTAATTCTTCTTTGAATGTTTGGTAGAATTCATCAATGAAGCCATTTTGTCCTAACTTTTTTGGGGAGGTTTTTGATTACTGATTCAATTTCATTATTGGTTATCAGTCTGTTCAACTTTTCTATTTCTTTCTGATTCAGTCTTGGAAGATTTTATGTGTCTAGGAATTTATTCATGTCTTCTAGGTTGTCCAGTTTGTTGGTGTATAATTGTTTGTAGCAGTCACTTATTACCCTTTGTATTTCTGTGCTATCAGTTGTAAAGTCTTCTCTTTCATTTCTGATTTTATTTGAGTCCTTTCTCTTTTTTACTTTGTGAGTGTAAAGATTTGTCAATTTTGTTTATTCTTTCAAAAAACTGGTGTTTTTTTTGTTGATCTTTTCTATTGTATTTTTAGTTTCTATTTCATTTATCCACTCTGATCTTTGTTTTCTCCTTCCACTAACTTTGGGCTTCATTTGTTCTTCTTTTTCTAGTTCCATGAGGTATATAAATTTAGGTTATTTGAGATTTGTCTTGATGTCGGTATTTAACACTATGAACTGCTTTTGCTGCCTCTCATAAGTTTTGATATATTGTACTTCCATTTTTCTCAATGTATTTTTTGATTTCTCTTTTGATTAATTGTACCACTCTTGAGGATTTTTTTTCTTTCTTTTGTAACCTCCAGGTAAATTCTTTACCTCATCCAAGACTATGAAAACTTATTCTAATCTTTACTTCTGACTCAAATCATTCAAAAGTTTAAGCCTTTAGTTCCTTGATTTTATTTTGATTGACTCTAAATCCAAACTCCATTTATAACCTGTAATCAGATGTTTCCATTATTGTTTTGAACTCTTCTACCTCTGCTATAGACTGAATGTTTATGTCCCTGAAAAATTCATATGTTGAAACCTAATCCCCAATGTTATAATATTTGGAGGTGGGGCCTTTGGGAGTTGATTAGTTCATGAGAGTGGATCCTTCCTAAATGGGATCAGTGCCCTTATAAAAGAGACCCCAGAGGGTTCCTTTGCCCCTTTTGTCCTGTGAGGACACAGCAAGAAAACAAGTGTCTAAGAACCAGAAATAGGCTCTTACCAGACATCAGATCTCATGCTTTGATCTTTGACTTCTTAGTCTTCAGAACTATGAGAAACATATTTCTGTTGTTTACAAACTACCCAGTCTATTGTATTCTATTACAGCAACATAAACAGACTAAGACAACCCCTTCATTACTGCATTCCTATTTTCAATGCTTTGATATTCTTACTACTGTCTCATGCCTTTGTTCTTATGGTGATCTTTACAATTTTCTCATAGAAATTTCTGTGTTAAACTTGCCTCTTATTTCAATCTATCAGTTATCTTCTACCAGTTTAGAGTATGCATTCAAACAATCACATCCACTACTCTCTTGCCAGAGCCCTCAGTAAATTATCTTTCTCCTTTATTTATGTATGAAAATCCTCAACACTGTATCAATACAACCTGAAGTTGCTTCTTCTGTGAAGCCTGACCACTGAGTATAGACAGGTGCTTCTTGCATGGCACCATGTAATGTACTTCTCCTGTATTTCTGCAGCTTATTTGTTCTTCCCTCACCTGCTATATTTTCATCTGATGACAAGGGACAATGCTGTGTTAACTCTTTTTATCCTTCTCTAAATCTTTTTACCATGAAGTTTGGTGATGAATACATGCCTAAAACACCCATTGAATGAGTGTATGAATTCGTCCTCATTGTTTAAAGAAACTCCTCATGGACAAAACAGTTTTGTAAAGGGACATTTTATTAAGTGAACAATCATTCTATTTTGTCTTTTATGTTAAAAGAAAGCAAACCTACTGTAGCAGATGCCATAGGTCCTCTGTCCGAATCCCTGTAGATCCCTTTACCATGCACACCTGCTCTTGTTGGACTTTCACTCCTGAGCCAGCACCTGTGAATCTTTGTCTGGGGACTGTCTCAGGCTGCCATTGCTTTGCCTATGCACACACGGAGCCAGAAATGCTTAAAAAGTTATGTTCCTTTGAAGCCAGCCCTTAGACAAAGATTTTAGACCTGGGAGCTTAAATACTCCAAGTCCCTGCCTTTGATCCAGGCTACTCTGAGGTGTTCCCTACAGTGTATCCAGAACTCCCTGACAGATTGAGCCACAGTTAAGCACTGTGGGATGTTGCTTGATATCTTAGACTTGTCTGGCTACATTTCTTCCTGGCTCCACTTACCCACTCTCCTACTGATTTTTTCTTAATAAATTATATTTTCATGGATCTTTCTCTTCTTCCTGGACAAGCAATCTAAGACACCTACCAATAGTTTTAGGGGTCATTTGTAGTAAATATAAAATTAATAACATTGAATCAATGACCACTGACCATGGAAAATTGACATAGCTCCAAAAGTATTAGTTAAAACTGTTAATCTGGGCTTCCCTGGTGGCGCAGTGGTTGAGAGTCCGCCTGCCGATGCAGGGGACATGGGTTCGTGCCCCGGTCCGGGAAGATCCAGCATGCCACGGAGCGGCTGGGCCCGTGAGCCATGGCCGCTGAGCCTGCACGTCCAGAGCCTGTGCTCCGCAACGGGAGAGGCCACAACAGTGAGAGGCCCGCATACCGCAAAAAAAAAAAAAAAAAAAAAAAAAAACTGTTAATCTTAGCATAGGGAAAACCACTTAATCACATAGCACTCATTTCTGTATAGTCTTTCAGTTGAGAAGTCAAATTTTCTCAAGGGCTCTCTTTCCCCTTTTTAGCGCCTCTTAAAAATTCTTAAAACGCTTTATTTTAAATACATTCTTATATGTGTGAAAATATTTGGTGGGGAAAAATAATATTCAGAGAAGGATCTTGTACTTACATCTTTTGCTATCTTGGTAAAAGAAAGTCTCCATTATGACCATCACTGTCTTCTCGTAATTTAGATAAACTGACAACTTTGGAATTAATGTAATGTGTTATGTAAAATCCATTATTTCACAATATTTAATACTGTAACCTGTGGAAGCACAAGAATTTTTGCAAAAATACCATCATTTCTAGTTTGAAATGGACTTCACCTCAGCTTCTGTGCTCCTCCTTTGTCATGTTCAACTAATATGGGAAAATAGGTGTGTCATTAACATTCGGCTCAAGAAATTTTCCTATGTTGTATACATCATGAAAGAGCACGTGAAGAAATGAAGAAACAGAAAATTGCCTGCCACTCAAGGCTCCCCTCGACCTCCTTCTCCTCACTACACCTACCAAGAGAAACATCTAGCCTGACTTTAAACATTATAAAATTCTTTTTTGTGCATAATAAATCTGGAATAATAAAATCTGGACTCTTTTTCTTAAAGTTATATATGTGATATTCATTCCTACTCTTGCGTGTCATTGAAGTTTGTTTAATGTATTGCTGCATAGTTTCTGTTGTGTGAATATATCACCATTTATTCTACTGTTGATGAACATTTGGGTTGTTTCAATATTTTGACTATTAAAATAATGCTGCTATGGCCACGATCATTCATGTTTTTTGGGTCAAGGGGCATCTATATATTTAGCTTTAGTAGCTTCTGCTAAATGGTTTTCCAGAGTAGTTGTACCACTGATGCTCCCATGAACAGTATATGACAATTTTTATTTCACACCCTTCCCAAGTTTGTTACCTATTTATTTTTTATTTCAATCTTTAGACACATCTCATTGTAAATTAACTTGTATTTCCAAGATGACTAACAAATGAGTATATTTGGATTTTCATTGGCCATTTATGTTTTTAATTAAAATTTCATACACATTAAATATAAAGACAAATTATTTGCTATAAATACACCTAATGCACAGAGCTACGATTCCTGCATTAAATAAGACTACATTTCTCTGATTAGTTTTTTCTTTTAAATAGGCTTTTTTAAAAAGCAGTTTTATGTTCACAGCCAAATTGAGCAAAAAATTGTGTCCCCATAAGCCCCTTGCCCACGCCGCCCCCCCAGCCTCCCCACCATCAACACGCTGCACCAGAGTGGTACATTTGTTATAATCAGTAAACCTACACTGGCACATCATTATCACCCGAAGTTCATAGTTTGCGTTAGGTTTCACTCTTGGTGTTGTACCTTCTGTGGATTTTGACAAATATGTAATGGCATGTATCCACTATTATAGTGTCATACGGAGTAGTTTCACTGCCTTAAAAATCTTCTATGGTTCATCTGTTCATCCTCCTCCTTCCAACCCCTGACAACCTCTGATCTTTTTACTGTGTTCATAGTTCTGCCTTTTCCAGATTGTAATCTTTTTTTTTTTTTTTTTTTTTTTGCCGTACGCGGGCCTCTCACTGTTGTGGCCTCTCCCGTTGTGGAGCACAGGGTCTGGACGCGCAGGCTCAGCGGCCATGGCCCACGGGCCCAGCCGCTCCGCGACATGTGGGATCCTCCCGGACTGGGGCACGAACCCGTGTCCCCTGCATCGGCAGGCGGACGCTCAACCACTGCGCCACCAGGGAAGCCCCCAGATTGTAATCTTTAATTAGTTTATTTTAATATGACATCTGAATACAACTATTTCAACTTTTAATAATGTGGAAGTGAAGTACTCACTTCTGAGAAGTTTTAAGTATAAAATCCACATAATTAATGTAACAATATATAATACATTGTTATTATAGCACTTGGAACAGAATTGGTTAACGTTGTGGTTGACCATGTACCTCATGGGTTCATGATGATCAGGAGCTAGTTTTCCCGTGGCTCTGCTATTGCAGAGCCATGTGGAATTCTCCTGGCAAATCGCACTCACCACATATACCATGAGACAATTTTAACTCTAAACAGGTTGTGCATACTAAGAAGAACAGTCAAGAAGCTGGGCTACCCTGTAAATCAAAAGGAAAATCAGAAATTTCCTGGAGTTTTCTATTGTGTTTCTAATAATATCTCCCCAGTTAATAGGGATTCTTTTTTTAAAAAAAAAAGCTGTACAACCATAAACCATGGACATCACATTAGAAGACACTTTCATTTTTTTGCTCAGTGCTGTTTTCTAATCATATTAGAAATTAATATATACAATGAAAACTAGATGGGCTTCCCTGGTGGTGCAGTGGTTGAGAATCTGCCTGCTAACGCAGGGGATGTGGGTTCGAGCCCTGGTCTGGGAGGATCCCACATGCCACGGAGCAACTAGGCCCGTGAGCCACAACTACTGAGCCTGTGTGTCTGGAGCCTGTGTTCCACAGCAAGAGAGGCTGCGATAGTGAGAGGCCCACGAACCGCGATGAAGAGTGGCCCCCGCTTGCCACAACTAGAGAAAGCCCTCGCACAGAAACGAAGACCCAACACAACAAAAATAAATTAATAAACTCCTACCCCCAACAACTTCTTAAAAATAAAAAACTAGATGAAACTATATAGATATCTCTTCCATGTGAGTTTACATTTTTGCATCTCTGTTTAGAGATGCAAAACTGAATTTATTCTTAACCAGAAATATGGTCCATCTATTTCTTCTAATTGTCACATTCTCTGCATCTGATTGTTATTCTCACTTTTAGATGAGGGAATTGTCACTGAGAGATGTTAAAAGCAAGCCAGCTTAACACAACTGGTAAGTTTGGGGCCTGGACTGGTGTCCAGGCCTGCTGACTCATGTCCTTCGTCATTACACTGCTTCCAGGACCAGAGAACTTGAGTCTCCCTCTGAGGGAAAGGAGAATATGAATGCCTATCGGCTAAGTGATGAGCAGCTACTTGGTTAGTTTTTCCAGTTAATATAATTGACATAAAGTAGAAACTACATGGATATCAGAATTGTTACTTAAGTGATCAAAGGTTTCTATGTAACCCAGTCTAAGAATCATTTTCATTTCCTCACCACATGAAGTTGCCCATATCCATTAATGCTCACCAGCGGTGCAGATTCAAGTTAGAGCTATGGAATAGTGGGTAAATTATTTAATTTCTCTGAATGTTAAGTACCTCATCTAAGAAAATGCACAGTTTAATAATAGTATTTCAAAGGATTGTCAAGAAGATTAAATAAGATAAATATGCAATCTTTTTTGCAGCTGTTTATGTCTATTAGTAATTCCCCCTCTACCTCCCAACAAATGTTTGAATAATTTCACGCTGCTATTCCCTGCAAAAGTAGTATATGTTATATTTTAAATACAATGCAATAGGGACTTCCCTGGTGGCGCAGTGGTTGAGAATCCGCCTGCCAATGCAGGACAAAGGGGTTCGAGCCCTGGTCTACGAAGATCCCACAGGCCATGGAGCAACTAAGCCCGTGTGCCACAACTACTCAGCCTGCGCTCTAGAGCCCGCAAGCCACAACTTCTGAGCCGACATGCCACATCTACTGAAACCCACGCACCTGGAGCCCGTGCTCCGCAACAAGAGAAGCCACCGCAATGAGACGCCTGCGCAGTGAAACGAAGAGTAACCCCCTCTCACCGCAACTAGAGAAAGCCCACGCGCAGCAATGAAGACCCAATACAGCCAAAAATAAATAAATAAAAATAAAATAAATACAATGCAATAAAACAATTTTTTTATTATTTTAGATGGGTATCTATGAACATTACAAGATTATGGTTGGAAATGATTGGTTTGCAAAAACAGTATGTTTTTGATAGATTCAGTTAAAGAAAGAAATGAGTGTTTTAGTGTCAGCTGGATCAGGAAATTAACTAAATGGTTAAGAGTCTTCACTTTTCAAGTAGTTTGATATTATTTAGAAACAACATATTATCAAGCAGTTTTCAGAAGACCTGATTCTGTACACAGGAACATAACTCTTGATATATACCTGAGATACTTCTCCAAAGTTAACTCACAAAGCATTTTGATACAACTTGGAAATACCGTGAGTCAGTGTGCTGATCAAGTAATTATGTAGGTTAAAATCTCACTAGGGTTATGTGATACATGCTTTAAATGTTGTTATCCTTGTTACTCATTTCACTTTTATTGAGTAGTGCATACAATTCCTCTTCTATTCACTGGAAACTTCTCCCCAGTTATCTTTTACACACGTTGGTTGTAATGAAGAGATGTGAAAGACTTGGTATACTTAATTAAGTCAATACTAGACTGAAATAAAGTGAAATGTAAGTAAAATAATACAACTGGGTATTGAAGTTGGACTTGTTATTTAGCTTTTCTAAGAACTATTTTTTTGTCTCCTTTGCTGAGAAAGAACATATTTTTACATTTTTGTAGGGAGCAGAAAAGAGTCTGGTGATTTCTCTGTTGATTTCCCCTTTGGTACTTTGACTCTGTCCTCGAGAAGCACTTGCTTTCTTTTATCCTTGCCTCTTCATAATAACAATCTCAAGTTCATAAAATATGGAGAGAACATATTGTTAGAAAACACAAGAAAGGAATAAACTGAATAAAATACATAGCAAAACTAAAAAAAATGATGTTCAGATTATTTTCTGGTCATTGTGGCATCTATATTTCCTGAGATATCTCTGGTTATTTCTTTAAAATTAGCATCATTAAACAAAAACTAAAAATACTAATATTTAAAATGTTTTCTTTCAAGTTAAATCAGAAGTTAGAATATCATTTATTCCCTCTTTTAATACCATTCTTTCCTAGGAATTCGAAGAATAAGCCTCTAGTGTATATTTTATCCCTTTTCAATATTTTCTAAACATTGGAGGAAAATAGTTTTACATATGCTATTTTAAGAAATATTGTCATTTAATAATTGCAAATTTAAATTTAAATGATTATTATATTTCCACAGGGGAAATTAGTTGACCATTCTGACCTTTATTAGCCCACCAAGACAATTTTAACCTTTAATTTTAGCTGACAATGAATCAAGATAGTAAAAAGAAAATTGCATATATATATTCAAAGTAAAGGAAGTATGATAATAACTGATAAAACTTTGTATCACATATTTTAAGGTAAAAGAAATGTGCAAATTTGGGTTCCAGATTATATGTCAAAGAGCCCTAGAACCCAGTTTTATAATCTCCTCATAGCAGCTGCCTTGTCTTTCAACACACACACATCTCTGATGAAAGACTATTGTTCCATCCGGTACAGATCACTTCTTTCACCTCAAACATTTTTAATCTTGCAAATAAAATAAAGCTCAGGAATACAGATAATGTGTCCAAGATACCGTCAGCTCATTGACATTCCCACTGGAAGTCTACTGTTGAAATGATTTTTTAGCTAACTTTTTTTTTTTTTTTTTTTGCGGTACTCGGGCCTCTTACTGTTGTGGCCTCTCCTGTTGTGGAACACAGGCTCCGGATGCGCAGGCTCAGCAGCCATGCCTCACTGGACTCGCCGCTCCGCGGCACGTGGGATCTTCCCAGACCGGGGCACGAACCCGTGTCCCCTGCATCGGCAGGCGGACTCTCGACCACTGCGCCACCAGGGAAACCCTTTAGCTAAATCTTGATGTGTTCTGCACACCATGAAAATGTCATTGAGAAGTGGTCCGTGCACATCAGTGAAAGGGGAGAAATAGCCAACCAGAATTTACTGTAATGATAGGTGACTGCAAGGGTTTGAAGCAGTAGAACTTTGATGTGCAAAAATAAAATCAAATTTGATGTGCACATTATTATTCCTAAATACCACTTCTTTATGAAAAATGATATCAGATCCTGTTTCTAGGAGTGTATAAGTGAACAGAATAGTAATTCACAGCTACAGGGAATTCTTGCAATGCTTGTCAGGAAATGACTGCTGAGGAGCTTTAAGCAATTAAGAGATTTATCTTCTACAGTGACTATTTTCCTGTTCCAGTCAGACTGAACATATTAAAAATGAGGTTGGCAACATGTAGATTCATGTGTACTTGTTATGGGCATGGTCCTATAAAAATATGCATTTGGGAAAGACATTACAACCTCAGTTCCTTGTAAAGACAGCAGGACTTAATGGGCCAGAAAGCAGGTGTGCAATCCAGGGAGAAATTGCTCTGTGATGGTGTAGTACCATGGTTGGGTAGAATCATGGTTTTGTTTATCTTTCCAATATCATTGCACAGTCTATTTAGATGCTTTCTATGAAATTATGTCCAATATCCACGTTTTGGCTTGTGTCAGAGTACATTATTAATAATAAGTTACTGCCAATAGCAGTGAAGCTCTTTTGTAATGATTAATGTAAGGGGGCAGGCATAACATGTGTTTTATGATTAATTATGTTACCTCAGGACCTACTCCATGGTTCTGTATGTAGTATATTTTATTGGACATTATATATTTGTGAAGTTTTAGGTACAATATCTCCATTCAAAATAAATCTTCCTTGCTTAGCAAAAACTATCTTTCCAGAAATATATCTTTTTGTATTTCTAAATACTATAAATATGTAATTTAAGAGTTTAATTGAGATGCTTTTAATAATATTGTTTCATTATTGTAATTCCATATTCAGGATATGACCATAAATGTGTTATAATTAAGATCAGGTTTTCATAGGTATACAATGGCAAGTGAGAATAGTATGACATAACATTATGGGACATAGCCTTAAGTAACAGATTGAAATCAGTAGCCTTATTTATTGTTACGTGTTTTAATTTTATTGACCAAATTCCAGAAAACTCTAATAAAACAATACAAATTTAAACAATATAATATCCTTTTTCATAAGAAAAAGGCATCTAAAAATTACAATAACTTATCATTGAAGGTGTGCAGAAATTGGAAAATGGCAACCTTTACCACAGCTGCTGGGAGAATATATCAGTACAGTATTTTTCTGGATGGAAACTTGACAACTAAGCAAAATTGCTAAAATATTTATATCTTTTGACTAAATTAAACTTCTAGAAATTATCCTGAGAAAAAAGTCGAATATGTATGAGTATTTAATTTCCAAATGTTAATCACCATGGTATTTATATTATAAAACTGGAAATATCCTAAATGCCCAATAACTGGGGGTAAATAAAATAAATTATTACATTTCTATGAATACATATTCTATAATCATCATCCTTGTATTTTACAGAACATTAATTAAATTGGAAAATATTATTTCATATGTAATGTAAAAAGAAAATTTAGATCACCATGTCACCAATTTATGTATAAATGGACAAAAGGGATAAAGTAAACATTCATATATAAGTTAATTTGGTGATATAGTAATATATTTAAATCAACAAATTGATTTCATGATATAATGATAGTTACATTTAAGAAATAAAATTAATATTTTTAGTTAATTTTTTTGTGTTTCAAAATTTTCCACAGTGAATATAGACAGCTTTTATAATAAGAAAGATCTTATTTAACATTTTAAAAGTAAGAGTAATTACTTGAACTCTATAAAATTCAACTACTTTATAAATAAATGACAATATTCCTTTTACAGCTAATATTTTTAAAACCCTCTATATAGTGGTACAGAAGTTTGCTGGACAGGAGAAATAGCTCATTGTATTTAGAACCTGATTTTTGACGTTATTTTATACCAGAGACAAAGGTAGTTTTATGTTGTTGGCTAACTGGAACTGTTTGCTTTAGTTGTTTCTTCTGTTTTAGAGGTTAGCTCAGGTATGAGATGGTGTGAGAATGTGCTTCCTGGAATTAAAAATTATGTAAATAGTTTTTCTCAAGGAATCTATTTTTCATTTTATGTCTAGAAGGGCAAAATTAAACTCCCAGGCATAAATTTAGAAATAGTCTCATTTTCTACTGTCTGCTAGGATCTCCCCCTTAGCCCAGTTTAAATATATGTCTGTTAAAACTAACTTCCTATGTTACAGCCTAAAGTATTTACAGATGATATAATTTGGTCCTCCATTAGTACTTTTCTTTCAAGATAATTCATCAGAAACTACCTACGGAAATTGTTGGTTATTTTCTGTGGTCACCAGCTTTCTGCTAATAACTTATTTCCTTCATACCAGCAAAACAACTCTATCATTGCAGCATTCTTAGCCCCAGGGCCTTCAACAGTTTCTTCATGCTGTGTCATCTGAAATATGTACCAGTTTTGTGGTGAAATGCAGAGATATGTAAGTTATCAGTCAATAGCTGTTAATTCTTCCATCTAGCCACCTTATACAGTTTTTCCAGTTGGCCCATTATATAATCTACATGAAGATGTGATTAACATAACTCTGAAATGAAGAGTGAGAATGAGGCAAAGGTCATGGGGGTAGACGGGAGAATCCACAAACACGTATGTGAACCCAGAAATCAAGATAAGTGGGATGCTACAGCAAATCTAGTAAATGAGGCAGGAAATTCACAAGAGTCAAAGGTTTGTGATCAAGGACAGATAATGAATAAAGTGTATTTTATCACCCAGCGGCAGAGAAACATAGGAACCTTAAGTCTGAATAGTCTAAGCCAGAAAATAGAGGTCAGTAGACATCTGTATCCAGAGTGTATAAACGATTTTAAGTGTTCAGAAAATTGTGAGAAACCATGGTCAAAGGAAAATCTAGGGATAAAGATTCTACAAACTGTTGTTAAAAGATCAGAAAGCCAATAGGTATCTATTGTTCTAGAAAGGCAGCAAACAGCTTTACCTTTTAAGCAGTTGTGAGAAGGTAATGCAATTTATCTAGAATTCTAAATGTAGCATAATTTTAAACCACTGGACATTTGCTTTGGGAGCATTTTCCAGCCAAGTCTTGGTTCTTCACATGCTTGCTAAGCGTGGCAAAAGCTAGTCCAGAAGTGGCAACATAGCCAAGGTTACAGAGACATTTTACATCAAGGATTAAAAAATACACAGATACTCAGGTGAGAATGGAAACTCAGGATCATAATGCCTTATAGGTTTGAAAAATTCATTTCTGATTCACATGCTCTGCTTTTCCAACAATGTTAGGTTAAAAAAAAAAACCCAAATCCTACAGTCTCTGCCTGAAAGAATTTTGCTTGGTTAATTTTGAAAGACTCCTTTCAGAGGCTGCCCTTAGGGAGTCTATTTCACAGTCTCATAGACTTAGCTCATTTAGGTTTTCTTTACATGTAATCAACAGGTTCTTATGTTTAGTTTAACCTTAATGAAGACATTTCAACAAATTTTTACTTTGTATCCTGTACCTTTTCAACCCCAGGATTTCAGGAATTAAAGAACTTTCTGGAAGTCTAGATACAGCAAAATTTAACGAATAGTACCTTTGCCTGGGACTCAAATATAAGGGGACAGTGTGAAGAATGTGTCAAAATAATTGCATTCTGACTATATTTTTTTAACATTGGACAATTGACTAAATGTCAAGAAAGCCAAAGGTATGTAGTTTTGTTTATTTTTTATCATGTTAAGAAGAAGACTGTTATAGAAGATAAAGATACAGATAGTGATCAATATTTATAATTGGTACGTTCCTTCTTCTGTTAGACTATGGGACACTGGGTTATCAGTTATGGTTTCCACTGCCATATTATTGCTTCTGGATAGCTCCTACAAAAAACATCAGGTTCAAACCATGAGTAAATGAATTAGGGATTTCAGAGATGCTCTGGTCAGCTCTGCACAAGATAAAGAGGAAGGCTGTAGAGAAATTACTTATTATGAGAAAGAACCCTCAAGTAAGAATACATTTGATATCTATGTCACTCTCTAGCCAGAACATACATCTCTCGCTCCCCTCCCCAGCCATTCTTGCACCTGTAAAACCATACAAATGAGCATTTCTGGACATATCTGATTGGTTCAGAGGCAGATACCTGATCCATCTTTTGTGTAATTTGGATGTTTAGTCCTTTCTTGGATTTTATTGGCCAATCAATTTCTATTTTATCTAAGCTAACTTAGTTTTTTTTTTGTCATCTACATTTTAGAGACCTGATAAAATCTCAATACCTATATGGTGCTTTCAGTTTTTTCACTTTATTGACATATGACTGACATATAATGCTGTATAAGTTTGAGGTGTACCACTTAATTATTTTACATATTTATATATATCAAATATAAATCTATATCTTGAGAAATGATCACCACAATAATTTATGTTAACACCCATCAACTCACATAATTACATTTTTTTCTTGTGATGAGAATTTTTAAGATTTAGTATCTTAGCAACTTTAAAATATGCAGTGCAGTATTGTTAATTATAGTTGTCATGCTGTACATTACATCCCCAGAACTTATTTATCTTATAACTGGATGTTTGTACTTTTTGACCACTTTCACCAGTTCCCCTACTCCTTGCACCCTGCCTCTGGTGACTACCAATCTGTTCTCTGTTTCTATGAGTTTATTTTTTTTTCTTTTTAGATTCCATATATAAGTAAGATCATACAGTATTTGTCTTTCTCTGTCTGACTTATTTCACTTAGCTTTAATGCCCTCAAGTTCCATTCATGTTGTTGCAAAAATAGCAAGATTTCCTTCTTTTTAAAGCTAAATTATATATCTATATCCCTATTGACATAGATATATACCAAATCTTCTTTATTAATTCATCCACTGCTTGTTTCCCTGTCTTGGCTGCTGTGAATAATGATGTAATGAACAGAGGGGTGTGCAGATATCTCTTCAGGATGATGATTTCATTTCCTTTGGATATATACACAGAAGTGGAATTGCTAGATCATATAGTAGTTTCATTTTTAATTTTTTTTTTTCTGCGGTACGTGGGCCTCTCACTGTTGTGGCCTCTTCCGTTGCGGAGCACAGGCTCCAGACGCACAGGCTCAGCGACCATGGCTCACGGGCCCAGCCGACCCTCCTGGACCGGGGCACGAACCTGTGTCCCCTGCATCGGCAGGCGGACTCTCAACCACTGCACCACCAGGGAAGCCCTATTTTTAATTTTTTAAGAAGACAATATACTGTTTTCTATAGTGGCTGCACCAAGTTACATTCCCACCAACAGTGTACAAGGGCTCCCTTTCCTCCACACCCTCTCCAGCATTTGTTATCTGTTGTCTTTTTGATGACAGCCATTCCTAAAGGTCTGAGGTGATATCTCATTGTGCTTTTCATTTGCCTTTCCCTGATAATTGCTGATGTTAACCACTTTTTCATGTACCTATAGGTCATTTGAGTTACTTCTTTGGGAAAATGTCTATTCAATTTTCCTATTTTTTAATTGGGTTGTTTGGATTTTTTGACTAATGAGTTGTATAAGTTCCTTATATAGTTTGGAAATTAACCCCTTATCATACATGTGGTTTGCAAATATTCTCCCATTCCATAAGTTGCCTTTTTATTTTGTTGACCATTTCTTTACCTGTGCAGAAGCTTTTTAGTTTGGTGTTGTCCCACTTATTTTTTATTTTGTTGCTTGTGCTTTAGGTGTCATATCAGAGCAGTCTTATTATTTTGCTGTTTTGTTTTTTAAGGTATCTTTCGGTTGAGAGTTGAAATTATTCGTATTATTTATATGTTGCCATGGCAATGGATGATTAGGTAGTTATATATAGATTAATAATCTGATCAATAGCCAAGATATTTTGGAAGAAAGAACATGAGAGACTATCAGTAACAGATACAATAATGTATTGTACAATATAAAGTAAAAAAATACCTGAAAGAAAATATAGGTGAATTTGTAATATGAGATGTGGAAGCCATAATGGTTGTTTTAGTCAGATTCCCTAGAATTAGAGCCTTAGATAGGTATTTGCATGCAATTTATTGAGAACGTGCTATCATGAAAGAATAAATGTGAGAAGGTGGAGGATGGGAAATAAGAAGAGGTAAGGAATGTATTTTCAGCTGGAGTCCATCCAGCTCTAATTCAATACAGTGGAGAGCCTTATTCCACCTTGAAGCCAAGTGACCAGCTTTTGTATTCCTCTGTGAGTCAATCATTGATTGTGTCCTACAACCCCCGCTCCAGAGGGTTGTGACCTCCCAGGTAAAACAGCTCCCAATCAGCTGAGAGCAGTTCT
The DNA here is from genome assembly GCF_963924675.1 of Phocoena phocoena. Lineage (NCBI taxonomy): Eukaryota > Metazoa > Chordata > Mammalia > Artiodactyla > Phocoenidae > Phocoena > Phocoena phocoena. The sequence goes on from NC_089230.1 coordinate 54,352,699, forward strand.
CCTAAGAGGAGGGGCAGTTGTGAGCCATGGACAGCTAAAACTTACAGTAGCTGGAGGATGGATGCTCCAGATAGGTAAATAGGATCTTGCAATCTAGGCAGATAACCTTTACCTACTGCAATAAAAATAAAAGAAAGTCTTAAGGGAGATAAGAAAGACTTAATAAGATTAGAAAAAAACAAACAAACTTGTCTCTGCCAAAATTAAAACATCAAAAACTGTATTCAAAATTAATAGGCAGGCAGTCACCAGTGGAAAAAAAATTTGGAAAAAACTGAGACAAAATGTTGATGGTAATAACTTTTAAAAGGCTCTTATTATTAACGGAGCAAAATCAGTCTAAAAAAATTAAATACCCACAAAATCAAAGAAATAAAGGTAAAATTTACCTTTAATTTTGCAGTGTTTTCATGATGCTAATGTTATAAACATTAAAAATAATAAAATAAGCATCAATGTATCTATCACCTTGCTATCACAAATGCTTTTAAAAACATTTCTGTTTCCAATAACTTCCATTTTCACCATAGAAAATGAACATTATGATCTAGGGGTTTATTTTTCAAATGAGTAGCTATATTTTTGCTAAATACTAAATGTAAAGCATTATTTTCCATACGTTTATTTTGTTGCTTGTGCTTTAGGTGTCATATCAGAGCAGTCTTATTATTTTGCTGTTTTGTTTTTTAAGGTATCTTTTGGTTGAGAGTTGAAATTATTCGTATTATTCATATGTTGCCATGGCAATGGATGATTAGGTAGTTATATATATTAATAATCTGATCAATAGCCAAGATATTTTGGAAGAAAGACAGTGAATATTTCATTGAGCAGCTTGCTTTACTTGCCCAGCATTATGTTTATCAGGTTATATCAGGTTTATCAGGTTATCAGGTTATAGAAGTTCTCTTATACTAAGGTTTTTCCTTATTAGTACAAATAGATGTTGAATTTTTAAAAATCTTTTCTGCATCCATTAATATTAATCTTATTCACGAATCTGTTATGTATTAAATAAATACATTTTCTAATATTAAACTAAACTTGCATTTCTAAGGAAGGCCTAGCTTGGTTATCAATATTTTGTTTGGAATTTTAAAATCTATGATAGTATGATTTGACTGAAATTCTTTTTACTCCCAGTGTTCTTCATTTGTTATACTAGACTTATGGAATAATTTAGAATTATATTCTTTTAATCTCATCTTTTAAAGAGTGTATATAAGAATGGAATTACTAGTTCTTAAGTATAAAACCTGTAAGAATATCTAGATTTTTACATATGAGTGGAAGAGGGAACTATATTTTAACTGATTTTTAAGTTTATGAGTCTATATCTGGTCAGATATTTTCATTTCTTAATATTGAGTTTTGGTGTTTTGAATCGTTCTTGAAAATTTTCCATTTGTCTAAGATTTCAAATTTATTTTTATACATTTATTTCAAGACCTTTCTACTCTCTTTTGAGTTTATTATATAATTCTTTTGATAACTTCTTAAATAGATACTATTTCAATTTGGTTTTCCACAGAATCATACTCTGAGAGAAGTAGAGTGAAAGTAGTTTATTTGGGAGGTGATTCCAGGAGGCTCTAGTAGAGAGAGTAGAAACCAATAGTGGGTGCATTGACAAGAATATCACTGCTATGGACAAATGGTCATCAATCTCCATTCGTAGATGGTAGTGAACATGCCTCAGAAATGTGCCTCCCAAATAGCTGGGAGATTATATATACAAAGGAGTATATATATGTAAAACCACTGACTGAGGGCTACTCCTGAGAATATCAACTCTCCAGTACATCCAGCCTGTTCCATACATGTTCCAAGCATCCCATAAAAGTCTTTAGGGAGAAAGGAGAGTGATAGCTACATACAGTAAGAAACTCAGTACACATGGGGATGATGAATGCTGAGGAAACACATATATATAGGGCACTGATTGAATCTGACATGGATGTCTAGATGATTAATTATTGGTCTCCTTTATTTTAAAAAAATTTATGGTTTTAATTGTTCTATTTACTATTTCGGTAAAGTTGCATATGGTTGTATATGTCCTGTTTTCATTATCATTTAAGTATTTTCTAAGGATTATTATGATTTTTAAACTTAGTTATTAGAAGTATTTTTCAAAAATTTCCTCATATATGTCATTTTAAAGTTCCATTACCTTGAATATAAGTGTGAATTTTTCACCCTACTCTGCTTGGGGTTCAGGGTGACTGCTAAACTTGATGACATATGTCTTTCATTAATTCTAAAAAAAATTCAAAATTATCCATCTATTCACTTCCTTTAGAAATCTATTTAGATAGCTCAGATTTTCTAATTCTACATTCTATGTTTGTCAAGTTCTTTTTTCATATTTATTTATCTCCTTGTATTTTATTCCTAGAAATTTAAATTTTTATTTTTATTTTATACATATATCTGACAGTTAACTAGTCCTCTCCAATTATACTATCTGGTGTTTAAGCCCATGCATTAAATTTTAAATTTCAGTGACTGGGCCTGGGTTCACACCATGATGGAGGACCTAGTATCAAACTTGTCGACAGCCATAATACAAGTCAAAATGAATGAGGCAAGTTTTTTAGGTATTGGACAACAGGCAGTGCAGGACTGTGATTCTTGAGAAAACAGAAGCACATAAGAAGAAACACTCATTTTCCGTCTGGATTTCTGCCTGAAGGAAGTTACTGATCATCACACATGGAGGTGGAGGCTTAGCAGAAGTCAGTGTTCTTCATGGATTGAGAAAACAGAGATAAGATTTCAGCACTTCTGAACCAGTTGGTATATTTGGAACAAGGCTCTGGAGATAAAGGAGAAGTGCAGGGAGAAAGACCTAGAAATATATGAGGGATTTGCTATAAGTCCCTGGTTAAGGGCTGGATTTAGAGTAAGAGTCCATTAGGCCCAAAAGAGAGCACCTGCTGTTAAGCTGAGCACTGAATGCAGATAACACCAAGTCATTCATTCAAAACTGAGAGATGTAGGTCTAGCCCAGTCAGAGAGGAGATACCTTGCAGAGTAATGTTATAAAGTAAGGCTGCATCCTTGGACTAAGGCAAAAACAAACATAAATAAGCACTTACAAATAAAAAGAAAAGAAGCCTACAGGATCTACCAGCAATATAATTGCCCAACGAAAAAAAACACAATCCTATGAACAACATATCAATCACAATGTTTAACATATAATCAATAATTACTAGATATACACAAAAGCCGAAAAATAGAATTTGTGATGAAAATGAAAAAAGTCAAGATTAACAGATTCCAAGGGGACATAATTATTGGCATTAGAAGACAAATACTTTAAAGTGACTATTGTAAATATGTTCAATGACTTAAGAGTAGGAACATTAGAAGTGAGATGATGAACAATATTAGAGAAATGGAAATTATAAAAAAGAATCATATGAAAATTCTATAATGGAAAAGTACAGTATCTGAGATAGTAAATTCATTTAATGGGCTTTGCAGATTGGAGACTGTGGAAGAAATAGTAAACTGGAAAACAAGTCAGTAGAAATTATCCAATCTGAGAATCAGAGGAAAAAAATGACTGAAAATAAATGCACATACAGTTAGTAACCTGTAGAACAATATCAACCATCTAACATATTTATAGTTGGACTCTCAGAAGGAGAGGAGTTTCAGAAGAATAAGAGGATGATAGTGGGTATTAAGATATTTGAAGACATAATTGCTAAAAAATTTCCAAATCTGAAGTAAAAATTCAACTATTTCCTTTAAGTTCAGGTGTCTCAAGTAGGATAACTATTAATACAAAGAAAACCACACCTAAGCACATAATAGTGAAAGGTAAATAACCAAGATTAAAAGACAAACCTTATGAGCAACTAGACCAAAAGGCACATTACACACAGGGTAAATACCATAAAAAGGACAATGAACTCATTATAAGAAAAATTGAATTCAGAAGACACTGGAGAATATCTTAAAATTGCTGAGGCAGTGAGTGGGTTAAAATGCAGAATTATATACCTAGCAAAAATATCCTTAAAAATATGGGTAAAATAATGACGGGACAAATAGAAAATAAATTTAAAAATTGTACACTTAAATCTAGCCACATGAATAATCAAATGTAAATTGACTGAACAGTTCATAAATAAGGAACAAATCAAGACCCAACTATACGTAGATGGTGTACTTTAAAGACACGAGTAGGTAGAGAGTAAAATAATGAAAAGATATATCAAACAAATAGTAATGTCAGACAAAAGGAACTTAAAGGTAAAGAATATTACCAAATATCAAGAGGGACTTTTATAATAATAAAAACCTCAATCAAGGTTTCCCTGGTGGCACAGTGGTTAAGAATCCACCTGCTAATGCAGGGGACATGGGTTTGAGCCCTGGCCCAGGAAGATCCCACATGCCGTGGAGCAACTGAGCCCGTGCGCCACAACTACTGAGCCTGCGCTCTATAGCCCATGCGCCATAACTGCCGAAGCCTGCACGCCTAGAGCCCGTGCTCCGCAATAAGAGAAGCCACTGCAGTGAGAAGTCTGTGCGCCTCAACGAAGAGTAGCCCCGCTCACAACAACCAGAGAAAGCCTGCGCACAGCAACGAAGACCCAATGCAGCCAAAAATAAAAATAAATAAAATAAATAAATTAAAAACCAAAAAAACCTCAATCAACAAGATATAACAATCTCCAACATGTATGCTCCTAATAATAGAGATTCAAAATGCATGATGGTAAATCTGAAATCATTAAAGAGAAAAATTATCAAATCCACACTGTAATTGGATATTTCTTTAACATATAAGGATATAGAAAAATTTAAAACATCATCAAATGGCTTAATTGCCATTTTTAGAACATTATACCCAATAATTGCAGAATATACTTTGAAGATCACATGGGAGATTACCAAGTTAGACTATATACTGGATCATAAAATAAATCTCAATGATTTCAAAAACATCAGATTTTGCAGAGCATGTCCTCAGACCAAAATTGGGAAAAAGATGTGCCTCTCTTTTCATTTTTGTTCCTATTGCATCATCCTGGAGAGGAAGAAGTATCTTAGGCTAGCCTTGGGGTGTCCCCTTCTTGACCATTTCTGGTTCTAGGGTAGGAGACAGGTAAGCAGGATAAAGGAACAAGAAAAATGTCTCCTTATTAGCTGGTGATGATCTGAATTCCTCCTAGTCACTTGTTGTTGTTTTACTAGTGAACACTGACTTGGGATGACCAGTAACGTGTGGAATCACCTGCTGGCTTTCTTGAAGGACAGACCTGTGAGTTTTTGGGAAGTCCTGAGTCAGCCTCTCTCTCTTCACTCCACCCTTTTCTGGGACATCTGGCTTGGCCTCCTATTCTACAACCTGCTCCCAAGTTCATCTGTTAGTTGTATTCTCCATAGCCACTTGCTGCTGGATTTCCCTCAGCTGAGGCATAGCTGTCTCAGATGGCATTCTAGTAAGATTGCTCAACCCAGTAATTTTCCACATTTCACCACTTGCTCAGGAGAAGTTTACATATTCTTGTTAGACCAGATGGTGGGCATGCAGGCTACTTCAGTAGGCCTCTTAGCAAGTCCCTTTTTCACTGTCAAAAAATGCCCAGGGCAGAAGGACAGATGCTCAGACTGAGCATAAGTCTAACTGACAGGGTGAATGGTAGTGTCCCCTTGTCATCATCCCAAACAGCTTCCATTGGAATGTACACTCTTGATGACCCTCTCTACTTCTCTCTCCTTTTCTCCTCCTATCTCCTTACATAAGCTGTAGGAAGGACAGAGGTAGCTGGGGTGACAGTGTATATGAAACTTGTTTGTATATTTATATATGTGTGTATGTTTATAAATATATAAAAAATATATATGTATTATATAGAAGATGTGAATATTACACCTAAAATGTTAACAGCATTCATCCCTAGGTTGAAATTTTGGGAGATATTAATTACTGTCCTGTGCTTTTATGACCTTTGCCAATTTTTATATTGAAGTTTATGTTTTTTTAGACAAAATTATAATTATTTTTTTAAAGCTTGATTAAAAAGTCAATTTAATCTACAAATTTGCTCTATCCATTAAAAGCCATGGCACTATAAATTCTAGTTCTATAGACTATGAAATTGAAAAGTCAAATCATTTATAGGATTGGGGAATAACATCTTTGAGGTTGCAAACTCATATTTATCCCTTTTTTAACAATGACTCAGAGTTTGAACGGAGAATGTATTTCACTGTCTCGTTCTTTTGCTTTTACTAAAAACTTGGAAAAACTTCTGGACTTTGCTCCTTTCTCCTATAGTTTGTGAGTTGGTCCTGTGTTTAATAAATCTGGGAATTCATTATGTGACCAGCATCTCAAATACTTTACAAAGACTAGAACTTGACCTGTCAAACTGTTAACATAATAGATAAGAGAATGTAGGAGTGTTGCTTATCACTAATGACAACAGATGTCCACAGTCAGAAAGGTGGAGAAGATTATGCTTCTGTTAAAGATAAATGGAATTTTGGCTTATTTTGATTGACACTAAGATTATGTGGATATAAGGAAAGTGTAACTTGGAATACTAAGGTAATTTCTTCAACATAGTGCTTACATGAACTCCATTTTAATCATTTATGTGGTATTAAATTGCCTTGACATTAGGTCAGTTTCTGTATGGCCAGATATGGTGCATCTTAGTTTCTTCACACCTAGGAAGGGGTAAAATATCTGTTTCATAGGATTTTTGTGAGATTTTAATGTGATGATGAATATATTTAAAAATATACTCTAAGAGTGCTATAAAAATTGAAGTATATTAGTTAGCTTAGGCTACCATAACAAAATACCATAGACAAGGTCGGTTAAACAACATAAATTTTTTTTTTCACAGTTCTGGAAATGGGAAGTTGGAGATCAAGGTGCCAGCATAGTCAGTTTCTGTTGAAAGGTTTCCTCTTGGGTTGCAGAAGGCCACCTTCTCACTGTGTGCTCATATGATCTCTTCTTTGTGCACACCTGAAGAAAGAGAGAGAGAGAAAGCATATATGTGAGCAAGTTCTCTGGTGTCTATTCTTACTAGGGCACTAATCTCATCAGGAAGGCCCCACCCTCATGACTTCATCTAAAGCCCTAATTACTGCCCAAGGGCCCCAGTCTCCAAATACCATCACCTTGGGGGTTAGGGCATGGCCATATAAATTTCTTCCCTTAACCTTATCCCTCCAGCACAACCAACTACTACCTCAGTCCTCTGAAAATGAAACTTGGAGAATTTTCTTGTGGTTTATTTTTGTAGGAGGAGCAGAGGGAACAGACAAACATTAAGTCTGAAAGATTCACTCTAAATATTTCTTCTCATCAGCTATATTTTCTGTACTTCTGACCTGTCTCATTTCACTATTTTTCTTTTTAGTTTTAGTCACTTTGTTATAATTTCTTTTTTTTCCTCTATCATTTTTCTTTCATGTCTAATTCCCATAGAGGAATTAAAGTTTTAGAGGAGACCAAACTCTTCCAAAATAACAGAAGATCAAGTAACTTGGTTAAAGTCACACTCTATTAGGAAGTGGCAGAACTAGATATGAAATAATATTTCCTCCCTTCAAATTCAATCATTCTACCACTGCAACAGTCTGCTTTACAGAGTTGATATATATTTTAAAATTATCACTGAGAGGAATATCTCAAAATGCACATGCCCCTTAAAATGGGCAAGCTAACAAGGGCATATTATTATTGGTCTGGAATTTGAATTCTGTATTAAAAAATAAAATAGGTAAGACATTATAACTTAGAATTAACCATGAGGTTTCTATGTATATCATTATACATGAAAGATGAACTTAATTCCTATAGAATTAACTTCATTTTATATTATATAACAATATGCTTGTTGTAATTTATAAATTATAAATTGAAGATAATTATATTTCTTACTAATCAGCTAAACCACAATATAATAAGCCATTGAATATATGCAAGCTATTTATATATTTTAGCTAATCTGCACCACAGCTCTTAATAGACTTTTTGCTATAATTCTTAATTTTTGCTATGGTTATAAAAAGGAGATATCAGTAAAGGTATTTTCTGTTGGTTTAAGGTAATCTTAAATAGCTTTTACGCTTCAGAATAAAAATGTACTTAACAGTAATACCTAATTGCCACACTTTAAGAAAAAGTTGATATGTCATAATCCATTTGGAAGGAGAAAAAGGAAGAAGGAGGTTGGTGAGGCATAATCAATTATCTTAAGGAAAGTTAAGCAGATTGTAGCTGCACTTAAAATCTATTTGCAGTTTTTATCTTGTCTTATTCTGATTTCAAAAGGGAGAAACAAGATGCACTTCCCATATTTAGCTGTACGTGTGTAATGTCACTCTGGGAGGGTGTATGACAAAGTAAGAAGAGTCGTTCCCTATTCCTGGCCTTTGGTGGGAGGCTAGAGGCAGAACTGGGCACAAACGTAACCAGGATGGGAAGGAAGCTTGTCATGTAGACTTTTTCATATTTTCTTGTTTTGGAACCATGTAAACACATATTTTTTTCAAACAGATTTAATATTAATTTAAAATCAAGAAAATGATTCCTTCCATGTTATAACTCATCCAAGCGAAACTGCTGACCCCGTTTGCTGAGCCCAGTGTTTGCTAAATGGCAGTGTTTTTCTTGGCGTCCCCTTATTTGTCTGGCTGCCATAGACCTTGGTGAGTCTGACTAGCTTATCTTTTACTTTAGTCTAATTAGGATATAATCTTATAGACACAACATACACACATTTGATACAATAGCAGCACACAAAGTCTCAGAAGCTGCATTTAGAAACTTGGTAGTTTCTATAGTGATGGCAGGAACAAATTAATGTTATGAAATATTGTTGGCATCAAATATTCATTCTGTGAAGGTCCTAAAAATTGACATCTCAGCTACTTTAACTCCATTATTTCTTCTCAGAGACAGCTCTAGACAAGAAGTAATCTCACTGAGACAGACAAATCTGTATGACTCTAATTTTCATATGAATTGCAAGATTAAGGAGGAGGCTTTGTGCTTGGAGTCTGTAAGGTGTATAAAAATGGGCATCACATATGTCAGGAGAAGGCACTTTATTAAGGTCTAGGCTTTAGGGAGAACTCAGGCTGACGCAGAGTGTAAACGTATTCTCGTCTTTGTCCCCCCACCCCAAATGTGGAGTAGCAAGTTTAAAAAGTGAATTGTCTCCTCTGTGGGTGGACTTCAGTAGTAAAGCAAATGCATCAAGGCCAAAGAAGAGAGGAGTGTTGTGTGTTCTGTTATGTCACAGTCCTGTGTTCTGTTATGTCACAGTCCTGTGGTGAGCGCTGAAGCATAAATTGTAGACAAATCCCGCAGCAGTAGTAAGGTGGACAAATTGCCTTTATATGTTTTAAGGCATAAAAGTTAAGAGCAGATATAAGTAATAGCAAAAATTCATATGAGCTCAGGGGCCAAGCTGTAGTTGGTATGGCAACTATCACTTTGAATTTTCTCACCTTTGTGTAAAATAAAATCCTAGCTATGTTCTTTCCATTAATGGAAACACATAGTAAGGTGCTTGGTGGATATGAGACCTGTATAGAGGCCAGCCCTTGAGTCCAAGTGGATGAAATACTAGTAATACAGGGTGAAGCAGTTATATTTTTTTATTCAAGATTGTATCTCTAGGGGTAATAAATATCAAATAGAAACTGAATAATCAGACTTATTGGGTTAGGTTTTCTTTTCAATTATATTTTTCTTAGTTATATCCATACATTCATTCAATTTTTCATTAATTTAACAAATACTTATTAAGCAACTATTGTATACCTGATGCCGTTTTAAGAACTTTGTGAACCGCAGTGAACCAAAGAGAGGAACACTTCTGTTCTCATGGAGCTTTCATTTTGTTGGAGTAGATGGGTTAAAAGTAAAACATAAATCATATTAAATTGTTATAAATAATGAGAAAAAATAAAGCAGCCAAGAGAGATATGAAATATTGGGGGAGACTGAAATTTTAGATAAGTGGCCAAGGAAGGCCTTACTGGGAAGCTGATTACTGATTAGAGACCCAAAGGAAAAGAGGGGTTAAACCATGTGCATATTTAGGGAAGCACAGCCCGGGGAAACCCTGAGGGAAAGACCTTGAGGCAGACGATGCCTGGTGTGTAGAAGGAGCATTTTGGAGCAGCCTAGCCAATAGGACAGACTAGTGGGAGATGAAGTTAGAAAGGAAGTGAGGTAGAAATAGGAGGAGGGAAGGCTTGCTTAGGCTTTTGTAAGGTGACAGCATGGTACGGAGTTTGCCTTTTATTCATAGTGAGCTGGGAACTCGGCATCGGAGGGTTCTGAGTAGAGCAGTGATAAGCCCTGGCCCCTGTGTCAACAGGGACTTTCTAGTTGCTGTGTTAGGAAAAACTGTAGAAGGAGCAGGAACTGATGCTTGAAAACCAGGCAGGACTAAGGGAGTGATCTATGCAAGATTTGGCCAAGGTGACAGCAGTGGAGGGGGTGAAAAGGTGCAGCTGTCAGATCCTGGTTTATATTTTGATAGTTGAGTGAAAAATATTGGTTGAATGATTGGATACGATTGTAAGAGAAAGGAAGAAGTCAAGAAGAAGCTCAGCTTTTGTTGTGTTGTTGCTGCTTGTTTGTTTTTTGCTTGAGGAACCAAAATAATGGAGTTTCCATTTACTTAGAGCCAAGAAATAAAGAAGAACTGGTTTACGGAGGGGTGTGGGGTGGGGGTGGGGTAGAGATGAATATTAGCATTTCAATTTTGGATGCAATAAGTTTGATAGGTCAATTAATAATGATTGGAGAGGTCAAGTTGGAGATAAAATGTGTAATCATCACCATATAGATAGTATTGAAAGCCGGAGGACTGGAAAAGACTGCCCAAGAGGTAACTTGTCCAAGAGATCAAGATTTGAACTTTCTGTGAGGGTGCCTAAAGGTATCAGACCAATGTCACATCCCACTGGTTCTTGACACTGATACCCCAAGGATGACTGCATTGTCACACCCTGGGCTTGAACTCACAGACCATTGAATCTGCAAGTGAAAGGGAACAAAACAGTTTGGCCCAAACACATTGTTAGTCAAATATCCCTTGAGGGGGACAAAAGGTGGTCTGTACCAAGTTCCTGACTCCATCACTGTCCAGCCACCCCATGGCATTGCTTCTTGCAGTATCCACTGGCCATAAGGGCCGCCTCAGTGTCTCTCTAGCCTATTACACTTTTTTGTTCATTGACTTTATCATTTTTTTAAATTACCTTTTTACTTATTTTTTGGTTTACCAAAGCTCTCATTGGAACATAAACTCTTTGATGGGAGCAGACTACATCCTGTCCACTTGCTGCTGTAACCTCTCTACCCAGAAAAATGCCTGGCACATAAGAACTGTCCAATAAGCGTTTTCTGTACAAATCACCATGTGGTCCCCTCATAAACAGAGGGAGCCAACACCTTTATTAATGTTTCCTCTGTCCAGAATGCCTGCTGCTCCCTTACTTATACAGCCTTAAAGCTTTTCTTTCCTTTTTAATTCCTCATTCCCTCACCTGCAGGCAAATGGAAATTATTCCTGAGCTAAATTTCATTTTAATTCCAATCAGAGTAGATAGAAAGCAGGTAGAGATTTTTTTCCTTTTTTTAATAGAAAAAAGTCTTTTAAAGAATGGGGAACTTTTAGTCGGATTCTTCTTTTCTTTTTTTTTTTTTTGCGGTACGCGGGCCTCTCACTGGTGTGGCCTCTCCCGTTGCGGAGCACAGGCTCCGGACGCGCAGGCTCAGCGGCCATGGCTCATGGGCCCAGCCGCTCTGCAGCATGTGGGATCTTCCCGGACCGGGGCACGAACCCGTGTCCCCTGCATCGGCAGGCAGACTCTCAACCACTGGGCCACCAGGGAAGCCCTTGTCGGATTCTTATAGTCAGATTCTTCATAAAATTGATTCGATGGTCTTTTTCTCATATGTATGTTATGAGGAAATGATTTTTGGACCATAAACCAGAACAACTGGCTTCAAATCCTGATTTGGGGCCATATCGAATGTGACCATCAACACTGCCATTTTTGAATATATTTCTTTCGCCAAAATGGAAACAGCAGGAGTCACAAGATTTTAGAGAGTAAATGAGTTTTGTGGCTGTACAAATTATATGTGTCTCCTTCTCTGCATTGGACTGAAGCAAGAAGCTTACCCAGATCTTTCTGTGCCATCAAAGTTTCACTTCATGGAGCAGTTGGGAAATAAATGCCCGGCCCAGCCAACCCAGGGAGGCGGAGTGCTGGGTCTTCTTAGGCTCACCCCAGAGCTTGGCTGAGGCTCTGCCAGGCATTTCCTTGAGACCTGCAATTATCAGGCCTCAAGGCTTCCTCTGAGAAGATGGTAGGCCTTGCCATTCTGCTTTCTGCAGCAAGGGGAACCCTTGAGTCTTTCAGCTTATGGAGAGCACCACCCACTAAATGGCTTCTCCTGTGAGTGGAGTTAACAGTATTTCATAGAATTTGTCTCAAGCAGTAGGAAGGAAAATAGAATTCTTCGCAAGTTGTGAGCATAAGAGACAAGGACCTGAGGTTTTCTCGATGATGATGCCTCCCCTCCTGTCTTTCCTCCCTCTGTACCATCTGTTATCAGCATAAGATTAATATTCCTGTTGTGAAGCTTGAATCACGATCATTCCTGCTCTGAAATCTTTCCAACCTTCCTGGTATGTAACAAAATAGCTGCTTCTGCCATTCAGTTTTGCTCCACGATTCATTAGTTGAAGATTTGGTGGGGGAAAAAAATTACTCTCTCTGTCTTGGTTTCCTCATCTCTACAGTGAAATTTTAGCACTTATAGGGTTGTTGCGAGGATTAGATGGGTTAACACATTTAAACATTTAGAAAAATATCTGGCACGTGATGTTTGCTGTTATTGATAATAATAATGTCATTGTTGTTATGCGGTGGCAACTTTCCTAAAGAAATGAAATAGTGAACAATGAAAAGAGCACAAGTCTTCAGAATCACTCAGATGTACGTTTAAATTCTAGATCCAAAAGGTACTAATTTTGTCATGTTACGCAAGATGCCTAGTTTTTCACCAGAAAAGTTGGGTTAATAATTCTTACTTTATCTAATGATCGTAAAGGTTAGTTTCAATTACATTAAATAGCATATCCTCAATGCCTGCCCCATAACAGATGCATAATAAAGTGTAGTTTTAAAAAATCAACTTAACAATTTCAACATTCAGAACTCTCTCTTCTTTACAATGAAACTGGATTTATTTTTGAGATTATATAAATAGTATATACTTACTGTAAAAATTAAGAACTACACATTAAAAATCTGAGGAAGATAATAAAAATTATCTGAAATCCCAGCTGCCTAAGACAATCACCATTCACTCTTTACCTTTCTTGATTTTTTTATGTGTGTATATTCTTATGCACATACTTATACAATATTTTATGCTAAGTATTTATATCATACATTTATTATATATACTTTTAAATATCTTTATTGCAGTATAATTGACATATAAATAAACTACACATATTTAAAGTGTACAATTAGAAAAATTTAAAAATCTAGGGGTGGAATGACTGGGTCATATGGTGGGTATGTGCTTAATTTTTAAAGAAAATTTCCAAAAGTTTCTCCAAAATGTTTAAACAATTTTACATTTCCAGTGTATGAGGGTTTCAGTTCCGTTCTTCCACAGTTTCACAAACACTTGTTAAAGTCAACTTTTTATTTTAGCTATCCTGATGGGTGTGCCCTATCTTATTGTGGTTTTAGTCTGTATTTTCCTATTGACCAGTGATGCTGAACATCTTTTCAAGTGCTTATTTGCCATCCATATATCTTCTTCAGTGACACCTATTCAGATCTTATGTCCATATTTTATTGGGTTGTTTGTTTTCTTATTTCTTAGTTTTGAGAACTTTTTATTTATCCTGGATAAAAGTCCTTTACCAGATATGTAGGATGCAAATATTTTCTCAAAATTTCTGACTTGTAAATTTTTAAGCACTTTTCCCCCCAGAGAATGGTTCTTTGATGAGGTCCAAAATTTATCCAGTTTTTACTTTATCATTCTTTTGATATTTAAGAAATATTTGCTGCACTGAAGTCCACAAATACTTTCTCCTATATTTTCTTCTAGAAGTTTTATATTTTTAGGTATTATATTTAATTCTGTGATCAATTTGAATCACCTTTCTTATGGGGTGGAACCTATGAATCAAAGTGCATTTTTTTTTTGTATTTGAATATCCAATTTTTCTAGCACTTTCTATCTACTTTTTGAAAGTATAACATGTATACATCTTGTTTTCCACTGAATTATTGATATTTCTGTATCTTTGTTGAAAGTCAATTGACCATATCTGTATTGGTACTATTGCACTATTACTGGACTCCGCATTCTGTTCTATTATTTATTTGCCTATCTTGATGCCCAAACCATGCTGTCTTGATTACGATATTTTTTAATCATTTTGAAGTCAGGTATGCCTCCAAATCTCTTGTTTTTCAAAGTTGTGTTGGATATTTTAAGTCCTTTTCATTTTCATGTGAATTTTAAAATCAGAATATTAATTTCCATAAAAGAAAGCATGCTGCGGTTTTGATATGGATTGATTTCAATGTAAAGATTAACTGGGGAGAATTGACAATCTTAACACGTTGTTAAATATATTGTGAAATTCTTTCATTTCTATTTTCAAATACATTGTAAATAGAAAATACCAATGACATTTTTCACAGAACTAAAACAAATAATCCTAAATTTTGTATGGAACTGCAAAAGACCCCAAATAGCCAAAGCAATCTTGAGAAAGAAGAAAAAAGATGGAGGTATTCTGCTCCCTGATTTCAAATTATACTACAAATTATTTCAAATTATACTACAAAGCTACAGTAATGAAAACAGTACAGTAATGACATAAAAACAGACACATAGATCAATGGAACAGAATAAAGAGGCCCAGAAATAAATGCACACTTACTTGGTCAATTAATCTATAATACAGGAGGTAAGAATATACAATGGGGAAAAGACAGCCTCTTTAATAAATGGTGTTTGAAAACGGAACAGCTACATGCAAAATAATCAAAATGGACCACTTTCTCACACCATAAACAAAAATAAACTCAAAATGGATTAAAGACTTAAATGTAAGACCTGAAACCATAAAAATTTCTAGAAGAAAACATTTGCAGTATCCTCTTTGACTTTGGTGTTAGCAATAATTTTTTGGGTCCAACTCCTCAGGCAAGAGATATAAAGGAAAAATAAACAAATGGGACTACATCAAACTAAAAAACTTCTGCACAATGAAAGAAACCACCAGAAAATGAAAAGGCCACACACTGAATGAGAGAAAATATATACAAAAAATATACAATAAGAGATTAATATCCCAAATATATAAAGAACTCATACAACTCAATAGAAAAAACAAAAAATTTCAATTAAAAAGTGGACAGAGAACTTGACCTTTTTCCAAAGATGACATACAGATGGCCAACAGGCACATGAAAAGATGCTCAACATCACTAGTCATCAGGGAGATGCAAATCATAACCACAATGAGATATCACCTCACACCTGTCAGAATGGCTATTATAAAAAAGACGTCAAATAACAAGTGTTGGTGAGGGTGTGGTGAGAAGGGAACCCTTGTGCACTACTGGTAGAAATGTAAATTGAGGCAGCCATTATGGAAAATATTATTGAGTTCCCTCAAAAAATTAAAAATAGAACTGCCATATGATCCAGTAATTCCACTTTTGGGTATTTTCCAAGGAAAACAATAACACTCACTGGAAAAGATATATGCACCTTATGTTCATTGCAACATTATTTATAATAGCTAAGGTATGGAAGCAACCTCAGTGTCCGTCGATAGATGAATAGCTAAGAAGATGTGATGTATAAACACACACACACATACATATAGTGGAATATTAGCCATAAAAAAGAATTAAATCTTGCTATTTGCAACAACATGGATGGACCTAGAGGGTATTATGCTAAGAAAAGTGTCAGATATACTCTATGATACTGTAGGATTTCACTTATATGTGTAATCTGAAATACAAAGCAAATGAACAAACATTAAAAAAAACCAGAAACAGACACATAGATACCGAGAACAAACTTTTTATTGTCAGAGAGCAGGGGGTTGGGGCAGGGGGCTGAATGAAGTAGGTGGGGAAGATTAAGAGGTACAGACTTCCAGATAATAAATAAATGTGTCACAGTGATGAAATGTACAGCAGGGGGAACATAGTAATATTATAATAACTTTTTATGGTTACAGATTTATTGTGGAAATCATTTTGTAATGTATAGAAATGTTGTACACCTGAAACAAATATAGTGTTATAGGTCAATTATACTTCAGTAAAAAAGCAGAATGGTCATTGCCACAGGCTAGGGGTAGGGGTGGATGAGAAATTATTGTTAGTGGGTATAAAGTTTCAGTTTTGTATGTTGAAAAGAGTTATGGATATGGATGGTGGTGATGGCTGCACAATACTGTGAATGTGTTTGATGCTACTGTACACTTAGAAATGTTAAAGTGACAAATTTTATATATATTTTACCACAACAAAAAAATTGGGAGGAAAGAAGTATTAAACTGCACAAAACCACATTTAAAAAAATTGGTCCTGGGTGAATAGGCTAGCATAAAAATATCAATTCTTCCCAAATTTGTAAGTAAATTTAATGGAATTTTAAGAAACATTAAATTATCTTAAATCTCATATAACAGAAAATATCTTAAAGTTATAAGAAAGAAGTTTAAAAAGAAAAGTATTTAGGGAGAATTTGACTTAACAACAACTAAAATGTATTATTAGGCCATAGCACTCCGAATGGTGTGGTATATTAGCAAATAATAGACGCGAATATAATATAGAGTACACCAAAAAGCCCAGATAGATCCTAGCTTAAGATAATTTAGTATGTATAATTGAATAAAAGTATTCTGTAAATGATGTAAATTTAACTTGCACACCTCTATATGTAAGAAGTTATACATATACGTCACACTATTAAAAGGATATTGATAATGATGTGCCAGAAAGTGGGAGAAAAGAAAAAAGAGAAAGAAAGAAAGGAATAAGGAAGGAAGACGGAAGTGAAGGAAACAATAGGAATGACAGTATTGTAATCAGTTAATGTTAACTTAAGGAGGAAAGTACCAAAGAGGAAAAAAAATGAGCAGCATGCAATGTTATGAAGAAAAATCAATAACTTTAAACTTCTCACCAACAACATAGCAACTAAGTATATAGAGCAAAGATGATCAGAAGCACAAAAAGATCTAAAAATAATCTTATAAAAGTGGGTAAGTTTAATACATACTTTCAGAAGCAGATTGCTTATAACAGTAAAGAAGTACAGATATTTTGAGTAACAGTTAATAAAGTCAGTTCTACATAGAGCAGTTTCTGCATTATTTAAATTAGAGAAATAGATAATAGATGAGATTTTAACATGATTTCTCTGGGTATTGTGTTTCAAGCTATAGACTCAAGTATTTTTTCAGTGAATAGGATTTTTAATAATTTGTTTTTCAATTCTTGTCTCTCTCTAATTCTGTTCTTCTCCTTTTAGAATTCTTATTATCTACATGTAGTGTCTCCCAGCCCAGCCTTTCAACTCTCTTGTCTTCACCTGGTTTCCACCTTTTTGTATTTTTGCTGTGCTGTGAGATTTTCATGCCATGGGTCTTATAGGCCACTAGTTAGATCCTCAAGGGTAATTGTCATCTCCTCGTATCAACTGGTATATTTTTAAATTTGATAATCATTTTTACTTCCTCCAAACAGCATTTTTTCTTTTGACTATTGTTATGTGTGCTATAATGAAATTTTTGTAAATGTTCATTAGTGTTTTATCCAAATCGCCAACCACTCTTTCAGTAATTGTTTTTCATTAATTAGAGCTTGATCTGGTATTCTTTTTTCTCTCTGGCTTGATGGGTTTCCCAACATGTTTTTTTATTTGTTTGTTTGTTTGTTGTGTGTGTTTTTTTTCCCCATTCATTACTTACTTTGTGGCTCAAGAACAGTCTGGTTCTCTTAGTAATGACAATCTTGAGAATGGAGAGGGTGAGCAGACTCCCATTCTGAGGGCTGGCTATACAGAAGCCCCAAAGGAAGGTGCTGTATACCCTGGTCTTCTTAGCTGCAGTGATAGGCAGGCTTCCAGCTTTAGGCGTAGAGAATACTTAGCCCACAGTCACAGCACCAACCCCCATGTGGCTCTCTGTGGGCCTCCAGAGACCTTGAAGTGCTCCCAGTTAGATCTGCAAAGCACGTTTGGCCCTTCCTCTTGAGGGTCTGTCTCTAAGGAATAATTTCTCCAGTATCTTCATGTTTATAATTTTTGCCCGTGGACTTTTGGGTGCTGGTCTCCATTTCCTCCTCAGGACCAGAGGATGAAAGTCTTGAGCCTGATTTCACTCTTCACCCAGATTACAATAGACTTTATGTCCTTGATCCATCATGTGGGTCCCATTTTCTGGCCCCGGCAACTCCTCTGGCAAAGAGCTATGGTGGATAATCACATTGCACTGGAGCTGGGAGTAGAGAGCCACATGGAATCCAAGATTCCTACTGTTCCCTGAGATAGATCCCAAGTATACTTAAGGAGAACAACATGTGTTCCTTAAAATTGACCCAAATATTTGTGCTTCATTCCTTTACTTATACCTGGAATGCTTCACTCTCGTCACTTTCCCAGTCAGTAAATGTACCTATTTCTTCTAAGTTCACCTTGAATAACATTTAAATAATATTTTCTCCTTTAAATGTTTCAACTTTTATAGTTTTCTACTGTGTATTTACTTATTCTATGATAGTTGCATATGCAATAGTCTTGCCTTCCCTTAAAACATATTTAACACAGGTTGCCCCTAGTTTATAAAATTAGGTGTAGGGAAAAGAAGGATATTAAATACCGTGTGCAACAAAAACCTTGACTTTAAAGACTCAGAGGATTCAGGCAGGTCTCCTCAGTGCATGTGGTGGGTGGCAGGATCTGGACTCACATGATCTGCAGAGAACATGCCCTGGGCTCTCAGCAGCCTCCCATCGGCAGATGCTCTAGATTTTGAAGGCCGGTCTTTCCCGATCTTCCAAATTTTAAAGAGAATCTAGATACAGGAATTTTATGTGAGAATTCACAGTTTACAACATATTGCAACATATCTTAAAAATTTTAAATACCGTGCTAGCCAAATAAGTATATCTGTGGGTGATCAGTTGCGATTTCTGATATGAAGCCAGAATGAACCATAAATCTTTTTTCTTTTTGTGTTTCCCCTCCAACCAGGAAGTAAAGCTTTTATTGATCCTACCTTGTATGCCATTACTGCCCTTCCGCTGGCCACCCAAAGCACTCTGTATGTCTCCTATAACACATTATACTTTTTCTTTGCATTTTATATGTTTTTATACATACTCAATTTTTCTGTATTATTAAAAGTAGTACTTATTCCTTGATGGCATAAATGTACTCATCTATTATCCTTTGCATTGTCTAGCTAATGCATCCCTTACAGTATGAGCTCAATAAAAACATATTAACTCCTCTCCTCCCTCGTATTAAAATTACCTTTCATACATATTCAGTTAAATGCCAAATTGCTATATGAATAAAGTCAGTCAAAATAGCACAGGAAAGAATGATAAGCTTTACCCTCAGGAGTATTTGCATGTGAAAAACTATTGCACTAACTCCTAAGCCTGTCTAGATGGTGAAAAAGAGAGTAATCTGGGTCTGTGTTACTTCTTTATTTCCTGTGTTCATTTTCAAGACTACATGCACCTGTGTGAGCTCCTCACTCTGGGTTTCAAATTTATAAAAAAAAAAAAAAAAAAAGCAGACCTAGTATTTTCTCTAGGAGTTGAGAAGGGAACACAGGCACCAGACAGAGGAGATTTGTCCCTGTTCATTCCTACATCTCTCCATTCATCCTTCTCCCTCTAAGAGATTTTAGTGCCTAGTCTCAAATTTGGGTCTAAAGATTTCATAAAGTTATTTTTCAAAAGAAGATTTTGTCTGTTTAGCATTTTTAGAGGAAATTATGTTCTCAAATGTTTTTGGATTTGATAGTTATATTCTCTCTAACTACCTGGTTTTGAGTGCTTTCTTTACTTTTTTGCATGTAACTGAGCTTTTAACCATACTTAAACTGATTATCACTACTAGGGTAGAGTAAGAGCAAGGGTCAGGTTTGGCATAAAGGAAAAAAGTCACAAATTTAAACGATGATGATAGTATTTATAATTTAGGGAGTACTTACTATGTTCTAGGAACTAGCCAAATGATTATTAATTCATCTAATCTTTGTCAGCAACCATTTGAAAAAGTATTGATAATGTATCTCCACTTTACATATATGAAAGTGAGACATATGAGCTTAGCTAGTCCAAAGATACAGAGCTAGTGCATGAAGGACACAAGATTCCAACCTAGGCCATCTCTTTCCAGAGGTCTCCATGCAATACACTCATTCATGCAATATAGTGTCTGCCACTAAGGAGAATAGTGTTTTCAATGTTAGAAGAAATACACTATACTAACTGACATAACATTGTTATCAAATCCAGCAAGTAACAAGGCTCTTGGGTGATTATTTGAGTCTAACTATTAATAAGTTCACACTGAAAGCGCATAGCTCATTTTCTGCAGGTCTGAAGGGGCTCCTGATCAAACAGTAAAATACAAGTCCCATAGCCTACAATGTGACTAAGATACACTGCTCTAACTACCCATTTTATTCTAGGGAATGTAAAAAAGAAATCACATCTCTTTAACAAATCCTTTGAGTTAGGTAAACCTTTATCTAACTAAGCATTATAAATCTCTATGGGACCCAAGGGTCACATTACTAATCCAATTAAAACTGTTCCCCTCTGTCCACTAGAGAAATCAGTATTGTTCTTTACAACAGAATCCTGTTCTAACTTAACAAAGAGCTTTGGTGCTCTCATTTTATTTAAATAGTCTCATGGGGCCCTATTCCATAGTGATATTCATAGAGCTTAGAGATTCCAGTGTCTAAAACATTGCCCTTTTCTGGAAATGAAGGAAAGGAAGGGCGGAGGTGGCGAAGGGTGACGGGCACAGATGAAGGCAACAACAAACGGGCAGCCTTAGAAAATATGCTCCAGGATGTACCATTGCTATCTTCTTTCTTTCTTTCTTTCCTTTTTTTAAACTAGAAGATTGGAATCTACAAATAAGACTATGAAAAATGTGAAATCTGAGTTTTACTCTTATTAAATTTTTGAGTCTAGGTTTCTATAACTCATAAAGAGACTCTGAAGTGAGTGCAAAAGAGATCAACAATGATAATTTCAAGTAATACCCATGAAGAAGCGCTCAGAGTGAGGAATTATTTAGTGTGAAACAGAGATTGGGGAATAATTTAAACATTGTTCAGAGATATGAAGAAAAATTATTCATCTCCTTCCTATTGAGAGCTAACAGCAGGAAATGGGCTTTTGCTGCCATCTGAGGAATTCATGTTATTATAGAAAATAGTTTCCTCGAGCAAAAGTTTTTAGGTATTTTTTCAGGACTGCCTTATTGAAAGAGGTTTGTGGATCTCTTTTTCTGAAGATCTTTAAACACAAAATGTTTCCTCATCAGTTTGGTGTTTTTTAGACATAATTCTATAAAAGATGTAGGGATGAAAATGATACAATTTCCTGAATCCTTAAACCTAAAAATGGAGTCAGGATCAGTTTTCTCTGTGAAATGGTTGTGATAAGTATAAGAATAAATATAGCAAAATATATCATATTTTTAATGCTTCACCTTTTGATGCAGAATATTTGCATGCATCTGTGTCCATTTGTCTTAGAAATGCAATGTGAAAATTAAAATGATGAAACTATATTAAAAAAAAAACTTCTCTAGGGAAACCTCATGCTGTATTATGTGATATAACTTGACCTCGCAAAAATCAGAACCCACCCCTCAAATATAAAGAAGGCACTTCATTGTCAAAATAATCTGAGTAAACTTTGATTTATGCTGTTCGAAAATGTTCCCTGCAGGGGGCCAGCCTGCCTGTTCCCTCTCTTTTCTCTGCACACATGCTCTGCCTTGGGAATCACTGCTCAGTGACATCCTTAGCTAGGGGCTCGTGACTGTTCTCAGAGTTGGTCCAGCTGTGGTCCATGACTAGCGCTGTCTCTTGATTCAAGCAGCTGGATTAAGGGGATGACTCACAAGTTATGTGTCTCCGGCAGCTTTTAAAAAGCTATCCTTTGCCTGTGTTAAGGACATTTTCTATTTCCCCATAGCTGTGGGATAATACTTTTTAAAAATCGTGTGTTTACCTTTTAGGACTATACATGACCCAGGACTGAGGACTTTATTTTCCAATTTCAAAGGCATTGAAATCTCATTAGTTAGGACAGCTAATATTATCAATTTAAGTTTATAATTTGGAAAAGGGGGCTGATTGAAAATTATTTTTACTTAGCAAATCTTTCCCTTAAATTATTCTAAATTGCAGCTGGAGCTAAATTGCAGGAGGAGTGCTTAAAATACTTAAGTAAATGGGTGATTTTGAGACACTTTCAGAAACACCCACATGCTTACAATTTACAGGCTAGCTTGAAAAGCATTTCTATTTTTTAGACTGAGTTCCTTAGCACCTCTGTAGGAGTTTATTAGTCTAGTTTGAATATCTTACTTAAAATTAATAAAATTACATCCATTTAACATCATGCCACATTTTTTCTCCCACTCAGTTCTGATTGATTTTTTTCTTACTTGGCCTCAGTTGGTAAGGTTTCATCATATTTTTGCCTTGCCATACAATCGATATAAGTGGATTGCTAAATTTGGCCAGTCTTTAAAGGGTTAGATAGAGAACTCTTTCATACACATTATTTCCTGAAATGTCCACCTGCACTGAAATTCTTGTCAAGAGCTTTTTGTTAGATGAATAGCTGATCACATTTATTAAGTACCTACTGTATGTCAGGCATTGTACTTGACCATGGAGAGACTAAGT
The DNA here is from genome assembly GCF_963924675.1 of Phocoena phocoena. Lineage (NCBI taxonomy): Eukaryota > Metazoa > Chordata > Mammalia > Artiodactyla > Phocoenidae > Phocoena > Phocoena phocoena. The sequence continues at coordinate 54,375,741 of NC_089230.1, forward strand.
GTTTTAAGGTAGACATCATCTCTGACCCCATTAAGCTTAATGGGAGATACAGCTAATGAGAGCTAAGACAAAGGTAATCAAGAGTCTAATAGAGCATGGGAGGGCCTCTTGAGGGAGGAATTCTCAGTGGTATGAATTCAAAGGAAAACTTCTAACATGAAAGGGTATCCTCAGAGAAACTGTATGAGTTACATGATTGATGACAGGTGAAGAAGGGAAAGAGTCTACTAAGCTGGAGGGAACAGATGGTCTGTGCCAAAGTCCAGTGCCTTTAGAGGATTGAAGGAAGATGAATCTGACTGAATTGCATGGGAGAAGAAAGTATCAAGAAATGAAGTGGGAGAATTAATCAGAGGTCATAGCACAAAGGACCATGTCGGCCCTGTTAAGAAAATCATATTTTATCCTGTGGATAATGAGGAGTCCTTGAAATATTTAGAAACAAGTAGATTTATTATTCATTTTTAATTTTTCAAAAAGATTATCTTGTATGTTGGAAATTGGAGGGAATAAGAATGGCTTTAAAAAGATAAATAAGGAGAGTGTTGCAATAAACTTGGTATATCTAAATAATAACCTAGAATAATACCTATATGTTGAAGAGAAATAGAAAGGAAGTGAATGGAGTTTGTTGACTGATAGGGTATAAGGTTTATGGTGGTAAGGGAGAATGATAAGATAATTTTGCTTTTTAATATATTCAATTTTATGCACGAATGGGAAATTCAAAGATATAGTTAGAAAGAGAACAGCTCAGTCTTCAAATGTGTATACAAAGCTCAAGAGAGAAAAACGTACTGATGATCCAAATCTTGAAGTCATCGGCCTGACAGCAATCACAGAAGCCATGGAGTAGCCCACCCAGGGAGGAGATCAACAGAGCAGACGCTAAGGGATGTTCAACTATCAGAGAGATGAGATGTCTACACTTTACACTTTAACCACATATAATTCATTTTTCAACCAATAGTTTCATGTCTGTGGCTTGAGAAGTAAACAGTTTATAAGAAAGTGGAAACTGAGTGTAAACATTTTTTTTCAAGAAGGTTTATTAAGGAGGGATTGAAGGGGTTTTCAAATTGGAGAGGTATTTTTTAAATGGGAGCGACTGGAGCCATTTTTATTATTGATTGGAAGATAGAATTATCCTCTCCATAGTAAGGAGAAAAGATGGCTTTCATCTCAGCAGGAGGGATATAGGAAAGAATGGGGGCAGATGCTAGTGATTATCTCCTCATTTAAATTCCCTCTCGCATGGCATGTTTAGCATATAATGCAATATGCTAAAGCCTTTCTAAGGTGTTCTCTTTTATTAGTTTATTTCTTGTGTTAATCTTGTCTATTATTGCTTCTAAGTGCCTTGAAAGTGGACAATCACAGTTTACAGCTTCTCTGAGGCCAGAGATGTTATTCTGGATCATTCTTCAAATGAGTGCTGAGAATTTCAGGACAAGATATTTAACTGTTTTTCCTTCTTATAAAAAAAAAAAGAATACAAATCGCAAAAATGCAACACCAACCACAGTCTCTCTGCCCTTTCCCCCACCCCCTGGATTTTTTCCTGAAGTGTAGGCTGCATGGCTACTCTGAGGGGTATGAGAAATGCCCTCTAATCTGTGATTAAAATAATCCTGCTTACTTGCTCTTTATATGTTTAGATATATAGGTAAAGATAAATAGATTAGGGAGAGATTGGTCCTTTTTAATCCTAAATAAAGGAAAAGAAAGATTCGTTCTACTTCATCAAATGTATCACTTCTGACCAGCATGAGGAATAAAAACTGTCCCAGTCCTCCTCCCTTTCATTGGTGTTTTCTGGTCTAGCTGATAAATATCCTGTTGGGCAGCTGTGGGTAACCTCCATGTTATTGACTCAACATATGTGTAGGCCAGGCTGCTTTGAGGCTCAAGACATTTCTTGCTAAGGGTTATTCCCCACCTTAAGTGACAGGACTAAAGCAGGCTGGATACTGTTGGGACAGTGCACGGACTAGTGGCTAGTGACACCTATTTCCCCACGTCTGGGAGTGTTATTCTGACATTCCCACTTCAGTTCAATTCAAAGAATCTAAGAACAGTTATCAGCAAAGCAGGAAGGCATCCTCAGGTTTGGCAGATACTGTTTTAGTGATGTCAACGTAGTGATGAACTTATATCATTTGTTGATATATTTCTAAGGTATTTTTAAGATCTGGTGAGATATATTGCCTATTAATGTAGAATTCAGAATTGTACATCCAGAGTTAAGAGACACACCAGGTCCCACTCTTGAAATATGCCAATGTTTTTTATTTGTTTATCCTTTAAGAATGTAATATGGTCAAATGATATACAATGACTGAGTTCAAAGCCTCTCAGAAGAAAGTATTTCAATTATTGTTTTCTCCCTGCTGCCATTCTGTGTCAGCATTATGGGTGACACTGTTCTGTATTTCGCTTACATCTTTGTTTTTTGTTGCATGCCTACATTTCCAAAAACTATGTATTTAAATAAATGTCTGTGGAATGGAGCTCACAGTCTTTTATTTGTCATTGTCTTCCCTACTGAACCTGTGCTCCTTCCCTGTCCTCCGGCTGTCCAAGGGTCAAATATACTTAACATACATGGTATCTTTACTCCAGGTTTCCTCTTCCATCGATAATTAATTGGCACTTGAATTTTCCTCATGACATTTAAGAGAGAGAAGAACAAGGTAGCTTGAGAAAAGTTGTATTTTATTTACGCCAAACATTTTATTTCCCCAATCCTCCTTTTTAAATTGAAGTCCGACTATTGGAAAATGGGGTGCTATGCACATGGATCCATCAGCACGCAGATGCATGCTACTCTGTGTGTGGAATCTGGCTTAAAGGTGCTATTTGACAGCTTGTATTATTTGCTTACTCGTTATCCCACAGCAGGGAGATGTTTGGATCTGGAATAAGAGTTGTTTATAGGCATTGTGAAAGTTGTCCATTGGCACTGAGCATGTAAACATTGAGAGTTGTGCAGAGAGTCTGGATACATGAGACATTATTCAGAAAATTTTCCACTAGAGCGTAACTATTTCTCTCAGTGTTCTTCGGCAAAGCTATTTTTCTTCCTCCCATTTTCTCCTATGCCTAAACCTAGTGAAACTCAATGTGAGTCAAAATCACACAAGTAACTTCTTGTCTGTAAGACTATATTTCATTCTTCTCATAGAATATGTTTTCCCTTTTTCTTCAAATCTTCAAAGAAATGGATCCCACGATGATTCTTATTATCTCTTTCTTATGACTAGGGCTTGATTTACTCACAGACGTTGTGGGACATATACAGTGATTCATTTAACAGAGAATTCTGACTATACGTTTTCTTGTACCTATTTATTTCCTTTTGTATTTTTCTCAGTGGAAATTGAAGAATTGTTTGTGTCCTGCCACAAAATACTGTTTCACGGGCTAATATGAGTTTGGGGAAAATTGAATAATGAAGTGTTGTGGATCGATGTTCAAAACTGCTCTCATGCATCACAGTGGACTGTTCTAGTAAACTAGTCTTCCAGAATTCTATTAGAACATGTCACCTTACTAAAATCCTTTGAATTTGCTATGTATTAATTACCTCCTCTTCTAGTGGCGGGCATTTTATTTCCTGGATACTTCCATCCAAATCTCTAGGACGCTTATTTCCCAGAAATTCTCTTCATCTGTCTGTTATAGACCTCAGCACATACGTGCTAAGAAGACTCAAATTATTACATGTTCTATTACCACCAAAATCTTATTTTGAAAATACTCTGTGAGGACCCATAAAATAATATATGTTTATTGTAAAGCAATTTGTATTTATTTCTAGTTACTCCTTTTAGTACAACAATACACAGTGGTTTTTAAAAAATGTTTTTAAAAAGTTTTATCTATTTGTTTTCAATACAAGTTTTCTTTTTCTCTGGCCAAATTGAGTTTCATTCTTGGGAGAATAAAAGTCATTTGGAATTGTGCTTGCAAGTACATAACATTTTAATTTCAGATGTTTTGTTTAGATAGGCAAACAAACAATGCATAAACCTTGAAATAGCCCCATAAATCTGTACAGCACCAGGAAAAAATGGAAATCAGTGTTTTTTTTAAATTTCTAATTAATTAAATTTTGGTGTTCTAAGTTTCAAATCATCCTTTCTTATTTATTTATTTATTTAAACAGCTGTAAGAGCTTCCAGGTATGCATCCAAGTTAGTGTCAGGAGGTCCCTCGTGTTACTGTTCTGTCCGTGATCTGTTGTGCCCCACCTAAAATCGTGAAGAATTCCACCCACTCCAGTTTGGCTCCAGCCACTTGTGTTTCACTGAAATGGCTCTCATTCACTCTTTGGCTAAATGCGTTTGTCAGATTTTGGATCTAATCTTTTTTGATTCTTAGCAGTTGTCCCCATTACTTCCTCCTCCTTTGAAATACACATGTCCCTTGGCTTTTCCTCATCTCTCTCTGACAACTCCTTCTAAGTGTCCTTAGCTTTCATTGAACTTTAAATCTTGGCTTTTTTCAAGGCTCTGTGTTAAGCTTTTATTCTTTTTTTCTATATTCTTTCCCTTAGAGAGCTCAGCTAGAACTAATGGCTTCATTTATCCCTTATGGCTGATAATTCTCAAATTTAAAATCTATATCTCAGAGCTTTCTAAAATGACCTGTGGTACATTTATCTAACTGGATGTATCATAGCCACCTAAGGTTTCACATGTCTTAAATAGAAACATGATTCTCTCTCCACCAAAAATGTTTATTTTTCTCCACGGTAGTGAATGGTTCCAAATTCCACCAGAAACCTGAGTCAGCTTTGGCTCCTTCCTCTTTATCGCTTTCCTTAGCTAATGAATCACCAGGTTATTTCAATTCCACATCTAAAATATATCCAATTCAATCTACCTCTCTCCATTTCCAGAGTTACTACTTTATGCTGAGCGACCATGATATCTCACCTGGAATAGTGCCACACCTTTATGACTAACATTCTTGATTCTCTTTAACTGGTTCTTTGTACTGCAGTCAGAGCAATTTCCCTTGTAAAAAGCTTATCTAATCACGCCATTCCTATGCTTAAAAAATTGTTTAATGTCTGCCCACTTGGCCTACAAGGCCGCATAAATTCTGGCCCTTGCCTACCTCTCCAGCTTTATCTCCTACCATGATTTATCACACTCATCCCTATAACACTGCCTTTGCTTCATTTCCCTGCATATGGCATGCTACTTCCCTCTCCAGGGCCTTTCATATCTGCTGATCTCTTTGTCTATATGATTTCCCTTCTCTTACTTTTTAATAAATTAATTTTCAGAGCTCAACTGTTACTTTCTTGCAACAATCCCTAATAATCCAGATTCAGTCATGTGCCTAGTTGGGGCCTTGATCCCATAGGATGAATCCATATAAGAAGAGACACCAAAGAGAGAGCTCACATGTCCTCTCTCTCTCCCCTGCTGACCCCCCTCTCTCTCTTTCCTTAATAATGTACTGGGGAAAGGCCATGGGAGGCCATAGTGAGAAGGTGGCCATCTGCAGGCCAGAAAAAGAGTTCTTACCAGTAACCCACACTGTTAAAACTTGATCTGGGACTTCTAGCCTCCAGAACTGTGAGAAAATTAATTTCTGTTGTTTAAGCCACCTAATCTATGGTGTTTTGTTATGGCTGCTTGAGTGGACTAATGCCGACTTGTCCTTTCTCTTTATGGCATTCATTATGACTCTAAATAATAAATTATTAAATCAGTCATTTTATGACTTCCTCTCCTTAAGGGAAGGTAGCCTGCATGAGGGTTAGGACTGGGCTTGCGTTGTTTGGTACTTGACTCCAGTGTCGATCTGCATCATGGGTAGCCAATAAGAAACATAGATTGTGTGAATGTCCAGGAATAAAGGGTATTGAAAGAGTTGACTCATAGAAAAGAGATCCTAGACAGAAGAACTTCCTGATCACAGGCAGAAGTAAGGCGCAGAAAGGATGGTAAACTAGCTGATAGTAGGAAAATAAAGTAAGTGTATTATAGTACAGCACTTTGGAAATTCATCAGCAACTCTATCCATTGCTAAAATAAATAACTATATGAAGTTCAAAATGCAGCATGGGTTCATCATCTGTCAACAATCTTTTATCCCCTCTTTTATCCTCACAATCCTCCTACAAGACCTGTTATTTTGAAATAAATATAGAATTATTGGCAGTGTCCAAATACTGCAACTTGAAGCTATGGCAACTTGAAACTATTGCTTATCTGCCTGGAATAATATCCTCCCTCCCCCTTCTATCTGGTTGACAAACTCAACTTTTTTAAGTCACTGGTTCTCGACTTTGGGATAAGCTTCAAGATCCATCTAAAATTATATGCTCCTTTTGTATAAATGCACAGATATGTGTTTTTGTGAGATAGGATGAGAGAAAGCTTGGAAGATATATGAAATAATTTGGGAATCTGAAAAATAAACTCTGGGAAGAGGTAATTTTACCCCTGGTAAACTACTAATGCAGCCATTAAGGGGGAAAATGAGGAAACATTTTTCTTTCCCTAACACATCACTCTTAGAAAAAGAACACTGCCTAGAGTGTTACCTGGACTTGAGGTTGTCACTGTCTGCGTTCTACTCCCATTTCTACACTCTATTTATTGCCTCACCACTTTTTGCCTTTGTAATACTAAATATTTCAAGGTTCGAATTAGCCATTTACTGCCATAAGCTCTTCAGAGTAGTAAAAGTTCAGTTTTAATCAAATAAATAAATTTCTAACTCTGTAGCTAGCAACTGAACGACAGTTATACTGCTAACCAGAAATTTTAGTCAGTGGTAAAATACTGAATGATTCAAGTAGAAAAACATATATTAAAACTATTAATAGAGCAATTAGATTTAAAATATCGTTATTTAATATAGAAGAGTATCCAAATGCATGCATAATAGAAAAATTTACAATGATTTGACTCCTCTGGCTAAAGCAATTGTTCAAATTTATAAGTTTTTTTTTAACTTGCCACATTTTATAAATTAATACATTTAGATTATAAAGTTGAGCTAACACATATTAGTATAAAATATAGTTAATGCATGTACAGATTTACAATGGGCTGAACTAAATATATCCTATTATTCATTTCAAATATATAATCATTTAAGGTAATGGATGCCTAGACATAGAAATATATTAGGCATGGAGAAAAACCAAGCCACCCATATTATCCAAAGACTTTGTTTCCTGTAGCAGCAACTTTAAGCACCTATCAGGTACCCATTTTCCCTTTTTCGTTTTGAGAGAACAGTGATTTTATTGGGCTTAGAAGGGTGCCTAATGAAGCTCTACATTTTCTTATGTCTCCTGCAGGTAGGGGTGACTAATGAGACATAAACAGGAGTAACTGGGCAGATTTTGAGAACACTCATTTAAAGGGAGAGAATGCCCTCATTTTCCCTTTCATTCTTTCTCCTTGTTTCTGTTTGGAACACAGAAGTGATAGCTGAGTGTTCAGTATCTTGCAACATTGAAGCATCCTTGAGAACAGAAGCCATATGCGCTAACAATGGATATGCAGAAAAAAGTGAAGGATGCTGGGGGTAACAGTGACATTATACAATAGTCCTAGTGAACTGCTTGTCTTCAGACTTCCCTAAGCGCAAAAATAAACTCCTATCTTCTTAAAGTGACTATTATTCTTAGTTTCTGCTGTTAGCAACCAAATACAACTCATAAGTGATGCATTCTCCAATTAGGAATATTGCTTACTTGTAAAAAAATCAACATTGGTAGTCAAGGTAATAGTGAATGGTGGCTGACTAAATCTGAATCTTTCACTAATCTTCCTCTAAACACTAGAAATCAATAAGAAAAAAATAAATTCATACCTTCCCATACCTCCATCATGAGTAGAAGACAGAGAATATTCTCTTTAACTATGAATATAAATAATTTCTAGCCAAGCTTTTTCTTGATCTGCTGCTGAAGCCTTTGCATAGGAAAGGCAAGGGAGGATTAAGCTAAAATCACCCCCTTCAAGAAGAAGTCCACCACAAGTATGAAACGGGTGATAAAGAATTTTGTAGATCAAAGTGCTGACTATTGGAAAGGACTTAAAATAGGGGACTTGGGGGAGCAATATAAGTAAAGCAACATTTCATGGAGAAAAAATGGTAAAAAGGAAGACAGAAGTGCATTTGGAGACTGAATGGTAAAAGGAAAAGGAAGCAAGAGAAAAAAATTTAAGATCTTGAAAAGTAAAAGAAACCAAGTTATTTCCCTAGCAAACTCCCGAAAAGTTGTTCATTAAAAAAACTGCATTTAATTGCACTCACAGAAGGGGTCCCAAATTAGAATGCTTTTCTTTCATCCCCAAATTTTAATCCTATTCATGAAATGCATAGACACAGGCAACATTTATCTATACCAAGCTTCTACAAAGAAAAAAACAGAAAATAAAAGCTTTTCATTTCCTATAAAATTAAATATGAAAAAGAAACCTCTACCAACCACTCCAAACTGAATCAAATCTCTTCAAACCAACATTTGGGGATATATAAAACAAACGAATGGAAAAATATTTAATCAGAAATAAAAACCATAAGAATGGAAATGGACAAAAGGAAAAAAAAAGATAGTTGATTGAATTCAGAAATAAAAAGATAAAACCCTTTTCAAAAATAAAGACTAAATTACAAAATGTTCAAAGGGGATATGGATTAAAATAATAATTTAGTAAGGGGCATTGAAGAAAATAACCAAGCAAATGGGAATGAGTTAAAATAAGACAGAAAGTAATTGAAAAGGAGACAGACAAAATAAATATCTAACAACCTGAGTCTGAAAAAGATAAAACAATGGAACCCAATTAATATTTAATACTATAATACAAAAAAAAAACTTTCCAGAAAAATAAATAGAAGACCTATAGCGATATATTGAAGGGGTCTTATAGATGTCTGGTAAAATTAAAAATCTGAGACAATAATTTTCACTTTGTCCCATCAACCCATTTATCCATTCTATGTCAATACCACAAAATCTTAATTACTATATATATATATATATATATATATATATTTTTTTTTTTTTTTTTTTTTCTTCGGTACACGGGCCTCTCACTGTTGTGGCCTCTCCTGTTGCGGAGCACAGGCTCTGGACGCGCAGGCTCAGCGGCAGTGGCCATGGCTCACGGGCCTAGCCACTCTGCTGCATGTGGGATCTTCCCGGACCGGGGCACAAACCCGTGACCCCTACATCGGCAGGCGGACTCTCAACCATTGTACCACCAGGGAAGCCCTCAACCTAAATTTTAATATACACTTCATATACATTTTAACTTCTAATAACAAACATGATAAAATATATATAAAATATCCTATGTTGACATTTATATATCAGCAAATAATTTCTTTTGTTTTATAATTAAAATAATGTTTCACTACATCATTTATAAATGCAACATATCAAAATTTGTATTCTTATATCATAAATAGTTTAGGAATTGTAAAAGTTTTTTAGGGCTGCCTTAACAAGGTGCACAAGGTGGGTAGCATAACAGAAATTTATGTTCTCACAGTTCTGGAGGCTAGAAGTCTGAGATCAATGTTTCCTCAGGGTTGGTTCCTTCTGAAAGCTGTAAAGGAGAATCTGTTCTGTGCCTCTGTCCCAGCTTCTGATGGTTTGCTGTCAGTCTTTGGTGTTCCTTATCTGGTGGGTGCATCACCTTGATCTCTGCCTTCATATTTACATGTCATGTTTACTGTGTGCTTGTGTGTTTCCAAATTTCCACTTTTTATTAAAAAAAAACCCAGTAATTTGATTAGGGCCCCACCCTATTCCAGTGTGGCCTCATCTTAACTCATTACATCTTCAATGACCCTATTTCTGAGGTACTGGACTTTAGCATATGAATTTTGGGGGAACACAATTCAACCCCTGACAAGGATTTTTTTCTATATTGTGAATATTTTTGACATGCAAATTTTAAATATTTATTTAAACTCCTACTTTATCATATAACATGCAAAAAAATTGAAACTAGAGACTACAAAATCGCTAGGGAGAGATCAGGAAATTCACACAGCAGTCAAAGAATGTTAGGTAATACTGTTCTGTGTGAAAGTGGATTGTCCTTTTCTCTCTTCACTTAAAAGCTTACATTCTCTTATAGAATAGAAATTTACTTACCTTATATCTTATTTTGCTTTATAATTATGTTGAATATGTTGCTTTTTCTTATTAGATTATAAATTTTGGAAGATGATTATGCACAATTTTATTTTTAATTTAATGCCAATGTGCTGCATATAATAGATGTTCAATAAGTAAATAAATGACTAAAGGTGATGGTACGAAAAAAGAACTAATTAAACTTCACATTGTTATCATTGACTTTTTTTGATGTACCATTTATTTCATTTGACTAAACATTCTTTGTTTGAATGGTATCTTTTATTTCAAATGATTGCGTAAGGGTTGTTAAGTAGATACGTAGTAATCACTACACTTTCCACTATGTTATACTCCAGGGTGAAGTGTAACATCTGCTCTACAATGAACGACATGGCACCAGAAAGATTTCATCACCCAGGAGAAACATCAAATCTAACTGAAAGCATAGTGTCTCAGATTTAGGACAGGTAAAATATAGTTACCCGAAGATAAATTTGACCAGGAAAGGAGAATTAAGCTATTTTGCCAAGAAATCCATTGACTTTTTTGGGACAACAGTAAACTATCCCTTTATCAGTTAATAGAATACAAAGTTATATGCCACACAATAACATGGGAAACTATTTCTAGAGCTCTAAATTTCATAAAAAATTTGAAGTTGTAGATTTAGTTTTCAAAGATACTGCTATTTTCTCCAGTCTTTCAAACTTCAGTGGAAAAGAAGTGGAAATATATTTGTCATTCCATTTAGTTTCCAGGAAGTTAAGACTGTCTTATCCTTTTGCAAACATGGTACTGAAGAAGTATGCAATATTTCACTTTCATATTTTTAGCAATATACTATATCAAACCATGACACTTATTCAAGGGAGAAGAAGATGGACTTTTATGAAACTAAGCAGTCTCCAAGTGTGTCAGTAAAGAAAAATATTTCGATGTAGCTGTTCTTAAAATTTTATGACTAAATATCCTCAAAGCACAGGATAATACAAATGTACTAGGCCTAAGGGTCAAATAGGAATCAGCCAAGGAACTTTAACGTCATAGCTTTTAGATTTTCAAATTTATAACAATTTTGTTTCATATTCCAGGATAGAGAAGAATTTGTTTTAATGTTAAAATATATTTTCCCAATTTTTACTAAAATGATAGGCTAGAATGCACTTACTTATTTTGTGGATTCCAGGAAATTGGTGTGTTTTGCATATTTCAGTTTAAGGTAGCAAAACGAGCACAAGTGGAAGTCACCCTGCCTTTCCTTCAAATGTCATATTAGACATTTTCCAGAACTCACAGGCATAAGTTCTCTGCTCATTGAGGGAGATGACAGGTGGATTCTCACCCAGCAATTTAAATTGTTATTTTTCACATAAAAATTTTTGGTGAGAACTTATCTCTTATCTTGCATAAGTAACACTGCACAATAAGCCATTCCATCATATTTTGTAGATATCTTCCCTAGCTTGCTGTTTCCTTTCAGTTTTGTTTTAAAAATACAGATATTTTAAATTATTCTATTGTTTTTTTTAACATCTTTATTGGAGTATAATTGCTTTACAATGGTGTGTTAGTTTCTGCTTTATGACAAAGTGAATCAGTTATACATATACATATGTTCCCATATCTCTTCCCTCTTGCGTCTCCCTCCCTCCCACCTTCCCTATCCCACCCCTCTAGGTGGTCACAAAGCACCGAGCTGATCTCCCTGTGCTATGCGGCTGCTTCCCACTAGCTATCTATTTTACGTTTGGTAGTGTATATATGTCCATGCCACTCACTTGTCACAGCTTCCCCTTCCCCCTCCCCATATCCTCAAGTCCATTCTCTAGTAGGGCTGTGTCTTTATTGCCGTCTTACCCCTAGGTATTTCATGACCTTTTTTTTTCTTCTTCTTCTTAGATTCCATATATATGTGTTAGCATACGGTATTTGTTTTTCTCTATCTCACTTACTTCACTCTAGATCCATCCACCTCACTACAAATAACTCAGTTTCTTTTCTTTTTATGGCTGAATAATATTTAATTGTATATATGTGCCACATCTTCTTTATCCATTCATCTGTCGATGGACACTTAGGTAGCTTCCATGTGCTGGCTATTGTAAATAGAGCTGCAATGAATATTGTGGTACATGACTCTTTTTGAATTATGGTTTTCTCAGGGTATATGCCCAGTAGTGGGATTCCTGGTCATATGGTAGTTCTAATTTTAGTTTTTTAAGTAACCTCCATACTGTTCTCCAAAGTGGCTCTATCAATTTACATTCCCACCAACAGTGCAAGAGTGTTCCCTCTTCTCCACGCCCTCTACAGCATTTATTGTTTCTAGATTTTTTGATGATGGCCATTCTGACCGGTGTGAAATGATACCTCATTGTAGTTTTGATTTGCATTTCTCTAATGATTAATGATGTTGAGCATTTTTTCATGTGTTTCTTGGCAATCTGTATATCTTCTTTGGAGAAATGTCTATTTAGGACTTCTGCTCATTTTTGGATTGGGTTGTTTTTTTTTTTTTGTTATTGAGCTGCATGAGCTGCTGGTAAATTTTGGAGATTAATCCTTTGTCAGTTGCCTCATTTGCAAATATTTTCTCCCATTCTGAGGGCTGTCCTTTGGTCTTGTTTATGGTTTCCTTTGCTGTGCAAAAGCTTTTAAGTTTCATTAGGTCCCATTTATTTTTATTTCCATTTCTCTAGGAGGTGGGTCAAAAAGGATCTTGCTGTGATTTATGTCATAGAGTGTTCTGCCTATGTTTTCCTCAAAAAGTTTGATAGTGTCTAGCCTTACATTTAGGTCTTTAATCCATTTTGAGTTTATTTTCCTGTATGGTGTTAGGGAGTGTTCTAATATCATACTTTTACATGTACCTGTCCAGTTTTCACAGCACAACTTATTGAAGAGGCTGTCTTTTCTCCACTGTATATTCTTGCCTCCTTTATCAAAGATAAGGTGACCATATGTGGTGGGTTTATCTCTGGGATTTCTATCCTGTTCCATTGGTTTATATTTCTGTTTTTGTGCCAGTACTATACTGTCTTGATTACTGTAGCTTTGTAGTATAGTCTGAAATCCAGGAGCCTGAATCCTCCAGCTCCATTTTTCTTCCTCAAGATTGCTTTGCTATTCAGGGTCTTCTTTGTTTCCATACAAATTGTGAATTTTTTTGTTGTAATTCTGTGAAAAATGCAGTGGTAGTTTGAAAGGGATTGCATTGAATATGTAGATTGCTTTGGATAATATAGTCAATTTCACAATGTTGATTCTTCCAGTCCAAGAACATGGTATATCTCTCCATCTATTTGTATCATCTTTAGTATCTTTCATCAGTGTCTTATAATTTTCTGCATACAGGTCTTTTGTCTCCTTAGGTAGGTTTCTTACTAGATATTTTACTCTTTTTGTTGCAGTGGTAAATGGGAGTGTTTGCTTAATTTCACTTTCAGATGTTTCATCATCGGTGTATAAGAATGCCAGAGATTTCTGTGCATTAATTTTGTATCCTGCTACTTTACCAAATTCATTGATTAGCTCTAGGAGTTTTCTGATAGCATCTTTAGGATTCTCTATGTACAGTATCATGTCATCTGCAAACAGTGACAGGTTTACTTCTTCTTTTTGGATTTGGATTCCTTTTATTTCTTTTTCTTCTCAGATTGCTGTGGCTAAAACTTCCAAAAGTATGTTGAATAAGAGTGGTGAGAGTGGGCAACCTTGTCTTGTTCCTGATCTTAGTGGAAATTGTTTCAGTTTTTCACCATTGAGGACGATGTTGGTTGTGGGTTTGTCATATATGGCCTTTACTATGTTGAGGAAAGTTCCCTCTCTGCCTGCTTTCTGGAGGGTTTTTATCATAAATGGGTGTTGAATTTTGTCAAAAGCTTTCTCTGCATCTATTGAGATGGTCATATGGTTTTTCTCCTTCAGTTTGTTAATATGGTTTATCAAATTGATTGATTTGCATATACTGAAGAATCCTTGCATTCCTGGAATAAACCCCACTTGATCATGATGTATGATCCTTTTAATGCGCTGTTGGATTCTGTTTGCTAGTAATTTGTTGAGGATTTTTGCATCTATCTTCATCAGTGATATTGGCCTGTAGTTTTCTTCCTTTGTGACATCTTTGTCTGGTTTTGGTATCAGGGTGATGGTGGCTTCGTAGAATGAGTTTGGGAGTGTTCCTCCTTCTGCTATATTTTGGAAGAGTTTGAGAGGATAGGTGTTAGCTCTTCTCTAAATGTTTGATAGAATTCGCCTCTGAAGCCATCTGGTCCTAGGCTTTTGTTTGTTGGAAGATTTTTAATCACAGTTTCAATTTCAGTGCTTGTGGCTGGGCAGTTCATATTTTCTATTTCTTCCTGATTCAGTCTCAGCAGGTTGTGCATTTCTAAGAATTTGTCCATTTCTTCCAGGTTGTCCATTTTATCGGCATAGAATTGCTTGTAGTAATCTCTCATGATCCTTTGTATTTCTGCAGTGTCAGTTGTTACTTCTCCTTTTTCATTTCTAATTCTATTGATTTGAGTCTTCTCCCTTTTTTTCTTGATGAGTCTGGCTAATGGTTTATCAATTTTCTTTATCTTCTCAAAGAGCCAGCTTTTAGTTTATTGATCTTTGCTATCATTTACTTCATTTATTTTTATTTATTTCTGATCTGATCTTTATGATTTCTTTCCGTCTGCTAACTTTGGAGTTTTTTTGTTCTTCTTTCTCTAATTGCTTTAGGTGCAAGATTAGGTGGTTTATTCAAGACGTTTCCTGTTTCTTAAGGTAGGATTTTATTGCTATAAACTTCCCTCTTAGAACTGATTTTGCTGCATCCCATAGGTTTTGGGTCGTCGTGTCTCCATTGTCATTTGTTTCTAGGTATATTTTGATTTCCTCTTTGATTTCTTCAGTGATCACTTCGTTATTAAGTAGTGTATTAAGTAGTGTATTGTATAGTCTCCATGTGTTTGTATTTTTAACAGATCTTTTCCTGTAATTGGTATCTAGTTGTGGTTGGAAAAAGTACTTGATACAATTTCAGTTTTCTAAAATTTACCAAGGCTTGATTTGTGACCCAAGATGTGATCTATCCTGGAGAATGTTCCACGAGCACTTGAGAAAAATGTGTATTCTGTTGTTTTTTGATGGAATGTCCTATAAATATCAATTAAGTCCATCTTGTTTAATGTATCATTTAAAACTTGTGTTTCCTTATTTATTTTCATTTTGGATGATCTGTCCATTGGTGAAAGTGGGGTGTTAAAGTCCCCTATTATGATTGTGTTATTGTCGATTTCCCCTTTTATGGCTGTCAGTATTTGCCTTATGTATTGAGGTGCTCCTATGTTGGGTGCATAAATATTTACAATTGTTGTTTCTTCTTCTTGGATCGATCCCTTGAATATTATGTAGTGTCCTTCTTTGTCTCTTGTAATAGTCTTTATTTTAAAGTCTATTTTTTCTGATATGAGAATTGCTACTCCAGCTTTCTTTTGACTTCCATTTGCATGGAATATCTTTTTCCATCCCCTCACTTTCAGTCTGTATGTGTCCCTAGGTCTGAAGTGGGTTTCTTGTAGACAGCATATATATGGGTCTTGTTTTTGTATCCATTCAGCCAGTCTGTGTCTTTTGGTGGGAGCATTTAATTCATTTACATTTCAGGTAATTATTGATATATATGTTCCTATTCCCATTTTCTTAATTGTTTTGGGTTCGTTATTGTAGGTCTTTTCCTTCTCTTGTGTTTCTTGCCTAGGGAACTTCCTTTGGTATTTGTTGTAAAGCTGGTTTGGTGGTGTTGAACTCTGTCAGCTTTGCTTGTCTGTAAAGGTTTTAATTTCTCCATCAAATCTGAATGAGATCCTTGCTGGGCAGAGTAATGTTGGTTGTAGGTTTTTCTCCTTCATCACTTTAAATATGTCCTGCCACTCCCTTCTGGCCTGCAGAGTTTCTGCTGAAAGTTCAGCTGTTAACCTTATGGGGATTCCCTTGTGTGTTATTTGTTGTTTTTCCCTTGCTGCCCTTAATATATTTTCTTTGTATTTAATTTTTGATAGTTTGATTAATATGTGTCTTGGCGTGTTTCTCCTTGGATTTATCCTATATGGGACTCTCTGTGCTTCCTGGACTTGATTAACTATTTCCTTTCCCATATTAGGGAATTTTCTACTATAATCTCTTCAAATATTTTCTCAGTCCCTTTCTTTTTCTCTTCTTCTTCTGGGACCCCTATAATTCGAATGTTGGTGCATTTAATGTTGTCCCAGAGGTCTCTAAGACTGTCCTCAGTTATTTTCATTCTTTTTTCTTTATTCTGCTCTGCAGGAGTTATTCCCACTATGTTATCTTCCAGGTCACTTATCCGTTCTTCTCCCTCAGTTATTCTGCAATTGATCCCTTCTAGAGTATTTTTAATTTCATTTATTGTGTTGTTCATCATTGCTTGTTTCCTCTTTAGTTCTTCTAGGTCCTTGTTAAATGTTTCTTGCATTTTCTCTATTCTATTTCCAAGATTTTGGATCATCTTTACTATCATTATTCTGAATTGTTTTTCAGGTAGACTGCCTATTTCTTCTTCCTTTGTTAGGTCTGGTGGGTTTTTATCTTGCTCCTTCATCTGCTGTGTGTTTTGCTGTCTTCTCATTTTACTTATCTTACTGTGTTTGGGGTCTCCTTTCTCCAGGCTGCAGGCTCGTAGTTCCCGTTGTTTTTGGTGTCTGTCCCCAGTGGCTAAATTTGGTTCAGTGGGTTGTGTAGGCTTCCTGGTGGAGGGGACTAGTGCCTGTGTTCTGGTGGATGAGGCTGGATCTTGTTCTGGTGGGCAGGTCCACGTCTGGTGGTGTGTTTTGGGGTGTCTGTGGCCTTATTATTTTAGGCAGCCTCTCTGCTAATGGGTGGGTTTGTGTTCCTGTTTCGCTAGTTGTTTGGCATAGGTTGTCCAGCACTGTAGCTTGCTGGTCGTTGAGTGGAGCTGGGTGCTGGTGTTGAGATGGAGATCTCTGGGAGATTTTCACTGTTTGATATTATGTGGAGCTGGGAGGTCTCTTGTGGACCAGTGTCCTGAACTCGGCTTTCCCACCTCAGAGGCACAGCACTGACTCATGGCTGCAGCACCAAGAGCCTTTCATCCACACAGCTCAGAATAAAAGGGAAAAAAAGTAGAAAGAAAGAAAGAGGATAAAATAAAATAAAGTAAGATAAAATAAAATAAGGCTATTAAAATAAAATATAATTATTAAGAAAAAAAATTTTTTAAGTAAAAAAAAAGAAACAGAAAACAACAACAACAACAAAAATGGACGGACAGAACCCTAGGACAAACGGTGAAAGCAAAGCTATACAGACAAAATCACACAGGAAAGCATACACATACACACTCACAAAAAGAGGAAAAGGGGAAAAAGTAACCTATCTTGCTCTCAAAGTCCACCTCCTCAATTTGGGATGATTCGTGTCTATTCATGTATTCCACAGATGCAGGGTACATCAAGTTGATTGTGGAGCTTTAATCCGCTGCTCCTGAGGCTGCTGAGAGAGATTTCCCTTTCTCTTCTTTGTTCTCACAGCTTCCAGGGGGTCAGCTTTGGATTTGGCCCCGCCTCTGCCTGTAGGTCGCCTGCGGGCGTCTGTTCTTCTCTCAGACAGGACGGGGTTAAAGGAGCCGCTGATTCGGGGACTCTGGCTCACACAGGCAGGGGGGAGGGAGGGGCACGGAGTGCGGGGAGAGCCTGCGGCAGCAGAGGCTGGCGTGACGTTGAACCAGCCTGAGGCGCGCCATGCGTTCTCCCGGGGAAGTTGTCCCTGGATCACGGGACCCTGGCAGTGGCGGGCTGCACAGGCTCCCGGGAGGGGAGGTGTGGATAGTGACCTGTGCTTGCACACAGGCTTCTTGGTGGCGGCAGCAGCCGCCTTAGTGTCTCATGTCCGTCTCTGGGGTCCGCGCTCATAGCCGCGGCTCGCGCCCGTCTCTGGAGCTCCTTTAAGCAGCGCTCTTAATCCCCTCTCCTTGAGCACCAGGAAACAGAGAGAAGAAAAAGTCTCTTTCCTCTTCGGCAGGTTCAGACTTTTCCCCAGACTCCCTCCGGCTAGTCGTGGCGCACTAACCCCTTCAGGCTGGGTTCACGCTGCCAAGCCCAGTCCTCTCCCTGGGCTCAGCTCCCAGCCCCCGCCCCCACCCCCACCCCCGCAGGTGAGCAGACAAGCCTCTCGGGCTGGTGAGTGCCGGTCAGCACGGATCCTCTGTGCGGGAATCTCTCCGCTTTGCCCTCTGCACCCGTTGCTGTGCACTCCTCCGTGGCTCGGAAGCTTCCCCCCTCCGCACCTGCCGGGAAGTGGCTTCCTAGCGTGTGGAAACGTTTCCTCCTTCACAGCTCCCTCCCACTGGTGCAGGTCCCGTCCCTATTATTTTGTCTCTGTTTTTTCTTTTTTCTTTTTCCCTACCCAGGCACGTGTGGAGTTTCTTGCCTTTTGGGAGGTCTGAGGTCTTCTGCCAGCATTCAGTGGGCGTTCTATAGGAACAGTTCCACGTGTAGATGTATTTCTGATGTATCTGTGGGGAGGAAGGTGATCTCCGCGTCCTACTCTTCCTCCATCTTCCTCAACTCCTCTGTTCTATTGTTGAATCATTGATTTTTTTTCCTCAGAGGAATGTTTTTTCCTCATATATTTAAATACTTAAAACTCATATGTTTTAAGTATTTAAATATGTGTATCAGTTTTAAGTACTTAAATATACCATGCCTAGAATTCTTTTCTTTTCCAAAGATTGTTCTCCTCATTTGTTAGTTTTATAAAAGTGAGCCAGTATCTCCAAGAAGCACAATATAAATCTGAGGGTTGGGGGAATAATAATAGACCTCTGGGCTGCTGGATTGCATTTCCTTGTAAAGAACAATTAAAAAGACTTAAGCGCTGAGCTTTGTCATTCATCCTCCCAAGGTTTCAGTCAACACGTTCTCCAAGATTCCGGAACAAGAGTTGGAGAGAATATACTTCAGAACATCTTCCTTCTTGGGATAATTGACAACAAATCTTATTTGAACCGGGTCCCCAAGGAACTGGTACCTACTGTATTAGGGCCAATTCCTTTCCCTCACTTAAAAGGCCCTTCAAGCACCAGTCCTAATATGTCTCCATAGTCTTTCTGACACTCTCAGAGTCTTCTGCTCAAAATAGATCATCCAGTTGTCCCCACACAAATGTCACATTTTTCCTCTTTCATCCCATTGGTCTCATTCTTTTGACTGATGTAGTTCCTAACTAGCTTGGAATAGCTCTTTCCAATTCCGCCTATCAAAAATTAAATCTTCTGTTCAAGGCAGAGTTCAGAATGTGATCTCTTTCACAAAGCATTTCTTGATAACACCAATAAGACGAGGTCTTTGCCTCTCCTAAACTTATACATAAGTATTAATATCTCTTACAACCTATTTTTTCATTTTAATTATAATTACATATGTGACTTTTGCATTTGTCCCTTTTTAGCTTCTTAGGGTTATAGAAAAATATTTTCTTAATATTTCTACCTCCACACAGCATGTGTTGCACATATTTGGAATTCCAGCTTAAAGTGCTTGAATTGGATCCATTTACATAAAATTCTAGAAAATGCAAAATATAGTGACAGAAAATAGATCATAGTTACCTAGGGATGGGGGTGGGGGGAACACAGGAGAGGGTGGGCAGAGAGGTATGTGACAGACGGATTACAAAGGGACATGAGGAAAATTTTAGAGGTGACAGATAATAGCTTTGTGGATGCCTTATGGGTGTATATATAGGTCAAAACTTATCACTTAAATACCTGTCATTTATTGTCGATTTTACTTCAATAAAACGTTTTACAAAACCGAGGTTTGTGCAACAAAGAAAATAGAGTGCTCTGTGAGAGATCTTTAGGACAGTCAGTGAAAGCTCTTTTTGGGAATAGCTATGAATTCTAATCCTCATGGATGAGAAAGAGCTAAACCCATGAAATTCTAGAAAAAACCTTACCCAGATAGAGGAAACAGCTGCAAAATTGTAAAGAACTTGGAGTATTAATGAAAATAAAAGGAACAGGGAAAGTCAGGAGTGGGAGGGTGACAAGAAATGAGGTTGGGATGGTAAGAACTCCTCCAGATAGAGTTTGGATTTTATTTGAAATAAAAAGGGGAATTACTAAAGGCTTTTCAGCAAGAGGTTGTATAGACATAATCCAGTTTATGTATTAAAAAGGTTACTTTCTCTGAGAATTACTTTCTACAATAAATCCACGTGTCTGAGGGTCAAGTGGGGATAGGGGTATGAGAATGGGGTAGGAATTAAAGTAGAAGCAGAAAGATGAGCTGTCCTGGTGAGATGAGAAACTGTGTGCCTGGACTGGAGTGATAGGAGTGCGTTGGAACTGTGAATTGATTCCATTTTACTTTCATTTTTTTGCAGGTTTAACTTTTTAGATTCCATATATTAGTGATCTTATACAGTACTGGTCTTTCTCTGGCTGGCTTATCTTGCTTAGCATAATGCACTCAAGGTCCATCCTTGCTGTCACAGATAGAAGGATATCCTCCTTTTCAGAGTTGAATAATATTCCATTGTGTATATATACCACATCTTTCTTGTCCATTCATCCATTGATGGGCATTTGGGTTTTTTCCATATCTTGGCTATTATGAATAATGCTGCAATGAACATGGGAGTGCAAATACATCATCAAAATCCTTTTTTTTTGTTTTTTGGGGATATATACCCAAAGTGGAATTGCTGGATCATATAGTAGATCTATTTTTAAGTTTTTGAGGAACCTCCGTATTTTTTTCCATAGTGGTCATACCAATTTATATTCTCATCAGCAATGTATAAGTGTTCCCTTTTACCACAGCCTCATCATCACCTGTTGTCTCTTGTCTTCCTTGTGCTAGCTATTCTGACAGGTGTGAGGTGATATCTCATTTTGGTTTTGATTTCTTTTCCCTGATGATTAGTAATGTTGAGCATCTCTTCAAGTGTCTGTTGGCCATTTTGATGTCCTCTTTGGAGAAATGTCTATTCGGTTCCTCTGCCATTTTAAATAGAATTGTTTGCTGTTTTGTTATTGAGTTGACTGAGTTCTTTATATATTTTGGATATTAGCCTGTATTCAATATATTGTTTGCAAAAATTTTCTCCCATTCTGTAGATTGTCTTTTCGTATTGTTAATTGTTTCTTTTGCTGTGCAGAGGTTTTGAGTTTGATGGAGTCACATTTGTTGACTTTTTTCTTTTATTGTTTGTGCTTTTGATATCATGCCCCCAAATTATTGCCAAGACCAATATCGATGAGCTTCTTCCTTATGTTTTTCTATGAGTTTTATGGTATCAGATCTTATGTTTAAGTCTTTGATGCAGTTCAAGTTAATTTTTGTTAGTGGTGTGAGATAGGAGTCCAGTTGCTTTGTTCTGCATGTGTCTCTTCAGTTTTCCCAGCACCATTTGTTGAAGAGACTATCCTTTCACCGTTGGATATTCTTGGCTCCCTTGTTGAATATTAATTAACCGTATGTGCTGAGGTTTAATTCTTGGCTCTCTGTTCTGTTCCATTGGTCAGTGTGTCTTTTGGGGGGCCAGTAGCATACTGCTTTCATTACTATGGCTTTGAAGTGGGCAACCCCTACTCCCCACCTTCACCCTTCACCTCCTCTGCTAGAAAGGTCATGCTGGCTGCTGCCTTCTCTGCCATTACCACCTCTGCTGCTGTCACTTCCCTTGCTTCATCACCTCCTTTGCAATCAAATCCACCCACTTTTGGGTGCACAGATGAATGGACCTCCCAACTGTACTGGTATGCTGTGCAGAGGCACTTCTTTATTGTCATTTATGGATGTCTGATTAGTTGTAAATGAATAGGGAGAGAAAAAAGAATCATGCTGCCATGATCACTCCCCAGATTTATATTTTTTATATACTTAATTATAGTTTACTGTTATGAAGATATTACCTTTATGAAGATATTCATTATTTTGATTAAGAATTTTCTGAGAAGGTAGCTGGAATAAAATCAAGGAGATTAATTTTGGAAATAACAGAATTAGTGTGATTTTAGTCATGAAATATATTATACTTCCAAGATTTTAATATGATTGTTAAACTATTAGTAAGTACAATAAAAGAAAATATAAGGTGAACAAAATTAATATTGAAAAGTATATAATATATCCATTGTTAAACATAAATGAATTGCCTTAGCAGGGAAAATTTGTTTTTAAAAAAACAACAGTTAATGCATAGATAATGATATTCTATTAAATATATATTTTTGTATCAGTTTTATGAAATATGTATATTAATTGCTGAAAAAGAATTCACTTTTCATTTTTCTTTAGAGGTATTGCATTACCTAGAAAATGTGAAAATTCAGAAATAGCTTTTGTAGTTCTAAATATGTGTTCTTTGTTAGTACACACAAGCCCCATTATCTGGACCATATGAATAATAGTCAAATTTAAACTGTAAAAATTTAGGTAAGAAGGAGAATATCTAAAGTAAAATAACTTATTTAGAATATTGAATGGCTTTGGAATAAATTAGGTATTTTCCCCCACTATTTTATCTAGCCATGTCATAAAGACTAAGATTTGTACACAGAGAAAGGCCTTTTCAATATATAAGGTCAATATCTAATTCTAGAAGATGGCAGGAACCCAATTAAATATAAAAGAGGGTATCAATATCAGATTTAAGTATCATAATTTATGTAGATTAAAGTGTAAGGCATCCTGGATCTTCACAAATGGTTAATGGTAGCACTGCGAATGTTTTGAGCTTAATTTGGACTGGTAAGTTTAGTGGTAATCCCCAAGGATGGCGGCCAGGAAGCCAAATCACAATGTCCAAGGAGGCCTAGTATACCTATGCTCATTTTAGCCCATTGGCATAAGCAAGAGGGATAGTGTGTAGGCAGCAGATACCTTGGGCAATTGTTTTATTCTTATGCAGACTTTGGTTTTTTCAAGGAGATTGACACCTGGATTGAAGTGAAACCCCAAGTAGTGGTTGGCAGTGTAACTATAATGTTTAACTCCTTCAGAGGTGAGGCTAAAGATGTTTGGGCTGAGTTTCATGGTCCCAATCAAACTAGGCTGTGGTCAGGGAAATGGGGTAAGAGTGCAATTATACTAAATTAGTACAAGTAGAATGAGAGGAGTAGATAAGAGATACCACTCACTGGACAAGTGTGTCCAAGGCCTTACTAGACCCATTCAAGGCTGCAGGCAGCAAAGGAATTTTATATTCTGGCTCCTACTAATTTGGGGCTTTAAATATGCTAGACTGAGTTAGCATGGCTCAAGCCTTGAATATCTGTTTTAGCAACTGACTAGGGCAGGGGAATTTGAGGAGCGCTTTACTATTATAATGTATTTAAGGACATCATATGTCTGTATCTCAGAGGAGTCTAAATACACAGGAAGGGATGACATGGCTCCAGGTTCAAAGGTTAGAGGGAATGTAGAGACAAGGATCCCTGCACAGGCCTACACGTGAGATTTTAGGGAATGGTGATTCACAAAACCTAAGTCTTTCTGAAAGAGCTAGTATAGTGTCTTCCACCATAGAATAGGCAAGACTGATGGAAGCTGTTACCTGTCTCATTGCTCTGTGGATTGGTGGTAAATAGTTATTACACAAAATTGAGAAACAGCAGTACAGAGGCTCAGACTCATATTCTCTGACTCAAATTCAGAAGTGCTCACCATTTGGTCGCTACTTAGGCCTTTTATTTATAAGTGAGAAAGGCTATTTTTCTCTGAATCATGCAATAAATCAGAGGTGCCATAAAGGTTCTACTCCTGTCCAGTAGATGCCCCACTACATACTACATACTACATACTTTTTGTTCTAGAATTAAATGAATTACTACAAGTATTCCTGCTATATCACAAAATCGAGATTATTCCTATTTCAGGAAATATTCAGATGATGTCTCATTCTTTCATCTTTCAAAAGATTCCCTGTTTGACGCTTTTACTATGGGTTGGACAATTTATAGTATTTGATTAGGTAATAGGAATTTAGGAAAGAAAATAAATTACCGACACTGAAGGATCCCTGTTAAAAAAATTTTCCCCTATACTTTATGATGCGTAAGAGCGTATGGAATCACACCCTACTGCCTACTTAAATTATTTCACCAAAGACTACTTTGCAGCAATTATACTAATGGCATATCTTGTTTTTCAAACAAGTAATACTAAGGCATTGTAGGAGGTGATAATAATCTTTTTTATAGTTGATAAAGTACTTTGAGAGTATACCCTCACTTTCATACACTTAAAACTTCCTAAGATAATTGAGCCTTGGATAAATATACTTTGCTTTTCTGAAACCAGAGAATCATTTTCTTTTTTCAAAGTTAAAAGAAACTATTTAAAGTATTTGAATGGGAAGAAAAACTGCTTATATAAGAGTGCAAAATACATTTAAATATTTTTAATATCCAAGCTTGGGATCTTTATGAAAGTCTGTATTTCAATTTGGAGAAAAATGGATGAGAATGAGACTTGAAGACAAATTCAAGATTAAAATTTTTAAAAACCCACATGGAAACCAAACATCAGTGGCTGTTATTAGAGATAGTGACTTTCCACAAAATGACTTTTCCATAAAAATTCCTGGATTTTCCTTTTTTTTTACTTTTCCCTTATAGTGACCATTTTCAATGTTTCTGAAGCTCCCTTAAGGACTCAGAGAGTAAAGGAACTATACTTGTTTGAGGTTTTAATCTTAAACCAAGTATTTTAAACTTAAAAGAAAAATACGTACATGTAAAAACTTCAAATAATGGAATAAAATGGGACTACAATGCTAAATTTTTCTATTGTAAAAGTCTAAACTGTTTTCCAGAGGCAAAAGTCTTTTAAGAGCTCCTTGTTTAACCTTCCAGAAATTATTACTACCTAAGCAATTATATATAAAAATTTCTAGAAATATGACAATTACAGATAAATACATATCATTTACACATACACACATATGCATATGCACAGTTTTTCTATTTCAGTGTTCTTTTCTGACACCATTTGTGAAAGGTTTATCTATTAAGAAAATTAACTTCAAATGTTCCATAAATGCTGAAATTATTTTGCAGTTTTTAAGTTGCTTCTGTTTATGCTGTCTCTTTAATCAAGTAGAAGTATTAAAGTTTTAGGTATTCAGATTTATCTAATTTTGTGTTATGATTCTCAGTTTTTCTTATGCTTAGAAAACTTTTCCCAATCCAAGATAATTTACAGAACTTCTTACATGTTTTTACATAATGGTGTTAGTGTTGCTATTTAAATCTCAGATATATTTATTGTTGTTATTTAAGTGTTTAATCCAGCTGAAATTTATCTTAGTATAATAAATAAAATTTGGAGCTAACTCTTTTTTTTCCCCAGAGTGATTAACTAATTGCCCCAATATAAATGTTTGAGTTATCATTTCTTTAGATTCTGATTTTTATTCCAATAATATGTGAATTTCTTTCAAAACAATAATTGTAAATAAACAAAATTTTGTTTAATTTCTTTTTAAAAAAATATTGCCTTTTCTGATATAGTTCTTGGAAAATCCCTAGAAGAGATTTTGAACTAATCATCTTATAACGGTGAATAATCCTATAATCATGAACCTTGCTTAGGGTTTTCCTAAGAAAATTCCCAAGTTTTTTACAATGCACAGGAAATAATCTCCTCATTTTTCCTAGTTTAGCTATATTTTGCAAGTTTTAGGAAGTGATGAGGCATTTTTGTTTGGAACCTCCCATTTTCACGATAAAAAAATTTTTGGAGCAGTTTTAGATTTATAGATAATGCAAGGATCGTATAGTTCCCAAATCTCCCAACACAGTGTCCCTAATTATTAACATCTTACATTACATGAAATGTACAATTACATTAGTATTATACATTTGTCACAAATAATAAAACAATCATGATACGTTATTATGAACTAATGTTCATACTTTATTCAGAGTTCCTTAGATTTTCTAAGGAGAAACTAGAGAAACAGAGTTCCTATTTCTGTTCCAGGATCCCACCTAGAACACCATATTACATTTTGGTGTTGCTATGGTCTGAAAGTTTGTGTGGACCCCACACAATTCATGTGTTGAAATCCTAATACCCAATGCCATTGATATGTAGCCTTTGGGAGGTGCTTAGTTCATGAGAGCGGAGCCCTGAGTGGGATTAACACCCTCATAAAAGACATCCCAGAGAGACCTCTGGCCTCTTCTACATGTGAGGATACAAGATGTCTGAGACCCAGAAGAGGGCCCTCACCCAGCCATACTGGCACCCTGATCTCAGAATGCTATCTTCCAGAACTATGAGAAATAAATGTCTATTTTTTATAAGCCACCCAGTCTAAGGTATTTTGTTATAGCTGCCTGAACAGACCAAGATGGTTGTAATGTCTCCTCAGACTCTTCTTAGCTGTAAGTTTCTCAGACTTCCCTTATTTTTGATGATATTGAAAGTTATTAAGAGTGCTGGTGAGGTAATTTGTAGAATTTCCCTCAACTGGGGTTTGTTTGATGTTTTTCTCATGATTAGTCTGGCCTTATGGGTCTTTGGGAGAAAGACAACAGAGGTAAAATGCCGTTTCTCATCACATCATCTCAAGGGTACATGCTATCAGTATGACTTATAACTGTTAGTCACCTGACTGAGGTAGCATTTGTCAGGTTTCTCTACTGTCGGGTAATTCTTTTTTGTCTCCTTTTTATCTCTGCTCTTTGGAATGACGTCACAATGCACAACCCATCCGTAAAAGAGTGTGGAGTTACTCTCTGCCTCACTGAGGGCAAAATTCTTTGTAAGTTATTCTATGTAAGTTATTTGGAATCCTTCTGCATGGAAGATCTGTCTATTCTCCCTATTTATTTATTTAATCATTTTTATACAATTATGGAATCCTCTATATTTATTTTATATTTTTTGTCCATTTTGTTAAAAATCTAAGATAAATCTATCTTGATTCAGAAAAAGAAACCACTGATTGGCTAGCAGACAGCAGGGCAGAGGACAGATACAAGGATGAGAGCCTGAGTCACTGCCTGAAGAAACAATTTCTAGAAGCAGAACTGAGGTCAAAGGATTAAATGAAAAAGAAAAACCATTAGAATAATTTTGATTTATTCAAAATTTGACTAGGATGATATGGCCAGTACTTGCTATTTTTTCCCTCAATATCTATTTTCTCTCTTCTTCTAAAGTAACCACACTCTTGATACTTAGCTGGGTATAAGACAACTAGAATAAGGACTCTAATTTCCAGTTTACAATGTATTTATGTGTGGCCATGTGACTAAACTTTGTTTACTGGAATATAAAGAGAATTGATGCTTATGACTCCTGGGTTATTTTCTTGATGATTAGGAGTGCAGATATGGTGGAGAGCAATTTGGAGCCATGCTGGGGGTGTAGTGTGATAGGCAGCAGTCTGGGAAAGAGCTGTAAATTAGAAGGATCCTGGGTGATTGCCACTATAAAGCCACCAAACCAAGCCTAGGCAGCAGTACTTGGATGATTAATTACCTGATGTGTACCTCCTTAGGAAGAAACAAACCTGCGTCAGATAAGCTTACAATATGCTGTTATAATTGATTGTAACTTACCAGTTAAGAAAAAAATGTTATTTTAAAATAAGGAAGCGGGAGGAAATTGAACTGATTTGCAGCTACTTATTTAGTGTAAGGGTTAAAAAAAAAAAGGCAAACAGAAAATTGTGCATTTCAGACTTTTTCTACTTAAAACATGTGTGATCAGTTTTTTGGGTTTTTTTTTTCCTTTTTTTGCCCTTAGAGAGGTTGTCTGAAAGATCCTGGGAGCTCTTAAAAAATGTTATGGCTGAACAATCTTATTGAAAGTCCTCTCAGGATAGTCTGTTTTCCCTGATGGTCCCTTTACAATTGATATTAAAACCTAAGGCTAAACCTTCACAATAACCCCTCCCAGTTCATGGCTGGGGCATCAAGGCCCATGTACAGCTATGAAAAGCTTTACACTTTAATTTCAGCTTTTTAGGAAGCTCCCAAAGTATCAGTTCTAACTAAATGATACATTCTTTCTTTTTTATTCTCTGCTTATTGTAAATATCCACATTATGTTTAAGTTCACCTGTAAAGCTACAATAGAAAAGATAAAAATACTCAAAAAATGCCTAAGAAGTAATGAGGATGTGAATTTATTCCCAGCCTTACAGGCTGGCGAAGGATTTTGAATTATATTAGATGATACAAATGATGTTTTAGGATGAGAAATTGCAGAACTAACTCATCTCAAAGTAAATGTCAGTTTGGAAGAGTGTTTTTCATGATAAGAGTCTTAAGTATTTTTCTGTGTGTATTACTTGTTGCTAGAGTCCAAAAATTAGCATTTCATAATATGTGAATATTTGCATTATTGCTGAGAAGAGATTTGTCCATGAGCTTTTATGATTCAAGTGGATTTAACCTAAATCCAAAATTTAATTACAAATAAGCTTGTTGTGTTGACTCAATCTTCAATTAGGTGGGAAACACACCAGCTGGGAGCTATCCACCTAACAGATTAAGAAACATTAATTTGAAGATATTCCAGTATACTTAAAAAGGATCCAAATCATTACAGACTTTCAATATTTTTATTTTATAGCCCTCTTTGGCATAATACATATTTTTTCCGTGTTGTCCAATTGTCAGGATTTAATGGTGGAAATAAAAGTATCGTAGTGTATTAGCTTAGAGTATTTCCAAGCAAGTTGATATTAAGTGCTGGTCATTTCAAAAGCTTTGTAATTGAGAATATCTTAACTTTTACTAAATTAATTCATGTAATGATTTTTGTTCTCTTATCCTTTTTGTGTGTTGTCGATACAAAGAGAAGCTTATATAAAAGGTCTCAGGGGATTATCTTGATCCTTAGAACTTCCAAGGTATTATCCTTTAGCACCATTACAACAAATAGGCACTCTGTGATAGATGCAAATACGATTTCCAAAGCTACATTTAACTGCATAATTTGTAACAGAAGCTGGGTGTGGGTACTGCCTGCAGAGTGAAAAGCAATCCAGAATAATCGAATCAGCATGATCACTGAATCTTTATTAGTCTTTGGTTAGTTCCATTAGCATGCAAAGGAAGCTATCTTTGTGCTCTTATCTTTCATTAATGCACCTTTTTAAAGTAACTCCAAGAAAATTAGAAGAAACTAGAAAATAAATGTCTCTCTTTTTTTTTCTTTAAAATCTGGCTCTGCAAACATCTTCTCTTGACAATTTGACTCTGTATTGAACGGTCTCCAGCTTTCATTAATATATTCCTTTTGTCATGCATAGAGAGTAGACTGATCTTAACCTGTACCCAATATTATTTAATTAAAAAATTTTCCAGCTCTATGTAACTGGAGAAAAAGAGAAGATGCCACACTTTCTTTTTCTCCTCCATATTTTATACTATTTGGAGATATTAGGACATCTTAGTTCTAATTCTTCCACTAATAGATGAGTGTCAGATCACCTCACCTCTTTAGGTCTCAGTTTTCTTATCTGTGATATGAAGGGGTTTGGCAAGAATTTTTTCTAAAGCTCCTTAATACCAATAGGGTGTTAAAAGTAATGAATAGGTATTAAGTCAGGGACTTTTTTTTTTTTTTGCGGTACGCGGGCCTCTCACTGTTGTGGCCTCTCCCGTTGCAGAGCACACGTTCCGGACGCTAAGGCTCAGCGGCCATGGCTCACGGGCCCAGCCGCTGCGCGGCATATGGGATCTTCCTGGACTGGGGCACGAACCTGTGTCCCCTGAATCGACAGGCAGACTCCCAACCACTGAGCCACTAGGGAAGCCCAGTCAGGGACTTTTATTCAAAGCATTTTGAAGGTGTTTTCTAACAGTTCTTCCTTGGGAAGAACCATATACATCTTGTGTATATATATTTGAATAGGACACATCTTTTCAGTGGTTTAGTCCTCAAAGTCATTTCCCAGTTGTATCAGTTTCCTATTGATGTTGCAACAAATTACCAAAAAATTTAGTGGCTTAAAATAGCACAAATTAATCTTACAGTTCTGGATGTCAAAATGGGCCTCACAGGGCTAAAAATTCAGGTGTCAGTAGGGGTTATGTGATGCTCCAGCTCCTGGCACCATCCTCCATCTTCTAAGCCAAGAGTATAACATCTTCAAACCTCCTCTCTCTCTCTCTGACAGCCTGCTTTGCTCTTAGGAAGACTGTTGTAATAACATTGGACCCACCTGGATAATCCGGGATAATGTTTTACAATTTGAAGATCTTTAGTCTTACCTTTGCCACATAAGGTAATATATTCCGTTTCTGGGGATTAGAATGTAGCATCTTTGGGGAGTCAGTATTCTCCCACTGTACCTACCAGTGAACCCTAGGTATCTTGCTTGCCTTTCCTTTATGAAGCTAATCTTAGCAACTCATTATCTTGGTAAATATGGCTCCCTTAAGACTGGCTGGTTTTCTCCATTTCCCAGTTTCTTTCTTAAGTGTTAGGAGGTATTGAGATGCCACTCCTTAGAGGTGGTGCTAGAAGTACCTCTTAAAGCTCAGATTCTTGCTCAAGGGAGATTTGGGAGAGACGCACTGCATTTTCAGTCTATCTGTGGCATCCTTATTCACATTTGGAAGAGGGGTGGTGGCGAGTGTTTGTGTAAAATACCTTCCTAGTTTTTCCTTAATGAAGAACATTTTCTTATCTGGCCCAAGAATCCTTTCTTTGGTTCCAGTGCCAGTGTCAGTTCCTAGAGCTGCCCCCACTCGCTGGTGCTGAAACTAGTCACTATAAGACTAGTTTATTCCTTCG
Source organism: Phocoena phocoena (assembly GCF_963924675.1). Classification (NCBI taxonomy): domain Eukaryota; kingdom Metazoa; phylum Chordata; class Mammalia; order Artiodactyla; family Phocoenidae; genus Phocoena; species Phocoena phocoena. Next base: position 54,406,677 of record NC_089230.1, read on the forward strand.
GTGTAATTTGTCTATCTTAGTTTCTTTTTTATTTCTGTTTTGAAAAACTAAATTCTATATAATTTCAATGTCAGGTTTTTTTACTCAAATAATACCGATTATTTGATTATTCTTGAGTGCCACATGCCTGCTGCTCTAGCCTGAGTTCTTTCTCAAACACAACTATCATTAGTTGGTGAACACTGTCCAGAATATTTCCTATGTATCTACATATGTGTATGTGTACATGAACATTTATAATTGTAAACTCATTTTTTGTGGGCTTTTTAAGTTAGTGAAATCATATACCGCCTATATCATTCCCAAACTTTTTTTGCACTTAAGTATCTGGGAGATCTTTCAATGTCCTTGTATATTGACTTGATGCATTCTTTTTTATTGATGCATAGCATTTTTGGTTTAGATGTACTATTATTCATATACTAATTTCTTTCTAAGATCAACATATGGTTATCAATATTAATCTGTTATAATCATTAAGAAAATTAGCATCTTCTCTATATTTCTAGGGTGGAATTTCCTGATCAAAGAAGTGGCATATATAAAATTAAGATACACTGCCATATTGCACTTGAGAAGGTTTAATTAATTTCCAACTCCTCTCAGCAGTCAATAGAGTGTGTGTTTCTTCAAATTCCAACAATACTTGCCCGTCTTGTGGATGAAAAATTGTATCACATTGTTTTAATATTCATAATTCAGTGACATTTTTCTTCTGTGTTGCCTTTGTTCTATTTTTTATTAGTAGGTTTACATTTTTCCTTTTAATTTGAAAGATTATTTTTACATGTTCTGCAGGTAAAAGATAAGTCCAGTCTGTGGCTTGTCTTTTAACTTTCTTTATGGCAATTTTGATATGCAAACGCCTTTACATCTTACTATAATCACATTTTTCAATGTTTCAATTAGGGCTTTTACATTTTGTCTACTGTTAAAAAGAGACCTTCTGGCATAGGTATATAAATCATTTCTTTTTACTGAATTCTCATTCTGTGGTATTTTTGTTCTTTACATTTAGTTCATTAATCAATCTGTGATTAATATTTGGCCTCATCAGAAACAAGTAAGCTTGTCTTGATTGTTCTAGACTAAATTTGGGTTTCTGTTACTTTAAGGACTATACTAACTTCCTATTACTGCTGTAGCAAATTAATACAAACTCAGCAGCTTAAAACAAGGCAAATGTATTATCTCACAGAGCTGTAAGTCAGAAGTCTTGATACAGCCTTGCTCAGTGGGGTCCTCTGCTTAGTTTCACAAGTTGAAGTCAAAGTGTCCATAGGCTATATTCCTCCCTGGAGACAGTGAAGATGGACCTGCTTACAAGTTCATTCAGGTTGTTGGCAAAATTCAGTTTCTTGAGGTTGCAGAGCCAAGGTTCTTATTTCTTATCTGGCTGTCAGCCCGAGTCTCTCTCAGTTTCTTAAGGCCACCTGGGTTTCTTGTCATGTTGCCTCTTCATCTTCAACCCATCAAGAACATTCCAAGTCCTTCTCATGCTTTGAATCTCTTTAATTTCTCCTTCTTCCATATCTCCTCTGCCTCCAGCTAAAGTTCTCTGCTTTTAAGGGCTCATGTGATTAGATTGAGCTCACCTGAATAATCCAGGATACTCTCCCTATTTGAAGATTCAGAAATTTAATTCCTTCTGCAAAGTCCCATCTGCCATATAATGTAAAATATTCACAGGTTCTGGGGATCAGGGCATGGGCATTTCTGAGAGGTCATTATTTTGCCTACTATAGAAGCACACTGATCTTAGGTTGGGCACCATCTTCTTAGTTATTCCAACTAGTTTATGCTCTGTTTATGGATGTTTCTGATTAAAAATGATTTTGTTGCTTTTAAAAACTCTTCTACTTCCATGGCAATTTCTTCTACGCTCCTCTTTTCTTCTGAGGAATAGTTTGAGTTCACAGCCCAATTACAGAACATATATGCATACACATGAACACACGGTAGCATGTACACATGTGTATGTGTGCACATATATGTATGTATGTACATGTATAGTAGTATAGATACACATGCAAGTATGTGTGTGTGCAGTGGTATGTATATACACATGTGGTATGTATGGGGTATGTATATGTATATATATAGTAAAGTGGCCTTCACATTGGTATGTTAAATTTGCTTCCAACAAAGCAATCAATCAATATGCGGTTATTAATATACTTCAATGAATGTATATCAGTGAGATGATTGGTTTTGGTACATGCATTTCTGTTGTTCTAATAATATCGATATTATAAAACACACACAAAAAGATGTCTTTAAAAGATAAAATAAAGATGCAAATAATATTTCTACTAAATATCTTGCTGAGTATATTATTGACCAATACACAGTTAGGGTAAGGCTTGACATTAGTGACAATGAGATATTTTGTTTATTTATTTACATTTGTATTACAGTTTTAGTTCTATATAATTGACATGTAGCACTGTACACATGTAAGGTGTACAGCATGATCTGACTTACATACATAATGAAGTGATTACCACAGTAAGTTTAGTGAACACCTATCATCTCATATAGATACAGAGTAAAAGAAAAAGAAAAAGATTTTCTCCTTGTGATAAGAACTTTTAGAATGTACTCTCTTAACGACTTTCATATATAATATACAGCAGCGTTAATTATATTGATCATATTGTACACTACACCCTTAGTACTTATTTATTTTTTAACTGGAAGTTTGTACCTTTTGACTGTCTTCATCCCTGCTTCTCGTAACCACAAATCTGATCTCTTTTTCTGTGAGTTTATTTGTTTGAAGTATGATTGACCTACAACACTATGTTAGTCCCTGGTGCAGAACACAATGATTAGATATTTCTATACACTACAAAATGATCACCATGTTGTCTAGTTACCATCTGTCACCATACAAAGGTATTACATTGTTATTGACTGTCTTTCCCATGCTGTCTGTACATTTCATTCCTGTGACTCATTTATTTTGTGACTGCAAGTTTGTACCTCTTAGTCTCCCTCACCTATTTCACTCATCTCCCTACTCCTCTCCCCACTGGCAACCACCTGTTTGTTCTCTCTATCTATGACTTTGTTTCTGTTTTATTATGCTTGTTCTTTTGTTTTTTAGATTCCACATACAAGTGAAATCATGCGGTATTTGTCTTTCTCTGTTTGACTTATTTTACTTAGCATAATATTCTCCAGGTCCATCCATGTTGTTGCAGATGGCAGGGTTGCATTCTTTTTTATGGTTGAATTATATTCCATTGTATATATGTATCACTTTATCCATTCATCTCTCAGTGGACACGTAGGTTTCTTCCACATCTTGGCTATTGTGACCAATGCTGCAGTGAACATAGGAATGCATTTATATTTTCTAATTAGTGTTTTTGTTTTCTTTGGAAAAATATTCAGAAGTGGAATTGCTAAATTATATGGTAGTTCTATTTTTAATATTTTGAGGAACCAAAAATTGTATTTTTCTGTACTTGTATTTTACAATTACAATTTTGTAATTGTATTTTTTTAAATAAATTTTATTTATTTATTTATTTTTGGCTGCACTGGGTCTTTGTTGCTCCATGTGAGCTTTCTCTAGTTGTGGCGAGTGGGGGCTACTCTTAGTTGCAGTGCGTGGGCTTCTCATTGCAGTGGCTTCTCTTGTTGCAGAGCACGGGCTCTAGGCGCATGGGCTTCAGTAGTTGTGGCGCGAGGGCTCAGTAGTTGTGGCTCGTGGGCTCTAGAGCACAGGCTCAATAGCTGTGGCGCATGGGCTTAGTTGCTCCGTGACATGTGGGATCTTCCTGGACCAGGGCTCAAACCACTGTCCCCTGCATTGGCAGGCAGATTCTTGACCACTGCACCACCAGGGAAGTCCCTATACTTGTATTTAAATATCATAAAACAGCTGTTCAAAGATAATTTTCAAAATGGTAAAATAGTGGCTACCATACAAATATATATACACATGTCAAAGATATTTAATTCACTAATTAATTAGAGAACCTATAAAATGTCACATCTGGTTCGAAGGAGCACCTGAAGAATAGATATATATGGGCAGTCAGGAATGCTGAAAGGAATTTGAAAAGTGGGTTGATATGGGCAGTATAAACATGGTCCCTGGTTTCAGGGAGCTCACAGTCTTGAGGGGAGCCAGTCTTTAATGAAGCTGTCCTAAGTACTAGCAAAGCACAGCATCAGAAGAGGTAAGTTTGATGGAGCATGGGATGTCAGACCAAACTTCCCTAAGGCAATCAGCTGAGAGCTGAGTCCTAATTGATAAATAGAAATGGTTAAATAGGTAAACAAGGTAGTGAGTGAGGGAGAGGACACAGGGTAATTCATGAAGAAGGGATATCTTATGTAAAATCCCTGTGGGTGGAGGAAATATTATAGTGGAGAGATAGGCAGAGTGACTTGAGGTAAAATCAGAGAAAAAGGGAGGGATAAAGCCTGCAGAGCTATGGTTATGGCCAGAAATGATGCTGAGAGATGAGTTAAGAGGCCGTTATAAAGTTGTTAAAAACACTGGTAGGACTAATATTAGGGCTACATGTAAACAGAACCATAAAAATATGGCTCAAAGAAGAGAGTCAAGATGTTTTAACATGTCTGTAAGAAGCAAAGAGTTAGCTTTGCTCCATTTTATTTGTCATAAAGTTGTATTTAATTTCCTGAGCAGTAATGTTTCTGAAATTTTGCCAAAAGGGAACGTTGGACAAAATAGATCACTTCGCTGAATAAACTGAATCCTTTGGGGTCTGGTTGAATTTAATACTCAGTAAATGCTGTTCAGAGATTAGAATATGATTTGTAACACTTTTTTTGGAATAGTTGTTTATTAAGAACAACATTATTTTTAAACAACATTGTAATATGGAGTGTTTTATATTCGTACTCTGAGCAGCTAAACATCTTTTGGCAATATGTATAATTTTCTTGAATTTCAAATAACAGAGTTAGTGTTTCTTTTTCTATATCATTTTTACAAAATAAGTTCACATCTTCTTGGAACAGTTGGGTGGGTTTATTGTGTAAAACTGCTTCTGTTTTAACTAATTCTGTCCCAATTTTGAGCCAACACTTTATATAAGAATTAAAAAGAACTTCTGAAAGTAATATCTCACGTTTTTACCAAAAATTGTATATGTTTGCCACATTTTTAAAAACCTGAATTTTTTACTGTTATTTTCATTAGATTATATGTTTTAATCATCATACATGAGTCATAGTTATTAAGCAATTAATTATTTGTCTTAAGCTGTAGCTCCAAATATTGTGTAATTTTTTTGGTATATTTTGTACAGTAGTTGTATTTTGAGAGTAAAAGATTTAGGCATAAACAAATCTTAAAACCAGCTGTTATTCACCAACCAAAATGTAGTTACCAGAAAAGAACGCTAAGGGCCAAGACGCTCTGATCATTCTTATCTGATAAAGACAGGCAATATATAAGAAAATTGACCGCCTATGAAGCCAGAGGCGTCAATATTATAAGATTCCTGCTAAACTCTTGCCCATGAAAGAAATCTTGGGAAGAATGAGGAACTATGCTAAGAATGAACATTTTTATATCTTGAATAATCACACACACCAAAAAAAAAAAAAAAAAACCCAAAGCCAAAATATCACAGATGACTAACAGCTATATTGGGTTGTGTGATGATGTAACCTACTTAATTTGCATCTAATTTTCATCTAATCAAATGTAGAAATGTGTCTATTTTTTCTATATTTCTTTGATTTTATCCCCTTATTCTCAATAGATTCAGGGGGGGTGAGTCTATATTCTCTTAGCTTTCTTTGCTGCTTTCTACCCCTTTATTACTCCATTCTTATGAAAAATATGTTTTCTCCTCTGGTTCCTCTCATCTAGCTGTACTAATGTTTGCCTCTTCTGTCAACCAACCTCTCAATTATTTATTCCCACTCTCCCATTGATGGAATTTGTTGTCCCTTCCCCTTCTCTAAACCTGCTACTATAATCTTAAGAGATTGCAATCCATCAACAGTTTTGCCTTCACATTCTTGGCTCTACTTAAATCCAATGTCCTTTGTCTCTGCTATTCCCAGTGTCTCAGTGAGAATCTAATCCCCATCAGGAACCTCTCCAATTTTGACTCCAAATCATAGTCCCCTCTTCTGTAGCCATTTTTGTTTCCAGATTACTCCGGTTCTCATTCCATTCTACATGCTATTCAACCTCAAAGCTAACTCTCATGTTAATGAATGTTGCCCACCCTCAATTTTCTCTTAGACAACTAGCAGCAGCCACCCTACCCAATCTTTCCCTATTACACTTCTTTTCCTCCTTTCCTTCTCTCTGACCTTGAAGCTCCACCAGCCTCAATTCAGAGATTCTTTTTTGTACCTTCTTTTGACCACAACAGTCTAATCACAAGCTTCTAGGTCAAATATCTGCATATTTTTGCTCTTTCATCTGGGCAGCTGAAAAATTACCAATATTCGTGGTCTCAATTTTACTGTCAGTTTCAGTCCATTCTGTTAATTCTTTCATTTGTCCTTTTTCATGTTTATCTCTTATATTCCTTAAAAGTTATTCCAGACTTTCTCTCTAAGAGTTTGAAACCACCTTTTAACCCATGTATATTCATTCTCAGTTGATGATATTGGTGCCTATTTTAAGGAGAAAACTGAGGTCAACAGATGATTTTTCTTAGCATGCCTAGTCAAACCATCTTCACGTGTATCCAGTCTCTGAGTTATGGTGTATTTCTGCCTGTCCAATAGTAACCCCATCCACATAGACAATTTATTTCCTTTTCATCTGCCTTTTCCCTGTCTTGTTCCTTTCATCAGCCCTCTCCCTCCTGTATCTTAAAAAATCTTCCTCTTTTTTGGCTTCTCCTGGACTACAAACATGCTTATGTTTCTCACATCTAAGGAAAGAAACTATCCAAACAGTCCAAACAAAGTGAGGACAATCATTTTGTAGCCTCACTTGATTTTTTTGTCATATTCTTCTCACATGTTTCATCCCCAAAGAGAATCCCAAACTCACTATCTCCACTACTTTCCCTCTCACGCTGTTCATAATCCACTGCAGACAGGTTTCAGCTTCTGATTAGCAAATCCAATGGAGATGTACTAGTTCTTATTTTACGCCTAAATGAGGGTAACTATTCTCTTCGTTCAGTATAAATTAGAGTTTTTCACTTGCAAGCAACACATACTAACTCTAAAGGAAAGATATTATGAAATGAATTGGGAGAGTTGGGAAGTAAACTCAGAAATGGACAGATATTGGGGCTACCAAACAGTTGTGTCAGGTCACCACTTACAGATTGAATAAGGGTGATATAATTTTTCCTGTTTTTGAATCATAGTGCTAAGATTCAAAGACTTGGGAGAGGAAATCCAATTGGTCTATCCTATGTCACAGATCTTATCCTTCACTGGGCCATGGTGAATAGCAAAGCTATAAACAATAGTCTCTACAATTTCCATAGCATATAGTCTACTGATTCTCTTACCTCTGTCTCTCTCTCCCACTTTCATTTTCATTTCATTTCATTTCATTTTCATTTCAATATTCTCATTGATTTTTTCTTTGCCCACAATTTAAGTATGAATGTGACCCCATGGCTTTGTTCTTTTCATCCTCTTATGTCATCCTATATAGTATCATTGTAGCAGTTACTATCATGACTTCATCTAAACTCACTATTTTTTATTAAGCCTTTTCTGTGGATAAGTATTATGCTAAGTGCTTTATATGTATAAGAACTATACAAAACTTTATGAGCTTTGGGATTATAATATACAGTTTACAGATGAGAAAACTGGGGCTCATGGAGACTACGTAATGTTTCTAGTTCCAGGTCTTTAGTGAAACTGGGGAGTCAAGTCTTCAAAAGCCAAATGCTCTTATCCATTTGTGTACCGATAATGCTCCAAATATATATTCAACCAAGCTTTGTCAACCGCCTATTTGGCCTCTCCTCTTATTCTTTGTTTTTCAGAGACATATATTTAAATTGAAATTTATCATCCTTTATCCCTCTTATATGGTGGTTCTCCTGACTACTAAATTGTGAAACTTGGTGTTGGTGATAGTGGCAGTGGGGAAGGACAATCATCATCCCTTTCCTTTCATGCCAATTAATAAATGGTTCCCCCCCTCCATACCTGTCACCGTTGACTCTTATCGTTTGCGATCAAAGTGTTACAACAGCCTCTGAGCTTGGATTCTTGCCCATATAACCATCTCCCTCAAATCTATCATCCATCAGGGTCCCAGATGTTTAAAACACAACACTAGCTATGTTATTTCTCTATTTAAAGTACTCACTTGGCTTCTTGTGTCCTATAGGATAAAGATCAAATTCCTTAGCATTTATTGATCAGAGCCTTTTTGATTTGGCCCCCTTTACTTCTCCAGCCTCATCTCCTAAGTCCATGTGACCTAAATCCCATGCCTCTGAAATATTTAGCTGTGCATAATACCTTCAATATACCATGATACTACAAAAACACCTTGGGATTTTTCTTTGTGTATACTTCCTGTTTTTGAAGTTAGTATTTTTTCCCCTCCCTATTTCCCAGACTGGCTAATTCTTTTCTTCTGTGTCTTATTCCATCTTCAAGGAAATCTACTGAATTAAGTTTCCCTCCATGTATCCTTCCATGGTCATCAGTGAATAACTATTACTTTCCCATTGTGTAACTTCCCATTCTTACTGTCACAATTAGGAAATTCAGAAACAGGGTGTTTCCACAGTGGAATAGGAGTATTATTCCGTAGATTATGTTTGGATGATGAGAGGGCTGCTCCCCGAATTCTGCATGACTAGCTAAGGCAGAAAGGATTTTAAAAGTAGATAGCCCCACCCATAGAAATATCCAGATATCAATAACTAGTAATTCAGAGAAACTTAGTCATATATTAGATAATGAAATTTAAGATGATATATGCTGTAATCAGAGTCACACAGAGTACACTTCAGGAAAGGAGTTGATAGGTATGGGTGATTTCTAATTTGTTTTTTACAATATAATCACATAAGCTCAGGGTTGCAAACAACTTTAAACATTATCTCGAAATCTCTTGTAAGCTAGCTCATTGTGATTACCTGAGAACATCAATTATGCCAGCATTAGGTTAAGGAGAATATAAATGGAATGCAAATTACATTACGATGTAAAATATTCTCAAAGTTTTTTTTATGTGACTAACTTGGGGATTGGAGCATTTCTGGAAAATTTCAAAATATACACAGCTTCTTAAGGTCTTCCAGGAACTAAATGGAACATAACTTTTACAGTTATGCCAAAGTCCAGCTTAGAGGTGAGTCAAACTGCTGAGAAGAGCAGACAGCTTTCTATTGGTTTCCTGTTGCCAACAAATCACCACACACGTGGAAGCTTTAAAAACCCAGGAATTTATCTTACAGTTCTGGAGGTCAGAAGTTTGAAATGGGTATGACTGAGCTCAGCAGGTATGAGTTCTTTCTGGAGACTCTAGGGTGAATCCATTTCTTTGCCTTTTCCAGTTTCTAGAAGCTGCTTGCGTTTCTAGGCTTGTGACCCCTGGTACCACTTCAGAGCCAACTGTGTAGCATCTTCAAACTTTTTTTCTGACGTCTGCTTCTATAGTCATATCTCTCTTTCTGAGTCTGACTCTCCTGCTCCCTTCTTTTCCTCATAAGGACCCCTGTGATTATGTTGGATCCACGTGAATAACCAGGATAATCTCCCTACCTCAAAACCATTTATCTAATCACATCTGGAAAATCCCTCTTCCCATGTAGGGTAACAACATGTCCACATTAGATGTGGATGTCTTTGGTGGCGCCATTATTCTGCTTATCACAGACTCTCCAATAAAGTTGTGGTATTGTTTATCTTTTGCTCTAAAAATGTGGAGCCCTGAAGGTGTTGGGATTGTTTGGATTGCAAAACAAGGATAGTCCTTACACTCTATAGCCAGAGATGCGGGATGGTAGTGTGGAACTTAAAAAAATGAGGGAGGGCTAGGGGAAGGGGATATCAGAGACTATTGTGCAAGAAAAATCTGTGAGGGAGAGTTAGTAAAAACAAAACAGTAGTGAGAGAAGGAATATGAAAATATAAGAAACTGAGGTAACACCCAATTAACTGAAGAATTCCATTATTAAGAGCATTGAGGTGTTTCTGTATCAATTTCACAGAGACCCTCCACTTAGAAAGCAGAATTATAGCAATAGAGTGTGTCAGAGCCGAAAAAGACCAGGAGTTAAAGCCAAATATCCTGATTTAAAGTTCGTGACTCTTGCCACATTTTCTTCTAAGACTTCTTTTCTCTCCCAGTAGGAAATAACAACACTTCCCTTTCCTTAGGAAATTTAAAACAATGTTTCTGTCATAATAGATTGTTCTGGCACATGTCTTTCTGAGTGGTGTAGAAATATCATCTTTCTTCTTTTACACAGAAGCTAGAGCTAGATTTAGCCTGCTCTTCATAACATGATTTTCATATCACATAATATCATCTTGTATTGGTCTATCACTCTGTGGGTTTGAACGTACTTTCACATTTCACATAATATTGCCCTTGTTTCTCAGAATGATACTGTGAGGCTTTTAGGCAGAGCAGGCAGTTTTGTACACACAAAGGCAAGCTCATGAGAGGCGGAGTCACGACCAGAGTCCAGGTCTCCTGGTTCTCTTTTTCCCCCTACACTTCTGCACCCTGGGGCTTTGTGATTTTAGTCAAATCTCTCAGCCACTTGGTGCATTAGTATTCTCATTTGTGATATAACGGCAATAAGTTTTGTCCTACCACGTAGGGAAATTATAAGAATAAAACGAGGTATTAAATGGGAATGCCCTTTAAAAAAGGGTACATCCTCTGTAGCAAATGCAATGAGCTGGCAGTTGTAGCACTTCTAACATGAGGAGGACAACATTGGTGGGTTGCTCTAGATGATTTAACAAAATTTACAACCGGGTTAAGTTGTTTTCCACATAAACTTTCTTGTGTGCATTAGGAAAAGGGTTTTAAATGAAAAAACAAGTTTTGTATTTGATTCATGAAGCAGCACAAAACTGTGCAATTGTAGCCATATGGAAATAGAAAAAAATGACAGATACTATTTTTCAAATTGTTTTAATCTCTGGCCAATCTCTGTTTTTCATCAGCATTACCCATTATTGTCATCACTTTTAGAATCTGAATTTTAATTAGGGTTTTAATATGACATATATTGATTATTCAGCTCCTTCTTTGACACCCATAAATACAGCTTAGTTCTTCCACATGTGAGTTGAAACTTTCACAAAAACAATAGATGCAGGAAATTAAGACAAAATTCTGTAAGATGCCAAAGAAACAGGAAATTTTCAAAATTATAGAGTCGTTAGATATAATTACTTTCAATATCAATACATGAAAGCTATTAGAAAGTATATCAGTTATCTTCCTTACACAGCTTGAAATGTAGAATCAGATGATTCTTTCATAGCAAAATCATTTCCTACTACTTTGAGGTTTTGAAACTTTGAGTTATCAGGAATAACAACCATATGAGAAATGAGGATACAAAGAAAATAATAGTAATGATGATGTAAATTTCAATCTAGAGACCATAACATGAAAATGAGAAGTTTTATCCTTGAAATGTTAAATCTAAAAATAAGATCTACTATTCAAACCCCAATTTGTTGCTGGACATTGGTTGTTGGACACAGATTAGTTCAAGGTTCAGGGATCACATCTCTGGAAAAACAAACTTTAAATAATTATTTATGGTAAAGTTCTAAGGCATATAAACTCATTATCAAAAATCACTTATCACATAAAGAAAAAGATGACAAGATAAGAGTCACTTAAGAAATATCTCAGCAACATCTGAAGATCCTGAAATTTTAGTCAGGGAATATAGAATATAGAACAATGTTTAATATATTTAAAGAAATGAAGGAGTATATTAATAACTAAAAACAAGATGCTGTAAAAATTGAAAAGGTATATTTTTAAAAGAACCAAAGAGAATTTTGAGAATTTACTAGAAATTTAATATGCTAGATTAATAGTACATAACATGGGTAGAAAGAGAATTAGTAAACTAGTAGACATAAAAATATTATACACAAAATATTTAATAATTTAAATCACAGAGTGAAAGAGAGGTAGAAATTATGAAAGATAAGAAGATGAAATGAGAACATTCAATACACAACTATTTAGAGTTTTAGAAGGAGGAAAATCGTGTAAGAATACAGACTATCTATCTGTAGTATCTATATCTATAAACACAAAAATTGGGTTTATATCAGACATGCAAAAGTCTTTTATCATTAAAAAACCTTTGTTCTCCACCATAGTAACAGATTAAAGTGGAAAAAAGAAAAAAAAACCCACATTATCACAGAAGACACAGATAATTCACTCTAATACCATTGAAAGAGCATATTGTTTTGAAAGGAACTTGGCTGCAAGTAACATTAAATGACACAAATGTGGCTGAAACAAGCCAGGGTTATTAAAATCATATTAAAAATCTAGAAGTTGCAATTGTTTGCTTTAGCTCAGTTGTTCAAAACTGTTGGGGTGAGCATCTTTGCAATTCTCCTTGACTTTCCTTATGTGTGAAAGATAGCATCCCCAACTCCAGGGAGTTGAGAGAGGAGGAGTCAAAGGTTAAGAAAATGCCAGGTCCTTCTTTCTGGCTAACTGCGAGCTTCTTTCTTATACAGAGACAAGCTGAGCCGGAGGAGATGCTGAAACTTTAAATCAAATTTTGACTTTGGTAGTAACACATGACTGGACCTTTTACACAGTGAATTGAGACTGTTTTGTGACTTACAGCTCTCACAGTTTCCATTAAGTCATGGGATCTATCAGAATTTTTCATTTTCTGTCTTTGCAAGTAGTAGAACCACACAGAGGATTTAAAGTGACGTGGAAAGACAAAAATGGAGTAGCTTTGTGTTTACTTCCACTGCTTATGCATGTTCAATATAATGGTTAAGCCACAGAGCTGTGCAAGTCAGTGAATCAGAATTACGTGTATCAACAGAAATGAACTTGTGAACATGATAATGTCAAGTGAAAAAGAAGGAAGAATGAAAATAGGTACAGTGTCAGAATTTCAGAAATAGTAATAAAACTAGATCAGGAAACCAATTTTTAGTAAGAATGTATTGTGTATGTAAGAACAGTTATCAAACTGGGGAGCTTTCAAACCCCAAACTGGTATGAAGCTCAGAGGCATGATGTTACAGGATGGATTATAAAGTGAAAATGAGGAAGTTCTTTAAACTTTGCAATGATTGGTTAATACAATGGGATTTCTGGACAGCAAGGGGTTAGCTAAAAGTGATCATCTTATACCATCTTCAGAAGATGACTTAAATTTCTTTTATGATTATCAGAGACAGTTACAAGAAATAACCGTTTTGTTTTGTTCATGAAATAAGCTAGACTTAGTTCTTCTTATATGGTTTAAATAGTTTTGTCTGCCCAGTGAATTTACAAGTTCGGTCTCTCTTTTGTATTATATTTTAACAACAGTATAGTAGCATTTCTAAAATATTTTATAGTATCCTGAACTATAATACATTTGCTTTGTTATGTATATATACACGGAAAAAGTATAGAACTGTGAATGAGTCATCAACATTAAATTTGGAACAGAGATTACATGAGTCACTAGGGGTATATCAGGGGAAAGTAGATGAGGACTTTTATATTTCACGTAAACCTTTCTTAAACTGAGCAGTGAGTACTTTAGTACTCATAGAATTATTCCTTTTATTTATTTTTGTATGTTTCATAAATTTTCTTCCAGAGCAGGAAATAAATTCCCAAATTGAAAAATCTGGGAGATTACTTTGCTTCTTTTAAAAATGAATTGAGAGAAGATTTGCATTTTTGGAGGGAAATTAGTGATACTTAGATGGAAAAAAATCAGACAATGGAGAAATGGAGGCATTTATGAACTCCAGGGGAACAGGACAACATACAAGATAGGAGATGTACTTCTAGAAAACTTCATGCCTCATTTGTGAGTAATGTTTAAATAGTAATAATAATGTAAACACTGAACACTGCTTTAACTACAACATAATCTCATTTAAAGGTGGATGGAGGAGGGACTTCCCTGGTGGCACAGTGGTTAAGAATTCACCTACCAGTGCAGGGGACATGGGTTCAATCCCTGGTCCAGGAGGATCCCACATGCCACAGAGCAGCTGGGCCCATGCGCCACAACTGCTGAGCCTACACTCTACTAGAACCCATAAGCCACAACTACTGAGCCCGTGCACCACAACTACTGAAGCCCATTTGTTCTGGGGCTCACATGCCACAACTTCTGAGCCCGTGTGCTGCAACTACTGAGGCCCACATGCTTAGAGCCAGTGCTCCACAACAAGAGAAGCCACCGCAATGAGAATCCCACACACTACAGTGGAGAGTAGCCCCCGCTCTCTGCAACCAGAGAAAAGCCCTTGTGCAGCAACAAAGACTTAAAGCAGCCAAAAATAAAAAAAAAATTTTTTAATTAAAAATAAAGGTGGATGGAGGAGAAATTAAAAAAAAAAAAAGGTGGATGGAGGAAGCCCTGCACATTTTGATTAAACATAAAATTCCATATTTCTCAACTCTTCACCATTGTGTGAATATTCTAGGGTCCACTTAGACATACTGTACACACCTTCTGCCTTGTAAACAATAATGCTGTTCCCTAGATCAAGACTTAGAGTAACTTTATAGGGCTTCCCTGGTGGCGCAGTGGTTGAGAGGCCGCCTGCCGATGCAGAGGACACGGGTTCGTGCCCCGGTCCGGGAAGATCCCATGTGCCGCGGAGCGGCTGGGCCCATGAGCCATGGCCGCTGAGCCTGCGCGCCCGGAGTCTGTGCTCCGCAACGGGAGAGACCACAACAATGAGAGGCCCGCATACTACAAAAAAAAAAAGACTTGGAGTAACTTTATAGAATAAAGTTCTATAGGCTCAGGTCCTATAGGCTCAGGACCAGTAGAATATTTGATTTGATCATCAGCGATTCTGCATTATGTCACACTGCCTCAATTCAAGCAGGATACTAAAGCCACAGTGACAGTTCCCAGGAAAATATATCCAGTTAGTACATTTACTGTGAGCTTTGCCAAAGAATGATTAAAATGACTGTAGAGTCTGCCTGCTAGTGATGACTTCTGATTGCAGGGACTTGCCACCAGCTGTACCCATGAGCGCTTGACCCAGTGGCTAGCTTAGCAGGGTGCTGAACCCACTGATGAGCGCTCTCCTAAAACCTCAGTACCTCCTTCCTTGTTCTACCTCAGCATCTAGAAGTTGGCAGCATATGGATGTGATATCCAACTGTTAATATACACTACAGTGAAGCATCTACTGAAAATTATTTGGTATCCTAGGGTTTTACTTTCACATCACATTTGGTATTGTAACTGTCACATGTCACATTTTAGAACATTTTTTTAGTGGAGAAACACCAGATGTCTGAAAACCAGGAAAGAAATGTGGAAAATTAAGCAAGGAAGTTAACAAAATACTCATCTATAAGAATTGACCAGTTCTACAGAGTGAGGGATCCGATTCCCAGTACGCAAGCAGGCAACCATTCAGAGATTCTGAGGATAACACAGCACTAAATCTCCCAATTTTTCTCCCAAAGTAGGAACAGGGAATGTAGGCTACCCACTGGCCATTGCAGGTGGTAAGGAGGTGAGGTGAAGAGAAAGAAAGAGAGAGAGTTGCTCCAGAAAAGTCACTGCTAGAGGGAACCAGGTAATGGCTTAATTTCAGAAATCAAATGACCCTTTTTATAAAAGAGGTCATGAATCTCTGCATTGTTTGAAACAATATCATGTCTTTGTACTGTATATTCATGGAGTCGAACGCAGCAAAGAAGAGTTTGTTAAAATACAAGCTCAACCATACAAGTAGGCAGCAGCCTACTTTCCTTCCACTTTTTTGAAAATCAAATTACTGAAGAAATTAATGCAATGAAATGTGGCACATCTCAGTACTATTTTAAATGCATCAGAGGTCTAAACCCCACGTTTCCTAGAACAAACGCATACTTGAATATTAAAGTATTGAGAAGACAAGCTGATTCTCAGTCAACTCTAAGAATGATCATTTCACCTCCATATTATTTTGTTCACTATAATTTATATGCCCTTTTAATAAGCATTAAGTTAGAGGTATAATATCACTTCTTTGGTTAAGTATCTATCAAAATTTCCATTAAAATAAATTTTGCTCTAGGCTAATAGTTAACAGGATCCTCAAATTTAAGAATACCGTCTTGCTTAATAACAGTGATATATAAGTTTAAACACATATTGCTTAACTATATATAGACTCTCCAACAAAATGTAATTTCCAAGTATTTGCTTATTTTCGTGAAAATTTAGTTTGCTACATTGAAGCACAAAACATGACATTATCCAAGGGAGAACGTTAACTATAGTAACAGAATAACGTATTTCGATTAATACCCTATGGATATTTTCCAGTTTGAATCTTGAGCATAGCAAATTGTGGTATAGCCTAAGTGCCAAACAGCTGCCCAAATCTCTACCCAGCTCTTTTCGCCTAAGACTGGGACATTTTTGTACTCAAAAAGTAACATCCAAGTTCATTTATTTTCATATATTTGTCGTTGTGTTTATGATATGGTTTAAGTTCTCAAGAGTATTCCCATTGTTTAAATTCCAAGTAAACAGAAATCACTATCATTTAATGAACTGTTTTATTTATATGGAGGGTTTTTTTTGTTTTTGTTTTTGTTTTGCGGTACGCGGGCCTCTCACCGTTGTGGCCTCTCCCATTGCGGAGCACAGGCTCTGGACGCGCAGGCTCAGCGGCCATGGCTCACGGGCCCAGCCGCTCCGAGGCATGTGGGATCTTCCCGGACCGGGGCACGAACCCGCGTCCCCTGCATCGGCAGGCGGACCCCCAACCACTGCGCCACCAGGGAAGCCCTATATGGAAGTTTTAACAGACCAGGAGAATTTATGGCGGCACATACTCGTAAGATCTTGCATGAAACTTTTAGGTGAAATCAACTCTCATGCATAGTTTAGCCCTAAGTTCTGTCAATACAATAAAATATACCCATGCTATATACACACGCAGGCACACACACAGAAACCACCCTGTTACACGATTTAATTAAACATTTGGCAGCTCTCTGCAACGTTATTACTCTGGGGAAGAAATAAAGGCATGTATGCATTCATTCATTCATAAACTATTCACTGGACAGTAACAAGTTACTAGAGCGGGTGATGTAATATACAACGATTCTGCTCTAATGAACAGGATCTAGTAAGAATAGACATCTTAGCATGTTTAGTCTAACAGGGATCCTTAGATTTCTATCAAGAAGGATCTACTTTATGTTCCTAGATACCCCAAAGGAAAGTGAAGAAGAGAGAAAAGTTGGCATACACAATTGGTACACTATGTGTTTGGATGGCTGCAAAGTGTTGCTTTCAATATCCATGTCCTGATGCCATTTCTGGTGGTGCTGTGTAACTGAGGTTCCTGTTAGGGAGAAGGTCAGACTATTCCTGCTGCCCAGCAACCAATAAATTCAAACTCTATTATAATGATATCGAATAATTTTATACTATTTAAAATTTATTTACATTTGGACTTTTTGTAAATTTGTGTAAAGTTCTTCATCAAGTGCACTTGAGATGAGAGCAGTCTTCCTATGGTGTTTTTTACTTTCCTTTCTTTTCCACTAAATGATGTACCTCTAGTACACAGAAGTCACATTTTGCTTATATGTATAGCTCAGGTGTATTGCAGAGCACTTAGCACTTGCTATGTGTTATCATATTTCCCTATGTATTGGGTCCTGATTGGCCACGTGATCTTGATCTGTACCTGCTATGACTTTTCATATCTGTAGGGTCATTGGAAGCCTTGCTTCAGGTACACAAGTCAGAGTTTGATCCTGACTTCTCTCAGTCTCACCAAGTCCTCGACTGAAAATTCCTTTTGCCCAGCAGAAGCAGGGGTAATGAAGGCAATATCCTGTCTTCTCTCTAGGCAGCTGCTGCCATCCTTTCCCAGGAGCACAATGGACTCAGAAGCACTATAGCAGCACTCCCTTCCATTGATCGTGGACTTTAATGTCTGCTTTTCCTAAAATAGAGTTAAATTGGCCAAGCTGGCCCTCTAAAGTCAGGTAAGTTCCTCACTTGGCAGTGTGCCTGAAGCCCAGGGGGAACAGCCGGAATGATGTCTAGATAGGTCATCAGCAAAGCTGTTTCACCAAAATGGATTCTGGAAGGAGGGTCAGACATGTACACTGTGTAAAACAGTTCTCCTTTTATCACAGTAAAGATTTTGTTTAAAAGCAATTTAATTATCACTGAGCTGCAGAAAATGTTCATTTAGAGTTAATCAACTTTGGGGAATTGTACCACAATACAGACATGAAATACATATAATAAAAAGTATTTGCAATACGGAAATAACAAAAGATACTTAATGGTAATGAAGGTGTTATAGGAAAATTATGAGACAACGATACTATGCAATATTATGCTGCCATTTACATTAGATAATGAGCACAATGAAAAGAAGACGTGAAATACCCTTGAGATAGCACTAAGTGACTACGCCACTCACACAGAAAGCCATTTAATAGAACTAGCCCTCCCAAGTTGGTGCTTCTTAACTTTTCCTTACTTAGGGACTTGCTATATATCTGATGGTATAAACACTCTCTCCTGAACACAGCATTTGACATTTTTTAGGGATTTGATGGCTTTTACGGGGCTCCTGGGGGGTGCAGGGGCTATAAATTCCAGTCTAAGAATATATCTAAGACTGGAGGAGCTTAATTTTATCTGTTTCTCAGGTTCATCTGTATTTTAGGAGTGGATGGCTAGACCATAATTACTGTAAATGACTGACTCATGAAAAGGCTACAGATATCAGAATATATCTGATTCTCCTTCCAGACAATAAAGATGGCAGCAAATCCCAGAGAAACATGGAGGGAAATTCCTTCATAGCTCGCCCAGAATGTAGTAGAGCTGCTTCTACTTAATCCTGGGAATTCTGATCACACCTGTGGGTTGTACACATGTCCCCGAAGGATGAATTGAGCTCAGTTTTAGAGAAAATTATTACTTAAAAAATTTTACATAATATTTATTTAACACATGGCAACATCTCTCAGGAGAGTCTTACTAAATGTATGTGATTAATGAGCCTGGAGCCTAACAGGAATCGCCCGGGGGTAAGCTTTCAATCTGGCAGCACTAATTAGTATCAAAACAATCTTTATCTCTCTTGGTATTTGAGCTCTATTTCTTACCAACCCATCACATTTGATTTGCGATCTATAGATGCCCAAATCCAAGTAAACAATCAGATTTTTCTTAAATATGAATCTTAATAAAATTTAATCTTGAAGATACAATGATTTCACAAGTTGGGTGTGACTAAACGCAGTGTCCTAATACTTTGACAGGTGCTGACTGCAGTTGGAAAGGGGGGTGTACCCTCTGGTCTTCCAAGAATCACAGAGCCTGTGGGATAGGATAGGATTATCTAATTAGATCCCTGACTCCAGATAGTTAACTTATTACATTTCCGACAAAGAATATTTGTCTTGTAAAAAATTAACAGGTAGGAGATTCTGAACTGTAACTTAATCCTAATCTATTTGAAAACGTCTGATTTTTTTCATTTGTTCCCCATTTTAAAGCAATTCATGGTCTCATAAGTCATTTTTGCCACTTTGCAAGTTTTATAATATGTAGTACCATGTATCATCATACATAGTTACCCATTTTAAATAAAAATAAAGGCCTCAAAATGCAGCTCAGTGGAGAAAGGATAGTATTTACAGTGTATATGCTGGAACAATCAGATATGTATATGCAAAACAATGAATTTCAATCAATACCTTATACCTTATACAACAGTCTTCTCAAAACTGATCATAGACAAAAATGAATCACCTAAAAGTATAAAATTTCTAAGAAAAATACAGGTGAAAATGTTTATGTCCTTGAATTAGGCAAAGGTTTCTTAGAAACATGATACACAAATGAAAACACGTGATATACAAATGAAAATGTTGAAATTAGTTTTCAGCAAAATTTAGAACCTCTGCTTATCAGGACATTGTTAAAGAATGAAAACAGGCCACATTTACAGATCACATTTGTGATAAAAGTCTGCTTATAAGAATTATAAAGAACAAAAAAACCAATTAAGTGTAGGTGAATTATTTTATGGATACTTCAAAAGAAGATATATAGATGGCAAATAAATACTTGATAAAAGTACTCAACATCATTAGTTATTGAGGTAATGCAAATTAAATCCACAATGAAATACCCTACACGCCTGTTATAATGTTAAAATGTCAGTGGCTGCATTTTCCACATGTATTCATGGGACATTTACAAAAATTGACCATGTACTGGCCATAAATGAAGTCGCAACAAAATTTCAAAGATTCGGTTTCATACAGGCATAGTGTTAGGGTTAACAAAGTTAGGGATCAATTTTAAAAGATAACTTTAAAAAATGTCTTCTAAATAACATACTGATCAAATAAATCAGAATGGGAAAGGGAACATATTTGGGATTGAATGACCAAAAAGGAATTAGATAATGCAACTTCAGAGGTCCATCTAAAATAGTAACTAGAGAAGAATGTATTGCTTTAAAAAATATTTATAAGGAAAAAATAAAGGCTGAAAATTAATGAGCCAAGCATCTACATTTTGAACTTAGAAAAGAAGACAGAATGAGGCAAAGTGAGAAGGACTATGTGTGTGCATGTGTGTGTATAAATTATAAAAAGATTC
This sequence comes from Phocoena phocoena, assembly GCF_963924675.1. NCBI lineage: Eukaryota > Metazoa > Chordata > Mammalia > Artiodactyla > Phocoenidae > Phocoena > Phocoena phocoena. The sequence continues at coordinate 54,427,481 of NC_089230.1, forward strand.
ATGAGAATGATAAATACCAAATTAATGGTTTTGGTTACCTGTGTGTAGAAGAGACGAAAAATATTTTGGCAAGGTATATACAGTTTCACCGTACTGGTTATGTTTTCTTTAAGATGGGTAGTGCATATGTATCAACTTGTATTAGTCTTTTTATATATCTGATATATATAAAAATATATTCTTTTTATATATCTGAATGTTTTATAATAACATTTTAAAAATTTACTTAACAATCTCCCTCACTAGTAAGTCACTCATTACTAATTTACCTTCAGCAAATATTTTTTGAATTTTAAAATGTCATTTACCCAAATTAGTATTCTCAGTATTTTCTCCTTGTTATCATTGACTTTCAAAGGGCATCGATTTTGTTAACACCAAATCTAGAAAATGCATGAGAGAAAATTTTATAATTTTAAGAAATGAAAAACCAGTTCAAGATCTTAAAGTTACCTTATTCTTTTAGTCTTTTAACCTATTTGTTTCTTCTCTATTGTATCTGCTCTGGATCACTTCTTCTGTTCTTTAACAATAAAAAATAAAATGTACCTTTTAAAGGGAATGGTTTGTAATAACTGTAAAGACAAATCAAGCACAAGTAAGTGCATATAATTGGCATTGAATGATTGTAATAAATGGCTATATAAAATTCATTTGTCATACATATTTTGTAATGTGACATAGCTATTCTTTTGTTTCTTTTCCTCTTTTTTGGACTTTAATTTTCAGTTACTCTTTGGCTTACATCTTATCTCCCACCATAATGGCAGAAATTAATGTAATAAAAGTACTCTATTCAAAGACAAATTATCATTTCACTGATCTACTTCAGTAAGTGCAAATTCCCTCTGCACCCATTAAAAGGTTTAGAACAGTAGAAAAGTGCTAGTTAACTAAAATTGCGTTTCCTTTCTTAGACCATAAAACTTGCATTTATTTAATCTGTTAAACCCTTTTGTAAATACAGTAATTTTGAAGCCTTTCAGTATTGTGTGATACATATTTTGGCATTGTAGCAATTCTGGATTTCTTCTATGGTACTTTAATTTTATGGTTCAGTGAGCAAAACTCAGAGTTTTCCAGGAGGACTTGTACTTAAAACAGTCAGGGGTACACTGCCTGATGAGACATTCAATCTTTTCCCTTGATGAGGGTGACTGGTCAGAAAAGCCCGTTTGTTTTCGAACTCAGAAAAGGTTTTAAAGAAAATTACCACCCAAACAGTAAAAAGCCGTCAAGGTTTTCTCAGTGCTACTGCACTATACAGCATCACAATCTAATACATGTTTAGTAAATGTTTTTAGAAGCTGTTGCTTTGGATGATGAAATATACCTCTCTGTTTTCTTCATTTAACCTCTTCACCTCAGTGTTCAGAAATTCCATGTCAGAGAGTAAGTTAACAATGACATATTTTATATTATTAAATCCTCAAAACAATCGGATGATGTAAGTCAGTAAATTTCATTTGCAGAGGAGAAAAGAGTCTTAGAAAAATTAGCTAATATCTCCAGTGCCAAATAGATGGTAAGTAGTGCATCTGGGACTCAAACTTATGTCTTTCTGATCCCCAAGCCCCAAGTAAGTCAAATATTCTAATAAAATAAGACAAAATTTAGAATTTAATTTATCAAAAATATTTATTGAGTGACTAATATTTAATATTCTCATCCTGCAGTTTCTGGTCGATGACTTTACCAAACCCCACCTCCCCACCAGGTTCTTATAACATGGATATTGAAGCCAGTTTCCTGTGGTGCACGAAGCACCCCACCTCCTCTTCCCAGCTTTGGTCCACTTGAGTTCTGACTTTCTTCTTGTTCCTATCTGTTCCATTCAATTAAGGAGCTTCTCAAACCCTTTACCTCATCTTGAAATATTCTTCCCTTCCTAAATATTTGGGAAACCTTTATGTTGAGTACTGTTGCCACCTAGAAGACAGTCTTGTTGAAACCGCCAGGTGGCGTTTTCGGGGGGCTCCCAGGAGCTCTGGTCCTTTATGTCTCAGCGCAGAAGGAATTCAGCAAGAGGCAAAGTGATAGATAAGAAGTGATTTATTAGGATAGGAAGCTTGTGAGGCTTACAAGCAGGCGGGCGGGAGGGTGCTGCATCCCAAGAACTTAGTGGGCTACAGTTTTATAATCAAAGGAAAAGTGGGGAGAGGGAAAAGACCACCTTCTTCCTCATTCTTGAGTAGATGTCACGCTTCCTTCATCAGTTCCTCCTCCATGTTGGGCAGGGGAGTTTTCTTATCCCTACATGGTCAAGCTGGGACTGTTATGGCACGATGGAAAAATTATTTCAGGTCTCAGTACAATGAGCGTCTTTTACTTTGAAATGTCACCTTTCCACAAAGTATTGTTTTTTATGTGTGCAGAGAGCATATCCTAGGGGTCATTAACTTACTTAACTCACTGGGCAGGATGTGGGTCTCATGCCACCATTGTTTTGGGACACGTCTCATGCTTCTTTTGTGTGGTTTTGTTGCTAAGCAAGCCTGCTTGGTTTTGTGGTTAAGTAAACCTGCTTTCTTGAGTGATCATTAATTTACAGGGGTCTCCCATACTTTTTTTTTTTTTTTTTTTACTTACAATCCTCTATTGGGATTAACTATTTAATCACCTACTTTGTCCCTATCGCTCGCTGTGGGCCAACTCTACATTTTGCCTTATATTTCCCCACTGTTGGGGGGAAGAAATTTTCCTCTACCCTCCTAGGTTCTTTTGGCTGGATGAAGAACTAAACTGACATGAGACATATTAATAGGAGAAAATCACACAAAAGTTTAATAACAAATATACACGGGGGAGACCCAGGTAAATTGAGTAACTCACCAAAATGGCTGAAGCCCTCACCTCTCTAAAAACAGAAGAGGATGTTGGGGATAGTGCTTTGGGACTTTAGGGAAGGAAGGCAATTGACATAGAGATGGAAAAGCACATGTTTGGTAAACAAATGTTTGCTGGGCCATGCAGAGACAATGGGATGCAGAGTGGACCCTGATCTTTAGGACCTGCCTAGAGATTCCCTCGCCATACCTGGCCCTTAATCTTTGCAGGTATCTCTGGTGATATCTCTATTCTGTGAACAGGCTCTCTGTGTAATTTCTTTTAGGCAGTTAGTGGGGAGGTCTAAGATTTTTCCTGAATCTTTGGGCCTTGATTGTTTTCACCACGAAATAGTTTGCATGCCAAAGAGATTTGGGGGTGGCAAGTTTTGTTCCCCTATATCACAAAAATTCTAGTCTGCTTCCACATAATTCTTTTCCCTTAGATAAGACTGAGCCAGTTATGGACATTTCTAGGGAATTACATATTTATTATCAGTTAAAAAGTTAATGTGTAGATCAAGGAATCATTTCAAGAAAAAAAAGCTATAATATTCCCGAACTAACTTACTGATAGCTGAAGGGAAGGGAGGACTTTGTGATTTGTCCTATTTATTTAATTAACTCAAAAGTTGCCTGATTGGCTATGAGAAAAGCAGGAAGAAAGGCAGGGGGAAGATATTTGTTTAGTGATAACTAAAAAGTAAAGAGGAAACAATTTTCTGTTTATCTGACAGATTAGAGAAGAACATTCTAATTTGAGGAATAAGCCCTAATTACCTAATTAACAGGTCCTATCCAAAAAAAAGGTTTAGGCACAGAATAAATAGAACTGCTTAACTGAGCAGAAATATATAGAAACAGACTCAGAAATCCTTAATACTTCTGGGCATCTGTTTCTTCATCTATAAAATGAATGAATTGGATAATATCATTTGTAACATATCTTTCCACTTAAATAATTTGTAATATACACCCTGACCAGGACATCTCTGACAACTGGGTTCTCAGGCAGATCATCGTAAGGCCTTGCATTTAAGAGAATGTGTCTATATAGATTAATATTAGTTAACTGGCAAATTTATATCCACCTTTGGGTCCATGTCTACATTGTCGACAGAAGGAAAAACGCGCAACATGAGAGCTGTGAGTTTCAGTTTTATTCGGAGACCTTACTGAGTGCTAGAGCCCAGGAGGCAGCCTCTCAGTAGCTCTCAGGAGCTGTTTCAAACTGTCCAGTATATATACGATTTTGGCCAAGAAATACGTGCAGTCAAGCATACATCCAGATAGAAGGTTATTGCTAGTCACGAGGAATAGATATCTCAGTTAATGATTTTAGCGCTTTTCTATGTATGGGAAGATGCAAAAATCTGGGTATATAAAAATTTTTCATGAAATATATTTAACTATCTAAGAGACTGTTTTGCCTGTTTTCCCAAAGCACAGAGTGTCTCACCCTGTTCTTCATCCTGAATTCTTTTCAGGATCTGCTGTACGTCAATGAATGCAGTGGCTAATGACTGGATCCTTATAGAATCAGATGGTGGAAAACATTCACTGTTTAACAATATCTGTATATCTATATTTATATCTATATCTATAACTACTACCACTGAGCAGTAGATTTTGTGCTTATTTTCAACATTTATCCATTGGAAAGTATTTACTCTCTACACCAAAAGATACTAAATGAATAGATTTATCCCTTCCTCTAATCCTTTCATGGGTATGTGGGTTGTAGGTGGAGGGGTGGATATCTCATATTTTACTCATTGTCTGAGAAGGTAGGCCACCAAAAAGATAAAATGCAATATCAACGCGTTCAGAAAAGAAGAAGTTTGTTTCTGGCTACAGAGAAGAGGAAGTTAAAATCAGGATGGAGTTGTGTTTCCACAGTTGGATGGACGAGGAAAAATTCCAGAGGGAGGTAAGGCTGGAGCAAAGACCCAGTGGCTAAAAGGCAAGGGCTATATCCAAAGGAGGGGTAAATAGCTCAATTTGACTGGACTAAAAAAAATTAATAGAACAGTATGAGCCTGAATGTCAGATCATATTGAAAGAATGATCAATTTTAGTTTACTTTGGTTGTTACTGGGAATGAATTGAAAGATTTTGAGAAAAGAATTTATGCAGTTCACAAAAAGACGGCTCAGAAATAGAGATGAACTGGAAGAGGAGCTGATTAGAAGAGTGACAAAAAAGCTTTTAGAAACTATTGTTGTCATTTTGGCAAGAGTCAAATCAGGTCTGAAAAGAGAAAGAGGGATTCATTTAGACCTAGTGACTAATTGCATAACAGAGAGTAGGGAAAAGAAAACATGATGCTGAAATGGCCTTAGGAAGAGTGGACCTCTGAATGAAATAGGGGGAGCAGGAAATTCTGCAGTTTGACAAGCAGATTGTTGAACATGCGAGACTAGATTAAAGAGATTTTGCCTAGAAATATTTTAGATTCATTTGCAAAGAGATAAATGTTGAATCAGGTATTCTTTCTTTCTAGTTTGCAATATTCTGTGAGGTAAGAATACTTTCTTTTTTTTTTTTTTTTTGCTGTACGCGGGCCTCTCACTGTTGTGGCCTCTCCCGTTGCGGAGCACAGGCTCCGGTCGCGCAGGCTCAGCGGCCATGGCTCACGGGCCCAGCCGCTCCACGGCATGTGGGATCTTCCCGGACCGGGGCACGAACCCGTGTCCCCTGCATCGGCAGGCGGACTCTCAACCACTGCGCTACCAGGGAAGCCAGAATACTTTCTTTTTTTAAATGAAGAAACTGAAACTTGGGTAGGTTACATGGTCTGTTCAAAGTCACACATTGGGAATTCCCTGGTGGTCCAGTGGTCAGGACTCCACGCTTTCACTGCCGAAGCACCAGGTTCAATCCCTGGTTGGGGAACTAAGATCCCACAAGCCGAGTTGCAGCCAAAAAAAAAGAGAAAGGAAAAAGAAAAGTCACACAGACAGTCAGCAGCTGTGCTGAGGTACATACCCTGTTTCAAGTAATAGGTATAGTGTCAACTTTTTTCAGAGTTTTGGTGAGAAGGATAGAGAAATTGAGAGAGTAGTACTTAAATAATTTTGTCGGTTTGCATGTTTGACCTAATATAGAAGTAGGAGAACGTGATGGTAAACGAGAGTAGTTTCATCTGCTGATGACTCCAGGTTTGGGAAGAGACCGATAAGAACTGGAATCAAAGTACAAGCTAACTTAGGGAAGGAGAGGAACTATTCTTCCTTTAAGACAGGAGGGAAGTCAGACAGAGGGAGTCATGTGGGTGTAAATCAAGAAACTGGGGTGCTTTGGAGATGAATCTAAAAATGTAAAATGATTCTGGAGTAATGACCTGAGCATATGAATTTCTGAGAAAAATCAGAAAACCAGATGAGAAAAAATAGCACAATTATATAGTGATATCAAGTTCCATGACTTTCTAAAGCAATGATTAAGGTCCAATAGGCCCTCTTTACCCAATGAATATTCCATAAGTAAAGTTGTGTTATGTTACCTATAAATTAAAACTGGTATGTTCAGGTCAAATTTAGTTCTACTTTGCAGAGTAACACATTGTTTTCAGAGCACTAGTTAAAACTGTCATTTCTCTGCAGCTTCTTTCAGAAGCTCTTTGTTTACAGCCTGTCAGTTCTGAAGCTTACCAGATAGAAGTGTTTTCTAAAGTGTCTCTCCATATGAGCCATGCACGTCTTTACTTCTCTTAGTTAACTATATAACAGTAGATTAAGTAGACAAATAATGACCAATTTAAACACCTATAATGAACTATACTTTCAAAAAATGAGAGCTTTATTCATTACTAAATGGTAATTACATATACAGAATAGCACAAGAACAAAGTATGGGAGGTAAGACTTACTGAATTGTAAATCACAGAAAGGATAAGTCACATTAAGTTATGGTGGTCAGGGAAGGTTAAAAGGGGGATGTGAGATGAATTGACCTTTGGATTACTTTTTTTTTTTTTTTTAATTAACCTGATCTAACATTTTGGGTTGTTTCTTTTTAGTCTTTTTTCTCCGTCTCACACACACTCTTATATATTTATTTATTTATTTATGGCTGTGTTGAGTCTTCATTGCTGCACGTGGACTTTCTCTAGTTGTGGTGAGCGGGGCCTACTCTTCGTTGCGGCGCGCAGGCTTCTCATTGTGGTGGCTTCTCTTGTTGCAGATCACAGGCTCTAGGTGTGTGGGCTTCAGTAGTTGTGGCTCGCTGGTTCTAGAGCGCAGGCTCAGTAGTTGTGGTGCACGGGCTTAGCTGCTCTGCCACATGTGGGATCTTCCTGGACCAGGGATTGAACCCTTGTCCCCTGCATTGGCAGGTGGATTCTTAACCACTGAGCCACCAGGGAAGTCCCTGAATTACTTCTGAATTTAGAAATATGAAGCATAGAGAGTAAGGAATTATTAACACAGTAGGAGTGGAGGGTTACATTTGGAACAGAGAATAAACTAATTTGAAAATTTTATATAAGCAAAATGGATATTGTTGGAAAAATAGGTTGGCATTAGATTGTAGAGGATTATATTATTCATAAAATGAAGAAAATAAATTTTAAACAATGTTTAATGTATTCCAAGTAGGTATTTGGAAGATTAGTTTGGAATGGGAAGAAAATAGAGAAGAAGAAAACATGGAAAATGTGATAATCCAGATACACATTAAGTGCCACTGACGTGACCAGGCCAATGGCAGAGGGAATTTTAAAAATAGAAAAAAAAAAAAAAAAACACAAAAAAACAAACATGTAAAACAGGTTTAAAAGAGAAAGGGATGTTATGTTCACAAAACAATATAATAAATAATGGCATGGGAGAATCAAAGTGATTGGTATATTCAGATAAGGATTCTGATTATTTTATAAATAGAGTACGGGGAAGTGGGTAGAAATGAAGTTAGAAGAGGTAATCAGAGCTCAAATGCAAAAGGTCATGTTTTTAAACAGCTTTAAATTTATCTTGCATAAAATGGGGACTCAGCAAAGTTATTCTGAACAGGAGAATAGACAGATATAAGATTAAAGGAAAATTTTGTTCATTTGGTTTCTTGTTGTAAGGGGGGTGACAGGTAACACTTGAGCTTGTTTGGGTTAAGAAGCAGCAGCAGCCAGTAGAGTAGAAAACTAAAGGTACAAAGCTCAGTCAGTATTTGGGTGAACATTCTAGAGAGTGAACTCAAGAGCACAGAAGGATAACCAGGATGTCATATAAAAGGATATGATAAGAGAGTGAAATATAAATGTTAAATTATGTAGAGGTAAAAGGAAGATCCAGGTTGTGGCCATCGGAACAGCTACAGGAATGAATAGAATTGAAAGCCCCTGATGCAGAATAAGTTAAGGAATTATTGAGTCCAGCTGGGGAAGAGTTCATCACTGAACCTATTTTTTGTTGCCTACTGTTATGGCATGTATGACTGGGTCTCAGTGGATTGTGAGCAAAATAGTTGAAAAAGGGTAGCATAGACAACTGGATTTCACAGACCAAAAGATAAATGATTAAAGGAGATTTGCAGAAGAATGGGCTGGAGTGGCAACGGATCCAGGAGAATGTTGGACTAGATACATGGAGTGTAGGAAAATGAGGCTCTTCCCTGTAGAAGGCTTAGGAAAGTGATATTATCAGAAATATGTTAGGAAATGGACAGAGTTCTAGCAGTTGGCTAAACATGAAGAAGGATTTCTTGACAACGCAAAATATGAAAATACTGAAAGCTATGACTCTTTTACCCATTAAAAAAACACATTCAAAAACAATTTCATGGGGTTCATGGGTCCTCTGAAGCCATTCAAGGACTAGAGAGAGGAGATCAGCAGGTGGACGGCTGGGCTAATTCAGGGTGGTAGCATACGAAAAGTAAGGTGACCAGAGGGCGTAAGGGCAGATACAAATTAAAAAGAAGAAGCTTAATTCTCCCTGTTGAAAATAAGGAGAGATTTCCTTCCCTTCCTTTTTCTCAGAGTATTTCCTTTAGAAAACTTGTAAGTACTTTCTCCTCTCTTTGAAATGTATATAAATCCTTTTGAAGACCTGATGGGCCTTTTGCCGGGAAGTCTGGAATGTCTTTTCATCAGGAATGTCTTTCTCTGCGAGGTGGGAACTATGTCTTTGAAATGTGAACATCAAGGAGAAGCCCCCCAAATCTCCCAGTTTCTGTGGGAAGGGGGCAGTTTGCTTACCTTGCAAAATTATCTCCTTTTATAAAGATATGAGAAGTTTGTTTTTCCTCTGGAGAATGCTAGTTAGCTAACACAGATGGTCACCGCAACTGCCAGGTAAACTTAGGAAAGACTGTGCATGACAAATGGTGTTGTAAAGTACAACATACTTGAGGCTAGTGATTGTCTATCTTGAAAACTTGTATACAATGGGTTTGTAGGGGGGGAAAGATAAATTTCCCTCTACCTTTCTAGATTGGCTGAGACACCCCCCTCTAATCAAAGACAGATTAACAGGGAAAATAACAAACAGAAGTTTATTAACATGCCTATGTCCTGTATACATGGGAGATACCCAGAAAAATTGAGAAACCCCCCAAAATGGCCAAAACCACAATCTTAAATACCATCTCTAGCTAAAGAGAAATGAAAATGTTGGGGGAAAGGGGAGGCCACTTCTGAGGTGTTACCAGGTAGAATATAGTAATCAAGGGTAAGCATTTTCTTTTAAATTTATTGAAGTACAGTTGATTAAGGGTATGGTTTTTAATGCAGATTTAAGTCCATGCCTTCTCCATTGACAAGAGTTTCTAGGGGTTTACACATCCTTCTATTCCTGGGACAGAGAGGGAGACACCATTACAAATGAAGATTTCCCTTATAAATGTAAATGTCTCTGGTACAAGGGTGACTTCTACTTGGCTTTCAGAGCTTTTCCTACGTCTGCTGTTTCTTAAAAATAATCAGCCTAAAGTAATCTTTATGCCAAAGAGACATATTTTGGGGGCACATCCTGCTCCCCTTCAAGTTGCATCTGCTTGGCTATATAGAAGGTCAAGATTTCTTTCCATCTTTTCAATCTCTTAGCAAATTGCCTGTGACGCACATCACATTCTGGTTTAATGCTTATTCAATAATAAAAATGTTTTCTCTCTCAACTACCTTTGTGGAGAGGATTTCTGGGCTGGGAGAAGTTCTTATTTTTAATTATATTTCCCCTTCAAGGGTTGGGTAGGGATTGCATATCTGAGGGACTTTAATCTAACTAACAAAAGTCAACTTTCTAATTACAATTTTGGGCAAAGCTATTACAAGAATTCTTTCATTCGTAAGTGTCTTGTCAGCAGTTGGTGATTGTGACACCTGCAGTTTAAGCCTAGGGAGCTGAACAAGATGACTTTTGTCATCTTGACTTTTGTCTTCTGATGACTCAGAATTTCCTTTTAGCCCAGAGTCTATGATTTTCTCATCCTGATTTTCTTCATGGAGTAGGAAAGCTTGACTCAATTAACTTCTCTCATTTCATTCATTAATACATTATATGAAATGTATTGATTCATTATTACTCTTGTATCAATGCATACTACCTTCGTGTCCTAACAATTTTATTCCCTAATTTATATCAAGGATTATACAGGTGATGTTTCTCTGTGTGTGCACCAGACAGCAAAAATAGGAGGGGTAGTTTTGGATTTTGAAACTTGCTTGTGATTAAATCTCCCAAATATTCTTTATTGCCTATGTTGACTTAAAACACACAACATAAGAGTTGTGAGCTTAAGTTTTATTCAGGGGCCTCACTGAGGACTGTAGCCCAAGAGACTGCCTCTCAGTAGCTCTGAGAAAACTGTTCTGAAAGGGTAGGGGAGAATCCAGTATATATATGATTTTTGGAGAGGTAGTATGTGCGGTCAAGTATACATCTTGGTAAAAGATCACTGCTAGTCACAAAGAACAGATATCTCAAGTTAATGATTTTAGCGTTTTTCCAGGCATGGGAAGATGCAGGAATCTGAGTTCATAAAATTCTTCCCGAGATGTACATCTAACTGTCTAAGGGGACTGTTTTTCCAAAGCACAGAGTGCCTCATCCTGTTTTTCATCCTGAATTCCTCTCAGCTGTGCTGTAGGTCACTGACTGCAGTGGCTAATGACTTAATCCTTGCAGAACCAGTTGGTGAGCAACATTCTTTGTTTTACACCTATTTTATCTTTCCTTACAGTATTTCCTGTTTCCCCTTTTTCTTTTCTCCTGGAGTCTTTCCATCCCGCATTAATTTGTTACCTACCAAAAGACTGCTTGCACATTTCTTATATGCACAGTTCCTTGGAAATTCACACTGGTGTCTTTACTTCCTCTTGATTAGGGTTTCAGTTTCTTTCCAAGCACCATAGCTTCTTTAGCTTCGTTCACTTTTTTTAGGAGTCCCTCAGTATGCACATCAAAGTAATGGCAAATACTCTCTTGACCACCACCCCCATTAGCGTGTTTGAAATGTATCAGCTTTTCTCCTTTTATCCAGAAGCATAGTTTCTCTTTATTAGGGCTTCCTGGGTTCTGTTGTCCTTTGCATCAATCCTTGACAAGCTGGCCCCGTGGAAAGCCTGTGCCTTAACTAAAGAGTTCTAGGTTTCACCAGCATCCTGCCCAGATGAACCACTATTTAATCTTCATTTATTATGGGGATGACAGCACTAAACAAAGAGCTCCTGCTTCATGAAGTAGCTTTAAAAAGTCATCTCAGTTGACTCCTTTTGATACTCCACAGTGGCTGCATCCTCCACACAAAGTACTGGAGATGCAGTGATTACAACGAGAATAGAACAAGAAATGTTTGCTACCAGAACAGCGAACATAATGAATGAGGTATGGAAGGGACCCTGAAAGGCTTTTAGGTCATCTCTTTTCTGTCTCAAAAAGATTTCTTGTTCATTTTCAACCTCTGCTTTAAGAAGGCAAAGAAACAATGGCCTCTTAAATGTGTTTGTGAGATGACCTTTTCTGTCTTCAGTGTCTGAATAGAAAACTATATCTCCCCGGAGCTAGAATCAAAGAAACCGTGTGGAAAAAAAGCAGCAAAGCCCCCAGGCAGATCAGGCCTTGGACCATTATTTCCAGAAAGAATATATATAAACAGAAGTTTCAGAAATAACATAAAGTGAGATTTCACGAACTATTCATCATATCTGATTTAATGGGATCCTTATAACTGGCATTCAGCATGTGATAATAGTATCTAACACATAGGTACTTTGTTTTGACTGTTGAATGAATAATGACCCATGATTTTGGTTTTCCTAATGCCTCCTTAATATCAACTCTTTGGGCAAGAAAAACTGGTAAAATGTATGACATTTACTTTATATTAGCAACAAGGAACGTGCCTGCTTGTAATCAAGGTAGATTTTTACATTGCAGCTCTAATGATTTCTCATGAAAATTGGATGGTTACAAGGAGTGCATCTCCAGCATGAGTATCAAATGGCAGCATATTAGCTAGCAATGGGAGAAAAAGTACAGACACAAGGACACTATTGCTGATTTATAAAGCAAGCAAAATCTGGTGCTTTTCAAAGAATTCATCATTTAATGGAAGCTTTCACCCGCTACAAATTAATGGGCTAGGATTTTCCTTCTGTGTGCTAGAAATTATTTTCTGCAAAAAGAGCAGAGAGAAGACATTCTTTTTTTTTCCCCGCTCTCACCTATGACTCTTCCCTAAAGCTACATTCTCTGTACTTTCTGGGGCGATGTAGAAAAAGGTCAGTATTTCCTTCGGCATCTACCCTTAAGGGCATTTCTAGATGAGCAATAATGTTGTTGTGTCCCCACCCCTCAATTTTTCTGAGTCTCTTAATCTTGGACCATATTAATTAGAAGACTCAGTGTGTTGGCTGACATCAAAGGGCAGGAAGACTCAGAGTGTGATGACAAACTATCAACCTAATCCAAGAGAAGGGCTGGTATTTTCGCTGACACAGTGTATAGTGTAGAGCTTGGTTGGAGTTAATACGACAATGTAGAATACAGAAATCCACGTTAATTGGAAAGGGAACTAATTTGAACACTGTTCCATTCCCTAGCTCGGTTTATGAAATATGGTGACCCCTGTTTCTGACTGCTTCAGTTAAATGCCTTGGACTCCCATACTGCCTCTGGGAAGAATATTTTTTCTCATCATTCCTCTTATGATAATCTTGAGTTCACAACTGTCTTTTGGATTCATTATGCAAATTTGCACACCCTTGCTCCCTAATACTTGTGATTCCATGTTTTAATAGCTTTTTTCAGAGAAAAAGAATACTGCATTAGCATTTCTCTATTGGAAGGAAACAGCTTTTTTCCTTCATGTCTCTTTCCTCTCAAAATCTTCCATGTGTTCACTGCTGGCTCCTTTCTTCAGCTCTCATTTCCACTGGCAGTAACCAGGAGACATGTATGCTTTTTAAAATGAAATTTCTTTCCTAGCCCCATAGTAAGACTAATCCCATGTTTACCAGGTCTTCCTGACATCCTGCCCACCTGCAATGACCATGCCAAAGTGGACGTAGGGAGCTGGGCTTTTGTTCAGCATTGCAATTATGATCATTAACATTATTTTTAATCTCTCTTGATTTATTTCTATTGTCTCTGAAAAAATTATTAATGATTCTTCTCTTGAGTAAATTTGCTCAATGGTGCTCAAAATTAGGTGAGCATAACAATTACCTGTGAAACTTTTTAAAAAGTACTGTGGGGTCTGTTTTAATAGATGGGGCTCAGGAATTTGTGTTTTCAACAGATGTGTCTGGTTACCAGCCTACATTTGGGAGCCTCTATCAAACAACAAAATTGGATATAACCGCAGAGATATTGTTTTTTAATTCATTTTAGTGATTACTCTGTTACAATTCAAAATTAGCTTTGCATCAAGAACAACAGTTCTATTTTCAGAAGTGTTAAAATGAGAACATTTTTTTTCTTAAGGCAACTTTTTTTCATCTGAAAAAATAAGTATATCAGCACCCTTGTAGTTATGGTGGTTTTTATTTTTTGGAAGGTTTGTTTTCCATGCCACGTTTCTTTTCACTTTTTGATACCATGGGCCAGGTGTCGTATAATACATGATTCTGTCCACGACTGAATTACATTGCTGCTTTAACTTCAGGAAAATCAGTTAATTATCCCTGACCATCAGTAGTAACACCAATTCTTTTTTTTTTTTTTTTTTGCGGTACGTGGGCCTCTCACTGTTGTGGCCTCTCCTGTTGCGGAGCACAGGCTCCGGACACGCAGGCTCAGCAGCCATGGCTCACGGGCCCAGCCGCTCCATGGCATGTGGGATCTTCCCGGACCGGGGCACGAACCCGTGTCCCCTGCATTGGCAGGCGGACTCTCAACCACTGCGCCACCAGGGAAGCCCACCAATTCTTTTTTTTAATTAATTTTTATTGGAGTATAGTTGATTTACAATGTTGTGTTAGTTTCTGCTGTACAGCAAAGTGAATCAGTTGTACATATACCTATATCCACTCTTTTTAGATTCTGTTCCCATATAGGTCATTACAGAGTATTACGTAGAGTTCCATGTACTATACAGTAGGCTCTTCTTAGTTATCTATTTTATCTATAGTAGTGTGTATATGTCAATCCCAATCTCCTAATTTATGCCTCCCCCCCCCTTTCCCCCTTGGTAACCATAAGTTTGTTTTCTACATCTGAGACTCTATTTCTGTTTTGTAAATAGGCTCATTTATACCATTTTTTTTTAGATTTCACATATAAGAGCTATCGTATGATATTTGTCTTTCTCTGTCTGACTTACTTCACTCAGTATGACAATCTCCATGTTCATCCATGTTGCTGCAAATGGCATTATTGCATTCTTTTTTATGGTTGAGTAATATTCCATTGTATATATGTACCACATCTTCTTTATCCATTCCTCCATCAATGGACATTTGGGTTGCTTCCATGTCCTGGCTATTGTAAATAGTGCTGCAATAAACATTGGGGTACATGCATCTTTTCGAATTATGGTTTTCTCCGGATATATGCCCAGGAGTGGTATTGCTGGATCATACGGTTGCTCTATTTTCAGTTTTTTAAGGAACCTCCATACTGTTCTCCGTAGTGGCTATACCAATTTACATTCCCACCAACAGTGTAGGAGGGTTACCTTTTCTCCACCCCTCTCCAGCATTTATTTTTTGTAGATTTTTTTGATGATGGCCATTCTAACCAGTGTGAAGTGATACCTCATTGTAGTTTTGATTTACATTGCTCTAGTAATTAGTGATGTTGAGCATCTTTTCATGTGCCTCTTGGCCATCTGTATGTCTTCCTTGGAGAAATGTCTACTTAGATCTTCTACCCAATTTTTGATTGGGTTGTTTGTTATTTTGATATTGAGCTGCATGAGCTGTTTGTAGATTTTGGAGATTAATCCCTTGTCAGTTGCTTCATTTGCAAATACTTTCTCCCATTCTGTGAGTTGTCTTTTCATTTTGTTTATGGTTTCCTTTGCTGTGCAAAAGCTTTTAAGTTTAATTAGGTCCCATTTTTTTTTATTTTCATTACTCTAGGAGGTGGATCAAAAAGCAAGATTTTGCTGCAATTTACGTCAGAGAGTGTTCTGCCTATGTTTTCCTCTAAAAGTATTATAGTATTCGGTCTTATATTTAGGCCTTTCATCCATTTTGAGTTTATTTTTGTGTATGGAGTAATGCCAATTCTCATCCAAATGGATATGAGTGCCAATACTAGGGTGAGAAGGGTTAATTATATTTTATACACTTTGATTAATATTTATTAATACTTAAAGAATAAAATTTAATCTGATTGAAAGTATATTTTCTCCTTAAGAACCTGTGTGGAAGCTTGTTAATAAGGGTATTAATTCATTTGAACACTCACATCACCCCACATAGTTCTTTGAATTAGAAGTACGCATATGTAGTCTATGAAGCAAGCACAGAAAAACTGTTTTTTAGATATATTATTACTGAGACTCTAATAATAAGTAAATTATCTGGAGGAGATTACACAACTTTCTTCCTCTCTGTTTTCTTTAGTATAAAGTTGCTTCCCAAGGGGTAACACAAAAACCATCCCTGTGTTCCCTGAGCAGTTTTCTTACCTGGATAATCCATTAATGAAAATTGGACAAGTTATAAGGGCATTTCTTTACAAAGTTGAGTACAGTCCTCTGAAGAGATTAAATATACAACAATATGGAAATTAGTATAAATAGAATTGGGCCAGAACTTAACATTTCAAAAATTTGTAGAGAGTAACCATATTTTATAAGAGAGAATGCTGGATTATATACTCAGAGTAAATATTAAGTTCAAGCAGTGTTGCAACAGTGGCATTTATTTTGTTGATATTAAATTGGATTATTCTCCCAAGGCAAATCAGTGGGTCTGTCTAATGCTATTAGTATGTTCTATCCATGGTTTGAAAAAATAAAAAGCTTAGCCCAGTAACGAGGCATGAGTAGTTCTGAGTTAATAGTGCTGGTCTTATTGAACGCCTTGAAGGTATTAGCCAAAGAGATGAGGTTACAGAGTGGATTTTGTAAAGTTGGGTTTTTCCTCCTTTCTAAAAGCAAGGATATTTGTGATAAAACTCTAATATAAGTTGCCTAATTAATTTATCATAAAAGTGAATTTGGTTAGGAGTCTAGACTACAACCCAAGATTGCCTAATGGGTGGTATCATTAATAGGAAAGCAAGAGTCAAGCAGAGGTGTGTGTGCATGAGTGTGCAAGCACGTGTGTTTGTGAAGTACTTAATAAAAGTGCTGATGAAAAGTTAAAGTACCAGGAATTAGTAAGAACAGCTGGAATGACTTCTATTGCTGCTACCCAAGAGAAAGATGCCCCTAACAATTTAAAGAAGGGAAAGTAATAAAGCAGAAGAGAAACACTACACTAAGAGAAAACAGGCATCTCCAGAAGCTACCAGTTACCCAGAAAAGGGCCTGAGCGTGGTGGACACTGTGGGTTTATCTTATTTCAGAGTCTGTTTTCTGTCTTTACATAATAAAAAAGCTTATTTGTTGTTTAATTCACTGACAATTGACTAAGCTATGTGGGATTTGTTCAACCAAACTGCAAACTCTTAATAGTCTATATAATACATGAATTACTGTGCTCATCTAATCATTTACAGCTAGAAAATGTAACTTAAGAGGAACAGCATGAAATTACAGCAGGCCTATTCTATGTACTCTTGATGGTTAGTATCATTGAGGTCTGATAGACTATGCCATCCATGTCCATTTCAGAGATGGTTGCCCAGGACACCTGGTTGCTTATGTCATCCCCTCCCCTAGACAAGGATTATGACCAACTGAAAGTGTTACTCCTAAGTGTCTTTTTTAGTTTTCTTACATATCACCCTGCTTTTATTAAGATCTTTATTCAGACTGAGTAATGCCAATGAGTCTGCCAATTAAATATGTCAATATCCTCATGTTCATCATAAGAATTTTATTATTTGTATGTATGTGCCCAATCTTATCCTAGTAGAGAAGAAGAAACATGTATAATCCACTACTTTATCCCTAGCACTTACCACAGTACTTGGCACACCAAATTAGTTTAATATTTAATGCCCTTTAAAAATTATTCTTTTTTAAAAAAAGCAATCAAACTTCCATTCACAGATTATGGTATTGTAGATCAATTAGTTAACTGTGCAGATTGAAATCAGATTACCAAGGTTTGAATCCAGTTATTTCTAGTTATTTGACCTTGGGAAAATTACTTCACTGTCCTAAGCCTCACTTTTCTCATCTATAAAATAAGACTAATACTTGTATCCACTTCACAGTATTGTTTATAAAGAACTTGGCAAAATACCTGGCCCAGAGAAAGTGTTCAATAAATCTTAGCTACTAGTACCATTTAAGGTGGATTTTTTTTTACAGATGATGAATCTCATTTATTACATGTTCACTTCCCCTAATTTAATCAAATTTTCAACGCATAACTTTAACTTCGAATTTTCTGAATAACTTTTCCTCCTTCCCTACTCCTGCTACCACAAAGAACCACCTGTGAGAAGCAAATTGGAAACCAACTAACTTGTTTGGAAATATTGGTCAAAATGAATTGGTTGTAAACCTTCAACAAAAGCTGTCTAAAATCAAGACAGGTTAGTATTAAATGGTAAAATACTGAGCTGTAATTAATCTTAACAAATACCTATTAAGAAAACCAGCTGCTGGCTGGTGTGCTAGAAAAAGAAGGAAATAATTACATTTATTGATTGCCTACTTTAAGCCCCCTTGTGCTGGATGCAACATACATCATCTTATTTAAGTCCTCACGATTATGCTGTAGAGTAGGTATTCTTCTATATGTAACAGTCCGAGGTTAATCCATGCTTTTTCCAGAGCTAAACCTCATTGTTAGGTACTATAGAGAAGATTTAATGAATGAAGGGAAGGCTTTAAGCAAAACTGTCTAATATGCAAAGAATGTAACACCAGGCAGGTCATTTTCAAACATTTAACTCTAGGAGAGGGACACTCTAGTGAAATAAAGTCTAATATATAAAAAGACACTGGTGAGTGCTGCTTTGGTTGAAGTAGGGTTAGTGGACTTCAGTACAACTTGATGTGTACTTCTCCTTCTACTTCACCATGGGAAGCCCTTATTCCCCGCTGCACAAACTCCTGGGATTCAGGAATCAGTTTCAGAATAACCTTCCCCAATTTACAGATTCAGACTAAGCTGAGACCAAGAGACTAATGTCTCTTGTAAGTATAGAGTAAGCAAAAACTTACTACTAGAGTATTTGCTCTACTTCCTGATTAATTATAGTTTTATAGGTAATTAAATGTTGTGGTCAGGGAATTTTAATTCCATTCTGGGTCTAAGGCATGTTTCATAACAGAAAGTAATTATGTTGACCAGTTTCTTGGATGAGGCATGTATAATGTTTATATTCTGAGCACTTCTTATTTGGATAAAAGAATGCATTTGAAAATTTTAATTCATGAAGTCTGTAAGCTATTATATAATCATAGCTATCAATATATCATTTGTAGTGGGGGCAGGACTTAGATGGCCTGTACAACCTCATTGAGATGACAGGATCAGGCAGGGGTTTATCAGAGGGGACTTTTCAGCACAGACAAATTCTGCAGAAAGTTTAGGACAGAGGCATTGGCCAGCCTGGTTAGAGTATTGATTATATACTGAGTACTGAGCAAATAATTTGATATATTCAGTTTAATGGGAACCACACATACAAAATTAAATTTGACTTTCTCCTGTTAATCTGACTCATGTCAACGTAATTCTTACACCAGCCAGAAGAACCTAGAATGATAGAGGAACTTGTTCTCCCTCCTTGACACCAAAAAGTTGGGAAGCACTCAGAGAATAATGGGGATATGTCCAAACAATGCAAGATTGAAGAGGCTTCTACTGGCTAAATCTGGAAAAATTTGGTAATAATGTATTATAACTTATTGTGTAAAATAGGAATATCTGAGTCTATACTGACAAAAATGAGAGGGAGAGAAAGAGGGGGAGAGAAAGAGAAAGAGGGAGGGAGAAACAGAATGATGTTGGCATAAGGTAAATATGGAACATGTCAAAAATTGTGGAATCTGCATAAAGAGTCCATGGGAGTTCTTTACACATTAAAAATCTAAGTTCTCAACTGTGGGCAAATTACTTCACTGTAAGCTTCTAAATTCAGGTTAAAACTTTAAATATTCTATTTATAACTCTAATAAATTTTAGCAACCAGTTTTAGTGGACTTTGAGCAATACTTAGTCCTATTTACAAATCACACCTTCAAATATTTTAAACTGTATTTACAAATTGTCATAGGTAATCTCTTTTTAAAAATATTGATTAAGAATGAAACATTCTTCATTAGTTTAATAAAATTTATTCATATATTTATTTTTAAATGATCCAATATATCATATACACTTGTTGCAATTTCTACATAAAATCACAACTCTGCAGCAATTAGTCAATTACACATTTTATTTTTTTAAATCTCGTATTTTAATTAGAACTACAAGGATAACTTACATTACTTAGCTAAAATCACCTAAACAATAATAAAAGTTAAAATCTACACAAAACACAAAATTATAAATACTATGGTTTGATTATCTTAGTAATTCTGCACTTAATTCCCAATCTTTCTAGATTAAAAATGAGTACCTACAAAGAAAATAATACATGTCTTCAGGAACAGTTTTTGACAGGACTTTCTGTCATAAATTGGTCTCTAAGATTTATAATCTTCTTCTACATTATACCAAGGTTGATCTTTGTGATCAACAGATTACAGAAGAAGTGATAGAAGAAGTGATGATGTGTCACCTTCATGATTAGGTTATAAAAGATACAGCAGGCTCCACCTTGATCTTTTTCCCCCTTTTTGGATCACTCTGGGGAAGCTGGCTGTTCTGTGAAGAGGAAATTTAGCCCTGTGTGCAGAGGTCCATATGGTGGGGGACTGGGACCTCCAGCCAGGAGCCAATAAGGAATTGAGTTCTGCCAGCAACCAAATGAGTGAGCATGAAAGCTGGTTTTCCAGCACCAGGTAGGCCTCCAGATGACTGAGTCCTAGCCAACAGCTTTGGCTGCACCTCATGAAAGACTCTTAACCACAGCCAGCCAGCTAAGCTATTCCCAGTTTCCTGCCCCTAACAAACTGGGGGAAATAATAAAATGCAAAATTTTGGAGTAATTTTTAATGCAGCAATAGATAACTAATCTACTCTTCATGCCAAGTTTTTGAGTTTGCCTTCTTAGTGGTTTACTAAATGACCAAAAGTTTTAGCTGCTTTGGGATTGAATTGTTATGTTCAGTGCTGATGGGATATATTGAGTCCTGTATACAGTTGCTATATCAGTGACTCCCTACACTTGATCTTAGCCAAAAGGCCGAGAAGCGATTCAGTGACTCCCTAATTAAAGAATTTTGCATTTTGTTTTTTACTTTCTACTTTATTTCTGAATAACTCTTGTGGCTTTCTCCACTTCGGCACAGCATCTAGTATTATTATGATTATACTTTACAGTCTCTGTTGTCTTATCTCCATGCCTTTACTAACTTCATTCATTCTGTCTAAAATGGTCTTCCCCTCTGGCTTTTTCAGGTGATATCCATGTTTCAAGGCCCACTTACATAGAACTTTCTTGTCAACCATCTTTTTTCAAGAGAAGACCTGCCCCTCTGTGTTTCTGTAATCTATTGCTTGGAAATGAAAAAAATAACACAACATTTTGCAATTGCTTATTCTTTGGGGCTTGCATTCCACCAACACTGCATGCTGTTAAGAGCAGAGTTCCTGTGAGTTCACTTTTTCATCCCCCATGGCATCTAACACTGTTTAGATAGAAGGGAAATAACCCTACTGAACTACTTTAATGCGGTTAGAATTTGTTGGATAACAATAGTAACTTGTTTTCTGTATAATCGTGATTGCTATGAAGCTCTAAAGAAACATTACATAATTCTGTACCAGAAATACTTAGGACCTAGACAATGTGAGAATGAAACTGTTCCATGTGCTAGTTTTGGTCGTGTTGTTTCCTAATACAGACATTCTTTGCTAGATATTCTGTGTGTAGCACTGACTTTATATGAGCAATCAGAATGGATTACATACAGTAAATGTTTGGTAAAAATATGTTGAAAAGATGACTTAATAGTAGCTTAGAAAGGTGCACAATGCTAAGAAATGCACACACACATAGAAATATCCACAAGACTCTAAAATTGCTCTGTATTAAGAGATTAAGTATGCACTGCCTCAGGAGACTGCTGAGGAAGTATCTATTAACTAGTTCTCCAGAGTAAAGCTAAGAATCTCAATTAAAGAAATAAATTTCCTCTTTTCTTTAGCTGTGGTA
Organism: Phocoena phocoena; assembly: GCF_963924675.1. Lineage (NCBI taxonomy): Eukaryota > Metazoa > Chordata > Mammalia > Artiodactyla > Phocoenidae > Phocoena > Phocoena phocoena. The sequence goes on from NC_089230.1 coordinate 54,449,139, forward strand.
GATTTTCAGAATTGAAAATAGCAATACAGGAAAAAAATGTTATCATCTAGCCTGTAATAAGTAAACATAGTCTATTTTCATTTCTACGCTTTTTCTTTTCTAAAAATTGAAACATTTCCTGGAATAGCTTAAAAGTAAAACAGCGGATTGACGTCATTAATTTCATATTATTCCATGAGGTGTATCTTTTTTTTTTTTTTTTGCGGTACGTGGGCCTCTTACTGTTGTGGCCTCTCCCGTTGTGGAGCACAGGCCCCGGATGCGCAGGCTCAGCGGCCGTGGCTCACGGGCCCAGCTGCTCCGCGGCATGTGGGATCTTCCCGGACCGGGGCACGAACCCGTGTCCCCTGCATCGGCAGGCGGACTCTCAACCACTGCGCCAGCAGGGAAGCCCCATGAGGTGTATCTTTATTTTCACAAAGAGAATTAAAATTTAACTGCATTTTAACTTCATTTTTTGCCTACAACTGAAAATTTGTCATTTACTCAGATTTTGCTATTGCATGAATGAAATCTTAGTGTATGATTTTGGAGCTATGTCAGAAAAGAATTCATTTCAGTTGGGATATATTGCTGAACAAGAAGAAAAAAAGAAAAAAATTCATTGGTCATTGTGTGCAACACAGTAGTAAAACATTTGATTTACTGCATAACTCTCTCTGGATTATTCTACACAATGGAAAACATAATATAGTGTCTGTTTAGCTCTCTTGATTATATCATGCTATAAAAGGAGTATTTTTTCGACACAGACGTGACAAGCTATGGGTCAAACCTCAGCAAACAGAATAAGGTGTTGTGTTTGTTTACTCTGAAGAGGACAGTATTGAAAACTATTTTGTTTTTGTAGTGGAAGTGCTGTAACAGCCTAGATCTTAGTGACTACTTACAATATCTTTGTGGTGTTCAATAAAGGAGAAATGAAGAAAAAAATTGTCATTTTCTTGGAGTTCTATCTAAGCTTTCATTCCCATGGCCAATATAATGCGTGTTTGTTGAGAACAGTCTTTGATTGGAATGAGATGCTTGGTCTGGTCATAAAAAGATGGATGACCTAGATAATTCCGGAATACCAGCATACTGGTGTCTGGAAAGACATCAGTAGCATGTGAGCCTGTTTGTTCTTGTTAAAACTTCAAAGAGATTCTCTTTTGTCAAAGTATGCTACTTTCTGTTGAAAGTTTTTAACAATATCACAGTCTAGTAGGTATGTACCAGGATTTACACCTAGAGCCTTTAAACCTTCTATTCATTTTCCAGTTATGGAAAACAACAGTCAGTGCAGAATATCAGAATGATCTGACAATCGCTGTAACACGAAAAGAGGAGATACTGGCTAATCAGAGTTTAGTTCATTGTTATGTCTCGGATTTTGACAGACAACTCAGTTAACCTTCCAGTGACAGAGAAGGTGAGAGTACTTTCTCACCATACATGTGCTTCACCATCCTATTTGTTATGGCTTTTCCAACTTCCAATCTACTTTCTCTCCTTACCTTTTACTTTCCCAATCTGACAATCTGTAAAGCCTTCAGCAGAATCCCATCTCGTATCAGATAAGAGTCAAATGACTATCCTTTCCATCCTATGGCCCTTTGTGTCTCATGGTACTTTATGATTTGGTTTCTATCTCTTTTTGACCCTCACCTCTAATCACAGGTGATAAAGTCAAGCCATTGAAGGCTACTAGAAATTACCAGGACAAACCTTACTTTTTGACACCCCTAACCCTTTATACAATACATGCTTGTCTCTCTCCCTGGATTGTCTATCTTTACCTTTATATACTCAGAAAACTCCTGTTCATCCTTGAACACACAGTTCTGGTGACACCCTCAATATCATTGTCTCTTCTCTGTCCAGAACTGACTTCTTATATGTATGTTTATCATTGTTATTATAGAATGATTATTCTCTCTATCCATCTCTCACCTCTTGTATCACCCCTAAGAACGGGTATTTTGCATCCTATGCGCAGTACCTAACTATGGTCCCTGACTCATAGTAGATGCTTAATAAATGTGATTGAATTGAAAAGTATCAAGCATTCACCACATCTCCTTGGTGACCTTGTCTCTCCTAATTAACAAGCTATACTAAACATTTACCTACAGAAATTAATTTTCTTTTATTCCCAATCTTTCGTTGCTACATCATTTTCTTTCATTTTCTTCTAAGTTATAAGAACTACATTATTGGCATAGCAATGTCTCCCTAGTATAAACTCAGATATTTTAAAAGGTGCCCTACTGAAATAAACCTGAACACCAGGAAATAATTTTAAAAGACCTTCAGCGACTACAAATGGACTCCAAAGTCCATTTGCAACCCAAGTAAATATTGGTTGTGAATAGTTAAGGAGTAAAATATTTGCGCTATTGTGGACAGTGTATAGTGAAGCATCCATTTTTCTACCTAGTACTTTTAGCATTAATACAATTTCATAATGTTTTTTTTAATCCCTCTAAAAAGTAAAAAAAAAGTACACCTCCCATTGGCACAATGTGATTAGAACACTGGGGCAACTGGTCAGAGAACATATAGGATACGGAGTAAAAAGGAAAAAGAAAGTCATAGGCCACCAGACTACAAAGAGAATCAATTTCCTGGTAATAGGTAACCAGTGGCTTCTAGCATAGAAAAGATATAAAAAGTTCCTTCTCTTGAATGCAGTTGATTAACAAAATGTATTTAAAATACACTTCATTCAGATTCATGAGCCAAGATTTAATATTTTCTCAAATAATAATAAAAGAAAGGACCCAGGTGTAAATAATCATTATTCTAGCAAAGAAAAACTTAGCATAAAACACATAGAGAAATATAATCAGGACAAAACAAAAATAAGATAAAATCAGGATCACAGACAATATATTTGCCTCAGGTCTTTCACCAATCTTAAATTATAAATTGGAAATTTCTATCAGAATTACCCTACATAGACTTCACAGTCTGCTATATATGTTTATGCCCATGTTAACTACAAAGTATGAGTTCAAGGCATTCTCAAGCTTACATGTTTATTTTACTGATAGAAGAGTTCCTCAGGTTATTGTGTTCTAACAAGTTTTGTACTTGGTTTACATGCTCACTATAGATGATATAGAACAAGTACTAAATTGAAATGCAGGAAAAAAAAAGCAGACCTTGAAATTAATTAAAAAAACCAACAACACATAAATCAAAACATGTAGTTTATAGACTTTGAGTATAGGGGCAAGCATGTTGACATACCTGGAAGTGTTCTGAAAGTACCATTGCAAATAACACTTTTTTTTTTAATTGAAGTATAGTTGATTTACAATGTTGTGTTAATTTCTGCTGTACAGCAAAGTGATTCATTTATATATATATATACATTATTTTTAATATTCTTTTCCATTGTGGTTTATTACAGGACATTGAATATAGTTCCCTGTGCTATACAGTAGGACCTTGTTGTTTATCCAGTCTATATATACTAGTTTGCATCTGCTAATTCCAAATTCCCAATCCATCCGTCCCCCACCATCTCCCTTGGCAACTGCAAGTCTGTTCTCAATGTCTGTGAGCCTGTTTCTGTTTTGTAGATAAGTTCATTTGTGTCATATTTTAGATTCCACGTATAAGTGATATCATATGGTATGTGTCTTTCTCTGTCTGACTTACTTCACTTAGTATCATAATCTCCAGGTCCATCCACACAACATGGGGTTTTTATTCATATGCCTCCCACTGAACCTGAGACACCAGCAAAGTGTTGATGTGGTTCAGCAAACAATGAAAATAGTAATTTCAAAATAGGAAATATTGTAACACTTACAGAGGTTAAAATAAAAGGCTATTTTGGTGCTTAAATGAACAAGCCGCAAGTATCTTTCAAAAACAATGTTTCTAAAAGCATTTTCTGTAGAACATTACCCCATTAGAATAGATTGTCTGCTAAAAAAACCCCCAAAAAATCCAATGGCTAAATATTTGGGAAATGATGCTGTAATTGTTTGCAAATTGTTCTAGCTTTGCTTGTGACATCTAAAAAAGTAAACTTAATCCCTCATTCAAAAAGTACTCCATGAAGAGAGTCTTTGGTTTCTTCCAGGTCATTTTTATTTCTTATAAAAATTGTTCTACTTCTTGAATTCTCTCTTGCTATGGTTCGAGAGCGTTTTGTTTTAACAAACCATTGGAAAACTTCACCTAGTTATTTTTCTTCTTAAGTATGTTGATTATATTCAGTGGCCTTAATTATCACTTTTGTGCTAATGGCTACAAAATAAAAATTAAAATGCATCTTCTAGAATTTTAATGATATCAATTTATTTCATAAGTAAAAATTTTCATAAATAAAAATATTTCTGTTTAACCAGGCAAACTCTATTTTAACATCTATGCCCTAATTCACTTCTACAGTTTTCTTAGGCCCTGTTTTGCTTGTGTTCTACAGTCTGAGCACTGGGAGAAACATTTGGATGAAACGTGGTAATAAATAAGTTTAAATACACCGACCAGCCCAATCCCAGGACATCCATGTGAAACTCTGGAATGTAACCTTCGGAAAACACTGATGACCTTGTGAATTGACTAGAAACATTGAAATAAGATGTTCTATTGTGTACATTCAGAATCCAAAAGATAGATCCATCTGTTGTGAAACAATGGGCTTTGTCCGTCAGTGTCTGTGTTATGGCGGATTCCTGTGTTTGACGAGATGAGACTCTTTAATTTAATTCTGAGTACAGCACATTGGATCCTAATGAGCCGGGTTTTCTCTATTGCCTAATTCACTTTTTCTTTAGTTAGATGTTTAGGGAGTCCACTAAAAGTCCATTAGATTGGAATGCAAAAAAATGGGCCCCATGTGACCTAAGAAAGATAATATACCTCACTCGTGGAGTTACAACTAAGTTCCTGGCTTACTGAAAGTTAAAATGATAGAGAAGCAATAATTTAGTATTTTTTAGAACTTAACTTTAGCTGTTTTTTAAAACTATGAATATGAATAAAATGACAGTTCTGTCCATTTGCCTATCATTGCATCAAACATCTATATTCAAATGGATTTCACCCAAATCGGAGGTTAGTGTTAGGCTGGCCTAACTTAAAATATATGCTGCATGTTGTACTCGACACTTCCATAAAGCTGGCAGAATAGCACATCTTGCAAGGGCCCTGCATATAGTAAGCGCCCAGCTTCTACTCATGAGTGACAGCTATTTCATCAGTTCCTCCATTGTCATTACCCACATGGTACATACAGGTTACAAAGTCAACCTGAATTCTTTACTCTGTCACTAACTATGCATTGCCCCCTTCTCCCAATCTTTTTTTGAAGTTTTTCTAATGGGGAAAATGTGTGAGCAAAATCTTACTTAAGTCTTATGAAATAATTGTCACCTTCATTTATATTTTCTGTGTAAGGAAGGGGTCTCAGGGCAGGGTTAGTTTGAAAGGAGGTGGAACAACCAGTCATCTTTCAAGTCTTACTGCCCACATTGCTTGTATCCTCATCACCCTGGGTGCATGCATCATGCACCTGATTTGTCAGAAAATAATTCTGATTTTGGCTTATTTCTTGCTGTCATGTTGTCTTGGCCAAATTTGCAGTACATGGCTTGTATAATTTTTACTTATATATGTTAACTTTGATCTCATAATGAACTCATGGCACAGAGACAGGAGGCAACATGACTGTGACTGATGGAAAAATTCATAATGTTTATTAACATCTTTATTTCTGTTTAACCATAGATTGAAAAGTTCCACCTATGCCATCAGTCTTTTCTGGGACTTCTCGTTTAGTACATGGGTTATAACATTTGCTTATCCTGTGTTAGAACATACAAAACTCTAGCAGTTTTCTCTAACCTGGTCCGCTCAGCGCCCTTTATATTTCAAAAACGTTCCCTATTGTCTTGGTTTCATCTTTCCTTCCACCATAATTTCCCCAATACTTAAATATTTATAAAAACTCTGATTTTATAATTTTTGTAAAATGGCAAGTCTCTGCTTTTTGTTGTCCATGCTCCTTTCTGATGCTTAAATATACATGGTGAGCAGACACCCTTTTCATGTTCCTCTTGACTTTAGAATTATGGCACATACACCTTACAATTTACTGGTATTTTTTGTGTTGTAGCAATAATTTTTATAATAATTTCATACTATTTAAAATTTCAGTGATGTTCATAATACTAGTAGTTCATCACCCAGAAGATCCAGTGCCTCCAATTCTAAAAACATCATGAAAAAATAATAACCACTCAGTCTCATACAAATGACTATAAGTTAATAAAGTCTATAGAACATAAATAGGGAGCATTTGAGAAAAGGGAAACGTGGAATGGATATTACATGCCAGAAACAGTTCTAATTAAGAGCTACTCAAAAAACAGCCGATTAGGTAAGAGATCTTTCCATCTGAGGTAGAAGCCAAATCATTTAGTTTTCTCATCAACTAAAAATGGAAAGGCCATTACAGCAATAAGGAAGAAACACATTTATGGAAGTGATTAAGGATCAGTATGTAGAAGACAGAAATGGTTAAGGTTAATTGCATTGATAATATCAAGCAGTAGACCCAAAGATTTTTTAACCCTGTAGTAAATGCTATCTTTGAACGGCTTATAGTTGTAGTAACCCATAAATTAATAATTAATTTCATGAATTTTCTTGCTTCCTTTCTTCCTTTCTCTTTCTTTCCCTCCCTCCCTCTTCTCTTTACTTCCTTCTTCCTTTCTTTCTTTCTTCTTTTTTTGTTTGACAATTAACCAGCCTTTTGGTATCCATTTACTATTTGAGTGCTTGATATTTCACTTCTGCAATTGCTTTTTAGATATAACTTTCAGGTATACCTACTAGAAAACACGGCACGATAAATTTGGCATTTAAGAGCTATTCTTATCCATCTGTTTGCTTTAAAGTTGTAGACTTTTGAGAAACCACAACTGATTTCTAACATTTTGAAAATGCAATCTTTTAATTATACTACTAGTTATGTAAGTATACTGCATATGTTTGTAGGAATTTTTAGCAAAGTTTTCAAATTCATTGCCACACTTGATCTTCACAAGATCCCTATGGGTAAGCAGAACAGGTGTTGTTATCACAAAAATAAGATACAAAGAGAAAAATTGTCTTGCCTGAGAATTCATAACAAATTATTTATCGGGAGGGCTATAACTAGAATCTGTGTCTTCTCTGTTTTTCTTTAGTATACTTATACCATTGTTCTATCATAATTTTTTCATGCTTTCTTACTACTCTCATTCATTTATTTTATTCAAAGTAAGTTATAGAAGATTGAGCATGTGGACATATATTCTACCATCAAAGAGTCACAATAAACTCTTTGCAAATCATTTTAATACTGAAATTTATTTCTTCAAAATATTCTAGAACCTCAGCATGTGTATGTTTGGGGCATGGCACTGTGTTAATTTTTATCAAGCTATCTTCTTAATGTATGAACTTCAAAAGAGCAAGGCCTCTGAGTTTTATGTCCTCTTATAGTACCTTGTATAGATATTTGTGGCTTCTAACCCATGGAAGATTATTTTCTACGTTATAGTTTATTTTACATTTATTTTACTTTGAACTCATAAAATGCTTGAACAACCCACAATAAAGGACACATCAAATAGGAGCAATAAAACTCAAGTCCAGAAAGGAAACATGAGTTCTAGGAATGAAAAAAATAACGTTGACAACAACACTCACTTAGCGTTTACTGTTCTAAGTTGTTTATGTAAGAGACTTTCATAGTTGCTGTGTTAAGTACAGGATTTTCTTACAGCCAAATTAAAAAGGAAGAGAGGGACTTCCCTGGTGACACAGTGATTGAGAATCTGCCTGCCAATGCAGGGGACATGTGTTCGATCCCTTGTCTGGGAGGATCCCACATGCCACGGAGCAACTAGGCCCATGTGCCACAACTGCAGAGCCTGTGCTCTGGAGCCCGCGAGCCACAACTACTGAGCCCACGTGCCACAACTGCTGAAGCCCACGTGCCTAGAGCCCATGCTCTGCAACAGGAGAGGCCACTGCAATGAGAGGCCTGCACACCACAACGAAGAGTAGCCCCCCTCGCCACAACTAGAAAAAGCTCGCGCAGCAACAAAGACCCAACACAGCCAAAAATTAATTTTAAAAAAAAAGAAAAAGAGAAGGAAAGAGGGAGGGGGAAGGGTGAAACAAGGGAGAGAGAGAAAAAGAGGGAGAATGAAAGAGAACAAAGTGATGCTGTCTATCATTTCTCACAGCCTACCATGTACCAGCTTACCATGTACCAAGATTCACATGCAGTAATACATGTATTGTCCCAATAGCCCTGCTGGGTGAGTTCTATTAGTATTTTTAAACAGGAGGAAACAGAATGGTGAAGTAACTTGCTCTAGGATACACAGCTATGTGTTGACACTGGGATTCTGACTCATGAATCCAGCTCCAGCTACTACGGGATTGACTGTTTAAACAAGTTGTCTCTATATGAAAAATTCTTATCAGAAGGCAAAAAATCAACTAATTCCTCAGGGGACAATTTTTCCTTGTGATAAGTACTCATACATTTATTAAGTGGGACCTTTGATGAACACGTGGACGAAGTTCTTATTAGCAGTTTATATTGAGTGCAGAAAGAATATTTCATGACTGTTTTTTTTGTTGTTTTTTGGGGTTTTTTTTTTGTGGTACGCAGGCCTCTCACTGTGGTGGCCTCTCCCGTTGCGGAGCACAGGCTCCGGACGCGCAGCCTCAATGGCCATGGCTCACGGGCCCAGCCGCTCCGCGGCATGTGGGATCTTCCCGGACCGGGGCACGAACCCATGTCCCCTGCATCGGCATGCGGACTCTCAACCACTGCACCACCAGGGAAGCTCCATGACTGTTTTTTAAAGTCATTAAAAGCATTGGAAGTCAAAATTCAAATAAGTAAAATTGTTTTAAGGGTTCTCTATGGTGAATCAGAAAAACAGAAAAGAATAATAACTTGGCTTCTAATGTCCCTGCTTTGAGCCAGTGAGTTAGAAAAACAAGACAAAATGTGTAGTGATGGTGAGCGTGAGACTAGAGGCATCACACAGTCTTGAGTTACTGCCTCTGAACACTAAACAGGGTCGTCATCCATTATTGGTTTTTTGTATAGACTGAGGTTCAATTTGACCCCTGATTTTTCTTCTTAGCAAGTGTAGAGAAGCCTTCAGAATAAGTTACGCATCAGTGTACTGTGCCGGTGTGTGTCACCTCTAGGCTCGGTTGCCTGTCTTCTACTGGATAATTTCTCTATCTCAGTGGATTAACATGCTGAGCATTGATTGATTGATTGATTGATGGTAGATCACATAAGGCAGCTAGCTAACCAAGAACACCTGAACATTCACTTTAGCTCTACTAATTTTAGACAGATTTCTTCCTGACTATAGGCTCTTGACTTCCCTTTTCTTAGAGCATTTCCTTTAGAAAATTTACTGCAATTTATAAATTCTTTCTCTGCTCCTTTGAGATGTCTATCTTCTAAAACCCAGGAATGTTTTCTCAAGGACCTGGAGGCCGTCCCCATGAACTGTAATCAAGAAAGAAAGTGTGCCTGTCTCCCACTCTTTGTGGGAGGGTAGGGGTCAAACTCTAATAGACACCAATTACCTGTGGTCCTTTCTGACTACTTTTCCTCCATCCAAGATTGTAAGTCCAACCATCACCAGACACTCTTCACATCACGGTGTCTCCTTTCCTCTTCAGCTCTTCAGTGATGAAGTTGCCCCACTGCCTGATCTGTGTGAACCAGTTGGAGTTGACAACCTTGCTATTACCAGCTTCCATTCTTTTCTTACCTCTAGACAAATAGAAGCGATATGAAGTAGCATCCCACAAGGTGGAGCAAGATGGTGTTAGAGCAGGGGTAACTAGAAAGAGAGAAAGTGGAGGTCGGGTTATTGAGGAATAGAAAAACAGAGATATCTCTTAATGTCCTCCCAGTACCTCCCAGTGTTCTAGTATCATCAAATTTTCTTTTGCTGATTTAATGGGCTACATAGACTTCTACTATAAAGATATTCCATCATTTATCTAACCATTATATTATTGTCGGGCTTTTAGACTTTTCCAATATCTTATTTTTAAACAGAGTGTGGATAGAGTCACTATTAATAAATCTTAAGCTTTTCCTTAATTTTCCTTAAAATATATAAAACATGGAATAAATGAGATCGTGTTCATTATATCTGAGGCTCTTATTTTCATACACCCCTAGAGAAATTTTGACCAGCCTCCCACATGAGTGTATTAGTATCAACCGTATGAAATTCTTAATAGTCAAAAATAGATTTATCCTTAAAAATGGCAGTTTTATATGGTTCAATCTAGTGAATGCCATCTTTAAATAAAACCATTAACTATATTAGGGGTCTCTACCAGATTCAGAGCTTAGAAGATTCTGGGAGAAGGGTGAGGCCTCTTAACTTTAATTCCAAGTTTTTGCTGAAAGTAAGAAGCCCTGTAGCTGAAAGACACATAGGCCAGTGAATTCTCTCTTTGAGTTGATTAATTTCTACCCAGGAAGTACCTTTCATGCCCATAAGGAATCTGAAAAAGAAGGAAAAGGCAAAATAATACCACTAGCAGTAGCAAGAGACAACTGGAAATTTTTTCTTTCTGCTTCTCTCTAAGTCTTTGTGTTTTTCAGTGTCTCATTCATTTTCTTTTCATATATTCTGTCTTCTAACACCAGTTAGGCTGCCTTATTATTTTCTTGAAGTAGAAAACTAACAAAAGTATTTTTTGAAAAAAAGTTAAAATATTTTCAAACACAGTTTATGAAAAATTTAGAAGTGGAATGAGGTTGTACAAGACTGGCTCAACTTTTCCATGAGTTGTTTTACATTTTACTGACATTTGAGGGAGAAAGTAAAAAGCAACACATGGTGTTCAGTCAGAAAAATAAATATTGGTTCAGGGTTTTCCTCTTTTCAACCATGATGTTTCCCATACTGGACTTATGCTCTCTTTTACAATTTGGAACAATCTAGTTCACCTACCCAGTCCACTGAAAATTCCTTAGTTATATATATATGGTTTATGAGAATAGTAATTGCTTTTGTGGATATTTCAGTGATGGGCTCTTAATTACATATCATTGTACTTGTCAAAAGTATTTAAATCAATTATGACATAATGTCCTTAAACACTTGACAGACTGCTACTGGGAAGATCATTCAGCTAGAAATAGGCCCCATATTTGGTGGTATTGAAATTGGCCACACACACACACACAAAGTAATGTTTGCTGAGAAAATTGTTCAGAAATTTTTTTTAAAATGCTGAGATGCAAACATAGGAGAGTCATTGTAATCACAGCATTACAACCGAAATTCTCATCTTGCTGACCACACCCCAAAATACATCAGCTTGGAAAAAAGCAAATACCAAAGAGCCATCGATAATATATAAAGCTGTTAGAGAGAAAGTAGGGACAAATGCTCTGAACCAGGAGTGGGTAAATCTTTTCTATAAAGGGCTAAATAGTAAATAATTTGGGCTTTGTAGGCCATGTCGTCTCTGTAGCAACTGCTCACCTCTTGTCATTGTAGTGTGAAGACAGCTCCAGACAGCACATGAACAAATGAGTGAGGCTGTGTTCCTGTCAAAACTTTATTTATGGACACAAAATCTGAATCTTCCATGATTTTCACTCGTCACGTCCTTTGATTTTTTTTCAACCATTTTAAAATGTAAAAAACAGTCTTAGTTTGTGGGCCATACAAAAAACAGCTGCAGCCAGATTTGGCCATGGGCAGTAGTTGCTGACCCCTATTCTACACAATGAAATCAAATGAGAGTTTGATTAAATATAGAATGGAATCCTAATTAGAACCTTTGCAGCAGTTTCACTCCTCTATTTAACTCTAGGGAACAATCTCAAGTATTTGAATTTAGAATTTTAAACATCAAGTATCTGAAATAAATGGAAATTGCATTGAAAAGAAGCAAAATAGGATGAAACACCCAATCGTATAAGTGAGTTTTTTGTAATTAAGAAATGACAAGAACAATTACGTCCTCTATCAAGTGAAGCAAGAATCAATACACATGGCCCTAACTCTAAAATTACCTACCTATATAAAGTCAGGTGGTTAAGTTAATTATTTGGTTTACTCATGTAAATCTCACTTTATGGCATCGATCTGGAGAAATTGGGCCGTGGAGTTTTTACCATTACTCCCCCATTTCACTTTGTACATATTGAAAATTAATTACTTCATTTGCCTCTATACCTAAAAAATGAATAGTATCAGAGCTTCATTGCAACTAGCCTTTAAAAAAGAGAAAAAAAATTTGCAAAATATTGATTCAATATGTATTTATGTCTGTTTTGTGCTGTGTACTATTCTAAGCAGTGGGATTGGAATGATAAACAACACTGGTGGCAGAAATTTTTATGTGAGCTGTGTCAAGACAGACTTTAATGGAAGTGGCAATAACAGCATTTTTTTGAACTTCAGAAAAAACACTAATTACAAGGGTCCACTTGGACATCATTGTGTTGTTAGGTTAGTTAATATGATGGACTTATGCAGATGTATAACATGCATTTCACAGTACTTATATCACATTGGTAAACTAATGAATTAAATTGAAAAATGCAAATAATTCTACATGCTTGGAGTATGGGAACAATTTGCTTACAGAGCAACTTCCTTCTGGACAAATAAATGTTGTGTTGAAGGGGCTGAGACCAGTTCCCATAAAAATGCATTAAAATTTTAGTGCCTGCTTGGGATATGTTTGAATCTGCCCTGCAATATTTCAGGAGGTCATAAAAAGAAACTTTTGAAATATGATATAGAAGGCAACATAATCAAAAATAAGCTTAGAGCATCAGTCATCGAAATAAAAATGAGCAAGGAAGAGGATCAGAATTGAAAATTACCTTTTGGCCTTCTCTAGGAGGAAATTTGTTATATTTGTGTTTTAAATCCATATTTAATTTTAAGATAATTTTCAAGGGCAAGAGAAAAGTCCTAGCATCTTAATTTCTAGTAAATGCTCTGGGTAAAATTTATCATTAAATAACTTTAGCTTATTTTTGTCCACTTGATCTTTGTATGAAGATCTTTAAGAGATGCTGGGGGCAAAAAAAGGCCAGATAAGTTTTTGTTTTTTTGAACAGACATAAATATGGCCATATGCCATGTATCTCTTAGGTCCATGTGGAATGCTTTTCTTTTAAGTAAAATTTCTACATTTTTCAAAATTCACATCATTTAAAATTTACCCTAAGGGCTAAACTTGCTGGATAATAGGAAGTGAGATTAAGTAAAAGCATGTAGAGAACATTTGGCTTTACATTGCACTTTAAAATTTCATTTTTGTTTCCTACAGTTGCATCTAACTTCGTTTACTCAGGGTATCTAAATGACTCAAAAAGAGCATCTGGAAAAATAACTAATACATGCCACATGACATAAATGCTGCTGACTCCTTTTTGCCTTGTTTTATTAAATTTAACATCACTTGTGAAATGATACTCTCTGAATTGTTTATATGTGGTATTTTGAATTTGCAAATGGTCTTGCTATCAAAGCATCAGTAGTCATTGAAGAATCTCATGCTCTAAGTAAATTCCCAGAGAGAAGGGTATAATGAGATTGAAAATATTTACCTAATCAAAAAATTCATCTAAAAATTTAACAAATTCTGTTGTCAGGCATTCTGAAAAATACATATTTCCTTCTGTTCTTTTTGTTCCATCTATTTTCCTCCTCTTCCTACCTTTATTCACTGTGTAAAGGGGAATGAAGAAGTTTTGAAAATATATTTTCAAAAATACTTTTGTTGAAACTTTCAGTTCAGGCGCATCCCCCAAATAAATCTCTCTTAGTAAGGTTATATCTTTTGACATTAATTAAGGATTGTTTATTTATAGGCCAAACAATGAAAATTATGGACTTTCTTTTTCAAAGATGAACTGCAATCTGTCTGTAAGTTTCAGTTGATAACCAACTGATTTAGGCGATTTTAAATAAAGATAATTTTGTGTGCAAAGAAAAACTCACTCCTTGTCCCCACAAACAAACAAAAAAAATCCCTCAAACTGAAACTCCTACTGGCTCCACCTATTCACTCTCCTGCTCCCTTCCACCTCCCCCCACCCCCATACACAACAGTAAACTGGGAACAAAAAGAGGCATTTAAAACACCAGAAAATTAATTTTATATGATTTAGGATATTGAAGACTATATTTTCAGGGTCTTACAAATTTGACCAGCTATCAGAAACAGCTGTTGAGTTTTAGAAATGTGTATTCTTCAATACCAGCTTGGATCTGCTGTATCAAAATATACGTGCATAAGAATTAAAATTTGTATTTTACAACACAATTCCCTGGTCATTATGAGAATTAACAAGGTTTGGGAGTCACTGCTATGACAAAGCTATAAATAAAGGACTCCTGACTGATATAAATTGAACTGATTAGCTCAGACCTAGAGGGAAAGGGGGAGAATGAGAAAAGTCCTAAAGAAAGCCTGTCCTTTGTTGGGCCTTGAATCATAGGTTAAGTTTCAATAGGTAGATATGAGTGATGTAACTAGCGCTGGGATTTACTGATCATCTACAGCGTGCCAGGCATTGTGCAGAGCAGATGTGAATACTAATTTTTGTTTTTAACATCTTTATTGGAGTATAATTGCTTTACAATGGTGTGTTAGTTTCTGCTGTATAATAAAGTGAATCAGCTATACATATACATATATCCCCATATCTCCTCCTTCTTGTGTTTCCCTCCCTCCCACCCTCCCTATCCCACCCCTCTAGGTGGTCACAAAGCACCGAGGTGATCTCCCTGTGCTATGCGGCTGCTTCCCACTAGCTATTTATTTTACGTTTGGTAGTGTATATATGTCCATGCCACTCTCTCACTTTCCCCCAGCTTACCATTCCCCCTCCCCGTATCCTCAAGTCCGTTCTCTAGTAGGTCTGTGTCTTTATTCCTGTCTTTCTCCTAGGTTCTTCAAGACCACGTTTTTTTTTTTTTTTTTAGATTCCATATATATGTGTTAGCATACAGTACTTGTTTTTCTCTTTCTCACTTACTTCACTTTGTATGACAGATTCTAGGTCCATCCACCTCACTACAAATAACACAATTTCGTTTCTTTTTTATGGCTGAGTAATATTCCATTGTATATATATGCCACATCTTCTTTATCCATTCATCTGTTGATGGACACTTAGGTTGCTTCCATGTCCTGGCTATTGTAAATAGAGCTGCAATGAACATTTTGGTACATGACTCTTTTTGAATTATGGTTTTCTCAGGGTATATGCCCAGTAGTGGGATTACTGGGTTGTATGTTAGTTCTATTTTTAGTTTTTTAAGGAATCTCCATACTGTTCTCCATAGTGGCTGTATCAGTTTACATTCCCACCAGCAGTGCAAGAGCGTTCCCTTTTTTCCACACCCTCTCCAGCATTTATTGTTTGTAGATTTTTTGATGATGGTCATTCTGAATGGTATGAGGTGATACCTCATTGTAGTTTTGATTTGCATTTCTCTAATGATAGTGATGTTGAGCATCCTTTCATGTGTTTGTTGGCAATATGTATATCTTCTTGGAGAAATGTCTATTTAGGTCTTCTGCCCATTTTTGGATTGGGTTGTTTGTTTGTTTGATATTGAGCTGCATGAGCTGCTTGTAAACTTTGGAGATTAATCCTTTTTCAGTTGCATCATTTGCAAATATTTTCTCCCATTCTCAGGGTTGTCTTTTTGTCTTGATTATGGTTTCCTTTGCTCTGCAAAAGCTTTTAAGTTTCATTAGGTCCCATTTGTTTATTTTTCTTTTTATTTCCATTTCTCTAGGAGGTGGGTCAAAAAGGATCTTGCTGTGATTTTGTCATAGAGTGTTCTACCTATGTTTTTCTCTAAGAGTTTGATAGTGTCTGGCCTTACATTTAGGTCTTTAATCCATTTTGAGTTAATTTTTGTGTATGGTGTTAGGGAGTGTTCTAATTTCCTTCTTTTACATGTACCTGTCCAGTTTTCCAGGCATCACTTATTGAAGAGGCTGTTTTTTCTCCACTGTATATCCTTGCCTCCTTGATCAAAGATAAGGTGACCATATGTGTGTGGCTTTATCTCTGGGCTTTCTATCCTGTTCCATTGATCTATATTTCTGTTTTTGTGCCAGTACCATACTGTCTTGATTACTGTAGCTTTTTAGTATAGTCTGACGTCAGGGAGCCTGATTCCTCCAGCTCCGTTTTTCTTTCTCAAGATTGCTTTGGCTATTCGGGGTCTTTCGTGTTTCCAATCAAATTATGAAATTTTTTGTTTTAGTTCTGTGAAAAATGCCAGTGGTAGTTTGATAGGGATTGCATTGAATCTGTAGATTGCTTTGGGTAATAGAGTCATTTTCACAATGTTGATTCTTCCAATCCAACAACACGGTATATCTCTCCATCTCTTTGTATCATCTTTAATTTCTTTCATCAGTGTCTTATAATTTTCTGCATACAGGTCTTTTCTGTCCTTAGGTAGGTTTATTCCTAGATACTTTATTCTTTGTGTTGCAGTGGTAAATAGGAGTGTTTTATTAATTTCACTTTCAGATTTTTCATCATTAATGTATAGGAATGCAAGAGATTTCTGTGCATTAATTTTGTATACTGCTACTTTGCCAAATTCGTTGATTACCTCTCAGAGTTTTCTGGTAGCCTCTTTAGGATTCTCTACGTGTAGTATCATGTCATCTGCAAGCAGTGACAGCTTCTTTTCTGATTTGGATTCCTTTTATTTCTTTTTCTTCCCTGATTGCTGTGGCTAAAACTTCCAAAACTATGTTGAATAATAGTGGTGAGAGTGGGAAACCTTGTCTTTTTCCTGATCTTAGTGGAAATGGTTTCAGTTTTCACCACTGAGGATGATGTTGGCTGTGGGTTTGTCATATATGGCCTTTATTATGTTGAGGAAAGTTCCCTCTATGCCTACTTTCTGGAGGGTTCTTAGCATAAATGAGTGTTGAATTTTTTCGAAAGCTTTCTCTGCATCTATTGAGATGATCATATGGATTTTCCCCTTCAATTTGTTAATATGGTGTATCACGTTGATTGATTTGCGTATATTGAAGAATCCTTGCATTCCTGGGATAAAACCCACTTGATCATGGTGTATGATTCTTTTAGTGTGCTGTTGGATTCTGTTTGCTAGTATTTTGTTGAGGATGTTTGCATTTATGTTCATCAGTGATATTGGCCTATAGTTTTCTTTCTTTGCGTTATCTTTGTCTGGTTTTGGTATCAGGGTGATCGTGGCCTTGTAGAATGAGTTTGGGAGTGTTCCTCCCTCTGCTATATTTTGGAAGAGTTTGAGAAGGATAGGTGTCAGCTCTTCTCTAAATGTTTGATAGGATTTGCCTGTGAAGCCACCTGGTCCTGGGCTTTTGTTTGTTGGAAGAGTTTTAATCACAGTTTCAATTTCAGTACTTGTCATTGGTCTATTCTTATTTTCTATTTCTTCCTGGTTCAGTCTCAGAAAGTTGTGCATTTCTAAGAATTTGTCCATTTCTTCCAGGTTGTGTGTTTTATTGGCATAGAGTTTCTTGTAGTAATCTCTCATGATCCTTTGTATTTCTGCAGTATCAGTTATTAATTCTCCCTTTTCATTTCTAATTCTATTGAGTTGAGTCTTCTCCCTTTTTTTCTTGATGTATCTGGCTAATAGTTTATCAGTTTTATTTATCTCCTCAAAGAACCAGCTTTTAGTTTTATTGATTTTTGCTATCATTTACTTCATTTATTTTTTATTTATTTCTGATCTGATCTTTATGATTTCTTTCCTTCTGCTACCTTTGGGGGTTTTTTGTTCTTCTTTCTCTGATTGCTTTAGGTGTAAGATTAGGTTGTTTATTTGAGTTGTTTCTTGTTTCTTGAGATAGGCTTGTATAGCTATAAACTTCCCTCTTAGAACTGCTTTTGCTGCATTCCATAGGTTTTGGGTCGTCGTGTATTCATTGTCATTTCTTTCTAGGTAGTTTTTGATCTCCTTAGCGATCTCTTGGTTATTAAGTAGTGTATTGTTTAGCCTCCATATGTTTGAATTTTTTACAGATTTTTTCCTGTAATTGATATCTAGTCTCATAGCGTTTTGGTCAGAAAATATACTTGATACAATTTCAATTTTCTTGAATTTACCAAGGCTTGATTTGTCACCCAAGATACACTATGTCCTGCAGATTGTTCCATGAGCACTTGAGAAGAACATGTATTCTGTTATATTTGGATGGAATGTCCTATAAATATCAATTAAGTCCATCTTGTTTAATGTATCATTTAAAACTTGTGTTTCCTTATTTATTTTCATTTTGGATGATCTGTCCTTTGGTGAAAGCGGGGTGTTAAAGTCCCCTACTATGATTGTGTTACTGTCGATTTCCCCTTTTATGGCTGTTAGCATTTGTCTTATGTATTGAGGTGCTCCTATGTTGGGTGCATAAATATTTACAATTGTTATATCTTCTTCTTGGATTGATCCCTTGATCATTATGTAGTGTCCTTCTTTGTCTCTTGTAATAGTCTTTGTACTAAAGTCTATTTTGTCTGATATGAGAATTGCTACTCCAGCTTTCTTTTGATTTCCATTTGCACGGAATATCTTTTTCCATCCCTTCACTTTCAGTCTGTATGTGTCCCTAGGTCTGAAGTGGGTTCTCTTGTAGACAGTGTATATATATGAGTCTTGTTTTTGTATCCGATCAGCCAGTCTATGTTTTTTGGTTGGAGCATTTAATACATTTACATTTCATGTAATTATCAATATGTATGTTCCTATTACCATTTTCTTAATTGTTTTGGGTTTGTTATTGTAGATCTTTTCCTTGTCTTGTGTTTCCTGCCAGAGAAGTTCCTTTACCATTTGTTGCAACGCTGGTTTGGTGGTGCTGAATTCTCTTAGCTTTTGCTTGTCTGTAAAGCTTTTAATTTCTCCATCAAATCTGAATGAGATCCTTGCTGGGGAGAGTAATCTTGGTTGTAGCCTTTTCTGCTTCATGACTTAAGTCTTGCCACTCCCTTCTAGCTTGCAGAGTTTCTGCTGCAAGATCAGCTTTTAACCTTATGGGGATTATCTTGTATGTTTTTAATATGTTTTCTTTGTATTTAATTTTTGATAGTTTGATTAATATGTGTCTTGGCGTGTTTCTCCTTGGTTTGTCTTGTATGGGACTCTCTGTGCTTCCTGGACTTGATTAACTGTTTCCTTTCTCATATTAGGGAAGTTTTCAACTATGATTTCTTCAAATATTTCCTCAGTCCCTTTCTTTTTCTCTTCTTCTTCTGGGACCCCTATAATTCAAATGTTGGTGCTTTTAATGTTGTCCCAGATGTCTCTGAGACTGTCCTCAGTTCTTTTCATCCTTTTTTCTTTATTGTGCTCTGTGGTAGTTATTTCCACTATTTTATCTTCCAGATCAGTTATTCTTTCTTCTGCCTCAGTTATTCTGCTATTGAATCGTTCTAGAGAATTTTTAATTTCATTTATTGTGTTTTTCATCATTGTTTGTTTGCTCTTTAGTTCTTCTAGGTCCTTTTTAAACGTTTCTTGTATTTTCTCCATTCTATTTCCAAGATGTTGGATCATCTTTACTATCATTATTTTGAATTCTTTTCAGGTAGACTGCCTATTTCCTCTTCATTTGTTAGGTGTGGTGGGTTTTTGCCTTGCTCTGTCATCTGCTGTGTGTTTCTCTGTCTTCTCATTTTGCTTAACTTACTGTTTTGGGGGTCTCCTTTTCACAGGCTGCAAGTTTGTAGTCCCCATTGTTTTTGGTGTCTGTTCCCAGTGGCTAACGTTGGTTCAGTGGGTTGTGTGTGCTTCCTGGTGGAGGGGACTGGTGCCTGTGTTCTGGTGGATGAGACTGGATCTTGTCTTTCTGGTGGGCAGGACCACATCCAGTGGTTTGTTTTGGGGTGTCTGTGAACTTGTTATAATTTTAGGCAGCCTCTCTGTTAATGGATGGGTTTGTGTTCCTGTCTTGCCAGTTGTTTGGCATAGGGTGTCCAGCCCTGTAGCTTGCTGGTCGTTGAATGGAGCTGGGTCTTGGCATTGAGATGGAGATCTCTTGGAGATTTTTGCCCATTGTTATTACGTGGAGCTGGGATGTCTCTTGTGGACCAGTGTCCTGAAGTTGGCTCTTCCACCTCAGAGGCACAGCCCTGACACCTGGCTGGAGCACCAAGAGCCTGTCATCCACATGGCTCAGAATAGAAGGGAGAAAAAGAAGAAAGAAAGAAGAAGATAAAATAAAATAAAGTTATTAAAATAAAAAGTAAAAAATAATTATTAAAAAAAATTTTTAAGTAATTAAAAAAGGAAAGAATGAAAAGAGAGAGCAACCAAACCAAAAAACAAATCCACCAATGATAACAAGTGCTAAAAACTATACAAGAAAACAAACAAACAAACAAACAAAAATGGACAGACAGAACCCTAGGAGAAATGGTAAAAGCAAAGTTATACAGACAAAATCCCACACAGGAGCATACACATACACACTCACGAAAAGGGAAAAAGGGAAAAAAATATGTATATTGTTGATCCCAAAGTCCACCGCCTCAATTTGGGATGATTCTTTGTCTATTCAGGTATTCCACAGATGCAGGGTACATCAAGTTGTTTGTGGAGCTTTAATGCGCTGCTCCTGAGGCTACTGGGAGAGATTTCCCTTCTCTTCTTTGTTCACACAGTTCCTGGGGTTCAGCTTTGGATTTGGACCCGCCTCTGCATATAGGTCGCCTGAGGGCATCTGTTCTTCGCTCAGACAGGACGGGGTTAAAGGAGCAGCTGCTATGGGGGCTCTGGCTCACTCAGGCCGGGGGTAGGGAGGGGTACGGATGCGGGGCGAGCCTGTGGCGGCAGAGGCCAGCATGACATTGCACCAGCCTGAGGCCCGCCGTGTGCTCTGCCGGGGAAGTTGTCCCTGGATCACAGGACCCTAGCAGTGGCGGGCTGCACAGACTCATGGGAGGGGAGGTGTAGAGAGTGACCTTTGCTTGCACACAGGCTTCTTGGTGGCGCCAGCAGCAGCCTTAGCGTCCCATGCCCGTCTCTGGGGTCCGCGCTTTTAGCCGCGGCTCGCGCCTGTCTCTGGAGCTCCTTTAAGCGGCGCTCTTAATCCCCTCTCCTCGCGCACCAGGAAAGAAAGAGGGAAGAAAAAGTCTCTTGCCTCTTCGGCAGGTCCAGACTTTTCCCCAGACTCCCTCCCGGCTAGCCGTGGTGCACTAACCCCTCCAGGCTGTGTTCACGCCGCCAACCCCAGTCCTCTCCCTGGGATCCAACTGAAGCCTGAGCCTTAGCTCCCAGGCCCCGCCAGCCCAGGCGGGTGAGCAGACAAGCCTCTTGGGCTGGTGAGTGCTGGTCAGCACCGATCCTCTGTGCGGGAATCTCTCCGCTTTGCCCTCCGCAACCCTGTTGCTGCGCTCTCCTCCAAGGCTCCGAAGCTTCCCCGCTCCGCCACCCGCAGTCTCCGCCCACGAAGGGGCTTCCTAGTGTGTGGAAACCTTCCTCCTTCACAGCTCCCTCCCACTGGTGCAGGTCCCGTCCCTATTTTTGGTCTCTGTTTATTCTTTTTTCTTTTGCCCTACCCAGGTACCTGTGGATTTTCTTGCCTTTTGGGAGGTCTGAGGTCTTTTGCCAGCATTCAGTAGGTGTTCTGTAGGAGTTGTTCCACGTGCAGATGTATTTCTCATGTATCTGTGAGGAGGAAGGTGATCTCCAAGTCTTACTCTTCCGCCATCTTAAAGCTCCTCCCCTGAATTCTAATTATTTAAGCCTCACCAAGAAATCCTGAGATAAGTACTATCGCTATGCCCATCATTCTGATGGAGAGGATCAAAAACTTGATGTAGATGACAGAGCTTTTTGCTGGTAGCAATACAACCCAGGACCGGTTTGGTCCAGCAGTATGCTAATTTACTGATGGCAGACTCCAGACTTTAAGACAACTTAAGGTTTCCTTCACTTGTTCTGTCACTCATTCTCCCAGGGAAGGGGACAAGGGCAAAGAAGCCCATCCCAGGAATTGGGCATGGCAGGAGCAAATAGTAAAGCCCTTATTCTCTGCCCTCTTGATGGGCCTTGTCTCCACCCTCTTCTCCTATGACTTATTCCACAGTGCTGGTTTTGCGTCGCTCTCACTGGAAGCAGCACATGACTGATAGAGCTATGTGTGCCCCACGCCCATGCTCTTGTGAACAGACCTCCCCCACCTTATGGGCAATCCTCTCCTAAGGTCCCAAGTTTGCCCTCAAGAAGCCAGCAAAGACCAGGGTGGGCTCCACACAGAAAGTCATGTAGAAAGGCAGTCACTTACGGCCTTTGCTAATATTATAGTGGAGTAAGCACATGCTTGGTGGCACAAGAAAACTTTCTAGGAGGAGGCTCTGCACAGATGGGTTCAAGCATGTCATTTTCCAAATCCTCAATGCCCATGTGTTCTTTCTTATAACCCAGCTACCTGATAAAGTACTGAGTGGAGGCTGGATGCCTCCTGGGTGGATGGATATGCCTCCTGGGTGGAGGCGTCATGCTGACACTTCTTCTCTGCCTCCCCTTTCTTCCATTTTATAAAAGAATGGTATACCTTTCTCCCTACCTGCAATTTTGTGAATGCTAAACAAAGAAAAAATTAAAATGCTGTTGCCAGAGAAGCCTCCTTTAATAAAAGCACAATAAAATTGCCCTTATCCATCTCATTAAAGGAATATCTAGATATTTATATATATATATACATAGATATCTATACATAGATATAGATATATTTGGGCAAAATTATTTAAAGGAAGAATTTATATATATATTCATATTATATGAATCTATTATACATATGTATCTGGACAAAATTTCCTAAGTAAAATAATAGTATAGTTTCAAAAAGAAAAAGGATGAATGAAACATTTCTTTTAAAGGAGAGATTGTTCATGTATTTTTTTAATGAATGATTATATTATCACATATTTTATTTCATATGTTTAAAAGAGTTATATTAACAGTTTCATACAAAGCATTTTATAAATATAAAATGTCAGTATTTAAAGTACACTAGAAAGGAGACAAACTATACCTCACCTTTAAAATGTGGGAAGGAGAGACGTTACGTGTTTTTCAAACTTCTTTAAAGGGGTCATTAAGCAAAAACATCTGGAGACCACCCCTACAATCTAGACAAAGATGATTTTCCTGATTTACAGAGCAACCAACACAGAAGAAACTTGCATGGGGTTTGGAGAAAGCTTAAGTAATAAAAAGGGAGCAGTTGATCTGAATATCACCTCTACATACATCCCTTGGAGTTCTGTGGCTGAAGAAGACCCAAAATAAATGGCATAAATTGTGCTTAGTCTGAAGACTTTTACATTTATATTTAAAGCTAAAAATAGAATGAAAGAATGATAAATTAATAGTATAAGATAAATTGCAGATAAATATAAAAATAAAGCTAATCATTTTAAGAATAAGAGGGCAGTCAGAATCAGTTACTTTACTGAAGTAGCAAGAAAAAAAGGTGCTTATAAAGACAACTCTTTTTAAGACTGGTTTCCTTGAGTTAGATTTTTCTTATTTGGAAAGAGATTTTCTGTTTCAGTAATAAAGCTTGATTAGTGTGTTTGTGTGTGGGGAGGGTTGAGGGGATTTTTTTCTTGAGGAAAGAACTGTCATTTAATGTTGTTTTCTGCTCCCTTTGTTCATTTACGTTTGATGTTCAAAACTAATTTCTTCCTCAACAGGCAATCTTCAGTTGGAGACATCCCTGTTGACCTCTCTCTTCAGTTCTGTGTTAAAATGTTTGTGTGCCATTTTTTAAGTTCACAAGTCTAATTTTCTCCCGAGAGGGTGTTCACTCTTTCTTCAAAGACTTCAGTGCTTATCTGTTGTTAAAGGTTTTCTTTAACAGGGCTCACACATTTTGCCTTTAAGGTATCCCCTGGTCAGCTCAATGAGGAAAAGGAGACCCCGAATAAGCTTGCTCAGAACTGACTGCTGTTAATAAGGGAGGATGGGATGCAGTTTATTTCACGCTGCTGTTTTCGCTTCCTATAGTTTACCCAAAATCTAAATTGGAAGCAGTGGGTGTCTGATCTGAATATAAATATTTTTCCTCTTCTTGATCTCAACCTTTTTAATGGAGAGATGATAGCACTAAAAATACAATTTATTTTTTCATGCAGATTCTAGAATGTTATAGGCTGTGATAGGACCCTGCTGAATGAGATCGCAGAAGCCTGGATCCTCATTAATAGAAGATTTAAATTTCCAGATTTTTAATCCTAGAACAATTTTGGCTAAATTCTGTCGAGCCCAGACCCCAATAATATTCTTTATATTGTACGGATGATTAGAAGGTCAGTTTGAGGAAAACAATAAAACAGGAGTTCCAAAACACAGGTGAGACCATGACTCCCCAGTGCTTGCACCCTCACGGCTCAGGCCTACTCTTGAAGTCGAATCCAGCACCTGTACCCCAACACTGAATTAAATCTCGGAGACAGAGTTTTGGGTGAAGTAGAGAAGAACAGCTTTACTATTTTGCCAGGCAAGGGGGGCCACAGCGGGCTAATGCCCTTACAACTGTGTGTCCCAACCTGGGGGGCGTTGTGAGGAGTTGTATAGTAATGGTTCAAAGAGGACGTGATCAGCTCGCGGATAATCTTCTGATTGGTTGGTGGGGAGGTAAGTGGGAGTCAGCATCATCGACCTTCTGTTCCAACCGGTCTGGGGTGTACGTGCCTTTGGGGAGCATACAGTTAGCTTCTCCCACCTGGTGGGGGTTTCAGTATCTGCAGAACAGCTCAAAGATATGTTATGTGTATCCCTTGAGGGGGATCCAGGACCCTGCCCCACGGCTGTTTCTTGACTGCCCCTCCCTTGTATTGCACATTCCGTCTTCCCTACTTAGCAACTATTTGAACCTGCCCGTTAGAACTCAGGGGAGGTCACTGAGGCTGAGTGAGGCCTATTTCCTGTAATCAAGAGATGTGGGGTCATAAAAAGGCTTTTGTGCCCAGGAGCCCCACAGGGTCCTGCTTGGTTTCACTCTCTGCCTCAGAATTTTCAGGACCAGTCTTACCAAGCCCATTATTATTTTTTTTTTAGGTCAGTGGCAAGTTTTTTTTTTTAATTTTTTCATTTTTTTAACATCTTTATTGGAGTATAATTGCTTTACAGTGTTGTGTTAGTTTCTGCTGTACAACAAAGTGAATCCGCTATATGTATACATATATCCCCGTATCTCCTCCCTCTTGCGTCTCCTTCCCACCCTGCCTATCCCACCCCTCCACATGGACACAAAGCACCGAGCTGATCTCCCTGTGCTATGCGGCTGCTTCCCACTAGCTATCTATTTTATATTCGGTAGTGTATATATGTCCATGCCACTGTCTCACTTCGTCCCATCTTCCCCTTTGCCCTCCCCATCCTCTAGTTCATTCTCTACGTCTGTGTCTTTATTCCTGTCCTGCCCCTAGGTTCATCATAACCATATTTTTAGATTCCATATATGTGCGTTAGCCTATGGTATTTGTTTTTCTCTTTCTGACTTACTTCACTCTGTATGACAGACTCTAGGTCCATCCACCTCACTACAAATAACTCAGTTTTGCTTCTTTTTACAGCTGAGTAATATTACATTGTATATATGTGCCACATTTTCTTTACCCATTCATCTGTCGATGGACACTTAGGTTGCTTCCAGGTCCTGTCCATGCCCATTATTCTTACTTGTGTAGGTCACAGTATTATCCCTCGTCCAACAGACTCTAATCCCTGCTGTGTAATTTCTTGAAACACTCTTACTCTGCCCATGGAAGTTATTCTCTACCTCTCTCTCATCTGTGAAATTTCCTGTGCTTTCTTGCTGTGCTCTCTTGAAACCTCCTCAGTCTCTCCTCTGAGGACACTGCTTTCCTGCATCACTCTGGTGGATATTTTTCTCTAGCTGTCTTGTACCTCTAGGCTTGGAAGTCAGGAGGTTTTTTTCCTTGTTCTTCTGTAATGTCCAAGGATTCTCCCTCCTTTCTCTCTAAAAGTCATTTGCGTGAAGCTCATGTCATCAAACTTAACTACTGTCCTGCCTTGTTACAAATCATCTACTTACCCTTACCTGTCTTGCTCCCCATTTTTAGTCACTTTTTTCATTTCTTAAAGACTTTGGCCCATGACTGAGTATGACTCTTTCTAACACTACCTAGGTCATCATTCTTGAAAATATCAAAATCAATGTAGATGGTCCTTCCCACACCCTAGACACCTGTTCCTCGATCTTCTCTGCTTCTATGATCTTGCCATACCCCCTTGCTCAGCAACTCACTTTCATGCCACATTCTAAATGTTTCCGTTAACAATAACTGAACCCCTTCTATAATCCCATTACCAAGTATCCCATTCACTGACCACCACGTTCTATCTTTCCAGTTCATTACCTCTCATAGCCCCCAAAGTAGGTACTCCTCTTTTTCTCATTTACTCAGCATAAACTCCATGACTTACAATTATTACAATTCCTTCCTTGCCAGCAGCCTCAACAGCCTTACTTCATGCTCTTTTCTTCACTAACAACCAACTTCAGTTAATATAAAATCTTCTCTCCTGCGCATGCACCCCTGCAGTTGAACAAGGCTGGAAAAAACAAACAAACAAAAAAAAACAAGACATATGCACAAATACATGCTGACTGGTTTCATTTTAGCTTCACAACCAGTGTGAGGTCTAGCTATTATGCTGTATTTCCTAGTACAATTAATCTCCCACTCTTTTGTTAAAAATTAATTGATTAATTAATTTTTGGCTGCGTTGGGTCTTTGTTGCTGTGTGCAGGCTTCCTCTAGTTGCAGTGAGCGGGGGCTACTCTTCGTTGCAGTGTGTGCGCAGGCTTCTCATTGTGGTGGCTTCTCTTGTTGCAGAGCACGGGCTCTAGGTGCACAGACTTCAGTAGTTGTGGCATGTGGGCTTCAGTAGTTGTGGCTCGTGGGCTCTAGAACACAGGTTCAGTAGTTGTGGCACATGGGCTTAGTTGCTCCACAGCACGTGGGATATTCCCAGCCCAGGGCTTGAACCTGTGTCCCTTGCATTGGCAGGTGGATTCTTTTTTTTTTTTTTTTTTTTTTTATTTATTTTTGGCTGCTTTGGGTCTTCGTTGCTGTGCACAGGCTTTCTCTAGTTGCAGCGAGCAGGCGCTACTCTTCATGGTGGCACGCGGCTTCTCATTGTGGTGGCTTCTCTTGTTGCAGGGCACGGGCTCTAGGCACGTGGGCTTCAGTAGTTGTGGCACACAGGCTCAGTAGTTGTGGCTTGTGGGCTCTAGAGCGCAGGCTCAGTAGTTGTGGTGCATGAGCTTAGTTGCTCTGCGGCATGTGGGATCTTCCTGGACCAGGGATCGAACCCGTGTCCCCTGCATTGGCAGGTGGATTCTTAACCACTGCGCCACCAGGGAAACCCCAGGCAGGTGGATTCTTAACCACTGTGCCACCAGGGAAGCCCAATCGCCCACTCTTAAATAAGATGATTTCTAACTTTCTTCTCTTGCACAGACATCTTAAACCACTCCATCATCCTCACTTTCAGCTGATGAAATTGGTCTCTATGTTATGGAAAAAATAGAGACAGAAGATAACTTTCATCCACTCTCACCACATTTACCCACCTATGCCCACCGACTCTGCCCTCCCTCCCATCACTGTGGGTGAACTCTTCGTGTTCCTCCCTAAGGTCAGCTCCTCACTTGTTCATGGCGGTGCTCCATCCTCTCCAGTGTAACCTAAGATATTGCTGTAGTATTTTTGTTTTTTCTATCCTGCAACTTTCTTTTTCTCCTTTCTATTGGATGTCTCCATCACTATACAAATGCTGTGTATTTCTGCAGTCTACAGCAACATTAGCAAAATAAAATACAAATCTTTCTTGAATGTTTTTCTCCATATTTCTTTTTCTTTTAAGATACCAATTCCTTTAAAGAGTCTCCCAGAAATCTTCTCTAATTCCTCTTCCAGCATGGTTTCCTGAACCACTGCAACTCGAATATTTTCTCACATCTCCACTGAAATTATGCTAATCATGTTCACCAAAGTCCTGATATCTAATTCTGAATTCTCAGATCTCATCTCACGTGAAGCATCGGCAGTATTTGACCTGGGTGATCATTCTATCTCCCCTTGGTGTCTAGGACACTTCACTAGTACTTTTTCTTATTCTCTTTTGCTAGTTCTGCTTCCTCTTCCTGACCTTTTAACGTGTCCAAGAGCTCAGTCATTGGACTACTTCTCTTTTCTGTTTCCATTTACTCCATTGTTGATTTCATCTAGTGTCAAGCTTTTAAATACCGTGTGTACACGGATCACGTCTAAATTTGTATCTTCAGTTCAGGCCAAACCCTAACTTTAAGAATCATATTTGATTACGTTCTTGACATCTCAGTTTACGTCCTCAACTCCCTTATTTATAATCCACTTATCAAGCTTATATCCAAAACTAACCTTTTGACCCCTGGCAACACTAATCTACTTGTGTCTGTGGATTTGCCTATTCTGGACATTTCACATAAATGTGATTACATAGTATGTAGCCTTCTATTTCTGGCTTCTTTCATTTAGCAGAATGTTTTCAAGGTTCATCCATGTTGTATCAGTACTTTATTTCTTTTTATGGCTGTATTGTATTCCATTGTGTGAAGTTATAGTGTCCATCAAGTTAGTTAATGCCAATTCAGTCTTTCTAGTTGTTAATCCTATTGGCTCTATCTTGAAAATATCACCTGAATCTGACTACCTTTATCCACTTTTAGTGGTCAAGTCATTAAAATGTCTTTATTTTTGTAAATGGCCTTTTTACATCTGTCCTTGGCCTCTTTTATATATTCTTAATAGAGAATCTGGAGTATCTGTTTTTTTCATTTAATTCAAATGAGAATTCTTAAGAATTCTCCTCTTCTAATGGCTCTGTATTTCATAATAAATACATTTCAAAAAAATTAATGCAACTCCATAAGGCCTTACACAATCTTGCGCTGAGTTTTATTTCCCTTGGTCCTCAACTCCTACTGCTCTCTGCCTTGCTCACTCTATTCTAAACACACTGAAAGAAATAACACAATAGAAGTTTGATATCAATTGCATGGCTTCATAATACACTTTATCTGATTTTTCTAAAGGACAATTTGCATAAAATAGACCCAGTAGTCTAATATTCTACCTGAGAAGCAAGCAAGTTTAAGTAAGGTTGATCTAAATTGGTCAATACTATAGCTATCTTTTTAATATAAGCATTTTGTTTTAGAACATTTTAGATTTACAAAATTATAACAAAGATGGCACATAGATTCTCAGATACCCCACACCTGTTTTCCTATTATTGATAACTTAGTATAGTACATATTGATTCATTATTTTAACTAAAGAACATACTTTATTCAGATTTTCTTAGTTTTTACCTATTTTTCAATTTTTTTCTTAAGGATCCATCCAGAATATCACATTAGATTTCATTTTTATGTCTCTTTAGGCTTCTCTCATCCCTGTGATAATATCTCAGACTTTCTTTGTTTCTCATGACCAGTTTGGGGGTTTAGTGGTCAGGTATATTGTAGGATCCTCCTCTACTGGAATTTCTCTGATGTTTTTCTCATGATGAGCCTGGTGTTATGGGTTTTGGGGAAGAAGAACACAGAGGTAAAGTGCTATTTTCACCATATCATATCAAGGGTATACACTATCAACATGATTTGTGACTGTTGATGTTGACTTTGATTACCTGGATTTTTTCAGGTTTGTCTAATGTAAAGTGACACATTTTTATCCCTCTTCATACTATACTCTTTGGAAGGAAGTCAACTATGCATAGCTCATATTGAAGGAGTGGGGATTTATATTTCCTTCATTTAGTAGGGAGTAGTTAAATAATTTACTTGGAATTCCTTTGAATAGATTTCTCTCTTCTCCCCAATTTATTTAATGATTCAATAATTTATTTATATCAATAGGGAGGCATGGATATTTATTTTATACTTTGAGTTATCAGATACTTAATTTTGTTGCTTAAATTGTTCTATTTTTTTGCCACTGGAAGCCCTTTCAGCTGGCTTCTGTGTCTCTTAATTATCTACACCCCCCCCACATTATTAGTGTGTGTGTGTGTGTGTGTGTGTGTGTGTGTGTGTGTGTGTGTGTTCTGAACACTTCCTTACCCTCTTGTACTACAAGGTGCTCTAGACTCATTTTGTGTATTTCTCGCTCTGGGGAAATAAGATACACTCACTCCTAGGATAATCTAGTTTTCCAAGGAACTCTGGTTCCTTTTATTGGAGAATGGTATTAGAAACCAAGATCTGGATGCTAGGTATGCTCATTGTTACTGAGTTTTATTGCTTCCAGGCCCTCTCAGCCAACAGGATAATATTGTATATATAAATACTAACCCATATTTGTACATATGTCTATAAATATTTATATATGTAGCCATCCCTATCTATGTTAAGCTAAACATGAGTTCATACTGTTGTGTTCAACCCTACTGCAGTATCACATGGACCATTTTAGCTTCCTCTCCTTTCTGACCTGTAAACTCCCATTCTAGCCGTGACAAACCTAACTTCCACCATCCGACAAACGTTTACTTAAGTCTTAAAATCCAGTATACATGTATAATAGTATCAGAATTGTTAACCTGTACCCTTACCCTAATGGGAAGCAACTTTATCAGCTAGAGTACCGTTCTTATGTACACTTTCTTTTGTCATTAATTTTACAGAATCCACTCATTTCCAGTTATGTAACTCAGTGGCTCCCCTCCAGCACCCAAATTCATTGAAGGGGTTCAGTGAAGTTCTGTCATGTGTTTGTAATACAGTAAGATTGTTCAGTCATATTCTTCATCCCATCCCGGGATTCCTCTGACCTCTCAGATTTTTTTTTTCTTTTTAATGTGCATTAAGATTTACTCTTTGTGCTATAAAGTTCAATGGCTTTTGACATATTTATAGTGTCTTATATCCTTAATTACAGCATTATATCAAATAGTTTCACCCCTCTAAAAATATTATCTGTACCTTACATATTTAAAACTTCCTCCACTCCTCCTCAGTCCCTTAGCAACCACTGATCTTTTCTACTATCTCCTTAGTTCTGCCTTTTCTACAATGCCATGTAATTGGAATGATACAATATATATCCTTTTCAGACCAGCTTCTTTCACTTAATAATATGCATTTAGGATTCATCCATGTCTTTTTGTGGCTTGATAGTTCATTTATTTTTGCTTTTTAAAATATTTCCATTAAAATTTGTAGAATTCACTGCTTAAACCATTTGGGTCTAATGGTTTCTTTTTTGGAAAGTTATTAATTGTGGACTCAAATTCTTCAATAGATATGGGGCTATTCAGGTTACCTATTTCTCCTTAATTGGGTTTCAGTGTTTTGTATCTTTCAAGAAATTGGTTCATTTAATTAAATTATTAAATTTGTAGGAATAGAGTTGTTCATAGTAGTTTACTCTTGTCCTTTTAATGTCCATGGACCTCTCTCTCATTTCTGATATTTGAAATTTGTGTCTTTTATCTTTTTTTTATTCTTGGTTAGCCTGACTAGAGATTTATCAGTTTTATTGATCTTTAAAATAAAAGTTTTTGGTTTTGTTGATTTTTTTCTAATATCTTCTTGCTTATAATTTCATTGATTTCTGCCCTAATTTTTATTACATCTTTTATTCTGATTCCTTTAGGCTTAAATTACTCTTCTTGAGATCTGATTTTAGCTCTTTCTTCTTTTCTAATATCAATATATACATTTAATGTTATCAATTTATCTCTAAACACTGCTTAAAAGAGAAGCATCCCACAAATTCTGAAGAGTTATATTTTCATTTTTATTTTGAAATATATTTTGAAATATATTTCTTGAGGTTTGTCTTTGGCCAATGTGATATTTAGAAGTGTGTTATTTCTAATTTTTTAAGCTATTGTTTCATTAGTTTTGAGTTTAGTTTAACTTAATTGGCTTCTAGTTTAATTCTATATAGTCTCAGAACATACTTTGTATGATTTGTATTCTTTTAAATTTGTTAAAATATGATTTATGGATCAGAATGTGGGTTACCATGGTGAAAGTTCAATACAAGTTTGAGAGGAATGCATAATCTACTGCTGTTGGATGGAATAGTCTATAAATCTCAATTAAATCAAGTTGATTGATGGTGCTCTTTTGATGAACTATACAGTTGTTGATTTTCTGCCTGCTTGTTCTTTATTTACTGATAGAGAGGTTTTGAATCCTTCGATTATTATAGTGTATTTGTCTATTTCTCCACTCTGTTGTATCAGTCTTTGCCTCTCATACTTTGACCCTCTGCTTTTAGGTACATACATGTTTAGGATTGTTATGGCTTCTTAGAGAATTGACCCAGTCACTATTTTGTGGTGCCTGACTTTATGTCTGATAGTTTCCTTTGTTTTGAAGTCTTCTTATCTAAAACTAACGTAGCAACTCTATATTTATTTTGATTAATGTTATATGGTATAACTTTCTCCACTCCTTTATTTTTAACATATCTGAGCCTTTATGTTTAAAGTGAGTTTCTTATAGCTAACTTATAGTGGAGTCTTTTTTTGTTTGTTTTATTCACTCTGACAGTCTCTGTCCTTTAATTTTATATTTAGACCATTCACATTTAAAGGGATTATTGATATATTTGGTTTAACATC
Organism: Phocoena phocoena; assembly: GCF_963924675.1. Lineage (NCBI taxonomy): Eukaryota > Metazoa > Chordata > Mammalia > Artiodactyla > Phocoenidae > Phocoena > Phocoena phocoena. Next base: position 54,481,850 of record NC_089230.1, read on the forward strand.
TACTGTATTTGAAACTGTTTACTATTTGTTACCAGTGCTTCTTTTACTGTTTTCTTTGGTTTTAGTTGAGTATTTTATGTGTCTCCATGTTATCTTCTCTCTTAGTTTATTAATTATATTTCTTTAAGTAATTTAGTTTTTTCCTTAGATTTCCTCTGCTCTGTTCTCTTTCTCATCTCCTGTTAGTCCAGTTAACCTTATGTTACACTTTTGAGATTTTCTCACAGGTGCTGTGTTGTTTTTCCATTTTTTTTCCTTTGACTTTCAGTTTGGAAGCTTTCTATTAACTCATCTTCAAGCTCACTGATTCTTTCCTCAACTTTATTGAGTCTACTAAGGAGCCAATTACAGACATTCTTTCTGTTACAGTGTTTTTATTTCTAGTGTTTTATTTTGATTCTTTCTTAGAATATCCATCTCTCTGCTTACATAGTCACCTGTCTTTGCAGGTTGTCCAAGTTTTCCATTAGAGCCCTTAACATATTAGTTATTTTAAATTCTATCTGTTAATTCTAACATTTGTATCTATCTGAATCAGATTCTGATGATTACTTTGTCTTTCTAGATAATTTTTCTTGTCTTTAATGTGTCTTATACTTTTTTTGTTGAAATATGGACAAGATAGGATACACTACAGATAAATAGGCCTCTTCTGTGGGAATTTATGTTTTCTTTTTCATGTCATCAAGATCAAGATTTTTAAAAAATTTTATTAGAATGTAGTTGATTTACAGTGTTGTATTAGTTTCAGGTATACAGCAAAGTGATTCAGTTATACATATGTATAGATTAATTCTTTTTCAGATTGTTTTCTCATGTAGGTTATCACAGAATATTGAGTAGAGTTCCCTGTACTCTACAGTAGGGCCTTGTTGGTTATCTATCTTATATATTGTAGTGTGTGTATGTTAATCCCAGCTCCTGATTTATCCCCCCCAAGGCGTTTCCCCTTTGGTAACCGTAAGTTTGCTTTCGATATCTGTAAGTCTGTTTCTGTTTTGTAAATAAGTTCATTTGTGTCATTTAAAAAAAATTAGATTCCACATATGAGTGATATCACATGATATTTGTCTTTCTCTGAGAATTTATGTTAATCTGGCTAGAAGTTGGGCTTTGTTTAACGTTTTCTATAACTATAGGTACTACAGGCTTCCTGTGCCTCAGATGTCCTTGTTTTTGTTTCTTGTCCTCACCTGGGGCTTTCTAAGCCTCTTCCTCAGAGACAGTTGTGTTTTGTACATGATTTGACAGTGATCCACTATTACCTTTTGGAGCCCTGTTGGTGTAGTGGTAAAACATGAGGAGATGGGAGAGTTCTAGTATCTTCCAGTTAAATCTCAGTCTTTAACTGGGCCTATGTCTATGGACTAGGACCTTCACTCTACAAATTTCCCCACTCCTGCTGGCCTTAAGTGAGATAGAAAGGGGGCTGGATTGGGAGAATTCCCTTCCCCCAGGTTGGATAAATCTCTGGCAAAATGCTCTTTCTAAGTGAAAGTAGACCTCTGTATGGAGAATGTTCTGGGACTATTTCACAAGGTTTATTTATTTAGTCCTTCTCTCAGAGTCATCTGGTAGTCTTTCTAGGATCTTCACTATACAAACCTGGTGAAGTTTCTGGAGGTAAATCCTGTGAATGTGTGAGACCCCACCTAAGACTGTAGTCCTTAGATGTTTCTCATTCTCACACTAGCCCAACTCAGTTCCCAGAAATTTATCAAAGTTACCTTTTAACTTTTCTATCATTTTATGGCATAAGCAGCTTCTGCTCCAGGTAAGCACATCTCTGCTATGACTCTCTGTATTTGTTTGTCTCTCCAGATGTTGGCATGGTAGTTTGCCCTGAACTCAAGTCTCTGGCAGGTCCAAGAAAAGTCATTGATTTTCAGGTTTTCCAGCATTTTCTTGCTGTAAAAATGGGAGTGAAGATTTCTAAGCTCTTTACAGGAAGTCTGTTTTCACTACTATAGTTTTTATCATCTTGGGTGACATAGTTTTATTTATTGTTTCTTATTCTATGTCTTTGTAAATAGGAGTTTGTTACTGGCTAAGCACATCATAAGATAGTATTGGTTCACAACCTCAGGAACTTCCCAGGTGAAATATGAAATTGGCCCCCATATATGGAGGGCAAAGGGAGATTGGAAAAAGAGGCAGACTGCTCTAGGTGGGCAGGTGGCAGGTTTAATAAGCAAGGGAACTTAATTACAAGGCTTGTCATGGGTGGCCACAAGATGAGTAGATACCTGCATCTGCCTGCCAGAACCTTAAAAATTTATATAGAGGCCTAATTGGGTTTAGTCACATGCATCGAAGGCCTTAACTGGGTTCAGTCACAACACCATATTTTTATCTCAAGACTATCCTTAGAGCAGCTTCTGGGACAGGGAAGGCGAGCAGAACACACATTCCAAGGACAGTGCAGGGGGTGAGAAGCCTTCATTTGCCCCAGTCCAGCTCACAGGTCAACTGGCAATCACATCTTGATGACTTCCTTCAACAGCTGGGTCCTCAGCTCCTTTAGAATATAAATTTTAATACTACTTTAAAGTTGAGGTCAATAGGAATTTTCTGTGATAACAGTGGATTTCAAATAATATTTCACAATATATTTTGGGCCTTTTAATTTTACATTGGATTTTAATATTTACAATAAAAATAACCAATGTTTCTTTTTTTGTAACTTATTTTATTGAAGCATAGTTGATTTACAATGTTGTATTAATTTCTGCTGTACAGCAAAGTGATTCAGTTATATATACATTCTTTTTCATATTCTTTTCCATTATGGTTTATCACAGGATATTGAAAATAGTTCCCTGTGCTATACTGTAGGACCTTGTTGTTTATCCATTCTATATGTTATACACTAGTTTGCATCTGCTCATCCCAAACTCCCAATCCATCCCTCCCTCACCCCCTTTCCCCCTTGGCAACTGCAAGTCTGTTCTCTATGTCTGTTAGCCTTAAGCAACATTTCTTGAATGATCTACTGTGTGGTTTGTGTTATGCACAAGAAGTTTAGGTTGGTTGTCTAACTTTAGTTAGTTGGTTGTTTAATTCATTTTATGTAAAATTTCTATGAGATAGGTATTTCTGTCATCCCCACTTTACCCGTAAAGAAAGAGTTTCAGAAAGATTATGTAACCTGCTAAAAGTCACAAAGCTAGTAAGAGGTAATGGGATTTGAGTTTAAACAGTCTGATTTCAGTCTTCTCTTAATGTCTACATGATATTAGCTCCCCAGAGGCCCTATAGGATTAGCTATATGGATTGTGCTCTCCAATAGCAAATCTCAATAAATATCCTTTTATATGCTGTGGTCACAGGGTGAACAGATGTTTGGTCCTGGTACCAGAAACCACATTCATCTCCCCAAGATGAAAGGTATTCCTTATACTATCACCAAAACATTCTTGCTAACCTTAAATAGCAGATTAGTTCTATTTATTTTATTTATTCACATAGGAGAACATTTTACATCTAACATATTAAATGTGTCATCATACCACTTTAATTTAGATTTTTCTTAGGGGGTTTATTCAAATTTTTCCATGGACATTGTGGAGAGTTTAAAATTTTTTACTTAATAATGCAGTGCATTACAAAAAGGGTGAGAGATTCCCACACTTCTCTGTGTTGCCATTCTTTTTGCAAGGTGACTTTGAAGCTCCTCTCATTAAGAGGTGTGGTTTATTTCTTTGCTCTTTGAATTTGGTGTAGGCTTGTGATTTGGTTTGCCCCATTAAACGTGTGTGAGTGGCATTGCACCCATTTCAAGCTTAGACCTCAAGAAGGCTTGCATATTTCTGTTCTCCCTTTTAAAAACTTCCTGAGCCACATATGAAAAAACTAATTATTTGGGTGGTGGACTACATATGGTGCAGTTAACCCTGGCCCAGTCAACAGCTAGGCAACCAGCAGACATGTGAGTACAGCTCTTAGATAAGCCAGCCTCAGCTAACTTACTGCTGACCTCAGACACATGAGCAAGTTCAGCCCAGATCAGCCAAGCCTGGCCCAGGTTGGAAGGACCACCTGACCAACTTGAAGACTTGGTAGCAATATAAATGTCTATTGTTTTAAGCCACTAAAGTTGGAATGATTTAGTATGCAGAAAGATCTCCTGATACAAAATCATATTCTAGACCAAATATATACAGCAGGTGTGCCATATGATGTTTATTATTTTCTTAAACATTATTTTAAAATTATTTTATTCATTTGTTGAAAGGTAAATAAAGCTATTTTAAAGGGAATATCTCAGAATTCTCTGTAGTTATTCACTTTTTCCACACAGATGCAGACCTCATAATAGTAATAGTAGTAGCGGTACAGATAATAATAATAATAATTGAAAAACCACAATTTAGCACTTTATATATAATAGCTATTTAATTCTCAAAACAACCCATGAGATAGGTGTATTAGTTTCCCCATTTAACTGTATTCTCAGGCAAAAGTAATTTAAGAACTTGGCTCTATCTTAGTTTGACTTAGTTCCCTTAGTTTTCCTAACTATTCTGCTTCATGTCTTTCAATCTTCTACTCAGAATGTTTTTATTTTTCTTCAGAAAGTTCAAAAGTCCCAAATTATGCATGTAATTAGCAACACAAACCTGTACTTCAGACCGCTGCAAATATACGTAACACTGATCACTTAGTCATTAATTTGCTGCCCCCAATGCATCATAACCTGAGTTTAAATATGTTTAAAAGAGAGTGGGGTCAACTGTGGGTGATGGATGGTAACTAGACTTGTGCTGATCACTATGTAGTATACATGAATGTCAAATTATAATGCTGTACACCTGAAACTTAAATTATAAGAATAAATAAAAATAAAAAATAAGTTTAAAAAATAATCCAAATGAAATTTTAACTGCAAGATAAATAGTTTACCAACTTTCTTTTCAACTTCAGTGGCAACTGACCTTTTGGGGCCGAGGATCCTTGAAAATATAATGGAAGTTATGAATTCTCCTTCCAAAGGAATGTGCAAACACACCAAATGTGCATTCAATTTTAGAATTCCTGTACCCCCCTCTGAAGGCTATCTTGCGGCCTCGAAATAAGCACTCCTAGATAAATAGAAAAATTAATTTTTGTGTGAAACTAAAACCATCATAGAGCTTTAGAGCTATGTATTCTGAGGACATCATTTATGTACCACTAACACTTCCTATCACAGCCTTTACACTGTCCCATTGCAGGGCTTGTAATAATTTTCTAAAGTGAGTTCTGATGCTATGGCCCATCATAAGGTACAAGATATTGTGTTTTGTCTAATAATTTCTTTCACTTCATCAATCAATGAATAGGCTGTATGTGAAACCAGGGGAAAAAATTTCAACTCGCAATGTTAGGTAAACTCACGCTTCTTTTAAACAAATATTATATGTTTATATTGTGGGAGAAGTAATTTTGTAATTGTCATGATTTCCTTTTTGCTTTTTCAACACAAAAGGGGCATTGTAACATCTATTACCATATACTAACTTTCTTCTATTTTATTTTACTATTTGACTACCATTTATCTTTTAATGTTATTTATTTGTGCTTTCCTCTCCTCCCATCCCTTTTTATTATATGATTTTAGTTCTGTATGATACCTCAAATCCTTTATGGAATGAAGTGGGATGTAAATTCACATGTAGAAAAATAAAGAGATTAATATCTCTTTTGAAATATTCAAGTCGTCCATATTGTTCTTATAATTTCCAAGGAATGTGCATTTCACAAAGGAATTTTTCAACCTTTTCCAGGTTTTAAGTTTCTCAAAAATAAATGTCTTCACACTGGGATTTTAAAGTCAGATTGACATTTCTTTGTGCAACTTTATTTTGGAATAGTACAACATCTCTATAATAGGATTTGGATTCTTTTTATTCCTAACTCTGATGCTGGCCTGTTTTTGACAGGTTGCCAAATCCCTCTGCACCTGTGTTGCTCTGTGTCTGAAAGTGGAGTAGTAAAATATGCTAACTGCCTTCCATTTGAGGAGTGTGCCTTGGTATGTAAAAGACTTAAGAATCTTGAAACAAAATCCTTTGTGTCTAAAAGAACAGCACTGGCCATTAATCCCACTTCATACTATTTGCCTCCTCAGTTTACTAACTTGAGTGTCCCTGGGGTGGCACTCGTAAATATTCTGAGAATGCAACCAGGAAAAAGTTAAGATATTCATAATTCAACCAATGGACATTGTGATTGTGACTTTCTATAACCGTAGCTCTAAGTTAACTAGAGCATCTGTGTGAGTAACAACTCATGGGATCTGAGTCTGGTTAGGCCAGTTTATTAGAGCGTGGCAAATGTGCAGACTGTAGTCCCACTAGGTTTACTCTGCATAGTGTTTTTAGGTTGCTCTTAACCTTGGCCGGCTGCCTCTTGAATCCTCATTATTTGTGTTCAAGAGGAGCCCTTTTCAACACCTCCAATGGCATAAAAACTCAAAGAGCAGTTTACTGATAGTCACAATTTATCTGGTGAAAATATAGGGTGGATGAGGACCCTCAGAATAAAGGTTTAGAGCAGGGATGTAACCATGTGTGTGATGCATATGTACAGATAACATAACTTTATGTTACGAAAGAAGTGGAAGAAAACTCAGAAATCATTAGAATTTACCTTCCTCTTGTAAATGAGAAATCTAAGGCACAATGGTTTTTCCAAGATCATAAAGAATTAGTGCAAAACCAAGAAATAGAACTCAGGTTTTCCAGCACCCAAATAAGTGCTCTTTCTATGTCTCACAACATACTTGTTTCTCTTACAAAACTATCACATTCTAGGGTTTCTAGGTTTTCATGGTTCATTCCACACTCTTTTCAATTCTTAGGTTCTATAAAAATGCTGTTTTGCCCAGTGATAATACCTTTTCTCATGGAATCTAGTCAGAGATGAAATGTTACTGATTTCTTAAAAAAAAAAGAAAAAGCTTTTATTTCTGTAATATACCAACTTTAATATATTCCTTATTCATATTTAAATCAACGCAATCATCTGAAACATTTTGAAATACAATATGTTGTGTCTTGAACAGTATAGAGTTTTGCATATCATAAATAGTCAATAATTATGTTTTTCAGTGAGAGGACAACTGAATGAAGAAAATAGGATTAAATTATAAATTAGATTACTAGTTTTATTGGCAGTTTGTTATAATAGTTTATATTGAGAATAAACTTAAGAATATTACAAAGGATGATATTTGGAACATTTAATAGATTTGTGTTTCACAGTGGCTTTACATAATTTTAGACAGTATTTATTTGCCCAGACTGAAATTACTTTAGAGTTATTCATTACTTCAGAGAACAAACTTTTTAATGGAATTTGCTACCAAACTACATATTTGGTTACGTTAGTCATTTCTCTAGCTGTTTGTATCCTGTGTTTTATAGATGCATCATTTTTCTGTTTCTAATCATGACATTTATCATCGTATTCAAATGTTGGCTTTAGAATTATATAATTCTGAAAAGTGACCTTTCCCCTAACTTAATTATGCGTTCTGAGGAGCCAATATGTATTTTTGCTATGTAATTTGTTTCTGATCTCTCTCTAAATGGAGTTTAGAAATAAATATTTTGCTGTTAAATATTTTATGTTATCTAGTTAGCCTGTATTTGTCTAAATTTGAAAAGATTTTCTCATGATTAATAACATGTCCTGCCATTCTTTCAGTATATTCTGATGATTACCTGTGAGAGGTGACACTAATTGTTTTAGCTTTATATCCAGAAACTATAAAGTAATTTAAATTTCACTCTAAATTTTTACTAGCTGAGTGCTTATATTCATTAGAATACATACAATTGGCCACAATAACACCACCACAGATAACAATGTCTTGAAAAATACATGTCTTTTTAATCTCTCAGGTAATAGGCTGAGTATAATTAGTCCAGAGCTGAGATAATAAGTTGCTGGTGCCAAGGGCCCAGGTTTTTATAAATTGTTTCTTTTATGATCCTTAGTGTGATGCCTCCATTCAGCCAGTAAACAGGGTAAAGAAAAGAGAAGAGCTTTCCTCTTTCTTTAGAGCATGACCTAAAAATCACAGATACATCTTCTCAAATCCCACTGACCCTCATTTGGCTGCATGACTACTCCTAGATTCAAAGTATCTGGTAATACGGTCTCTATCCATGTATCCATATGTCTCACTATAATTTCCACACTCATGTCAGAAGGAAAGAAGAGATACTCAAAGAAAACTAGCAATCTCTGTCCAGGGTTTAGATCCTTTGATATTGCCCCACAGCTCTTGGATACACACTTCTATTTTGATTTTGTTTCCACTCATTATTTCTTCTATTTATTTCAATTTGGAAATTTTCTATTGACCTGTTTTTAAGTTCACCAGTTCTGTCTTCTGGTGTGTCCTATGTAGTGATAAAGAATTATTCATCTCAATTTTACTACCTTCTATAGTTTCCATCTTTCTGCTGAAATTCTGTGATGACTATTCTTGCATGTTGTCCTTTTCCACTATGTACTTTAATATATTATTGGCAGTCAAAGTCTTTGATAGTTCCAATATCTAAATCATCTCAGTGTCTGGTTCTGTTGTCTGCTTTACCACTTGACAAATATTCATTTTATTCCCCTGCTATATTTGTGTATGTGTGTTTGTGATCATTTTTTACTGAATTCTAGAATTATGTATAGAAGAACAGTAGAGACTGAGGCAAATAGTATCTCTGGCTAGAAAGGTGCCTGCCTCTTCTTTCGTCAGGCTACTATAAATGGAGAGTTGAGTCAAACTAGACAGGTGTTGATCTGAGTTTGATTTTGCTATACATTTAGTGCATCACAGGTTACAAATTCCCCAGCAGTGGGCTACTGCTACCTTTTATTGAGTGTGGAGCTTTAGGACGTTGTGGTGATTTTCTTTGCATTCCTGTTCCATGCTAGGCTTTCAGCAGACTGCACAATTGCACTGCAGAGGGAATCTTTTCCATGTTATTTCCCAGTGGTATTTACTATTTGCTTGTTACTAGGTATGAGGCATATGGTAAAAACAAGGGATATCTCTAAGATTATATGATCCAGCCTCAGCTTTAGGTGAGTCCTCTCAACTCATATTAATGAGTCTTTCTCATCATCCTTGTTCTCCCCCATGACAGTCACACTCTGTCTTGTATCTGTGAGATTCTTGGTTTGGATAGATTTTCCTGCCCCTCCAGCAACAGAAGCTGACCTTTTTCACTGGGCAAACAAATTTGCTTCTGTACCTCCATCAGAAAAACTGTGCCCTGGCCTGGGACTGGTGACAGAGGATTTTGTCCCTTTGTTCCAGGAGAGTCCTGGAGCTTGTTCTTTGAGGCAAGGCTTGTGGTAGGTGAAGGGGGGGTTTCCTGACCCTTTGCCAGGGTCAGACAGTTTTTGCTTCTCCCATTTACCTTTGCTGGAAGTAGAAGCTCATTTTCCTGTCCCTTACCCATTGGCTTACAGCTTTTGCTTCACATAAAAAAAAGTAAGAGGAGCAAGTATGAATTCATGCCTGTGCACCATGACAGGAGCTGTGTTGGCCTCCTGCACTGCCTCCATAAGCACGTGATGGAGGCTTATAGTGAAAAACCAAAGGGTGATTACAGAGTCACCTTGTCCCAGGTATTCTAAACTTTCACCCTGGTCATCTCCTGATCTTTAAGGACACATTAATGTTTCGGTTGTTTTCTTTTACTTTCTCCTACTTTATTCTTATGGGCTTGAAATGTTATGATTCTGTAGTTTTTATTTTACTTTTTGTTATTGTTGTTGTTAGGGTAGAAGTGATGTTCTCTTGTGGATTTATATATCCTAAGTTGATTCAGAACCTGTCCTGGGGTTTAAATAGCATATGTTCAGGGCTTCCCTGGTGACACAGTAGTTGACAGTCTGCCTGCCGATGCAGGGGACACAGGTTCATGCCCCGGTCTGGGATGATACCACATGCCACGGAGCGGCTGGGCCCGTGAGCCATGGTCGCTGAGCCTGCGCATCTGGAGCCTGTGCTCCGCAACGGGAGAGGCCACAGCAGTGAGAGGCCTGCGTACGAAAAAAAAAAAAAAAAAAGCATATGTTCAATATTGTCTTTTACTAAAATAGTTTTTTGACATTCATAGCCTTAGAGTGTACAGTTCCAACTGTAAGCAATTCATTGCAACACACATTCAATAATTTTCAATTGGAATCTTAGTGTTAAAATTGTCTGACTTGTATATTGAACCTAGCCCACTCTTAGCTAGTGTGTGAACCTAGCTGAATCCCTCAATATTTGCATCTCAACCAATTCTCCACTGTTTTTCAACATATGTGATTTACTGCTCTTACAAGGGTGGGGTGGATTTCTTTGTAATGTTGGAAATCATATATTCCAGTGCCATGCATAAATTTAGCCGCTTTCAAAGATCATGTGTAATATTAACAAACGTCAAACATCTGTTCTATTTAGAATATACAGTAGACTCATGATCTATGTCTGCATAGCTTCTGGATATTCTATCCAATCCTTAAATTTATGACAACAGACATATTAGTATAGGCACATGGTTTCCTTTTAGTCATATTTGGGATGAAAGTCATATATTTCATATAGATATCAAACAAAAGGTAACCCAATGCCTATTTAACCTAAGAAAGTTCTTTTTATCATTACAATAGAATTACTGTGTGTACAATGCTAGATGTAAATGTGTGGGGAGTGAGTGCATGTCCTACTTCAGAGGCTTCCTTAAATGGTCAGCTTTCTAGCACACATGATTCAAATTTACAGTTGAAAAAAATAATAGAATAATCTGTGTCATGAATAATCACCACCAGTAGCATATCCCTGAAATAGTAAATATTAAATTTGTGAGGAACAGAGACCTACTGTACCCTAACTGATGGCAAAGCATAATGATTATTGGGTTTTAGGCTAGAATTAACTAATGTTTAAATAAGGGCCCTAGCTCAAGATATTAAAACATCTTACAAGATAAATGCCAGCTTTTCTTTTTCCACTTTCCATTTTGAAAATTACTAAAATGCATGCTTTACTTGAAGCTTAATAAATATATTTAGTTGTAGCTTAATAAATATCTTACAGAAGAGATAAAATCAAGTTAATGATGTGTGCCCAGCAGAAATAGCCTTCTTATCCCACGGTTCAAGCCATCTCACTTCTATAAGGACCCAATCTTCATAAGCTGTAAGAACCACCCATTGGACGCACTCTAGTAATGGTAATTAAAACATAAACGTCCACTTTGCCGTGTTGTCATTTAACAGATTTTGATCAGCTTTCAAATTTATTTCCATCGCGGTGGTTTGTATGTTGTGATTAATACTCAATTTGAGCCCCCATGGTGTGTCATTACTTTGTGACAATACAAAGTATGAGATCAGTCATTTGTACTGTTTTTCCTTATGCTAACTTTTAAAAAAATCTGTCAATATAATGGCTTTCAAATACTGAGTTGTATCTAGAAATCGATGCTCAGTTACTCTAGTCATTTCATATTCACTGTCATAATGTTAATCATGATGGTCTTAAGTGGTGGTATTTAGGTATAATTTTATTGTAAGATCCTACAAAATCCTCTATTTCCTGTTTGGATTTAGTCAAGTGTATCTTCCTTAGTATATCTGGATTTGGCAGCATTTCAGTTCCTTTGATACTTTTGATAGAGGGATATTTGATAAGTGAAAACCAGTGGGCAGGGAAGAGCAAACCTACCCACTGGCAGTTTAATTCTGATGCCCTTGATCTGGTTCAGGTTCAGTGGTTTGATATTAGACCCAGAGAGGAAACTTTCACACCTAATGTGAAAATGCAAATGATTGGCTTGTTGTTCCTGTGAAAATGCCAGAAATTGCATGTGTTAGTACTACCTTACCTGTAGAGAAAAGCCAATTTGATAATTACAGGCTGCTTTCTGCAGCTGTGAATGCCCCTTTCGAACCAATAGAAAACAACAGGAGGCCCAACCATGAACATGCTTTGAAAATTCTATTTACAAAATGTATGCCTTAACAAACTACCCCACAGCTTCCTGGGAATTCAAGTCAGACCTGGTAAAGAAACAGTGCTTCTACATGGGCCTTGATCACATAGGGTCTCTTGTATTCAACTCCCAGCAGGGTAGAATCGGTAGGTTTTCTTGAAAGTTCTATACAATTTTCCTATTTATATATATAAACAGTCTAGCCAGTGTAATCACCAAAACTCAAAAGTCTAAATGGGCTTTTAATAAAACTTTAAATGATACTATACCCTAAGGAAATACCTATAGTTTGTAACCAAAATTTTCACTGACTTAACTCCAGCTCACTTGAAACTTATTTTTATCACTATGTATTAGTTGTTTTTTCTTAATTGTTTATTTCCCAAAAAATATTGTAAGCTTTTTAAGAGCAGAAATAAAGCCCTTTTCCCTGTAGTCTTACTACTTACTTGGCTCTTCATAGATATTGATGAATTGGTTGAATATACAAATATACTGTTATGGGAAAAAAAATTGGGTGAGGTATATTTGCACAAACATAACATTTAAAATCAATGCCTTATTTCTCCTTTTGACAGAAATTTCACTCATTTTTATATATTTTAGAGTCTGTGAATGTGAAGTCTGCCAGTAAAATATACCGTGTATTTAAGTTGTGTTGTTTATTTTTCTTAGTAAAATTAACGCAATACTAAAAATATATCAAGCTCTAGTATGAAATTTAGTCAAATTGTATACCTTTAAAAAAAAAACTTGTTCTTTTTGACGTGAAGTTCACTATTATAAGGCATTTAGAAAAGGTATGATGGATTCTAGCTCATTCTAATGACCCCAGCAAAACTACAACTGAATAATCTGATAGTTTTTTTGAGGACTCCACTTAATGGAGGGTGCATTTTCTCTCTTTGCAGCCTCTTTTAGTTCAATGAGACTGAAATATATTTAAGAATTTTGATGAGTTTATTTTACCAGTTTGGGATGTACGGACCCTATTTCACAGTCTAAATCTTTGCAGGAATGTCCAAAATTGCCCCACTCCTAGAGATTCATCACAGAGCCTATGCAATATAGGAGGTTGAGAAAATTGTTAAGCAAAAGAAATAGCAGAAGTACATATAGTCTTTAGGAAGGTGAAGGGTAATTCCTCCTGTCTCAAAAAAATCAGAAAAGACTTAAATCTAGGTATCATCTGTGAACACATCTTTTTTACCTAAGGCCTATAGTAGGCTTAAAACTCACTTCATCAGAACTTTGGCTTAGTTGGGCTCAAAGGTAAATTGCTCAGTTCTGGCCTGGAATATCGTCTTGTGCTTTACTCATTTTCGGTTGTGAGTTCCATGTGGTCTTTATTTCACACTGATGCACCACAATTGTGGTCTCCTTCAGTGATTAGTTCCCTAATTAGTAGCTGCAGAAAGTGTTTAATGTTTGCAGCTAAAACTTTTCAAGTTTACAGCCGGAATTGGGTATCTGATCTTACTTTTCCCCACTTGGCTCTCCACGATAGAAATAGCTTTCAGGTAAAGCCATCTGTCTCTAATATTTACTGTATGTATTTTCTTCCTTTGTGTTACATTACTCCCTCCTTCCCTGTTTGGGGTCAAGGAAGAAAAATAAAGAAAAAAAAAAGCCCTCAAAGGTAAATGTTTCTGACTGTATTGCGTTATGTCATTTCCTATGCGACCGCATTAAATAGTCCCATGACTTCGGTAGCTCAGAGTCATGATTTATAAATTATGCTTCATTCTTCATAAGATGTGTATTATATTGGCACATGATTATATGGGGTCGTTATATTCCTCTTTTTTTTCTTTCCATGTATCACTGTTTATTTTTCCCACCCTACAGACAGATTATAAATGGGTAGAAATCATTCATGTATTGTTTTTCTTTTATATATTCCACAGCTGAGTGGCATTGTAAGCTATCAGAATGTACCGTATTGTTTAGCTGAAATAACTATGCGTCTATCGCGTCTATTTGAGAGACAGGTTCTACTTCATCCAAGGAAATTACTAACGGAAAAAGTAAATGGTGAATGATGTAGAAAATGTCCTATCAACCTGCATAATCCATTTATATAATGATGGCAGATTTGTCTCTTGAGGTATGTTTTGCTTCTATCATTCTATAATTATGGATATTCAAATCAGAACAGTGTGATAATGATTGCTTTGAGCACTCTGAGGTATTTCTATCATAATAGCAAAGCGCCTACCTCTCCGACTGCATTTCTTGCTAATCCTTCCCTAGATCAGGAATTAGCAAACTTCTGTAAATGGCCAGATAGCTAATATTTTAGGTTTTGTGGGCCATGTAGTCTCTGTTGCAACTAGTCAAGTAGCCTTTTTTAATGGGGTCTGACACTTATTGAAAATAAGAAGTAGAATTTGTCCAGGTAGTGTTGAAGCCAAGTACCGTGGTTATTTTGTTGACCAACAGACACATGACTGAGAAAATACTCCAAATTCAGAAGAGATCTGGCATCTGGGCAAAACTAACTAATTCGAAGGTGAGATGATTTGATTTGGCTGCAAGGCACCCCTGGGCCCTGGCAGCCATCTGGCAGGAGTAGAAAATGTCTCTGAGAGTGGGGAGGGAATGGGCTTCACAGAAGGTGAAAGCCTGGCCCCTTGGGAGTGCTGGTAAGCTCTCTAAGTAATTGTCCAGGGACTATGGCCCTTTCGCGTACCTCCTAAGTGAGTCCAGATCCACTGTGGTGATGGTCTCTTGGTGGGATGTGGTAGGTGATGATGGCAGCAACAGCTAAGGTCTGCAGACAGATGCAGGTCTGGTAGTCTTTTCTACCACTGTTTTCACTCTGCTTTGCAACGTCAAAGAGCCATAGATAGTAGTAAACAGATGGGTGTGTGTGTGTTCTAATAAAGCTATCTAAAAAGCATAAATGAGATTTGGCCTGAGGGCCATCGTTTGCCAACCTTGCTCTAGGTGGTTATGTATTGGCCACACTGGCCATTTTTCAGTTCCCTGAACAGGTAAAGCTCCTCCTCACTTCAGGTGCTTTTCCAACACATAGATATTCTTGTCCCTGCTTTTCTGCATTCTTGACTTCTTTTCTTCTTTTTGATCTCCGCTTACATGAAATCAGGCTCAAAGATAGTGTGACATTCTGGTCTACCTGGGACAAACCTGATTTATATCTACGGTCCTGGTATAATTACTGATGTGATACCTGTCACTTTGAAATGTGACATGGTTGGGATGATAAATTACTAGTCAAAATTACAGGTTACCCTATTCAAAAAAAAAAAAAAAGACTTCTCTGACCATTCTATGTAAAGTAAGACACTATCAGATCATCCAGTATTTATATGAGAAGCACTGAAATTTGCATTTATTTTGTGCATTTATATTATTTACTGTGTGCCTCTCTCTCCCTAGTAGAATGAAAGACTGCATGGGAACAGAGTCAAGTCTGCTCTGTTCATGTTGCATCTCCACTCCGAGCATACTGCACGCAAGAGACAGTATACCCCAAAAAGTTGAATGACTGAGTATATAAGTATTTGTTAAATGATTTCACATCTGGGTATAGTGAAATTCTCATTATTATATATTATCCACAATGACAAAATACTTTTTTCTAACATTCATAGCTTAATATTAGAGATTTTCTTTCATCCTTAACAGAGAATTGGATGTAGTCTTCAGAACTGACTGGCCTGACAAGAGTAGAGTCCAGATTTTTGCTTAATGGCTCCTCCTCTACCTCCTTCCATGGATTTCTGGACAAAGGTGGTCTGGACATCTCTGTACTAAGACCTACGTGGATAGTCAGAAGATGGCAGTGTTCTTTAAATGACCCTAGTTTAATCTCAGCTATCTTCCCTTTCTCCAAGAAAATGGAACCTATCATCTGGCTGAGAATCTTTTAAAGATCCCCAATATCTGCATCACCTTTTCCCTGGTATTTCCTACTTCTTAATATAAAGGGATTTGGTTTTTCACTGTTTCCAGAATGGTTGATGGAAATCCCATCTGCTCAATCTTATTATACGGATGTAGTGATATTCACTATGAAGAAAGGAGTTTTGTATAAGTATGTAAAATATAAATAAGAGTATAAAATTTTTATACAGCCTCAAACTGTGGGAATGCATTTGTGTCTGTAGCTGAAAATGCAGTAATGTACTCTTGCTAATTAAAATGAATTTTTATTAGTTTTAGGCTGCTGCCAAAGGAAAACAAATGTTTCTACTTACTTTGGTGGGGACCTAAGCAACTTGAAACAAAATTTAATAGCAATCAAAATCTTTCATTTACTTCTAAATATGTGAATATATTAATATTTTATCTCAGCATCCTGATTTTACTTTTTGAATATGTTAATTTCTGTTTAAAAATCTCTATCACCAAAGAAGCAAATACTGCCTCCATATTCAACTTTGGAAATTAATCAAGTTGCTGTGCCTTTTTAAAAATATATGGTTTCCTCTTTGTTAAGAGGAAGCATTAAAGAATGATTTTTGTTGAATAATAATTGATTTTATTAAACATTAGTATAATTTAATAAATTATAAATAAGATATGGCCATTTTGGTAATACAGAAATAATTCAAATTTGAATCATGGAAAAAAGTGAGTGGGATTTTCAGTTATACTCAAAACATTATGCAGAAATAAACAGCATGTTTTGCTTAGTATTGACAAAGCATAACTAACAACAAAAGAAAGAAAGAAAGAAATTAGATGGTGTTACAGGCTGAGCTGTGTTCTCCTAAATTTATATATTGAAGTCCTAACCCCCAGTACCTCAGAATTTTACCGTATTTGGAAATAGGGTCTTTAGAAGTAATTAAGTTAAAATGAGGTCATTAGGGTGAGTCCTAATCCAGTATTACTATTGTCTTTATAAGAAGGAAGATTAGGACACAGACACACACAGGAGAAGACCATGTGAAGACAGCCATTTACAAGCCAACAAGAAAGGCCTTGGAAGAAACCAACCCTGCCAACACCTTGATCTCGGACTTCTAGGTGCCAGAACTGTAAAAAACTTAAAAAATTTTTTTTGAAAATGAAAAATTCTGCTGTTTAATCTTCCCAGTCTTTAGAACTTTGTTATGGCAGCCCTAACAGACTAATAGAGATGGGAAAATTTTACTGCATCTCTTGAGGATGGCATGGCCCCTGCCTTCTGTTCCAGACATCTACACTCTCATGGGCGTTCACTTAAGGAACCACCGTTTTCCCCTAGTTGCTGCAGAATATCTTCTTTATTATAAAGATAAAAATTGAAAAATTAAAATTCCTGTAAAAATACCCACGAGTCTCTAAAAACTTAGTATTGTGGTCTGGTTTATTCCTAGCTATTTAAACATTAAAATAAATTGTAATTTTTGTTACATTACAGTTTACAAAATGCTTCCATATCCATTATCACTGTTTATTTTCATAAATGCCATATTCAGTGGGATAAACAAAATTTTATTTTCTGTTTTTATAGATGAGAAACTAAAGTTCCAAAGCTGATTGACTTAGAATAGCTCATAAAGTCAGTACAGTAGAACTGCAATGCTAATCAAGATCTTTTGACTTCAAACTGAGTTATATTTCTTGTATACCCCATTGCCCAATTCTTTATCTGAAAATCTTTAGGTCCTTAATAATATCTCTTAGTGCAGTGTTCTTCAAACAGCTGATTATGACCCGTTGACAACTCATGTTATCAACTTAATGTTTGACAATTGTACCAAAAATGACATCAAATGGAACAGAATAGATTATATTACTAGAACTGAAAGTTAATATTGTTTCTTGATGTTTCACTTGAGCAATTTGTGTGTCTTTGTGTGCATACTTAGTTATAAAATAAAACATACTTCTTTCAGTAGGCTATAGTAAGACAATATTTGAAAACCATTGCCATGATATATTTCTCTAAAAGGCTATTTAAATATTTTCTTGCTAATGCTTTGGGGTTTTGTACAAATGCTCATTTAGCTTTATCTCTTAATTAGGAGGCAAAGCCCTTGAACAGAAGAAATATTGTTTATTACTTCTTCCTCAGAGAGTGTTAAACTGATGGTAGACACACGAGAAATGATGAATGAATGACTTGAGTACATGACTGTTAGCTCTGAAAGTCATGAAAATTATTCAGATGTGTTACCACTCTAGTTTTATTTACAGACATCCTTAAAGCCAGATGAACTTTTGCAACAATATTCTCAGGTGGTATTTTGTATGTTGTTTTGAGTACTAAATCCTTTTTCCTTAGGCCATGTTCTCTCAGGTGTATTTTCACATCTATCTAAAAATTCTCTTAAACGATTAAGGGAAAGAGTCTAAAGATTTGCCCTAATTATATCATCAGAGAAGTACATTCTCATAAACTGGTAGGGACTTTCCTTTTCATCTCTGCTTTCCACAGATTGGAGAGAAAAATTTCAAAGCCTACTGATGGCCTAAGAAACTTAGGCCCACCCAAAAAGTGGATTTTAAAAACAAAACAAAAAAACCTTCTAATTTTTAACTTGCATTTCTTTTAAATTTATACATTAATATTATTTATAAATATATTGATTAAATTTATATTAATAGCTGATTATTTCATTTTTAAAACTGTAATATGTTTAGACAACCCTGTTTTTATATCACACACATTCCATTCAGGACTCAGATTTAATCCTGGAAGTAAAATCCCTGCAGAGATACACCGAGAACACCTTTCAGGGGAATGCCAAAGCAGAATGATGAGCTTTAGATTAAGATCCAAATATCAATAAAGCATAGCTGTATTACGGGAGGAGAGGAGACTTTCCCAATCAACACCTGCCATTGGAAGGAGCTAACTTAGATATTTGTTGATACTTAGATTCAAATGTTGAAGAAGTCAACTGTCTTTTTGATTAAATTAAAAGCATATTGCACAGAGATGGAGGTGAACTATATACATGCACAAACACACATATGCATTCACACACATACATACTTATATACACATATATATATACATACACACACACACAGGACCTAAGTAATTTTGAGTTTAGTAGAATCAATATTTTGAATTTGTTTGAAAATATTAGGAAAACTAGAGAAAATTGCAGAACACCAGCCAAATATAAATCCAAACTTCTTTAAAAAATGTTCTACCAACATTTGTTTGTATTTTCTTTGTAATCCATTTGAGTTCAACAACATAAAATTCCAGTGATAAGTGTCTAAAACAGGAGTTAGCAAATCATTTTTCTGTAGACTGTCCAATAGTAAATTTTAGGCTTTGTGGGCCATATGGTCTCCATCACAACTACTCAGCTGTGCTGTTGTAGGGCAAAAGCAGCTATAGACAATGCAGAAATGAAGAGTGTGGCTATCTTACAAAAAAACTTCATTTACAAAAATGAAAAGTGGGCCAAATTTAACCCATGGGCTATAATTTACCCATTCCAAGTACAATAGAAATTAAAGTGGTTTACAAGCTATAATGCTTGAATATATTTAATTTCTAATTTTTATAAAATGTTATCTTCTATAAGCTAGAATATGGTTGTATTGCCCTTCTTTATAAATTTTAGGGCATGAAAATTCTGTAAGTTTTTTACTCTGCTTTTCTTCAGTTGTAGAAACTTCCTCTGAGAACACCACTATATAGTTCAGTGGTAAATGAAATGTAAGATGTATCACCCGAGGCATAACATTTTTTGGAAATCTAGAGTCAGGTTTCTTATTCAAAAGGAAAAATAGTTTTTAAAAAAGTTTGTGTTTAAAAACAAGTGAGTTTTAAGAAAAACCTAGTCTTGTGAATCTTATGTTTATATCACAATTCATGGAAACATACTCTTTGAAGTGAAGTTTAGTTAGTACTTGATAAGAGAAAGTGTATATGCCCTTTTCAGTTATTATTTGCTCATTTCCCTTGTCTTGAATCAGTTGTCATAATGCAGGATTATTCATTATTTGAAACTTATACTTATTTTTATAAAATATATAATGACCTATATGTTTTGTTTTCCATTTATCAAGTTTTAATTTCCCTACGTTCTATTTTCTAAAGTGTACAAATAGGAAGAAGGAGGTAAAAGTTGCATCTTCTTCAATCTGGAAAAAGCTCTTTTACTTTGTCCTGCATAACATCCCAAGGGGCAGTGTTACTTTTTTACTAATAATTACTTGAACAGGCTGTCCACTGTGCTTGTAAATTATCAAAGTAAATGCATGATGTGAACTCTACCATTGGAAAGTAGTTCATCCTATTACAGATGGTCCCCAACTTAGGATGGTTCGACTTACGATTTTTTAACTTTATGATGTTTCAAAAAGGATATTCTTTAGGTAGAAAAAACTGTATTTTGAATTTTGATCTTTTCCTGGACTAGCGATGTGTGGTATGATGCTCTCTGCCCATGCTGGGCAGAGGCAGTGAGCCACAGCTCCCAGTAAGCCACATGATCACGAGGGTAAGCAATGGACACATTTACAACACTTCTGTCCCCATACAACCATTCTGTTTTTCACTTTCAGTGTAGTAGTCAATAATTACATGACATATTCAACACTTTATCATAAAACTGACTTTGTGTTAGATGATTTTGCCTAACTGTAAGCTAGTGTAAGTGTACTGAGCACATTTAACATAGTCTGGGCTAAGCTATGGTGTTTGGTGGGTTAGGCATATTAAATGCATTTTTGACTTCCAATATTTCCAACTTACGATGAGTTTATCAAGACATGACCCCATCATAAGTCAAGGAAGACCTACAGTATTCATATCTGAACAATTTTGGTAGACTAAAAAGTTTCAAAATTTTCTCCTCTTGGTAGGTAAGAAATTTACTGGTAGGAGATAAGAGATGGTGAAGGATTGCTAGATATAGAGGACATAATAATCACTGTTAATGTGTTCTTCAATTTATAACTAGAAATATATATAACTATGAATTATATATCTATATTAGTAGATAAGGGAAAAATCTGATTTAAAGTATGCATACACATTCACACACACCAAACACAAACACACAACTAAGTTATTTTTTCATTGCAAACAAAATTCTCCATATTTCTATTTTAAATAAAAATGTAAGGAGGCCAAGCTATTGAAACATTTGGGACTGTCATTCATATGTTCTTTTTTGTATAATAAATTATACATATGCACATATATATTTATATTCCAATTTGTACAACTTGTAATAATATTAATAAACTTTATATATAAGCATTTTATCTGTAGTTATTAAAATAAGATTTGCAAAAATTAAAATGAATTTGATATGAAAACTTCTTTTAATTACATAATAAATAATTTATACATTGTGGATTAGCTTACAAACAGGGGATAAATTAAGATTTTAGATTAAGTCTAATAATTATGTATTGGCAACATGTAATTTGATTGCCATATATCCATATGTGTGTATTAATGTGCAAAATTAGTTTGGGGATTTGTTTATTATGTTCAAAATAGAACTACATATTTTTACCCACCTAAGTCATTCCGTCAGAGACAAGGCAAAACTAATTTTTTCCTTCGTGGAAAATGTATAACTTCATCTTTTTAACCTGAATTTCTAACATGAGAACATTATTTGCTTAACTACTTTGTACTTTCACATTAATTTAGCTGTGAAAGTCTCCTGTTAAATATTTCAAGGAAGTTGTGAGAGTGGAAGGTCTAAATATTATACTATACTATCTTGTGAAGTTACTACACACTAGCGGATGTGCCCAGAGTACTTTCTTACTAATTACTTTATTCTTCATGGAAAAAAATGTGTCAAAACAAAAATACTTAATAAGGTAAAATTAAATATCTGATAATTATTCAGATATTCCTGAATCAATAAGGACTGTATCTAATTAAGTGTATTAATGAATGAATTTTTCATGAAACTTTCTTTCCTTCTTACCTCCTTCCCTCCCTATGTTCCTTCTCTCCAATTCTTTCCTCCCCTCCTTTCTTTTTCTCTCTCTCTTTCTTTCTTTTTTTTTCTTTTTTATGGTAACGCTCAATCTCTATATTTTCACACGTAAAATTCACACGTGAATCTTTACAGTTTCACTTGTAATTCTTCACTCTTTCTAATTCTACAAGCTTCTTTGGGTTATGAAAAAAAATTTTTTTTTGTTTTACTCTGTAGAATTTTCCAAATCAATTGCAGATTTAGCAAGGTTCCTGGATGTTGAGGGGAAGCACTAGGGAATGAAGGTGCAGAAGTCTGGCTTTGTTTTTCTCTAGTTCGGCTGATGACAGTCTCTTAGTAAGGCAAAGTCAGAATCCTTGATCTAATGCCACAAGTCTGCAATCATGATTCTGGGGCTGAACAGTAGAAATTTAAATATTAGGTAAGTACATTTGGTTCCTTTTTATCAGGGTACAATATGAAGTATGAACAGGGCATAGTAAGAGCACAGGTTTGAAGTTCAGATCCTAATGGAGTTTCATATTAGATGTGCAAACTTGAACCTTTATTCTGCCTCAAGCTCCTTGTCTGCAAAATGGGGCCAATAATAGCATCTACTTCATATGATTTTTGTGGCACCAATTACTAGAATTTAAAAAAATCACTGTGAAGTGAATTTCAGTTTCCTGTATAAGATTTCTGGGAGTTACTTTTATATATATTTTGGAATTTTGTATACTGACATTTATAAATGAGAATTTAACTGAGAATATAACTGGAAATTTAAATTTTAAAAAGTGTATCCAAACAATTTTTAAAGTTTTGTTTTTGAATTTTATTTTATTTATTTTTTTATACAGCAGGTCCTTATTAGTCATCCATTTTATACACATCAGTGTATACATGTCAATCCCAATCTCCCAATTCATCCCACCACCACCCCCACCTTCCACTGCTTTTCCTCCTTGGTGTCTATATGTTTGTTCTCTACATCTGTGTCTCAATTTCTGCCCTGCATACCGGTTCAGCTGTACCATTTTTCTAGGTTCCACATATATGCGTTAATATATGATATTTGTTTTTCTCTTTCTGACTTACTTCACTCTGTATGACAGTCTCTAGATTCATCCACGTCTCTACAAATGACCCAATTTCATTCCTTTTATGGCTGAGTAATACTCCATTGTATATATGTACCACATCTTCTTTATGCATTTGTCTGTTGATGGGCATTTAGGTTGCTTCCATGACCTGGCTATTGTAAATAGTGCTGCAATGAACATTGGGGTGCATGTGTCTTTTTGAATTATGGTTTTCTCTGGGTATACGCCCAGTAGTGGGATTGCTGGATCATATGGTAATTCTATTTTTAGTCTTTTAAGGAACCTCCATACTGTTCTGCATAGTGGCTGTATCAATTTACATTCCCACCAACAGTGCAAGAGGGTTCCTTTTTATCCACCGCTCTCCAGCATTTGTTGTCTGTAGATTTTCTGATGATGCCCATTCTAACTGGTGTGAGGTGATACCTCACTGTAGTTTTGATTTGCATTTCCCTAATGATTAGTGATGTTGAGCAGCTTTTCATGTGCTTCTTGACCATCTGTATGTCCTCTTTGGAGAAATGTCTATTTAGGTCTTCTGCCCATTTTTCAATTGGGTGGTTTGTTTTTTTGATATTGAGCTGCATGAGCTGTTTATATATTTTGGAGATTAATCCTTTTTCTGTTGATTCGTTTGCATATATTTTCTCCCATTCTGAGGGTTGTCTTTTCATCTTGTTTGTAGTTTCCTTTGCTGTGCAAAAGCTTTTAAGTTTCATTAGGTCCCATTTGTTTATTTTTGTCTTTATTTACATTACTCTAGGAGGTGGTTAAAAAAGATCTTGCATGGAGTATCTTTTTCCATCCTTTCACTTTCAGTCTGAATGTGTCCCTAGGTCTGAAGTGAATCTCTTGTAGACAGCATATATATGGGTCTTGTTTTTGTGTCCATTCAGCAAGCCTGTGTCTTTTGGTTGGAGCCTTTAATCCATTCACGTTTAAGGTAATTATCGATATCTATGTTCCTATTACCATTGTCTTAATTGTTTGGGGTTTGTTTTTGTAGGTCCTTTCCTTCTCTTGTGTTTCCCACTTAAAGGAGTTCCTTTAGCATTTGTTGTAGAGTTGGTTTGGTGGTGCTGAATTCTGTTAACTTTTGCTTGTCTGTAAAGCTTTTGATTTCTCCATGGAATCTGAATGAGATCCTTGCCGGGTAGAGTAATCTTGGTTGTAGGTTCTTCCCTTTCATCATTTTATATCATGCCACTCCCTTCTGGCTTGTAGAGTTTCTGCTGAGAAATCAGCTGTTAACGTTACGGGAGTTCCTTTGTATGTTATTTGTCGTTTTTCCCTTGCTGCTTTTAATAATTTTTCTTTGTCTTTCATTTTTGCCAATTTAATTACTATGTGTCTCAGCGTGTTTCTCCTTGGGTTTACCCTGCCTGGGACTCTCTGTGCTTCTTGGACTTGGGTGGCTATTTCCTTTCTCATGTTAGGGAAGTTTTTGATTATAGTCTTTTCAAATATCTTCTCTGGTCCTTTCTGTCTTCTCCTTCTGGGACTCCTATAATGTGAATGTTGTTGCGTTTAATGTTGTCCCAGAGGTCTCTTAGGCTGTCTTCATTTCTTTTCATTCTTTATTCTGTTCCGCAGCAGTGAATTCCACCATTCTGTCTTCCAGGTCACTTATCGGTTCTTCTGACTCAGTTATTCGGCTATTGATTCCTTCTAGTGTAGTTTTCATTTCAATTATTGTACTGTTCATCTCTGTTTGTTTGTTCTTTAATTCTAGGTCTTTGTTAAACATTTCTTGCATCTTCTCGATCTTTGCCTCCATTGTTTTTCCGAGGTCCCAGATCATCTTCACTATCATTATTCTGAATTCTTTTTCTGGAAGGTTGCCTATCTCCACTTCATTTAGTTGTTTTTCTGGGGTTTTCTCTTGTTCCTTCATCTGGTACATAGCCCTCTGCCTTTTCATCTTGTCTATCTTTCTGTGAATGTAGTTTTTGTTCCACAGGCTGCAGGATTGTAGTTCTTGCTTCTGCTGTCTGCCCTCTGGTGGATGAGGCTATCTAAGAGGCTTGTGCAAGTTTCCTGATGGGAGGGACTGGTGGTGGGCAGAGCTGGCTGTTGCTCTGGTGGGCAGAGCTCAGTAAAACTTTAATCTGTTTGTCTGCTGATGGGTGGGGCTGGGTTCCCTCCCTGTTGGTTGTTTGGCCTGAGGTGACTCAACACTTGAGCCTACCTGGGCTCTTTAGTGGGGCTAATGGCAGACTCTGGGAGGGCTCATGCCAAGGAGTACTTCCAAGAACTTCTGCTGCCAGTGTCCTTGTCCTCATGGTGAGACACAGACACACCCCACCTCTGCAGGAGACCCTACAACACCAGAAGATAGGTCTGGTTCAGTCTCCTATGGCATCACTGCTCCTTCCCCTTGTTCCCGATGCACACACTACTTCATGTGTGCCCTCCAAGAGTGGAGTCTCTGTTTCTCTCAGTCCTGTCGAAGTCCTGCAGTCAAATCCTACTAGCCTTCAAAGTCTGATTCTCTAGGAATTCCTCCTCCTGTTGCCAGACCCCCAGGTTGGGATGCCTGATGTAGGCCTCAGAACCTTCACTCCAGTGGGTGGACTTCTGTGGTATAAGTGTTCTCCAGTTTGTGAGTCACCCACCCAGCAGTTATGGGATTTGATTTTATTGTGATTGAGCCCCTCCTACCATCTCATTGTGGCTTCTCCTTTGTCTTTGGATGTGGGGTATCTTTTTTGGTGAGTTCCAGTATCTTCCTGTCAGTGATTGTTCAGCAGTTAGTTGTGATTCTGGTGTTCTCACAAGAGGGAGTGAGAGCATGTCCTTCTACTCTGCCATCTTGAAGCAATCTCAAAACTATTTTTAATTTTTTTTAAAAAAAGTAAAAATCAAAAAATAATTTATGGATATACTTATGTATATGCATAATTGTGGTATTAAGATTATATATTTACATTTATGTGCCTAATTGAAAATATTACATGCCATAATATTGTTTCCTGAAAACATCTGATAACATAAGGCCTGATTAAAAGTGTGTATTATGTGGACAAAAATATGCTTATCTTTCACAGTCTAAGATTATATTTTGCTCATATATCTAATGGTTGAATAGAGCTCTTTTCCCCAATGGCCTGTTTGCTGGAAATGAGGCTCACCCTGATTAGAAAACTCCTGGCTTTCTAATGATACTGCCCCACATGTGTTTTAGGACAAAAATCTTATATCCTCCAGCGTGGTTATTTCATATTGCCACAACTCTGCTGCTTCTATTGTTGGAGAGCTCCTTTGCTGGCCAGTGGTCATCTGACTTCTGCTAATGACCCATTAGAGCTTTCTGGAGGAGCTACTGGCATAAGGATTGGTCCTGGCTCTGCTCACAGGAGGAATAAGAATGCAGATGTATTCAGGGGTGGGGAGTGGAGGGTTGTTGAGCTGTATAACCATAGCCCATGACCATAGCCTAAGACTAATGGCATAGCCACTGGAATTGAAAGACTGGAGTTTAAATCCTAGCTCAACCACTTACAATGTTCAGGGACTTTGGGGAAATTATGTAAGCTTCCAAAATAGAGATAATAATCACATGTTTTTCCAGAGTTGCCATGAGGATTTGTTTAATCCACATAAAATGCTTAGCAAGTAGTAATTGCCCAATGAATGATGATGGCAGTGGTGATGTTGATAATGATGATGGAAGCCTCATCCCTGCATTGTTTATGCTCCTGGCTTTCCGCTACATAGCTACCAACATCACTCTGTTTTCTCCAGGGGAGTCCAAAGACCACCTAATTTTTTGACTGATTAATCTCTTCCTTAAATGAAAAGTGGGAATATTATATATATTATATATATATATAATTTTAATATATATTATATACATATGCAATATATATTATATATATAAAACTGAATCACTTTGCTATACACCAGAAACTAACACAACTTTGTAAATCAACTATACTTCAATAAAAAATTAAATAAATAATTAAAAAGATTTTTAAAACCTGGAGGACATTATCTTAAGTAGAAAGAAAAAAAAACTGGAAATATTTATAATCTTTAGGCCAAACCCCAATTCCTATCCACCGATCCCTAGAGCCACTATGAAAAAAGATGATGCTCTTAACTTTCTCAGGGTCTGAATTATTCAGTCTTATTCTTGATCAATTTTTATAATATAATGGAAAATATCAACATTAAAATTTGCTCATCGGTGATACCATTAGTTCTTGAAAAATTAAGACATAAAACTAAATTGTACAAAATATTAAGAGATAGGTTTGAGGCCATGTTTCCCAAGTCCCAAATGCTTCCATTTTAGAAGGAAAGAAGATTATTTCTACCCAAATTATTCAGATTTTCTGGCTCTGTGCATACCTTAAGGTAATTTTTAAAATTAGATATGATTCTCCTAAGATTTTACTACCTAGTTACACATATAGAGCCCTCAGTTTAGTGACACAGATATTTATTTAGACAAATTTTCAGTCTAAATTATCTTATCACATTTAAATTACCAGAAACCAAATTATTTTAAAGAGTTTAAGAATGTTAGAAAAGGGAGAGGAGAGAGATCAAATGTAATTAGCCAAACACTCTTTGAGTATTTGGTTCTCAGCTGCCGTCTTTTCCCTGTTATGACAGATCCCGAATCTACACTCTTGTCCACACTGAGAAATGCCAAGCACACAGGACTGCACCTGCTTTCTGACCCTGTGCAGGGGCCATCTCTGAACATGCACAGCAAGAGTAGACAGGAAATAAGAAAAGTGAGGGAGAGTAATTGACCCAAAAAGATATGCTTTCTTGAAATATGCCTTTTATGGTGTTGCTCACAATCCTTTAAAATACAGGTTGTGGGGCTTCCCTGGTGGCTCAGTGGTTGAGAGTCCGCCTGCCGATGCAGGGGACACGGGTTCGTGCCCCGGTCTGGGAAGATCCCACATGCCGTGGAGCGGCTGGGTCCATGAGCCATGGCCGCTGAGCCTGCGTGTCCGGAGCCTGTGCTCTGCAATGGGAGAGGCCACAACAGTGAAAGGCCCGTGTACCGCCAAAAATAAATAAATAAATAAAATACAGGTTGTGGGCTTATAACATTGATGCATGCTTTTTGGGGGATTGTTTTGTATTTGCTTTGTGGGTGAAATTTCTTACAGTCTTTCACATTCTTTTTGTTTTTTCCCCACTTGTCAGTAAGTTTCAAGTCACCTCATCACCATCACTCTCATTATCGTCACCATTCTAATCATATCCTCATTAGGAACCATTGTGCTCATCATAAGGAAGAGGGAAAAGACCATTTATTAAATGCTTATTATATGACAGGTACTTCATTAAGTGCAATCGATATCTCATTTATTCCTTACAATAATTCCAGTGGTGTGCAGGAACCAGCTTATATCTTTTTGTGAGGGCAGATTTTGTACACCTTTCCCAACACCATAGTTAGTGATAACACTGTTGAATCTTGGATTTGGGCATGGTGAAAATACTTATACCATGGAAATTGGTAGTGCTATAAATCGAGACTTTTCCCTCCTAGAATGCCACTTAAACATACACCAGCATGCCACATAGCACATATCACTTTGTGATAAAGCATTATAATCCCTGTTATATGTTAATACATATATATGATATATAGATAAAGATAATATATATCATACATAAGGTAGATATAAATATGATGCATTTATATGTAATAACTATTACTTATTGAGTTTACCATTGCCCTAGCCAACATAAATAATAAGAAAGTCACTTCTGAGATTCTCACCTCCTTATTTAATCCCCAGCCCTAGGGTGTGGGTAGGAACTGTGACTTCCTACCACCAGAATATGGCAATGGTGATGGGATAGGACTCCTTTGATTACATTACATTATGTAGGATTCCACATTGCCAGTAAACTTGACTTGTTCTAAAGACTTTCTCCTTTGCTGGCTTTGAACAAGTAAACTGCCATGTTAGCAGACCCATGTGGCAAGAAGCTGTGGGCAAGTCTCTAGCTGACAGCCAGCAAGAAGCTGTGGTCCTCAATTTTATAAGGAAATGAATCCTACCAACAACAGGAGTGAGCTTGGCAGTGGGCTTTCCCCTAGATGAGCCTCTATATGAGAACACAGCCAGGCAGGTTCCTTGATGGAAGACTTGCAGAGGACCCACCTAAACCTGCCAAGAAACTGTGAGATAATAAGCGTGTATGTTGTTTTAAGCCAATAAATGTGGTAATTTTTATGCAGAATAGAATACTATAATAGAATAATATAATATGTTAGGTAATTTTTAGATTTTTTTGTTTTGTTCATCTTGTTCCCATCATTCAAGGTAGCTGCTAGGGCCCTAGTGAAAACCTCTGCTTAAGACCACCAGCACCAGTCAATTATACTGCTGGAAGAGGGAGGGTCATAAACACTCAGATAAAGTATTTTTTCTCAGCTCTTGGAAGGGATTCAAGCCTACACTCAGACTATATCTTTTCCCCCTTACTCTTGTTTGCTAGAATGAGCGGTTGTAGTTCTTTGAAGATGGGAAGGAATGAATAAGCTTTCCTAGAGAAGCATTTAGCCCCAGGTCTCCCTGGACTTTTCATGCCATTGAGAATGATCTTGACTTGACCTTTGACTCTGTTACTGCTTCACTTATTTCTGCAGGATCCCAAGGACAAGGAAGTCTGAACAGATGCTTAAGTAAGAAAATAAACAAAAATACATATCTTTTGATATCACTTGGTTTTCTAGTAATTTTTTTGAAATCCCAATTTCTTCTCAGATAACTAACAAGTGACAAAAGGTATTTCCTTACTTTGGTTATGAAAGGCAGGGGGTTCAACAGCTGTTCTAAATCATACATGAAAAACAAGAAGAAATAATTCTAGTCTCTAAACCTAGGCTAAACTCTAACATTTCAGTGGATAATCAGTAGAACATACCAAAACATTTTGAGAGAAAATTTTGATGTTTCATTTTCTGGCCAGGATATTTTCTTCCATAACTTTATGGCATTTGATTGACTTTATGTTTTGCTATTTGTTTTATAAAATCAATGTTATTGAAAGATAATTTATATACAATAAAATGTGCCTATTTAAAGAGTACAGTTCTATTAGTTTGGCAAACATATACACCATCATATCCATCACACCAATCAAGATATAGAATATTCATTATCCCCAAAAGTTCTCTCATTTCTTTTCACAGTAAGCCCACCCACAATCAGCTAAATGCGAAAGTATCTACTTTCTGTGACTATACATTACTTTTGCCTGTTTTTTTTTTTTATTTCATACATATAAAATCATACAGTACATTGTCTTTTGTGTCTGGCTTCTTTTGCACAGAAAACTATTCTTGAGGTTTATCTATGATGTTGCACTGTTTTTTATTCTTGAATAATATTACTTTGTGTTGTTATATCACATGGTTGTTTACTTGCCAAGGTATCTTGCTGTTAGTGTTCATGACAAGTCTTTTTTTTTTTTTACTTTGGTAAAATTGACAATTTTTTCCCAGCTTTATTGAGATATAATTGACATATAATGTGATGTAAGTATAAGAGATACAAAGTGTTGATTTGATATACTCATATATTGCAGAATGATTACCATCATAGCGTTAGCTAGCTCCTGCATCATGTCACATAATTACCATTTCTTTTTTGGGGTGAGAACATTTAAGATCAACTTTCAATTATATAATAGAGTATTATTAAGTATAATCAGTATGCTGTACATTAAATCCCCAGAACTTACTTTCTTCTAACTGTAAGCTTGTACCCTTTAACCAACATCTCTCCTTTTCCCCCACTCTCCAGCCCCTGGCAACTGCTATTCTAAGTTTCTGTTTCTATGAATTCGTCTTTTTTAGGTTTCACATACAAGTGATATCATACAGTATTTAACTTAATTTTCTTGATTTTTTAATTTGTGTCCCTTCTGGTTTCTGTCGATGCATTCTTCCAAGCTCAACTCAAGAACTAAAGGCCTAGAGCAAGTGTACAGTGTCAGAGAAGGGTGCTTGTAGAGGGAGGTATGAGCAAAGGTGCAGAGATGGAAACCAGAGAGACAAGGAGCTATATATGCAGGATCATCGAGCCCATTCTCAGGAAAATTAAGGTCAGGCTGGACCAGCTCCATAGTGACATGTGCAAGTCTTTGTGGGGACATATGTTTTCATTTCTATTTGGTAATATCTAGGAGTGGAATTGCAAAGTCAAAGGCAGGCATATGGTTAATATTTTAAGAAACTGCCTAACTG
Source organism: Phocoena phocoena (assembly GCF_963924675.1). Taxonomy (NCBI): domain Eukaryota; kingdom Metazoa; phylum Chordata; class Mammalia; order Artiodactyla; family Phocoenidae; genus Phocoena; species Phocoena phocoena. The sequence goes on from NC_089230.1 coordinate 54,513,030, forward strand.
TTTAACTAAAAATCTATAAGAGTTCTAGTTGTTCTACATATTTGCCACTTGGTATTTGCCAGTTTTAATTTTAGTCATGCTAGTGGCTAAGTAGTGGCATCTTTTTGTAGTTTTAATTTGTATTTTATTGATGACTAACAATGCTGAGCACCTTTTTATGTGCCTGTTAACCATACATGTATTTTTTTTTATCATGAAGTGTCCATTAAAATATTTTGTCCATTTTTAAATTGAGTTGTCTTCTAATTATTAAGAGATTTAGAAGTACATTTTGCAAACAGTTCCTCTGTCAGATTATGGGAGTATTACCTCCTTGCTTTTTCTCAATAATGACTTATGAAGAGCAGAAGTTCTTATTTTTAATGAAGTCCATTTTATCAAATTTTTAAAAATATCTTTGCATATCCAGAGTTATAAAGATTTCCTTATATGATTTCTTCTAGAAATTTTGATTGCTCTTTTGTTCTCTGTTCTTTATTAATAATTATTCAAAGTCCTTTTGTAAGCATTTACAATAGATTATTTCTTCACAGTCAAAGAATGGTGATTTGACTAGATGATTAACCTTACAGATGAATTCAACATTTTCCATTTCACCATATAATATAAAATCCCTGTACAGATTTCTAACAATTCATGTTTTGTTTTTAGTGATAAATGGATTAAATGTAGAATATGATAAATGATGGTTTTTATTGTAATTCATACTCCACCTATAGTCATGCAACTTGTATCACCACGAGACTCATAAGAACAGTCCTCAAGTAAAGCTGCAGAATTAACTATTTCACTTACTGGTGAATAAAACTAAGCCTAATTCTGTACCTAAACATAACAACGTTCTGGAAAGCTCTTTCAATGCTATATATGACATACAATGTTTCAAATATATAGTACTTTATAGAACAGAACACAATTATGCTCCAATAATTTTATAAAATTATTTATTATTTTACTATAATTTTGTTGACAACAATGTGGGCCACATTTTAGTAAGTATAAGGAGGTAGGTAGAAGAATAAAGAAGCTACAAAGGGTATACATTATCTTCAACCTCTCTGAAAATACAGAGCATGTATATAATCCTAATGATTGAGAGGAAATCTTGAAACTTTTGCCCAAGCACCTAGCAGAGGTCTTGAAAGTGATAATGATTTAACCACTAGCTTTCAGAACACATATTAGTGTTCATACAGCATTTTCATAGGTATTTTGTCATTTGATCCTGGTAACAACCCTTCGAGATCAGTATTCAAGACACATTTGTTAAATGAAGTAATTCTAGAGAATAATTTCAAGGCAATATTATGTAAATAGCTAATATTTTGATACTTGTGTTTAAAGACAAAGAGAACACAAAGCAAACAGGTCCCACGGTATGACATTAATCAGGTTGAATAGCATAATATATCTTTATTTAAATCTCTAGATAATTCCACTGTCCTCTTGAGGAAATCATATTTTTGTTTGTTTGTTTTTAATTTTTTTAAACACCTTTATTAGAGTATAATTGCTTTACAATGGTGTGTAAGTTTCTGCTATATAGCAAAGTGAATCAGCTATACATATACATACATTCCCATATCTCTGCCCTCTTGCATCTCCTTCCAACTCTCCCTATCCATCCCTCTAGGTGGTCACAAAGCACCGAGCTGATCTCCCTGTGCTATGCGGCTGCTTCCCACTAGCTATCTATTTTACATTTGGTAGTGTACATATGTCCATGCCACTCCCTCACTTTGTCCCAGCTTATCCTTCCCTCTCCATGCGTCCTCAAGTCCATTCTCTATGTCTGCATCTCTATTCCTGTCCTGCCCCTAGGTTCTTCAGAACCTTTTTTTCTTTTTTTTAGAATCCATATATATGTGATAGCATACAGTATTTGTTTTTCACTTTCTGACTTACTTCATTCTGTATGACAGTATCTAGGTCCATCCACCTCACTACAAATAACTCAATTTCATTTCTTTTTATGGCTGAGTAATATTCCATTGTATATATGTGCCACATCTTCTTTATCCATTCATCTGTTGATGGGCACTTAGGTTGCTTCCATGTCCTGGCTATTGTAAATAGAGCTGCAATGAACATTGTGGTCCATGACACTTTTTGAATTATGGTTTTCTCAAGGTATATGCCCAGTAGTGGGATTGCTGGGTTGTATGGTAGTTCTATTTTTAGTTTCTTGAGGAACCTCCATACTCTTCTCCATAGTAGCTGTATCACTTTACATTCCCACCAACAGTGCAAGAGGGTTCTATTTTCTCCACACCCTCTCCAGAATTTATTGTTTGGAGATTTTTTGATGATGGCCATTCTGACCAGTGTGAGGTGATACCTCATTGTAGTTTTGATTTGCATTTCTCTAGTGATCAGTGATGTTGAGCATCCTTTCATGTGTTTCTTGGCAATCTGTATATCTTCTCTGGAGAAATGTCTGTTTAGGTCTTCTGCCCATTTTTGGATTGGGTTGTTTGTTTTTTTTATATTGAGCTACATGGACTGCTTGTACATTTTGGAGATTAATCCTTTGTCAGTTGCTTCATTTGAAAATGTTTTCTTGCATTCTGAGGGTTGTCATTTCGTATTGTTTATGGTTTCCTTTACTGTGCAAAAGCTTTTAAGTTTCATTAGGTCCCATTTGTTTATTTTTCTTTTTATTTCCATTTCTCTAGGAAGTGGGTCAAAAAGGATCTTACCGTGATTCATGACATGGAGTGCTCTTCCTATGTTTTCCTCTAAGAGTTTTATAGTGTCTGGCCTTACATTTAGATCTTTAATTCATTTTGAGTTTATTTTTGTGTATGTTGTTAGGGAGTGTTCTAATTTCATTCTTTTACATGCAGCTGTTCAGTTTTCCCAGCACCACTTATTGAAGAGGCTGCCTTTTCTCCATTGTATATTCTTGCCTCCTTGTCAAAGATAAGGTGACCATATGTGTGTGGGTTTATCTCTGGGCTTTCTGCCCTGTTCCATTGATCTATATTTCTGTTTTTGTGCCAGTACCATACTGTCTTGATTGCTGTAGCTTTGTAGTATAGTCTGAAGCCCAGGAGCCTGATTCCTCCATCTCCGTTTTTTTTTTCAAGATAGCTTTGGTTATTCAGGGTCTTCTGTGTTTCCATACGAATTGTGAAATACTTTGTTCTAGTTCTGTGAAAAATGCCATTGGTTGTTTGATGGGGATTGCTTTGAATATGTAGATTGCTTTGGGTAGTAGAGTTATTTTCACAATGTTGATTCTTCCAATCCAAGAACATGGTATATCTCTCCATCTGTTTGTATCATCTTTAATTTCATTCATCAGTGTCTTATAGTTTTCTACATACAGGTCTTTTGTCTCCATAGGTAGGTTTATTCCTAGATATTTTATTCTTTTTGTTGCAACGGTAAATGGGAGTGTTTCCTTAATTTCTCTTTCAGATTTTTTACCATTAGTGTATAGGAATGCAAGAGATTTCTGTGCATTAATTTTGTATCCTGCTACTTTACCAAATTCAATGATTAGCTCTAGTAGTTTTCTGGTAGCACCTTTAGGATTCTCTGTGTATAATATCATGTCTGCAAACAGTGACGGTTTTACTTCCTCTTTTCTGATTTGGATTCCTTTTCTTTTTCTTCTCTGATTGTTGTGGCTAAAATTTCCAATTTAATAATAGTGGTGAGAGTGGGCAACCTTGCCTTGTTCCTGATCTTAGCAGAAATGGTTTCAGTTTTTCAACATTGAGAACAATGTTGGCTGTGGGTTTGTCATATATGGCCTTTATTATGTTGAGGTAAGCTCCCTCTAATGTGTACTTTCTGGAGGGTTTTTATTATAAATAGGTGTTGAATTTTGTCAAAAGCTTTCTCTGCATCTATTGAGATGATCATATGGTTTTTCTCCTTCAATTTGTTACTATGTTTTGCCACATTGATTGATTTGCATATATTGAAGAATCATTGCATTCCTGGGATAAACCCCACTTGATCATGGTGTATGATCCTTTAAATGTGCTGTTGGATTCTGTTTGCTAGTATTTTGTTGAGAATTATTGCATCTATGTTCATCAGTGATATTGGCCTGTAGTTTTCTTTTTTTGTGGCATCTTTGTCTGGTTTTGGTAACATGGTGATGGTGGCCTCATAGAATGAGTTGGGGAGTTTTCCTCCCTCTGCTATATTTTGGTAGAGTTTGAGAAGGATATGTGTTAGCTCTTCTCTAAATGTCTGATAGAATTCGCCTGTGAAGCCATCTGGTCTGGGGCTTTTGTTTGTTGGAAGATTTTTTTTTTTTTTTTTTGCGGTACGCGGGCCTCTCACTGTTGTGGCCTCTCCCGTTGCGGAGCACAGGCTCCAGACGCGCAGGCTCAGCAGCCGTGGCTCACGGGCCCAGCCGCTCCGCGGCATGTGGGATCTTCCCAGACCGGGGCACAAACCCGTGTCCCCTGCATCGGCAGGTGGACTCTCAACCACTGCGCCACCAGGGAAGCCCTGTTGGAAGATTTTTAATCACATTTTCAATTTCAGGGCTTGGATTGGTCTGTTTATATTTTTTATTTTTTCCTGGTTCAGTCTTGGAAGTTTGTGCTTTTCTATGAATTTGTCCTTTCTTCCAGGTTGTCCATTTTATTGGCATATAGTTGCTTGTAGTAATCTCTCACGATCCTTTGTATTTCTGTAGTGTCAGTTGTTACTTCTTTTTGATTTCTAATTCTGTTGATCTGAGCCTTCTCCCTTTTTTTCTTGATGAGTCTGACTAATGTCTTATCAATTTTTTTTATCTTCTCAAAGAACCAGCTTTTAATTATATTGATATTTTCTATGGTTTTCTTCATTTCTTTTTTATTTATTTCTGATTTTATCTTTATGATTTCTTTCCTTCTGCTAACTTTCGGGTATTTTGTTCTTCTTTCCCTTATTGCTTTAGGAGTAAGGTTAGGTGTTCATTTGAGATGTTTCTTATTTCTTGAGGTAGGATTATATTGCTATAAAATTCCCTCTTTGAACTGCTTCTGTTGCATCCCATAGGTTTTGGGTCATCGTGTTTTCATTGTCATTTGTTTCTAGGTTTTTTTTTTTTTTTTTTTTTGCGGTACATGGGCCTCTCACTGTTGTGGCCTCTCCCGTTGCAAGCACAGGCTCTGGATGCGCAGACTCAGCGGCCATGTCTCACAGGTCCAGCCACTCCACGGCATGTGGGATCTTCCCAGATTGGGGCATGAACCCATGTCCCCTGCATCGGCAGGCGGGCTCTCAACCACTGCACCACCATGGGAGCCCTCTAGGTATTTTTTGATTTCGTCAATAATCTCTTGGTTATTGAGTAGTGTATTGTTTAGCCTCCATGTGTTAGTATTTTTTACAGATTTTTTCCTGTAATTGATATCTAGTCTCATAGCGTTGTGATCAGAAAAGCTACTTCATATGATTTCAATTTTCTTGAATTTACCAGGGCTTGATTTGTGACCCAAGATATGATCTATCCTGGAGAATGTTCCATGAGCACTTGAGAAAAAAGTGTATTCTGTTGGTTTTGGTTGGAATGTCCTATAAATATCAGTTAAGTCCCTCTTGTTTAATGTATCATTTAAAGCTTGCGTTTCCTTACTTATTTTCATTTTGGATGATCTTTCCATTGGTGAAAGTGGGGTGTTTAAGTCCCCTAGTATTATTGTGTTACTGTCGATTTCCCCTTTTATGGCTGTTAGCATTTGCCTTATGTATTGAGGTGCTCCTATGTTGGGTACATAAATATTTATAATTGTTATATCTTCTTCTTGGATTGATCCCTTGATCATTATGTAGTGTCCTTCTTTGTCTCTTGTAATAGTCTTTATTTTAAAGTCTATTTTGTCTGATATGAGAATTGCTACTCCAGCTTTCTTTTGATTTCCATTTGCATGGAATATCTTTTTCCATCCCCTACTTTTAGTCAGTATGTGTCCCTAGGTCTGAAGTGGGTCTCTTGTAGACAGCATATGTACAGGTCTTGTTTTTGTATCCATTCAGCCAGTCTATGTCTTTTGGTGGGAGCATTTAATCCATTTACATTTAAGGTAGTTATCAATATGTATGTCCCTATTACCATTTTCTTAATTGTTTTGGGTTTGTTATTGTAAGTCTTTTCCTTCTCTTTTGTTTCCTGCCTAGAGAAGTTCCTTTAGCATTTGTTGTAGAGCTCATTTGGTGGTGCTGAACTCTGTCGGCTTTTGCTTGTCTGTAAAGGTTTTAATATCTCCATGGAATCTGAATGAGATCTGTGTCATGTAGAGTAATCTTGGTCATAGGTTTTTCCCTTTCATGACTTTAAATATGTCCAGTCACTCACTTCTGGCTTGCATCGTTTCTGCTGAAAGATCAGCTGTTAACCTTATGGGGATTCCCTTGTATGTTAGTTGTTGCTTGTCCCTTGCTGCTTTTAATATTTTTTCTTTGTATTTAATTGTTGATAGTTTGATTAATATGTGTCTTGACGTGTTTCTCCTTGGATTTATCCTGTATGGGACTCTGCATTTCCTGGACTTGATTGACTATTTCCTTACCCACATTAGGGAAGTTTTCAACTATAATCTCTTCAAATATTTTCTCAGTCCCTTTTTTTTTCTCTTCTTCTTCTGAGACCACTACAATTTGAACGTTGGTGCATTCACTGTTCTCTCAGATTGTTCTCAAGTCTTCTCATTCTTTTTTTCTTTATTCTGCTCTGCAGTAGTTATTTCCACTATTTTATCTTCCAGGTCATTTATCCATTCTTCTGCCTCAGTTATTCTGCTATTGATTCCTTCCAGAGAATTTTAAATTTCATTTACTGTGTTGTTCATCATTGTTTGTTTGTTCTTTCGTTCTTCTAGGTCCTTGTTAAATGTTTCTTGAATTTTCTCCATTCTATTTCCAAGATTTTGGATCATCTTACTATTATTATTCTGAATTCTTTTTCAGGTAGACTGCTTATTTCCTCCTCATGTGTTTGGCCTAGTGGGTTTTTACCTTGCTCCTTCAACTGGTATGTGTTTCTCTGTCTTCTCATTTTGCTTAACTTACTGTGTTAGGGGTCTCCTTTTTGCCGGTTGGAGTTTTGTAGTTCCCATTGTTTTTGGTGTTTGCTCCCAGTGGGTAAAGTTGCTTCAGTGGGTTGTGTAGGCTTCCTGGTGGAGGGGACTGGTGCCTGTGTTCTGGTGGATGAGACTGGATCTTGTCTTTCTGGTGGGCAGGACCACGTCCGGTGGTTTGTTTTGGGGTGTCTGTGAACTTGTTATGATTTTAGGCAGCCTCTCTGTTAATGGTTGGGTTTATGTTCCTGTCTTGCTAGATTTTTGGCATAGGGTGTCCAACCCTGTAGCTTCCTGGTTGTTGAATGGAGCTGGGTCTTGGTGTTGAGATGGAGATCTCTGGGAGAGCTTTTGCTGTCTGATATTATGTGGGGCTGAGAGGTCTCTGGTGGACCAATGTCATGAACTTGGCTCTTCCGCCTCAGAGGCTCAGGCCTGACACCCAACCAGAGCACCAAGACCCTGTTATCTGCACGGCTCAGAAGAAAAGGGAGTAAAAGAAAGAAAGAAAGAAAAAATAAATAAATAACATAAAATAGAAAAAAATATTAGAAATAAAAATAATTTTAAAAAGAGAGAAAGAAAGAAGAGAGCAACCAAACCAAAAATAAATTCACCAATGACAACAAGTGCTAAAAACTGTAGTAAAAAAAACCCCACAAAACTAAACTAAAGAGACAGTCAGTACCCTAGGACAAATGGCAAAAGCAAAGCTATGCAGACAAAATCACACAAAGGAGCACACACATACACACTCACAAAAAGAGAAAAAGGAAGAGAGCAACCAAATCAATAAACAAATCTACCAATGATAATACACTCTAAATACTAAACTAAGATAAGCATAAAACCAGAAACAAATTAGATGCAGAAAGCAAACCCCAAGTCTACAGTTGCTCCCAAAGTCCACTGCCTCAATTTTGGGTTGATTCATTGTCTCTTCAGGTATTCCACAGATACAGTGTACATCAAGTTGATTGTGGAGATTTAATTAGCTGCTCCTGAGGCTGCTGGGAGAAATTTCCCTTTCTCTTCTTTGTTTGCACAGCTCCTTGGGTTTAGCTTTGGATTTGGCCCCGTCCCTGCATGTAGGTCACCTGAGGGTGTCTTTTGGGAAGTCAGAGGTCTTCTGCCAGCGTTCAGTAGGCATTCTGTAGGAGTTGTTCCACATGTAGATGTAGTTTTGATATATTTGTGGAGAGGAAGTTGATCTCCACATATTACTTCTCTGCCATCTTGAAGGTGCCCCCCCGAAAGTCATATTTTTAAAGAAATATAATGATTAAAATCACTGTTTAATTATGCACATTTATACTTCATTTGCTTACATGGAAATGACACAGATTTTTAAAATCATCATCACAAATTTTCTTTGAAATATATTTAAAATAATATCTACATGTAAATAAATAATAGCAGTTCTCAAACAACTTTTTATATCACAAGTTTCCATTTATTGTTGTATAAAGTCATGGGATCTTAAATGTTTATATTTGGGGAATATGCAATTATGAAACTTGGCTAAATACAGCTGTTTTGTGAGTAACTCTGGCCTTTGGGTCTCATAACATTTCCGATCATCATTTTTATTTTATTCCACTGAATCCAGAACTGTGTACTAAGTCTCAAGGTGCTCTTATTAAGAAGGTAAATGAGTTAACAGTATTTTTCCCACATTACACATGGAAAAGAAATTTAGCAAAATGAAATGACTTATTCAAAGGCATAGAACTCAGTCCATATGAGAATTCGTGTTTAGGATTCTTTCTTTCTGCACTAGCTAATCCCATCTCTTCTCTCATCCTCCTTGGTCAAATGAAATTACCACTGAATTAATAGCAGGTTCTGGATATATGTGACAGGTCATATTTTAGCTAAATGAGCACTTTTTTTAAATCTCTAGTTAGGTTTTCTACTCCAGATCCTTCCATGTTCTTCTTAAGGGGTTAGGACCAGCTAAAATCTTACACATTGTCTTATTCACTGCTGTACCTGCAGCCCTAAAATGGAGCTGAGTGCATAGTAACTGGTCAGTAAATATTTCTTGAAAAAATGCATTATTTACCAAAAAGAAAGAGATTTAAGTCTTCTCTCCTTCTCCCAAAATCTCAACAGCCCCCTCTACCCAGAAGGTTGTCCTGTATCTTTTCCTCTGATGATGACATACTTTTCTCAACATGCATCAGAGCCTTTTTCCCTAAAGATGTTGGGATGGAACTATGGAACACAACTAGACGTTCAAGAAATTCATCACATTGAACAAAACATTTAGATTTGTTAATAACGTACATTTACCACATTTATAGATACGTTGCAATTAAAGGTAAAACACCTTATTAAAATATAATGGAAAACTTTAGCACAATACCTGGAACTCAGTAGGTGCTTAATAAAGTTTAATTAACTTATTTTCCCTATCCTCAGTTTAGGATAATCTTGCCATATACAATATTATCAACTTGTAATCTTCACGCACATTAGCCCAATCTTTACAGATTGTCTGTTATTTGTCAGTATTCAAAGTGGGGCATCCCTGAAATTTTTTCTTCAGTGTAAAATTATGTATAGTGGATGGCAATTTCCCCCTGATTTTAATTATTTCCATAATACAATTATTCATTTAAGCATAAAAGGACATTGATTCTGTAAGTTGAAAGCAAGCAAACAATAAAAAACAAAACCAAAAGCAACTTGAAGTGCAGGCTTAGGGCCAGGTCTCTCTGTATTTTTTTAATCTTGGGAGCAATTCAAAGGCCACTAGTATATTGGAAAAATTCCTACTTTGAAGGTCATGTCAACTTTAATATACATGCTAGGGAGGAAATAGATTCCCAGTCATCAGGATATTGAATGAACACACACACACCCCCAGAGCCTTGGCAGGGCTGATATCATTATGAAAGGCTTTGTAATTTTTTATAGCATTAGACTAATTTTTCCCCATGGCTCTTCTTGTCATGACTTGAATAATACTTAAGGAAATATCAGAAAAACAGCTATTTCTACAAGTATCAGCTGATGATAATTCATGGCGACACACCTACAAGATGTTCAAGACCACAGAAGCCAGGGTTAAGCTGTTAGCCTATTTCCATTCTTACCTTGTAGAATTCATGGTTGGCCACCTCAGAGGCTAAATGTCTGCTATCAGTGGACTCAGGCATTATCTTTTGTCTGCCTAAGCATGGTAAGTCAGGTTGCAAAATTCTGGTCTGTAAAGTTTCATGAAGTTAGGTACTGTCATGGCCTATAGCCCTCTCCTGGTGCCCAGAGACTAGTGTCAGCAGAATTCAATCTGTGGAGAGAAAAATTGGGAATGGGAAGTCATGGTCTGTCTAGATCTAAATTTGTCCCCTGTCCCTCCTAAATTTCTTGTTACTAGTTTACTCATTGTTACTGATCTACACATTTTTTCATCGTCATACTATGCTGAAAATGTTTAAAGGGAGTAAATGGAAACCAAGATGTAAAGAAACTAAGACAGATGCGTGTCTTCCTCTAAGACCCTAGGAAAATAGTCTCTAACAAGATATCAGCATTTATTAGTACCTGGAAAATTGGAATAATAGAGTCCAGGTGAAATGAATTTTCAAAGATCCTTATACTGCTGAGATCCTGAGAATAAGAATATTCTTCTTCCTGATTTTCTAGGAATCTAATATGTGCAATGAGACACTAATATATTTTGTTTCTTTCATGCTATTATAAATTGGCTCTCTTAAAATTACATTTTCCAATTATTTGCTACTATTTATAAGAATAAATTTTATATGTATTACATTTGCAATTTGTGACCTTGCTGTTAGTAATTGTTTGGTAAATTCCTTTTTTTCTTTTTTTAGATAAATAATCATAATCATGTCACCTAAAAATGGAGATAGTTTTACTTCTTTCTTCTTTCCTCCCTTCCTCCCTCCCTTCCTTCCTTCCTTTCTGTAATCATTAGACCCTCTAATGTAACATTAATAGAAATGATGAGATTAGATATCCTTCCCTTGTCCTTGATTTTAGGAGGAACGTGGTTGGTTTTTCACAAAAAAGCTATTGGTTTTTTATAGATGCACTTTAACAGATAGAGGAAGTTTCCTTTTATTCTGTCATGTGCTAAGAGGTTTTAATTGTGAGTGGATTTTGAATTGAAATTGAATTCCTATTTTAATATATTTTAATTGTGAATTGGTGTTTAATTGAAATACTTTTCTGCTTCTACTGAAACGGCCTACTTTATTCTATTAATATAGTTTGTTAGATAGAATTCTAAGATGGCCTCCACATTTCCTGGTCCTTGGTGTGTACACACCTTCCACCAATTATTCAATTAAACACTAATGTAGGTATTGTCATGAGGGGCTTCTGCAGATGTAACTAAGGCTCTAATCAACTGACCTTAAAACAGGGAGATTATTTGGGTGAGCCTGACCTGATCAAATGAGCCCTTTAAATCTGGGTCTCAAAGTCAGAGAAGTCAGAGCAAATCAAAGTGTGAATGGGATTAGACAAGAGAAATTTTGAGTCCTGGTGTGGGAGCATGCAGTAAGGAACATGGGGACTGAGAGCAGCTTATGGCTGCAAGCCAGAAAGGAAAGGGCTGCAATGGTCCCCTGGGATGAATTCTAGACATTTCACAACTGCCATGAGAAACAACTGGCCCCGAGGATAAACCGATATGTTCCGGACTTTGGCAGAGGTAGGACTGAGAACCCAGGATTCCAAACCAGATGCCCAAGTTGCTGCTCTGGAGCCCCGCTTCCTGGAAGGCTGTACTTAATTGCCGAGATTTGTGCCTGCGCACGCGCAGTTTACTTCCCTTGTCTGGTCTCACGATATCCATGGATGCCCAAATCCCATAGTCAGCCTTCAGTATCTGTGTTTTCTGCATCTGTGGATACAAAGGGCCATAAACATAAACTCTATGTTTATTGTAAAAAATTTGCATATTAGTGGACCTGCACAGTCCAAACCTGTGTTGTTCAAGGGTCAATCGTAATGTTATATGTCAGTTATATTGGATATGGCCATAGCTAAATAAAAAGAAAGAAAATTGGAACAGAGGAATTACCAAGTAAGAGAGTAAAAGGGGGAATTAGAGATTTATCATTCATGAATTCACAGCGGAGTTTTATCTAACCTTTAAGGAAGAGATGAACACAACTCTATTTGGAATAAACTATCCAATTACTAAGGATAGCATGTTTTCAGGTAAGATGTCAAAACTTTCTGCTTTCATATATTAAGTGAAACTAAAGTGTTATTCATGTCTTCTTTAATGAAATAAATATGAAAAATTTGGGATATATCTGAAGAAAAACTATTCCATAGCAGGAGATGCCTGGTCAAGTTGGGATTACAAAAGACAGTACCAGTCAGCATCTTTACAGTGTCTCTGTTTCTTAAAGTCAAATAAAATGAAGATGACAAAAAAAAAAAATACTGTGGAAGGACAGTCCACAGAATGGGGGAAAAGATTTGCAAATCATGTCTCTGATAAGGGATTTGTATCCAGAACATATACAGAACTTTTACAACTCAATAATAAAAAGAAAACCTAATTTAAAAATGGTCAAATTATTTGAATAGATATTTATCCAGTGAAGATATTCAAATGACCAACAAATACAAGAAAGGATGCTCAATGTCATTAGGCAAATGTAACTCAAAACCATAATAAGATAGTTCCTCATTTGAACAAACCATATATGAAAAATATATTGGGTAAAACTGAGGAAGAAATTATTTATAAGGAATTATTTTTGATCTGTTAGATTTGATAATGGTTTTAGGGTTATAATTTAAGGTAGGAAATGCTGTTATCTTCTAGAGGTGCACTTTGAAGTACTTATAGGTGAATTCTCTTCATGATGTGTAGAATTTACTTTAGAATATTTCTGAAAAAATATATTAATTTGATGATTTTATATATATATAATATACAATGATGAAGTTAATGTGGCGACACTGCTGCTAACCTTTGTTAAATTCAGTTGTCCAGTTGACAAGTACAATGGTGTTCATTATACCAGTGTCTCTATTTTTATGTATATTTAAATTTTTTTCTATAATAAACAGTCCAAAAAGGTGGGGTAAAAAAAAGGACTGGAAACACCCCCAACTCCACTAATATTTGTTAAAATCTCCTTGAGATCATTCTACATATAATACATTAATAAACATACTCTCTGCGGTCTTTACCTTAGTTGTGGTACAACCTCTTATGCATTTATTCAGTAAATAAACGGAAGGCTTAATATATGCTAGGAGCTGTGGTAGTGCTGGCCACTTTGTTGTCCAAGTGAGAAACCTAGGAGTTTAAGGAAAAAAAAAAAAAAAGGAAAGAAAATCCAGCTAGGCCATTCTTGGGCTGCTGACATGCAGAACTGTGAACTAACAATGGATGTTATTTAAAGGTGCTAAATTTGTTACAATTGTTTATGGAGCAATAGAAAATTAATACATATGGTCAATTATACTGGGTGGTTTTCTGACATTGAACCAATCTTTCATCCTAGAAAACACCCCCCTCATGATTTATTGCCATCTTTTTATGTTGTTGGTTTTGATTTGCTAGATTTTATTACGATTTTTGTGACTAGTAGTGGTATATACAGTAAGATTCTTATGTCTATATTAATCTAAAGTTGTCTTTTCTTGTGATGCTTGTGTTTGAGTTTGAACTAAATGTAATACTGGCCTCATAAAATGAGTTGGAGTATCTCCACCTTCTCTATATTCTGAAGGAATTTTATAAGTTTCATGTTATTTCTTTTAATTTTAGTAGAATTCACCAGTGAACCCACGTGGGCCTGGATTTTTCTGGTTGACATTTTTATATGTTGGATTTAGTGTTTTTAATAGAGATAGTATTATTTATGTTTTTGTTTCATCTTGGCTCAATTTTAGTAAATTGTAGGTGGTCAAATTTCTTGGCATAAAACTGTCCATAAAATTCTCTTATTATTATTTTAATGTCTCTAATTCCATATGGTTATTCATACTCTCAATTTTTATCTTGATTAGTCTAGAAGTTAATTGATTTATAAATAATCTTAAGGCACCAGCTCTCTCTGCTCTTTGTTTTGTATTTCATTGATTTCAGCTCTTTTGTTTCTTATTTCCTCTGTTCTCCCTGGCTCCCCTCCTTGTCTTCAACCTCGTGCTAATATTGTTATTACATTTTTAAATTCCTTTTCTGTTTTGTTGTTGAGATGAAACCTTAGGTCATTAAGTTTAATACCTATAGATATAATTTTGTCTTCAAGAACTGTTTTACCTTTACCTCAAAATGTTTAAAGTGTTGTATTTGTATTATCCTTTCGTTCTAAATATTTTATAATTTCTCTTGAAATTATATTTTTTTGTTGACATGTTGATAATTCTTTTTTTGGGGGGTTGAATTCTTTGTTGACATGTTGATAATTGAGACTGTGTTTTAAAATTTTATAATACTGATTTACTTAGTTATTTCATGGTTATTAATTTTTAATTTAATTATCTTGTGATTAAAAAATATTTTAATCCTTTAAAATTTATTAAGACTTTTTTATGGTCAACATATTGTCTATCTTGGTGAATATACCATATGCTTATGAAAAAATTCTTCTTATATTCTTCACTTATTTGGTGTAGTCTTCCATGAATATAAATCAAGTCAAAATATTTGTTGATGTTGTTTAGATTGTTATATCCTTGCTAATTTTTGTTGTGTTGTTATTCATTATCAACTGGTAAGAGAGGTGTTTAAAATCTCTCTTCTGTTTTTCGTTTCTCCATTCCATTTTTATCATCTTTGGTGAGGTATCTGTTAAGGTCTTTGGCACATTTTTTAATCTAATTGGTTTTTTTTATTATTGATTTTTAAGAGTTCCTTGTGTATTGTGGATAATAATCCTTTATTAGTTCTTCAAATATTTTTTCTCTTCCATTCTCTCTTTCTCCTCTTCTTATGGAAGTTCCAATTACACAGATGTTATGTTTTTTGATTTTGTGCCACAGTTACCTAAGGCTCTGTCCATTTCCCCCCAATTTTTTTCTGTCTCATTCAGGTGGATGAATTCCACTGATCTGTCATCAAGTTCATTTATCTTTTCTCTGTCGCTGTCCTTCCATTATTCTGCTATTAAGCCCATCCAGTGTTTTGGGTTTTTGGTTTTTGGTTTTGTTTGCTTGTTTGTTTTTGAGAAGGAATGTATTTTTCAGGTCCAAATTTACATTTGGCTCTTTTTAATATTTTCTATTTCTCTGCTGAAATTTACTCTCTCATCATTCATTATTAGTGTAGTTTTCTTTACCCAATTAACACGATTATAATAGCCAGCACAAAATTTTTCTCTGAAAACTTCAATATCTACTGTCATCTTGGGATTAGCCTCTGTTAATTTGCTTTCTCTTGAGAATGTGTCATTTTTTCTAGTTCTTCGTGGGTTGAGTATTTTGGATTTTGTCTTACACATTGTGAATATTTTGCTGTGAAAACTCTAGATTCTGTTACAGTATTGAGGAGTACTGATATTTTTGGTTTAGCAGACAATTAACTTGGTTAGACACAAATTGTAAACTTTTCCTCAATTTGGGATGGATGGCAGTTAAATTCTCACTTCGGACTCTGTGCAGTCTGACCTTTGAGTGTGTGGTTAAAGGGTCAGCCAAAGACATGAATCAAGTTTTATACATAGAATATGGTGTTTCCCTTCATTGGCTTACTCCTTTCTGAGATTCCCCCATCTCCTACTCCATTCTCTGGCAGCCCTAGGTGCTGCAGGCTTTTTCCCCAACTTTGTTTACCCAGAGAGATGGCTGATCTTCTAATGAGGTTTTAGCCACCCTGCCCAGCCCTGCAACTGTTGCCGTGCTCAGAGCAAAGCAAAAACTTAAAACACTTTGCTGATCGCTTCCTCCAAGTTTTGACTTGTTGCCAAAATCTGCCTGCGGTATTCAAGATTGGTATCTTAGCTAATTATATTAAAAATACCTGATTAATTTTTATGTATTACAGAAAATAGTTAAGTAGATTTTTTCATATATTGTATTTAATTTAGTAAAGCAGGAAAATAGAGTAGGAGAATAATAATATGTACCTTGTAAGGTTGCTATAAAGCATAAATAAGATAATGTATACAGAATGCTTAGCAGAATCCCAGACATAAAATAGGTGTTCACCAGGTGATAGATCCTCACCTTTGGCTCTAAGTTGATGCCAAGAAAGTCACTACTTATTCATTTTGTTTCATAAATCCAAGACAAAAAATACTGTTGGATCTACTAACATTGGCATATAAAGGGATGGCTGAATATTAGGGAAAGTCTATTTACATTTCTTCTGGAGTGATGGCCTCCTGGAGAGAATATTGGACTGAGATCGTCCCACTGAAGAATCTCAGCAGACCTCTAGTTCTAGCATATTCTTTGAACTTTACTAGAATTCTCAGTGCAGATAAAGGAAGCTTTTTATTGACCTTTCATATTTCTGAGTGTTTAACTTGAGTCCCCAGCTTTGATTAATAAACAACGCATACCTGGTTGTATTGTTTGTGTACCCAAAAGATTTATGCCATTTTTAGTTTGCTTTGCTTTTAGTCAATAAAATAAGATTAATTTGGCTACTTAACAAGGGATCATACTCTATCGTAAAAGTCCCTATATATAATCTACGTTCCATTTAAAACTTAGCAATATGAATGATTTGTGGGTGTACATGTGCCTGTGTGTATGTGCATGCATGCTAGCTAATACCTTTTAAAAATATATATATTATCTATACATTCTGAGTCCTTAATTTCAGCTCTAAGTCCCAAACTGTAAATGAAATGCCTAATTACTTTTGGGTAATGAGAAATAAAATTACATTATATTATTCTGAAGAATACCTGCTACACAGTTTTATCTAAGTTAATATATTCCAAAGCTAATACGTTGTAATCAAAGCAGAATTCTACATGGTAAAGATTTTAGAAATGCCCTTGTTTCATAAAATCCTGAAATAGTCTTGGGACATGAAGCAGATTTGTTTTAGAAGCTGGCCAGGAAACATAAATTGCTAAGAGTGTAAAAGCCCATTGGAGTTGAGCCAGATATTACCTCCAGAATTAAGAGAGCAATTTAAAAATCAGGACACTTATGTTTTAACCAATAGCTAACATAGGGATTTCAGGTAGGGGGAAATATATTTTGATTAATTTTGCCCTTTTCTGAAGGAATCTGGCAGCTTTGTCTGTCACCAGCTGGAGTTTATGTAAGGCCTTATGGAGCTAGTCAGGCAACAGGGACTTAACAATAATCTGTTCATGGCCTGGATACTGCCTTGCGTGAGCAGCTTGCTTAAATAAAGTGTTTTTATTCAATTCCCCACCAGGGGGCTGAGAACACAAAGGTACTGCGCTGGTTTCCCTTGTGTGACCAGACTTCTCAGGGAGTGTCAAGATCTTTATTTACTCCTCTCTGCCTGATTTCTTGAATAGTCTGGTTAGGGAGAAAAACAACAGAAGATGTTATGATTAATGATACCTCTCTAATTCTAGAGTAAACAGCCATGACCTTCTAAATTTAGGAGAGAGTTAAGGTTGACAATTTTCCATTGACTTTGATTCATCCTGATTAGTAGAGTTTTTAGTTAAATGTCGATAACCACTGCTGTATGCCCAGATGCATGCTGGGTGCAGCACTTGGGATTTTGCCTAAATTGTTTTAAATTTTGTGCATCTGCTTGCTTAGCCTCCTTACTTGGCTAGGAGCAATTTAGGTATCATGACCAGTGTTGGTTTTCCTCTGAGACAAACAGTCAAATATATTGGTTTTTTCATCTAGAATTGCAGTTAGAGTTGTACCAGTGCTAAGTTTACCACCATCCACATCCTTTACCCATGGCCAATTTCTAGAACAGAACCTGTCACACTGCATATCATCTAAAATATTTATTGATTAGATGAAAATTTCTTTATAAAGGAGAAATATATGTAACAAAAATATGACCTTTTAAGGCCAACACGTAGCATAGATCACTTGTTCCCCTGAAGAAATAAGATAACTTTCTGACCTATATGCTCTTTGAGATATTCCACACCAAAATGCAGTTACACATCAAGGAGCATAGCTATAGGGTAGTCGTTTTGACTAGAATTTATATACTACAGTCACTTTTGCTCTTTGCCTTTTTCTAGCAGAAGTTCCAGATTTTCCTTAATTTGGAACATTCCCTAATTAACTCAGGACTTTCTCTAATAATTATATTCAATCTTTATAAATTTGGATAACCTTGACTTTTATGGTCTTTATACCATTTTATTTAATATATATATTTACATTTTTATTTTATATGGGAGTATAGTTGATTTACAATACTATGTTAGTTTCAGGTGTATAGTAAAGTGATTCAGTTATACACATACATATATCTATTCTTTTTCAGATTCTTTTCCCATATAGGTTATTACACAGTATCGAGTAGAGTTCCCTGTGCTATACAGGAAGTCCTTGTTTATTATTTTATATATAGTAATGTGTATATATTAATCCCAACCTCCAAATTTGTGAAGTCATTAGTACTGACCATTTAGATATGTTTCTCTTGAAAAGGGAAAAAGAATAAAGCAGGCTTTTTATTTTGGATTTTAAACATGCCTTTTCTATATAGCAATATAAGATATATTTGGGTTGAGTCAGTGAGAAATTTACCTGTTAGCTATATTACACTACCTGTATAAAATATAGAACAAAACAACTGAGATGTTAGCATGATCTCAAATTCTAATTCAAGAGAATCTTTCCTTGTTCCTAATGCCTTCACTCCCTGGGCCCAGTGACTGCTTTTGTTATCTGAAAAACGCTTGATTAGCAAATGTTTGGTTTTTGTCCTTTGTTTAGTGTTATAGAAATAGGAAGCTTTTAAAATGAAATGGTGACATGAGGAAGGGGACCCAGGAATATCCTGATTCTTCTTTCTGCAGGAACATATATCTCTTCTTCCTACAATTCTCAAGGAAAAAACATAATACAGGAACAATAATGCTTTACTGTTAACTAGGGTTCTGACCTCAGATTACTGTGTAGAACTCCAATAAGTGGGAAGAACCACCAGAAGAGCTTATTTTGATTAGGGTATGTGGCTAAGTGCTTTCTCCCTTTTATGTACAGATCTGAATTTGAGAGCTTACCATGATAAAGAACTAAAACCCAACCAACCAACAAAAAACAAAACTAGGGCTTCCCTGGTGGCGCAGTGGTTGAGAGTCCGCCTGCCGATGCAGGGGACACGGGTTCGTGCCCGGTCTGGAAAGATTCCACATGCCACGGAGCGGCTGGGCCCTTGAGCCATGGCCACTGAGCCTGCGCATCCGGAGCCTGTGCTCCACAACGGGAGAGGCCACAACAGTGAGAGGCCCGCGTACTGCAAGAAAAAACAAACAAACAAACAAAAAACAAAACTAGAACACCTGCATGGGGAAAATAGTCCATGAGAAATAACATGATGCTCCAATAGCTGCAGGCAACTTTATTATGATTACCTCAACTCCTCTTCAACTATTTGCTCCCATGGGCTATAACCCAGAGCCTCTAACTACAGGAAATAACATCACCAAAGTGTAGTTTTCATGGAACTACTCTCTGAAGACAACTTCCTCTACATTCCATTTTTTCCTCAGTGTTACTCTGTACACTTATCTTTTACCCCATCAAATTCTTCAGCCTTAAATCTTTCATTTTCTCCCAATATTTGCCTTCTGTCTTCACGTGCTTCATTCAGATCCAATATAGCCTATCATTTCAACAACCTGTTATCAGGGTAATGTTGGCCTCAAACAATGAGTTAGGAAACATTTCCTCCTCTTCAAATTTTTGAAAGAGTTTGAGAAGGATATGTATTAAATCTTCTTTGAGAGTTTGGTGGAATTCACCAGTGTAGCAGTGGAGTGCTGGTCCTAGACTTTTGTTTTTTGAGAAGTTTTGGATTACTGTTTCAATCGTTTTACCAGTGATGGGTCTATTCGTATTTTCTGTTTCTTCATGATTCAGTCTTGAGAGGCTGTATTCTAAGAATGTGTCCATTTCTTCTAGGTCATCAAATTTACTGATGTAGAGCTGTTCATAATAGTCTCTCATAATCCTTTGTATTTCTGTGATTCCATTGTAACTTGTCCTCTTTTTTTTTTATTTATTTGAGCCTCTGTTTTTTTTTCTGAGTCTAGCTAAAGGTCTGTCAATTTCATTCATCTTTTTAAAACAACATCTTAGTTTCATTGATCTTTTCTATAACTTTTTAGTTTCTCTTTTACTCATTTCCACTCTGATCACTATTATTTCCTTCCTTTTACTGATTTTGGCCTTATTTGTTCTTTTTCTTGTTCCCTTATGTGTAAGATTAGACTGTTTCAGACTTTTCTTGTTTCTTGAGCTAGGCCTATATTGCTATAAACTTCCCTCTTAATATTGTTTTTGCTGCATCTCATAGATTTTTGCCATATTTTTATTTTCATTTGTCTTCAGGTATTTTTTGATTTCTACTTTGATTTTTTGATTGACCCAATAATTGTTCAGTAGCATGTTGTTCAGTCTCCACATATTTGTGATTTTTCCAGCTTTTTTTTTTTGTAGTTGATTTCTAGTTTCATACTATTGTGGTCAGAAAAGATGCTTGTTATGATTTCAATCTTCTTAAATTTATTGGGTCTTGTTTTGTGTCCCAGCATATGGTCCATCCTTGAGAATGTTCCATGCACACGTGAGAAGAATGTGTATTCTGCTGCTTTGGGGTGGAATGTTCAGTGTATATCTATTAAATCTATCTAGTCCAGTGTTTTATTTATGGCTGATGTTTCCTTGTTGACTTTCTGTCTGCACTAATATAAGTGGGTTAGTGAAGTCCCCTACTGTTAATGTGTTGCTCCCTTTGGTCTGTTAATAATTGCTTTATATATTTTGGTGTTCCTGTGTCGTGTGCTTGTATATTTATAAATGTTATGTCTTTTTGATGGATTGTCTACTTTATCATTATATAATGTCCATCTTTGACTCCTGTTACCTTTTTCGGCTTGAAGTCTGTTTTGTCTGATATGAATGTGGCTGCACCCATTTATTTTTCCCCCCTGACTGCTGTTTGCTTGGCCTATCATCTTCCATTCCTTTACTTTCAAACAGGAGAAAAGACATAGTTTATTCATATGCATATGGCAGTGCACAATTGAAGTAGCTAGCTCAATAATAAGAGATAGGTGTTTATATACCTAACTTAATAGGGGAAATGGAAGGGGGAAAAAAGGCTTCTGTGGGGAGATCAAATAATTTCTTTTTTTTTCTTCTAGTTCTATTAAGATATATATATTAAAATATAAAACAGCACTATATAAGTTAAAGGTGTACAACATAATGATTTGACATGTACAATGGAAGGAATTTTCACATATTAAGGTATGGGAAAGTCATTCTGGCTTACACATAATTTAACTTGAACTTGAGGCTAACCAGAACAGCCTGTTTTGTGGCCTATGAAACACGCATTTTTACATCTGCTTTAACTGTTAAAGAAGGAAAGAAATTAAAAAATCAAAATGGAGTAACTGTGGTTCAGGCATCCAAAATGGAGCTGGGTGGCCACTGTGGATGTGGTTTCAGACACATCCTGCACCACCAAGAACTTGAATTTTCTTAACTGTATCAGACTCAAGAACACTGCCGGCCATTCTCAAAATAATATCTGCTAGCAGCTGCCAGCTGCAACTTTATGGTTTCAAGGTCTCCCCTTGTAACTGTGCAACCATTTTGGACCCTAATCAATTCCTGCTTAATAAGCACCCTTACTTCTTGCCAGCTCCAATTATAATTCTTATGTAATTACTTACGTAATTTTTGGTTTTTACCTTTATAAGCCTCCCCCATTTTGTAGTCTGGCAGAATACAATTCAGGTGCTCCTTGAATCTGTGTCTCCAGGGCTATAGTCCTCAGTTTGGCTTAAATAAAACTCCTTTCTATTTATATTACAGATTGTTTATTGATTATTTCCATTGACACATACATCATGAAATGATTACCATAGTAAGTTTAGTGAACATCCATCATCTCCTGTAGATACAAATTTAAAGAAATAGAAAATTTTTTTCCTGGTGGTCAGAATTCTTAGGATTACTCTCTTAACAATTTTCATATATAACATACAGCAGTATTAATTATATTTATTATGTACTTTTTATATCCCTCGTACTTATTTATCTTGTAGCTGGAAGTTTGTACCTTCTTCCATCCCTTCATTTTGAGTCTACGTTTGTCTTTAGAGCTGGATGAGTCTCCTGTAGGCAGCATGTAGTTGGGTCTTGCTTTTTAATCCACTCTGTGTTTTTTGGTTGATGAATTCAATCCATTTACATTCAGAGTGGTCATTGATAGGTGAGGACTTACTACTGCCAGTTAATTTTTTTTTTTTCTTGTTGGTCTATATCTCCACTGTTTCTTTTTCCTTGTGTTTCTGTCTGCCATTTTAGTTTGGTGATTTCTGTGATGTTTTTGTCAGTTTTCTCTCTTTTTTTTTATGTTTTGTGTCTCTGCTCTAGATTTTTATTTTGTGGTTACCATGAGGTGTGTATAAACTGTCTCATAGATAAAACAGTGTTTTCTCTCCTGATAGCATATTATATTCATTTGCCTGTACAGGTTCTGGCCTTATATCCTAGAAGTTTCTCAGTGATTATTTCTTTAAGTCATCTCTCTGCTCCCTTCTCCCTCTCTTCTCCTGGTATACTCACTGTCCTTTTTGTTGCCTTTTCTAATGGAGTCAGATAGTTCTTGCAGAGTATCTTAATTTTTAAACAAATTATTTCTCTCTCCTCTTCTCCCTGAATCATTTCTAGTTTTCTGTATGTGAGATTGCTAATTCCGTCTTCCATAAAGTTTGCTCATTTCCAAGGCTTTCTAATGCATTCCTTATCTCATTTATTGAATTCTTTAGCTTCAGAATTTGTTCGGTTCTTTTTTAGAGTTTCAATCTCTTTGGTAATATATTCCTTCTGTTCATTAATTTTCTTCCTGAGCTCACTGAACTGTCTTTCTAAGTTTTCTTGTAGCTTGGTGCGTTTCTTCATGACAGCTATTGCAAATTCTCTATTAGTTAGAACACAGTCTCCCGTGACCTTAAGTTTGTTTTCTGGAGAATTGGTATTTTTGTGTGTATGTGATACTGTATTACCATGGTTTCTCATGGTGCTTGATGAGCTGTTCCTCTTCGGGCTCATTTGAAGTAGTGAACACCTTGCTTATTTTAGTAAACCTTTATTTACTTTAATTCTAACGACTCAACAGGTGGGTAATTAGAGGACTTTCTTTTGTTTTTCAGTAGGTGGTACTATAGCATAAGTGTTTGTTTTTTTAACCTGGGCTGCCTCTGGCTATCTTTGAGAATCTGCCCTTTCTGCCTTCCACCACCTCTGCCAAAGGTGTTGCTGGTGCCCTCATCATTGCTGCTTGTGCCTTTGGGGCCACTGGTGCCTTGCTGGTGTCGCTGCTGTCACTGGCACTGCCTCTAGGTACACCAGGATGATGAGTGCCTCTGCCACATCTGGGGCTGCTGGGTTTGTGAGCACTGCTGCCATAGGAGGGGGGCCTGTGACCCTGCCTCTACTACTGCTACTGGGTTCTCTGGGGCTGTAGGCAGTGAGGCCGGGACTGTGGGCACCACCTCTGCTGCTCACCAGGTTCTTTCTCCTCTATGTGTTTCACTCCACCTACTTTCAGATGTAGAGATGTTTGCAGCTCTCTGGCATCCTGGTGTGCTGGGCAGAGGAGCCTTTGTTTTACTAGTTGTAGATTGAAGGGAGAGACAAAGGGAGCATTTCATGACGCCATGGTACTAATGTCAGTCCCCAAATGATACCTTTATTTTTTTCTAGTTCCTCTATCGTGTCCCCCCCTCTCTTACCTCCTGGCTTTTGGAAGAGCTGTTGCATCTGCCAGTGTCATTGTTCCTTCTGTCTCTTCTCCAATTAGTTAACTTCTACACCCCATATGTTCAGCTCTAGGGAACATTTTCTGACTTTAACTTTGCCAGCAATGTTTAGGGGTTCTCCTATAGCACCCACTATTTATTTTTATACTCTTATTTATTGAGCTTCAGTATAACTGATTCTCCAATTGGCTGTCTACCTCAGCAGCAGTAAGCTCTGTGATACCTCACTGTGTCCTCTAGCCCAGCACAATGGCTAGCACACAGCAGGCATTCAATAAATAGAGTTGAATATATCAATGAGATTATGTCATTTGTCCAACATCGTGCATTTATGAAGTTCAGATCTTGGAACCCGAGATCTGGACTCAGGTTGACCAACTTCAGTGACTTTGCTCTTAATGGGCAAAACTATAGTGCCTCATTATTACTTGATTTTGGAGTTAGCTCAGTATTAGGTGAACATTTCCATTTTTAAAACACTAACTTTCCTACATTCATTATTTTTAAAGATTATACATGAACCCAGAACCACGGTTATCTTTGTACTTTATATATTCCTCTATTCATAGTACTTAAAAGTTCTTAAATATTATTCCCATGAGAAAATATCTTTCTATATTCTCATACTTCACAGCAAGTGTTTCCAAACTTGAAGTTTGCATATGCAATTATCACTGGGGCTAACAGCCCTGGGTGGTCCATGCATCGTGCAAGACTTGTACATTTACTTTTCTATAAGACAGATAGTCTCTGAATTACAGTATAAAGTGTTTTTGGTTTAAGTAGGACTTTCACATGCTTCCTTTGTTTAATATTCACAGCAACCCTTAGAAAGCATTATTATCCCTGAGTTATAGTCGATGTCGATAGACATTTTTAACAACCAACTAGAATACACAGTTGTCTATCTTCAGTTCTTTTGAATAACAAAATACAATGTAAGGTTTCATAATACTTTATAACTGTATTAGTTACAAGTTAGATTTTTTTAATCATTTAAACATACCCCAAGAAGAATCATATTTTTTATTGAGATATAAGAATTTTTTGCCTTCTGTCTCTGTGTGAGCCAGAAAGATGAAAATGCAACTTTTCCTTTTTATAATGTTACTTTGAAGTGATCACCTGACACAATTAATTCTGCAGCAGAAAAGCATGTGGTCTGTTCTTACATTCCTAAGAGACTTACCAAACTTGTTTGGCACGTTCAAGGTCAGAAAATATGACTTATTTTGTGTCTGTTTCTCATGCAGAAGAGAGAGTTTCCTCCATTAATTTTTTTTTTTTTTTTTTTTTTTTTTACTGTACGTGGGCCTCTCACTGTTGGGAGCGGCATGTGGGATCTTCCCGGACCGGGGCACGAACCCGTGTCCCCTGCATCGGCAAGCGGACTCTCAACCACTGCGCCACCAGGGAAGCCCTCCTCCATTAATTTTAATGAAGGGGAAGTCGGCATAAATTCCACAGATTAACACTGGTCTGTAAATTTGCTCTGATGAATAGTGTATTTATTTTACCACATATTTTCCATATATTTGTCTATATTTTTACCCTTACTTTAAATATATTAAGCAAAGATATAACTTATTTTCATGGAAATTTCAGAAATAACATTTCAGTAATCACAGGTGACTAGAACCAGTGGGTGCCTTTTAAGTTGCTCATGAGAGAAGTCAAAGCTTCCTTACTTTTATTTTTGTAGGATTATTTCTTGATAGCCAAGCATTACAAGCTAGTACTTCTATTAGATTGCTGACAAGATACTTGCCCCGTATGCATGTATATATTTTTTTCTTATTTTACTTACCACCTTATTTTACAGCTAAGCTTCCAAGCGGGTACATATAAGTCTGGCTGTAGGAGTGAATTGCTTAGGTTTAGATAGACGGTTCTGCAGTTGGTGAAAAATGTTTGGTCCTGAGCCATTTTCAGAAATATTTGGTGCTTTATAAGAGCAGTTATGCAGTAGTGGGCATATCGTAACTTTCTCTGTGTCTGTGCTTATATCCACATCTGTAGATACATCATTCTCTATCTCTCTGTCTCTGTCTACATATACATCTATATCTGACCACCTTTTTTGCTAAGAGTGGAAGATCTGGTAATGTTTTGCCTTCACAGGGAGGAATATGGTCTTGTTTGTTCTGATGAGACCACAGTGTATTTTTGAGTCCTTCCTTTTTCTAGACACCCATGTCTTTCTGGGCAGTGAGTCTTATAATTAAATCTCACATTCTACTTCCAAAGTATTTCTAGATTCCATCTTCTACCTTCATCCCTCTAAACTTAGGTGAAATGTTTTACCGTTCACCAAGATGACTGCAGTAGCCTTTTAAATAAATTCCCTGCTTTGAGTAGCACACCTATGTAATCACATTTCACATTCCTCTGAGAGTTATTTTTCTAAAACATATATCTGGTGGCATTATTACACTTTAAAAACCTTTGAAGTCTCCTCCTTGCTCCGGGATGCTGACCCCTCCCCTTAGCAGGGACCTTAACAAGTTGGCTTAAGTCCAACTGTTCAGCCTTAAGTGCAGCCGGCCTTTCTTTAATGAGTCTGTGCTTTTTGTGATTTGTACCTGTATTTATGCAGTGACCTCTCCTTCAAGCCCCAATTCAAATTTAACCTCTTGTGTGATGTCTTCCTCAAATTCTCAAAGTAAAACTTAGCATTCCCTCTTCTCCTTCATGACAGCACGTTGTTCCAAGTTTATTGATGTCCTTTTATTGTAACAAGTGTGTTAGCTTGCCTACTCGATTCCACGTGTCCTTACAATTTCTTTAAGAGCATGAATTTTATGTAGTTCCTCTTTATCTTCTCATTTTCTAACACAAATTCTACGTGTCATGTGGTATGTGATCATTAGGAGCTGTCTGAATTAAATAGAATAAAACATTGCGTGTTTTTGTCTATTATTCCGCATTATTCGTTACCTCAAAAAGGATAATGATGGGAAAAATAAATCCTTTAATAAATAAATTATTATAGTCTTTATCTCATTTTGAAAAGAGAACAAACCACTAACCAGGAGCAAGTAAAAGACATTGACTGAGAGAGTCATAATCACATCATGATATCAAGTGGGCCTTGCGCACATGGTTGGGGAACCTTAGGATGGAGTGAAGGAGGAAACATGAGAAAGTAGAGTAGGTACATTAGTTGGGTATCTTATTTCAAGTAAATGTAACTTGCTTGTTTAAGGTAGAACTTAGAGGTGTCTCATGGAAACCAAGAGTAAGGATCTGCCCTGGTCTCCGAAAAAGTTAGAAAGGATGTGAAATGCCTTCTGCTTCCGTCACCTGTACTCATCTTTGTATTTCTACTTTATTCTTTTTTCTTACTGCAGATCAGTTTTCTTGGTTGTAATCTGGCAACTAGCACCTCTCATTCAAGAAGTAACCAGATTAAGGCTGGAGTCGTTAAGTTTTAATTTCAAAATTAAATTAGGGAGCAAGCTTGGACCAGCTTGAATAAGATGACAACCCCTGGGCCAGTTATGTCCAGGAGTGAAGAATGGGTGGGTCCTGTTTGGTTCAGGGATTCCTGCTCCCACTTTAACATGTGGAATTGCTAGGAGAGAGAGACTCCTACTGCAAACTGAGCTTTTGGGAGGTATGGATAAAATACTGTTTGCTTATCATTATGCTATGAAGTATTATTTTTTAAATCTGGATAAATAAGTCTTATGTCTTTCTTTAGTGTTAAAGCAATCAGCAAAACATATAAGTCACAAAAACTGAATCCAACCAATAGGACTAACTGTTGCTTGGGTTTAAAACTCCCCACATTCCTCCAACTCCCTCTTGGCCCTTAAAAAGTGTTAGGACTCTTCTACCCTTTTCTGCCATTTCCATAAAGAAATGTTCACTGTGATCCATAGGAGAGGAACTGTTGGGAAGGTAATCTGACCCCTTCACTCAGTCTTCTCTCTCATTCTTCTTGCTAATTTGATCGATGATCCTGAGGAAGGACGGTTCTCTCTTGTGTCTAAGGGTACACAGGGCAGCGGCCTTCTCTTTTTGCTCCTGTCCTGTAAGCGTGACCCTAGTGCAGTGGTCCAGGGCCATCTAAGAGACAGGGTAGGAATGTAGTTTTTTGTCCTGCTTTTTGAGCTCAACAGATATGAAGCAGATCCCGCCTTGAGCAGATTTGGAAAGAAGTGTGTGTATGTTAGAAATCCTATTTTCCCATAGGTCTGGGTTGCATTTTCTATTTCAGCTTTGTCGGTATTAAACCTATTTTTCCCCTTTGATCTTAAATCATATCTGAATAGAGGTTTGATTTGTTAGCCTCAATAAACCCCAAAACAAGGTACATGAGCTAGAAAACCTATTGAAGTGGACCCAAACATCCATTTTGGAAACAAATTTACAAGCTTAACTTATTAGGTTTATGTCAGGTTTTTCCAGTTGCAGAGGTGGAAGCCATCCGTTGTTCAGTGGTGACAGATTTATTCTTCAATTGGCACAGGCCTGCATGCCAGGAACAAGACTTTGCTGCTGATTTTTGTCATAAGGAGCATGGCTGAGAAAGAAATCCGATCACCAAGAAAAGAAAAGCTCTTAGTTCCGAGAATGACTTGCCTCCGTAAAGGCACAGCTTCTATTAAAAAAAAAAAAGCTCTTAAATTTTTTGGGGGGGGTGAAACCATGTTGGCTTTTTCTAATGCCGTGTTTCTCAGAATGTGGTTCCCAAACCAAGAGCATCAACATCATATGGGAACTTGTTCGAAATGCAAACTTTCTGGCTTTGTCCCCAGAGGTTCTGATTTAGTGGGTCTAGAGTGGGACTCCAGGATTTGCTGGGACGTGATTTTGGTTTCAACATTAACTTTATGATTCTGAATTTACTTTGAGCTCAAGTTTATGAATGCAAGGTGAGATAATGTTTGGATTTCAGTTTCTCCCTGAAAATTAAAGTGTGGGGGCATTGAGATTTGGGAATTTTGCTATTATCGTTATTGTACTTCTCAAATATTGTTGTCATTGTATCTTTATGATATATGGACTTGATAAATTATCTTGGGTGAAGTTGTGTTTGAAAATTAAAGATGGGAATATATAGACTGGGGAGTAGGCTCTTACCCTCAGGCACGGTTGGGTTGATTTAACCCGTGTATTTTTCTGGTCTATTCCAGAGCCGTGTTGAGGCAAAAGCTGATGCTCAACAGCAGTCCCAGGGTACATAAAAGAGCAGAGGTTGGTTGTGGAGTGGCAGCCTCAGGGTGGCAGCAGGCTGCATGTCTCACTGTCAGCCTTGTTGGGGCCCAGGGTAGGCTGCCCCAAAATGTGCCTCAATGCCATATTATCTTGAATTAAAGTTACTTAAGGAATGTCCAACACAAGAGGGACACTCTGACTCTGTCTCCCTGCAAGCAGGAAATAAATTTCTCATGGAACTAGTGGTACAAGGACACCCTTATCCCCAAAGATGGGTAATTTGGGGCCAGGAAGTCCATATAAACAAACCTTGTTACCTCTTTAATTTACTATCCGAAGCCCAAACTCTGTTTAGATCCTTCACTCATAAGGCACCCAAAACCTAAGCTGCTTTTGTCATGTCAATTCCTCACAAATGTATTGTTTCTTTGTCTAAAAAGTATAAAGGCTGAATCTTTGGCCAATTCTTAAGTCCCATTTCTGTGGGATTTCCATGTGCATGAATTGTAATTTGTTTATTTTTTTTCCAGTTAATCTGTTTTGGGTCAATTTTCTTAGTCCAGCCACAAGAACTCAGGAGCGGGGTGGGGGGGGGGGTGCGAGGGGGAATTTTCTCCTTCCTGATGGTCTCCTCCCCTGAGAACCAGCAACGTCCATGGACTGTTGGGCCCGTGGGCTGAGAGAACCTTGTTGTCCTAGACCTTATATTTCCAAAATGAAATGGCTGTTCTACTCCTCCAGTGGTAACAGTGTCGGAAAGATACCTTCTGCCGTCTTCCAAGCCCTCCTCATCTACCTGTCCACAAAGGAGGCTGAGGCGCTTGCTTGATAGATGGTATTTTGCTAAGTTTGTGTGGCTCCACCTCCTCCCAGCTCACCTGAGCTCTGCCTGCTCACAGGCAATAGAAGGTTTGCTGGGCTCCTGCTGCTAGGGAGCTAGCAGCTCTAAGTTCTAGAGCCTTCCCACGTAACTTGTGGCTACGTGGGCCAGCAGCAGCAGCATTACCTGGGAGCTTCTTAAAAATCAGAATCTTGGGCTTCCCGGGTGGCGCAGTGGTTGAGAGTCCGCCTGCTGATGCAGGGGACATGGGTTCTTGCCCCGGTCCGGGAAGATCCCACATGCCGCTGAGCCTGTGCGTCTGGAACCTGTGCTCCGCAACGGGAGAGGCCACAGCAGTAAGAGGCCCACGTACCGCAAAAAAAAAAAAAAAAATCAGAATCTTGAGCCTTACTCTAGACGCACTGAATCAGAACCTACTTTTTAACCAAACCCTTAGGTGGTTAATATGCCATTAATATTTCAAAAGCACTGATTTATCTTTTCCCAAACTTCCAAGATAATAAGAATTATACGGGGTGAGTTTTTTTAAATGTAGATTCCCAAGATCTATCCTGTGGCTTCAGAATGTTCAAAGGAGAATCCTAGAGAAATATGAGAAACACTGAAAGTCCTTCTCTCACAGTCTGGAACAGCAACTCTCAAACTTCAATGTGTATCTAGTCCCCAGAAATCTTGCTAACTTGCAGGCTCGGATTTAGCAGGTCTTGGTAGGGGCCTGAATCCTGCATTCCCAGCAAGCTCCCAGGTGATGCCCAGGCTGCTGAACCACAGGCATCATTCAGTAGGAAGGTCAGAACATCAGAGCTCGTGGGTTTGAAGCAGTGAATAACTTTGCAAATGTGTCTGATGTGTCTGTCTTTTGAACACTCTTGGATATGATGTCCAAAGGTCTAGATTTATAGAGAGCATGTTAATAAGTCTGTTTGGGGGCCAGTTTCAAACAGTGTTCTCCAACTCAATTTATAAATAATACAGGTGCTATTTTGATCTTCATAGGTTTGACTCCTAGGTCTAGTCCTAATAGAGTTGACACTGTGTGTGTGTGTGTGTGTGTGTGTGTGTATGTGTGTGTGTATCTGTGTCGTTTTAAACCCTAGCAAGGCTTAACAGATACAATGACGCTGTCGGAGACTCATTTCCAAATCCTCTCTTCTCCACAGACAGTATCACTATTAAACTTCTATCCCATCATCTCTACCCAATAAATTGTTTAGTTTTTCCATAAAGGTACCTCCACATGAGTTAAGATATGTTTGCTAGCCGCTCCTGAGGCCAGCCATGATGTGGTCAACGTCTGTCTCTGCTTGAATCAGAAGAGAGAAATAAACATTTGACAACATTTTGCAATTCCCTTAAGGAGTGAAAGAGTCCACCAAGAGAGAGATTCTGAGAGAATTTGCGAGAGGAGGCATGTGAAGTCACTAAGTCATGAGTCCCAGGATGTGCTGGTGGCACAGATTTGGAGAATCTAAAATAGAAGAAAAGCAGAAGAGCAGTGATAAGATTTTTGTATATAAGTATTTGCTGGGCACTGGTGTAATATGTGCCTGAATGCTCAAGGTCAAGGAGAGCAAGTGCTTTGGAAAAATACAGATATTTTGTGGAACAAAGGGAAAGTGCATTTCCTTTTTTTTTTTTTTTTTTTTTGCGGAGAGGAACTTATTTGGAATAGACATTTGGATGGGGGAGTGGGGGGAGCTTTCTATGGCCGACTCCATCTTTCAAAGAAGCAATGAGAGTAAAGGCTTTAGAGAGATAATGAGTCATACCCCAGGGGTATTGAAATTGTACAATAGAACGCTTTTTTTTTTTTTAAGTCGGATTCATGTTTGTTTTGGAAACTTGTCAAAGATAGTCTTCAGTTATTTTCCAAACCAGTTTTTGTTGTTGTTATTGTTTTATTCAGGTACTTTTTTTTTTTGTCTTGAACATTAGGAGACACACAGAGACTAAAAGCTCAAAAACAATCAGTGGGGCTTCCGTGGTTGTGCAGTGGTTAAGAATCCTGCCTGCCAATGTAGGGGACATGGGTTCAAGCCCTGATCCGGGAAGATCCCACATGCTGAGGAGCAACTAAGCCTGTGCGCCACAACTACTGAGCTTGCACTCTAGAGCCTGCGAGCCACAGCTACTGAGCCTGCGTGCCACAACTACTGAAGCCAGTGAGCCTAGAGCCCATGCTCTGCAACAAGAGAAGCCACCACAGTGAGAAGCCCGCGCACTGTAACGAAGACCCAATGCAGCCAAAAATAAATTAAATAAGTTTTTAAAAAAATCAGTGAAGTAAGGCCTTTACTGAAAAAAATTCCAAATGAAATATGGAAAGGAAAATGCTCAAAACTGATAAGAGGGTTAAAGAGTTAGTAAGCAGCTGGTAACAGAATCAAGTAGAGGATAGTTGACCAAGAAAGCAGAAATAGGGTAGCCAAGAATTGAGAAACTTTGAGCTAGTTCCTTATATGATATAAAGTCAGTCTTCACACACTTAGACTTTGATTTTCATGAAATGGTTTACATTTTGTACGTAAGAAATAAACAAAATCTTCAAATAGGGTTGGGAGACCAGAAGGGGGCGCTCTCACACCCTGGGATGATCACAGAGCCAGGCAGAAGAAAGACTTCTTTTCCTGGCAAGGACTCAGCCAATGAGAAGCCACAGACTCCTTGTTTACTATAGCCCTCCCACCTTCCTTTTCCTTCCAATACAAGCCCTGACCTTCTGCTGCTTTGCTGGGACTTGCAAATAACTCACCATGGTTGCAGACCCGATATTGCAATTCTTTGATTATCTTGAATAATCCTGTTTTTGCTGGAGAAATACCTGGTAGTCTATTTGTTTCAGGTCAACAGTACCTCGGAATTTTAATTTTCTTGAGCGTCATATCATTTGTTAAAATTCAGTGTTATTAAAATTATTAAATAAGTGATTTCTTATGAGTTAACAAAAAGAGATATAGGGAACAGGTACTTATTAAGCACTGTTAAGGTAATTTGACATTTTTTAGACGCACAGAGTCCATTATCCCTTCCTGACTGTCCTTCATTTCCTAGTGGGCAAATAATTCTTCCTGACTATATGTAGACTTTCTAGGATGGCAATTCCACGGGCAGTCTTCTATCATGGAAGATTAATCAGAAGCGCTCTCCTAGGGTTTTGAATCTCCAGCAATTGATGCAAGTCTGAGAATGAATGTTTGGGTGTTTTCCCTCCTCTCCCCACCCCCCCCCCACCCCCCCCCCCCCCCCCCCCCCCCCCCCCGCCCCGGTGACTAGGCTCTCCGGCAGTGAGGCCTTTTGCTTTCAGGAGCTTCCATTGTTTCTCTTTAGTCCCTAATCTGATCCTTCCAGTTTTCTGTCAATTTAGTATCTCTTCCCTGCCACCCCTGTGCCCCAAATATTCTTCCAATAAATTCCTTTTTGCATAAATTAGCCACTGAAGGGGAGCAACATTTGTTCCCCCCAAAATATGCCTCTTTGGCATAAGGGTTATTTTATGCTGATTATTTTTAAAAACAACATACAGGAGAGAAGCTCTGAAAATCAAGTAGAAGTTACCCTTTTGTAAGAGCAATTTACATTTGTAAGGGAAATCTCCATTTGTAAGGGTGTCTCCCTCTCTGTACCAGGAAGAGGAGTCTGACTAAACCTGTAGACACTCTTATCAATGGGGAAGGCCTGGACTTAAACCTGCGTAACAATCATACCCTTGTTTACTGTGCTTTTCCTGAAAACCTGGCTCTCTCCCACCCAACTTTTTTTTCTTTTAGCTAGAGATGGTATTTAAGGCGATGGCTGGGCCATTTCAGGGAGTTACTCAGTTTCCTGGGTATAAATGTTATTTGTAAGGTCGGATCTTAACAAACGGCACCACGAAACAGAGGAAAGCTTCAAGTGAGCTTTATTAGGGAGCGCTCCCGGGCGAGGTTCACTGGTCCCGAGAGAAAGGGGCCAGAGAAGTCGCACCCGGGCGAGGGTTGGGCAAGATTTTGGCAAGATTTTATAGGAGAAGAAGGGAAAGGGGTGTGGTGATTCTGGGAGGGCGCAGGGTATTCCTTATTTGGGGGTCTTTTCGGGTATCCTGGGGGACCGTTGGTCCCGCCCCTCAAAAGGCAGGAAGGCTGGGCTGGGTTCAAAGTCCCCAGGTCAGTTTCCGGAACTGGGTGGTCCGGAAAGTCTCCAGGGCAGTTTCTGGAATTGGGTGGTCCGGAGAATTTCAGTCTGATGCAACCTGTGAATGTGATTGTGTTCCCTTGCCTCAGGCCAGTTGGCCTTACCTCCCGACATCTTTGGTGTAAGGGGGCGGCGTTCTGATCTCTGGCTACTTCATGCTGATTGGGGGCGTCGAAAGGGGAGTCGGGCGACCAGAGGTCCGAGGCTTAGGGGAGGCCAGTGGGGGGTTCTGTAGGAAGCAAGGTGTAAGGACCGAGGAGCATTTGGTTTGCGGCCACCCGAGAGACTTCCTCCGTGCGCCTGCGAAGGAACCTAAGAAGGCAGGGAGCAAACGTGAGCAAGATACAGATGAGGATTAAGGGGCCTAAGATTGGTGTTAGCCAGGTATAGAGGGTGGATCGCCACCAGTCGGGAAGTGGGGAGGCGGACTGTTGGTGTTTGCGTTGGAGTTCTTCTCTTAGGCGACGGAGGGCATTTACGTTGTCTTCGACGAGTCCTGTTTCATTGATGTAATAGCAGCATTCCTCCTGTAGGAAGAGGCAGGTACCTCCTTTGTCGGCCGTCAGGAGATCCAGGGCTCGTCGATTCTGGAGAGCGACTCGGTCTATGGAGGTGATTTGGCGCTGGAGAGAGGAGATAGAGCCGGCGGAGGCTTCAATGGCTAGCTGGAGTTTATGTTCTAAGTCGCGGGATGTTGAAACACTATGTGTTAGAGCTCCCCCCCACCGAGGCCTGCAGCGACCAGGGAGGAGGCGAGAGAGATGCCTGCGACCAGAGGAAGAAAGATAGCTTTTTCGTCGGGTAAAGGGCGGCGTGATTAGCGAGGAAAATTCGGCTTGGCTATACAGTGTGAGTTGTGGGACGAGAGTAACGGGGATACATGGGAAGGGGGAGGAAGAATTGATCTCTTTTGTGAGGGGACCATTGCACCACAAAAACATGCCCTGTGGTGCTTCAACTGATGTGTTTACCGTGAGGGATGAGTTGCAGAGAAACCCAGTATCAGCTAGATTTGGGCGGCTGCCGTAACAGATGGTGAGATTTTTTGAATCAAGGAGGCAGGAGGGAAGCCGGGTTCAGGCGAGGGGTGAGATCAAGAGAAATAGCTGGGTTTTCAATGAATAGTAGGTGGAACTCCTGGATGCGGGAGGGGCCCAGGAGGGAGAGAGACTTGTGGCCTAGGAGGTCGACCCGCCGGTGGGAGGAAAACACGGTTAGTGGGTGGGCCAGAGTCAGTTTGAGTGCTTGTTTGGCCAGTTCGGCTGCCGCTGCTAGGGCCCGAAGGCATTGGTTGCCATTCCCGAATGGTTGGGTCTAGCTGTTTGGAGAGGTAAGCCACGGGGCGGTAGGAAGGCCCTACAGGCTGGGCAAGGAGTCCAGTGGCTATTCCGGCCCGTTCATCCACAAAAAGGTGAAAAGGTCGGTTTGGGTTGGGCAGAGAAAGGGAAGGAGAAGATATGAGAGCGTTACGGAGGGTGAGAAAGGCCTGTCGAACGGCGGAAGGAGAGGTGAGGGGTCCTTGAGGGGTTTCTTTAGCGGCTAGATATAAGGGTTTAGTGAGGAGAGCAAAGTTAGGGATCCAGTGTCGGAAAAATCCTATAAGGCCCAAAAAGAAGAGAATTTGTTCCGCCGTTTCCGGAGGCTGGAGTTCACGGATAATCCGGGTGCGATCGGCTGTTACACCTTGTGTGGTAGGGGTAAGGTGGAGCGCCCCAGGTAGGTTACAGAAGATACAGATAACTGAGCCTTGGGTGGGGAGACCCGATAACCGCGTGAGCCAAGGTAATTGAGGAGATCTGCAGTATGTTGTCTTGAGAGGCTGAGAGATGGGCTACAAAGGAGGAGGTCATCTACATATTGAAGGAGTGTGCTGGGGGTAAGGGAGCAGGAAGTGAGGTCCCGTGCGAGCGCCTGACTGAAGAGGTGAGGACTGTCGCGGAAGCCCTGGGGAAGAACTGTCCAGGTGAGCTGACTGGAAGT
Source organism: Phocoena phocoena (assembly GCF_963924675.1). Taxonomy (NCBI): domain Eukaryota; kingdom Metazoa; phylum Chordata; class Mammalia; order Artiodactyla; family Phocoenidae; genus Phocoena; species Phocoena phocoena. Next base: position 54,549,134 of record NC_089230.1, read on the forward strand.
ATGAGTATCCGGATCCGTCCAGGTAAAGGCGAAGAGGAAATAGGAGTCGGCATGTAGGGGGATAGTGAAAAAGGCATCTTTGAGATCCAGAACCGTAAAGTGGGTTGTGGATGGGGGATATGGGAGAGCAAGGTGTATGGGTTTGGTACTACTAGGTGGAGAGGAATTATGGCCTCATTGATTATTCGGAGGTCCTGGACCAGGCGATAATCCCCAGAGGCCTTGCGGACAGGCAGGATGGGGGTGTTGCAGGGAGAGTCAGTGGGATAAGGAGTCCCTGGTTTAGGAGTCTGGTGATAATAGGTTGTAGGCCCCTAAGGTGAGTCTCAGAAATGGGAAATTGGGGCCTTGACGGAAATTTGGAGGGGTCCTTTAGGCAGATGAGGACGCGGGAATGGTGTGTTGCTATTATGGGCTTAGAAGTATCCCAGACTTGGGGATTGATTGGGTTCGGTGTGATTGGAAGAGGGGGATAGGAGGGGGAGGGTTCTAGAGACAGGCCGAGAAGAGGAAGCAGGAGTTGGGAGGAGGGGACCTTAGGGTCAAGTCTAACCAGCTGGAGGGAGGCCCCTAAGTGGAAAAGGACATCTTGGCCTAGCAAGGGAACTGGGCAGGATGGTATGACTAAGAAAGAATGAGTAAAAGGGAGTCCTTCGATATGACATGGGAGTGGACCGGTCTGGAGTGGGGAAGGATGGTTTGCCATCAATACCGGTGACCGAGATCTGGGAAGGAGAAACTGGCCCAGAATAAGTAGGCAGGACCGAATAGGTAGTCCCCGTGTCCACCAGAAATGTGGACGAGTCCGGGCGCCGTCAGTCGTCGGCCAATCCCAGCAGTTCGAGTGGTAATGCCGTTGGGTCGGCCTGCCCCCCGCGTGGAGACGCTGAGGGAGGGCCAGTCGTAGGGCAGTCACTCTTCCAGTGGCCCGTTAGCCCGCAGCTGGGACGGGCCTTAGAAGGAGGTTGGGGATTGGGACGTTGGCGAGCCCAGTGGCCTTCTTTTCCGCATTTGAAGCAGGCCCCCGGCGGGGTTGCCTTTTGCGGACCCCGTGGATGCTGTGATCCACGGGAGATGGCCGGCCTTAGGGCGGCTACAAGAGCTTGGGTTTGGAGGGCCACCTTCTGGTGCATCCGAGCCTGTCGGCTGGATTCTGCCCAATCCTCACGGCCATTATAGACTTTAAAGGCAATTTTTACCAGATCTCGAATAGGGGTTTGAGGGCCGTCTTCTGCCCGTTTAAATTTCTTTCGGATGTCCGGGGCTGATTGGATGATAAAATGGCTGGCTAGGACCGCTGCCCCTGCCGAGGTGTCGGGATCCAGCTGGGTGTAGAGAGTTAAGGCCTCTGTAAGGCGATTGAGAAAGATAGCTGGATTTTCGTTAGGTTCTTGGGTTATCTCTTTTGGTTTTTCAAAATTGACTACCTTATGGGCAGCAGCCTGCATGCCAGCCAGGAGGCATTGGATCCTGAGGTCGCGTTTACGACGGCCATCTTGGCCATCATGATAAGTTCAGCCTGGATAGGTGCCAGGTATGGCAGTCGCTCCGACAGGCATGGAGTTGTCGGTTAGGTGAACCTGATCTGCATGGTTTCGGGCAGCAGTCTGAATTCTTTCCCTCTCGTCAGGGGTCAGAGTAGAAGATAGGATCACAAAGATATCGTGCCAGGTTAGATCGTAAGCTTGAGAGAGAGAGAGCGCGAAATTCTTTGATGTAGCGGGAAGAGTCGGCAGAAAAGGAGCCTAATCGCTTTTCTATTTGAGAGAGATCTTGGAGAGAAAAGGGAACATGAACTCTAACTAATCCTTCCGCTCCTGCTACCTCCCTCAGAGGGCAGAGGAGATTTGAATCTTGGGAGTCGGGAGAGCGTGTTTGTGCACTAATTGGGGAAGCAAGGGGCGTGGGAGGAGAAACCGTCAAGGGAGGCGGGGGGAACGGTTGGAGGGGCCGGAGCGGGTTCGGGAGGAGGAGGGACCGCTTCAGGGTAGGGTGGAGGTTGGAGAGGAGTTCTGAAGGGGGGAGTGGTAAGAGATTCGGGAGGGTCGGTTAGTGGGGAGGAATCCAAGGGGATTGAGGTTTTGGATGGAGGAGATGTTTGTTTGGCAAGGAGGGTTTGAGAGGTAGAACAATTGACGCAAAGGGAGGGGCAGGAGCGCAAATACCAAAAATCCGGGTTTCGGCACCAAATGTAAGGTCGGATCGGCACCGCGAAACAGGAAAGCTTCAAGTGAGCTTTATTAGGGAGCGCTCCCGGGCGAGGTTCACTGGTCCGAGAGAAAGGGGCCAGAGAAGTCTCACCCGGGCGAGAGTTGGGCAAGATTTTATAGGGGAAGAAGGGAAAGGGGTGTGGTGAATCTGGGAGGGCGCAGGGTATTCCTTATTTGGTGGTCTTTTCGGGTATCCTGGGGGACCGTTAGTCCCGCCCCTCGAAAGGCGGGAAGGCTGGGCTGGGTTCAAAGTCCCCAGGTCAGTTCCCGGAACTGGGTGGTCCGGACTGTCTACAGGGCAGTTTCTGGAACTGGGTGGTCCGGACGGTCTGATGCAACCTGTGAATCTGATTGGGTTCACCTTCCTCGGGCCAGTTGGCCTTACATTATTAAACTTCTGTTTTTCTACTTTTAATCTGTCTTCTATTACTGGGGCGTTGGGGGAGAGGAGTCAGCAAAAATCCTAGAAGGGCAGAGAAAAAATTATTGTTCTCCTCCACACCATTTTGTGTTGTGTTGTTTGTCAACAAGAACCTGTTTTGTATAACACAAGACAAAATAGGCACCTCTATTTATCACGTCCAATGAAGACTTGGTTTAGGGCTTCCCTGGTGGCGCAGTGGTTGAGAGTCCGCCTGCTGATGCAGGGGACACGGGTTCGTGCCCCGGTCCGGGAGGATCCCACATCACGCGGAGCGGCTGGGCCCGTGAGCCATGGCCGCTGAGCCTGCGCGTCCGGAACCTGTGCTCCAGAACGGGAGAGGCCACAACAGTGAGAGGCCCGCGTACCGCAAAAAAAAAAAAAAAAAAGATTTGGTTTAGAGTCCGAAAGATTAAATTATCTATAGAAATTGCATACTGAATCACTTTTGGAACATTAAATATCACATATATTTGCTACGTGTTCCTCACACTTCACATTACCTACTAAAAGGAAAAATCTAGAGCACACAATCAAATGTAATTTGTAAAATATGGGCAACAAAAAATAATGGTATTTAACTCAGTGCAAATATGAGGTATTAGGTGAATCATACTTTCTTCCTAATATTTATGTACACTATTTGCAGTTTTATAATGTGTATGTATTGTTTATATAATCAGAAATATAAGCCACTTTATTGAAAAAAATTAGAAAAAAATCATCAAAAGCCATCTTATTAATAGACATATTAGATATTAGCTTCTTGACGTTTAACTATGTATCTAGCAAGATTTATTCTATATTCCTTAAACAAGGAGTGGAATTCTTACCTCTAGTTTTCTTTAGTTCTTACCTCTATTTCTTGTTCTCTTGGTTTACTCAGAGCGTACTTTAAGAAACCACTTGGTAGTTAAGGACGAAAATGAATAGAAAATTCATGTGGTGGAAAATCAGAAATGTGTACAGCTAGAGATGTTAAAGTAAATGAAGAGTTGTTAAGGTTTTACGCGTTTGCTACATTTAGGATGGAATCAAGTGTATTCTAAGGGCAAATACAAATTAAGAATAAGAGGCTTAATTCTCTCTGTAAGGGAAGAAACAAATTCTGCCTTGCCTTGTCTTCCAGTATTTACTTTAGAATACTTGTAATTGTAAATACTTTCCGTGTCTCTGAAATATATGTAAATCTTGCGGTATGCGGGCCTCTCACTGTTGGGGCCTCTCCCGTTGCGGAGCACAGGCTCCGGACGCGCAGGCTCAGCGGCCATGGCTCACAGGCCCAGCCGCTCCGTGGCATGTGGGATCTTCCCGGATTGGGGCACGAACCCGTGTCCCCTGCATTGGCAGGCGGACTCTCAACCACTGCGCCACCAGGTAAGCCCTGTATGTAAATCTTTTTAAAAGCTAAATAAACCTCTCGAAAACTTTAAGATCCAGGAATGCCTTTCTCAAGGACCTGGGAACCATCTCTTTGAAATGTTATCACCATGGAGGATAAAGCCCCATCTCCCAGTTTCTTTGGGTGGGCAGGAGCTAACTTTAGTGGGTGCCTTGCTCACCTTCCAAGACTACCTCCTATCACAAAGAGATGAGTAATTTATTTTCCCTCTGGAGAAAGCTAGTTAGCTAACACAGATGGTCACCCCAACTACCAATTGAATTTAAAATGAACTGCGTGTGACAAATTGTGCTTCATGTCCTCTTACTTGAGGACTAGCTGTTTATCTTGAAAATATGTACGTAATGGGTATTTGCTTGGCTCTATAAAAGGGTAAGATTTTTTTCTGTCTTTGCAAATTTCTTAGCAGATTGAGATTGTGATGTGTATCACATTCTGGTTTAATGCTTATTGAATAGTAAAATTGTTTTCTTTCTCTTCTACCTTTGTGGAGAGGTTCTTTAGGTTGGGAGGAGATTTTGTTTTTAGTTTTCTTTCCCTAAAACTGTGTGAAATAGATAATCATATCGCTAGAGTTTTAGGAGTTTACTAAGTATAATTATATGACTTATACTGAGAAAAGAAAAGGAAGGGCATCTAAAAGATTTCAAGATCAGTTGAAAGATCAATTCTTTTCAATTTCCTAAAATAATTTTGATTAAAAATGGTCCTTTAATAAATCCTTTTAAAAATTAAAGAAATTTAATGTACACATTTTTTTTTTTTTGGTGTGTCCTAGTAATTGTATACTCAGAGAAGAGGATCTGTGTTTATACTGTAATAAATAGCCCGAGTACCTACAAGCTCGTTCATTCCTTTCTGGTACCATGAATCCTTCACTTGTGTATTAGGTAATTTATTATCTTATAAATTCCAAGAAATATTTTCAGAACAATCTAATGATTTTGGTATTTATTGTCCTCTTCCTTACCTTGTTTGTATCCTTCTGGGATAAATTTGTTGTAAAGAAAGGCTTTGCAATAAATGGGTTCACTTAGCTCCAGGAACAGACATGGTTTCTAAATATGGAATGCAGAGGTCGTCAGGCTGTCCCTCCTAGCCTGTGGTCTTTGAGGTCTCAATAGTAGCGGTCTTAATAGTTCATTTGCTTCTGACAGATCCTGTGTTTTTTTTTTTTTTTTTTTTTTTGATCCTGTGTTTTTTAGATAGTCCCAAATGTACATTATATGACCCATTTGACAGCTGGTTTGTTTTCTCCTTAGTGATGTGGCTCTGTAAGGACAATGGAAAAAAAACAAATCAACAGTAGCTAATTTCCACAGTAAGGATAAAAATTAAGTAAGCAGGAAGTTAATCCACTGAAGTTTTGTATTGTTATTCTGAAAAGATGCAACATTACTTTCTAAAAGAGAAATGAATAATCAAAGCACTTTGAGTTAATACCGTTACTATGTGAAAGTGTTGACTAAGATTGAATTAGTTTGAAACAAATGTAAAATCTATGTGTAGGGACAACAGTAACCACTTAATAAAAAAAAAAATACTGTGCAAATACCTATTTATAAAAAGGATCCAAATTGAATGAAGTGATAACTGTTCTAAGATTATTACCTAATGTTTAATCCTTATAATAAACAGTCGTGAATACTTACAAGTTGAAAGGAAATAGAAGTTAAGAAATTTAAATAAGATAAAATAACTCATTTTAATGCAGTAGAGATGTGGAATCCCTGGTTATATTTATCTGGATTAAATTCTAAAGTTTTAGTGGCCCGTGTGGGGATGTGATGTTTGCGTTCATCAGGCAAAATTTCATGAAAACAAAGACATCTCTAAACAGCTGCCTGATTTTGGACTGCAGCTGACCAACATTAGGAAAGAGCTGTTGTTCCTAATCAGAACAGACATTGGTCTCTTTCTCATGCAAATGATTATTTCTAATGGCACTTTGAGTCATAATTCAGCCAAGGATTGATTCTGATTGTATGGGGTTGCTAGGAAACACCCTTCTCTGCATGTGGGTGAAAAGATACTTCTTCACTGTGCCGATTTTTTAGAATGATGGATATTAAATTTTAAGATGATGTGTGAATTTTCATAAAACTGGAGATAAAAGGTTTTGGTTCCTTAGAAAGATGTAGGTATATAAAGAATTGCTGGCTTAACTTTTAATCTAAAATATCTGCATTTCAAAATTGAAATTTCAGTATGAAATTTCCTCTGCATGGCAGTGTTTTTGCTGTGCGTCCACAAACGTGAGATGTTTTAAACGTGATATTAATTAGCATGTTGTTAGAGTGTAAGGAATTTTAATAGCCTAACTGGAAGGGCGCCCACATGTCCCTGGAAAATTATAAGCAGTTCACAAGCTATAACTGATAAGCAGATGGATAAGTATGACGTTATTATTATTTCTTCTGGGACCAGAATGTCAAAATGAATATCTAATTAGGCTACTGAACAACTTTTAGGAACACAAAGCAAAAAATGATCAAGGAGCATTTTTAAGAACAATAAAATGGAAGAAAGCCATCTTAATAATAAAATAAAGGCAAAAGGATTGAAGCTTTGGAATTGTTGAATGCAACACAAATATAATATTTGACTGCTATACCTGTTTAAATAGAATATGTGCAATTTCTTTAACTGTCATTATGTATTTGAAGCTGATTTTATAAATTGGTGAAATAGGTACCATGGCTACAAATTAAACAAAGGAAAAATTATCTTGGTAGCAGCTATAATAATTGGCTAAGCAGTAATAGTCATTTTTGCTTGAAAAAATATACTAAATGTTTCTTTGAGTCTTATAAAAGAGAAGCATTTATTTGAAATTTATATCAATAAATATTTATTACTTGCTCTGGGGATAGAGGTGATTTAAACCTCTGTATGCTCAAAGATCATAAAATTTACTGGAGATGGTTGAGGTAACTTGTAGAATTAGGACACAGTGTCCTCTAATTTTATACTGTCATTTGGGGAATTTAGAGTATGTGTGTGTGTATATAAAATAAGCATATTATTATTTTTCTTTTTTTTGCATATTATTTTTCAAGAACTTTATTCTTAATTCCCCTCTTCTTTTTAATTGTCTATTTGTTACTTGTTTTAACTCTTTGATTTGACGCAATAAAATGTCTTATTGTTTCCATGCTGATTGTAGTATCATTTCTTATACAGTGGAGAGCTTGAGGTACACAGACACATATCTTGATAGGTAGTTATTTTTTAGATGACTAGTGGTCTCCAGAAAAGAATTTCCAAATGAGAAAGAGAATAATGGGATTGTTTTTGAGACATCCAAAAGAGATGGTCAGAACATTTGAAAGTACAGGATTGTGACTAAAGGCTTGGGCTGTAGGGTCATCCAAAACTGGGTTTAAATCCAAGATCCGCCAGTTAATGTTGTTATGCCTTTGGGGAAATACCTATTAAATAATCAGTTCCCTCATCTGCAAATTGGGTACATAGTATCTTGGCTATAGAGATTCCATAAAAGTTTAATGGAAAAATGAATATAAACCATTTAGGAAATTGTTTATCACATGGTAAGAATGTAGTAACTGCTGATTATTATGGTCTGTTTACATAAGCATCAGCTAACACGAAAATTTCTAGGAAATTGTATACATTGCATTTCTGTCATGACATGCTTTCTTCAAAGCATCATTATTATTTATTTATTTATTTTGCGGTACGCAGGCCTCTCACTGTTGTGGCCTCTCCCGTTGCGGAGCACAGGCTCCGGACGCACAGGCTCAGCGGCCATGGCTCACGGACCCAGCCGCTCCGTGGCATGTGGAATCTTCCCGGACCGGGGCACGAACCCGTGTCCGCTGCATTGGCTGGCGGACTCTCAGCCACTGCGCCACCAGGGAAGCCCCAAAGCATCATTATTTTTTCCTTTATCTTTTAAATCTATGCCTTGGTACTTTTTAGGTCTGTTGCTTTTCAAACTGTCGACATTATTACCTATTAAGTTGGCCCTACTATGAAAAAGAACTTACTGCAAAAGCTGAGCATTGCTGTTTTTAAATTCATACTTGAGGCAAGCCAGAATCTTTGGCAACATCAGCCTCTTCCTTATGTATATGAAGTCCAGAACTTCAAACCCCTCCTTGTACCAGCACACCCAGTTCAACGGTAACAGTACTTTCCTTTTAATCAACAGTACTTTCCTGTTATATGTCATCAGTGTTGTCCATTTCTGCTTTTAAGAAAACAGTGTCCACATTAAAAGCAAAATGTTTAAGATATGAATTTCAATCCTTGGAAACTCATTCTGTAGAGATTTAGACCGAACACTGGTTTAGCACCATGAGCTTTGGAAAAGAAACATGATTAGCTAAACTAAACATTTTGAAGTTGCTTTAACTTTCCAGAATTGTTTCAGATTTCTGGTGTTTATGGATATTATAAGGTAGTATGCAAGAATTAAATGTTGAAATGAGCTTTTCCATATGAAAATGCTTATTCAGATCCAGTAGTGACATATAATAGCTTTGTAGTATTTTTACAGTAATCATGGAGTCACATTAATCATCCACATTTATTACCATTCTTTTTAATGGTATTTGTTGGAGTCTAAAAGGAGAGAAAAAGGCATAAAAGGGGAAGGTATCCACCACTCTTCAGAGCTTGATGAATGCATCAGCTCGGGCTCTCCAGGAAGATACCAAATGGGATGAGACATGCCAGAGATTTATTTGGGTTAAATGCTTATGAAGGATAAAGGGAGGAGGAGTATTAGAAAGCAAGGAATGCCTTCAGACCTTGGTAGAGGACTGAGCCCTGTGAAAGGAAAGAGTGAAGGAAGGGCGAATGGGTAGGAACAGCTTCAGTTAGCAGTGCCATTCTCAGAGAGACTCAGCCAGGCTGAAGAGAAGTTCCAAGAGAAATTTACTGGTACGGGAGGCCCACATTGGGCAGGAATAGTCTGGCTCTAAAAGCTCTTTCATGCTAGGTCATTGGACGCGAGCAACCCAGAGGAAGCGTGGCCTGGCAAAACATGCGACAGCGGGAGGCTGTCAGCCAACTATGCTGTCTGCATCAGGTCGCTTGAAGGGTAATCTGAGCACTTGGTGAGCACGACAGTAATGCATACATACACACACACACAGAGATAAGTACATATATGTATCCAAAGTCCAGGAGTGTATTTGGTTCATGCCAAATGGTTTTGGACCTTTTGGCATGAACGAAATGCCTGAAGGACATTTTGGATACAACCAAATGGACCTGCAAATATCAAGGACCTTTTGGTGTGGACCCACCGTCTTATGGAGCAATGTCTTATGGACATTTTGTACAGGACCAAATGTCTGCTAACTGTATTGTATATCTAGAAGTTGCTAAGAGAGTACATCTTAGAAGTTCTCATCACACTCACAAAAAGAAAATTATAACTGTGAGGTGATGGATGTTAATTAAACTTGTGTTAATCATTTCATAATACATACATGTATCAAATCATTATGTCGTACACCTTAAACTTATACAATGTTAAACATCAGTGGTACCTCAGTAAAACTGAAAACAATAAAATTTAAAAATAAAAAAATATAAAATATATAGCTTTATGTTAACAATCCCCCTTGATATATTAAATGATCATTTTATTTTCTCTTGGTAAACCTGGATAAATTCTTCTCAATATAGAAAATCAGTTAAGTAACACCAATTACATTTGGCGTATGAGCAAAGAATCTATTAGCTGTTGTCACACTAGACACTCTAAAATATATTCCTCAATTAAGTCAGACAAGCAAAGAGCTCTACATATGACCCTTACATTTCCTTCCTTATTGATTGATTGATTCATAGATGGATGGACAGATAGATAGTAGATTAACTTATTTATTGATGGATTCAGATTTTTAAGGATATAGTAATTAGGAGATAAAACGTGCTGTCAGAAAACTCGCAGTCTAGAGGAGTATAAAGATTAGCCAACTGGTTACGACAAAACAGGCTGATGGCTACTATCCTATGGAAGTATAGGAGGATCTGTAAATATATAAAAGAGGCAAAATTCTTAGAATGACTGTGATAAAATGGCAAAACTGACAGTGGTAGAACTGGAGTCCTCGGTAGAACTCCACGTTAATACGATAGAACAAGAGTTGAAGTGAAAACCCTGGATTTTCCTCTGAACTCTCCTTCTTACTAAGTACCAGATCACTTCCCAGCCCTGAGCTTCAGCTCCCTCCGTATCTCACAGTGTTAGTAAGAAAACTGAAAGTTTATGTAACATGCCTTGTGAGTTCTAAGCTTTATAAACAGATACACTTTTACTCTTGTTATCACTTTGGCAAATGTCCCTGGACTCATATTTTCCAGAATACATAAAATATGAGATGCTAGAAGTACGGCTGTCATATTTAGCAAATTAATACAGATGCCACGCAATATTTGGAAACATACTAAAATATCAATCATTGTTTATATGTAATTCAAATTTAACTGGAAATTTGTATTTTATCTGGAAATCCTAGTTAGAATGGAAGTAGTAGTGGAGAGGGGCAGGTGATAATGCCATGGTAAAGATGTGTAGGAAATGGATAGTAGCTACATTACTCTATGTACTTTTTGCTTCCCTCTTTTTTTTCCCCCTTAAAAATGAGTACACTGATGTGTATAAAATTGTTGACTAATAAGAACCTGCTGTATAAAAAATTAAATTAAAAAAAAAATGAGTACACGTTCACTTAGAAAAATTAGGAAAATAAATATAAGCAAAAAGAAAACAATTGCCTGAATTATTAAATATCAAGTGGTCCTTATTAACATTTTTATGTATTTTCTAATTACACATAGGTATATGCATACATATAAATTTAGCATGACAAATGGAATCATGTTATACATCCTGTTATATAAATTGAATTTTTTTTAACCTAATGGTATACCATAATGTCTCTTTGTCAACAAACCAGGTGTGCATCATGTATTCTGTAGCCTGTAGATCATCCCATTGTGTAGAACAGTTGATTTAAACAGTTCACTAAAGTTGGATATATAGTTTGATAAAACTTCTGTACTATTACGGAATCAGCAATAAGGAGTGCATTTATAGGAAAATCTTTATAGGCATATTCTTACAGTCTTATTATACCCTTGGTATAGATTCTCTAAAGTAAAATTATTTAGTTAAAGGAATAATTATTTGGCTAGATCTTGACATAAATGATTAATATTCTTTCAAAAATATCTTACACATTTCTATTTTCATTAATAGTATATGGACATAGTCCTACCTATTCTGGCAAACCCTCTGTATTATGACAGTTTTGACAATTTCATAAAGAAGAATGGTGTTTTGTTGTCATATACAGTTTTTGATTACTGATCAAGGTAAATTGATGTGTTTTGGCCATTTCTATTCTTTAATTGTCTGCTGTGACAAAAAAAATTGGCTCACTCAACATTATCTCATTTCTCTCTTTTCGTCTACCTTCAGTAGGGTAAAGCCTGGCAAACTAGTATCTATTTCCCAAATTCACCAGCAGGAGTCCACGCAGCCCCTCTCTCAAACACTGCCATGTACTTAGGTTTTATTTGTTTCGCCTGCTGCAACAGTATTTGGGAGTTGGATTGTCAGATCCTTGGCTTTCTGGGTGTCTGATGGTATCGGCAGGTGTCAGCAAGAGCATTATTTCTATTGGAATAGTCTCTTGCTGTGACTGGGCATTACTCCTGGCTGTATCGTTTCTGGTTAAATTGCGTCAAAGCTAGAAATTATATAAATTTACTAATACTCTAATAAATTTAATTTCACTTATTCCAGCTAGAGTGGATTCTGGCTTAAAGTACACACTCTGAACAGTACACTCTTATGCCCACTAACACTTTTGTGTCCTGAGGGTCATATTTCATTATTAGTTTGTAGTAGCATTTGACATAGTTAAGGTTGCAGTTTTCCCCATCATACACATTAAATGTTTCCTCAGTTTTCTGTTTACCTTTTAAATGTACTTAATTCACATCAACAGTTCACTAATTGCAAACTGAACTAGACACCTCAGTCCGTTTTCTTAATATATATGAACATATGTAGCTAAAGCATTGTAAAAATATATTTAGAGTAGTTAAGTTCATTGGAGAACATTTGGCAATTAATGTAAGTGACAAATGCAATACATTTTATATACTTTCTAATTGAGCTTCCAATTTTCTGATATTCTGCTCTTCTGAATCCTATGTTCCATCAAATCTTTGCCACCAAGCTGGAGTGAGGAGAGGCAAAGTTATCAGTTACAATAACACTTAACTTGCACAGGAATGAGAAATGAAACTCACAGTTTTCTTCCCGGGGAAATTTTGGTGGGAAGTGGGGGTGGGTGAGGACTGAACAGGCATAGAGTGAAACTTACACGTCTCAGAGAAGGTGAGGGGGTAGATACCTCAAGAAGCAGGCTGAAGCTAAAAACATTAAACCCAGGAATAATATCGAGACTTTGACTCCCAAGGCTCCTTTCATTCCCTGCTCCCATCTGGGACACACCCTATCGAAGTAACCTTGCAGGCTGACAGCAAAGGTGTACCGCGTTAGTAGTTAAAATGGTTAATTCTCAACACTTGAGCTGAGCTCCTCCTTCAGCAGATGCCTCCCCTACGCATTCCAACCTAACACCAAATATCTCAGGTGTTGGCTGTCTTAAGTTTAGTTTTCCTGAAGCTTCAAGGGCCTCATTTGGCGTTGAGAGACTTAGGAGTTCTTTGATTCCCCGCAGAAAAGCCTCCGAGGTAACCGAGTGCAGAGCTAGTGGGCTTTCCGTGTCGGCCACCGCGGAGGCTGCCGCGGTGAATACTCCCTCTGAAGGAGGGACAGACTTGCAGATATCTTCGTGACAGCCAGGGCTGAGGTGGAGCCTCCTCGGACAGGGAGAACCACCGAATGCCCACCAGGCCGAGGCCCAGCGCAAGCCTCACAAGCTGTCTCCCTCGGTTGCACAGGCCAACAGGGCTAGCCGTGCCCACGAAGACAGAAGGTACTGTGTTGTGCGCAACACCACGTGACTTACAACTATGAGCTTTATAATATCTTTCACCTTATGTTTTTCTTAAAAATTGTCTTACGTATTTTGGGTTCTGTCTTCTATATTAATTGAGTACCGCTTTGCCGGTTTCCAGGAAAAACCATATAGACTATTTTCTTTTATCCGAGTAACATTGAAAATATAAATTAGTTTTGGCATCTTTGTGTTACCGAAGCATCCTGTCTATGAGCATAGTTTATGTCTCTGTGTGTCTAATCATATGGGTTTCTGATCCAATTCGTGGCCATAGAATTATCATTTATCGTTTTTCTAGCAAGGACAGTTGATATATATTATACATTTATTTATTTGTACGTTATCTACATTATATATTTATAGTATATATTATAATATCACTATATATATGTGTGTAAAATCACTGTATTTCAAGTGAAGCAGTGGTAGGGTGTGGTCGAAGTTCTGTTTGAATTACTCCATCATCCCAGTGAATTCATTCTTGATTTTTATTATCTGAGCTGGTTCTTTAAAATACGTAGTTATATAACCGAAATATTGCTTCAGAGTGTTTTGAAAAGTAATTACTTGGATACATCGTGTGAAGCCTAAAAGTTTTAAGAAATAACATGCAGAGAATTGCATCATTAGAGACTTAGGCTAATAGTTAACACGAGAAAATAGGGTTAAATCCATGAAATACTTTTTTATAAAGCCGAGTAAATATTTAACGTAGAAGCAGATAATGTGGAATTATAATTTTGATGATGAATATTTCTGAGGGCCATGTGTTATACATATGACATACAATATTATTTATATTTACTTCCTTAAGTGATGTTTTGGATTCCGAAAGGGAGAAAATTCACTAGTATTTAATGCATCTTTGTTTCAAGCTCCAATTTTAGAAAATTCGCTTTTTGTGATGAAAACAATAATATTAACCTTATTAATACAACTTTACTATTTTTGCCTTGAGAACTGGTTAAGCCATTGTATTTCTCCCTCTTTACTTTCTCCTAAAACAACCATTTCTTGAAAGAAAAGAAAATGTTCTTTTCCCTAACTGTTGTATTCAACTGTTAAGAACACAATGAAGCTGCTTTCAGTAGAGGATATACAGCCTCATTTATCATGATTTTTAAAAATTTATCAACTTCTGTGTCAACCAGTAGTCATAATCAATAAACTCCAATCTCTATGCTCTTTTATTTCATCCCCTTTACTTCTCTTATTCTTTGGTATTTAATTCCACCATTTCTTTTTGGTTAATTTAATTTGGTAATTTTTCCTTCTGAGTTTATATGGCTGTAAACGAAGCAGGTGTCTGGAGTGTATCTTGATTCTTCTTCTGACAGCCCATTTTCAGAGACCCTACCCTGCCCTCTCTCAGGTGGTTGATTTGGTCATCACGATTGTACACGCCAAAGAACTGCTGGGATGCGTGGGTGCGTGTTTGATCCATTGTATCATGATGCACAGTGGTCCATTGCCTGTCCAGCTTGATTCTGCGCTGCTTGTTATTTTCATGGAAATTTCTTTCTTGGCTATTCCTAGGTGTGCTCTGCTTCCTCCTGCCTCTACCCATCCATACTCTTTATGCATCTTAGGGGTTTAATAAATTAAACTCCAACATGCACATTAGCTGCCGAAAACATTAATATACTAAGAGTCACAATCAGAACTATTCCTGTAAACCTGTATTAGGAAATGCCGATTGCAGGGAACTTAATGGAAGTGCCCTACTTTCTGGAGTCATTTGTTTTGATGAGAGCCTGAGTGTAAATCCTGTGCAAAACACAGACAGCTATTATGCAGTTAATTATGCACAAAGTAAACATGTGCAACTGCAAACAGCAAGATGCCACCTAATAATGGATAACTCCAGATTTATGGTATGCGCGCCCAATCTGTAAAGGCTTCTCATGAATCTAAAATGAACGGAGCATTACCTAAATGATCCAGAATGAAGGATTTAATACATTGCTCTGCCCTTACTGCTACTCATTTCTTGTCAGCAGACTCTTCATTTTGCCTTAATTCATTGTACATAAACACTATGCAAATGTTTGGGTCATATTTAAAAACATATGGCTTGTGCTTATGATTACTGCTTAGGCATTTTATTAGAAATTACTTGTTAAGCAAATCACGTTCTTAATTATACAGGTCAGCAATATAATCACCGTGCCCATGTGTACTTGTTATACAAAGCTCCACTAAGTAAACATACTGTGCGTAATTTAGGGAATATGTTTATGTATTGTCCCCAATATCTGTGTCAGTGTTGCCTCCTGATTATTTTCATTTATGCAAATGAAATGTCTTTTGTAATGAGCCTTTCAAATTTTGTATCTTCTGCTGGTAGGGAGATTCTTCTGAAAGTTGTTGATACCAATAAGTTATATCATCTGATAGTTTTATCTGTCCCCCAAATGAAAGTAATAATTGAAAAGCCACTAAATAAATTTAAATAATAAATTAATTTGTTTTTATCCCCCTTTGTTCTAAGAAGTTAATGTGACTTTAAAACTGCCAGAATTGCAACGATTTAAAGGATATCTAAGTGAGTATCTCAGGGTTAAGGGAAAATAAAGGTGGAGAGGAAGAAGATGTAGTAGGATTAAGATTAATTTACAGAACACATGCTGAGAGACTTTTCAGACCAGACAAACTGGCTTCAGTCATCTTATTAGTTAAAACAGACACACAAAAACAAATGCTTAGTGATATATTATGTCAAACCAATCCACCGCTTCAGAGAAGCACACTTCTTCTTTGTTCTGAAACCGTAGAAATGTATCCTGTGCATCTTTTTAGAGAAAATAATCTTTAAAAAAGATCCTAGATGTGTCATAGTAGGTTAGTCCGTTGTAACAAATGCACCGCTCTGATGGGCATGTTGCTAGTGGGGTTGTGTGTGTGGTCGGGGGGTGGGGGGGGGGACAGGGAGGATGTTGATAACTCTGTACTTTTTACCCAGTTTTGCTGTGAACCCAAAACCGCTGTAAAAAGTCTATTAATTAAAGACCGAAACAATATTCTCATAATTAATGCTTGCGACAGGTGTAGGCTGTTTCTCATTCAGACCTTCAGTGTAAAATGATGGCTTAATTCCAAGTACAAATGAGTAACAGCTGCCTCCTGGGGGTAATAGGGAAGGTGATGGATAGGTAGGTCATGGGTAGTTTTGTTATGCAGGATTAGAGAATATCTCCTTTAAGCTATTGATATATTTTCCATATTCTAAATTGATATATATTTCAGATTCTTTTTTTTTTTACCTTTTTTTTTTTTTTTTGGTATGCGGGCCTCTCACTGTTGTGGCCTCTCCTGTTGCAGAGCACAGGCTCCGGATGTGCAGGCTCAGCGGCCATGGCTCATGGGCCCAGCCGCTCCGCGGCACACGGGATCCTTCCAGAACGGGGCACGAAGCCGTGTCCCCTGCATCGGTAGGCGGACTCTCAACCACTGTGCCACCAGGGAAGCCCTATATTCCAGATTCTTATGGAGTATTTATATGGGTCCTAACTCATTAGGCCTCCCCTATATAATGAATGGTTTTATAATAGAAAAAAATTGCCTTGATAATCTCATCCTTGAGAAAAGGTAAGGGATGCACAGATAGAAGAGATTTAAAAAAATGAATAAAGTAGATGGGAAAGGTTTGGGAGGGGTCCTTTTGATGATAGAAAGCAGATTGCTTTACTTGGCTTGCATGCATTCTTTTGCACCAGGGCATTTGTGGAATCTCAGTAAACTAAGGGCTAAGTGCCTCATTGACTTTGAGAAAAATGATTTGGTATTGGGCTCTTTTAGCTAAGTAGGTCTTAGAACAAGTTCTCTAAGTTGTAGCTACCTATTACCTTTTCTTCTTTTTAAAAAGTTTATATGATCACTTCATAAGGAGAAAAAACAGGTAAAGCAGATCTAAGTTCTTGTTTAAGTTACTATTGTCATTTATGTTATTTGGTGTTATGGAATGGGAATAGATGAATGCCAGTGCATGGGAGGTCAAAATATGAAATCACTTACCTGATTTGTGCAGTTCCAGTTTCTATACAAAGCACACGGCTTTTCTGTTTCTTGCTTGGATACAATGACTTGCCATTTCCCATTGCTAATATTATCAGCTATCTCTTCATATGATTTTCTTTTATGGGGTGTAGGGGGACATGATATTATGATGTACTCTTAAAATATTCTTCTGGCTTGATTGCACTGCATATCTGTTTATTCTAAAAATCAATACCTATTTTCAAAAAGTGAATGAGATCAGAAAGAGTGAAAAAGAAATGTGCCAGAGCCTAAATGCACATCTGACTAAACAGACTATTTACTATATTCAATTAAAAACATAAAACCTAATTATTGGTTAGGATTATGGAACTGGGGTACAGAAAGGAACAAAGGAAAAAGGGAATTAGTGGAGACTACAGTTAAAATTCCAAACCTTTTAATAGCCATGAAATTCACGTAAGTATATAAATCAAGATTCTTCAGACTACTTACACTGCAGAAAATAATGAACCATTTCATCACTTTAAATTTTCAGCGATGATTCTTTGTGTTTGGAAAGTCTCACTGAATTTTACCCGGAATATTACTTAGCAATTAATATTGGAATATTGAGCAAAAATGCATTTTACCTATGCTTTCTTTTCATGTGCTTCATCATGTTGGTCATTGGAAGTACAGACCTTCGTATTTTTAAGTTGTTCTCTTAATAGTGTGAAGCTTATTTTCATGATTTAAAAAATCCCTTGACTTTATTCATTAACAGTGTAACTTACACACATATGCACACACACACACACACACACACACACAATGAATCTTTTCTATTTGTGATCATCTTATCCTTTGGACTAATTTTTCTGAAACTTGGAGGATTTATAAAATACTTCTGTCAGTGCCTTCATTGTAGTTGCCTTAATTCTTGTAATATAAACCGTAGCATATACCTTCATAAGGGACATCTAAACTTGACAGTGCTCATCTGTAAATAAGAATTCCTGTATGTCTTTTTGTAGAATACTTTTTACTCTAATCAAGGAGTTGTAAGGAAAACTTGTTTTGTTTTTCTCACAGGAAATGCCACCTTCCATTCAATATGATTATTTTCATATTCCTAAATGTATCCTAAGTGCCTTGCATCTGATTTTAATTTCAAAGAGAAATGACAGGAGTGTCATAGAAATATGTAGGTAATTTAAAAATGACAGAGATCTGTAGGAATATTATTTTTTACATCCCTCGTGACCACCAATTCTAATAACTAATAAAGGAGCTAAGTATTTATATTTCAGAACCCTTCCTCTCCTTACCACAAATAATTGGAAAGCAGCTTTCAGGAAAAAATACTGAACTGATAGGGATGGAAGATACAACACAAGTAGTAAACTGGAATATTAGTGACAGAATCAACTTCCCAAGACGCTAGGAAAAGGAAAAATAAGCAAATGGGTGATAAGAGAGGCAAGAAGAATGTGAGAGAGGCAGTTAGAAAGGAAGTCTAGAGGTTAAATGAAGAGATTTAAATAAGAAAAATTATATAATATGAAAAAATATGGGCTGTTTATCCATGTATGTACTACTTCTCTGCAAAACTATGTAATTCTATGTAAATCCATTTCCACTTCTCTGCATTTCCTTCTGTTGATATGTATTTCCATCTGATATCATTTTCTTCTGCCTGAAGGAGTTATTTTATCATTTCTTATAGTGTGCATCTGCTGGTGATGAAATCTTTCAGCTCTTGTATGTCTGAAAAAGTTACAGTTTAGCTTTTCGTTTTGTGAGATATTTCACTAGGTGTAGAATTCTAGGTTGACAGTTTTTCTTTCAGTACTTTATAGAGATTGTATTCCACTCTCTGATCACTTACATTGTTGCTGATGAGAAATCCATTATCATTATTACTTCTCTTCTTTTGGGTCCAATGTCTTTTTCTGTTTGTTTTTAAGATTTTTCTCTTCTCTCTTTTGGTGTCCCTAAGTGTAGCTTTTTTTTTTTTTTTTTTTCATGTTACTTGTATTTGGAGAGACTTGAATGTTTTGGATCTGTGAGCTCACAGTTTTCATCATATTTGCAAATTTTCAGGTATTATTTCTTCAGTTATATTTTCTATCTCTATCACTTTAAATGGGAAATCCAATTAAATGTATATTGGCCAACTGAAGTTGTGCCACAACTCACTGATACCTTTAAAATTTTTTTTTTAATTCTTTTTTCCTATGTCTTATTTTATGCAGTTTCTACTGCTATGGATTCAAGTTCACTAATCTTCTCTTTTTCAATTTCTAATGTGCCATTAATCCCTCTAAGTATATTTTCTTCTCAGACAATGTAATTTTTATCTCTAGAAGTTTCATTCAGTCTTTTCTATATTTTCAATGTCTCTGACATTTAGAATATATGGATTACAACTGTGATTACTATTTTAGTGTACTTTTCTGCTAATTCAAACATTGTATCAGTCCTTGGTTAGTTTTGATCAATTTATTTTTCTCCTTATTATGGGTCGTATTTTCATGCCTTTTTGTATGACTGGTAATTTTTATTGAATGCCAGATGATATAATTTTATCTTGGTGGGTGCTTTGTTTTGGGACAGAGTTGTGTAACTTAAAAGTTTGATTTTTTTTTTTTTGCTTTTTAAGGTCTTCTAAACAAGACCTTTCTGAGTACTGCACCGCATGTTCCGTGAATTATAAAATTGTATAATAGGTACTACTTCATGTCCTATATAAGTGTCAAGTACTTTCCCCTGTAATCCTTTTGGATGATTCTTTCCCTGGTCTTGGGTAGTTTCCTTAATACTTGTGCTGATCAGAAATCTACTGAATAATTAAAATCTCTGCAGATATCTGGGGTTCTCTGTGTACCTTCCTTCTCCCATGCTTTGTCCTGCCTTGGTCTCCATGGATACTCAGCTCCATCTTCTCCATAAGGGAGTGTGACTGGATTATAGCTCCTTGCACTGTGTCTTGGGCATTTTCTCAAGGAAATAAGCTGTGAAAATAATTGGGTTTATCTTGTTTTCTTTTCTCTCAGGGATCACTGTCCTTTATTGTATCATGACCAATGCTTTGAAGAAGGTTGTTTCATATTTCCCCCCCCCCCCCCCCGCTGGATGTGTGTGTGTGTGTGTGTGTGTGTGTGTGTGTGTGTGTGTGTGTAGTGGTGAGAAAAAGAAGTTAAATCCAGTCCCTGGTACTCCATCATGTCAGAAGAGAAACCAGTATATATAGTTTTATTTTATGTGATAGGTTCTCACAGTGGGTTTACTGGTTCTACAGATAAGTGTTTTTTAAATTTTCATAGATATTGGCAGATTTTCTTTTAAAATGTAACAAATTACACTTCTGCCAGAAATCTATACAATATAAAAGTACATTTTCCTACATAACTTCAAAATTGGTTCTTTTTAAATGTTTCCCATCTGGTAAAAAGCTATCAGTTGTTTTTAATTAATAATTTGCATTTCCTGTTATTGAGTTTAAGCATGATTTCATATGACTGTTGGTCATTTGAATTGGCTCTTCTATGAATTGCTGAGTTGTATATTTTGCTCATTGTTTTACTCTTATGTGGGTGGCCATTTTCTTACCAATTTGTAAAAAGCACACTGTGTCTTTAAAAAATTAATTCTGTGTGTAACTCGTAAACATTTCTAACATTTTTATTTTCTAATATTTCTTTATTGGTTTGTCTTATCCCTGATTTTTAGTTTAAAATTTTTAAATTTTAATTAGTTGATTGAAAATAGCACATTTAAAAAAAAATAACGGCAAGGTTTTGTAGTATCCTGAAAGATATTCTTTTCCCTGCATTGCACAGGTAGTGTTCTGGTATTCCTGGCAAGGTCTAAGGTTATCTAGGCAGTAAACTGGGAAACTGAAACCAGAACATCTGTTCCTATGTCCTTTCCATTTTGCCATAGATCTGTTGCTTGAATAATCATAATATAGTTATTAAAGTAGACTTTCAGTTTCTGAGGAAGGAAGGAAGGAAGGGAGAGAAGGAAGAGATGGACAGAAAATAGAGACCTTTAAACCATGAAATTTTTAAAATTCAGAACATATGTGTCTGTTACATCTAGATTATTTTGAGAAATAAGTTATATCACTGTCATCAGCAGACCCATCGAATGAGATTCAACACATTTCATAAAGTTTTGTTTTATCAATCAAAATTTCTAAACCAGCTGGTAATACTTCTACTTGAGAGTGAAATTTGAGTGTGTAGTTCAGTACATACAGTAGTGATAAAAGGAAATATAAGAGTATAGAGTATTAATATCATATACTCTTTTAATGGTATCGTCTTGAGGATTTCATGGATGATACAAGATGGTACCAGACTGGTATGAAGCAAATTCTGAGACCATGAAGTCTGCCTGCAGGTTAGTTCACTTTCAGCTGAACGCTAGTATGTATTTCAGAGATGAATCCTACAATCATAGCTTTCTTGCATCTCTAATTGAATAGTTATACATTAGTCCATGATAAGAAGACCTTGTCTTTTCTTTTAGCTTTAAAGCCAAAAGAGTTTGAAACTTTAAATGGTTCATTTTTCTTTTTTGTACTTTTGAAGCTGTCCAAATTTCACTCAGTGGTATTCTTTCATTTCTATCATAAACAATCTGTTGAAGAAAGTGGATATCCAATTAGCCACTTACCTGACACTACAACTTCCTCTTCAGAATGATACCTTAGCTTTGAGATACACTGAAGCTTGACGCTCTTGTGGCATTTCACTAGCAAACATTCAGGTGGATTGTATTAAGGACATTAATTTCCGTCAATCTCTCAAAGCAGTGCTTCAGAAATGTCCAGTAATACAGCAAGTATAATAAGAAGACCTGAACTCATTGTCATAACATAATGTTGTTAAATGTTGTTATTCAGTCTATTCTACTGTCTTAACCTGCAGACTTACACAGTAGTGACATTTATATGTGATGTCTCTTTTGTAAGACCATCACATTATGCCATATTAAAAAAGAAAAGGGAAAAGACAATATAAGTGCAGTTAGAAGCTGCAAAAAGCAAGCAGCATTTTCAGATTTCACCAAGTAAAATATGTTGTCCAGGATAAATGTTATAATGTTTAGTATTTTGTTTAAAAAACAGAATTTTACAAATATGGTTATCGTTCCATAGATCCCATGCATTATCTATCTTTATTATTCCAATTTTACTAATAGTCATAAAAATTTTGTGAGTTTTATGTCTTGGTAATTTTCTGTCTTGTGATTTTTATGTCTTTGTATCCTCAGTGACTTGTGTATAGCTGCATATGTAGTAGAGAGTCAAAAACACTTACTGATTTTTTCTTCAATTTAGAAATATATATTGAAAATCTATATTGAATAGCTTACAGGTGACATAAATATTAGTGAAATAATACTTACCTTCAAAGAACGTATATTGAATAAGGAGGATAAGACAGGAGCATACAGCACATTCACACATACACATATTCACACAGAAACCAAGCAGAAGTTAGAAGAAACCATCCATAAAGAGCTGTAAAACGTATTGTTGTGAGAGTTTAGAAGAGAGCTTGGAAACCAATTCAGTGAAATCAAGAAAAACTCCATGAGGAAGTGTAATTTAACATGACTTATGAAGAAGTTTTACAAATGGCTGGAGAATGAGGAGGTTCTATATTGAGAAAACATACATCTGAAAGTTTGAAGGTGTAGGTGGTTTTCTTGGGGAAAAAAGTGATCAATTTGAATAAAATACAGGAAGTATTCACAGGAACAGAGTAGGTCATGGTATCCTTACTTAGGACCCATTACAAAGGTACAGTTATTGGTAAGCAAAAGAATTTATGCTTCAAAGTTGTTTATAAGTAGATAGAGTGACAAAGCAACAACCGTAAAAGCACCAAAAAATATTTTCAGCAAAATTGGAAGACTGAGAAAACCCCACAATCTAATATTGTCAATATTTCCAGAGGTAACAGATCTGGACAGATGGGGGCATAATATTAGAAGGTCTCAGAAATCCCCAGGAATTAATCATTACCTTAAGGACACTCTCGCACTTAGTCTGCCATGAGCAAGGCAATGCACAGGGAGTGAATGCCTGTTAAACAAATAGAGAGGTGACGCAGGAAGATCAGAGTGACCCAGAAACAGAAGCTCAGAAAGTCAAAGCAAAACTGTCTATTCTAATCATTAAGGAAACCACTATGAAGCCCAGGCTGTGTTCCATGCCAGCCAACAGCTTGTGAAGAAACTTGAAACACACAGCCAATATCATAAACCCCCCCTTGAGCCAGGTTGGTTGAGGGAAGGTAGAAAAGTCATGGTTACAGTCTACTTGTAGCAACATAAAAGGGAGTCATGATCAGGAAAGTCTGAAAAATGACCCTGGCCCACTCATCCAGTCCAGAGAAAAAGCTTATGAAGAGTTGTTTAAGAAAATGCCCCAATTCAAATAGAACCAACAAGATGAAAATATATAAGATTCATACACAGATATTGTAGAACATATGAAAAAATAGCAGTACAAGTTTTTTCTTTTTTACAGATTAGCAAAACTCATTAAAAAGATGTTGCCACAAAGTAGAGACATTCCAAAATGAATTTTTTTTTAAACATCTTTGGGTATAATTGCTTTACAATGGTGTGTTAGTTTCTGCTTTATAACAAAGTGAATCAGCTATACATATACATATGTTCCCATATGTCTTCCCTCTTGCGTCTTCCTCCCTCCCACTCTCCCAATTCCAAAATGAATTTTAAAAAATTGACACAATTACTTCTATGACGGAAGACCAGAAAACACATATACAGAAATTCTCAAACAATATGGCCAAATTGTAGGATGGTAAACAGAAACATGCAGAGCTCAGGAAATGAATATAAAAAGACAAAATCATTTGAGGAATGAAGACTAAATACAAGAAGCACAAAGGAGAATAGATCTCATATAAAATCAGTAACAGAAATAAATGATAGAATTGAAAAAAATTAATAAAGGTGTTATTTAAAGAAGTTGAGAAGAAAAGTAGATATAGAAGACAGTCAAGGGGGATTCAATATGCGCACAATTCGATCCTCTGTGCCAAAAATAGAATAATAAAATACAACAATGAAATGTTTACATTGAGATGAAAAAAGAATATGTTAAATGGCGTTACATTTAGAGTGTCCATTTCAATTTAATCTTTAACTGTTAACATCCCTTCAGTTGATCCATGTCAGCTTGTCCTATTCCTGTCTGTCCTATTCACATCCATTTCTCAAAATTGTGCTCATTTCAAATGCTTGAATGCTTTGTCAAATACTACACTTCTCAGTAAGTTCAAGTATCTCTAATAATTGTCTGCCAAATAGGATGTGATCACTTACTTGTTCAGTTTTCAGAGAACATTGAGTCTTACGACAGTCATTATAGTTTGAACTTGCCTTATATTTAATGTTTTTGTGTGTGTGTGTGTTTTATTAGCATGC
Source organism: Phocoena phocoena (assembly GCF_963924675.1). Lineage (NCBI taxonomy): Eukaryota > Metazoa > Chordata > Mammalia > Artiodactyla > Phocoenidae > Phocoena > Phocoena phocoena. Next base: position 54,573,635 of record NC_089230.1, read on the forward strand.
AGGTTTCGTATCATTTTCTAAAGTGACGTGGTAATAGGTGGCGTATACTTTACTAAGTATTCAGTGTTTGGAATGTGTGGTTGAACATTGTAGGTGGTCAATTAATATTTGCTGATTTCATGAATAATGTACAAGTATTGATGACTAGGTTAAATGATTTTTTTATGGTTTCAATCCAGCTTATTACTTTTGTCAATGTTTCCAGAGGCAACAGATCTGGACAGAGGAGGCAAAATATTAGAGGTCTCAGAAATGTACCCATGCATTGCATACACTATACTCCTCACTTGCAAGCTTCGGTAATTTGAGCCACAGTAAACAAAGTACATGTATACCTATATGTGTGTAGATTTGATAAAATACATACTTGTTTAAAAGTGTTCACTCGAATCTGAGTTGGGATTGAACTTCCTGGCATCTCCAAATCGAATGTAGGAATTCAGGCTGTAATAGCTTACATATTTCGGAGGCTTCTCTCCACACCACACCTGTGTCATTAACTTTTTTCCTCTTGAAACTTTGTTCATTAACAGATTCTAATTAAAATTTTGCACTTTCTGATTTTATCCATCATTTGATTAGCCGGATTGAATAAAAGACTATAGAGATTGCAGTTTCTATAGTAAATAATATGGGCTCATTGTTTTCTGCCTCCGGACTGTCAGGTACATAATTTACTAATGTCTCTCTGTAACTTTTAAATTGCTTTGTGCTTTGTTTATCTGTCCAGCAACATCTTCCACAGTTTCCCTACTTTAGGGTAAATCTTGAATCATACTAAAATATATCTAATTCTTTGAATATGCCTTTTCACTCCCTGTTGCCCATCCACACAATGTTCTTTCTGCTTGCAGCACCTTCCACCATTGCTCACATGCGAAGTTTATGCTTAAGCCAATAGCTCTAAATGTTTCTCCTTCATGGGAGAGGCATATTGGTTCATTTTTCTCTCTGCTCCTCTCGTGCTTTTTGTATTCAATCATCAGAGCAATTTTCATGTTGCTATAATTGTTTCCTTATATGCTTCTTTCCCACTGGATTTTAAACTCTTCAATAATGTGAATGTGTATTCATGATTTAAATGTCATAATCTTTATAAACCCATGTTTTAGACAGTGCTTGCAACCTAGTGTTCGGTAAATGGTCGGTAATGTTTTATTTAGTTAACTTACTTTGGATGGAACTAAACTCTTTTTATATTTTCTCACCAAGGAAGTCCCATTAAAGTTGTATTTTTAAATTTTTAAAAATGTTCAAGTCTTTTGTGCGTGTTGCATTGTACTCTATAATCCACTGAGAATCCGTAGCTCAGTGACCTTTCCATTACAATGGATCTATGAGTAATGTGCTTTATCTTCACGTTTTTGATTTCCTATCTCTCTTTCTGGACAGCCTGAACAAGCTACCTCATCTCTCTGTGCTTCACTTTCGACCTCCATAAAATAAGGATAATAATAACATCTACCATGTAGAGTTATTGTGAAGATAAAATAAAGTTATATATGTAAAGTATTTAAAACAGTATATAAAACATACATCCCTAAAATGGTTCCTGTCACTATGATTGCTATTTCCAGCTGCTTCTATTTCCTTTACTCATTTTGACTTTGCACAGTGCTTAAATGGGAAAAAGACCTTGCACTGTCTCTTTGGAATACCAGCCTATCCTGTATGTGGCAGTTCTTGAAAGTGACTGCTTCTCAGGTGCTAAGAATTTTTCAGTCTGCCTACAACAGACATGGGTTTTTTAAAGCCTTGATTAGGGCCAATGATTAGAGCCATTCCTCAGAAACAAAATTGACTCCATACGTTCCAGAAGCAATTCAGTTTATACCTGAATGTACTTAATAAGAAGTTCCATTTTAAAAGGGAAAATAAATCAGGAATTATAATTATCATTACTAATATTATTACTTGGTAGTCCACACCTGTGCTGTGGTCATGTCTGTAATCTAGGAACCAAAAACTTTGTTAGTTTACTGTTATCATTATAAGTCCTTCTGAGGAAATAAACAGCTCTGATTCTGCTGAGAAATATGTATTTACAGTCAGGTAGTTAAAGTTGAGATGAAGAGGGGTGATCTGGCTCATCTATCAAATATGTGTGAAAGTACATGTCTGTCAGAATTAAATATAATTTGTGAGTGTCTAATTACAAATGGATCTTAATGATGATCACGTGACTCCACTGTTTCTGCTGCTTTGTCTTTTTGTGCCAGTTCTTTTCCTCGAAATTGCATGATAATTTGGGTGTACTTGTGACTTGTAGAGTGAGAAACCTAGGACAAAAATTTTTTTCAACTTGGCAGTTTGTTGGATATCCAAAAAGAATCACATTTTATCAATAGTTATTGAATTTTTTGATCTCTGAACTTCCACTGGGATACAAAGTCTCAAACATTAACATTTTATCAGTTGATTCAGTCGAATGCATCTTTTCATACAGAGAATATATCTACACTTATCAATAAGTTGACTAGGCAGTTGAATAGTGTATTATGGTAGTGAATGCTATTAAAAGAAATTAGGAAGAACTATATTGACATCTAGTATTTATATGAAAATATTTTGTGAAAAATAATGCACAGTTTCTTAATTCACATATTTATTGAGCATCTACAATGTAACAGCATTTGAAACACTAGAATCCTTGTCAACGACAGATAACAGAATCTTTGCCCTCACAAAGCTTATGTTCTAGTGCAAACATGATTGTATAAAAGATGTATATCATCACTTAACATTAAAATTATACATGAAAGGCTATTGTTATCTTATCAAAAGAAACATTTTAGCAGGTAAAGAGAGTCAGGGTTTGCTTTATATCTACTTCTGCAGATATTTAATTAAACAATTCTCCCCCAAACTGTAAACCATTTTACCAATTAAATTCTTACAATGGGGGTTTTCAACATAAAGGGGCTTTGTATTATGAGCCTTTGTGTTGGCTTTTTGCCTTTGCCTATAATGCTCTCCCTAAATATTTTAATAGACTAATCTCTCATTTCAGTCAAGTTTTTGTTGAAATTCCCTCTGAGGGAATGTCTCTCACCCTTTCTAATAGAGTACCTCCATACTGTCTCTCCTTACCTGCTTTATTTGTTTTTTGTATGCTTACCACCAACTGATCTATTACCTGTATTGTTTGCTTAGTTTCTTTTACCATGAAGAATGAATGCTTCATGATAATGGTGAATTTATGCAATCACTGCCATATGCCCTGTCTCTGTAATAGTGATGAGAACATGGTAGGTCTTCAATAGATATTTAACGATGAATTAAGTAATGATATATATAAATGAAATTTCAAACTAATTCTATATAAAAGGGATTTGTATCAAACAGTTATCTGAAATGAGGAAGAGTCTATTTTGTTCTTTTTGGCGCAACAATGATTTATTTACTACAAAAGAAGATTGGGTAGCTTTTCAGCTATAACTCAAACTATAAATACCAAGTTTAGTTGCTTCCAATCATTTCAGTTTGGTTTCTTTTTTAACCTTTTAAATGTTACACACAAGCAACCTCATTTGAACAAGCAGTCTACTTTTAAGACAGATTTTTGTAAAAATACTAGTTTTTCTTTACTGTGCCGTTTTACCCAGAATTTAATCAATTTGAGAAGGTAATAGTGTCTTTTACAAAAGAGTTTTTACTGAACACTAATTACCAGAACAGTTTTTAAAATGCAGTTCTTCTAGGGAGCAGAATAATCTCATTTCTTTAAATCTCAGGTTTACCTTTAATAATTATTCTAAAAGAAACTTCATTTCACCAGGGAAATTATGTAAGCAGTATATTAATAGTTTGATCAAAATGCTGCCTCAGAAATTAATTGTTTTTTCACAATGTGGGTCCACTTCAGCGTGGCCAAACAAGGGGAAGCAACAGCAAATACTTGATAGAAGCTGAGAGAAAAGGACACAGAAAGTTTCATGTGGAGACTGAGCCCTGTTCTTGGTTCATATTGTTTTGAGGCCAGTGCATTGCACATAATTGGTTACTCAGTGAATCTTTATTTGATGAATATGTCCTATATAGTGCATTATGTAATAGCATTTTAGGTTTAGTTAGGCAGTCAAATCTTAAAATATAAGTTTCTAGAAAAAGATTCTTTATGTTCTAGTGTTAATTTTTTAGTGATGTTAAATCAGTTAATTGAGTCTGTATGAGAGACATTATGTCATAGGCTAACCAGATAGCTGAACCCTATCATTTTATAGCTGAGAAACCATATGTAGAGGGAGAATAGTTCAACAGAAGCAACTAAAACCAAAACCAAAATTACATGCACTTGAGAACTGTTAGGTATTTTACAGCCTTCTTAATCAATTGATATTCTTAACTAAATTTATCTTTCATGAGAAAGTAAAGTGTTATCTGAATACTAAAATAATTTAAGCTAAGTTTCACCAAAAACATTGTTTCAACATATTTTGAAGAGTTATACATTTTTAAGCCACACAAATTAATTACTATAAAGAGAACCATCTGAATCACATTGATTCTACTGATGTTGAAACTTGAGAGCACTCTTAAAATGCAGTTCGCCAAGGTGATTAGTGGTCTCTTTGCTTTTATTTTCCAAAACATCTTTTTCTGTTTTTATTTTTAACTTAGGTTTCTGAATGTCTAAACATAGACCTATTGACAATATAAGATTCTTCATATTTATTGTCAAACATTATGACACTTTCCTGTTGGTCATTTCCAATAATATAGCATTTTTTCCTCATATTGAATCCCTAAAAGTGATCCTACAACTAAGTGAAACGCTGATGCAGTGGACATGAAATGTCAGCCCCAAGGTGACGTATCTGTCACATTAGCGCAAGCATTGGCTAATAGAAGGCAGGGAGTGGTTTATAGAAAGAATTGTTTCCAGGTTTTTAATTACTTTGTACTGTCAAATATTATTCTTATATTATTACTTATGTTAGTATAATATATTAATATAAGCAGTGTTACTTATACTATTACTTAATTTTATACTGTTGTGATTATACCATTATACAGTTAATGACTAGTTTTCTTTAAAACAACTCACTGTGCAAATAAAAATATATATATTTAAAAAGGGAATTATGTTTCACTATCATAACCATATAATTACCTGGCATCACTCTCTCATATAGAATGTTAACAGTAAAAATAAATGCAATGGAAACAAAACAGTGATATAAATTTATAACAATAAAATATCAATAATAAATCAATAGTATATAAAATCCATACTAAAATATTTTTATTTGATAGAAGAGTAGGACTATTTATAAAAATATATTGGATTCAGGGTTGCATAGTTGAAGAATAAGACAAGGTTCAACATCAATGTCAATTCTAGTTTAACTTGGTGACTGTGTTAAGAATCACTGAGAGGTCTCAGTTGAAAAGAATAACATATATTTAAAAGTTTTTTTTTTTTTAAATGATGTAAGTTTAGTTTTGTTATAAAACTCATACATACCTGAAGAAAAAACAGTATATAAAATGCAAGTACCTGAAGAAACCCCCAGAATCTGTTGTTCAGAATTTGGCAAGATAGTTGGTAATAGACTGAGGTTTCTCTTTTTATTGCTTTATCCTATTATTCATACCACTTGCTTTGTGAAATTACATAGTAAGACCTTTTAGAAAGACTTTCAATTATTTTTTATGATGTTTAATTGTTTAAAGGATATTTTTCCAGGTTAATACTATTTGAACATAAAGAAATTCAACATTTGTTAGTGTTTGAAAGTTAATGAGGTCACTGGAATCCTGCCCAGAGCCCTGGGCACACGGTCAGATTATATCATTTGTTAAAAGTTTATTGTATTTCAGACTCTGTACTAAGTGCTTTACAGCAATTATTCTTCTCACAATTCTTGTGGTTGGTAGGTATTGGTATTATTACACATCTTTTACAGAGAAGGAAACAGTCTCTCAGAGACATTAGGAGAGATCACTACATGGCACTTATGAGTGGGGAGTTAGACCAGAATGTAGGTCTTTACAGTCTGGATCTGTGCTCGCAAATGCCCTTCTCCACTGCTTCAACGGGAGCATGAGTGGAACCCTGAGCTGTAGAGACTCCTCTGTCTTCTGAGAACACTGAGCTCCTTGCGCTGGATGGCAGGCTGGCCCAGGTACCTGTGATTACTTGTCTCAGGGGAGCCCCCCAGGGCTGGCTATCACTTTGTGGAAAGCGCTGATACAAGTGGATATTATTTTAGTACAGCAGTATTCTTTCTTATGAATTGAAATATTTATCAATCAATCCAGAAAACATTTTGGCCTTGTGATACTATTTTTCTTTAAAAATAAATGCTTTTTTAATTTCTCTGATATTACATTTGTTCTTAGCTAAAAGGTCAAGATTATAGCAAGATTGATATTAATATTGCTATCCTTGGTGCAGTGTTCTGTTTGTGTGGTATAGAAAAATGAATGATAAATTCTCTTAAGCCATAATTATATTAGAGACTATTTATGATAGTTTAGTAGGTTAAAGAGTATAAAACTGGACACAAAGTATGAATTTCTTTGAAAATCTATATATTTATGAACATGCACATGGAAAATATTGCACATCTTTATTTATTTATTTTTTACATCTTTATTGGAGTATAATTGCTTTACAATGGTGTGTTAGTTTCTGCTTTATAACAAAGTGAATCAGTTATACATATACATATGTTCCCATATCTCTTCCCTCTTGCGTGCACATCTTTAAAATGTTAACTGTGGTTACAAAGAAATAGAGGTAAAAATTGTTATATTTTCCTATTGAGCACTACCTTTGTCCCACAATTAGTTAATACTGCCTAAAGAGGAAAAAATAAATTTTACCTTCTAATGTGTTTTTTTTTTCTTTATTTCTTAGAGTCTATATTATAGAAAGCCATTTGATCTGATTCTGAAGAATGTTCCTTTTAGTTTTGAACTAAGAAATATTTTCATATCTGGAGAAAATATTTCATTTTCATTTTTTCCTTACAGATGGAAGTTTATACTTTTACATTTTAGGGAGTAGAAATTGCCTATGAGCCTATCTAAATATTTTGAACCCAGATAAAATAGAAATGTAAAAATTTAGTGTCACTGTCATTTTATTTTTTAATTCATAGATAAACTGAAGTAAAAAAGGAAGAAGGCAATTGCAGTGAGGCATTTTTGGAAGAAGCTGGTTTTTTTGGGAAGTGTTTCTTCTGTTTTATCACACTGTCTCAAAGAAGGTGTGCTAACTTTGTTGGTTAGATTCTAGGGCATTCATTTAACTACGTCGTTTCCAGATCAAGGTGTCTTTATACACGAAGAGTTCAGCACACGTGTGTGTTGGCTGTTATTTTATGTCTAATGGAATTAGCACCCTTTGCAAGTTTATGAGTAAACATTAGAGGGAAATGTTTTTCTTGCGTATCTCTTTCTCTCCTACTTTTTCTGATGCAGGTGTATGTTGGATCAGTCTTTTCAGCGTATAGCGCTATACGCTAAAATTCAGATAGGGGTGAAAATGCGTGAAAAAGACAGAAAGTGTCAATTGTATGCTTTCTCTGAGATTTAGGCCTTGTTTCAGTTATTGATTTGTTGCCTCTCAGCTCCAAATTTATTTTGCATTGCTTCTCTGTGAAAATGGAGTGTACCCCTCTATTTCTCATTTGTCAGCTGGAACAACTTCCAATTTTGTCACTAGAGGATGCTAGAGTGAAGGAAGGTGCTTTCTTTCTGGGTTCAGAGTACTCTTCTCACAGGCTCCTGAATCTCTGGCTTCACCAGCTTCTGGTTCCTACAGTGAACAGATGGTCTGGTTCCTGCAGTGAACATCTGGTCTGGTTCCTGCAGAGAACATCTGGTCTGGTTCCTTCAGTGAACCGCTGGTGGCTGGCAGCACACAGCAGCTAACAGAAAAAAAAACCCTTCCAGTTACGCCCTCTGGTGGCCTCAGAGTGCAGTGCTGCAGTGAGGCTCTCCTTGGGCAGTTTTATAGTGCATTCTGGGCTGTGGCATCTCCTTGTGGATGGCTTTCCCTGAAACTCCAGAGGACAATTTCCAGCAAACTTTACTGGCCAAATATCACATCCAGAGAACCACAGCCATTTACACTCCAACAAAATCTGAATTTCAGTGCTAGAAGAAGGGTGATGCTCTCTTCATCTGGTGCTCTATCTCAGCCCTACAGGTGATGGCTGCTTCTTATATTTGCTACTTCAATATTCTTTAGAGTTTTTACTTTTAACAGCCAATGCTTTGTTACTCCAATCTGCTTTTATAGTTAATGATTCTTTTTTTTTTACATCTTTATTGGAGTATAATTGCTTCACAATGGTGTGTTAGTTTCTGCTTTATAACAAAGTGAATCAGTTATACATATACATATGTTCCCATATCTCTTCCCTCTTGCATGTCCCTCCCTCCCACCCGCCCTATCCCACCCCTCTAGGTGGTCACAAAGCACTGAGCTGATCTCCCTATGCTATGCGGCTGCTTCCCACCAGCTATCTATTTTACGTTTGGTAGTGTATATATGTCCACGCCACTCTCTTGCTTTGTCCCAGCTTACCCTTCCCCCTCTCCATGTCCTCAAGTCCATTCTCTAGTAGGTCTGTGTCTTTATTCCTGTCTTACCCCTAGGTTCTTCATGACCGTTTTTTTTTTTTCTTAAATTCCATATATATGTGTTAGCATACGGTATTTGTCTTTCTCTTGTTAATGATTCTTTATGTTAAACTTTCCTGTTCAAATCACTGTGTGTTTTCTGCCTCCTGGAAGGATCCTGACTGATACAGGCCTTATTAGCCTAAGAATGATTCATGTGGTTCAAAGTAGATTAACATTCTCTGCACTGCTGTATGTGGCAAAATGCATAGATATTTATAATGTGTACATTTTACCCTCATTTATTACTGTTCAGTCTTTCCCCAGGTCTCTTGAGAGAGGAGTCTGACAAAGACACTGTTGCCTATTGTAGTAGTCATTCTAATTTCTTTCTTATTGAGAGAACTCTGTTTTCGTAGGTGGGAGCATTGTCTTCTAGAATAAAAAGTTTCTAGTTCTCACTCTCCTTTTCATTAGAATGACTATGTAAGTAAATTCTGGCCAATGCATGTATAAGACAGAATGTTGCTTAAAGGGAACTAACCTAACTGAAAGGGACGTGACCTTTTTTATACCTGTCTGCCTTTCCTTTGTCTACTGGTGTGCAACTTGATGTGATGGCTGGAGCTAGAGTAGTTATCTTGAATCATGAGGTCCTTCACTGGGGTCATAGAGCAGAAAGATACAAGCCTGTTCCTTGATGATACGATAGAGCAATTAAACAAGTTCTTGCATGCAGCTTTTAACTTGTTTAAGCCACGGTTTGGGGGGGGGTTGCTTGTTTGTTTTAACTTTGCTGTATACATTTGAATATAAACGTTACTAATGCAGACTGATTATTTTTGGTCTTTATTCTGGCATTTTTCATTTGTCTGGCCTAATATCATGCTAGTAAATCAATATTGTGATAAAATCAAATAGAAGAAAAATGTGCATCCGTGTCAGATTTTATTTTCCATATTTGTTGTACTAGTCAGTAATTTTCTGAGGCTTGTTAGGCATTCTACAGAGTACTGTCACCAGCAGGAAGAACTGCCATGGACGCATCACTCAGGGTGCCTGAGGAAGGAACATTGTTACAATTTATATGAGTTTCCACGATCTCCACTCATAGCTCTACTCTTTTACACTCATATGTCAGCCATTTCTTCTTCACATGACAGAAATCTTGTATATATGTTGGGATTTTATTCTACTTATTTTTCAAGGAAATGATTTCTTACACTTGAAGAGCTACAAAAACATTTGAAACATCAAAATGACACATCACACATTTAAAATCTTAGAAGGGACTCCTTAAGGTTTGGGAGGTTATAATGTCACCCTTCCCTAATATTTGCCACTAAGATGTATTTTGCCCCTATTTTGGTATTACTAGTTTCAAAGAGAAATGGGAGGAATTTCACTTCAAGTTAGAATGTAGAAAGAATGTGACAGACTTTTGTTTCTATGGTAACAATAACAAAAGGAAATGGATGAAATAAAAATCATACTTTTCTATGAATCAAAGTCCTGAACTTAAGGAAAGTGTGTTGAACTAAATTCCAGAGATAAGCAAGTATTTATAGGTGACTCGTGGGAACTTCCACACCAGGGGGCTGTGCCTGGTTTGAGTGTGGAGAGGTAGAATAGCAGACCACGCATACACAGAGAGATTTGCAGATGGCAACATGTTGGTCATCATTGATCAAGTGATTTAAAGCATTATATTTGTATTCCACATACAGTTTTAACTTTATTTTTGTATTCAATTAAGTGAGAAAAAAAAATCTCTCTACCCCTTTAGTTCCTTCTTTTCTCTTTGCATCTCTTCTAAGAGAGAAAATTAATCTGGTTGAGCCTGACTCTCTGGCATGAATTGGTCCATATTGACTCTGGGGCAGGGCTGGACATGGTGAATTCTCTTTGTCAGGTTTTTCCGTTCATGAGACTGGAGTGGTATTGTACTAGGGCTGGGCCATGGCCACCTTTCTTCTTGTTTCTTTAGCTTCTTTCCTACTTGTATCTGTTCAAGCTGGGCTTCATGTTCACTCTCACTTTTCTTTCTTTCACATGCTTCCTCATTTGGGGGGTTGAGGAACTAGGTAAGGCTGGAGAAGGAGCTGGCTTTGTATTCACATTGTTTTCCAGGTCAAGCTTTGTATTCACATTGTTTTCCAGAAAACTGTGAACAGGGTTCTAACCCAGTCGATAATAAAATGATCACCGCCTTTTGTAGGGATCTCATGGGGAATGTGGTGACTTTGTGAAGGCAGAATTTCACTATTCCTGAATGCTTTCACCCAAGAATCATTACATATTGTCATAGTAGACAATCACTTTATTAATAATATCAGAAACCCACAATTACATGGAAAAATCTGTTGACTGATGAATGTACTGATTATTACTACATCCTAAGTATTGAGTACTAGTTTAATAAACTTACATTAAAATCACTGTACAACATTGTGATCAGTTTATTTTAATTTGGATTTTAACTTATCCATGGCCTTCTCCCCACCATTATCCTAGTTAGTAAAGTTGTAATTGGCATTTTCATGTATCCATAATAAAATATTAATAACCTTAAATAAATCCTGAAGTATTTTAGAAAGATTAAGTTGTATTTAGCATAGTTTTAGTCATATGAAGGGGTATAATGTATCTAATGATACTTATTTAAAAAGGAAGCTGTATATTACATATTTATTATTAGATTAGTTTATGAACTATGCTTAATTTTCTAATTGTCCTAATAAAGCAAATTAACTATTACAAAGTTAGGAGAAAAAAATGCAAATAAAGAGAGACAGTGAATACTACCTAAAATCTATAAACCAAAACATGATATTTTTGTTGCAACATAACATCTTAAATGTAAAAATGAGATAATTAGGGGATTAAAGAGGAAAAAAATCAAACTTTGAATAACCTTCCTTACTGATAAACCTAGAGTCACTGCATGCTATCCATTTGCAGGTCAAGTAGCTTATTTTCCAAACCTAGTACCCATAAAAGGCTCAATGAAATTAATAAACCCATTTATTTCAGTGGGAATATATTACACTGAGAATAACTCCATGAATTCATTATAGATGAAGCTAGCATCTCATTCTGTTCACTTCTTCTACTTCTACTAATGCAATACATAAAAAGATATATATATATATATATGAAATATATTTGTTTAAAGTATTTTTTCATACAAATAGATAAAATTTTTTTAGACTTGATTTTTATAGCTGTGTTATAAATGCAATAAAATATATCTTTTTGGTTATTCCTAGGACAGTCCGCTTACAGAAATGTTGTCTTAGAGTTATTTGGAGTGCATATAGATATTACTATTTTTACTAAATCACATGGAAAGGCATGCCTACTAGACAGTGTTTTTTCCAAAGAGAAGAGTACGTTTTATATATAGACAGTGTGGTGCCTGATATGTAAACATTATTGAATAAAAGAGGAGTGTATCTGAATCAGATCTACTGCTTCTGTCTTCCATGGTACTGTTCTGGATTTGGTCAGTAAACAAGTATAAAAGGAACCCATACTATATGATGGACTCTAGACAGGGGGAGGTGAGACTGAAATTTTCCGGTGTTTCAGAGTACATTTATAGTGAAAAGTATTTTGATTATGTCTTCAAATCCCGTTAGGACTTTGTAAACTTTTACAGAACTGTTTTAGAAAAGAAGGAAAATGTACAAGCTAAAAATTCATGCAAGAGTAAACAAACCAGATGCATTAGAATATAGAAAAGAATTTGATATTAAACTTCCTGCAAAAAAAAATACAGACTGGTAATAGATATAAAATACATTTCTTGGCTTAAATCTTGGCAAAACAAGACTTTTATCTGCCTTTCTAGGACATTCTTCTCTTATGTAAATTTGCAAGCTTGAATGACACAGTCAGGATGTAAACAATTGGCATTATCATCAAGATGCAATATACTAGTATTATAACACACCTTGTTAAAGGAATTGTTGCCAAAGGATTTCAGTGAAGTCAAGTGTGTTACATTCTTTACGTAATTTACTTTCAAAGTAAGACAGGCTTTCAGAGCATTCCACCCAGTAATGAATATCCATAGTTTAGGTATGTCACCCTGTAAGTAAATTCAGAAGAGAGAGAATACAAAAGAAAGACTCCTGCACAGTGACCATGCTACTCTTTTTGTATTTTAATGGCATGTGTAAAATAATAACACTTATACCATAGACCACAGAAGGCCTTTCTTTGTAAGTATTCAAAGGACATGGCCCTAGGGAATTCTGAGGTTCATGCAGTTGCTATGTTCATAGAGAGTACAATAAGTGGAAATTAATAAATACACTTAGCAAAGTCCACTAGGGTGTGTATGTGTGTTTGTGCCCATGTGCTAAATCTTTGTAAAATAATTTTACAATAAAGGAAGGAGTTACTTCTCTGTACAAACCTATACATTTAGATTTTCATGTATTATATTTGATCAAAAAGGAATATAAAACATCTTTTGGAGATGGAATTATTAAAATTTGATGAGAAACATACTTTAAAATATTTGCAGTGTTAGAGGGCCCTTGATTGAATGAACATGCATTTTGAGATTTATTTAGCTTCCATTGTATTTTCAGCTTCTTTAGACAGTGATCTTCCTCTGAGGTTCCAGGTAAAATAACATTATGTCTTGTGTTTTACCTCTTCTCAGAAGGTCACAGATGGGTCAAATAAGAATTCCCAATATATCTAAGAAAAGCATTATGGCTCAGTTCTTTAAAAGTAGATGGTATTCAACCCTTTGGAAGGTACTTTTACCCTTTTGTGAATAGGATGGACTTAAGAACTGTTTCACATTTTAATTTCTTCTGTATAAAATCTCTCAACAAAGTATAAGTATGATTTTGTTGTTTTTGTTATTGCTATGTGGTTGGTTTGTCTGGGGATAGTGGACAATCTCACCTGGCCCCTAGCTTGCTGTCCCTAGTGCAGATGTAACTGGGTGACATAATCCTGACCGAGGCACATCCTGTACGATGCAGAGGCACGTGGAAGCCATAATTCTGTTTGGGACCTTTGCAGACCATGACCTCCAGCCAGCCCCATGGTTTATGTGGCTACAAGTCAGATTTTCACCAGCCTTTCGGCAGCACTCAGATTCTGAGACTTACCTAATATGGGACAAAGATAGCAGTCAACCTTTTGTCTTTAAAAGGTCTACCACACTTCTCCTCCCTGGAAACCCGTCGCTGAGGGTCTACCTGACCTTGTGCATGTTCCTCACTTGCCAGTAAAACACCTTCACAAAGCACGCCATCTTTTAGTGTCTAAGTAGAGACAAAGAGAAACAGCTATAAAGACTTCAAGTGGAAAAAAGTAATTCATTAGAGATACTAATCGTTAGCTGAAAGTGACCAAGAAAACCATTAGCCTCCAGGGAATTTGAAAGTGCAGTTGTGTTTCCTCACAGGCTACAGGGCGCCCCTGGAGCCGTGTTCTTTATCCCTGAGTTGTGGTGTTAACCCTGATGACATCTAGAATTAAAATGATCAATGACTTCCCAAAATAGGAAAATTTGCCTTTTTCAGTCTTTGGAGTTTACCTTACTGAATTTAAATTTCCTATCATTTTGAAACATAGAATTGACAGAGGAGAGAAAGACAAGCCTCTGCAAGAAAGAGATGCCTCACTGCAAAGAATGTGAAGTATCTCATGAAAACAGGAACCCCTCCTGGCACTTTGCCCTCCACCTTATTTAAGGATTTATGGAAATATGGGGTGATAGACATATTTTCCACATAAGCAGATAACCAGAAAAATGTTAGAAAATAGGGCACTTTCTCAAAACCCCCAGACTTTCAAGTTCAGTGATGCCACTAACACCATTACTTTACATTATTTTGGGAGAGCTGCAGTTCATGACACATTTGTGACATGTCATTCTTCCCAACATTGTATGGCTATTAGGAACCTGTCAGGGTGATGCAGGGGAAAGCTTTCTAGTATTGCTCTGTATTATACACCAGTGGCCCTCTTCCCTCTTCTATCTCTCTTTCAGTGAGGAGAACCTGGATAAGAATCAACTACAAAGGGAATCTGGTCATGAATTTTGAGTTGACTGAGTGGTATTATCCAAGCATCACAGATGCTCTTTATAAAGCATCTGGGCACAATGCATAGCAGATAAGTCTCCCTTTGGTTTCAAGCCAGAGGCAATTCATCTATTTAATATCTTTGACTTTTATGGGTTTCTCCTGAAGAATTTCTCCTGTATAAATGATGCTCTGAATGTGTGCTATGTTTTCTTACCTCAGACTCATTTAAGCTTTAGATTTCAATAGTGACTGTCTTTTATTACTCAAGAATGGATGAAAGCAGTAGTTGGAAATATGTTTTGTGGAAATGTGTATTTTTGGACTGAGAAATGCCCAGCAGTTTTCTCTTCCATATGTGAGTCTAGCAGATAGTATTCTGCATTTCTGCTTAGCTGGCAGGAAGTTTCAGAACTCTGTCCACTTTCTCCTTTAAATGCCAATTTATAAGAACTAAAGGTACCTCCTCAGGGAATGCATCCTTTAGAAACTGTCAGGGACATACCTGCACCTTGAATACAAACCTAAAACTAACATTTTTCCTAACATTTATACAGGAGTTTAATATTCCTCTCTAGTGTCGAATGACAAATTTGGATGAAATTTGACTGCCTGTCCAGCTTCTAGAAAAAAACAGAATATTATCTTTTAGGAGGGTCCTCCATGTCACTTCTGGAGAAACTGGAAGGACATCTGGGGATATTTGAAGATTGTCTTCTGGGGAAAAATATTGAGTGCTAGTAGGTTTCAGTAATGTACATGTGAAATTATTGTCCAAGGAAAAGGAGTCAGTCTTGGGCAATTTATATAGAAAGCAGGGGTTACATTTATATGGAGAGAAGCATACGTCTTGAAAGTTAGGTAAATCTGGTAATGTATCTAACAGCTAGAGCTGTGGAATCTCCTTGGAAAGTTCAATTGTTGGCCAGAGCAGTAGAGAAACTCAGCCTTATCTGCAAATCTCCAGAAGTCCAGAGAAATTCGTTTCATGTGGTTGAGAATAGAGCATGACCGGTGCTCAGCCTTTTAAAGTGTGAAGGACACTTTGTTAATATGACAGAAATTTGATAATCCTCGTAGACTGTTATGGTTAGTATCTGCCTGCAGATACAAAGGATGGATTCAATAACACTTTTAAATAATTTTTTTTATTCATCGCAGTATTATTTATACACATTCACAAAATTGTAGTGTAACCTTAGAATCTAAATTCTCCCAAGTCTCCGTAGTCTATAGTACAAATAAGTTCATATTAACAATACAGAGTTATGCTACTTTGACTTACTCCCTTTGACGTATGCTGCATACTTCAGAATCTTATTGCCTTCTTTTACTCCATCAATTCGATTCTAGTCCAGGTATTTCTGAGAAGTCTGTGATTTTCTCACCTGCAGGCACCAACAACCCTCCCCTGCTCTTCCACTTCGGGGCCCCTCATTAATAGTGTCTGCTATTAGTAAAGAAGCCACGTAGTGGTGACTTTGCCTGGTACAATCCCTGAAATAACTTCCAGATACAGAGGGATCAGTAGCTTATCGATTGAGGGTCACCAAGCACCAAGAGATGATGGATGTACTCAACGCAGGGCAGCAGAGAGCTTCAGGAGAGAGCACCACCTAGAGCTTTCCTCCAGTTTTGAGTGAAACCTGGTCATTATTGATGGGCACTTGGCTCTGGTAGCCCTTTCAAGTGAGCGAAGGTTATTCTCTCATGCCTCAGGCATGGCATCCTTCTCAGTTCCTAATAGCATCTTCTATAAGGCTAACCAAATAGTCGCCCTCCTCTTTAGAAGCCGTGTGTGTGTGTGTGTGTGTGTGAGAGAGAGTGTGTGTGAGTGTGTGTGTGTGAGTGTGTGTAAATTATATGGTTTAAATAAACATAATCATTGCTGTGTTATTACAATAAATAAAGTTTCTGTCTGTTTTTTGCTTTTTTTTTTTTGGTCTAGGATAAGTCTGATGATCCAACTAAATAACTTTCAGGTTTTAGTTTCAGTATGTGGCTTAATTTGACTTTCTCTTGATTTCCCATATTGCCAAATTGTATATGCCATAAATTATGTAATCCCTGGGAAAATACATCATGAGAATTATTTGCAAGATAATATTGACAGGAAGCCAAAAGGTGAAAACTCAAATGTCCATCAATACATGAATAAACAAAATGTGGTATATCCATAAAAAGGAATATTATTTAGCCATTAAAAGGAATAAAGTACTGATATATGCTACAAGGTAGATGAGCCTTGAAAACATTGTTAAGTGAAAGAAGTCAGATTCAAATGTAACATATGTATGATTCTATTTATATGAAATATCCAGAATTGGTAAATCCATAGAAACTGAAGGCAGATTGATGGTGGCCGGAAGCTGGGGAAAGGAAGGGCCAGAGGGTGACTGCTAAATGGGTATGGAGTTTTCTCCTGGGGTCATGAAAATTTTTTTGAAAGTGGATAGAGGTGCCAGTGGCACAAAATTGTGAATATACTAAGGGCCACTGAATGGTATACTGTACAGTAGTTAATTTGGTTATGTAAATTTCACATAATTTCACAAAATTAAAAAATGTGTTGATAGGATATTCCCTTTTGTTTTTAAAGTAATTGGTTAATTTTAAAAAAGTAATTAATCCTTAAATAATTTTTACCCTATATTGTTGAGGTTGTAAAAAATCTCAGCTAGATTTACATTGTTTAGTTTATCCATAAAGATAGTATATAAGATTTTCTAATAGGAACCTGAAGACTTTGTCCTCCATATCCACCATGTCAGCTTATTTTTGGCCTGGAGAGCCTCAGAACTGGTCAGAGGAAGGGAAAAAGTTTCAGTGTCACCATACATTTTGTACCAGCCTCAGGTATTTTATTGAGATACAGCACTTTCAGCAGCAACTTTTTGTCATAAGTCTATGTATTAATTAGGGTATCAGTCAGAAAAGACTAGGTCATGCTGCAGTAACAAACAACCCTGGAATCTGAGTGGCTTCATGCAGCAAAATTTGTTTCTTGCTCATGTTACATGTCTATTGCTGGTCAACTGGTCAGGTCATCACAGACCCTCAGAACATCCACCACTGCTAATTGTATTTGACATACAAAAGAGAAAAGATCCCTGATGTCCCTCAAAGGTGTCCACCTTTAAGGTACATGTCATTGTTTTTCCAAAGTCATTGACCACTACTCCTATAATCTCATCCAGCCTCAAGGAGACCAGGAAGCATGGTACTTCTTTGTGCCCTGAAGTTAAAAGAACTGGTGATAATAGCAGATAGCACTAATGACTACCATAATGAGTAAGCATGATATTCTAGGTTGTCAATTAGACCAACTTTCCAAGTAATCTATCATATAATTTAAGACAATTTGCCATCTGTTTTTGCTGTTGTTGTTGTTGCTGAGATCTGTGTTTTGTTCAGATTTCTGTTTGTACTTTCAACTACTACAGTGTTTCTCAAACTTTATTCAAGTCATATCTTTGGTCAAGATATGAAGGATAGACATAGAAGGATATGTTAACACAACATTTGGAAAGATATGTTAACAATAGTTTAAAAGGGTGACTGAGATTCAGAACATTGAACAATTACAAAAAATTCTGCCATTATCTCAGTATTCTATGCAGTAGGTCACTCTATTAAGCATGGTGTCACTTTTCAGTAGAATTGTCTCCTGCCCTAGCTTCACTGTCATATCATCCAGAAATAAGTAATTTCTCTTTGGTGTTTGATTAATGATAAATCATACCACTTACAGTATTTTATACGTCAACCTCATCTCAGTATTTTATCTTATTAAAAAAGTCACTGTAAAGCTATATGTCCTCAGTTGAAACAGAACTAAAATTTATACCTTAATCAAAATTTAATGGCACAACAAGGAAGGACACTCTTCACCTCTCTTGCTTGTTCTCTGCTTTCTTGCAGGCCACTCCCTGCCATTAACTGAGGGTTTGGGGATTGGACACACAGTATTTTCCCACATCAAAGTTACCATAATGTCCATGTTAAAGACATATACCACTGCTCACTCTCACATTTCTTTGCCTTTAAAAATGACTTTGCCCTCACGTCCACTTCTCCTCGGCCACCACTTCCATATTGTACCTGCACCTTTGCATCACGCAAACCTGACATCATTATCTTTTGTTTGAAGCTTTTAAAAGATTCCTGTCTGGTATATTGTCCTGTCCTACAGTCTCCCCTTTCCAGAATATTCCTAACATTGCCATTTTAGTAGTCTATTCAAAATGCAAATTTGATCCTATCAATCTACTCTTTAAAACCCTTCATTGACAGTTGAGATGCAGTCTAAATTCTTAGCATGTCATTCATATAAGACCTTTTCTTAATTTCTCCCCTTCTCACTTTTAAACTTCATTCCTTACACTCTCACCCACTTACTTCACTCTCAGCCCACTTCTAGACCCATGAGTATGCCATCAGCTCTCTTGCCTCAGGGAATTATACACGTTGCTCTGTTTTCCAGGAAGAGCCACGCCTTCCCTGTCTTCAGCCACTTACTGTTCATCCATCACTTCTTAGTCTTCTATGATATGCCAAGCCCCTTCTTTACGGCTTTCATGATATTTTGTGAGCTTATCATAATCCTAAGAGCTTCTCTGTATTTGTAAGCTTAACCAGAAATAGATGTTCACTTATAATTGTTTAATAAAATCGATGAATTCCAGCAGAAGTCACTTTGGCAGAGAGCAGCACAGCTGACTGAGGGAGCAGGCTATGGAGAATTCTCTAGTGAAAAGGGACTGAAATTGATTCTGGGGATTACTCATCATGAGATATTCAAAGACTAGGGTATTTTTGTAAAACAGATTATGTATAATTTAGCTCTTGTAGAAAAACATTTATTTTTCTATAAGAAATATTTCTTATACTACGGCTTGGGCATAAAGTATTAGCACTGGACTTAGTCGTGAGTCCAGCTGAGTCCAACAGAGAGAATTTTTTGACATTAAAACAGGTATAAACACTGAAGCAAAACTTAACTTCTTTTGCGCAGATGTCCCTGGTATGATGGAAACACTAGAACAAGGTCAGCGTAATATGAACGCTGAAGAACACCAAAAGACCATTGAATTTAGAGTGAGAAAAACTGAATTCTGTTATTAGCTTTCCATCTTCCAGCAACGGACCTTGAGTAATCCTTCAGACTTTCTGAATTTCTAGGTTCTTATTTTTCTAAAATGGTAATAACAATGAACAGTGTCAGTATACCTCACAAGATGTTATTATCCAGTTGGACAAAATATGTGAAACCACTTAGGACACCATAAAGGCATATAAGAGAGTAAAAGCATAAGTCATGTACAATTACATTTAATATTACTGTAAAATGGAAGTAGAAATTTAAAATACCTCCTGTGTAATCCCAGTGACAATTGAGGTTCCAAATGGCTTGTCTAGAATCTCATAAAATCCTAACAAGAGGTTAAGACAAAAATAAGCCCACTCTATTATATATACCAGCACAGATTTTTTTCTCCACTTGAGGTGGGGAAAGTAGACATTGTGAAATGTTGATATGCTTTTCCTCATATTGTCTTCAAGAACAGGTAAATGAAAACAAACAATTTGAAATGAAAAAAAAAAAAGCAAAGTTAAATATCAATCTGTGAGCAATACCTCATTAAGTAATATTCTACAATTGGGTGTGTGTGTGTTTCAAATGGGAGTGTCTATAATCATAAGCTTTAGCTTATAGATCTCTGAGTTATACTCGTAACTAATTTAGAAATGGGAATAATTTCATAACCTTCAGCATAAGTTTACTAATCTCTCTTCTTTACTCCTATTTCTCCCCCTTCAGCTGCTCACAAGCCTCTTGCTTATCAAAGCCTAGTCTTTCCCAAAATTCCAGCAAACAGTACCTTTGTGCTCTTTGGTTCTGTCCCCACTCATAGCCTGCTAATAGGTTGATTGATTGATTGATTGATTGATTGATTTTATATTGTCTACAGGCTTTACTTCTTTGAGCTTGTGGTAAAATTAACACGACTTGAATTCTTACTGGTTTTCAACATTGAATAGGGATAGTGAATAGAACTCAAATTTTTTTTTTGAACATCAACCAATTTATTTAAATTTTAAAATATCCAATTTTATTTTATTGTTTTAAAAAATTTTATTGGCGCATAGTTGATTTACCAGTGTTGTGTTAGTTTCCAGTGTACAGCAAAGTGATTCAGTTATACATATACATATACTCATTCTTTTTCAGATTCTTTCCTCTTACAGGTTACCACAGAATATTGAGTAGAGTTCCCTGTGCTATATACAGTAGGTCCTTGTTGGTTATCTGTTTTATATATATTAGTGTGCGTATGTTAATACCAAGCTCCTGATTTATCTGTCCACTCCACATTTCCCTTTTGGTAACCATAAGTTTGTTTTTGATATCTGTAAGTCTGTTTCTGTTTTATAAATAAGTTTATTTGTGTCATTTTAAAAAATTAGATTTCACATATGAGTGATATATGATATTTGTTTTTCTCTGACTTACTTCACTTAGTATGGTAATCTCTATGTCCATCCATGTTGCTGAAAGTAGCATTATTTCGTTATTTTTTATGGCTGAGTAATATTCCATTGTATATATGTACGACATCTTCTTTATGCATTTCTCTGTCGATGGACCTTTAGGTTGCTTCCATGTCTTCGCTATTGTAAATAGTGCTTCAGTGAACATTGGGGTACGTGTATCATTTCAAATTATGGTTTTCTCTGGATGTATGCCCAGAGTAGGATTGCTGGATGATATGGTAGTTCTATTTTTCATTGTTTAAGGACCGTCCGTACTGTTTTCCATAATGGTTGTACCAATTTACATTCCCACCAACAGTGTAATAGTGTTCCCTTTTCTCCACACCCTCTCCAGCATTATTGTTTGTAGCCTTTTTCACGATGGCCATTCTGACTGGTGTGAGGTGATACCTCATTGTAGTTTTTTGTTTTCGTTTTTGTTTTTTTTTTTTGCGGTACGCGGGCCTCTCACTGTTGTGGCCGCTCCCATTGCGGAGCACAGGCTCCGGACGCGCAGGCCCAGCGGCCATGGCTCACGGGCCCAGCCGCTCTGTGGCATGTGGGATCTTCCCGGACCGGGGCATGAACCCATGTCCCCTGCATCGGCAGGCGGACTCTCAACCACTACACCACCAGGGAACCCCTCATTGTAGTTTTGATTTGCATTTCTCTGATAATTGATGATTTTGAGAATCTTTTCATGTGCTTTTTGGCCACCTGTATGTCTTCTCTGGAAAAAAAATAGGTAGATTTAGCCAACATCTCTGGTTCAGTCCACTACCTTCTTTCTGTCTCTATATAATTCCAATTTCCCATCGTAACTAACTAGATTGAGTGACAAAGAAGAATGAGAAAATAAAGAGGTGAAACAGTCACATGTTAATTAATTGTGTTTCAGTCACATTTAAAACCATACATAATGCAAAGTGGTAATGATTATTAAGACAATCTAAAAAACTAAAAAGATGATAACTGTATTCATTAGGGCTCTTGGTTAAAGGTACCAGAAATTCAGTTCTGTGTCTACTTGGCAGAATGGGGAAATTATGGGATGGATACTCAGGTGCCTTACTTTATACCAGGAGGGGTAAAATCATGTGGAGAGCCAAGATTCAGCTGGATTCCTCTACAAAATGGGTTTCTCATTCATTCTCTGTCTCCTGCCTTTCCCTCTCCCTATCCCTCTCCCTGTCTCCTTCTCTCTCACACACATTCTCTCCAACTCCACATCTATGCTTTCTCTTACCTGTGTGTTGGTCATGTTTTCTTGATGCAGGTACAGTGTCCTTTTCTACCTGCCAAAGAATATGATTGTCATCAGCCCCCATGTTTCAATTTTTGCAAATCCTAGTACCAAATTAGAGGAACTTACTAGTATGTGTGTGTGTGGTTCCAGTTCCTAAAATTAAAAAGAACAGGGCTTCCCTGGTGGCGCAGTGCTTGAGAGTCCGCCTACCGATGCAGGGGACGTGGGTTCGTGCCCGGGTCCGGGAAGATCCCACATGCCGTGGAGCGGCTGGGCCCGTGAGCCATGGCTGCTGAGCCTGCACATCCGGACCCTGTGCTCCGCAACGGGAGAGGCCACAACAGTGAGAGGCCCGCGTAACGCAAAAAAAGAAAAGAAAAGAAAAGAACAGAGAAGAGCTCTGATTAGCCATACTCCTTGATATATCAGTAGTAGTAAGAGGGAAAGAGAACTAAAAAATCATGGTACTCTTGTGCAAACTCACGAGTAGGGTAGAGAAACAGTTCCCAGATGAAGGGAAGATATTTCTGCTATTATCATCCTAACCAAATCAAAATAAAAAAAAAAAACGAACACACAGCTATTAAAATGTGAGTTTTTAGTTGCTCTTTTATATTTTCAGAAATGTCATTTGTATGAACATCATGTCTATGCTTAGGGTGTAATTCATATTTGGAATTCTTATTCCTCCAAGGTACTGAAGGAAGTTAAATCAGATTAAAGAAATGTATGATGGCCAATTATTTCTTTGCTAATTGTACTTTAGGGCATAAATTGTATTAGAGGGTTTAGGACAGTGATTATTCCTCAGAATTAGCACACGAAGCATCATTTCTTTGGAAAATTTATCATATTTTCTTTTATAACTTTTTTGTTGTTTAAATAATTTAATGAAGGATTTTTTTCAATGAAACAATGATCCTGTACTGGCATATGAAACTACAGCAGATTCTGTTTATTTGATTTAAGGTTCTATTTTATTACAATTATTTCTAAGTTTAGTATAGTATAGACATACTTAAATGTTCATATAGGATTCACATTCTACAAAAATTATTTCCCATTAACTTTATTCAAAAATTGGGTATATTCCAGCAGGGAAACTTTTGCTAAATATTAAAAATATCCTTAAAGTTAGGACAAACCAAGTAATGTTATGAAGAAAAGATGTCACTGCAGTACTTTGAAAGTATTCCCCTTTAACAACAGCTAAGCACATGAAGTCCTTCCTAGTTGTCCTTCAGTGAGTACCCAATGATTACTTTTAGCTGATTATGTGTTTTAGATAGAGAATGGGTCAATATAATGCCAAAGAAAACAAAATGCTAACTTAAAAAGATGTATGTAACCCCATTCCATTGCAGCATTACTTGCAATAGCAAAGAATTTATAATTTTGACTGTCCAAATAATCTTTCATAAATTTGTTTCTTCTTTTAAGTTAGTGAGTTTTTACACCCTGGGGGAATAACTCTACTTGTACTTAACGTCTTTATATTAAAGGATTCCCATTGGTAGTCTGGTGTCATTATCAATAGGATATGTTTCACAGTGTTAGCCAGTGATTGAAAAATAGACCAAGTTTAGTAGAGTCAAACCTGGCCTGACTGAGATTTTGTCTATTACATTAGCCAACACTTCTGAACATCTACAGTTCAATAACACATTCAAAATTATGGTACTCAGGAACTCCAGAAATCTAAAGGCAATGTGAGTTGTCAATGATTAAAGCATATTTATTAGGGAGGTAGAATAAAATGTACTTTACTGATTGTTTTTTTTTTTTCGTTTTCTTCACCCGTCCACTCCCCCCCTCCCCCTCCCTTCTTCTTCTTCTTCTCTCTCTCTCTCCTTCCTCTGTTTCTCTTGCTTTTTCTCTTTTCAAATCAACCCATGCAAATGTGGGTGGGTAGCCTATAGTAATGAGAATATTAAATCAGAAGCTCTTTTCTTTAACTCAGCAGGTAAAAAGAAGTTTACTTTAGTAGAACACCATTCCACTCTTCATTATCTATAAAAGGAAATCTTAAATTTTCATCATGGATCCATGGCACATTTTCTAGGGAAGTATAAGAGTTTCTTTATTTAAAACAAATAAGATGTAATTTTGACTTAGAAAAGGGCAGACGGCAGAGGAGAAAATGGTGATAAAATCTTGGGAATTGCAGAGACTGGTATTTTTTTAACTTTTCTAATGATGGAGAGAAGAATCAGACAAGAGATGTGTTTAATCTGACATACAGCAGTTTTCCAGAAGGATTTAATATCTTCTCAAGACTTCACATATATTTAAGAATTGCTGCCTTAGCTTTACTAACACTAACATCACAAATTTTCATGCCAAAATCTATTCAGTGCCATTTGTTACTTATTTATTTTTTAAATAGACTTTGTTTTACAGCAGTTTTTGGTTCACAGCAAAATTGAATGGAACGTACAGAGACGTCCCATATACCACCCGCCCCAACACACGCACTACTTCCCCCATTATCAACATCTCCCACCAAAGTGGTACATTTGTTACAATTGATGATTCTGCATTGATGCATCATTCTCACCCAAAGTCTGTAGTTTATACTAGGGTACACTCTTGGTGTTTTACATTTTACAGGTTTTAACAAATATATAGTAACACATATCCACCACTACAGTATCATACAGAATAGTTTCACTGCCGTAAAAATCCTCTATGCTCTGTCTGTTCATTCTTCCCTCCTCCCTAACCCCTGGCAACCGCTGACTTAATTATCTCCAAAATTTTGCCTTTTCCAGAATGTCACATATCAATAGTTGGACTTATCCAGTATGTAGCCTTTTCAGATTGGTTTCTTTCACTTAATAATATGCATCTAAGGTTCCTCCATGTCTTTTCATAATAATTGGTAGCTCAGTTATTTTTAGTGCTGAATAATATTCCATTGTCTGGATGTACCAAAGTTTATCCATTCATGTGCTGAAGGACATCTTGGTTGCTTCCATGTTTTGGCAGTTATGAATAAAGCTGCTATAAACATCCCTGTGCAGGTTTTCTGTGGACATAGGTTTTCAACTCCTTTGGGTAAATTCTACAGAGTGTAATTTCTGTATCATATGGTAAGAGTATGCTTACCAAACTCTCTTGCAAAGTGGCTGTACCATTTGGCATTCCTCCCGGTAATGAATAAGAGTTTCTGTTGCTCCATATTCTTGTCATCATTTGGTGGTGTTAGTGTTCAGGATTTTGGCCATTCTAAAAGGTGTATAGTGGTACCTCTGTAATTTTTCATATTACTATTACTAAGCCCAGAGAATTAAACAGCTTTCAGGAATATATATAAACCAATCTCCACATAAAATCTGATTCCCAAAACATAGCCAGAACAAGCAAACAGAGACCCAAGAAAGTGAAAGTTATTAAGCTTAGTTATTTTCTGTATGCATGAACTATTTTCAGGGATTTAGGAATATTTGGTAGAATAGTACATCTAGTTAAAGCACTAAAGAAGAGACCAAAGTGAAATGAGTTCTGAAACCAAGGATATAAGTTTGCAAATCTTCTGAATGATGAGGGCTTTGAGTACTAGAAGGTGTACAAATTGCTTGAAGGCATGTTAATTCAATGTTTCCCCCAAACACTCTACCAAACAAATAAAATATACTAACACAATTTCACCACCAACCACCAAGTGTAGGCAAACTTTGTTGATACTGTACCTGCCAGGGAAGGAAACCATGAGAACTTAAAGAAAGATTAATGCTTTCTATGAAAGGGATGTGTTCACAGGGCTTGCTTTTTTGTTGCTGCTGTTGGGGGTAATTAAAGGAAGCACCACATGTACACACACCCACGTGCCCTACATTCTTTTCAGATCCCTCGTTTACACTCTAATGCTCTGTGTAATAAAAGCTTCCTCCATGTGGTAAAATGCTTTCTAAGCATTAATACATGAATTTTAGATCTTTTTTTTTTTTTGCGGTATGCAGGCCTGTCATTGTTGTGGCCTCTCCCGTCGCAGAGCACAGGCTCCGGACGCGCAGGCCCAGCGGCCATGGCTCACGGGCCCAGCCGCTCTGCGGCATGTGGGACCTTCCCAGCCCGGGGCACGAACCCGTGTCCCCTGCATTGGCAGGCGGACTCTCAACCACTGCGCCACCAGGGAAGCCCCGAATTTTAGATCTTGACAGCCTGGTCACCCTCCCTCATCTCTAAATTGTTCACGTTTTTATCTCTATTCTTGTTTAATTACTTGTCTATTTTCTCTATATTTCTTTGGCTTTTTATTATGCATAAACTTATGTTTTATATAAAAAATTACTGATTCTCCACTACCAGTATCACAAACCTCACCATGGGTAAGCAGTTTCAGATTCTCTGAAGACAGCTCAAATAAGTTTTGTGAATAAATTTCAAAATGATGCCAAGAATAGAGATTGTGGAACTTGTAGATTCATATAGTTTATAGGAAATTATATTAAGCCATTTGACTTGATATTTCAGGGTCATATTCAAAGAACATAATAAACACTCAATAAAAGTTATAAATAGTATACTCATACTTCAGCAAGTAAAAAAATGATATTGACATCAACGTACCAAGAATTTAATACTAACAGTAACTTTATGAGGAAGGTATTAGCATTCACATTTTCTAATGGGAAGGACTTAGCAACAGACAGTAAATTGGGAACCTCAGTTTATATATTCAAGGATTGGGTGATAATCAACTAACATACATTTACTTAGCAGTGATATACTCTAATGTCTTATTATAAAGAAGCAAGAGTTATAAATTTTAGTTTTTTGAATTAATAACAGTAAAAGTAATGATTAAGGCTTTTCATATACCAACTTTTTAGAAGATACTACTGAGAGTCATTGAATAACTCCAAATTATTTTTATTAAATAAATGTTTCCCTAATGGACACACTTTCTATTTAAACATAGTTTGAAACAAACTCCCTTCCAAAGAGAGAATTTCTAGATTACCTCTCAGTGTGCTCTATTAAAACAGATATCCTTTAAAACTGACAACTCACGTTTTTCTCAATCCCTCAGCCGCGGGGGAGTTACACTGTTCGGAAGGAAATAAGATGGATATTCTAAATAGAATGTTTTTGGATACCTTTCATGAGACATCAATGGGTCTTTATAGAGAGTTTCGTGATTTTTCAGGCAGCACCCCAGGCAGCCCAAGATCTATTGCTCTGTCACTTTAACGGCGGCAGTAGACGTGCCACTTTTTCTAGGAGATCTTTCTCTTAAGATTTGAAAATGTCTACAAAGCAATTGCATCTGTCATCTCCTGCTTGATCCACTGAGTCCCACAGGCCATGTCTGAATGGTTAAAAGCTATATTTTTGCCCAAAATGCTTGTTGGAACAAAGGCATTTTTTTTAGGGCAGAGACTCTGTAAATGAAAACTGTGCATTCAAACCTGTAAACATCAGTGAGAAGAGCTGTGACCAGGAAGGAGGCAGACTTAGTGGATTCTATGAAAGACAACCAGACTTATGGCCTTGGGTCACCTGAGATAGCATCTCAGACACACAACCAGTTTTCTTTGTGGCTACTTCTAGGGGAGTGAAGCTTAGTCTTTCTTAAGAAAATCCATTTCATTTTGGGATTGGAAAAACTTTTAGAAATGATATTTATGTTATGCCAGAATCTAGCTTCTTCTCACTTTAATTTTATTGTCACTAGGTCAGCACTTTGAAGATTGCCGTCAGGATAACGTAACAACACATATTTCTTTCATCTTTGTATTTACAGCATAGTCAGTCACTCTCCTTGTCATGTCCTTGGGATGTGCCAGATTTTGCAGTGTTCCTTAAAGTGTTAAATTGAAAATATATATAAACCTTAAGGTATGAAGAAAGGGTGAATAAAATTTTTAGATAATTCTGGATCAATGTCCAAATTCACCAGAACTCACAGGCCCTTCTTTCTTCTAGGTTTTGGCTTGAGGATTATTTTGGTCATTTTATGAAGGATTTCTGAAAAATTAGATTTGCCTTTCTCAAGAGGAGAATGTAGCAAATACATTCAGGTATAGATTCTAAATACATTTCGGATTATCATATACTTCTGAAAGTATATATTAGAGATAAGCTTGTGCTTATTAGCAGATGGTAATCTCAAAAATTATTATGTATTAGAGTTACTTTAAGAGTCAGCTTTACTTATACGGTTTTATCAGTTAAATATGAGCTTCTGCTCTTAACGAGTAGGTGTTCATACTCCTATGAATGCACCAATTAGGAATCAAGTTCCATTTCTGAAGCAGCAATTTTGGAGAATTATAGTGCAGTGATAAGAGCATGCGCTCTGGAGTCAGATTATTTCATTTGCTTCCAACTTTATCATTCAACTCAAATAAATATGCTTCTCACGGCTCTGTCATGCCTACTTAATTTGATTTGCTCAAATGGTTGGATTAACAATGATAGACAACCAAACTGCCTCCATTGCTGAGACAGTTGGGCCATCCTAACATGCCTGCTACCAGATACAATGCTCAGTATTGCGTTGCGGGAAGACCAGACAAACAGAGTGGAATCAAATGGTACCTAAGATCCAGTATCCGTTCATAAGCCTTGGTGCCTAAATTGGGACTGTGTCTTAGAAATGTGGCACACAGAAAGATACCCTGTGGTATGAATGCAGTCTTAGGACATACATCGCTCATACTTCAGATCAGCTTTATGTGTCCCGTACTAAGGACTTCGAGTTTGCGAGTTAAATGATTACTTAAAGCACAAAAGACATGTGATATTCCCCCAGCCTTCCTGGTACAAAGCCACCTAAAATAAAAATATTTAAAATTAATCTTTCAGTAGCAAGATAGTAAGGAAATCCTTGGAAGCTATAATCAGAAAGCTTAAATATAGAAAAATCAGCAAGTATTGAAGATGGATGTTGGCTTAGGGTCTCTGCCAATTGACTCCTGCCCCAGAGCTTCAGTTTTAAGGGCCATAAGTGAACGACAAATATTCGGATACAGTAAGTCCCCTACATATGGACCTTCAAGTTGTGAACTTTCAAAGATGCAAACGTGCATCGCTGGATCGTTTTTTTCAAGAGGGTAGATAGAATTGAATCCAGCAAGGAACCAGAACCGTGCCATCAACGTCAGGCATGGGTGAAATTGCAGCTTGCCCTCCGTCTGCTATTGCTGATGATCCTTCAGCTTCTACCATCTCCCTCCCACCTCGTTTCCCTCCTCCAGTCAGTAACTCTTCTTGCCCGTTCACTCGATGCCAGCCCCTATGTGCCAGCTGTTGTACTGTGCTACTGTACTTTTCAAGGTACTGTACCGGAAGATTAAAAATGTTTTATTTTTTGTGTTTGTTTTTTATGTATTATTTGTGTGAAAAGTATTATAGACCTATTACGGTACAGTACTCTATAGCCGATTGTGTTAGCTGGGTACCTAGGCTAACTTTGTTGGACTTATGAACAAATTGGACTAACGAATGTGCTCTCGGAACGGAACTCCTCTGTATGTAGGGAACTTACTGGATGTATAGTGGAGAGGTGGCCGAGAGGTTCAGAATTAACCCAGAGCCCTGAACCAGTGACACCCTCTGTGGCTGAAATAAGAAAACAAACCTTTCTTTTGGTGTGAAATATCGAGAAATCTTTGCCTCTCAGTGGCTTCAGAGAAGAACAAAACAACAGACAAACAAACATATCTCTCCCAAGAATTCATAACCATCCTTCCTGGGTAGGGATTAGAAATAACACTAATTGGTCCTGAAACCCACAACCAGAAAGTTTATTTTCAGTTGACCCTCAGGTGCTTGGTAGAAGCATATGCAGATCTTCTTTGGAGAAAAAAACACGTTGAACATAAGCTTCAAGATGATCCCACAATAAACTTCCAGGAAAACTGATTCTCAAAAACAAAAACAAAAAATTCATAAGACACATGGGGAGAGAAGTAAGACTGTTAGAGCCAACAAAAACACAAACTACAGAATGAGATATTTACCACCTACTGCTATTGAAATTATCATCATAGAATATTAAATAAGTATGCTAAATATGTTTAAATGAAAAATGTATCAGATTATGGCTAAGAGAGAAGACTTTCAAGATGATCTAATGGAACTAAAAAAAACATTGTAGCATTTCTAGAAAAATATATGAAACACAAAGTCACACTAAACCAAAGATGAGATGCAATGAAGAGATTAATGTAATAAAAAAAAAATCAGAAGAGACATATCCAGAAATCACAGAAAGATAAGAGATAAAACTATGAAAGACAGCTTAGGAGACATGTAAAGTGATAAGTTTTAACATTTATACCTTCATCTAATTGAAGTCCAAAACAAAAATTAGAATAGGAATAATCAATAGAGATAATATCTAGAATTTTTCAGAATTAAAAAGAATGAAAACCCAAAAGTAGGATAAATGAACCTTAAAAATCCCAAGACAGGATAAGTAAACAAATGTCAACATCTAAATACATGAAACTGGAAAGCACCAAAGAGTAATTTGTGAAAGCTGCTCAGGGTAAGAGACAGCTTACCTACATAGGGAGGGAAACTAAACTAATAAGCGGCTTCTTAATGGCAATAATAAAACTAAGATATTGTGAAATAGTATCTTCAGGACACTGAGGATGCCGGGCAACACAGAATTAAATATACAATGAAATTACCTTCGCAAATAAGAGTGACATCAAAATGTTATTCGATCATTATCATAAACATTTCTGTCATCCGCAAATTGATATTTATTCTAATTCTAATAACATCCCAATAGTTTGTTTTAATATGTTGAAGATAACTTTGAAAATTATGTGTAAGGACAAAAATTCAAAGAAAGCCAAATAAACTTGCAATTAAAGAAATGAAAAGCAAGAAAATGAAACAATGTGTGGTGACTTAATCAGATAACAGACCTTTTAAGATATAAAATTTAAAAACAGTGAGGAAAATGATACAAGTCACTTCTGTGGGGAAAAAAAAAATTGATCCCTACAAAATAAATTCAAATAAAGGACAGAATTATATAAGGCAATAAGGATTTTGAAGAAAATATGAGAATATCTTTAACATCAGGGTAGGTATGAATTTTTCAACAAAATGCAAACATAGTAAGCTAAAGGAAAAGCTAAAATTCTATTACACTAAAATTAAGAACTTCTGTTTTTTCTAATAGCATAAAGGAAGTGCCAAATCAAAGCAGAACCGGAGAGAAAATATTCACCTCATACATATTACTGACAAGAGATATTTACTATCTATAACTGACAATAGATCTTATAATGGACTAAATGTTTGTGTCCTCGCAAAACTCGTAAGTTGAAATCCTACCCTCTAGTGTGATGGTATTAGGAGGTGGGGACTTCGGGAGGTAATGAAAGAGGAGCCTCCTCAACGGGATTTGTGTCCTTACAAGAAGAAACTAGAGAGAGATGATCTCTCTCTCAGCCTTGTGATGATTTAAGGAGAAGATTGTTGTCTGCAAACCATGCACCTCACCAGGCACTAGATCTGCTAGGACGTTGATCATTGAATTCCTGGCCTCCAGAATCATGAGAAATAAACGTTTGCTGTTTTAAGCCATGCAGTCTCTGATATTCTGTTATAGCAGCTCAAACTGACTGACACATTTTTGTCCGAAAAAAAATTATATATATAAGAATATATATGTATATTAACACACACAATATTTATAGAACAATAAAAGTAAACAAACTAGCAAACAGGCAAAAAAAGCATGGAATAGTGAATATATATATATTCATATATTGAGATATATATATCCTGGAAAATGAGTACAAAAACATAGATCAAATTCAAACATAATATTTTAGGGTAAAAAAATAAATCACAAAAGAATAGACAAAATGAATCCATTTATATAGTGGTAAAACATACAAAACTAAACTGTTTTATTTAGGGAACGTACATGTTACCTATAATTACTAAAAAATTAAATATCAGAAAATTTAGAATATTGAATGATTAACTCTTCAGAGAGGCATGTCAGTCTGATTGGAAAGGGACATACGAGGGATCTCAAAGGTAGTTGTTACGTTTAAATTGTTGAAGTGAGTGGTAGGTACATGTATGCTTTTAGCAAATATTATTATTATTGATAAGACCATAAAATATATGTAGTTTTTTGTGTTTATGACTTTTTGAGGTATGAAAATCTCCAAATAATAGGAAGCCATTTGCAATAGCCATCTTTAAAAATGATTAATCTTTAATCTTTATGCCACCATAATTGAGTCCTCAACATATGGAGTAAATAAATAGGGATGTGTCCAGATCAGTTCAACATTTTTCTTGTCCAACTATATGCAGGACTTAAATCTTGGACATATTATCTTGTCCAATATGCGAAATGTGTAGGGTGATGAAATGCCTGGCATTTCATCCATAGTACCATAGTCCTGCTTTAATTGATTTTAGCACCAAGCTAATTTTATGCTTGAGAAATTTTTTTAAAAATCATATTAAAACTTTGGCAATTTCCAATTAATTTCTGACTTATTACATCTAGTAGTAGAATTGCAGGATGGAAGAAGGAACTGTATAAATGGTTAGAAATTGTTTACAGATTATAGGGAAACAGCCAGAAAGTGTGATATGAAGGATGAGAGGGGCTCAAAGCATCAAGGACTTGATTTTAGAGATGCTTCTGCACCCAGGAAATAGTGGTTCTTAGAGAAGGAAGATTAAAGGGAAAAAGATAGTGGGGGAAAAGTAGACAAATGATGATTAATACCTAATGTGTTAAATAAAGTGAGCAAGCACTTGGAATTAGTTATGCTATAAATTATCCACAATGAGATTAATATTAACAAGTTATAAATGCTAAAACTAAATCGCAGATGTTAGGTTACTAACTGGTCAATGTCAGAGCTGTGCTGAAATCATGGTTGCTACAGAGATTGTTATTATTTATTGGTGTGTAAGATTCTAGGAAGCATAAACATAAAAAATGTTTATTTTAATTTAATTACATATATGCATTTCCTTTTTTTCCACAAATATTTGAGGTGCCTTAGCATTGTACATAAATCAAAATAAAATTGAAAAAATATACAAATATTTCAGGGTGATGGGAAAATACAGACAGAATAGGAAGATAAGGTCAAGGAATAATTTGAGGAGTTAGTTTCTTCAGAAAAGTGTTTCTCACCAGTAAATTTTATTCACTCCCATTTGTTGATATGGTTTAAACCAAAATTAAAAGATAGAATGTCTAGGGAGATAAATGGATTGCAACTTTAACCAAAAATTCTTGGTAAACATCCCTCTTATGGGACTTGGGATTCTACGTATGCTCTCTGGGTTAACGCTATAATTAAGACCTGACTTTCACTACTTCTCTATAGGTGTATTTTTATTTTTTCATTTTTTTAATGAACAATATTATATTAGTTTCAGGTCCATAATGATTGGACATTTGCATACATTATGAAATGATCACCACAATAAGTCTAGTAGCCATCTGTCCTCATAAAAAGTTATTACAATATTATTGACCATATGCCTTATGCTGTATGGTACATTTGCATGAGTTATTTGTTATATAACTGGAGATTTTTACCTCTTAATCCCTTTCACTATTTCATCCCTCACTCTCCTTTCGGGCAACC
Organism: Phocoena phocoena; assembly: GCF_963924675.1. Taxonomy (NCBI): domain Eukaryota; kingdom Metazoa; phylum Chordata; class Mammalia; order Artiodactyla; family Phocoenidae; genus Phocoena; species Phocoena phocoena. Next base: position 54,607,654 of record NC_089230.1, read on the forward strand.
ACCTGTTTGTTCTCTGTAACTATTGAGTCTGTTTTCATTTTGGTTTGTTTTGCTTTTTAGATTACACATATAAGTAAGATCATGTGTATTTGTCTTTCTCTGTCTGACTTTTTTCATATAGCATAATACCTTCTGCACTCACCTGTGTTGTCACAAATGGCAAGATTTTATCTTTATGGCTGAGTAATATTCCATTGTATATCTGTACTACATCTTCTTTATTTGTTCCATAGACATATGTATGATATTGTAATGGTGGATATGTGACATTATATATTTGTTAAGACCCATAAAATATAAAACACCAAGAGTGAACCCTAGTGTAAACTGTGAACTTCTGGGTGGTGCATCAATGTACAATTATCAGTTGTAACAGATCTACCATTCTGGTGGGGGATGCTGACAATGGGAGAGACAATGTGTGTGTTGGGACAGAGGTATGTGAAAAGTCTCTGTACTTTTGATTCAGTTTTGCTGTGAACCAAAAACTGGTCTAAAAATAGTCTTTTTTAAAAAGATAATTTATCAAAAACATTTTTAATCTAATATTTTCTTTTCATTATTTTTTCTTAAAAATGCCAAGGACTGTAAGAGTAGACTAGACCCTAGGAGAAGGTCTAGACTACAAGTTGGGCTCCCTCAACTAAAAAAATAGTAAGGTTAAAATATCAAATAAGAATCAAAGTTGTCTCTCAGAACAGACCTTGGATAGATCACTATGATCTATTCAAATGGAATGTACTAAAAATGTTCTTCATATAGCAAACTCTTCACATTGTATATTTTAAATAAGATCAGTTTATTGTGTATTGATTATACTTCAATAAAGCTGAAAAAAATTGTCTATTAAAAAAAGTTTCCATTAAAATAATTCTAACATTCAAACCATAATATATTTACAATGAAACAAACAAATCCTCAGTGCATGTAATTAATGGTTATAATGAAAATAACAACCTCAAGTAGCATAACATCTCAGCAGAGATACTCTTGGGTGAATCAGCTACCACACACGGAATTCTTGGAGGTGCTGATGGCAAAGACTGAAAAGCACAGTGGAACTAAGCATTGAACCCCACATGCCAGCTGGGTCTTTTCTAGTAGGAGGCAACACAGAATTTCACCCATTTGGATTACATTATGTAACACTTGGGGATTTTTTGTTTGTTTTTTCTCTCTCTGCTTTTTTCAACTTAGAAGTATAAAAGTGGAGGGATGAGAGAAGTTGATAAGATCAAGGTTTCAGAGAAAAGGGGATGTTAGGAGAAAATCAAAACAATGAAAGCACATGCAAAGTTATTTTAAAGTAAAACAGTTCTACAAGGTAACAGTTTCCACAGCACAACCCAGTCCTTGGTATATTACAAACCTGCTGCAGCTCCTAATCATTTTCTTGAATCATCTTCCTTAATTATCTAGAAGCCCATGATGGGATCAGGCTGTTTTTCCCACCAATTTTATGCAGCTACTACTTCTTTAAACATTTTTAGAAACAATTCTTATTGGTTGCTATCTTATGTCTTTTACATGTGTTTTATCATTGAAACCTCAGGAAAATGCTAGCCTTTTCATGTGCTACTCTACTACTGTATGGTGTATCATACAAGCATGAGTAGATTTTGGATTTTAGAATTTAAAGCTGTTATTTCACATCAAAATCACACTTGGCAGGAAATTAAGAAATTATTTTTACGTAATTGCATTTAATGGTTCAATAGAATTCCACTGCATAGATTGTCATAATGTTTTTTAATCAAACTTACATTGCATTCACAACATTATTTTTACTTGTATACCAACAACACACTAACATTATATAATTAAATTTTAGTGTTTTGCTGAAATTTCTTAGAAAATATTCTAGAATATTGTCTTTTGGATAACATTTTTGTAAAGTTTATATATTTTTTCATTATTCCAACTGTATATATCCATTTTCTTCTACACCTACGAGCTTTATATATTTATTAAAACAAAGTAAACAACCTGATCCTCCAAAGTATTCTATTACTGTGTAGATAAAATGCATTTGTTGATTACATTTGTATTTCTTTGAGAACAGTGAAGATTGAGTTAATTTATCTGATATTTACTTTTTATGATTTATACATCTTATAATCTCATCCTTTAACTGTAGGACAACCGTTTTTTATTGGTTTGTAATTTTTAAAATAATTATGATTTGAACCTTTTGTCCTGTGTTTTTTCTATCACTTTTCTTTTAGTATTATTTATATTTTAAGTACAGAAGTATATTTATGAGGTTAAATTCAACTGTTTTTGAATGATATCTTCCTATGCATGTGCTTTTCTATATTCAAAATCCTATAAATATAGACTTGATTTTTATTCTAATAATACTATGGTTTCTCTCTTTTTCCTTTTTCTTTTCTTTCTTTTTCATTTTGAACGCTAGAAGCAAGTTTTTAAAGATAGTGATTTAAGTCAAATCATTGACTACTCCTAGACCCAAATTTCTAACAGAGTAGGTATGTTAGACCTGAGAAAATGGCTTGGGAAAGTTGACTTTTTATTCCTTTGTAAGAGCTAAGTAAGAACTTAGTAAGAATTGATGTGTTTTGGGTTGTTGCCAATTATCTTCACTTCTCGGGCAGGTGGATATTTTCCTGTTTCTAGAGTGTTCAGAAAGGAGGGTATTAAAAATAATTATGAATGGCAAAGGGACATTCTCTAGGGATTGGTAGAGTCCTCACCTTTGTCTGGGGTATCATTGGGTGTGTTAAACATGAGGCTGCTAGTCAAATCTGGAGGGAAAAAAACCTAACTACATTAATGTCTTGCTAGGGAAAGGAGGCTCTCAGTTGTTTTAAGCAGCGATCTAATGTAAGTTTTGGGGAGGTGTGAAGTTAGCGATTAGTGCATTTTTAGAGGCATATTTACTTGTATTACTTTTGAATGGGCGTTGGAAAATTTCTGTGTCTGTGGGGATTCAGCTTTGCCTCTCAGTCATTTGGAAGCCCTGCCATCTACAACAGAAGGAATATTGCTGGAATATATAACTTAGAGTCATCTTAGAATATAAGAATTAAAATTGTAAGATTTGGGTTCAGAAACATTTGATATAAACTCTAACTTTGCCAATTACTATCTGTATGATGTTATACAAGTTGCTAAATCTCTCTAAGATTTAGTTTCCTGATCTGTAGTATAAATATGATATTAGTATCCACCTCTTATATATAAGGGGAAAATGATCAAATAACTAACATTTCAAAGAAACAAAACAAAAACATATGTCTCTGCCTTGTGAACTAACAAACTTCTCTTCCCATCAGTAGGATGGATGATCATCTGTGTGTTGCCCTTTCTCTATTAGGCTTGCAGTAGTCTAGAAAGTATCTGGAGTCCCTTTTGTGGGGGAGTCTGTATTTTCAAAAAGTACAAAGTACGGAAGCATATGCAATGAAAATATCATGCTTTTTAAAATACTATTAGCAGGGTCACCCAGAAAGCTTTATTATCATTTTATTAAGTATTTTTTAGTCTTTCATATGGAGCAAGGCTATTTTAATTTCATAAAAATTTAGCTTCCTATAGCTACATACAAAACTTTTAATTCAATTATCAAATGCTTTAGTATGATGGTACTATCATAAGGGCTTAATTGTTCATTCAATATTGTCATATGCCTTATGGAAAATATTTCCGAATTGTTGTACTCTTTGGATATAATCCCACAAGGTTGATGGTTTCTTAAAGTGACAGCTTGGAACGTCATTTCCTTTACCTTTTGTTGCCGTTGTTGTTGTTAGTTTCCTCAGACTTATATCACAACATAATTCCCTTAGTCTTTCAAAGGATGGATCCACTGAGGAAAGAGAAGGGACATTTTGAGATAATATAAATATGACACATATTTAGCCAAAACACTGAATCAGTATCAAGGTCTAGCAATAAATAAGGTGGATGGTTTTGAAAAGAAAGTTAATGATTTTTAAGTAATGCAGCTCTACTAGAATTGTTTTTCTCCCAAAAACACTTAGATTGATTAGCTGAAAGTTATTATTAAGTCACGACCACTTGACATGCTTAAACAGGGATCTTGGAGGACATAGATGAGTTCATGGAATATAATTAAAATACTCTTTTATGAAATGCATGCATAATGCTTCTTGATATTTCAGTCATTATCTTTATTCTGCTAAAATTGGGAATATCATGCATGCTTCAAAATCTATTCTTAGATGGGTCTATTTAAGCATTTTCACAGTCCAAAGAATTTAAGAGCTATCATTCAGTGTGTCCCCAAAGTATATAAAATTTAACCATGACTCTGTAAAATGTGTATGAAGATATATTAATAAAAAATGTATCAACCAGGCCTCCCTGGGGGCGCAGTGGTTGAGAGTCCGCCTGCCGATGCAGGGGACGCGGGTTCGTGCCCCGGTCGGGGAAGATCCCACATGACGCGGAGCGGCTGGGCCTGTGAGCCATGGCCGCTGAGCCTGCGCTTCTGGAGCCTGTGCTCCACAATGGGAGAGGCCACAACAGTGAGAGGCCCGCGTACCACCCAAAAAAAAAAAAAAAAAAAAGTATCAACCAAAAAAATAATATTCCCAGATCACAAGAGATTTGTGACTTTTGGTCTTAAGAAGAACTTTCAAATAGTTCTATGTTTCCCAATTTTGGCAAGTTTTCGTTTTCTTTTGTTTATGATATGTAACTACTTTTGTGTTATTGTTTTTTAATAGTCTACATTTATAGAGGTATAAAATGAGTTTTCTTTGGTAACTTGACTTTTTCCACTATTTTTACTGAGCTAATATTTTAAAAGAATCTAGCATCTGATTTTTTTTTACCTATTAGAATTTCTTGAATTAAAATTGGTAACCAAAAGTTAGCTTTCTAACTGCAATTTTGACTTTATCTGTTTAAATTGTGCTTTTCATACATTCGTACGACTTCAAATCTTCATTATGCATTAACTACATGGTGGGGGAGGAAGTTCAAATTATAAGCAAAAGAATCGTTACCTGTTATCATGCTATAAAATACATGCTTTTGGTATATGAGATGCATGAAGAAGTATGAACTTTGGATAAATTGCTCCTTTCTTTTTATTCTCCCAGAAGAGCTGTCTATAGTGGATTTTGTAGAGCCTGGAGTGGATTTATGTTGTTAGCTTGGTTGCAAGCCACCCTTCCCATAGGTCAAGCCAATTAAAGGATAACGAAGGGAGACCTGAGTCCAAACAATAGCATATGGCACAGTGGCACTAGTGCTCACCAGAGAGGGAGAACCAAGTCATATGGATTATAACTTTGAAATGAAGTGAAATTGGATAGTGAACACTTTGAGCCCAAATTCCTCCTCCCTTTTTTGTTTTCAGTCTGTGTACTTTTTTCCATACTTCCTTCTTCTGTTGAGCAGATCCAGTAAAGGGTGGTAGGGAGGTGTAGGAGGTTCAAACACCAGTTTCAGTTACTTTGTTATTTTCCCTGTTATGATCTAGATCTTCCTCACTCCCTGGGTTTCTTGTTGGTGCTCACAAAGGATCCAGTTTTGGTGATATCACATATGCCCAGTGTACTAAGTCAGCTTCCTACCTAAGAAATCTGAGAATTGAGCCTCAGGACATAGGCAGACGTTCAATTGGAATCATCTGAAAATTAGGCAAAAACTTTGTATAAAAATAATATGTGAAAAAATCAGTTTGAATGAATAATGTTAGACTGTGTTCAGTAGAGATCATAAACAAAATGACTGTTTTCAAAAATTTCCTCTACAAATTTAGGGTAAAGAGAAGAGAATTTTAGCAATAAGAAAAATAAATGGCAGTGTGAGGTTAACTCATAATATAACCAAGCCCCTAGATTGTGTCAGTAAATCTTTTTCAAACAGAATGTACAGAGTAAATTGACAGACACATACGTATAGATGTTTGCTGCTTAATTAAAAGTCCATCAGGTACTATCTCAGGGTTAACTTTAGACTGCAAAACAATTTGACATCAGCTGTGATGGGATTTCCATCCATTCTGCCGTTTGTTCCATTGGGTCTGTTCTTTTGCCCATTTTAAGAATTAAGTTGTTAAAACTTATACTGAAACAGTAGAAAATTGAGCTCTTTTAAGTCTTTTTAAGAAAGACTTTGTATTACATCCAAAATAGCTAGTTGAAAAACTATGGCTAGAATAACTAGAGGCTCATTTTACTTCTGGCTCTGCTACCTATTTGCTGCGTGATTTTAAACATATCTGATTTTACCTCTTTGTGCCTCAGTTTCCTCCTTTGCTAACTGATGAGATCTGAGGATGAGTAAACTAGATGATCTCTGAGCTTCCCTTCTACTTTGAAAATTTTCTGAGTATACTCCATCTGTTTTTTTTTTAACATCTTTATTGGTGTATAAATGCTTTACAGTGTTGCGTTAATTTCTGCTGTATTACAAAGTGAATCAGCTACACGTATATATATATAGCCCCATATCTCCTCCCTCTTGTGTCTCTCTCACACCCTCCCTATCCTACCTCTCTAGGTGGTCACAAAGCACTGAGCTGATCTCCCTGTGCAATGCAGCTGCTTCCCACTAGCCATCTGTTTTACATTTGGTAGTGTATATATGTCAGTGATACTCTCTCACTTCGTCCCATCTTACCCTTCCCCCTCCCTGTGTCATCAAGTCCATTCTCTAGTAGGTCTGCGTCTTTATTCCCATCCTGACCCTAGGTTCTTCATAACCATTTTTTTCTTTTTTAGATTCCATATATTTGTCTTAGCATATGGTATTTGTTTTTCTCTTTTTGACTTCACTCTGTATGACAGACTCTAGGTCCAACCACCTCACTACAAATAACTCAATTGGGTGAGTAATTCCATTGTATATATGTGCCACATCTTCCTTATCCATTCATCTCTCAATGGGCACTTAGTTTGCTTCCATGTCCTGGCTATTGTAAATAGAGCTGCAATGAACATTTTGGTACATGACACTTTTTGAATTATGGTTTTCTCAGGGTATATGCCCAGTAGTGGGATTGCTATGTCATATGGTAGTTCTATTTTTAGTTTTTTAGGGAACCTCCATACTGTTCTCCATAGTGGCTGTATTAATTTACATTCCCACCAACAGTACAAGAGGGTTCTCTTTTCTCCACACCCTCTCCAGCATTTATTGTTTGTAGATATTTTGATGATGGCCATTCTGACTGGTGTGAGGTGATACCTCATTATAGTTTTGATTTGCATTTCTCTAACGATCAGTGATGTTGAGCATCCTTGCATGTGTTTGTTGGCAATCTGTGTATCTTCTTTGGAGAAATGTCTAATGAGATCTTCTGCCCATTTTTGTATTGGGTTTGTTTTTTTGGTATTGAGCTTCATGAGCTGCTTGTATATTTTGGAGACTAATCCTTTGTCAGTTGCTTCGTTTGTAAATATTTTCTCCCATTCTGAGGGTTGTCTTTTCATCTTGTTTAAAGTTTCCTTCGCTTTGCAAAAGCTTTGAAGTTTCATTAGGTCCCATTTGTTTCTTTTTGTTTTTATTTCCATTTCTTTAGGAGGTGGGTCAAAAAGGATCTTGCTGTGATTTATGTCATAGAGTGTTCTGCCGATGTTTTCCTCTAAGAGTTTGATAGTGTCTGGCCTTACATTTAGGTCTTTAATCCATTTTGAGTTAATTTTTGTGTATGGTGTTAGGAAGTGTTCTAATTTCATTCTTTTACATGTACGTGTCCAGGTTTCCCAGCACCACTCATTGAAGAGGCTGTCTTTTCTCCATTTTATATTCTTGCCTCCTTTATTATAGATAAGGTGACCATATGTGTGTGGGTTTATTTCTGGATTTTCTATCCTGTTCCATTGATCTATATTTCTGTTTTTGTGCCAATACCATACTGTCTTGATTACTGTAGCTTTGTAGTATAGTCTGAAGTCAGGGAGCCTGATTCCTCCAGCTCCGTTTTTCTTTCTCAAGATTGCTTTGGCTATTCGGGGTCTTTTCTGTTTCCATACAAATTGTGCAAGTTTTTGTTCTAGTTCTGTGAAAAATGCCATGGTAGTTTGACAGGGTTTGCATTGAATCTGTAGGTTGCTTTTGGTAGTATAGACATTTTCACAATATTGATTCTTCCAATCCAAGAACATGGCATATCACTGCATCTTTTGTTATCATCTTTAATTTCTTTCATCAGTGTCTTATAGTTTTCTGCATACAGGTCTTTTGTCTCCCTATGTAGGTTTATTCCTAGGTATTTTATTCTTTTTCTTGCAATGGTTAAGTGGGAGTATTTCCTTAATTTCTCTTTCAGAATTTTTCATCATTAGTGTATAGGAATGCCAGAGATTTCTGTGCACTAATTTTGTATCCTGAAATTTTACCATATTCATAGATTAGCTCTCGTAGTTTTCTGGTGGCATCTTTAGGATTCTCTATGTATAGTACCATGTCATCTGCACACAGTGACAGTTTTACTCCTTCTTTTCCAATTTGGATTCCTTTTATTTCTTTTTCTTCTCTGATTGCTGTGGCTAAAACTTCCAAAACTATGTTGAATAATAGTGGTGACAGTGGCAACCTTGTCTTGTTCCTGATCTTAGAGGAAATGGTTTCAGTTTTTCACTATTGAGAATGTTGTTGGCTGTGGGTTTGTCATATATGGCCTTTATTAATGTTGAGTTAGGTTCCCTCTATGCCTACTTTCTGGAGAGTTTTTATCATAAATGGGAGTCGAATTTTGTTGAAAGCTTTTTCTGCATCTATTGAGATGATCATATGGTTTTTCTCCTTCAATTTGTTAATATGGTGTATCACATTGATTTATTTGCATATTTTGAAGAATCCTGCATCCCTGGGATAAACCCCACTTGATCATGGTGTATGATCCTTTTAATGGGCTGTTGGATTCTGTTTGCTAGTATTTTGCTGAGGATTTTTGCATCTATGTTCATCAGTGATATTGGCCTGTAGTTTTCTTTCTTTATGACATCTTTGTCTGGTTTTGGCATCAGGGTGATGGCGGCCTCATAGAATGAGTTTGGGAATGTTCCTCCCTCTGCTATATTTTGGAAGAGTTTGAGAGGATAGGTGTTAGCTCTTCTCTAAATGTTTGATAGAATTTACCTGTGAAGCCATCTGGTCTGGGACTTTTGTTTGTTGGAAGATTTTTAATCACAGTCTCAATTTCAGTGCTTGTGATTGGTCTGTTCATATTTTCTCTTTCTTCCTGGTTCAGTCTTGGAAGGTTGTGCTATTCTAAGAATTTGTCCATTTCTTCCAGGTTGTCCATTTTATTGGCATACAGTTGTTTGTAGTAATCTCTCATGATCCTTTGTATTTCTGCAGTGTCAGTTGTTACTTCTCCTTTTTCATTTCTAATCCTGTTGATTTGAGTCTTTTCCCTATTTTTCTTGATGTGTCTGGCTAATGGTTTATCAATTTTGTCTGTCTTCTCAAAGAACCAGCTTTTAGTTTTATTGATCATTGCTATTGTTTCCTTCTTTTTCATTTATTTCTGATCTGATCTTTATGATTTCTTTCCTTCTGCTAACTTTGGGGGTTTTTTGTTCTTCTTTCTCTAATTGCTTTAGGTGTAAGGTTAGGTTGTTTATTTGAGATGTTTCTTGTTTCTTGAGGTAGGATTGTATTGCTATAAACCTCCCTCTTAGAACTGCTTTTGCTGCATCCCATAGGTTTTAGGTTGTCATGTTTTCATTGTCATTTGTTTCTAGGTATTTTTTGATCTCCTCTTTGATTTCTTTCTTCAGTGATCTCTTGGTTATTTAGTAGTGTATTGTTTAGCCTCCATGTGTTTCTGTTTTTTACATTTTTTTTCCTTTAATTGATATCTAGTCTCATAGCATTGTGGTCGGAAAAGATACTTGATATGATTTCAGTTTTCTTAAATTTACTGAGGCTTGATTTGTGATCCACGATATGATCTCTCCTGGGGCATGTTCCACGAGCACTTGAGAAGAAAGTGTATTCTGTTGTTTTTGTAATCCATCTATTTTTATTCATCAGCTTTCACTCTGCAAAACAGAAAGGAAGAGTCAAGGTTGACATGAAGTGAAATTATTTAACAAAGTGCAAATAGCTAAAAAGTGTAAATATATTCTTTAAAATAATTGCTCTTTTGATTTTGAATACGTGAAGTAGACTGCTGTGTTTTTGCCATGCAGTATGTTACCTCTTCCTCCATCTTCCTCCTTGGGAGGTAAACTGGAAACTTCCAAATCCCTTCATTATCATTCCTTCTTTCTCAGAATGCCTTTATCATTTTCTTGGATTATTTGCGTCATGCGGCCATTGTTCTTTAGGAACCAAGGTTCAAAAAACTCTTGTGTGGAATCACATTTCATTTGATTTCACCTTAGACATTTATCAGTGCCTTGTAATCCCCCCCCCCCCCCCACACACACACACATACATGCTTCATTTAAGTACTACTCTTCTATTCTGACAGGCTAAGTCCCACTTAGGAAAAAGCATTTTGCTGTGAAGGATGCATAGAAATGTGAAAATAATTTTTATTTTCAAATATGCTGTGGTTGAATTTATTAATATCATCAGCCCCCCATATCTGTGGATGGGGAACCCACCGAAAGAGAGGACCAACTGGACTGTGCCGGTTTATACTTGAGACTTGAGTACCTGTGAGTTTTCGTATCCGCAGGGGTCCTGAACCCAGATGCCCTTAGATACTGAGAGACGACTGTACTTGAAGTAGCGTATACCTTTTACTATCCTAATTTATTGACATACTGCAATTTTTAATATAGAGAGAGTTCCTGCACTGGCTGTTTTATTCCATTCTAAAAATCTGTAAGCAAACATAATGTTCTTCCTGAGCCTGCATCTGGCTATGGGCAAAAGCTTTTGGCTTGTCTGTAAATGCTGTGTACAGAGTCTGAATGATACCCCTACAACTTACTTTCTTTAAGATGTTACCAGCTAAACTAGAACTGGTAACAGAAATATTGTAGGAGAATTGTCATTTCATTTTTAAAAAAATAAAGGTGGGTGTACGAGGCTTCTGTCACGTCTCTATATTTACAGTGAAAAGTCAGTTCTAGGCAGTTTGTGTTGAAAATGACAGCATTTCTATCAAGATCTAAGTCAGCTGCTGTGAGTCAGAATTGTCATCCTTCACTGGGCCGTCTTGCTTTATGATATCAATTAGCAAACAATCTGTTTGGTTGGCACTTGATACAGTTAGGATGCAAAACACAGTGACTGTGAAGCAAAACATTTTTCAGGGAGGCGGCTTCTTTGCCCAGGCATGGGGAAGGGGAAATGATATCAGTTTCCTGTCTGTCCGTCTTTCTTTGCCACTAATGTCAGTTTATTGACATTAATACCGTGTAATAATATTATTAGGTTGGTTGTTCTTTTAATTTTTTCCTGATAATGTTAATATTTGATTTTTAAAGGCTTATAGCTTTTAATTATTTCTTTTGTGTTTTCAGTTCTAGAAATTACATTCAAAACACTATTATAGTGTAGAAAATATAAAATTAAAAAGTCATACTTCATAGAAAACAGAAGAGACAGTACACTAGAGGGCACTAGTAAGCTATCCTTTTGGCTTATTTATTTTCATTTACCATTATAATTTGCATGTCTTTAGGGATGCTTTCACTGCTTAATCTGAACTGAGACTACTCGTTTTTCTTTCTCTGTTGGTCTCTCTCTCTCTTTTTTTTAAGACCAATAGCTCATTTAGTAGTTTTCATTGACCAGGAAAGTTCATTATTTTTATAAGCTTTATCCTATATGGATTATCTGGGTGGCCTTTATAATTTTACTGAAGCCCTGCTATCTTGTCCTATGACTTTTCCGATGATTTGTAAGAGAATCTCCACAGCTGCAAGTTATTACTACTTAAGGCCCAATTGTATGGGCTTCAAGATATACACAAATCACTCTTGGGTATTTCTTTTAAGACACATTTAAACCCCAGTCTCCAGAGATGAAAGGCGAGATATTTAAGTAATCCGCCACCTGGCTCATTTTAATGTGATTGGTAGAGAAGACAGATTTTGTCTTCCAAAGACTATACAAGAACAATTTTTCTTAAAAGGTCAAATGAAATTTATTCTTCATGCTCAAAACTTTGGCATTTCAATTAACTTTTAAAAGTAACAAACAATACAGTGAACTCTGAAACGTGCTTAAAGAGAAAATACATTGTATCTAATAAGCAAACCAAATTTAAAAACTTTCTTAAGATATGTTGCTCTTGCCTCTTTGTTTAATGAGGTTTAAAGATTTCTTTGAAGTTCTGTGGTAGTAGGAACACCTTTAATCTGTCTGTTGTATCACTGGGGTACTTTTATTCTTTTGGTTGCCTTCTCTTTTCAAGTATTATTTTTTAGTCATGAGTAAAAAGATGAAACAGTTATTTCACAAGTACACATGCTATAAAGAATGTAGGAGATTTATAATGGCAGTAATTACAATTACTAGAAATAGTTATAGTAATATTCTTTCAGTGGGATACAATTAAAACCTTGATCATAGTCCAAATCCAACATGTTGAGGTCTAATATTTTACAGTAAAATATTTCTTAGGATTTCTGCTCTTGACTCAGTCTCATTTCTCAATTAGAAAAGTACAGAGACTTCCAGTATATATCTCATGTAGCATGTTTTTTGTAATACGCATATGCTGTCTTAAAACATAACACAGATTGGGGGGCCACCTCAAACTAGGACTAAAGAAATTCATCCTGAGTTTTACATCATCCTGAAATGTTGTATTGTAAAATATTCAGTTGATCACCTTGTTACCGAGTCCAAGCTTGCTCAGCTCACCACACGATAGGCCAATAAATTGGGAGACGAGGTTTTGAGGCAGGGAATAGCGGCTTTATTCAGAAAGCTGGCAGACCAAGAAGATGGTGGACTAGGGTCCCCAAAAAACCATCTTATCGGGGTCTGGATGCCAGTTTCTTTTATAGAACAGAGCCGGGGGTGGGGTGGGGTTGGGAGGTGAGGAAGTAAAGTAAAAAGCCACTAGTTTTGCCTGGCTTGGCCAGCATGAGGAGGGGCTGTGTTAATTTCTTCTTTCTGCAGCCATTCACAGTTGGGCAGGGTCAGATTGTCTCCCTGTGAGAGGTACTTTAATTTAACATTCAGGCAGGGGGGCAGGGTTCCCTGAGGCAGGCCATTATGTATGATTATAATAACAAAAGCAACGAAAAGCAAAGGTTAAAGTCAAAGAAACAGATCCAACATGGAGTCAGAATTGGCTCTTCCCTGTTACAGTCTTACTTTCCACCTCACCTCCAGTCCCTCATGCTAAGTACCATTACCATCACCATCTTGTCTGTTATTGAGATTCTTTTTGATTGGAAGAATTTTTCCAGTTTGAGGATCGGAAAGGGGGAAACCTGTAGAAGTAGGACTGAGCTCAGCAAGATGGCATTGCTTTTCCCCTTTGCTGTGCTAGTAGTTATTTTCCGGTCTGTTGTCTTTATGGCCATCAGGTTAAAAAGTCATTAATAACATAGACTCCTCATGTATTAGATCAGATGGGATCAAAATGAGTAACTAATTTGATCAAGGTCATGCTGGCAGGCAAGTGGATGAGCCAGTCCAAGACCAAAAACCAGATCTGTTGTGACTTCAAGTCCAAGGCTTTTTCTGCTTCACAAACCTCTTGCTATGTAAAAGTCAAAATCTCAACCCAGATATTTATTAATTTCCCCTCTGTAACTTTTGAGTAATCATTGTAATGATTATTTAAGATTATTAAAGGAAGTCAGTTTTTATTTAATGAAAGGTGACTAAAAATTACTTTCAAATAAAAATGTGTGAAAAAGCTTTTAACATCTTCTGAATAAGAAAACACCTATCTATTTTAATATGAATATTCTAAGGGAATAGTGCCTCTCTTTTCCAGTATGCCTTTTGAATATTAGAAAGATAGATGAATATAGAAAGAGTTGAATGTTAACATTCTCAAATACAAACAAAAACACTCTTGATTGCTAGAAGTACTTGATGTTTTGGAGGTTTTGTTGTCCTAGTAGGAAGGATTTCATTTAAAACATTCCATGGGGTCATATGCTTTGCTTTAAAATTAATTTATGGCACTTCCAACTGAAGGACAAATACTACACTTAAGACAAGCATGACTTCCACAAATCTGTTTTTTATAAGGTCACGAACTAATTGTTTAGCATTTTAAGTGTACTGCCACGATCAGTTCTATTTAATTGAAAAAGACTCATACTTAATATTAAATACATGCATTTATTTAAGTCATTTTGATCATTTGTTTTCAGTATTACAACCATACTTCATACTTCATGTTCAGTTATTTTTTGTAAAATGTAATTTGCAGAAAGACTTCATTGCTATTACACTTTAGTAAACCCACTTGGAAATACTGCAGAAATATTTGTAGTCTTCATGTGAATGTACACAAGAATGTTTTTAGGTGTCACCAAAGCAAGGACACATTTGGGAGCTAAAATCAAATTAGGAGGCTGTGTTAACTCAACCAATGGAAAGCCCTGGGTTTATGGCATTTTAAAAATATGAACTAAGACAAATTTCCAAAGGACACAGTTTAGTGTACTTATTTCTTTAGGAAACGTTCTGTTTCAAATAACAGATTGCCAAACCTTTGCAGAAAACAAGGTCCTGAAAAAATGTAATAGACTTCATATATGTATTAATATATGAGAAAAACAAAGGCCTTTATTTTATTGTGATGTAAATAATCTGTCCAATTTGGAGATTAGATACATCATCCATCTAACTTGCCTCCGGTTCTGAAGGATGATCTAAAACCACTGTGTGAAGTAATGCTGTGGGAATAGGCTGATGTGATTGGTGACGGGGGAATGTTACCAAACATAAGTTCCCGTGCCCAGTGCCAAACTGAAACATCAGAGGTTGGAGCAAAGAAAGGTTGATTGCAGGGCCAAGCAAGGGAAATAGGTAAATTGTCCTTTAAAAAACCCTGACCTCTTTGATGGTTTTGGGGGAGAAGTTTTTATAGGCAAAATTTGGGGTGAGGGCTATTGGTTGGTGGTGAGGTAACAGGGTGGTGCTCCAGGAATCTTGTGCTCATCCAGAAGTTACCATCCTCCACCTGGGTGGGGGCCTTAGTTCCTGCAGAAGAGCTCAAAGATTGTTATATATATTCCTTGAGGAGGGACCAGGATCCTGTTTTAATTGCTGCACTATAGTTTCTTGATTGTTCCTCCTTTGTTACTGCATTCCCTCTTTCCTTGATTAGTAGCTGTTTGAATTGGCCCTTTGGAACTCAGGGCAGGTCTAGGAGGCTGAAACCTTTACCCTGGAAATAAGAAATGGGGGACCTGGAAAGGCTTTTGTGCCCAGGAGGGCCCCACAGGGTCCTGCTCGGTTTCAATAAGAAGTTGAATTCGGCATTACCGCTTAAATTCTCCAAAAGCATATCAACATGACATTATGACTCCAATAGATTCAAAATTCAGAAACATTTTTGTATTAGACATGGTTTTCAGAGATTGTAACAGAAAGAGGTTTGTGAAGCAGAAAGAGCCTTGAACTTGAAGCCATGGCAGATTTGGTTTAATCTTGGACCTAACTTGCAGTATAGGAAGAAATTTCCCCTGGTCCCGGTGGAAAGAAGAAAAAGAGGAAGAAAGAAAGAGAGAGAGAGAAAGAAAGGAAGGAAGGAAGGAGGGGAGGGAGGGGAGGGAGCAGTATCCCTCAGATAATCACTTTTACATGTTAGCTCATTTCATCTTCAATCAAAGTACCTGAAAGGAAATAATGCAGACATATACCAGTGATGCCAAAATCTTGGCCTCTGTGCACCGGTGCCAAATCGAATCTCAGAGGCAGAGTTTTGGGTGAAGTAGAAAAGAATAACTTTATTGCTTTGCCAGGCAGAGGGGGACACAGTAGGCTTGTGCTTCAAAAACTGTGTGTCCCAACCCGGGCGGATTTACTGAGGAGTTTTATAGCAATGGTTCAAGGGTGGGGTTGCTGATAAGGATCAGGGTGTGTGCAGGGCCTGCAATCCTTTAATCTGGCCTCAGCTAGTCTCCTGATAAGCCTCTCAAGGTTATCAAGTTGTGATCTTCTCTGGAATGAAGAATGCTAACATCTTCCACTTGTTGGGGGTTTTAGTTCTGTAAAGAGCTCAAAGATATTGTTACGTGTATCCCTTGAGGCAGAATCAGGACCCTACCTCAAGGCTACACTGTTGTTTCTTGGCTTCTCCTCCCTTGTCTATGCATTCCCCCTCCCTTCCCTGAATAGAAACTGTTTGAAAGCCTTCTGTGCCCAGGAGCTCCACAGGGTCCTGCTGGGTTTCGCCAGTCTACCAAAGGAAGAGGTAAAAGTGCTTGTCTATGAAATGTTCTAATAGAGTAGGCTGTGTGTGGTTGACTAGACTTACTGTTCATCAGGAGAGAGACACAGCAAGTGTAGAATAATTGTCTTCTTTTTCAAGACATTATACAATGTGGTGTGTATGTGTGTGCTCACACGTGCACTTGTACATAAGTGTGTGTGCATGCACATGTGTGTGTGAAATTGTAAATCAGGATTAGGAAATGGTAAGTCAGGATTGGAGATAAAATTATTTGATCATGAAATTCTGAAACAAATTTAGCAAGTTTATGAAAAGCCAATTTTACTCATCTGATCATTTAAACGTTAGGAAAAAGTCTGCGATCTTATGTTGGAGGGCCCCCAAAGACCACCCTCAGGTCTGATAATTTGCTAGAAGCACTCTCAGAATTCAGATAAGCTACTATACTCATGGTTATAGTTTATTGCAGCAAAAGGAAAGAGATTAAAATCAGCAAGGAAAAGGGTGCATAGGGCAGAGTCCCAAGAGAGAGGTGCAGGCTTCTGGTTGTCTTCTCCCAGTGGAAACTCACGGACAATGCTTAACTCTACCAGCAGTAATAGGTGACAACACAGGCAAAGTGCTGTCAACCAGGGAAGCTCATCCAAGCCTTGATATCCTTGGTTTTTACTGGTGGTCAGTCACATAGACCTGCCTGCAAGACTGATCTTAGCTACTGAGTCTCCAGAGCTCCCTCCTCAGGGGTCAAACTGATGGCCCTGGTGAACAAAAACAGTTATTTATCATAAATCACATTGTTAGCGTAAACTATTTGGTGTGATCCAAGGCCCAGGGTATACAAAGTCATTCTTATCAGGCAGGTGGTTTAAAGGGCTTAGAGGTTATCTCCCAGGAGTAGCTCAGGGTCCAGCCCTGAAAACTTTTGGAATGGGCAGGTTTTGAGCACCCCAGACCTGCTGAGCTAATCCTTTACTATACAACATAAAGGCTACAGGTATTCCCTGATTTTTATCACCTACTGCAGGAAAGTCAAAATAGTACATTATTTACATCTTATATGTTAAATACATACATTTCTTTATTTAAAATTTAAGATCAGAGCTCTTGGTCAGTTTCTTTAAAAAGGGCATGTATAAATAGAATAAGCTCTGCTACAAAATTGAAGTCAAAATTTAGCTTGCCAGGAAAATTTTAGCTTTTCAGACAAATTTCCAATGTGGGTAAGATTTAGGGTACAAGTCACCATTCAGAGGCCACCTAGAGGTGAACACTGTATGACTGCACCTCAAGAGTTAAACAGAAAAACTGGTGTGTTAGTTGTAAGCATAACTGAGGTCAAGGAAAATTCTGGTTAGCAGACATCTGGAGCATGGAGCTGGAATTTGACAGGACTTGGCCACACCCATGGGATAAGGCATGCTTGGTAGACATGAAAGGCAAAGGCCTGGTGAATCATTAAAATAGGGGGAGAATAGGTCATTAATTTCCTAATGTCACTGTAACAAATTATCACAAACATAGAGGCTTGAAACAGCACAAATTTCTTATAGTTCTGGAGGTCAGAAGTCCTAAATGAGTCCTAGGGGGCTAAAATTAAGGTGTAGGCCAAGGTACATTTCTTCTGGAGGCTCCAGGGAAACATCGTTTTCCTTGCGTTTATCTGTTTCCAAAGGCAACCTGCATTCTATGGCTCATGGGAGCCATGGGAGCCATCACATCTTTTTCTGATTCTGACTTCCACGCCTCCCTCTTTCCCTTGTTAGAACTTGCTGAAAGCCCGGCCTCTCTGTACACCGGTGCAGAATTGAATCTCAGAGACAGACTTTTGGGTGAAGTAGAAAAGAATAGCTTTGTTGCTTTGCCAGGCAAAGGGGGACACAGAGAGCTCCTGCCCTCAAAAACTATGTGTCCCAACCTAGGGGAGTTTGGTAAGGAGTTTTATGGCAATAGTTCAAGGGTGGGGCTGCTGATAAGCTTAGGGTGTGTGTAGGGCCTGCTCTCCTTTAATCTCATCTCAGGAAATCTTCTTGATGAGCTTCTCAGGTTCCTTCAGTCTGGCCTCGGACTCAGGTGGTCTTCTCTGGTATGGAGAATGCTGACATCTTCCATTTGTTGGATTTTAATTCTATAAAAGGGCTTAAGGATATAGTTAAGTGTATCCCTTGAGGCAGAACCAGGACCGTGACCCAAGGCTGTACTATTGTTTCTTGGCTTTTCCTCCCTTGACGCAGCATCCCTCCCCTTCCCAGATTACCAGTTGTTCAAATCTGCCCTTTGGAACTCAGGGAAGGTCATGGAGGCTGAACAGATAGACTCCCCATGCCCAGGAGCCGCACAGGGTCCCGCTCAGTTCAGAACCCTGTGATTATATTGGGCCCACCTGAATAACCTAGCATACCCACACCACAACCCACTGCCCTCATCTCAGGGTCGTTAATGTAGTCACATCTGAGAGGTCCCTTTGCCATGTCAGGCAACATATTCACAGGTTGCAGGGAATAGGACATGGACATCTTGGGGGTGCAGGCATTATTCTATCTATCACAGCAGGAGAATACCTGGTGTTGAAACAAACTAAGAGCAAATGCTACTACTTTTCAATGCTGGGTAGCCTGGTCAGGTCCTAAAGGAAAGTGCCTCCTTCACCCAGGAGATTGCCATCAATTAATGAACGGAGTGTTACTCTTAAAAATCCAGCAACATTTAGCAAGGGTTTGTCCATAGTTCTGAGGATTCAGAAAAATCAGTGGTCAATAATTAAAGAGATATTCCTTACATCAAGGACTGGCTCTAACTAACAAATATGAAAAGAGATTCATTTACTAACTACCATTTATTTTGTATCTACTACATGTCAAATTCACCAGACCAAGTACTTATGTTATCTCATGCAATTCTCACTACAGCATTTAAAAATAGGTTTTGTTGCTCCTCGCTGAGGGAAATGGATTTGTATGCTCATTAACCTGCCCAAGGTGGCTTATAAAACAACCTGGCAGAGACAGTATGTGAATCTGAATGATTTCAAGGCCTAGGCTTTCTCCACTGCAGAATGCCAACATGTTGATTTACAATGTTGGTTACCCCCTAACATTGACCACATTTTTATATCCATAATTCAGTGTATCTTCTTTCCCAATTGCCAGAACAAACATAAGGTTAATAACTAGGATTACCTTATTGAGTATAGATAACTGGGTGGAAACAGTGGAATCCTATCAAAGAGCTAATATGAAGACTGATGGAACATTCCTTTCCTCCAACAGAAAACATGCCTTAAGTATAAGAAATCCTTGGTCCTGTTGAGAAATGCTAACACCATCAGTATAGGGGTGACCTATTTAATAAACATAATTACCTCATGCCCTTCTTTAATACTGTTTGAGATTTTGAAATGAATTAAATAAAACTACATATAAATCTAAGCGATGGCAAGTTTAGAAAGTAAGTCATCTGGATTTGAGACACTCTCCCCACATGTTGGATTTTCTGATATCACTGTGATTATTGACTCCTTGTTCAGGACTTTTCTGTGTGGTGGGAAGACAGAGCCCCTTGAATACCAAACTTGTGCACTTGCTTTCATAGTGGAAGTCAGGAGGGAAAAAAAACACAAGAACTTCACAAGTCTGTAAAAAAGGAATAGTGACTGACTTGTGGGAAAACAGAGAAATATTTTTTCTATTCCTCCAGCTCAGATTTTTCCAAAGAGGTTTCCTTTGTTATTTGGTAGCCAGATCAACCTTGAGTTCCAAATGTGTGTGTGTGTGTGTGTGTGTGTGTGTGTGTGTGTGTGTATTTATTTATTTGGCTACCTTGAGGTGAAGATGGGATGCTAGGAAGAAACTTTCTCTTCCTAGACCCCTAAGTGAAACTTAGCTATCACATCAGGAATCTTATCACATGAATTCATCCTGTGGAAAAAACTAGATGCAATTTTAGATATTTCTTGAAATCATTTCCACGAATCTTTCCTTTGAGACTATCACTATGTCTAAAATTGAGGAGATATTTTTAGTACCAGTTTACTCATAACTGTATTTCAGCTCTAAGTTCTTGGAGTACCATATAATGCAAATGACGTTGCTCTTGGTTCTTGAAGTTTCGGGGGGATTCATTGTATTCGAAGTTTTAACCCTATCTGCCAAATATGCCAAGTTCCCCTGAAATTTATCTTTTACAGAGTCTGAAGCAGTTGGTCTTTTCCCTGGTGTTCCAAAAATAGGGCAACAGCATCTTTCAGGCTCAAAAATCTGCGGATACGTGTTTCTGTCTGTCAACGAACACACTGCAATGTGCTATAAAGGGATTTTGTAATCACAGATTTTGTGATTAAAATATTCACAAAACAATGAGAGGAATCTGATTTTGACTCATTTTTTATGTAATTGAACATCTTATGGTTGAAATTGAAGTATTCTGTGTGAAATCACTGTGCAGGGACTTAGAAGCTGGTGCTTAAGCAGTGAATGATGCAGAGTATCCCAGTAAAAGTGTGGTTTTTCTTTGTTTAAATAGTCAAAAAATTTCCATTTTGAACCCAGATTTTTGAGAATATAATCAATGTTTAGTCTAATATATGTATGCATTTATATGTATATGTGTGTGTGTGTACACAGATCATCGGCATCAGTGGTGATCTACAAACTTTAATCAGCAGCATGGGGCTGGGATACAGCCTTCAGAATTGGTTGAATGTCTCAGGTGAATCTAATCTGTAAACAAGTTTGGGAACCACTCACAATCACTTAAGAATTTTGCTAATTGTGGTAGGTTACCATGCCAACTTCTCAACAGCAGTTCTTTCCAACTTGGATATATATTAGAGGAAGTTCAGTAAAACAAATGGCATTATTTTAATTCCAAGGTGATAGAGTTATAGATATTTAACATAACAAACATAGCTTAAAACAAACTGAAATTAAATTAATTATAATCTCACCAACCAAAGATAATCACTGTAAATAGATTTATTTATTTCTAGATATTTTAATCAATCTAAATACTAATAAGGATGTGTATATGCATGTGTTTGTGTTTATGTGTGTAGATATAACAAAAGCTATAATACTATCCATTCTACTTTGTAGCCTTTTTCTTTAACAATATATGGAATCATTAATTTATTTTATCTTATTTTTT
Organism: Phocoena phocoena; assembly: GCF_963924675.1. Taxonomy (NCBI): domain Eukaryota; kingdom Metazoa; phylum Chordata; class Mammalia; order Artiodactyla; family Phocoenidae; genus Phocoena; species Phocoena phocoena. The sequence goes on from NC_089230.1 coordinate 54,629,075, forward strand.
TGGTTATGAATACAAACTTTAAATAAAAAAAAGCAATTCAGATTATTGCCTAATTAGTTAAAGGGGAAGGAGTAACTTTGAACTCAAATCTACAAATGCATTTTACTTAAATTGTCAACGTGCTGTTATTACTCAACTGCATTTTAGCAGACATAATCTATAGTAAAAACTAAGAGCAACTAAGATGGTAAAATAATCATTTAAAGTTTTTTAAAATTTTTATTGGAGTACAGTTGATTTACAATGTTGTGTTAGCTTCAAGTGTACAGCAAAGTGAATCAGTTGTACATACATTCACTCTTTCTTATTTTTTTTAAAGATTCCTTTCCATATAGGCCATTACAGAGTATTGAGTAGAGTTCCCTGTGCTATACACTAGGTCCTTATTAGTTATCTATTTTATATATAGTAGTGTGTATATGTCAATCCTAGTCTCCCAATTTATCCCTCCCTTCTTTATCCCCTGGTAACCATAAGTTTGTTTTCTTTAAAAAAAAAAATTATATATATATGTAACTGAGTGACTTTGCTGTATACCTGAAACTAACACAACACTGTAAATAACTATACTTCAATAAAAGAGAAAAACAAAAAAAAACAATATATGGAATCAGAGAATTTTACTTTTAAATGTTGCTTTGTGTGGCCGTATTCTACAGTCCTTTTCAAAGGCTCTTCTAGACCGTGACTCCATTTCCTTATTATTACTTCTCTTTTATCTGCCCTTAAAAACCCTTGTCTTTGGGCTAAAAAGAAAAAAGTGACACTATTTCAGGTGAATCTTTGCATGATTGTTTGTGTAAGTGAAAACTGGATATTTTCCCCTCAGTTCATAACAATTTAGCCAGGAGGTGTCTCTAAATTTAGCTACACTGCAATCACCTGAGGGGGTAATACTTTAGTTAAACTATCTATACATGGCTCCACCCCAGTGTTTCTGAGTCACTAGTTTTAAGAGACTGGGGGTGGGGCCTGAGAATTAGCATTTCTCACAAGTTGCCGGATGATGCCTGTGCTGCTGCTTAGGAACCTCACTTTTAGAACCATTTTAGGAACACTCGTTTTCCTTTTTCTTTGGGTTTTCTCTGTCACATCCCTTTATATATTTACAAGTAATTTACATTTGCTGCGGGTTTCATAAATACCCATCTTTCACTAGAAATTTCCAAATACTTCCTGGAAATATTCAATTTCATCAAAATTGACTTAGACTGAGAGCTCACCTTCTGAACAGTAGTTCAAAGTTGCTGATATTTTTCTGAAAAATTTGTAAATTATGGTAAACTTCTCCTATGTCCAAGGGACAAGTTAGAGTAACTCACCTCTCTTCATCTTTGAAAAAAGAATTATATTCCTACCATGTAAATCCTAAGGGATGTTTTTTTTTTTTTTTGCGGTACGCGGGCCTCTCACAGCTGTGGCCTCTCCCGTTACGGAGCACAGGCTCCCGACGCGCAGGCTCAGCGGCCATGGCTCACGGGCCCAGCCGCTCCGCGGCGTGTGGGATCTTCCCGAACCGGGGCACGAACCCGTGTCCCCTGCATCGGCAGGCGGACTCTCAACCACTGTGCCACCAGGGAAGCCCCTAAGGAATGCTTTTGCCGTAACTTTGAGATGCCAAGAAAAAAGAAGGTCTTGTAACTGGTATGGCAAAATATTTGTGTTATCACAGTGTTTTTGTGCACCGCCTGGCTGGGAAAAACAAATTCCTGCAAACTTGCAGATTAAGGGTGCGTTGTGTTTGCTTCTGAAGCGTTTTCTTTTCAAGTGTTAAGTCTTACAGTAGAGATAATCTGTTCTCTTTCATGTCTCCTCCTTGGGCAATACATTTAGAAGATTAATATAATATGGTTAACATGCCTGTGTGTCTTGCCTAATTCAGAATATTGAGGATATTATTTGTGGTTTAGGGAGTTGGGAGAAATTTATATCTAGGAGGTCTGGAATGCTCAGTTATCAGAGAAGCATTGCTGTATGCCTGGCCCTGGCTGTTTGCCCACATTCCTAGGGAGTCATTAATAAAGGCTTCAGGTGCTCCCACATTTAGACTTTCTTCTAGACTGACTCAGCAGTTGCAGCTGTCGTTTTACACTGTCATGGATCATTAAGAAGTTTCTCCTGGCGTACTTTTAAAAGATGCTCTATTCCTCTTTAGGTTAGAGCTGCTTTTCTACCCTAACTCACCTTTCAAAACTAGATTTTTTTTTTTTTAAAGGATATCTGGGGGGAAAATGTTTTAATAAACAGCTCAGAATACAGTAACTAATGGTTTCAACTTCAGTTCCTTTGTGACTTAAAAATTGAGTGTTTATTTAGAAAATGCCTTTAGCAAAGAGTACAGTTTGGGATTTATTTCATGTCACAGAATAAATTATTGCTTGCTTACTTCCTTCACTTGAAATGCATAATTAATATTTCACAGCAAGTTCATATTAGTCATTACATTTTCTTCTTTACTTAATTTTCAAAGTCACTTAAGGCCATCTGAGCCCTGGTATTTTTACATCACAAACTATAAATCAAGTTAAATGTTGGAGTCACGGAGCCCTAATGCTATATTTAAATCCAAAGCACTGGTAAAGCTACCAGTTTATCTAGCTCTGTTACAGGCTCTCACCCAACAATAAATAATCTCAAAGTTTCATAGCTGTTTTTTGTTAGAACCACCACAATTCAAGAATTGGAAAGAACTGCAACAAATTAATGATAAAATTATAAAGAATATGAAGACTCTACTCTTGCTACTTCCATTATGAGACGTTGTGATTTGGAGTTTTAGAATAGAATTTTAAGGCTATAAATTCTTCAAAGAATCATCTTATAAACATCACTTTGAAGATATATTCATTTTTTAAAGAGTTAAAAAATGTACAACAATGTCTATTTGTGCTTCCATCTGAGACCAGAGAAAGACATGATCTAAAAACCATAAATCTGTCTCCTTATGGTTGAGCGTAAGGGGGAAAAAGGAAAACCTAATATTGAAACAGAGTCCATTACAAGATATCCTGCACCTTTAGAATGACAAATAAGCAATAAATAATTCTGTAATTGCATTTTAAGGAAGTTCTGTTTTCTCTTTGTTCTTTTCATTTAAAAGTAGCGAAGCAAAATTAAGTTAACAGAATAACGAAGATATCAAAATTAATATCCAAACCATAACTGGGGAGATGCGCTGGGTTTGCATTTTTAGAGAACGTGCAATAGAACATATGAGTATATGCCAGCTCTCCATTCACATAGAGGCTTTGACCCTTGACTCAGCCGCTTAACTGCTATGTTACAACAGGCAACTTATTTAACCTCCCTAAGCCTCAGTTTCCTCAGCTTTCAACCACAATAATAATGAGGTTAATAAAACCTAATTCTTATTAATTGTAGGAATTCTCTTTAAGTAATATGTGTAGGTAATAAGAGTAATTCTGTTGAGATTAAATGAAATGATGTTGTATGTACAGTGCCTCCTGTGGCTGTTACATGGCAGATTTTGTTATGTGTTTGGTGTATGTCATGTCAATGTATGCACAAGGCAAGAAATTTGCCTCTTATTCACTTAAGTGTTATCCCCAGAACTTTAGAACATTCATGATATGTAGCGCATGCTCCATAACTCTTAAATGGCTGCGTGTGTGTGTGTGTGTGTGTGTGTGTGTGTGTGTGTTCCATGCCTTGGTGTGTGTGATGGAGGCATTTCTAAGATGTGTTGAGCCAGTGAGTATCCCAAGCTATTGCTGAGTACCAGCTAAGGGGAAGTTAGGGAAAGATTCCCGTGTTGGGTCAGCAGATTTAGCAAATAAAAGTACACGACTAATACAGGTCAAAAGGTACAAACTTCCAGTTAGAAGATAATTACTGGCGATGTAGTGTACAGCACGATTAATATAATTAACACTGCTGTATGCTATATATGAAAGTTGTTAAGAAAATAAATCCTGCGAGTTCTCATTGAAAGGAAAAATTTTTTTCCTATATTTTGTGTCTAAATGAAATGATGGATGTTCATTCAACTTATGATGCTAATCATTTTATGATGTAAGTCAAATCATTATGCTCTACACCTTTAACTTTTACAGAGCTGTATGTCAATTATATCTTAATAAAACTGGAAAAAAATACAGGACAACCAGTAAAATTTTAATTTCAGATAAACAATAAAAATGTTTTAACTATAAGTAGGTCCCAGTAATGTACTATATTCACACTAAAAATTTTTTGTTGTTTATCTGAAATTAACATTTAACTGCATGTCCTATATTTTATTTGGCAACCCTAGCATGAGGATAAAGAAGGTAAAAACTCTGTTGTGAAGAAGTCACTTACGTGTAGTAATCAAATAATAATTATGATAATAAAAATAACACCACACTCAGAATAACTTTCACCCCTTTCTTCAGCTTTTTGTGGTACAGCCACAGTGGTCTTGTTTCAGTTTCTGGAAAATACCAGATTTTTTCTTAGGATATTTGTGATTTCATGAGACTGGAAGGAACCACACCCTCATCTCCAAACACATCATCCCTAAACAATTAGCTCAGGCGTCCCAAGCTCCTGGACACTTTTTCCGACCCAGAGCCCCCTTTCCTACTCCCCACCCCAGGTTTATTCTTTTTTTTGGTTTTTTTAATATATTTATTTTATTTATTTATTTTTGGCTGGTTTGGGTCTTCGGTGCTGTGCGTGGGCTTTCTCTAGTTGCGGCGAGTGGGGCCACTCTTCTCTGCAGTGCACGGGCTTCTCATTGCTGTGCCTTCTCTTTGTTGAGGAGCATGGGCTCTAGGCGTGTGGGCTTCAGTAGTTGTGGCACGCGAGCTCAGTACCCAGGTTTATTCTTATACTCTCTCCGGTAATGGTCTTTGTTTCTTTCAGAGCACTTATCTCATTTTGCAATTGTGAATTAATTAATGCAATTATATGATCAATATCTTTCTCTACTATATTGTAAACTCTGTGATAACTCTTTCTCTCAACTGTAACCTCAGCATTCAGCATATAGGGGTCATGTTTTTAATATGAAATTGTTTGTATTTCATTTCAAATGAAGGATGCTCAGCTTTGTGATTCAGGGCAAGATTCTGATTCCAGGCTCTTCTAGGATCTAATTGGCAATTCCTACCCCCATCACATTCTAATTTTGTGTCCTTAGGACGCATACTTAAACTTTCTGAGCCTCTCTTTTTCTCTTTTTAAATTGGGGCTAACAACATTTTATCCTAGTGTCATCCCGAAGATTAAACAATATTTGCAAAGTATTTTGTATAATCTAACAAATGTTCAAGAAAAGGTAGCAAGAACAATAAAACAACTACTAATGAGAGGCCAAATCCAATCAGTAGCTTTTCTAAGTTAAAAGGTAATTTGTTTCTGACTTCATTGCCAATGGAAGGCTTTATACGGGAGGTGAAACTTCAGCCGGGTCTTGAAACAGGTAGAGGTTTTGGAAAACATTGGAGGAGGTTTTGGCGCGGTTATTCCTGGCGCTGCCCTAGAAACTCAAAGGTGAACGCCTGAGTGTTCAGAGTCTCTTTATATGTTATAACTCAAAATATAGTCCGATAACATCACCTCGGAGCTTGATAACAATGCAAAGTCTTGGGCCCCACGCTCAAACTACTGGATCAAAATCCCGGCTTCAACAAGATCCCCAGGTGCCTTCTGTTTATATGCTGAGGCAGTGCTCTACAGACAGTGGGGGCCAAGATTGCCGGATCCGCAGCGTCAGTATCATTTGGGAACTTGCAGGAAAGGCACATTTTCAAGCCTACAGAGACTGGGTGGTTTAAGAAACAGAAATTTATTTCTTACGGTTCCGAAGGCTGGAAAGTTCAAGATCAATGTGCCAGAGAGGCAGATATCATTCTGAGGCCTCTCCTCTTGGCTTGTAGGAGGCTGTCATCTCTTTGTGTGCCTACGTAACCTCCTTACGCTGGGGGGATGGTGCAGTGCTCTGGTGTTTCTTTTTATAAGAGCACTAATCCCACATCAGACGAGGCCCCATCCTCAGCTCCTCATTGAACCCTGATTACTTCCCAAAGGAGCCCTCAACTCCAAAACCATCACATTGTGGGCTAGGGCTTCAACCCCTTGATGTGAATTTGAAGGCGGGGAGCGCACTCAATCCATAGCACCTACTTAATCAAAACTCTGAGTTTGGGCCCAGAGTGTGGCCCAGCAACCTGTGTTTTAACAGTCACCTCCAGGTGATTCTGATATGCACTAAAGATTGAACCACTGCTGAAAATAGAAATCACCTTGGTGCTTGCTTTGCACTCATGCCAGTGTCTGGTTGAAGGCTGGTGATTTTAAAGTAGAGCCAAGTTTGAGAACTATTAATAAGAGATATTTTCAGCCCAAGTATATGTATAATATATCCCAGCTATTCCACGGATTTGTCATGGGGCAATAGTAGAGAATTTTCTAGATAGCAAGCGAGTATTGATTGAGTAGATATTTTGTGTCCTCTGTAAGTAACAACCGCAACAGCCAAGTCACTGTCGTCTGCTGGAAGGAAGCACCTCAGATATTTAGGACACTCTCCGTATTTAGCATTCATGCTGCGTGATTACTTTTTTATGTCTCAGTGAGAAATTCTGTCATCCTTGCATTTGAGAGACTTGTTTTGACCCGTGGTGTAATTGATTCCTTTCAAAAGCTATTCATTTTGTAAGTGAGTCCTGCTAAGTTTAAAGAAAAATGCACATGGGATGACAATTGCCTGAGGTAATTGCTACTTAGATATAGTTTCATCCAGTGTTTTAAAGATATACAAATAAAAACATCAAAAACTGACCCCTGATACTTTTTTAATTGAAAATAAATAAGCTTCCAGGGGCAGACTTTCCTGTTCGCTTAGACTGCTTGAAGGCATTCATCTTTCTAATGTCAGCCCTTAAAATCATAAAAATCACATAGAAGTCTTTGAAATAGGCACAGAATAACAGCAGGAGTATTAAAAGCTGAGAAGTGGTCTATAGTCTATACTTCTGAATTCTCAGAAAATAGTGAGTAGAAATAGCTATCTGTCCCCCTTTCCTGATAAGAAAACAATGCAAAGCATGGTTAACACTATAGAAATCTTTTTGTTATGAAGATAACCCACTGCTTTAAGAACCAGAGACTTTTAAGGTTCTGTTTTAGGAACAAACTTCTCCCTCCCTTCCATCCTTTCCCTCTGCTTGGGCTTTGGCATGTGTGATGGAGAGCTGGAGCGTACACTATTTTCAGGAACTCTGCTTGATGTAGACCAATGTCATATAACCAATATGAATCCTGCTGGGAGTGAATTGTTTGTCTGCAAAGACCTCTTTGTGGTTCCAGTTTCATTTAGGATTTCCACTTGTGTTTGTTTAAAGCTATTACCACCCCTACAACTGTGTTTACAACTCATCCAGTCAGCTGTAGCCCAGCTAAAAGAAATACAGTGCCTTTCCAGTACTTTAGTGAAGATCTGTGTCCTCACAAGTAGAATCATGAGATTTCTAACCACAAAAATAGACGTGTTTGGAAGTTATTCGATGACACAGAAACCACTGGAAAGGCTTAGCTAACATACATTAAATTTGAACCCATTAATTTTTATTGACCCCCCTCACTAGATACAAATACTGTATTGGCTTTTATTCAGTTTACTGTTCTCAGTATCAGATTTGAAGTTAGGCAAGAAGTTGGACCAGGAATTGATCTGGCAACTGCTGGGGTAAAGCAGGAGAGTTCATGTCCGGATCCTCACTCTGGCAGAACAGTAAGGTTGAGCAAGTAAGTTCATCCAAGCTACCACAAAAAGTGAGCCTAGTGCAAGATTCAGAAGCCAGAGGATGGAGAAGGATGAGTGGAATGGATGGACTGGATTCTATGGCAAGCAGTCAGCCTCAGGGGCTGAAGATTTTATGCACTTTGAGAAGTTATGAGTCTGCTCATGACATCCTCTGGCTGGTCCGCTTTCTCATAATTCCTAACCTCAGACTTCTGAAGTCAACATCCAGGGTCCCGTTCTTGATCTTTGTTCTGAGATGCAGTTATGTTACTCGGAAACAGTCTGATCCTTCTGGGTTATGCTTTTATAATTTGTTAGGAGGGGCTAGAGCAGTACCCAGTCTAGGGCTAATTATTTACCTCTGTTGAGGCAAGACCTTTCTGTGAATTGTATCCAATGCCCCATGAAATACGAGCCTTGCTGGTGGGAACACACACTATTCCCACCTCTGTGTGAATGTTGGACACCATCCTCTCTAATCGTTCTAGATCATTCTTTCTGTAGACTTTTGGGATTCTCTTCCTGTGCAGGACTCATATTCCTCTACTCTGTTCTGTGATCTCTGATCACCTTGGTTTCCCCAGACTCTGAGAGTCTTCTGGGCTCCACCTCAGTACTGCCTCTCTGTGCTGTACCCTGTAAACTTTCTCAAGGCAACCAGCTGGGCTGTTGTGCTGTTTACTTTATTTGTTCCATCTGTGATGGTTAATCTTATGAATCAATTTGACTGGGTCACTGGATGCCCAGATATCTAGGTAAACATTATTTTTGGTGTGTCTTGGGAGGTCGTTTCCAGAAGAGATTCACATTTGAATTGATGGTCTGAGTAAAGTATTCTGCCCTCCCCAGTGTGAGTGGGCATCATCCAGTTCATTGAGGGCCTGAATAGAACAAAAAGGTTGGAGTGAGGTTGAATTTGCTTTCTGCCTGACTCTTGAGATGGAACGTTGATCTTCTGCCCTTTGTGCTCCTGGTTTGGTTCTCAGATCTCCAGACTAAAATCCACATCATGGGCTCTAGGGTTCTTAGCCTTTAGAGTGACACCGCCAACTTTCCTGGGTCTCCAGCTTTCAAACAACAGATTATGGGACTTCTCTGTCTCTATAATCACATGAGCCAATACCTTATAATAAATCTCTTTATGTCTATGTAACCACTCTCAGTACCACTGTACAGATTAGTCACTGTTCTCCAGAGAAACAGATGAATAGATATATATTGATTTCTATATGTTGATTTTATTACCTGTAGCTTTAATGAATTTGTTGATGAGTTCCAACGTTTGTGGTTGAGTCTAGGATTTTTTATGTATGAAACCATATCATCTGCAAATAATGACAATTTTACTTCTTCCTTTCTTTTCTTTTCTTTTTTTTTTTACTTCTTCCTTTCTGATTTGGATGCCTCTTATTTTTTTGTCTTGCCTAATTGCTCTAACTAGGACTTCCAGTACTACGTTGAGTAGAAGTAGGGAGAGTGGGTACCTTTGTCTTGTTCCTGATCTTAGAGGAAAAGCTTTCAATATGTCACCATTGAGTATGAAGTTGCTGTGGGTCTGTTTATATGGTTTTTATTATGTTGTGTTTTTTGTATATGGCCTGTATTTTGCTGAGGAATATTCCCTCTATACCCAGTATGTTGAGATTTTTATCATGAGATATCTTGTGTGAACTTGGTTCATTTTTAAGGCATTGATAAACATACAAAGTGAAACTTTTAAAAAATCCTTGCCTCTCACCTTGATATTTCATTGTATTTGTGTATTTTTTTCTGGAGCATAATTACACATTTTAATCTTTGTCAGATTCTGACCTTCTACTACACGTACAGACAGAAAGAACCATTTTCCCCACATATATTTTTATGCAGTGAGTAACTGAGGTAATCTCCATGTAATTTAACGGTGATGCCAATAACTACACAAATGTCAAATGTAATAAAACAGCCTGAATAAAATACTGTGAATTCCTTATAGTATTTAAATGAATGGGCTTTGCTTTTTCTGTTACTTCCCTCATTCTCCTGAAAAGAATGCATTGCATTGAGAAGTGTGTAAGAAACTTGTTTACTGAAAAAAAAAATAGTTTAAGCTCATTAAGTATTAGTAGAAGACTTAGGCACAAAAAAGAGCCTAACAACAGTGTTTTCTTGTTGCTGTTTTTGCATTTCTGAAGTTGGAATGCTAGTTAAGTTGGTGTCAAAAGAAACTTGACATTCTCAAGATGGATGAATAAGTTCTAATGTAGTTGTTATTACTTGTACTTGTGAGAATTAAGTCAAAGCTTTGGTTTTATCTTGACATTATGCTGTTTGTCTGAAGATTGCTAAGAAGGTTCAGACTGAGAGAACGGGTTATGAAAACAATGTCATTCTGTTGAACTGCAGGACAGGAAAATCGAATAGGACTCAGAGTGGGGAGAGGGCTTATTTGTGTAAGGTCATCATTATACTTCCTTACAGGGACATACATTCTTATTAGGAGTAAATTATGCCCTTCGAGCTAGTTTTTTTTTTTTTTTTTCATTTAAAAAAAATATCTTAGGGCTTCCCTGGTGGCGCAGTGGTTGAGAGTCTGCCGGCCGATGCAGGGGACATGGGTTCGTGCCCCGGTCCGGGAAGATCCCACATGCCGCAGAGCAGCTAGACTAGGCCCGTGAGCCATGGCCGCTGAGCCTGCGCGTCCGGAGCCTGTGCTCCGCAATGGGAGAGGCCACAACAATGAGAGGCCCACGTAGTGCAAAAAAAAAAAAAGTATCTTATATTGCATGAGATCTTGGATTCAAGAAGATATGCTACATAATACACAAAATATTTGTAGAACACTTTCCAACTGTCAAGCATTGACTGAACAACCATTCCATGGGCTCTGGCTATACATGCAGTGAGAAGGTAGAATGTGACAAAACTTAACTGTGTAATTGTGCCCAAGGAGAAAAAAACACATAGATATACTCAAATATTCAGGTCAATAAGGCAAAGAATTTTTTTGAAAACTATCCACTTTGTGGATTTATCAATGCCTTAACGTACCTCAGTGTTCACTGAAGCACTGTTTACAATAGGCAAGACATGGAAGCAACCTAAATGTCCATCAACAAAAGAATGGATAAAGAAGATGTGGTACATATATATAATAGAATATTACTCAGCCATTAAAAATAATGAAATAATGCCATTTGCAGCAACATGGATAGACATAGAGTTTGTCATACTGAGTGAAGTAAGTCAGACAGAGAAAGAGAAATATCGTATGATATCACATATGTGGACTCTAAAAAAAAATGATACAAATGAACTTATTTACAAAACAGAAACAGACTCAGAGATTTAGAGAACAAAATTATGGTTACCAGGGAGGAAGGGTGTGGGGGGAGGGAGAGCTAGAGAGTTTGGGATAGACATGTACATACTGCTGTATTTAAAATGGATAACCAACAAGGACCTACTGTATAGCACAGGGAACTCTGCTCAATATTATGTAACAACCTAAATGGGAAAAGAATTTGAAAAAGATTAGATACATGTATATGTGTAACTGAATCACTTTGCTGTACACCTGAAACTAATACAACATTGTTAAACAGCTATACTCCAATATAAAATAAAAAGTTAAAAGAATCAATTTCACACAAGATACTCAAGAAAATAATACAATTCTAAAATTATCACAAATTTAAAATATTCTGAAATGGGACTTGTATTCTTTTTTTAATTTTTTTTGCGGTACGTGGGCCTCTCACTGCTGTGGCGTCTCCCGTTGCGGAGCACAGGCTCCGGATGCGCAGGCTCAGCGGACATGGCTCACGGGCCCAGCCGCTCTGTGGCATGTGGGATCTTCCCGGACAGGGGCACGAACCCGCTTCCCCTGCATCGGTAGGCGGACTCTCAACCACTGTGCCACCAGGGAAGCCCGGGACTTGTATTCTTTTCCAGTCAATGTTACCTCCCAGTGGTAGGTTAACTTTACCATGAGGTGTGCAGAGGGGAAAGGGTGATAAGGAATTGGAGGAAATAGCAGAACCACAGGTAGAACCATGACAGAAATGACTGTCCTGGCAAGGGGTGGTTAACAAATCATGTCCAAAGAAGAGACTAGAAAACCAGTGTATTTCTGGGCTGGGTTTGGGGAACAAAAAGGGTTCAACAGAAGAAAATAGAGCAGGGTCCACTTTTGAAAGCACACTGTGAAAATGGTGGCTGTGTCAGATGCAGGGCCAGCTAGTTCCAAAATTCTATCTCAGATATGAACAGGGCTCAGCTACCAACACATAAAGCTGGAAGGAATGTGCAGCCCTCCTCTGAGGTACATGGCAAGTGTCAGTGCCCTGGACAGCATGGAGAACGCTTACAGCACAGAAAGATTAGAAATGGACCAGGTAAGCAGATTTGCTGTCTCACAGGAGTATTTGGGGACCTGTCTGTGGGCGATGTCTCAGGAGGACCAGGCACTTCCAGACTTAGTCTTAGAGCAAAAAAGACCATTTCAAATCCCTCTTGGTAAATACAATTACTGAAATATCTCTCAGTGAAACTGGGATTAAACTGATATTACACTAGAGAAAATAAATAATTCTGATGAATGGGGGTAGCATTTGAGCAAATATACATGAGGATAAACTAATATACTGTTGAAGAAGTGGAAATATTTTAAATAACAAAATTAGCCTTTTTAGTAATAGCTTCATGAGCGTTTTCAAAAGCTCTTCAAGTTGTGAACACTGGGTAATAATTATAAAGAGAAGGTAGGAAAAAGTGAACATGCACACCATTTGTCATCTATATTCCATAGTATTTGTATTGTAGAAAATGGATCACATTTAAGAATATTGTGAAGGCAGATCCAGTTCTATACAAGTGTTTCTATTTATTTATTTATTTTGCGGTACGCGGGCCTCTCACTGTTGTGGCTCTCCCGTTGCAGAGAACAGGCTCCGGACACGCAGGCTCAGTGGCCATGGCTCATGGGCCCAGCCACTCCGCGGCATGTGGGATCTTCCCGGACCGGGACACGAACCCGTGTCCCCTGCATCGGCAGGCGGACTCTCAACCACTGTGCCACCAGGAAGCCCAGTACAAGTATTGATATTGAATAATACCTTAAGTGTATCAGTTATTATATTCTTAGAACATTTTTGCATAAAAGCACACTTCAAAAAGTGTTCAGAAGTGTCTTTCACTTTAATCAGGAGAAACAGACATCTGTTCCTCGTGGACCTCTCTGCTGCAGGTTGAAAAAGAAAAATAAGTTTTCCATACAGTTCAATTTTTATACATTATGTGTCGCCTACATTTAAAAAAAGATCTGACCATCTGTCACCAGATATATTTTAATTTGGGAGCCATTTTCTTTTTTAGTACATTCTTGGTACCGTTACAGGTGACAGCTCAATCAGTTTGCTGCGGAATAATCAAATATTCCAAATGACAATTATGATTTCAAGTTGATTTTGAAGGAGCATTATTGATTCTCATTTTGGATTATAATTTTGAGAAATAAGAGCTTTGATCTACTTTGAACCAATTCATTAAGAACAATTTTTACAGGGAAGTGAAATTCCTTTAGTTTATAGATATGTTAAAAATAAAAAGCTTGTATAGATTGGATTCCAGCACAAGAGATATTATTAATTTTTGTTAACTATTTATGGCCTGGTTTTATTCATAGGATAAGAAAGCACCAGCATTTTGTAATTTAGTCTTCTTCTTCAGTAATCTCTTGTGGAGACAATCTGTCTAAATCAAATTCAAGGCAGTTCAACTATTCGATTAATTTAACTCAGTAAACATGTTGCACACTTATTCTGTGCAGAGCACTGTGCTGACAGTCAAATAGCTGATTGCATTCAATCAATGAATTATAGTGATGTAAATAATCTGGAGACTCATTCACTTTTTGAAAACCTAAGTTTGTTAATGGACCAATAACATGGTCACCTACCTGCCCTCTAGGTGGATGTGTATTTTTAAAACAACAACAAAAATTTGTTGAGACTTTTAAAATTTTTCATATGATTTGATTTAGAAATTTGTTTCTTCATTCATATGTTCATTCATTCTGAGTTCTTCATTCAAAATTCAGCATGGATTCACTGAGTAATTACTATTATCCGCAAACTGTACCAGGCACTAAGCATCTAATTTAAAATCTGTTCTCTTAAACTGCTCATGACCTAGAAATGGACAAAAACATACAAAAGGTCTATGAGAATTATCTTCTTTCAATTTGGGGGGATGGAGATCAAGAAGAGCTTCTTAAAAGAATGGACTTCAGGACTTCCCTGGTGGCGCAGTGGTTAAGAATCTGCCTGCCAATGCAGGGGACACAGGTTCCAGCCCAGGTCTGGGAAGATCCCACATGCTGCGGAGCAACTAAGCCCGTGTGCCACAACTACTGAGCCTGCGCTCTAGAGCCTGTGAGCCACAAGTACTGAGCCTGCGTGCTACAAGTACTGAAGCCCACACGCCTAGAGCCTGTGCTCCACAACAAGAGAAGCCACTGCAATGAGAATCCTGCACACAGCAACGAAGAGTAGCCCCCGCTTGTGGAAACTAGAGAAAGCCTGCGTGCAGCAATGAAGACCCATTGCAGCCAAAAATAAATAAAATTAAAAAAAAAAAAGAATGGACTTCTAAGTGGAGAGCTGAATAATAATGCATTTAACAGACTAAGTGAGGTACCTGTCATTTGCATTGCCATGTTTTAAGAAGCTTGGATGTGAGTGACACTTCCTTCTAGTGACTCTTTGTGCATAATTTGCCTGCTTATGCAACATGATCCCATTACTTTGGACACAGATGGTTAGACTAGAAATGAATGGATGAACCAAAGCCAGCCGTCTATCAACAGGGCAGCAGCCCACCAAGTGACCTTACTAGAGCTCTCTGTCCAAAGATGTAGTCTGATGGATTATGCCTTGCCAAGCAATTAAAATCTGTCTTTTGAGATATTTAATTCATCATTCATTTATACTTTCACAAATAATAATTTATCACATGTGCTAATTTACTGGCATATGGAGATGAAAATGGCAGACAGATATAGTCTCTGCCTTTTAGTTTTTTGCAGTCATATCAGGTGACTCAGAAAGCCAGACAAGCATGGGGAATATATACTATAATGAATGAATTATAGAGTATATCTGTGGAGTACCCAGGGCTAATGCTTTAATGCACTAATCTGGATTAGATGTCCATGAAGATGCTCAGGGATGCTTTCTAGTGGAAAATGTATCTAATCCAAGCTAATAAGGAGGTAAGAAGCAAGTGAGAGGGCAGACGTTTTATTTTAGGAATCTTTCTTGGAGTCATGAGGCGGGGGTGGGATGGGGTTAGGAAATTGTGCTATGATCTGAGGAAAGAAAGTCGTTTGCCCTTGCTGAGGCATAGTGTAACGATAGGGTGGTGGAGGAAGAAATACGAAATAATTTTTAAATGTTAAGGAGTTTATTGCCATTTAAAGAAGAGCCATGAGTAGTAGTATGGAGTTTGAGCATTTTCCAGAGGGTAATGGGAAGTAGTTACGCATTTGAAGAAAAGAGAGTGATAGAGTCAGATTTTCATTTTTGAGATAGTATTTGGGTTGTGGCTTGGGATGTGGATTGGGGGAAGCATCAGGTAAGGGTATAGTAGTCTGCCAGTACCCTAGGGAACGGGTACCAGTGGCCTGAATCAGGATATTAGCACATAAAGAAATCAGTACAATGGTATTTGGAAGATAGAACCAATAGTGGTTGATTAGATGTGGGTTAAGGATGAGAAAGAAAAGCCAAAGATTATGACTAAGCTTAAAGGTTGAGCAATTTGATAGATAGTAAGAATTACGGGAAATGGAATACAAATGGGAAAGAAGATGGTCAGTTTTGGATTTACTCTATTTGGTGTGTTTGAGAATTGCCCAGTGGGGCTAACTGAACAAAGCTGGATGTACTGCTAAGGAGCTCTGTTCAGGAAATCAGGTCTCAGAATTTCTCTTTGGGAGTCATCAGTATATAATTAATTGAAGCTATGAATTTGGAAAAGATCACTCCAGAGGGGGGAAAAAAACCCTGTAATGTAAGAAGCAGGCCTAGAACAAAGCTATGAAGGGCACCAAAAATGAACAAAGTAAGAAAGGCCTAATAGATACTCAGAAGCAGAAAAAAATAGGAGGGCACTAAAATGGAGGATTATGTTGTCCTCAGGTAAACAGAATAGACTGGAGAAGAAACAAGTGGTCAAAGTGCTAACAGCTGCTAAGAGGTCAGGTAGGAAATGGAGGCTTCTAATGGAAAAAACTTTTTCTGCATCTATTGAGAAGATAATATGGTTTTTCTCCTTCAATTTTTTTTTTTTTTTTGTGGTACACGGCCCTCTCACTGTTGTGGCCTCTCCCGTTGGAGAGCACAGGCTCCGGACGATATGCAGGCCCAGCGGCCATGGCTCACGGGCCTAGCCGCTCCACGGCATGTGGGATCTTCCCAGACTGGGGCACGAACCCATGTCCCCTGCATCGGCAGACGGACTCTCAACCACTGCGCCACCAGGGTAGCCCCTTTAATTTGTTAATATGGTGTTTTGATTGATTTGCATATATTGAAGAATCCTTGCATTCTTGGGATAAACCCCACTTGATCATGGTGTATGATCCTTTTAAAGTGCTGTGGGATTCTGTTTGCTAGTATTTTGTTGAGGATTTTTGCATCTATGTTCATCAGTGATAATGGCCTGTAGTTTTCTTTCCTTGTGACGTGTTTGTCTGCTTTTGGTATCAGGGTGATGGTGGCCTCATAGAATGAGTTTGGGAGTGTTCCTCCCTCTGCTATATTTTGGAAGAGTTTGAGAAGGATAGGTGTTAACTCTTCTCTAAATGTTTGATAGAATTTACCTGTGAAGCCATCTGGTCCTGGGCTTTTGTTTGTTGGAAGATTTTTAATCGCAGTCTCAATTTCAGTGCTTGTGATTGGTCTGTTCATATTTTCTATTTCTTCCTGGTTCAGTCTCAGAAGGTTCTGGTTTTCTAAGAATTTGTCCATTTCTTCCAGGTTGTCCATTTTATTGGCATACAGTTGCTTGTAGTAATCTCTCATGATTTTTTGTATTTCTGCAGTGTCAGTTGTTACTTCTCCTTTTTCATTTCTAATCCTGTTGATTTGAGTCTTTTCCCTATTTTTCTTGATGAGTCTGGCTAATGGTTTATCAATTTTGTTTATCTTCCCAAAGAACCAGCTTTTAGTTTTATTGATCTTTGCTATTGTTTCCTTCCTTTCTTTTTCATTTATTTCTGATCTGATCTTTATGATTTCTTTCCTTCTGCTAACTTAGGGGTTTTTTTGTTCTTCTTTCTCTAATTGCTTTAGGTGTAAGGTTAGGTTGTTTATTTGAGATGTTTCTTGTTTCTTGAGGTAGGATTATATTGCTATAAACTTCCCTCTTAGGAGTGCTTTTGCCGCATCCCATAGGTTTTGGGTCATCGTGTTTTCAATGTCATTTGTTTCTAGGTGTTTTTTGATTTCCTCTTTGATTTCTTCAGTGATCTCTTGGTTATTTAGTAGTGTATTGTTTAGCCTCCATGTGTTTTTGTTTTTTAAAGTTTTTTTCCAGTAATTGATATCTAGTCTCATAGCATTGTGGTTGGAAAAGATACTTGATACAATTTCAATTTTCATAAATTTACCAAGGCTTGATTTGTGACCCAAGATATGATCTATCCTGGAGAATATTCCATGAGCACTTGAGAAGAAAGTGTATTCTGTTGTCTTTGGATGGAATGTCCTATAAATATTAATTAAGTCCATCTTGTTTAATGTATCATTTAAAGCTTGTGTTTCCTTATTTATTTTCATTTTGGATGATCTGTCCATTGGTGAAAGTGGGGTGTTAAAGTCCCCTACCATGATTGTGTTACTGTCAATTTACCCTTTTATGGCTGTTAGCATTTGCCTTATGTATTGAGGTGCTCCTATGTTGGGTGCATATTTACAATTAGTTATATCTTCTTCTTGGATTGATCATTATGTAGTGTTTTTCTTTGTGTCTTATAATAGTCTTTATTTTAAAGTCTATTTTGTCTGATAATGAGAATTGCTACTCCAGCTTTCTTTTGATTTCCATTTGCATGGAATATCTTTTTCCATCCCATCACTTTCAGTCTGTATGTGTCCCTAGGTCTGACGTGGGTCTCTTGTAGACAGCATATATTTGGGTCTTGTTTTTGTATCCATTCAGCCAGCCTATGTCTTTTGGTTGGAGCATTTAATCCATTTACTTTTAAGGTAGTTATTGATATGTGTGTTCCTGTTACCATTTTCTTAATTGTTTTGTGTTTGTTATTGTAGGTGTTTTCCTTCTCTTGTGTTTCCTGCCTAGAGAAGTTCCTTTAGCATTTGTTGTAAAGCTGGTTTGGTGGTACTGAAGTCTCTTAGCTTTTGCTTTTCTGTAAAGGTTTTAATTTCTCCATCGAATCTGAATGAGATCCTTGCTGGGTAGAGTAATCTTGATTGTTGGTTTTCCCTTTTCATCACTTTAAATATGTCCTGTCACTCTTCTGGCTTGCAGAGTTTCTGCTGAAAGATCAGCTGTTAACCTTATGAGGATTCCCTTGTATGTTATTTGTTGCTCTTCCCTTGCTACTTTTAATATTTTTTCTTTGTACTTAATTGTTGATAGTTTGATTGATATGTGTCTTGACATGTTTCTCCTTGTATTTATCCTGTATGGGACTCTCTGCACTTCCTGGACTTGATTGCTTATTTCCTTTCCCATGTTAGGGAAGTTTTCAACTATCATCTCATCAAACATTTTCTCAGTCCCTTTCTTTTTCTCTTCTTCTTCTGGGACCCCTGTAATTTGAATGTTGGTGCATTTAATGTTGTGCCAGTTGTCTCTGAGACTGTCCTCAATTCTTCTCATTCTTTTTTCTGCTCTGCAGTAGTTATTTCCACTGTTTTATCTTCCAGGTCACTTATCCTTTCTTCTGCCTCAGTTATTCTGGTATTGATTCCTTCTAGAGCAGTTTTCATTTTATTTATTGTGTTTTTCATCATTGTTTTGTTTCTCTTTAGTTCTTCTAGGTCCTTGTTAAACGTTTCTTGTATTTTCTCCATTCTGTTTCCAAGATTTTGGATCATCTTTGCTCTCATTACTCTGAATTCTTTTTCAGGTAGACTGCCTACTTCCTCTTCATTTGTTTGGGCTGGTGGGTTTTTACCTTGCTCTTTCATCTGGTGTGTATTTCTCTGTCTTCTCATTTTGCTTCACTTACTGTGTTTGGGTTCTCCTTTTTGCAGGCTGCAGGTTCATAGTTCCTGTTGTTTTTGGTGTGTGCTCCCAGTGGGTAAGGTTGATTCAGTCATTCGTGTATGCTTCCTTGTGGAGGGTACTGGTGCCTGTGTTCTGGTGGATGGGGCTGGATCTTGCCTTTCTGGTGGGCAGGACCACGTCTGGTGGTGTGTTTTAGGGTGTCTGTGACCTTATTATGATTTCAGGCAGCCTCTCTGCTAATGGGTGGAGTTGTTTTCCTGTCTTGCTAGCTGTTTGGCATAGGGTGTCCAGCACTGAAGCTTGCTGGTTGTTGAATGGAGCTGGGTCTTAGCACTGAGATGGAGATCTCTGGGAGAACTTTCGCTGTTTGATATTATGTGGAGCTGGAAAGTCTCTGGTGGACCAACATCCCGATCTCGACTCTCCCACCTCAGAGGCTCAGGCCTGACACTTGGCTGGAGCATCAAGACTGTGTCAGCCACACAGCTCTGAGGAAAAGAGAAAAAAGAAAGAAAGAAAGAAAAAAAGTAAATAAATAAAATGAAGTTATTAAAATAAAAACATAAAAAATTATTAAAAATAAAATAGTAATAAAGAAAAGAAAGAAGCTAGCAACCAAACCAAAAGGCACAAACACCAATGATAACAAGTGATTAAAACTATACAAAAAAAAAATTGGACAAAGAGAATCCTTGGACACATTTTGAAAGCAAATCTACATGGACACAGTCGTAGAAAGAAGCATACACATACACAGTCACAAAAAGAGAAAATGGTGAAAAAAAAAAGTATATATAAAAGGAAGAGAGCAACCAAATCAATAAACAAATCTACCAGTGATAATAAGCTCTAAATACTAAACTAAGATAAACATAAAACCAGAAAGAAATTAGATGAAGAAAGCAAACCCCAAGTCTACAGTTTCTCCCAAAGTCCACTGCCTCAGTTTTGGGATGATTCGTTGTCTATTCATGTATTCCTCAGTTACAGTGTACATCAAGTTGATTGTGGAGATTTAATCCGCTGCTCCTGAGGCTGCTGGGAGAGATTTTCCTTTCTCTTTTTTGTTTGCACAGCTCCTGGCATTCAGCTTTGGATTTGGCCCCGCCTCTGCGTGTAGGTCGCCGGAGGTCGTCTGTTGTTTGCTCAGACAGGATGGGGTTAAAGTAGCAGCTGACTAGGGGCCTCTGGCTTACTCAGATTGGGGGGAGGGAGGGGTATGGAATGCGGGGTGAGCCTGTGGTGGCAGAGGCCAGTGTGATGTTGCACCAGCCTGAGGTGTGCCGTGCGTTCTCCCGGTGAATTGTCCCTGGATCACAGGACCCTGGCAGTGGCGGGCTGCACAGGCTCCTGGGAGGGGGGTTGTGGATAGTGACCTGTGCTTGCACATAGGCTTCTTGTTGTCTGCAGTAGCAGCCTTAGCTTTGCATGCCCGTCTCTGGTGTCTGCGCCGATAGCCACGACTCGTGACCGCCTCTGACGCTCATTTAGGCGGTGCTCTTAATCCCCTCTGCTTGTGCACTCCGAATCAATGGTCTCTTGCTTCTTAGGCAAATTCTGACTTTTCCCCTGACTCCGTCCCAGCTAGCTGTGGCGCACTGGCCCCCTTCAGGCTGTGTTCACGCAGCCAACCCCAGTCCTCTCCTTGAGATCTGACCTTTGAAGCCCGAGCCTCAGCTCCCAGCCCCGCCCGCCCTGGCGGGTGAGCATACAAGCCTCTCGGGCTGGTGAGTGCTGGTTGGCACCGATCCTCTGTGCGGGAATCTCTCCACTTTGCCCTCTGCACCCCTGTTGCTGCGCTGTCCTCCGTGGCTCCGAAACTTCCCTAGTCCCAACCCCTGTCTCCACCAGTGAAGGGGCTTCCTAGTGTGTGGAAACCTTTCCTCCTTCACAGCTCCCTCCCAGAGGTGCAGGTCCCATCCCTATTCTTTTGTCTCTGTTTTTCCTTTTTTCTTTTACCCTACATGGTGAGTGTCTTGCCTTTTGGGAAGTCTGAGGTCTTCTGCCAGCATTCAGTAGGTGTTCTGTAGGAGTTGTTCCACATGTAGATGTATTTCTGATGTATTTGTGGGGAGGAAGGTGATCTCCACGTGTTACTCCTCTGCATTTTGAAGGTCCCTGACAATTTTCTACTACCTAGAGATAAATTATGCCTGCTAAGTGATCTGAATTGTATTTGAGTTAATTGTTTTATAAGGCATTTGGGAAGGTTTACTGTTCTTTAGCCTGGGTTGTCTTTGGTCAAGAATTCACATCTTATCCTAATCAGAGGCTACTGTTTTGTTTTGGTCTTTTACTTGTTTGTTTGGTTTGATTTCATTTTTTTGTATTTTGTGGGAGGAAAACAGAGCCAAATTTCCTTCCTTCCCCCCATCCCCACGTCATCTCTAGTGTTCAAAAAGAGAAGCTTATTATCATTCTTTTAAGTCTTGGAACCACTGGACTGAAGTGGTGATTCACCCTTTTGTCTCTTCACTTTGCTATGCTCTTTTATATGGTTTTGTAAACATCCAGCTTTCAGTTACCATGTGTATTATATATATATATATGAGATTATATATAAGATCTAAATAATATGTAAGAACAGCTCTTCATGAATACTTAATTAAATATAGTATTTTTCACCAATTCTTTATATGGTATTTATAAACTAAAAGAATCTTTTATCAGTTACTATAAATGTTAATAACAAGAATCTATTCCATAAAGAACTTGCTATTTGGAAACAGCAATGAATGCATTTTTCTTAAGAGCACAGCAATTATCTTCTAATTTTTAAAATTTTGTTTCAGCTATAGAGAAAAATATTTTTGGTTATAGCCTTTCTTTGACTTTATAAAATGTAATTTCCTCCACAGTTTTAAGTTTTGGTGTGATCCAACATTCAACAGCACATTTTAACTAAATGGAAATAGAAAAGAAGACTGATCTTATCCAAAACAATTATTCAAGTAAAACACTGTATAATTTCACTATGGTTGTAGGTAGCCATCTGCAGAGCCCCTGTTCAAAGTCAGTTTACAATATACATATTTGTATTTGCCTGAAATAGCATGAAATTAACCAAATATGTATTTCCTCAAGCTCCAGTAAGAGCTATAATTTGCAGCCATATTTTTTGATTATAAGAGAATTAAAACATATAAAATGTGAAAATGTAAGTACGTCATTTTACTAGTATTAACTATTTATAATTCAGTATAAAGGTCTTTGTAAAGCATATTTGTATTCAAATGAACTTCATGTATTTTCCCTCCCTTCCCATCGTTCATTTGTAATATACTTCTGGTGCCTATCTCCAAGCTTTTTATTCATAGCAAGGCTAGGATTACAGTGTTGGAAAGGAGAAGCCTTCCATACTCAGCCATAATATCTATCATCAAAGTGATATAATTCCTACATATAAAATGTCTTGTATATAAATATACACTCAGAAATTACACCCACATCCAGAATGATTACTACTTAAATTCTTGTTTTTAAAACAATTTTACTTTAAAAAAACTCAAAAATCATAAGTAATCCCCTATTGAATGAATATATAAATAGTAAAAAGATATCATCTCCTTCCCTACCCAGACAATCCCCCTAACACCTACCCATACTCCCAGATTAAACACAGTTAAAAGTTGGGAGTACATCCTAGACTAAAACTTTTGTTGTCGCCAGTTACCTTCTGTGCATTGAAGTATAACTGAGGTCCAAGAGTCTTGGAAGTGGCAGTTGCTGGAATCACACTGTCACGTTTACATTCCATAGATGAGTGGCTAAACAAATTTGGAATCAGGTGTTTTGGAACTTCCTGCACTGAATACATTAAAGAGCCCATAATATAGAGATAAAAAAAGTAAGCAGATGGAACCCAGTGCTGGGAGAGTCATACCAATTAGTCATTTCTACCTGTGGTACTTATTGCCAACTGTACTTTTTGTCCCTTTCAGTTGACCTTTGCGTTTTAAAATTCCTATCTATTCTACCCTACTACAGCTCCTTTAGTGTGACATGCTGATTTATTGGCTGCTCTGGCTGTCAACTCTTTTCTATTTTCGCCATATTATCTTTCCTAATTGGACATCTCCCCAGCGTGTACTGAACAGAATACCTGCCACATTCGCATGCTCTTTTTCTAACAGTTCCCACCTAGAGTCCTCTTTAAAGGATTTCTTCCACATAACTAATCACATACTGCTGATTCCTAATTTTGGGTTCAAGGGTTGGCACATGCCCCCAGGTAGCCTATCGATTGGAGAGTACCTTATAAGGTGGTCTTTCAAGACACTGCCTACAGTGGAATGATGTGGATTCACTGGAGCATCAGACCTCCTCTCCCATAAAGCTGAACTAGAGAAACAAGGTGGTAGTGTTATAAATGAGATAGCAGAAAAAGGAAAAGCACACATTCCAAAATAGCTGAGATGTATAAAGACTGAGTTCTAGAGTGAATTTCATCAGACTGCTGTTGCTGGAGGATTACAATGTTATCTAGTTGTCAGACTTCTATGCCTGTTTGTAACCTTACATCCGAGTTCCATTACTTGATGTAACTTAGGTGTCTCTCCACTGAAACCAAAAATAAATGTAGTACTCCTACCTCACCTGGTAATTGACCTCTTCAACCTTGTCCCTGGGTAACTTGTATGGGATAGAAAAAATGTATAGATTAACCCTGCCATTCAGCACTCTGTGATCTGTACCCACAGGTACTTCTACCTGTGTCTATTTTAGGATCTAATAAGAATGGTCTCCAGGACTTTAATAGATTGTAATATATGTAAAGTTACAATATATTATGTTTCATTAACAGACATGTGCCACAGTGAACATCCCCAAGATGTGCAAGAGAAAGGCTGATAATTGCTCTTGTGTACAGCATTCAGATTTGTGGTTTGGTATAGCTACTTCGGAATTTTAGTTTTATCTTGAAAGTTAAGCTTGGGAATGAAGAGCTTAATGGTACGTTATAATGATTTTGGATTAATAGAAAATGTGAAGTAAATTTTGGTTGTCAGATGAGTAACCTAAAATCTCTAGCTACAGAGAGATTTCAGATTCTGAGTAATCTGCCTAGACAAGACTAATTATAGGAAGTGAATGCTGACTTTTCTAATGTTTAGTTTGAAATTTGATAACTAAAAGTGAATCTTTTTTACTCAGATACACCATTTTAAGTAATACACTCCACCAAGAGACATGGTTTCACATCCAAATATTCAGCTGCCTTGTAAATATATTTTTTCTTCTTGTGATGAAAACTTTTAAGATCTACTCTCTTAGCGACTTTCAAATATATTCAGTACAGTATTATTATTATTATTATTATTATTTTGCGGTACGCGGGCTTCTCACTGTTGTGGCCTCTCCCGTTGCGGAGCAAAGGCTCCGGATGTGCAGGCTCAGCGGCCATGGCTCACGGGCCCAGTCGCTCCGCGGCACGTGGGATCTTCCCAGACCGGGGCACGAACCATGCGTGTCGCCTGCATCGGCAGGTGGACTCTCAACCACTGCGCCATCAGGGAAGCCCAGTACAGTATTATTAATTGTAGTTGCCATGGACATCACATCCCCATGACTTATTTATTTTATAACTGGAATTTTGTACCTTTTTACCCCCTTCACCCATTTCGCTCACCCATACGCCTCCACTCCCAGCCTCTGGCAACCATCAATCTGATCTCTGTATCCATGAGCTTGGTACTATTTGTTTTTTAGTTTACACAGGTGTGAGTCATATGTAGGTTATTTGTCTTTCTTTTTCAGATTTATTTCACTTAGCATAATGCCCTCAAGATCCATTCTTGTTGTTACAAATGGCAAGATTTCCTTGTTTTTATGGCTGAATAATATTCCATTATAAATATAAATATATATCACATTTTATTTATCAACTTACCTGTCAAAAGACACTTATATTGTTTCCATATCTTATCTATTATAACTAGTGCTGCCATAAACATGGAGGTGCATATATCTTTTCAAGTTACTGTTTTTGTTTTCTTTGTATGAGTATGCAGAGGTGGAATTGCTGGGTCATATGGTAGTTCTATTATTATTTTTTTGAGATGGATCCATGCTGTTTTCCGTAGTGGCTGCACCAGTGTATATTCCAGACAATGCACAAGGATTTCCTTTACTCTACATCCTTGCCAATGCTTGCTGTCTTTTGCCATTTTGAGAATAGCTATTCCAACAGTTGTGAAGTGATATCTCATTGTGGTTTTTGTTTGCATTTCCTTAATGATTAGTGACGTTGAGTACCTTTTCATGTACCCATTGGCTGTCTGCATGTCCTCTTTGGAAAAATGTCTATTCAGATTCTTTTAATCAGGTTTTTAATCAGATTGTTTGGTGTTTTGCTATTGAGTTGTGTGAGTTTTTAAATATATTTTTGGATATTAACCCCTATCAGATGTACAATTTGCAAATATTTTCTCCCATTCAGTAGATTGCCTTTTCATTTTTTTGATGGCTTCTTCTGCTGCGCTGGAGCTTTTTAACTTGATATAGTCCCACGTGTTTATTTTTTCTTTTGTTGCCTTTGCTTTTGGTGTCAAATCTGAAAAATCATCACAAAGGCCTAACAAGGAGCTTATTGCACATGTTTTTTTCTAGGATTTTTATGATTTCAGGTCTTACATTCAAGTCTTAAATCCATTTTTTAGTTAGTTTTTGTGTATGTTATAAGACAGTTGTCTAGTTTCATTCTTTTGCTTATTTCTGTCCAGTTTTCCCAACACCATTTATTGAGGAGACTGTTGTTTATTCTTGGTTCTCCATTGTATATTCTTGGCTCCTTTGTTATAAATTAATTTCCCATATATGCATGGGTTTATTTCTGGCCAACTCTGTGATTCTATGGTGACTTCTCATTATACAACCCAGCAGAACTGGCTTGAGTCTGTTTGGCCTAGGGGTGAGCCAGTCTCAGCCCATCTTTAGGAGTCTGGGTAAGAGACTGACCGGGCTTGGTGGTCAAAGCTATGGAACGTGAAATGTAGGATTATAGGAGCCACGATTCCAGTCCTACAGAAGAAACTAGTCTGAACAATTCAAGCAAATAATCAGAGACTGGGTGAAATACGTAGAAACTGAGTTCTGTTGGTGTTTGAATTCTTGGTCCCTGTTGTCCCTGTGGTAATATCATGCTATGGTTTGATTTTCTGAGTTGATGTGTTCTCCTTTTCCTTAAGGTAATTCAAATTAGATTTTTGTTACTAATCTGATTAATATAGATGTCAAAATTAAAAGGATTATCTAACCCAAAGCAGGGTTCACAACATGAAAATTATGAGAGAAGATTTGAAATAAATGTCTGGCCCACTCACAGAGATTTAGTTCTTCTACAAACAGGTGGGGATGTGCTAGATTAAGCTTTTTTTAAAAGGATCATATTTATGAAATTTTGTTGAGGCTTCTATTTGAAGTCTGATTAAAATAAACAGGGCAAGAAAGAAATGATCATCTGTAAACTGAGCCAGAGAGTGATTTATAAGTGTGGGACCATCACAGAGACCAAGCCTGAACCATCACAGGGACCAAGCCTGAACCATAGCAAGCGAATCTTATTAAAATTTCAGAATCGTGGTGAGAGTTTGTTTGCACTAATATAGTATTAAACTAAGAAGATATAAGCATGCTTTCCTTTCATCTCTCAGAATTTCTGTGTGCTCACTGAGGATGTTCTGTTACAAAGAATGAGACAAATTTAAGTCAAAATGCCACTCTTTTATTAACTAGGTTGATTCTTAGCTATTATGAGTCTACCTGGTAAGGAGAGTCTCTCCATTCCAAATCCAAACTGTGATATGTTTGCCCTAGCAATGCTACAGGAGTGAGTCAATGGGTTGTGGCTTTATAAACACTGTACAGATTCCTCGAATTTCTTGTTAACTGCCCTGACACTGGTCCATTGCCTATATTTCGGCTTGAGGAATTTTTAAGAAATATAAATCTTATTTTTAACATTGCCCTGTTTAAATGTAGTCAATGAATATCATTAGTCCTCAAGATAAAGTACAGACCATTAGCAGAAATTACAGTATTTCTGGTTTCCATTTCGATATTACTTTCTTTAGGGAACTTTCTTTAGCTTCCAATGCTGGACTGGATATTGTCTCCCTTCATTGTGATCTTATCTCCAAATAAATACTCTGATTGTCATATTTCCTGTAATCAATCATAATTTCCTAATAGCTCCATGTAACCCTGCTAGAATAGAGATCTTTGAAACTGGAGATTTTTTTTTTTATTACTGTATTTACCATTTGTCTAGAACAGTGCCTGAAACAAATATAATACATACAAAAGTATTTCTTTAATAATTAATAGTTTAAAATCACATATTTAGCTTAAATGTAAAAAGCGTGGTTAGGCTACCAAATGATATATTCAAGTTTTCTCTTGCTTTCAAGCCTTAAGATGTCTAATTAATATAACTCTCCTATATTGTATAAGGAATTGATAGTAATCTGGTAAAAAATATCAGAAAACTGGTTAGGGAAGTTAAAATTCTCTGTGGATCTTGTCTTGAAATTCTAATCTCTTCTGAAGTGATATGACTCTTATATTGCCAGTGAAATAAAGAAAAGAGATCATTCCATAAACTTAAGGTTACTGCCTAATGCATAAAGTTTAACTTTTTACTTCTCCAGGTGAGGGTGAAATGATACGATTAAAGTTCATCTGAAATCTAAAATTGGCTCAAACCAGTGTGATCTCTTTAAAATGATAAAAGGAAAATGATGTAATGTTTTGTATGTCACATTTAATTCTGCTCTAGTCTTTAGAGTGACCTATCTTGTGATTTTGTGTTTGAAGTTTTACAAAAGGAAATGGAGCATTGAATGGGCTATATCCAGTCAATTTCGTTAATCAAATGAGTGAAAAAGAGTTTAAATCTAAGAAAAATTATATATTCTTCATATTTCACTATAAAATGGAGCAGTAAAACTCTCAAAAATATGCATGATTATCGCTGGTGATTTGAAATGATGTGGAAAATAACCCAATTTTCTGTTTTGATGTTGCACCTGAAATAATAAATGCAAAATAATGTGAATAACAGGTCAAATCAACTGTGTACACCCACTTTGAAAAATTGATATCTGTTCGTGGCACTAATATGTACAATAGTATTAAGTGAGGATCTGCTAGTAACAGAATTTTTTGAAATTAAAAATGTAAAACCCAATTCAAGTAAGGGTAGAATTTCTGTCTTTTCCTTTAATCATTAAATTTGAGTCAAATTAAGAATCATATAATTTTTGATATTATTCTCCAATTTTATATATGAAGTACCAAATGCCACATTTCTACCTTATTTATTTAACAATTTTTGATTCTCAAGAGTTGATTTATTGATCAATAAAAATGACTTCATGCAATATGAAATATAGAAAGTGGAATTTCTGAGAAAATTCTGACCTTAGTTAACTAATATGCTCTAAATATTTGTGGAGCAGTGGGGTTGGTTAATGGTTCTTCCTGAGCAATTTCTATAAGAAAAAAACTTTAAATGCTTTTTATTTACTTTTGGTAGGTGGGTAGGAAGAGGAGCAGTGACTATAAGGGCTGAAAATGCAGAGCATTAAAACAATGAATGAGAGCAGTTCCTTGAGCATGAAAGAATCCATTTTATTCCAAATTAGCCCTTAAGTTATTTTTAACCATATTTTTAATTAAAATTTTTTTCAGTTGTTTAATTAAGGTAATTGGAGATTCACATGTGATTGTAAGAAGTAATACAAAGAGAGTTCTTTTGTACACTTTGCCCAGTTTCCCCCAGTGGTAACATTTTGCCCAATTAAAGTACAATGTCACAATCAGAATATTGACATAAATACAGTCCTAGAATTTTTATAAAAGCCTGGAATGTAATGGTTTTATTTTGGCAATTTGTTTTCCTTTTCATATAGTTTCCTGCTGTGGACAAATATTATAACTGAAGGTAAATAGTGTTTATAAAAATCAATGTAATTCATAACTTGTAATCATTTTATTCATTCAAAGAATATTTTTTATATATATATATATGGGGCTGGCCAAAATATTCGTTCGGGTTTGTCATGTTATGGGAAAACCCAAAGGAACTTTTTGGTCAACTATATATATATATAAAGTTGGTTTCTAATGCCACTTGATAAACATACAATTGGCTAGGTGCCAAATTAAACATACAGAGTGGAGGGAGACGGCAAGACATGTCATCCATGCTGAAGATGGCATACAACATACACAGAGCAGTATTCAAGATACAGAGAAAGGAATATTTGACAGAGATGATAATCTACTGTACCTGTCTGCCAGACATCAGTTACAACCTCCAGGGCAGATAGACCCAAAGTACACGCTTTGATAATTGTGGTAATTGGGGCATTTCTTCACATGTATGAGGATCATTTTGGACTTTGAGAACCCAGCTGGCTGCTCACAGGCACCTTTGTGTTTGTCAAGTTGGAGCCTGTGTTATTCTTCTCAAAAGTTCTCCTTGCTTAGTAGTGCAGTGTCAGTCTTCTTTTTATTTAAAATGTTTTCATTGATTTATTTTGTTTTTCCTTTTTTCTTTTGCATTATAACTTTTTTTTTTTTTTTTTTTTTTTTTTTTTGCGGTACGCGGGCCTCTCACTGTTGTGGCCTCTCCCATTGCGGAGCACAGGCTCCGGACGCGCAGGCTCAGCGGCCACGGCTCACGGGCCCAGCCGCTCCGTGGCATGTGGGATCTTCCCGGACCGGGGCACGAACCCGTGTCCCCTGCATCGGCAGGCGGACTCTCAACCACTGCACCACCAGGGAAGCCCTGCATTATAACTTTAAATGCATATATTTATATATGATTTATTGTTTTCTATTATAATGATTGCATAATATTCATTCTAGTGGTAATTACATTTTTCAACTCTGATAATTCATCTTATGTGGGTTTTCTTTCATAATGAATTACTCTGTCAGGACTATTCTTGACCAGAGTCAAAGGGTCCAAAGATAAGTGCTCAGGATATTTCTTGCAACAATTTTGCCAATGGGTTTAAATAACTTTCAGTAGACCTTCCACATGAATCTAATATTTAATGAATAATTTCCTTTACTCTTACGTAGGAAATATTGCTGCCACTATGGCCCTTATAGTTTTCTTGGTGAGGTAAAGAAGCAGCCAGTGACGTGGCACATGGCTTTTGAAGAATTATCAATCCTTAATACATTATTCATCTTTGAGCAATATTGTCGATGTTGAAGATAGAGCAGCTACAGGTCCTATCATCCTCTCACACCTTGTTGCATTTTATTACAAGAAGTAGGGGGAAAAGAGTATGTATAATTATAGGTTTACATTCTCCAAGTACAGAATTGAATCCATGAAAACTATCAAAACATATTTTCTGCATCATTTCTTTTACACAAAGTGATGCCAAGTAGCAAACTGTTACACAGACATTTTGGGGGTAACAGTAATTTACAATGTAATAATATTAATGCTCTTTAATTATGTCTAAGAGAATAGAAAATTAGGATAACTTAGGTTCAATATTAGGATATCTTATAATATCTAAGCTCTAGGGCATTCCTGAAAAGTGGAGGGCTGGTAGAAATTGGAAAAAAGAATGAAGCCAGGGCTTCCCTGGTGGCGCAGTGGTTGAGAGGCCCGCGTACCGCAAAAAAAAAAAAAAAAAAAAAAAAAAAAAAAAAAAAAAAAAAAAAAAAAAGAATGAAGCCATAGACCAAAATGTGGAGTAGTGCTGTTGCTAACTCTTACTATATAGTCTTCTGCACAGGAGCTGGGGGCCTCCAGGACACCTACCTCCTCCCAGCACCACCAGCAGGGTGGGGGTGGAAGGACCTCAGCAGATCAGTCAGCTCCCACGCTGTGCATTCTTTCCACACCCACGTCCTGGCCCAGGCAGAGGCAGCTATATTTTCTTCCTCCAGAAGTGAGTAGTAAGTTTGGGAACTTGGGCACAGAGGTAGGGCAGAACCCTTGATTACTGGAAATAGCCTGGAGCAATGCTGCCTTCAGACATAAAAAGGAACAGTAACCACCAACCAATAACAATACATACGAAGGTAGACACGCAACACGGAATCAATAAGTATTTGCAGAAATACAGTACCACTAAAGACACACAGAAAACTGAACACCAAACATAAAGCTGAGGGAACCATAGTTAATGGAGAAAAAAGAAAAAGGTAAAATTTACAAAAAGGATTGTTTGTATGTATTGTAGTACACATGAGACTATCATACCAACAAAAAATAAAGCTGCAACACAGATAATGTAAATGAACACTTGGACAACAAGGTTTTGGAAAAAAATCAAACAGAAGAGCTCAAAATGTGAGCTAAAAATCAAACAGGAATAAGAGGAGGAGTGTAATTCATGAGACTACATGGTCAAGCTGAAGAATATTTCTGGAATGCAGGAAGTGTGTTTCAAAGCACAGAGGGAAGAGACCTAGAGAATGGGTATAGAATATGTAAGATCTGTCTAATGGAACAGAAAAATAATATGAGAGTAAAACACATACATGTGTGTACGTAATGAAATTTCAAGACACTAAAAATATAGAGAAAGCCCAAACACATTCCTTAGAAGAAATATCAGATCCTCCACAAAAGAAAAAGAATCACCATAACCTCAAACATTAGACAATACTATCTTGAAGGAGGTAATAGAAAATTATATAAAATTTCTGACTATTTGGAATCTAGGATTCTATACTTAACTAAATTATATCCACTCTGTAGGAAAAATAGAAGTACTTTCACATATGAAAGTTTATACGTTGATGGACTCTGCACATTTATTATGGATAAAACCTCTGAAATAATTCCTAAGGTATGTACACTAGAGCGGAAGACAATATGAATCTAAGAGGAATAATTGAGAACCAATAATTATTTGTAAAATATTAGTAAAATTATCATGAATATAGAATATTTAGACATAGTAAAAAGTATAGTGGGGGCTTCCCTGGTGGCGCAGTGGTTGAGAGGCCGCCTGCCGATGCAGGGGACATGGTTTCGTGCCCTGGTCCGGGAAGATCCCACATGTCGTGGAGCGGCTGGGTCCGTGAGCCATGGCTGCTGAGCCTGCGCGTCCGGAGCCTGTGCTCCGCAATGGGAGAGGCCACAACAGTGAGAGGCCCGCGTACCGCAAAATAAAATAAATAATAATAAGTATAGTGGTAAAAAACACAGGCATTGACCCAAACTGACCATTGGAATCCCAGCTTTACCACTAATTAGCTGTATTACGTTGGACCTATTTCTTAACTTCTTTCTGATTCACTGTCTTTACTTATAAAACGGAGAAAACTCATATAGTCTCCTCATGAGAAGATTGTGAGTATTAAATAAATGAGTACTTGTTAAATGCTGAAAACAATGCCTAGCAAATGATAAGCACTCAATAAATGTTAACTATGGTTATTTTTAGTGTAAGAATTAATAGTTTTGAACTAAAATTGCAGGTATTGTGGGGTTTATTTGGGACATGGAATGAGATTAACACTTTTTTGATGTTCTTATTTTGATATAATAGGTGACATGGATGCCAGTTGACTTTCGTCATTGCTAGAAATATATCCATTTAGGAATGTGTGTTCAAAATTTAGTCAGAGTTAGTTTCTGCTTTTTGCAACCAAAGAACCTGGTGCAATTTCTTCCTTGTCTGTCCCCAGAATTATCCTTCCCTCTGTTGTCCATTCTGCAGTCAACTGTAAGTTCCTTGGGGGAAATTAGTGACTTCCTGGAAAGCATATCATATTTCTGTGTGTTTGTGTGGGGAAAAATTGTATTCTTTTGGGAAAGTTAATTTAGTATTGATTTCTTTTCTAAGTCACAATATTCAATTTATTAAAATAAATGAAGTGACATTAATGGGGATGAGACATATTTATTTTTACATAAGAAAACATGGCTTTAAAAGACTGAGACTCCTAGAATTTTACCTTATAAGTCTCTACAAATTAATTTTTCTATAATCTAAAATGCAAAATCCTTAGCATAACACATAAAGTCCTTAATTCAACCATTACCTAAATTCCTAGCATTCTCTGCTGTCCTTCCCTTGTAAATTTCAATAAGAAATTACATTAACCTGCCTTGTCATCTTGCCTTTTTGCCTTTGCTCAATACCCTCATTCTGTCTAAAAAGCCCACTCCTTTCCAAATAAAAACAAAAAATGTGTGTATATGTGTGTATGCATATTTATGTATGTATACATATATAGACAGTAAAAAGTTATACTTGCATGAATGAAGGAGCAAAACTGCCATCTTCTCTAAGATGTCTTACTAGATTCCCCACTATCAGGAACCAGAAATAAATATATGGACTTTGGTAGTGGGAGGAGGGAAGGGATCAGGATTTATAAATTGGACACTGTGCACCCCCTCCCCAAACTAATTAACAGGCATTGTATATGAATGAGCTCAAGACTTCACTGACCAGATCTGGGGGTGTCATGCATATGGATGGTCTCTTAGAGCCTGGAGCATGTAATACAAAAGACTATTTTTCATTTACACATTACCCTCTTTCTCCCTTTATCATTGTGCTTTAGTCCCTTAACTCTTTCTCTTTACTTACCTGCTCATTCTCCATTTCTCTCTTCCAGGTAAGGGACTTTTCCCCAGAAATTGATAGTTGCCTGGTCTGCCCTTAGGACTTAAGAACATTACGGACTCAAGCCTGGGTTATGAGTATGGGCATTTCCTGCTTTTCAGGTTCCAGTTTCTGTTTATTCCCAGGGTCTTAACAATGATACGTGTAACATTGAAAGAGTTAATCTCCAACAGTCCATTTTAGGACCATACATGAGATAAGCATTCCCCCTGCATGTGTAAGACTCAGTGCTTCAAATTTTTAAAAAACGTCTCACTCATTTCTGATTTTGAGTTCCCTTGTAAATTCTTTTTCTCAGCTTGTGGTTGAGAAATGCTGTCTTTAATCATCTCCCCCTTCCCCATTTCCAAGTTTCACGCCACGTAATATTTTGCTTCAGAACTGGACAGTGACAAGAAAGTGTTCTTCTTTAGTTATTTTTTCTACCTGGGAGTTATTAATTTCCTTCCTTCATTTTTCCTTTTATTTATGCTTATTTTCCATTCAACTTAATTTTATTACGTATTAAAGTTCTGGATTTCATTTAAGAACGTTGGAGTTACTTGTTAAAAATATGTATTCCATCTGCTCTATTGGCTTCAAAGCTTGTTTAGTATATTTTTAAAGTTTCTATAACAGCTCTTCCTTTCTAACATAATGAAAGGAAAAGAGTAGACCTTAATATCCTCCTGTAACTTAAGAAGGCAAAACAGTCTGCCTTTTTGGTACTATACGCCAACAGTCTCTGTGGAGGTTTGGAGGGGAGAAGAGCTCCCTTCCAACTGTTTCTGAGGGTGCACACAGCCTTAGAGAATCACGAGGATGCTGGCACAGCCGTTCACCAGTCTGAATGGCAGTTGAGATGGAATTTCCTATGACTCCAAGCTATAGCATAGAAAAATCAGTCCCATGATTGAGTGGTGTGAGGGCAGCTCAGGTGGGGCATCATGCTACCCAGCTCCATCTCTCTTTGGCTCTTCCTGGCTGAGCGACATTTCCAGGATGCATGACAGGCAGCTTCTGCCTCATGCTACAGGGAACATATGTCCTCTGAGACAGGAGACATGTCCGAGAGGTTTGGCTTTATCAGAATGACCTTCACACTGAAGAACTGAATTAGAAAATGATACCTACTTAGTGCAAAAAAAAAAAAAATTGGTGGCTATTTCTGCTTTAATAAAAATAAAAGGCAGATGGAAGAGAAGCACTTAATTGCAAATCTGTTGTTTCGGTTAGAACTGGAAACACTGGCTGACACATGAAGTGATTATTTTATGCTAGCGGTGGAGCTGAAGTCGTCATATACATTTCAAACATTTGTCATGCTCTTCAGTTATTATCCTGTCAGTGTACTCAGCATATTAAAAACAAATGGGCGTCAGGAAAGCAATTAGAAATTTAGTATGTATTATTCTATGCTATGCTTTGTTTTCGTTTCTTTTTTATTTGTTTATATGGTAGAATAAGTGCATAGCCTCTCAAATGCCGATCTGCTGCACGAATGATGTAAGTAGTGGATTTTTCTTTGAGGTAGTACCGCCGTGATTGGTGGTTTTATTTTAACACATATTTTCCGATCACTTTGACTTGTGCACTGATGGAGACGTCTCTGGGCAAGCATGCACACTCCCTTACTCGTTGGCTGGGCAGGCATGCACACTCCCTTACTCGTTGGCAGGGCAAACGGTGGTGGAGATTTAACATCAGGGTCTTAAATAAGGAAAAGAGTACTTTTTAAGGGGAAAGTTGGGCAGAGAGAAGAACTTTTTTAAAAAAGTGACAAAACTCGCTGTCCCCATTTCCTTATTCGTTATCCCTGGCTTCAAGGCAGGATCATTTTGGACTGCATATTTCTTTCAAAATGGACATTCTTAAGACCGTTTAACCTAGTTACCGGCCTTGAGATTAAGTGTGGGTTGGAGGGCACTGCATAGAATGGTCTCCAGGCAGCATTTAACCGAGTGAGCATTTAACCAGCCCACACACTGGGAACTGGGAGCTGGCCCTCTTGGTGATCCTTCTTTTTTTTTTTTTTTTTGCGGTACTTGGGCCTCTCACTGTTGTGGCCTCTCCCATTGCGGAGCGCAGGCTCAGCGGCCATGGCTCACGGGCCCAGCCGCTCCGCGGCATGTGGGATCTTCCTGGACCAGGGCACGAACCCGCGTCCCCTGCAGCGGCAGGCGGACTCTCAACCACTGTGCCACCAGGGAAGCCCTGGGTGAATATTTTAATATTGTATTTCATAAATTAGGTTTCTGACTAATGAATTGCCTAATTTTTTTTAAAAGTAAATCTACTGTAGGAAAACCACTATGCTTTATGCTCTCCATTTCATTTTGATTAAAAGTACTATTACAATTAAAAAATGGAAATTTTATTGATAGCTTGATAAAGAGCTCTTTAAAAGCATATTTTAAAACTTCTCTGAAAATTAGTACATTCTTATTTTTACAATGGTTGGTTTCCTATCTACTAGACTGCTTTTTAATTACCACAAAAAAGGATTAGTTCCTCATGCGTTCAGACACCATCACGTCTTAGAAAGTACAGTTTGAGAATGGGGCTGATTAATACCTTAAATGACAGAAATGAAACCGTTTCATACAATGATCTTACATGGCTCTCTTCCATTACTGTTTTAGTTTTCCAATTGTTTGTTTCCTTTATATTCTCATTTTCAACTTCTAAACAAGTACCACCTTTGGGCCTTGTGCAACTTGTTCTTCTGTCTCCATATCATGAGGCAAAGCTGGAATAAGCCCTGTACTAAAATTTGAATAAGCTTCTTGTTTTGGTCCATTTAGCCCCACGTTTCTGATAAGTATTGTTAATGCCTTACATATTTTAATGCCTTACATATTTCATCCTTCGTAAGTCTAACTATAACTTGCCAGTTAGTATTTTTCCTTTTTTTACATTGTTAAATTTTATTATCGTTTTTGGTTGAACTGTCGTTGCTGTACATTATTATGTTAGTTTTGGGTGTACTACATAATAATTTGACATTTGTGTATATGATGAAATAATCACCATGCTAAGTCTAGGAACCATCTGTCCCCAAACAAGGTTATTACAATATTATTGACCATATTCCTTATGCTGTATATTATATCCCCATGACTTACTTATTATATAACTGGAGGTTTTGTTCCCCTTAATCCCCTCCATCTATTTCCCCCAACTTCCCACCCCCCCTCCCTCTGGCAGCCAACTCTGTATCTATGAGTCTTTCCTTTTATTTTGTTTGTTTTGTTTTTTGGATTCCACATATAAGTGAGATCACGTGTATTTGTCTTTGATTTATTTCACTTAGCATAATACCCTTTAGATTCATCCGTGTTGTCTCAAATGGCAAGATTTTCTTTTTTTATGTTTGAGTGATATTCGATTGTACATATATATTCCATCTATTTTATCTGTTTGTCTATCAGTGGACACTTAGGTGCTTTCATATTTTGATTGTTGTAAATCATGCTGCAATGAACATTGGAGGGCATATATCTTTTCAGAATTTAGTGGTTCTGTTTTCTGCAGGTAAACACCCAGAAGAGAGATGGCTGGACCCACTGGCAGTTGTTTTTCTTAATTTTTTGAGGAACCTCCATACTGTTTTCCAAAGAGGTTGCACCAATTTACGTTCCCGCCAACAGTGCACGAGGTTTCCTTTTTCTCCACGTTCTTGACAACGCTTATTTGTCTTTTTGATATAGCTATTCTGACAAGTGTGAAGTGATATCTCCTTGTGATTTTGATGGCATTTCCATGATAGTGATGTTGAACATTTTTTCATGTGTTTTCTGGTAGTTTTTGTACTTTGTCTCTATTCCTTTCCTCTTTTCTTACTGTCCTCCATTGTGATTTGATGACTGTTTTTAGTGTTATGTTTGAATTCCTTTCTCTTTATTTTTTGTTTCTTTATTGTAGGTTTTGGGGGTTCAGTTACCATGAGGTTCCTAAATAATAACCTATATGTGTAGCTACCTATTTTAAGTGATCTCTTAAGCTCGAACACATTCTCACAGCCCTGCATTTTTACCACCTCATGTTTTAGGTTTTTGATGTCATATTTTACACCCTTTTATTCTGTGTATCCCTTAACTACTTTTTGTAGATATAGATGATCTTACTACTTTTGTCTTTTCATCTTCCTGCCAGCTTCCCAAGTGGTTGATCCACTACCTTTACTCTATGTTTGCCTTTACCAGTGAGATTTTTCCTTTCATAATTTT
The DNA here is from genome assembly GCF_963924675.1 of Phocoena phocoena. NCBI lineage: Eukaryota > Metazoa > Chordata > Mammalia > Artiodactyla > Phocoenidae > Phocoena > Phocoena phocoena. The sequence goes on from NC_089230.1 coordinate 54,666,889, forward strand.
CACGTTTCTAGCTGTGGCCTTTTCTTTTCCACTTAGGAAAGTCCTTTTAAGATTTCTTGTAAGGCCTATTTAGGTACTAAACTCTTTTAGCTTTTGCTTGTCCGTAAAACTCTTTTATCTCTCTTTCAATTCTGAATGATAACCTTTCTGTGTAGAGTATTTTGTTTTTGTTTTTTTTTTCCCTTTCATCACTTTCACGCCACTCCCTTCTGGCCTGTCGAGTTTCTGTGGAAAAGTTAGCTGATGGTCTTATGGGAGTTCCCTTGTGAGAAACCCGTTTCTTTTCTCTTGCTGCTTTTAAGATTCTCTATCTTTAATCTTTGCCTTTTTAATTACAGTGTATCTTGGGTGTCACATTCTTTGGGTTGATCTTGTTTTGGATCCTCTGTGCTTCCTGTACCTGGACATCTGTTTCCTTCCCCAGGTTAGGAAGGTTTTCAGCTATTATTGCTTCACATAAGTTCTCTGCCCCCTTTTCCTTTCTCTTCTCATTCTGGTGCGCCTATCATGTGAATCTTAATACACTTGATGTTGTTCAAGAAGTCTCTTAAACTGTCCTCATTTTTAAAAATTCTTCTTCTTTCTTCAGTTCAGCTTCAGTGATTTCCACTACTCTGTGTTATAGTTTGCTGATCCATTCCTTTGTATCATCTAATCTACTGTTGATTCCTTCTAGTATATTTTTTATCTCAGTTATTGTATTCTTCAGCTCTGTTTGGTTCTTCTTTATGATATCTGATTCTTTGTTAAACTTCTCACTGTGTTCTTCCATTCTTCTGCTAAGTTAACAGAGCATCCTTATGATTGTGACATTGAATTCTTTGTTGGGTAGATTTCTTATCTCCACTTCACTTAGTTCTTTTTCTGAGGCTCAGTCTTGTTCCTTCATTTGGAACATATTCCTTTGTCTTATTATTTTGCCTAAATCTTTGTGCTTATTTCTATGTATTAGGCTTATTTGTATGTATTATAGAATGTGGGACACAGCCTTGTGTAGGTGACGTCCAAGGAGGCTCAACAGCACACTCCCCTCTGGTCACCAGAGGTATATGTTCTAAGAGCGCCCCCATATGGGTCACACGTGATTTCTGTTATGGTAGGTTCACTAATGTGGGCACGCTAGTAGGCAGGGCTTGCCCCTGGTCTGGTTGGCTGCCACAGTCTGATCTTGTGGGCAGGGCTGGGTCCCAGTGAAGCTGGTTGAATGCCCCAGGGCATCCTGGGTCTTGTCCCACTGGTGGGCAGGCCCGGGTTCTGGTATGGCATGCTGCATGTCCCAAGGGATCCCAGGGCTTGTGCCAGCCCATTAGTGGCTGGGGCCATGTCCCACAGTGGCCTGCTGTGGGCCTGAGGGAGCCAGGGCTGGTGGTGGCTTACTGGTGGTTGGGTAAGCCCCAGGTGCCGATAGGCTAGAGAGAGGACTCCCAAAATGGTGCTTGCAAGCCCCAGTGTCCTCATGGTAGAACAAATTCCCCAGAATGGTTGCTGCCAGTTCCATGTCCTCAGGGGGATTCCCAGTTTCCTCCTGCCTGTCCAGGAGGCTCCACAAAATCAGCAAGTGGGTCTGACCCAGGCTTCTTTCAAATTACTGCCTCTGGGCTGGGACTGGAGCATGTAAGATTTTGCATGAGCCCTTTGAGAGCGGGATCTCAGTTTTCTACAGCCATCTGGCTCTCCCATAAATAAGCCCTGCTGGCCTTCAAAGCCAAACATTCTATGGAGCTCATCTTCTTGGTGTGGGACCATCCTCTTCCCAGGCTGGGGAGCCTGATGTGGGGCTCAGAGTTCTTGCTCCTTCGAGAGAACCTCTGCAGTTATAATTATCCTCCTGTTTGTGGGTCACCTACCCAGGAGTGTGGGTCTTGACTATAACTGTATCTCTGCCTATCTCATTGTGGTTCCTTCTTTTACCTTCGGTAGTGCAAGATTTTTTTTGCTAGTCTTCATGTCATTCTCGTAGATAGTTGCTGTGTAAGTAATTGTAATTTTGGTGTGCTCATGGGAGGGGGCGAGCTCAGGGTCTTCCTATTCTGACACCTGGCCACACCTCTTACCTGTTATGGTTTTTAATGTTGTATGCTGTTGTTTAATTTTTTACTGAAAATTTTCAATAGAGGTTATGGGCTCTTAGCCAAAAGCTATTGAAACTCTATGCCCTGTTTTTATGTTTATTGCAAAAAATGTATCATATGCTTTCTAAAGTATTGTTTTCATTTCTAAATCTTTCAGCAAAGTGCATTCTTCTGTATTTTCAGCACATTATCTCCCTCTTTTGTTTTTGAGAATTTTATCACGGGCCCCATGATGTTTTTCTCTCTTCTCTCATCTTTTAATGAGAGGAGGTCAGTCCAGGCCTTAGACTTCCCCAGGAGCAGTGCCGCTGTGTTCTCCTCCTGCCCCTCACTCTTCTCCTGCATCCTTTTGAGCTCTTTTCTCAGATCTTATGCTGATGCCCACTGATGTGCACAGAGCGCATCGACAAGGCTGAGGATAGTGTTTCTTTCTTGCCCTTCAGTTCTCTGATTATGCTGGGATGAATGGGTCTCTGGAAAATTTGATGGAGGCTGTGCTGGCTCTGTGGACAGAAGGTGTGCAAAACCTCCGAAAGTTCACAGCCCCTAATGCCTTTGCATTCTCCAGCCTTTCCTAATTATTTAGCTCACCTCTCAGTGTGCATTTTTTCTGTCTGATGTGGCTTCTTTATCTGTAGCAATACTGAGAAATAAAATCCTGGACTTGTCATAGATGAAACGGTAACTAATTAGAAAGAGGATCTTGAAACAGCTCTAATCACCCCACAGAGCAGCTCCTCTGTGCGGTATATCTAACATCACCCTGAGTGAAGGTGTCTAGCCAGGGAGGGGAGAAATCACTGACAGTTTTCATCATGTCTAGATTCGTGATTCTGCCTCATAACCCATTCATATACACTTGTATCCACAGAAGAGCATTGCTAGTTCAAGGCATTTTGAACTTTTTCATTTGTTTCTATATTCCTATTAGATTTTCAATCAGAAAATAGGGATGGGATGAGGGGCAAGTCAGACAGACTAGATTTCACCATCTTTACCTGAAAGTAGTCTGAAACAGCTTTCACTGTATTTTCATGTTAAGTCACTGTAAAAAAAATAATAAATTTGACTCTTTCAGATTTAATTACTGGTAATTTCAGCCACCCTTAATGATTATGACATTTACTAGGAAATGACTCCTAAAATAACTAACTAAATAACTATATATATCTATATATATATACAAACACACAGACAGTATATATACACACACACACAGCTATTTATTTGAGGCTTTCGAGTTGGAGGCTGTCTCTGTGATGGCCATGAAACAACTCTGAGTGACTCTAGCTCCACCTGGCCTCCGTGGAGATTCTTCCACTACCGACTTTAGCGTGACTGAATGATTCTGTCTCCCTGTCTTAGTCAGTCACCTTAAGCAGCTTACTTAAACTTGATGTGCTCTGGGGTTTGTTTGTTTGATGATTTCCTAGATTTTTTCCCCATCTGTAGTATGGGAATGATGATGATACTTCCTGATAAGCTTGGCTCAAGCATTCAGTGCATTAACTTTTAGGACACGTGTCCTAGAGAGTAAACTTTCAGTAAATATAAGCTTATATTAGTTATTATACTGCCTGATCACCCATTCTGTTTAGTTATATATCAGATTGTTTTCCCTAAAAATGTACTAAACATATATTTGACTAATCTTTATTGGGTAAATGTATTTGTTAGATGACTTGATCATGTAAACGCCACTGTAAGTGTTTATGACATTAGTTAAGAGCTAATCATGTGGATCTTTCTGAAAAATTGTCGGTGTGGTGGGACTAATTAACTTCCTTGCTCTCTCATAATCATTGTGCATTTTCATGCACCTTAATATTGAAATACTTCTTTATTTTACTTGTAAGCTCTCTAAAAGTTAGTACACTTGCATTATGCAAACTATGTTAAATACAGAAAAATGAAGATTAGAAGTTTACCTATAACACTTCCAGTTCAAGCCAACAAACCTTTTATATTGTTGTCCTTGAGTGTCGCAGAAACCCTGGGAGTAAAGAAATTTACTTTGCTTGGATTCACAAAAATAATAGGTTGTGAAGCCGGAATTTGTATGCACATATGTTTCTCTCTAAAGCTGATACCATTTTTATTATGCCATGGTGTCTTCCCTTTGATTTAAAAATATAGGTTGACCTTCAGTTACAGTTCTTTCCTGGTTGTCACCTACTTTAGAATGACGTAGAATGGCAAATATGCTTCTAGGTTGTTAATTATAAGGTGAGTTGTAAAGTATACATATACACTGTACCCAGGCTACTTTAAAAGCGTGTCACATTTCCTGTTTAACTCATGATGGTGTGTATGTGTATGTATGTGCGTAGGAAAGAGACACACATGCAGATGTGAATGGTCAGTTTACATAATGTAACTCATGAAAATTGGCCGAGGATTACTTTCACTGGTCTGGACACCCAAGGAAAGATATGTTGTTGTTTTTTTGGCAGAAGACATAACACCATACTGTAGTAGTGCTGGGAGGGTCAGGAAGCACAGGAAAGATACAGGGAACTCTGAGTAATGGATCAAGGACTATTACTCCCTCTGCAGTATCTCAGCACAGAATAAAATATAGCGGTGAAAACTCTATCACGTATCTGTATCACATAAAATCTTTTATTTTTTACATGAATAATACTAGTATGAACTTGCTTGTATCTTTTCTTTTAGCAGTATTTAAGTGGTCATCCGCGAGTCAGTCTTTTTAAAAGAAGTGCTCCAATTTAGCATTTTGGTTAACATCAGTGGCACAAGCTTCTGAAAGAGCATCTGAAAGATAAGCAGGGAACATTAAGATTCTTTTTTTATGATACCAGTGTGTTAGAAAGTGAGAATTGAAGAGCTCTGGAACATGTGGAGATGGCCAGTGGTGAAAGAAGGAAGACTTGAAAGTCCAATAGTGGTTATATCCAGTGATAGCATCTGCTCCAGAACTGTAATGAAAGCAACCATTGATTGAGTTTGTACTAGGCTGCTTCCACTGTTCTAGGTGCTTCCCATACATTATCTTTAACATTTCATCCTCAAAAACAATCTCATAAGTAAATATTATTTCCTCTCTATTTTTTTTCTTTCTGTTGTTAATTGGCTAACCAGACAAGTGAAGTTTGATTTAATTAAGATGAAAATCAGGTCCACCATAATACAGGCATCCATAACACATTAGCTTTTTAATGTTTTTAGAGAATGAATGTAAGTCTTTGACTCAAACCTGAAAACACCTCTTGCCCACTCTGTGAGTTTGGTTCCTTTTAAATCAAGTTTAGATTTTAAAATATTGGTGCAAATGTTTATATACAATTTTCAGTTGCATGCAAATCAGTGTTATTTGCCTCTAGATCCAAAATAATTGAATAATACCAATACTAACTACCACCAAAGAGCCAAGTTTTATGGAGAGCGTATTATACGCCAGATACAGTAGTAAACGCTTCACATTTTTTATTTCACTCAATGCTCATAGTGACACTACGGAATTTAGTTTATAGTAATTAAGAAACTTGCCTAAAGTCATAGATCTGAGAAGTGTTTCCATTTGTGCTTAATTTTTCACGTGATTATTTAGCACTACTGGAATTATGTATGCCAAAATAATTATGATGTTTCCAATAAACCAAAAATACAGATTCTGAAATCCTCTCATAAATTATGGTACCATTTGCTCTGAATATAAGACATTATTCAGTTTCATCTAATTTTAATATACATCCACATTTATGTTTTTCATTGTTCGAGTACCAATTTGTTATTTTATTCTCTGACTTATGAGCACTGCTTTATGGATACTTTCATCTGGATTCAGTCATTGTCTTCTGTTTCTCTCAGTATTGCAGGCTTGGAGCACTCATCTGTGATTATAGTTTAAACTGTTACACGTAGAAGACTCCCACTTCTATCCCTGCTTTTAATCTCATTTTGGAGCATCTTTGACTCTTATTTATTGTCAGACCACCCAGGTCTGACAGTTAACCTGATGTACTCTGAAATAATAACTTCCCCCAAGGAGCTTTTCTGTTCAACTCTCGGTTCCTACTATTTACACTACCCTCTTCTCCCCATCTTTCAGTAAACCTCTGTCTAGAATGCATGTCTTGTTTCTCTTCCTACCAAGAATGAGGGCTTTTTCCAATTAATTTATGTATCCATGAGTTCATATATCCATGAGATGGGTTTTAACATCTCTTATATACCTATTTTATATATCAATAGTTTAAGGACAAAATAACCTTGTTCACATAAAATTAGTGGGTGAGAAGAGAACAGTCTTGGTATAATAATATCACTAAATTCTTTGAACTCCTTCTGAGTTATATCTCCCAAATTACATAATCATACATAAAATTTTTTTGATGTTTTAACACCTGGTAATTTGAATAGTTTTCTGTCCATTTTGCTGAGTACACAGATTTAGAAACAAATAATAAAAGAGTTTTATTAAAAATGCGTTAGGATCTATTACTTTCTCCATTTCAAAAAAGTAGATCCAAGAACTTTTAACAAGACTTAACAAAATATTATTAATTTTACCTATTATTCTTTCATTTAGAGGCATCTTATCTTACACAGAAGGGGTTGGAAAACATTTGTATCTTGCATTTACATCATACGTTTTCATCAAAACTGCAGATTTGCCTATCCAGTTTTTGAAAAAGACCTTCCCTGTAACCTAATTTGAAATGCTAGTCTCTATTGTTAAGTCAGTCAATCAGATCAGACTTACTCACTGTTAGGACAAACACCTCGGCATATATTTTTATTCAAAAACGTTAAAACATGTCCTCATGATATTTATCTGACATCTGAATTCAAAAACTTCATTAGGAAGGCTTCCCTGGTGGCGTAGTGGTTGAGAGTCCGCCTGCCGATGCAGGGGACACGGGTTCGTGCCCTGGTCCGGGAAGATCCCACATGCCGCGGAGCAGCTGGGCCCGTGAGCCATGGCCGCTGAGCCTGCGCGTCCGGAGCCTGTGCTCCGCAACGGGAGAGGCCACAGCAGTGAGAGGCCTGTGTACTGCAAAAAAAAAAACAAAAAAACAAACTTCATTAGGTAGGTAGGTAGATAGAAAGAAAGAAAGAAAAAAACAGTCTTTTCATGAACTTTATTGAGGTATGTTTTACATATATGAGATTAATCCATTTCAAGTGTATGATTCAATGACTTTTAATGTCTACCAAATGGCACAACCATTATGATAAATAAGTTTGAGAACATTTTCACACCTTCCCCAATAATATGCCTCATACCTATTTATAGTTCCTACCCTAACCAATTCATGGACATTTAGGTTGTTTCCAATTTTGGGCTATTACGGATAGTGCTGCTCTGAACCTTACCTGTAACCTAATTTGTGTGCAAATGTGTGCGTGGGCATATGTTTTCATTTATCTTGGATTTAATTTTACTTAAACCTAGAAGTAAAATTTCTAGGATTGTCTGATAGTTTTAAGTTGAATTTTTGAGAGCTGCCAACGGTTTTCCAATGCGACTGCACCAGTTTACATTCCTACCAACAATTTATTCCGTTACTCCACATGCTTGCCAACGTTTGGTATTGTCTGTCTTATTCATTGTAGTCCTTCTAGGAGGTATGAAATGCTATCCCATTTTGGTTTTCATTTGCATTTCCCTGATGACTAATGATGTTGAGCATCTTTTCATGTGCTTGTTAGCCATTTGTATATCTTCTTTTGTAAATGTTCATATTTGTTGCCCATTTTTATTGGGCTGTTTTGTTGTTATTATTATTGAGTCATAATTCTTTGTAAAGTCTAGATATATCTTTTATAAGATATGTGCTTTGCAAATATTTTCTCCCTGTATCATATTGGGCCCCATATTCATTTGCTTTATTTGTAAGTTGTGAGGCCTACTATAGTATAAATTGTATAATTGAAGACTTAAAAAAAAATCTGTATATCTTGAACAATTATCATAGCTGTGGAATGTCTTACAATGCAAATATAAACATTTTTGCATTGGTCTCCTGTCATGCCTACCTATTTTATTTTACCCTAAACATATGTGAGTTGATATACGCAGTTGCAAACTAAGGAGTATTTCGTAGGGAGTATTTCGTAGGGAAGTGCTTGACATTTAGCGCCTCAACACTTATTATTTGCATGTGAATAGACTTGTTTGCTTCTTAGTTTGTCAGCATGAGGTGTGCAATTATGGCTTAAGAAACAAAATTTGAAAAGTTGCTTTCTTGTTTCATGTTGCTTAACAGGAATATAGTTTAATGTTCCACCAGCTGTTAGCAACACTGTTCTCTTTTTAAGGGTACCCCTAAACAAGCAGTGGGGACGAGACAGAAAATGGTTCAAACTTCCATTAAGCATTCACTGTGACTGCAACTGCTTATCCATTTCTTTCCTAAAAGTATATGTTTATAATATGGCAATCTTCCTCCTAATACAAAATGCATTAGCTTTTTTTTTCTTTTTGTGTACTCTGCTTGGAATTTTTATAGTGTTTAATATGCATGCATTTTAGTTTTCATTTTTGTTAAGGTAACATAAAAAGTAAAACTCCAAATGTGACTTTTTAAAAATTAGCTTTAACGTGTTAAATATAATCTAATTAAAATTATCCTTAGTGTTGAATCTCAGATTCAGGTAGTTTGGTATTGAATAAGATGCCAAAAATAAACTTAGGGTGGTATAATGTTACCTTTAATTTAACATTTTTTCTTTCTATTCAGAAAAGTATATGCATAACATTAAAATGAACAGTAATATCATAGCCTTTCAGAACACGAAGAAAAAAGTTTTCCTATCAAAGTAGAAGCTAACTACTCTATAAACAATGTGTTATAACTACAATTCCTAGAACAAGAGTGTTTATGAAAATGGAGAATTAGTTCTCACCTTTTTATATGGTGACAAAGACTCTCTCCTTGACCATAATCTGGTCAGGCCTCTTGTTTCTAGTAAGCCCTCTTCTTGGCTAGGCCTTAACCTTGGCCTATAAGAACTGCAGACTCAGAGCAAGTAATTTCATCCCCCCATGCCCCCACCCCGCCAAATGCTACTATCAGCTTTACCACTTTTAATCGCCCTTCATTATCTCCAGCCAAGCCACCATTGACTACTCCCTGGATCACTGCAATAGCCTCTTAATCATTCTCCTTGCACAATGGCCCCTTCCATGGATTCGCAAAACAGTAGCCAAAGTCGTAAGTCACATTATGTCTCTTTTTGGCTTAAAACCCACTGTAACTCCCTATCTTATAAGTAAAATCCAAAGTCCTTAAAATGAAATAGAAACCCCTACAAGATCTGCCCCCTCCAATGCATAATAGTGGTCTCTCTGACTTTATCTCATTACCTGATTTATCACACACTCACTTGTTCTCCTGACTTTTTCCACACTGTCAACTTTGGTTGTCTTCTTTCCTCCTTCCTTCCCTTCCCACCTTTTTCTGTCTGTCTCTCTGACTGTCTCTCTGACTTCCTTCCTTCCTTCCATCTTTCCTTCTTCTTTCTTCCTTCCTTTCATTTTCTTTTCTTTCTTTTTTCTTTCTTTCTTTCTTTCATTCTCTTTCTTTTCGTTTCTTTTCTTTTCCCTTCCTTCCTCCCTCCCTCTCTCCCTCCCTCCCTCCCTCCCTCCCTCCCTCCCTTCTTTCTTCCTTTTTTATTTCATTTTCTTTTCTTAGACCAGTTTTAGGTTCACAGCAAAATTGAGGGCAAGGTACAGAGAATTCCGTATACTCCCTGCTCATACTTGCATAGCCATTATCAACACCCCCCAGCACAGTGGTACCTTTGTTATTCTTGATGAACTTACATTGACACAGTATTATCACCCAAACTCCATAGTTTATCTTAGGCGTCAGTCTTATTTTATGTGTTTGAATAAAGTATAATGACACGGATCCATCATAAGCGTATTGTCTGCCTAAAAATCCAACAGAGTACTGTCTGTTTTGTCTATTCATCCTAATCCCTGCCCCACCCCCCCCACAATCCCTGCAACCACTGAATTTTCTCCAATCCCCATAGTTCTGCCTTTTCCAGAATGTGATGCAGTTGGAATCTCACATTAGGTAGCCTTTTCAGATTGGCTTCTTTCACTTATTAATATGTGTTTAACATTACTCCATGTCTTCATGGATTGTAGCTCATTTATTTTTAGCATTGAGTAATAAATATCCAACTGTCTGGATATACCCCATTTTATTTGTCCATTCACCTGCTGAAGGATATCTTGGTTGCTTCCAAGTTTTGGCAATTATAAACAAAGCTAATATAGACATCCATGTGCAGGTTTTTGTGTGGACATAAGTTTTCAACTACTTTGGGAAATACCACGTAGTGTGACTGCTGGATCATATGGTAAGAGTATGTTTGTTTTCTTAAGAAATGGCCAAAGTGTCTCCTGAAGTGGCTGTACCATTTATCATTCCCATCAGAAATGAGGGAGAATTCTTGTTGCTCCACATTCTCATCAGCATCCAGTGTTGTCAGTGTTCCAGATTTGGGCCATTCTAATATGTGTGTAGTAATATCTTATTGTTTTAATTTGTATTTCTCTGATGACATATGATGTGGAGCATCTTTTTATATGCTTATTTGCCATGTGTATATCTTCTTTGGTGATATATTTGTTAAGGTCTTTGGCCTATTTTTAAACTGGATTTATTTTATTTTTAAGGGTTCCTTTTATATTTTTGGATTATAGTCCTTTATCAGATGTATCTTTGGCAAATATTTTCTCCCAGTTTGTAGCTATTCTTTTCATTCTCTTGACATTATCATTCACAGAGAGGAAGTTTTAAAAATATTTTTTTAATATCAAGCTTATCAATTACTTCTTTCATGGATTATGTCTTTGTTGTTGTATCTGAACAGTCTTTGCGATACACAAGGTCATCTGGGATTTCTCCTATGTTATCTCTAAGAGTTTTATAGGTTTTCACTTTACATTTAGGTGTGTGGTCAATTTGGTGTTAATTTTTGTGAGGGCTGTAAGGTCTGTTCTAGATTTTTTTTTCTTTTTTGGCAAGTGACTGTCCAGTTTTTCCAGCACCACTGTTGAAAAGACTATTTTTTTCCCCTCCATTGTGTTGCCTTTTCTAAAGCTCTGTTGAGTGTGTTTGTTTGGGTCTATTTCTGGGCTCCCTATTCTGTTCCACTGATCTATATGTCTGTCCTTTCACCAGTACCATACTGTTTTGATTACTGTAGGTTTGTAGTATGTCTTGAACTCAGATAGTGTCAGTCCTCCAACTTTTTTCTTCTCCTTCAATATAAAGTTGCTTAGTCTGGTTCTTTTACCTTTACATATAACATTTCAAATCAGTTTGTCAATATCCATAAAGTAACTTGCTGGGTTTGAATTGAGTTAAAGATCATTTTGGGAAGAACTTACATTTTGACAGTATTGAGTCTTCCATTAACTGGAATATGTCCACACTTACTTAATTCTTTTCAAAATTTCTTTCATCAAAGTTTTGTAGCTTTCCTCATATAGATCTTGTGTGTATTTTGTTAGATCTATACCTAAGTATTTCTTTTTGTAGGTTCTAATGTAAATGGTATTATGCTTTTAATTTCAAATTTCACTTGTTCATTGCTGACATATAGGAAAGTGATTGACTTTTGTATATTAACCTTGTATCCTGGAAACTTGCTGTAATTACTTACTAGTTCCAGGAGTGCTTTTATTGATTTTTCAGATTTTCTACATAGATCATCATGTCATCTGTGAAAACAAGGCAGTTTTATTTTTTCATTCTTAATTTATATACATTTTCTTTTATTTTCTTATCTTATTGCATTGGCTTGAATCTCCAGTATGATTTTGAAAAGGAGTGGTGAGAGGGGCATCCTTGCCTTGTACCTGATCTTAGTGAGAAAGCTTCAAGTTTATTACCATTAAGTACAATGTTAGTAGGAGGTATTTTAGAGATGTTCTTCATTAATTTGCAAAAATTCACCTCTATTCCTAGTCCACTGAGAGTTTTTACCATACATGGGAGTTGGATTTTGTTAAATACTTTTTCTACATTTATTGATATAATCAAGTGATTTTTCTTTTTTAGGTTTTTGATGTGATGGATTACCTTAACTTGTTTCAAATATTGAACCAGCCTTGCATATCTAGGGTAAATTCCACTTGGTCATGGTGTATAATGCTTTTTATACATTGAATTTGATTTGCTGATATTTTGTTGAGGACTTTTGGATCTGTGTTCATGAGGTATATTTGTCTGTAGTTTTCTTTCCTTGTCATGTCTTTATCTTTGGTTTAGGGCAGTGCTGGTCTCATAAAATGAGTTAAGAAGTATTCCCTCTGCTTCTATCCTCTGAAAGAGATTGTAGAGAATTGCTATAATTTCTTCCTAAATGTATGGTAGAATTCACCAGTAAATTCACCACTTGGGCATGATGCGTTTTGTTTTGGAAGGTTATTAATTATTGACTTAATATCTTTAATAGATATAAACCTATTCATATTATCTTTTTTTTTTTTTTTTGCGGTACGCGGCCTCTCACTGTTGTGGCCTCTCCTGTTGCGGAGCACAGGCTCCAGACGCGCAGGCCCAGCGGCCATGGCCCACGGGCCCAGCCGCTCCGCGGCACGTGGGATCCTCCCGGACCGGGACACGAACCCGCATCCCCTGTATTGGCAGGCAGACTCTCAACCACTGTGCCACCAGGGAAGCCCCATATTATCTATTTTTATGTGTGAGTTTTGATAGATTGTGGCTTTCAAGGAATTGGTCCATTTCATATATTTAAAAAAAAAATTGTGGACATAGAGTTCATGATATTCCTTTATTATTATTTAAATGTATTCCTTTATTATCATTTAAATGTCAGTAGAATCTGTAGTGTTGTCCACTCTTTCATTTTTGATATCATAATTTGTGTCATCTTTTTTCTTAGTTAGACTTGATACTTTTCAATTTTATTGATCATTTTTAAGAGACAGCTTTTTATTTCATTGAATTTCTCTATTGATTTCCTATTTCAGTATCAATGATTTCTACTCTCCTGTATTATTTCTCTTCTTTTCTTCAGGTACTTGGGATTTACTTTGCATTTCTTTTCTAGTTTCCTAAGGTGGAAGCTAAGACTATTTATTTTAGTTCTTTCTACTCTTCTAATATCTGCATTCAGTGATGTAAATTTTCCTTAAAACACTGCTTTTGCAGCATCCCAGAAATTTTGAGAACGTGTATTTTCATTTTCATTTAGTTCAGAAGACTTTAAAATTTTTCTTGAGATTTCTTCTTTGACCTATATGTTATTTAGAAGTGTGTTGATTCATCTCCATAGTTTTGGTTTTTTTCCAGTTTCCTTTCTGTAACTCAAATGTAGTTTAATTCCATTTTCATCTGAGAACAGGCATTATATGATTTCTATTCTTTTTAAATTGTTTTACAGCACAGCATGTAGTTTATCTTGGTAAATGTTTCATGTGAACTTGAGAAAAATATATATTTTGCTATTGTTAGAGTAGTCCATAGATGTCAGTAATATCCAGTTGGTTGATGGTGTTGTTGAGTTCATTTATATCCTTATGGATTTTTGCCTGGTGGATTTGTCCAGTTCTGATAGAGAGGTGTTAAAGTCTCTAACTATGATAGTGGATTCATCTGTTTCTCTTTTTACTTTTAGTAGTTTTTGCGATACACTATTTGCCTCAGAGAGCTCTACTGTTTAGGTACATACATATGTTCTTAGAGAATTTCCCCCTTTATCACTATGTTCTTCTGCGTCCTTGATAATTTTGCTTTATCCCTGGTAGCTTGCTTTGCCATCTGCTCTCTGATATTAACATAGCTACTCCAGCTTTCTTTGAATTAGTGTTAGAATGGTATATTTTTCTCCATACATTTACTTTAATTTATACATATCTATGTGTTTATAGTAGGTTTCTTGTAGATATATAGTTGGGTTGTGTTTTTTGACCCATTTGGACAATCTCTGTCTTTTAATTGATGTATTTAGACCATTGATACTCATACTGCTTATTGGTATAATTGGATTAATATATACCATATTGTTACTGTTTTCTATTTAGTGCCCTGGTTTATTGTTCCTATTTTAGTCTTCCATTCTTTTTCTGCCTTTCGTGGTTTGAATTGAGCAATTTTTATTAAATTATAGTTGATGTATATCATTGTATTCGTTTCAGGTGTACAAATAATGTTTTGATATTTGTAATATTGCAAAATGATCACCACACCAGAGTTAACATTAATTAACATCCATCACCAGAATTAGAAGAATCTTTTTCTTGTAGTGAGAACTTTTAAGGTTTACTCTCTTAGCAACTTTCAAATATACAATGCAGTGTTTTAAACTGTAGTCATTGTGTTCTACATTATATCCAAATGATTTATTTATTTTACAACTGGAAGTTTGTACCTTTTGACCCCTTTCACCCATTTTGCTCACCTCCTCCCCCTACCTCTAGCAAGCCCAACCTGTTCTTGTCTGTGAGCTTGGGTTATGTTTTTATTTTAAGATTTTTACATATAAGTGAGATATGTTTTTGTCTTTTTCTGACTTATTTCACTTAGCACAATGCCCTCAAGATCCATCTGTGTTGTCTCAAATGGCAAGATTTCTTCCTTTATGTGGCTGAATAATATTCCATTGTATAAATACACCACATTATCCATTCATCCATCAATTGGACACTTATCTTTTTCCATATCCTGGCTATTGTAAATAATGCTGCCATAAACATGGGGTATCTATATCTTTTTCAAGTTAGTATTTTTGTGCGTACTTATATGAAGATAAGTACCCAGAAGTGGAATTGCTAGATCACATGATAGTTCTGTTATTAATGTTTTGAGGTACTTGCACACTGTTTTCCATAGTGGCTGCACTGATGTACATCACCAACAAAGGTTCACAAGGGTTCCTTTTTTCCCACATCCTTACCAATACTTGTTATTTCTTGTCCTTTTGATAATAGGCATTCTAACACATGTGAGGTGATATCTCACTGTGGTTTTGATATGCATTCCCCTGATGATTTGTGATGTTAGGTACCTTTTCATGTATCCATTGGCCATCTGTATGTCTTCTTTTGAAAAATGTTCAGATCCTCTGTGCATTTTAAAATCAGACTGTTTAATTGATATTGGGTTGTATAATTTCTTTATATATTTTGGATATTGATATTTATCAGATATATGATTTACAGATATTCCTCCCATTCGGTAGATTGCTTTTTAATTTTGTTGATGGTTTCCTTTGTTGTGCAGAAGCTTTTTAGTTTGATACAGTCACACTTGTTTACTTTTTCTTTCTCTGCCTTTGCTTTTGGTGTCAAATCCAAAAATGCGTTACTGAGACCCATGTCAAGAAGGTTACTGCCTATGTTTTCTTCTAGAAGTTTTATGGTTTCAGATTTTATATTCAAGTCTTTAATCCATTTTGAGTTAGTTTTTGTGTATGGTGCAAGTTAGGGGTCTAGTTTCATATTTTGCATGTGGAAGTTCATATTTCCCATCATTACTTATTGAAGAGATTGTCTTTCCCCATTTTATATTCTTGGCTCCTTTGTCATAAATTAATGAGCCATATATGTTTGTGTTTATTTCTGGGCTTTCTGTTTTGTTCCACTGATCTGTGTGTCTGTTTTCATGCCATATCATACTGTTTTGATTGCTAGGACTTTCAATACTATGTTAAATAAAAGTAATGAGAGTGAGCATTCTTGTCTTAATACAAGTATCTTGTCTTAATACTGGCCTTAGTGGAAAAACTTTCAGATTTTCACCATTGAGTATGATTTTAGCTGTGGGTTTGTCATGTTGAGGTACCATCATGCTAATCCACTTTGTTGAGAGTTTTTATCATAAATGAATGTCGAATTTTGTCAAATACTTTCTTTGCATCTATTGAGATGATGATATATATGATTTTTATCCTTACTTTTGTTAATTTGTTTTGTCACATGGATTTATTTGCAAATGTTGAACCATCTCTCACCATAGGGATAAATCCCACTTGATCATAGTGTATGATTCTTTTAATGTATTGTTGAATTCGGTTTGCTAATATTTTGTTAGGAATTTTTGCATCTATGTTCATCAGGGATATTAGCCTATAATTTTTTTTTCTTTTGGCATCTTTGTCTGGTGTTAATATCAGGGTAATGGTGGCCCTGGAAAATGAGTTTGGAAGTGTTCCCTCCCCTTCTATTTTTGGAAGAGTTTGAGAAGGATTGGTATTAATTCTTCTTCAAATGTTTGGTAGAATTCATCAGTGAAGCTGTCTGGTCCTGGACTTCAGCTTGTTGTGACCTTTTTGATTACTGATTCAATCTACTTTCCAAAATTGGTCTGCTTAGATTTTCTGTTTCTTCATGATTCAGTCTTGGGAAGTTGTATATTTCTAGGATTTTTTTCCCATTTCTTCTAAGTTATCCACATTTTTTTGCATATACTTATTCATAGTGGTCTCTTATGACTCTTTGAATTTCTGTGTTATTAGTTGCAACATCTCATCTTTCCCTTCTGATTTTGAGTCCTCTCTTAATTGATCATTTTATATGATTTCATTTTATCTCCTTTCATAGTAAATCAGATTGATTGATTAATTGATTGAATTAGTGGTTGCCTTGGATTTTGCAAAATACATTTACAGCCATTCCAAGGCCATTCCAAAAACACTGCCATTTCATGCTTTGTGTGAGTGCTTTTTTTTTTTTTTTTTTTTTTTTGCAGTATGCGGGCCTCTCACTGTTGTGGCCTCTCCCATTGCTGAGTGCAGGCTCAGTGGCCATGGCTCACGGGCCCAGCCGCTCTGCGGCATGTGGGATCGTCCTGGACTGGGGCACCAACCCGTGTCCCCTGCATCGGCAGGTGGACTCTCAACCACTACACCACCAGGGAAGCCTGTGAGTGCTTTTTAATAACATAATAACCCTAATTCCTCCCTTTTGTCTGGGTATCATTGTTGTCATTCATTTCACTTATACATAAGCATACATAAGTGTGTGTGTGTGTGTGTGCATGTACATAATACATAATCCAAAATATTTTTGGAATTATTATTTTGAACAAACTGTTGTCTGTTAGAGCAATTAATAATAAGGAAAAAAGTGTTTATTTTACCTTCACTTATTCCTTCTTTAATGCCCTCTCTTATGTTATGATGATCCAAGTCCAAACTACGTTATTTTGTTTTCTCTAAGGACATTGTTTAACATTTCTTGTAAGGCAGGTTTTCTGGCAACAAATTCTCTCAATTTTTATTTGTTTGAAGAAGTCTTTATTTCTCCTTTTTTAAATGATAATTTCACAGGTTACAGAGTTCTAGGTTGGTGGTTGTTTCTCTCTTCACTTTAAATAGTTCACTTCACTTTTTTATTGTTTGTATGGTTTCTGAGTATTTGGATATAATTCCTATCCTTATTCCTCTATAAGGTAAGGTGTTTTTTTCCTCTGGCTTCTTTCAGAAATTTCTTTTTACCTTTGATTTTCTGAAGTTTAGAGGTAGTGTGGCTAGGTATAGTTTTTTTGCCATTTATTCTGCGTGGTGTTTACTGAGCTTTGGTGGAACTGCCATTTGGTGTCTGACATTAATTTGGGAAAATTGTCGTCGTTTCAAATATTTCATCTGTTCCTTTCTTTCATTGTTCTCCTTCTTTTATTCCCATTACGCACATGTTACACCTTTTGTAGTTGTCCCACATTCCTTGGATATTCTCTTCTGTTTTTCTCATCTTTGTTCCCTTTGCTTTTCAGCTTTTGAGGGTTCTCTTGATATATCCTCTAGCTCAGAAATTCTTTCTTTAGCTATGTCCAGTCTACTAATAATCCCATCAAAAGCATTTTTCATTTCTCTAATTGTTGTTTTTCTCTAGAAAATCTTTTTGATTCTTTCTTAGAATTTCAATCTCTTTGATTCCACTGCCTCTCTATTCTCACATGCGTCCACTTAATCCATTAGAGCTCTTAGTGTATTCATCATAATTGTTTTAAATTCCCAATCTGATAATTCCAATATCCCTGCCACGTCCGTTTCTGATGCTTGCTCTGTCTCTTCATATTGTGGTTTTCCCTTTTTGTATACTTTTATTATTTTTCTTGATAGTTGGATATGATGTACTGTGTAAAAAGAACTGCTGTAAATAGACCTTTAATAATGTGGTGTTAAGGTGTGGGAGAGGTGAAGTGTTCTGTAGTCTTATGAGTGGGTCTCAGCCATTTTGTGATTATATGTCTCTGGACTGTAAACCTCACAAGTGCTTCTCAGGTTTATTTTTCTCCTCTCTTCGTTGGGACAGGATGGCTAGAGTGGGTTGGAGTTGGACATTTCACTTCTCCCAGGTCAGTTAGACTCTGATATACCCGAGCAGTTTAGACTCTGGTTAACTGGTTTCCCCTGACTGGAGGCCTTTTTAAGAAGAACAGAATGTCCTGATATATTGCAAAATGGTTTCTTTTTCCCTCCTCCTGAAGAAGCATAAGGAGATTTTTCTCCAGTATTTACTATGTGAACCTGGTTTTGCTTCTAGAGGTAAATCTCACAGTATTTTGGGGGGTCCCCCTATGATCAGGTCACTTTGGAGTTTTGAACTCCCAGATTTGTCCACACTGAGCCTGCAGCAGTTCCTCAATTACAGTTCAGGCTTTCCTACCCTGCCACTGGTTCCCAAGGTGGTTTCTGATTTCTAGTGGGTCTCTGTTCCAGTAAATCACGGCTTCCTGTATTCTGCCCGTCTTTCTTTCCCATCTTGGGGGCATCAGTTTGCTCTGTGTCTTCCCTTCTCTTTTGGATCCAAAAGAGTTACTGACTTTTCAGCCTTTTTAGCTTTTTATTTGTTGTTAGGATGGAATGGCTGCTTCACATCTCCTCACATGCAGAACTGGAAGTTGTCTTGCTGTGTAAACATGAAGCACACCAAGCATATTCCTCCCTCAAGGACTTTATGCTTCCTCTTCCTCTTTCTGGAATGTGCTTCCTCCAAAAATCTAAATGGCTTGCTACCCCTTGTGCTTCATATCTTTGTGGAAATATCTCCTAGGTTAGGTCTTCTGTGATCACTCATATTTAAAATCAGTTCCCACTCACTACTCTGCCAATTTAAAGCAAGAATTCTTTCTTGCTTTATTTTTCTCTGGATCACATATGCCATCTAAACTGCTGTTTAGTTACTATAATACTCACTAGGCTCTACTAGGATCAGTGGTCTTTGGCTTTGGATGGATAGTCAAACTCATAACACAGTAGGTTTCTCCAGCACCATGATTATTTAGCTTTAAGAAAGGATCAAGGACAGAGAACAATACAGCATGCACAACCACAGCCTAGTGAATTTCTCATGATTCTCAGGCACAGCTTTCCATATCCACTTTCAGAGCACATATGGTCACAGGAGAAGGGGCTGAGTGGGCATGGGTCAGGGAAGCCATTAGCTTGTGAATCCTTTTATATCTAGCTAGTGGAATATGCCCTCAGGGATAGGTGACTAATTTCCATTCTCCACTGAAGCAGTATCTCAATAGTACTGGCAACTCATTTCACAAAGACATTCTCAACAATAAATCACAAGTAGCTATTCTTACATATAGTCTTTGGTTGAATTCTCAGTTACCTTGGATTTGATATTGTGTCCACCTATGCATTATTTGAGTCAATATTGCAAAAAAAATTAATTACATATCAAATCTTCAAGCATCCTTGAAGCCCTAAAAAATATAGAAAGTCCATAGAAACTGTAGCTAAACCTTTCCTTCCACGTTATTTAGGTTTATTGCTGTTTGGTTTATATTCTATTTCCCCTGACATTTCCAAAGTAGCAGTATATGATACTATATGACATTAGCAATGTATGACATTCGTACAAGCTTTACTAACAAAGAACTTTGAACTTAAAACATGCATTCAAACCTTAAGCTGAATCTTGAGTGTAATGTTTTGGTGGATAGATGTTGATTGTCCTAAATATAGATTTTAATTTCTGTTTTCTCATCCCTTTAGTTTTTTCAGTATAAGAATTATGCCATTTCTTATACTCTTTTCATTTTTCCTCTGGATATCAGGCTCATAGTTATATTTGGAACTCTGTGAAAAACATAGGCTAGCCTTTTTGGTAAGCAAATTTTCTTAAGTTTTTCCTATAATCTTGATTTCCTATTGCAATTAAAAACTATATTTTAATGTCTTCCACTTTAAGCTACCTCACATTATTTGGTAATTATTCAATATATAAATATAACATAAAAAATAAACAAGACTTACGGATTTGATTTTTGTTTTTAAAAGCCAGCTTATTGTTAAACAGGCTTCTACTTTACTAGAAGTTTTTAAGACATAGTCCTCAATAAAAGCCTTTGAGTTTGTGTTTTAAATATATATGTGGATATAAATATTCAAAACGATACTGAATAATGTGTGAATAGCTGAAATGAATCAGTCCTTTTGACAAAATATTAATAGTTAAGATGGTCATAGAAAACAGTGGTTGTTGTAGACTGTTTTAAATGAAGGGTGAAATATTTGACAGGAATTTGTTTTCCAAAGGTACATTCTGTTTTACAGTTTAGGTAAAATAAATTGTTTATTTGCTATGGGGTAACAATAAATGATAATATTTATATATATTTTCATTCAAATGGTAATCTTAATGGAGAGATAGCTAGATAAACTGAGGTATGAAGTATAATGAATATTAAACTGCTTAAAAGTAACAAGACAGAGTTGTGGCAAATCCAAAGCTCTGGACTCCCTTAAAGTCAGTTTCTGTTTATTTCAGAAGATTTATTTCTGCATTTTGAGATGATTTTGGTTTCTTTGAGGATATTTTTCTCAGTTAGTGGAAGATCACACAGTAGACCTATATTAAATAGTGTAAAGAAAGTGGCCTGTGACTAAATTTACTGTAGGTTCAGTAATTTGTAGATAATTTGTTTGTAGATAATCAATTGGCAGTCTCTATTTTTTTTTTTTTTTTTTTTGGCAGTCTCTATTTTTAATTCATTATACACTTGAAATATCAAGTTGAGACAAAAATTGTTTGGTGCTTCTTCTGAGAAACCTTAGGGAAATGAGATTACTTCAAGTAAATATCATTAAGAATATCCTAAAGCAAAGGAGACAGAAAACAGGGCCATCTTTTGCCATTTATGATGTTGACACTTTATTTCCAACCTACTAATATGCACCCATCGAAATAAATAATTACAGTCTTATAGGAAATGTCCTCAATCAGTTTCTTTTATTATAGCTTAGGTAAATTTGTAAAGATTGTCAGAACGTTAGCTAAATCCTAACATTACCATGTTTGTACTGGAGGCTCCAGGACAATAGGGGAGAGATGTTTTCATCATATTATTTAAATAGAGAAGCAAAGGGTTAGTTACAGAGCTTAATCATAGACAATGAGAAAGTCAGAGTCTCCATTTAACTTCACATAATTAATATTTGTCAGGCATTAAAAAGGATTGGAAGAGAAAAAGTTCAGATTTAAGTTAAACAGTTTGGTCTCGACATCATTAAAAATAAGCTCCCACCTGCTTCTAATTTTCTTGTTGATTACAAAGGTCATTGGCTGTTTGAATAGTGAGGAAAAAAGGAGCTCTTAGAAGAGCATGCAAATGAAAGCTCAAGCAAGGAGTTGTGTATGTTAATGAGTGAGGGGCGTTGATCAGTATGCAGTTGCAGACTCTATGATAAACATGCTTGAATATCTTTCAGCTCACAAGGGCACTCATTTATGTGTGCAAGTCAGCAGCATAAATCCATTATTGGAAATTGTACTAAGACCTTCACTTACCTTTGTGAAAACAGGTGGTGTTTTTGTATGTTATAGGATGAGGTCTAATGGTCTTAAAAGTAGAGTTTAAAATTCTACCAAAATTACAGATCTTGTTAAAATATGATGCTAAATTACATTACTGTGATCTCTTATAAATACACCATTTCTTCTTTTTATGTATTTTTCAACCTTCTACAAGAATGGAAAGTGATAATAGCCATCATTCATTGAGTACTAACAATGAACTAGGTATTCTCCATTATCTCTATTAATCGTCACATCAATCCTGCTTGTGAGGAATCATTATTTTAATTTTAATAATAATTTTATAGAAGAATTGAGGCTCAATTCTCTATCTAAGATGATAGAATTATTTCCTTTCAGCTATAATACTCCCTCAGTATTCCTATCACAGGGTTTCTTAGCAAGGAGTTCTTATCAGTATCACCTAAAATATTTTTGAACTTATATAGACTTTGGACTGATGTCTAGAAGTTCTGTTCAGTTGGGTTTTCATGATGTGAAGTCGCTGTGTTTTGTTTATTTATAATTTTAAAGAGATCTACAGTGATGCTGATTTGCACCCCCAGTTGAGAATCACTTATCCCCATTGTAGAATATAGTTACTAAAATGCAGCTTTCAGCTATCACTAATGTTTAGATACAGATTGATGGTCCTCAACTCTGGGTACTAGAGAAATGGCTTCTATGCTGTTATTACCGAATAATATCTACTGATCCCTTGTCATGAACTTGATATTATTCTAAATGGTTTATGTCTCGGTTATGTCTCCTAGCCATTTAATCCTCCCAGTGGCATTACTGGATAGATACTTTTATGAACTCGTTTCATAGATAAGGAACTGAAGCATAGGGTGTTAAGGAATTTGCACAAAAGACTTTGAATGATGCTATGTGGTTACAGAGCCCACATTCTTAAAACATTCCCCGAATACTTCCTAGGGTCTCTGTGGCACTCAAAAGAATCTCTTTTTTAGATCATGAAACATTTTGCATATCCAAATTAATATGTGTAACATCAATGACAGATACATGGAACAATAATAATGAAATGCATATTTAACTGTTAAGACATAGAACATAGTGAAAATGTATTTTTACTTTCTATGTGTTTTTGTAATGTATTTGAAATAAAGTTAGGTTCATTTGTGTCTATTTGTATTTACATTTAAAGTTTTTCCCCATCTTTGTTGATTTAATTTGTTTTATGATAAACACCTGTGTATGTAAATAGGTGTACCCACTCACATATGTAATTTCCCTTCCTTCCTTTATACATAAGTGGGTTTTTTGTCCTTTGTTTGACTAACAATATATCTAGAAATCACTTCATATCTGTTTAAAATACCCTTTTTTACAGTTTTATAGTACTCCATTGTGTTAAATACCATAGTTTATTCAGCCAGTCTCCTGTGAATGTATATTCAGATTATTTCTAATGTTTTGTTACTGCACCTAATGCCAGTATTCCAACTAATAAACTTTTGCACATGTAGTTTTAATTATTTGAGGTGTAACATAAGGGTAAATTTCATAAAAGTGGGATTGCGGTGTCAAAGTATTAAATGAAGATGCAGTTTTGTAATATATTAACAAGTTCTCCTCCACAAGTCTACACTGTTGTGTATTTCCATCCTCATTATATGAGTTCCTGCTCATATAATGAAGCGTATATTTTTTCCACAGTTTATCAACAGAAGTGTTTTGACAGCTTTTGAATTTTTGCCAATTTGGTAGGTGACATATAATCTTTTAATATTTGTGTAATTTTCATTTGAATATATTTTATTTTGAGGGAGATTAAACATGTTTTCATATATTTAAGAACCATTTTATACCATAATTTTGAGATTATATGTTAGTATTTTTGCCCATTTTTATTTCATAATTTTGTCTTTTTTAAAAAAAATTCATCACTTATGGAAGCTTGCCCTCCATCTTTAATATTAGTTTAAAATATTTTTCCTATTTTATCATTCATCTTTTGATATTTCCATATGACATCTTCCAAGTACTTTTCAGAAGTATGTAATTTATTGTTTTATTACAAATGTATTTTTGAATCACAGTTAATATCCAGTCTTGCTTAGTGGTGAAACTCTCAAAGGAGAATGCTTCTACCCCCATCCCACCAAGGAAGAGACAGACAAGCAACCTTACTGTCTCCATTGCAGAAATGGAAATAGTCCTGGCTCTCTCTCACTTAGTCTGGGTCATCTTTCAGAGGCCACAGCTTTGTGTGCTAGTCTCGGAATCAATCCCCCACCACACAGATTACTGAAACTCCCTAACAGACAGATTTCTGGATTGTCAGTTTCTCCCAAAGTTAATTACCTCTTTGTTTTAATACTTTGTTTCTTTCCCCTCCTCCTCCCCCTCCTCCTCCCCCTCCTCCCCCTCCTCCTCCTCCCCCTCCTCCTCCCCCTCCTTCCACTCCTCCTCCCCCTCCTTCTGCTCCTCCTCCTCCTCCTTCCCCTCCTCTCTGTCCTCCCCCTCCCCCATCCTCTTCCTCTTCCTCTTCTTTTCCCCTCTTCTCCTCTTTCTCTGTCTCTCCTTTGAGGGATTTCTCTAAATTTCTTAACATTTTCATCCATAATTTCAAACAGATGTATTTTAGTACTTTATCAGCTTGTTTTAAATGTTTTATTTTTGTTGGTATTTTAGTATACCAAGTTTGCCATAATGCCATATTACAGAAAACAGAAGGATTAGATGTTGCTTTTCAATACTATAGAAGACATTGTTTGATAACACTGATACATCTGACTAAAAACTCTGAGGCATTCCTCTAATCTTACTCTGCATTTCCCTTATATGAGGATGTATGAGAGAAAATTTTATACACATATTTTGTACGCTAGATATTTATCCTCAAGCCAAAAAAAGTAGGCATTATCAAAAGTCACAAGGAAAGGAAGAGGCAAGTGTGAAGACAAAAACATAGAAAATCCCAGGAGAGTAATTTGAAATAGTTAAAGTGTGCCCCAAAAGCAGATTAAAACAATTTACTCTTCTTAGCTGCTTGTTTTTATATAGAGTTTTTCTCCATGCAAATATTTTCATTT
Organism: Phocoena phocoena; assembly: GCF_963924675.1. Lineage (NCBI taxonomy): Eukaryota > Metazoa > Chordata > Mammalia > Artiodactyla > Phocoenidae > Phocoena > Phocoena phocoena. Next base: position 54,691,788 of record NC_089230.1, read on the forward strand.
ACTTATTAATACTTAATTTCATAATCAATAGATTAACTTTATATAAAAGTCTGATGAAACAGTCAGTTTGGGGCAGTAGTTTCCAGCACCTGTTTATGGACAAAATTCAGGATAGCTGCATAGGAAATTCTCAAAGCTCATTAAAAATACAGATTCCTAAGACTTACCCATTGTTAATAGAGATAAATAGCAATACATCAACTTTACAGATAAGGAAATGGAGGGTTAAAGAAATAGATTGCCTAAAGTCCTACAACTACTATCTCACAAGCAAGTCAGTTAACAAATATTTACGTCTGACGATGCCAGTGTTGGACATATTCTCTATGACATTTGTGGCAGCCTTCTCAGTTTTTCTAATTATCTATTTGTCCATCATGAGGACAATGCAGCTGAATAGTGCATACTATTTGGAAATAGCTCAAATTTATTACAAAGTAATATTATTTCTTTAGTTGTTAGAATTTTCCAAACTTAATAGAAAAATAAACACTAAGAAAAGTTGGTTAGGATAAACAGCTTAATGTTATATATGATTATTCCTGAAATTGGTGTCATAGTATATTTTGTGGTAGATATAATAAACTAGATGAAATAAACATGAAATGCAAATTTATTTATTTAGAAAATAAAAGCATATAAACAATTTACTTATGATTGATGTTAGATAATTCTGTAGATAACATATTTACTGGTGTGAATATAAAACATAAGAGAGAACATTTTATCAGTCTCTTTTCTCTGAAGGCCATTCTTAAACCAAAGTGAAACTTTGGTGAGGCTTAAAGGGTACACACACAAATGCCCTTTAAGGTATGTAAAAGATATAGAAAGGGGTTTGTCTCAAAATTATCTGTAGTTTGCAGTGACAGTCTATATGAATATCATTTCTAGTTTTATAGCTTCTCTTGCCCCAAACTTCACCTGCTCTTTTATTTTCTGAAGACATCCATCATTAAAAAAATATAAGGAAGATTAAGAATGTTTAAGGAAAAGAAATATATTCTGCTTACTCTGCCTCAATATTGAATCTCTAAGTGTATATTTATCCCATAGAACCTTCCAGATAGAAGCCCCAGATTCACTATCAACAAATATTTATATATGTGCTATCATTAGTAATAAAATGTATGTCTCATTGCAAAAACTCTATTTGTTCAGTGTACCACATGCCAGGGATCATTTGTTGGTAGAAGCAGTCAAATATAAAAAGTTGAGGAAATATAATATCAGAAAAGATGATAAGAATAGATTCAGGAGAAAAAAATAAGCAACGTGAGCCACTCCCTAGTCTAGGAGTTAGACTAGAACTGCTAGCAGTTAGCTTAAAATGCAGTCAACCTAATATTGAATTGATGTAGCTGGTATCTCAAACAAACCTAAGCTGCTGTAGTCTTGAAACCTAGAAACTTCACACTCTAGTATGCCAGGGAATGCAATGAATGTGTTGTTAATGGCATGTGGTATTCTTCTCATGAGTTGCACAGCATGTATGGGGATTCTATCAGTCTCCTGGCTAATCTTATCAAAAATTTCTCCAAAGGGCCCAGAAGGTATTGGGGCATTCACTGGGTTCTGAAAATGAGTTGAAATTAATTAAAATTTAGAAGCCTCCCATGAGCAGGTGTAGTAAATGAGGTGGGGAGAGACAAGTGAACCATTTTTGAATATTCCAGCCAGAAATGTGAGAATTTATTTATGTTTATACATGCATTACAATGTTTGATGGAGGAGAATGAGATGAAACCTTGATAGCTGTTAGAAAATACAGCTTCAGGAAATGCCATGTATCACACGTTAGCAACATATCACATGGATGTCAGTAAGTTTCAAAGCAGGTCTTTGCAAAGAGCAAAGAAGTAGTTACTTACAGTTATTTATAAACTTAGTCATAAATGTCTATAGTTTGCCTTGATAATGTAGAAGTACAGACACCAGAGAACTGTTTTTATGAGCAACAGTGGACAGGTTGGGTTTATCTTTTGCCTGAGGTTTTCATCAAGTATGTAGTCTATAAATATAAGATGATCCACACTCCCCTCACCACCACAAAACCAAAATGTGAAAGGACTTGAGGTATTCCTAGGTAGGACAGATTATTCAAGAAAAATCAGGTTCACAGGATAAGTGTATATTTTTTTAACCTTACAAAATATTAAAAAATAATGAAAAATAAAAGATTGTATTATTTTTAGAAGAAAGAAAAAATTTCCCTACATTTCCATCTTTGAGAAAACCCAGATACAGATTGTTTCAGTTGCTTCTGGAAGCTGAACTATGAAACATAATGAGTAAGCAGAAATTTTAGACCAGATCAGGTACAAGATGCAGCCAAAGCTGTTTTTCATCATACAGGAGGTGATAACAGGTCAGCTAGTCCCTCTGGTAATGGCACTCTGACCCACCAATTTTTTCTTGCAGCATTTTAGGGAAAATGGACTGTTTGATGGAATCTTGAGAGGCCATGTTGTATCTTTTAGCTGCTTTAATTTAATTTTAATGTTAAAGCAACTACAGTTTTTGACTTTCATCCTAGACATTCAGATACTCCCACTTTGAAGCTACAGGAGCAGTTCTGATATTGGGTAAACATGACCCCTTGGAAATAAATTCAACCTAAGAGCCTCTGTAAAGGCAAGAGTTATATTACAACTTTAACCAGACTTTTCCCATCCCTGAGGAGCAGGTTTGCATTCTGAAGGAAGTCATTTTGGCTGCAGAGCTGGGAGAATAGACACTGCCTTTGACAGAGTGTCAGAGTGACAGGAGCACAAAATATCTACTGAGGCCACAAAGCCCACCTCACAATGTCACGTTATTGGGGTGTTATTTGGTATTTCAGGGCAGAAAGAGGTACCTGAGTTGGACTTTTGTAGGCAGGAAAGGCTGCTGAGTTGGAGGGTCAAGACATCTAGTCCCAAATTTTACAGGTAACATCCCAGGGGGAGCCTCTGGCATCTGGAAACCCTAGTCCAATCCAGAAATCAAATAAAACAAACCTCCTGACTCTTAGCTAAATTATATTCTCATTTTAGTTTAGATTTAGTGCATATGTCTTGATTAAGGATGTCTATGCCCAATTTCTCTAATTCATCTTCAATATGCTGTACTCTAGATAATTTGACTGTAGGTTTAAAAAATACCCCATTATGATTTGAGCCTTTGAGTAACTTCCAATCAATAAAGACACATAATATGAAGAAGAAATTTGAAATATATCTTGGATTAGGACTTGATTTAGACCTTATAACGTTATCTCCTATCTTAGCAGTCACCCACATACCAGCAGTCATGGCTTTGTCATTATTTATGTCAGCATCTGAACAGGAAAGTAATATCCTAGAAATAGTCAATATGAAAATTAAAGTCTCCCTTTGTCAGTAACAATATAATCCTATCATGGTACAGTCTCTCAAGATATTCATAAATATATTTTTGTCACACTAACTGGATCATTTTGTATCAAGACCCTTAGTTCACATGATGACTCAGAAACATTTCTTTCATGCACTTCAGTTTGATACATTAATCATCTCTAAATTGATCTGTTGATTGATGACTATATAAAATCATGGGAGGCAAAGTTTCTGGCATATGATTTACCTCATAGATAATTGAATATTCATTCTTGGACCAAAATAAATTAGAATATGATGTTTCATGATAATCGTAGCCATAGGGTTATCAAAATCCATAACTCTAATATTACTATGCCCATGGTGGTTGCCTAGTGAGATGATCTTTAAATTACGTTAAGAAATAGAATAGAAGTAGATAATGTCTCTGTATCAATTATCTTTTGTCTGGCTGACAGTCTGTGATATTGGATAACTCTTTCGTGGTTCTCTTTTTAAGGGTGGTAATTCTGGATCATATCTGTTCCTGTTTCTTCCTTTCTGTCCCACCTTAGGGACCATTCTGACATCCTCAGTTACTTTCTCCATCTTGACAAGCATTGCCCAATATTTCATGCTATGAGTGGATGAAAGCCAGAGAGAATTAAGATACGGGTTTCTCTCACCCAGTAGAGTAACATTTTTGAAGATGAGATTTTGGATTCCTCCAGAGAAGTTCACCCCATTGTACTCACCAGGTGGTCAAAATGCTGAGGGACATGGCAACAAGGAAGACAGGTGAACGTGCAGGAAAATGTGTGATGTGGAAAGCTATTAAAAAATTCTGAGCGGGTTTAGTTTCTAAAACTGAAGACTTGTGAGAGTATTATAGCCGAGGAGAACAAGGGAAGCTCTGTCAAAGGGGAAAATTATGGCATAGATCTTTTTAGCTCTTGATTGCAGATACATGACAACGAGCTCAATGTTCCTTCCAGAATATGGTAGTGATTCCCCAGTTATTAGCCGTGTCCAGTGAGAACACTGTAATCTAAGGAGTGATTCGTTATTGGGATGAGCTCTGAGGTTCCTTTGAAACTGTGGATTGAAATGTTAGGTTTCTTTTCTATCTGCCTGTATTGTTCTCCTGATTTGCCTCTGCTTTATCAAATACATGCATTCTTACTTTCTTAAGGATGTTGCCTCCAAACCAGAATTCTCTCATGTGAATTCTCTTTTATTTGTAGATAACTCTGTAGAATGGGAGTGTTTTTCTAATGAAAAAAAGAAATCTTCCATTAAACTCACCTGGAAAATGTCATAAGTTAGAGTGATATTCAGTACGAGATTTTTCTTTACATTGAAGGGCACATTCTTATAAAGCGAGTGACTGTATTTTGAATTTTCCCTGAATTGGTGTCCTTCCTATTTTCTCTTTTCCCTCAATGGTTAATACTATTCTTAGTGATATGTAGCCCTATGAATGAGCTCCTCCTTACCTTAAATATGAATATTACTTTTATAACTCTTAACAATTCTGGGCTCTAATATGTGTACCTCCTTGCAGTTTTGTCAGTGCATGTCATTTGATCTATAATGTACATCAACCTGCAAATTCCTTAAGCATGATTTCAGGTTGAAGGGAAAAAAACAGAATATAGCAAGTAGGAAAGCATATTTTACTAAAAATTGGTGTCATTAAAATAATTGTTCAGGTAATTGTTTCTTTTAATTCAAATAATGCTTTTGTTAAACTCTTAACACACTTATAAACTGACCCTTTAAAACAACATATTTTCCATAGAGGTGAAAAACAAAATATACCATAAACCTAGGTAATGATCAGTAGTTCACAATGTAAAATTCTCTGATGGAAACTGTAAAATTATCTTTTATCTTGGACCTACCAATGCACGGACAATGTGATTTTTACACAGTTGTAATTTCCAAAGTTTAATGAAGAAAAATTGTGTAGTTGGCCTTTTTTTGAAGTGAGTCATAAGGTCTGCATGTAAAACCTTCAACTAACCTAATGAGAAAAAATATGAAGGGATCATAATGTCATTTATTTCACTGTCATGTAAAATGCTATATAATCTGCTATACCTGATATGAGGAGTTTTGGGATCTGACCCCAGTCTTGAGGCAGCTGTATGACTTTGTGCAGAACCTATGGCTCTTTTTTTGCCTCACCTTTTCCTTTCCGAAACTAAGAAAATCATATTAAGTTTGGTGATGCATTTAAAACTTAAATGTAGAAATAAAATTGTTCTCTCAGTGAAGCCTTACTCTTCATTTGAGTAGAATAGATATAGTACCAGCATATCCTGTGCTCTGGTGATTTGGGAGAAAAATGGCAGCAGTATAGTATCTTTCTGTCTGAAGTTGATTCCATTTATCTTCAAGGATTTGCTCAACCCTAGAATCCCATTGGTACTTTAAGTTACTTTCTTCTGGACATGTAGGAGACTATCTTGGAACCTTTTTGTTTGTTTGATTCAGATTTCTGGTGTTCTGGTATGCGTATGAACTTTAATAAGATTCTAGAGTGAGCTTCAGCAGTGCTCTTCTACTTGTGAGTATGGCCGTGTCTAGGTCTCTTTATCCCTTTGGAGACTGTCTCCTGGTTTAGCTGTGACCTATCTGGACCATGTGTTTGACATGATTCGTAAATTTGTTCCTAAACTTCTCAGTGCTTTCAGGTTCAGAGAGTGAGCCAAATTAGATTATTTTATAAAAACTATAACTCTTCTCAATAGAAATGGGGAAAAATGAGAGTTTTTTAGAAGAACTATTCACTGGGAGATGCAGAGGTTACATAAAAATAGGGTAAAATACTGAAACATTTTGGAGGGAAAAACTTGTAAATAAAATGGGCCTCTTCGGGGACAGACTGGTTATTTCTCTTGTTTATGTATGTAACAGAGATTTCCTATTTTCTTGCTAATAGAACCTGGTTTTGTTAAAGAATTGACATGGATGTACTAAGGGAAGGTGGGCCCCACCATAAAACTCTAGGATTGTTCTGTCCTTAAATCAGCCATGGAAATCCCCTTCTCTTTTTCCAGAGAGTAGTTTAGAGTTAGAAATCTGATCTGATTCAGCACAGAGAAGTTAGGGAATTCTGCTAAAGAACTCATTAGAGATTTAAAGAAATCCTCCCGTCCTGTTCCTCCTTACCTTGGAAAAGCTACTGCTTTCAACAGTGGCATCCATCTGCAAACATATGCGGAAACCAAGAGTAGGACAAAGTGCCTGCTCTAGATCCCTGACATTGGTGAACATCTGAAGTGATGAACCCCAGATTTCCTGCTCTCTGAATTTTTATCAATTGAAAGAAAAAATTTATGCAATTCAAGCCACTTTTAGTTTTAACAGGCTGTGTGTGTCTGCTTAAAGAACCTGCTAGGATAGGGTAAGATTATGTCCCTGTTGTCACTAAAGGGCCTTATAAACTAGCTAAGTGTGTAGATATAACTGAATGACTCATCTTTGCTTTCAGACTGTGCTCAGTAGAAGCCATAAGCTGGTGGCTCACAGGCCCTCAAACACACCTCATTGGTCTGCATACTGTATATTCTCTTGTTAATTTTTGCCACATCCCTATTATGTACTCATCCACTTTACATATTTACATAGTCTAATGAGCTACTCTAGTCATACGACTTGAGCTTCCTGGTCAAAAGTGTACAGAATTAATCCTTGGAACACTATGTACCCATCATAAAGTTTGAAAAGGAACATATGGAATATTCTCAAACATTATTTTTGTATCAGTTACACCACTAAATATTTATTCTATGAAAATAAAGTGCTTGTTTGCAAAAAATTGTAGATATTTAATTTTTACAATGGTGCTAATTTTAGCGATGAAATCATGAGACAGTTCTTAACTAATAATATTGTGGAATTTGTTAATTAAAATACCCTACATACAGTCATGAGAAATAAGTTATTTTCTTTTTTTGTTTTTCATATTTGTCCCAGTTTGATCAACTACAATAAGTTATAAAGACAGAATAACTGATCAACCCCCTGAGAAGAAACACTTATGAATTACGTAAGACAGTTTTATATAGATATGAAGCAGATGTATTTTATAATTTTTGGTCAACATCCATAAACCTGTCACGGCCATCTATATACAGAATAAACCCTTGATCTCAATTTTGGTTGTGCTTATAGAACTATATTTGTGGAAGATTTCTTGTGGAAATCTGCATATTTAAATTGCAATTCAAATAAAGGAGGAACTATATTGATATGACTGAGGATGGCAAAGGAAATTGTGAGCCACTCAAAAATTTGCAATAATTTTGTGAAACTGTCCATCACTGATTTATCAGTTTAGGGTAGCTTCTTATAAAGTCAGCATGGCAATCTCTATTCTTGGATCTACCACTTTGAGTCGCTGGAAAAAAGATATGATGTCTTTAAATTTATATTACCTTTTAATGAAGATTATATCTGCTTCTACTTACCTTCAAGCATATGAAGGTAAATGATAAAAATGTATGTGAATGGTCTTTGATGAAAATGTGTTATTTGTAAAATACCTTAAGATATGTTGAAAAATGTGCTCTTTTGACCAAAGACTATAGATATTTAGGATATTTACTGGTACAGTAGAGTATACAAAAAAATGAAAATCTTGAAAATAAAGTATTATATAAATTGGCTTCAAATTTGTGTTTTTATATTAATTTTGCTGCTGTTGCATTTATCTTTAACCTCAGCCAAGTGTCACATTCATAATATGTTTTGCAAGTGAATTGTAATGAACTTCAGAAATTTTAAATTATAATTTTGCTTATGATATTCCAGTAAGGGAATAAGCTATTACTTGTAGGATGGAAAGGCAAGGATCCACTAAGTCTTCATTTATACTTTTTCTTAACCTTAAATTATACCTAAGTATCCTAGTCTTTAGGAGACAGTGTTCCAACCAAAGTAAGCAGGAAGTCTGAAAGTTTACGCTTTTCCAAATAAAAAATTGCAGCAGATAGAATACCAGGCCATAAACCTACCCATTCATGCCAAAGAAGTGTGCAAAAAAATAAGCAAGATACTGTCACAGATATTTACATTCGTGTTGCAGCTTTGTATGGTATTTGGGGATGTAAGGTTTGCTTAATGCTGTTGATGGCTGGTTCCCTTGGATGGAAGACTGAGAAGACATATCATAAAGTTTGGAATCAGGAATAAAAAAATAGTAGAGAAAGAAAAATTTATGTTGGTTAAGGGGAGAGTTTCCATAGTTCATGATACTTAAACGATATTGTAGTACAAGAAAAATGAAATCCTTCTTTATGTTTTTCATTATGGCAACCTGATGAAAATGACAGATACTTCTTGCTTCCTACTAATTTTGTCTCGGTGACAAAGTGATGATGAGTCCTGAAAATCAGCCACTAATCAAGTAAGTTTAGGTAGCTGAATATGGATTATAGAAGAAAATACAGTTTAGAACCAAGAGCTTATTAATGAAGGACAAATTAATTAACTATCCAGATCTTAGTAGCTTAATCTCTAAAATGGACAGAAGATTATTTACAAAAGGAAAGGAAAATCTGTAAAGTGCTTAGGCAGCCCTTTGTAGAGCAGTTGGAAGGTACCCACTCTGCTGTGATGGTAATAGAGGTGGGGAGGAGTTGGAGAAGGGGAGAGTTGAGGTAGAGTAAAAGGAGGAAAATGGTACTTAGCAAGGATAAGAGGAAAAAGGGATGAGTTGCTGTTTTATTTTTATGTGGTCCATAAGAGCACGTACTTTTTTAATTATTTTTTTTGGCTGTGTCGGGTTTTCGTTGCTGCACGTGGGCTTTCTCTAGTTGCAGCAAGCGGGGGCTACTCTTCGTTGTGGTGCGCGGGCTTCTCATTGCAGTGGCTTCTCGTTGCAGAGCACAGGCTGTAGGTGTGTGAGCTTCAGTAGTTGTGGCACACGGGCTCAGTAGTTGTGGTGCACAGGCTTAGTTGCTCCACGGCATGTGGGATATTCCCGGATCAGGGCTTGAACCCGTGTCCCCTGCATTAGCGGGTGGATTCTTAACCACTGCGCCACCAGGGAAGCCCGAGCATGTACTTTTAAGACAGGGAAACCATTGATTGATGTGCCCACAACAAAAAGTGGAGAAGTGGAGTAATGCATGGTACTTGATGTAAAAAGAATGTAATTCTCATGAAAAAGAAGCATAAGTATTGAAAGGAACAGTCATATAGGCTCTTTTAAACTAAATATCTAGTGATAAAGATAAGAAGACTTGGGTGTGGTAATGGATGAGAGACTTGGAGTGGCCATCTGTAATGATGGGGTCATGTCAGCAGACTACACAGAGGCTAAACGTGTGACTCTGAGTGTTCTCAAATAAAAAATACGGGGTTTCATGTTTTGAGGAATAATGTAGTACCACTTTGCATACCCAGAACTAGCCTCTATGATGTCACTGGCCCTCTCTCAGTGCAGTATCTGCCTTACATCAAGGGAATCTCATCATTTATTCATTTATTTAGAGTATAGAATAAAACCCATGCAGTGGGATTCTTTCAAATGATTCCTTATGAGAAATATTAATTTTATGTTGGCTGTATGGTATGATTCCCATGAAAAACACAAGTATCCATGGTCAGATTAAAATAGATCAATAAAATTAACAAATCTTAATATCTAATCCTAGAGTGAGACAGAAATTTTACCTGCTTGAAAATCAAATTTGGTAAGATTAGCATATTATTCAAGAAAAATTTGGAGAAATAGAAATGTTCTTGAATTTCCTTAGAAGTAAAATTCAGAACTTTGTTTTTTATTCTTAGAGATAGCTATTAAACAGAAACACTGTATTTATTGTGTATATGTGTGTGTATGTATGTTTTTTATATTTGGCTATATAAAGGCTAAACTTAAGCTGCTTTATTTGATGTGGTATAAAGATCCCAAACCGTGTATTTTAAAAATTGACAGCTTATATGTTTATTACTTTCCTCTGAGGTAAAATAAAACTTAAATCTGTAGCCCGCTGTATATCTTAAAAGAAAGTTAACAGCTGCTACTTATTCACTACAGACTTATGAATTGCTAATATGTAAAGCTTCCTTAAATTCTGTTGGCAAGTCACTTTCAGGTGACTGAAATGATTAGCCAGTTTTCAAACTGGCAGAATAGCTATCTGTGCTCTCTAACATTTGGTTATGATGTAGCTCTTCTAAAAGGATACATACATAGACTGTATTTTGAAGTAGATTTTTGAAACAAGTGTGACATTTTATAAACTATTAAAATCATTTAAGGTAAGAGTTAAATTTACAAATGATAGTTTACTCATTCTGTAGAACACAGGACATAACTAGTTAAGTTCATCCTCAGCATACTTACCTAATCTAAAAATAACACTTGGGAAAGTTGCTCCATAATTTTTTTTTTAAAAGACTTTAGAATATCACGACCCAGAGAGTCATGCTAAATTGTTTTGTTCCGATGAATGAGAGAACATTTCCAGAAATGTCAGGCTTGTCAAAAACATTAGTCACCTATTTAAAAATCCGTTACCATGAAATCTAACTTTTAAGAAAGAAATACATTTGTCAGTATCACTTGTACACATTAAATATTCACCTAAATATGCTGTTGTCTTGTTCCAATGCCACAATTTAGAAATATTATTCCATTTTACTTTCTTTTTTTTTAACATCTTTATTGGAGTATAAGTGATTTACAGTGGTGTGTTAGTTTCTGTTGTGTAACAAAGTAAATCAGCTAAACATACACATATATCCCCATGTCCCCTCCCTCTTGCGTCTCCCTCCCACCCTCCCTGTCCCACCCCCCTAGGTGGTCACAAAGCACTGAGCTGATCTCCCTGTGCTATGTGGCCGCTTCCCACTAGCTATCTATTTTACATTTGGTAGTGTATATATGTCCATGCCACTCTCTCACTTCGTCCCAGCTTACCCTTCCCCCTTCCCGTGTCCTCAAGTCCATTCTCTACGTCTTTATTCCTGTCCTGCCCCTAAGTTCTTCAGAACCTTTTTTTTTTTTTAGATTCCATATATATTTGTAAGCATACGGTATTTGTTTTTCTCTTTCTGACTTAAGTTCACTCTGTATGACAGAGTCTAGGTCCATCCACCTCACTACAAATAACTCAATTTCATTTCTTTTTATGGCTGAGTAATATTCCATTGTATTTATGTGCCACATCTTCTTTATCCATTCATCTGTCGACGGACACTTAGGTTGCTTCCATGTCCTGGCTATTGTAAATAGAGCTGCAGTGAATATTGTGGTACATGACTCTTTTTGAATTATGGTTTTCTCAGGGTATATGCCCAGTCCTGTTTTACTTTTAAAGTTTTGAATTTATTGTGATAAATTCAATCAAATGTATCTACAGAATATTTTTTTTTTGGAAAGAAAAGAAATATTTGCTTTTGAGCCACAACTTAAATTGTGAAATAAAAGGCTGTATCTTTAAAATTTTTTTCTGACATCAAGAGCAAGTGTGACAGTACTGACAGATCAAATGGGTGCCTTGGTTGGCCCCCACTCAAGCAGGACCTAGTTATCTTTCCTAAAAGTGAAGGTTTTGATTAATAACTAAACAATCATATCAATAAAGGAGGCACGATTATCACTTCCTTCTCCTTCAGTGGCAATCATTTGTATTTACTCTGAGTTCTAGATACTTCCGTCCTATAACATAAAAAAGAGTTCTAAAATGTTCTGTCTTAGAGGATTTATTCTGGTATATGCTATGTACTTAAAGAATCTTTTATATACCTCCAACATTATAAAGTTTCAGTTAACATAGTAAACAGCATAATGAAAAGGTATAATGAAATGGGTCATAATAGCTTTTCACAGAGATGCCAAATAGATGGATAATGATTGCCCTTTCTATTTTCATCTTAGTTTTAAATCACATGTCTATCTCAATAAATACTGAGTAATACGTCTCAGACCTGCAGTCCAAACCTAACTTCTGTGTGAGATTTGAAGGGACTGTGTATTATTATGTGTGGAATTTGAAAAAAGTTTTGTACTGGCATGCATTTAGTTTGTATAATAGCATAGGTTGCTGAATTTATTTAAAAAGGGAGAGGATAAAATACAGTTAGGAAGTATTAAGGATTCACCTGCAGGATGAGACTTGCTAGTATCGATCACATTACCACATTACCAGGAGGTGGCATTCACTAATTTTTTTTCACTGTTAATGATTTTCAGATTTTTAACATTTCTTTAGCATCTTGCAGTTTACAAATTTCCCCCCAAATATTCTCTTACGTGACTGTCACAAAAGTCCCTAAAAAAGAGGGCACTTGCCTTTATTTTTTAATTTCCATATGAGGTAACTGAAGGAGAGAGAAGCCAAGAGACATACCCCCAACCTAGGGCAGAGTAGGACAAATTCTTCCACTCCTGGTTCAATGGTCTCATTGCATTATTGCTTTCTTGATTTTCTAGGAAAGTGTGTTTGCTGAAACAATATTTTGGATACATCTTGGCTGATTTTGAGCTGGCAAAAGAATGGAGAAGGTAAGGCAGCCATACTTGCTGTAAATTTCTGAAAATAAACTGTGCATTATTTATCTTTCTGTTATGTAAAGCTATGTTCATGGTTCTCATTTCTAAAATATTCAAACGAGGAAGACAAGACCCCATTGGAACCTCTGCAGACTTCTCTGAAGTGTTTAGTAGGCACTAGGGAAAAGTTTTTGTTTGTTTTGTTTTGTTTTTTTAATACTGAGAAAAATTCTCTTTGGTCTTGGAATCTACGTAGTCCTGGAATCTTGTGAATACTTTTATTCTGTCCAGGTCAGTGGAGAGCTAGGGGCATGTCACTCTAGCAAGAATGCATGCTCTAGTAATAGTCATTTTAAAAATGATCTAAAACGCAAGGCAGAAAAAAATTAAATGACAAATAGAACCAAGAATTATTTTAATAGATTCAATTTCTGTAAATTTTTACTTTGAAAAGGTATATGTCATTAAAAAGGAGGTCTTTTGTTTTAAATATTTTTGTTTTATTCAAACAAATATAGGAAAACATTCTATAAGTACATGGTATTTCTAATAATGATAGAACTAACATTACATTTTTGAGGATTCAGAATTGACCTTTATTTAGCAAACAATGAGGATAGGGGCTAAAGACCTATGTACTACAATTTTATGTGTTCCTCTTAAAGACCACTGCAGTGCTGAGGAGAGTTTTCATATCGGGAAAATTCACTTGGTTTTAAATATTGCTGAGATTGTAAAGAAAACATGGAAGAAAATATTGGTCATATAATTAGCTATGTGTATAGTCTCATAGCAAATTGAAGTTCAGAGTTTTATACTAGAATCATCATCCTTAAAAAACCTATTTGTGTTTGCTCTGTCTGTATTCATGGAGAGACTGGATATAGGAAAAATACGTACATGACTTTAAGGTAAACAATGAATGCAAAACATCCAAAATTGATTGGCTGGCGGGGGCAAGCAGGATAAAACTCACTTCCTCTTCCATCTTTAAAAAAAAATAAATTAATTAAAATCCATAGCTTGCACTTTGGTAAAAATACAAACATTGGAGCTTCTGACTTACATGGTTTTATAAGGTATCCCAGTATTCCTGAATTCTACAGTTTATCATATGATTCATCGTTTTCAATGCAGATAGTTTATTTTGTTCTAGTATAGAAATGGGTTATTCTTGTGGGTATATGGAGTATCCAATAGGCCATCCTATTTATTTAATTTTATTTTTCTGATTTCCTTGATTTTTGAATGGTGCTAATATTCATATTTCTTAAATTATGCATTTAGACTTTCATATAATCAAAATTTTTTCCTTCTCATTCTCCTTTCCACTGGCAACTTGCATTTAGTCTTCTGAGAGCTACACTTTCCTCCATCGTTGTAAACAATAGTGATTTTTTTTCTCAAACCATTTTAGATTTAGCATGATCTGTCCTCTTCTTAGAAGGTTTATTATTTATAAGCCATTTATTTAGCACTTATTCTTAATTTGAATATATTTTACCCAGTATTGTTATTTAGTTTTCACCTAAAAGTTGCATGTATATTTATGGCTCATTGCATAATTAGGAAACATGCAAGAACAATGTTTTATACTTTTCCGTATTATCTTTTGTATCTTACACAATACATATGGATTCTAAAAATGAGCTCATATGCACTGCATGAGCTAGTTTGCTTCAAATGCAATCTGCTTTGTCTGTTCAGTCATAGGCCATACATATACTATCTTTTTCTCTTTGTGCCATGACATAAGTGAGGCTGGGGTGTGTCATATATTTCTTTGACCAATTCATTAATCCAAGCAACAGTATATATCCATCATTCACAGTGTAGTAGGAATTGTGCCTTCGGTAAAAATGTCCTAGGCTTTCTTCAGGCACACTTCAAATGTAACTTCCACAGGTAATTTCTTCCAGTTTAGGTCCGGTTTTTCTGTTTTGGTTCTTTTACTTATAACTTTTCTGTGGTATTAGAAGAACATTGGGATTTTTTAATTTGTATAAAAGCATGATTTTAAGTATAATTAATTATCCATTATAAGTAGTCCACATCATTTAGGTGTGAATATTTTGCTCTTTCATAGATTGGTTGTAACCTGCTCAATAGCGTAATCAAATTTGTGTTTACTCAAAATGTGTGCATTTTTCTTTATAGTTGCAGTCACTTTTAGAGCATTTTATTCTGTGCTAGTCATCACATAACTATTTACAACTGGCATTTTAAAAATCATTTCCTTTTAACTTTAAAAATGTGTGGAATGAAAAGGCAAACTCTGGAGATGATAAAAAGACTACTGGTTGCCGGGGGTGGTGGTTAGAAGAGGGATGAATAGGCCAAGCACAGAGAATTTTTAGGACAGTGAGAAATACTCTGTATGATACCGTAATGATGGATATATATCATTATACAGTTGTTCAGACCCATAGAATGTGCACCAAGAGTGAACCCTTAGGTAAACTATAGACTTTGGGTGATTATGTGTCAGTGTAGGTTCAGCACGATGCATTTGGTAACAAATGCACCATTCTGGTGAGTGATGCTGATAATGGGGGGACTGTGCATGTACGGGGGCAGAGGATAGATGGAAAAGATCTGTAGCTTCCTCTAGATTTTGTTTTGAACCTTAAACTAATCTAAAAAATTTAAAAATTAAAAAAATACAATATAAAATATATGAACTGTGCTTCTCAGAAAAATATTTTAAAAACAGATTTATACATCTCCTAAATGCACTTGGAAGTGAACAAAGCAAAGGACCCATTTTTTTAAACCTTATCTTTGTTAAATCTATATGCCACAATTGAGCTAGATAGGATACAAATTAAATAAAGACAAGGAAAAGACACATATAACTACCCTCTGAGCAGCAGGTATGGTGAAAAATAATTGTAAAAAATTCTGGAACCCACAAACACACACGCTCTACACCTCAACACTGAGTGGTAAAAATTGGATATAAGGGGAAAGATGGAGCCTAGTCCACCTTTTCTGACATGGACATGGATAAATAGCCCTCTGTGACCTTGAGATGGAGTTAGACAAGCATCTAGGCAGAGTCTTACTTGTTTCCTTGAGTGGAAGTCAAGTAATATGGGGAGTGTGGCCCCAAATCTGGTGTCAAATGGAAAACCCTTCATCACAGCAACACTAGCAAGGTACACAAATTCTGCCAAAGGACCATGTCCGGTCTCCTCAGGTAACTGGTAATAATTCAGAGTCAGCATTCATTAATGCAGCAAGGTTTGGTTTGTGTGACAAAATAAGCAAGCTGCCATTGTGGATATTTTCATTCGTGTTTCAGCCTCTTCTCACTTCCACTTCCTCACTTCCAGCTCCATCCCTGGTGTTTCTTTTTTCAGTCTCTATGTCTATCCATTCTTGGTCACAGAATATCCTATCTTCATTTTCTATTCATTTTGATTTCAATTTGATACATTGTTGCAGTTTTCAGGGCAACCCAGAGACTTGATTTTTCAGAAAATGGAGAATCAAGTCAATCAAAGACATTCTCCTTCTGGGAGGTTTGGTACAACTTTTATCTTACAGCACATTCTTAAGCCCTCCTTATAACTATCCTAGAAAAAAGGAATGTATCATCTGAAAATATAAACATACATATGCTTTTATCTCTTTCCAAATATATTTATATATTTATATTTCAAAATAAAAATTATGCTTAATGAAAGAAAACATAAATGTGAAAAGTATAAATTACTTTTTGAAGGGATTTAAACATTTTATTTCCATTCTTTGTCATTTATAATATCATTATTATTTTTTAAATTTCTAAAGTATGGGCTTATGATGAGAAAGATCAACAACATTAATAAAAAATGAAAGTCATGGGGACTTCCCTGGTGGCACAGTGGTTAAGAATCTGCCTGCCAATGCAGGGGACACAGGTTCGGTCCCTGGTCCGGGAAGATCCCACATGCCATGGAGCAGCTAAGACCATGCGCCATAACTACTGAGCCTGTGCTCTAGAGCCTGCAAGCCACAACTACTGAGCCCCTGTGCCACAACTACTGAAGCCTGCACTCCTAGAGCCCGTGCTCCACAACAAGAGAAACCACTGCAATGAGAAACCCACGCACAGCAATGAAGACTACCCCCTGTGCGCAGCAACGAATACCCAACGTAGCCATAAATAAACTAATTAATTAATTAATTAAAAAAAAAGAAAGTCGCCACTTCTGTCCTTTCCTGAGGAACACTCAGGTAGCTAACAAGCGTGCTCAAGTGTGCTCTCTAGCAAGCAGCTGTTTGCATCTCTCTCTCTGACTCCCTCATCCTCTCTCTCTCTCTCCAAACCTCCAGCTATCTAGCTTTCTGCTTGTTGTCTAAATATATATCTTTTACAGATATGATATTATGCTATATATTTGAGTATAATTTTACAATGAACTCCACAATAATATACCCAATAATCTGATTTGGGTATAATACAACTGGCATTAGCTTCCACCTTCTGCCTAGCTTCAGTTCTTAATCGGAGAAAAGCTAATATTTTCATCTTTTGGGGGTGGGCAAGAGAGATATGCAGGGGAGAATGAAGCTAGGCAGAGACACAGGAAGTAACTCAGACTTGGAAAGTAGGGAGGCAAATGATGGCTAGTTGATTTCCCAGTATTCTTGTGGTCCAGTATTCCTGGATTAGGCCAATAAAATTTGATACAAGGCAGTAAGAGAATTGTCATTTAGCTGCAAAACCTAGAATTACCCCATTTGGTATTTGGTCTGGAGAGGACAACTACCAACACTAGCTTCTACCACAGAGGAATTGGGTCATGCAGTAGGACTCTCGAACTCTTGGGTTGGGGGCAAGGTAGGTTCTTCACGGTCATTTCATAAACTTGAAGTAATGGGACTCAGGGTTTTGTATGATTAAATTTTATAGGTTCCATATACTGTGTTGTGGCAGGGTCTTATGTATTATATGTCATGTGTTTATGTCAGTAATAAAGCTCTAACTCATTATTTTAATATATTCTTTTGATCCATTAAACATTTGTTGATTTTTTGGCAAATATATTCATAAACAACTAGCTGGTAATTGTGTGTGTTATTCTTGTCTATCTTTGGTATCCAGTTTATGAGGGCTCACACAAAAAATTGAAGATTTCCATCTTTATTTTTGGTGTTGAATAGGTGTGAAAAATAAAAATAATTGGCATTTTTTCCACTCTAATATTTTCTAAACCGATATGCCTCTTAGAATGTGTTCATTTAGTGCATGGTTTATTTTTTCTGTCTTTCAAAAGAACTTAAATCAATACTACTTCCTAAAATTTCTCACTTCTTAGAATTAAGGAAATCGGTATCACTTCTTGAAGCTCTGGTAAAAGTACCTATAAAATCTAGCACTTTTTGCTGGATAGCACTTTAATCGCATTTTTGATTTCTTTTATAAGTATTAGTCCATTAAAGTTTTTCCCCTCTGCTTGGGTTAAACTTGCTCATTGTTATGTTCTTAGTTATTGACACATTTTGTCAAAATTTTCAAAGTGTATTGGTGTGATTTGTCTATAGTAATATGTTTAAAAATTCTCTTTATCCACCTCATATTTTTCTGCATCTTTACTGTTCTTTCATTTGATTTTAGAAGTTTCTTTTTCTTATTAATCTTTTGAAAAAGCCAAAGTAATAGTTCTCAAAGATAAATTGTTTTAATTAAATCTATACCTGAATGCATACATGCAGTAAATTAAATGATAATTTGACCAAGCATAATTTCTATATTTAAAATTATCTTCCTTCAGAATGCTTAGAAATTATTCCATGATTCTCTAGTATACATCACTGAGAATTCTCTTGGTAGTCTGACTCTTTGCTTTAAAGACTCCTGGTTTTTCTCTCTGGAAACCTGTAAAGTCTTCATTCTTCAGAAGTTTTCCCAATGTGCATCTGATTTTGTTTCTTCTTTCAATATCCTCGTCTAATAATAGTGGGGCCCTTTGGAACTAAAACCGAAAACTTTAAACAATACACATGTTAGTGTATTTGTTACTAAGACGATGGTTTCTCTGAGCTTGGAGTTTCTTCCAAAACAAACTCTGTTCATAACACCTGTCTATCCAGTTATCTTACAATTCCCTCCTTGCCACAGATGTAGGGGTTTCTGAGCTCTGCTTCATTTTTCCTTCAATCAGAAATTATTGAAATTGGTACAGCCATTGTTGAAAACAGCATGGAGGTTCCTTAAAAAATTTAAAATAGAACTATAATGTGATTCAGCAATTCCATTTCTGGGTATATATCCGATGGAAATTTAGTATCTTTAGAAAATCTGCACCCCCATGTTCATTACAGCAGTGTTCACAATAGCCAAGATACGGAAGAAACCTAAATGTCCATAGATGCATGAATGGGTAAAGAAAATGCGGTGTGTGTATACACAATGGAATATCATTCAGCCTTAAGAAGAAGGAGATCCTGTCATTTGTGAAAACATGGACAAACCTGAAGATATTATGCCAAGTAATATAAGCCAGACACAGAAAGACAAATGCTGTGTAAGTCTCACTTATGTGTGTAATTTAAAACAGTCAGACTCATAGAAGCAGAATAGAATGGTCGTTGGCCAGAGCTAGAGGTGGAATAAATGGAGATAGGTTGGTCAAGGGATACATTCAGTTATTCACGGTGACTAAGTTCTGATGATCCAACATAAAACATGGCGACAATTGTTAATAATATTGTGTTTTATACTTGAAATTTGCTAAAAGGGTAGATCTTAAGTGTTTTCAACACAAAAAATGGTCACTGTGTATAGTGATGGATATGTTAATTAGAAAGATTATGATAATCATTTCACGATGTATATGTATTTCAAAAATCAATACTGTGCACCTTACTTAATTTTTATTTGTAAATTATACCTCCATGAAACTGGAAAGAACCCAAAAACTAAAACGAAAGTATTTGCTCTGTATCTCTTAGCTGTTTTCAATTCAGCTCATTGAACCATATCCTCTTTTTCTTTTAACATCTTTATTAGAGTATAAGTGCTTTACAATGGTGTGTTAATTTCTACTTTATAACAAAGTGAATCAGTAATACATATACATATGTCCCCATATCTCTTCCCTCTTGCATCTCCCTCCCTCCCACCCTCCCTATCCCACCTCTCCAGGCGGTCACAGAGCACCGAGCTGATCTCCCTGTGCTATGCGGCTGCTTCCCACTAGCTATCTATTTTACGTTTGGTAGTGCATATATGTCCATGCCACTCTCTCACTTTGTCCCAGCTAACCCTTGCCCTCCCCGTATCCTCAAGTCCATTCTCTAGTAGATCTGCGTCTTTATTCCCATCTTGCCCCTAGGTTCTTCATGACCTTTTTTTTTTTTTTTTTTTTTTTTGGTTTTAGATTCCATATATATGTGTTAGCATACGGTATTTGTTTTTCTCTTTCTGACTTACTTCACCCTGTATGACAGACGCTAGGTCCATCCACCTCATTACAAATGGCTCAATTTCGTTTCTTTTTGTGGCTGAGTAATATTCCATTGTATATATGTGCCACATCTTCTTTATGCATTCATCTGTCGATGGACACTTAGGTTGCTTCCATGTCCTGGCTATTGTAAATAGAGCTGCAGTGAACACTGTGGTACATGACTCTTTGAATTATGGTTTTCTCAGGGTATATGCCCAGTAGTGGGAGTTCTGGGTTGTATGGTAGTTCTATTTTTAGTTTTTTAAGGAACCTCCATACTGTTCTCCATAGTATCTGTATCAATTTACATTCCCACCAACAGTTCAAGAGGGTTCCCTTTTCTCTGCACCCTCTCCAGCACTTGTTGTTTCTAGATTTTTTGATGATGGCCATTCTGACCAGTGTGAGATGATATCTCATTGTACTTTTGATTTGTATTTCTCTAATGATTAATGATGTTGAGCATTCTTTCATGTGTTTGTTGGCAATCTGTATGTCTTCTTTGGAGAAATGTCTGTTTAGGTCTTCTCCCATTTTTGGATTGGGTTGTTTGTTTTTTTGATACTGAGCTGCATGAGCTGCTTGTAAATTTTGGAGATTAATCCTTTGTCAGTTGCTTCATTTGCAAATATTTTCTCCCATTCTGAGAGTTGTCTTTTCGTCTTATTTATGGTTTCCTTTGCTATGCAAAAGCTTTTAAGCTTCATTAGGTCCCATTTGTTTATTTTTGTTTTTATTTCCATTTCTCTAGGAGGTGGGTCAAAAAGGATCTTGCTGTGATTTATGTCATACGGTGACCTGCCTATGTTTTCCTCTAAGAGTTTGATAGTGTCTGGCCTTACATTTCGGTCTTTAATCCATTTTCAGTTTATTTTTGTGTATGGTGTTAGGGAGTGTTCTAATTTCATTCTTTTACATGTAGCTGTCCAGTTTTCCCAGCACCACTTATTGAAGAGGCTGTCTTTTCTCCACTGTATATTCCTGCCTCCTTTATCAAAGATATGTTGACCATATGTGTGCGGGTTTATCTCTGGGCTCTCTATACTGTTCCATTGATCTATATTTCTGTTTTTGTGCCAGTACCGTACTGTCTTGATTACTGTAGCTTTGTAATATAGTCTGAAGTCAGGGAGCCTGATTCCTCCAGCTCCGTTTTTCTTTCTTAAGTTTGCTTGTGCTATACGGGGTCCTTTGTGTTTCTATACAAATTGTGAAATTTTTTTGTTCTAGTTCTGTGAAAATTGCCAGTGGTAGTTTGATGGGAATTGCATTGAATCTGTAGATTACTTTACGTAGTATAGTCATTTTCACAATGTTGATTCTTCCAATCCAAGAACATGGTATATCTCTCCATATATTTGTATCATCTTTAATTTCTTTCATCAGTGTCTTATAATTTTCTGCATACAGGTCTTTTGTCTCCGTAAGTTGGTTTATTCCTAGATATTTTATTCTTTCTGTTGCAGTGGTAAATGGGAGTGTTTTCTTAATTTCATTTTCAGATTTTTCATCATTAGTGTATAGGAATGCCAGAAATTTCTGTGCATTAATTTTGTATCCTGCTACTTTACCAAATTCATTGATTAGCTCTAGTAGTTCTCTGGTGGCATCTTTAGGATTCTCTATGTATAGTATCATTCCATCTGCAAACAGTGACAGCTTTACTTCCTTTCCAATTTGGATTCCTTTTATTTCTTTTTCTTCTCTGTTTGCTGTAGCTAAAACTTCCAAAACTATGTTGAATAATAGTGGTGAGAGTGGGCAACCTTGTCTTGTTCCTGATCTTAGTGGAAATGGTTTCAGTGTTTTAACCATTGAGGATGATGTTGGCTGTGGGTTTGTCATATATGGCCTTTATTATGTTGAGGTAAGTTCTTTCTATGCCTACCTTCTGGAGGGTTTTTATCATAAATGGGTGTTGAATTTTGTCAAAAGCTTTCTCTGCGTCTATTGAGATGAGCGTATGGTTCTTCTTCAATTTGTTATATGGTGTATCACATTGATTGATTTGAGTATATTGAAGAATCCTTGCATTCCTGGAATAAACCCCACTTAATCATGGTGTATGATCCTTTTAATGTGCTGTGGGAGTCTGTTTGCTAGTATTTTGTTCAGGATTTTTGCATCTATGTTCATCAGTGATATTGGCCTGTAGTTTTCTTTCTTTGTGACATCTTTGTCTGGTTTTGGTATCAGGGTGATGGTGGCCTCATAGAAGGAGTTTGGGAGTGTTCCTCCCTCTGCTATATTTTGGAAGTTTGAGAAGGATAGGTGTTAGCCCTTCTCTAAATGTTTGATAGAATTCAGCTGTGAAGCCATCTGGTCCTGGGCTTTTGTTTGTTGGAAGATTTTTTTTTTTTTTTTTTTTTTTTTTTTTTTTTTTTTTTTTGCGGTACGCGGGCCTCTCACTGTTGTGGCCTCTCCCGTTGCGGAGCACAGGCTCCGGACGCGCAGGCCCAGCGGCCATGGCTCACGGGCCCAGCCGCTCCGCGGCACGTGGGATCCTCCCGGACCGGGGCACGAACCCGCGTCCCCTGCGTCGGCAGGCGGACTCCCAACCACTGCGCCACCAGGGAAGCCCTGTTGGAAGATTTTTAATCACAGTTTCAATTTCAGTGCTTGTGATTGGTCTGTTCATATTTTCTATTTCTTCCTGATTCAGTCTTGGCATGTTGTGCATTTCTAAGAATTTGTCCATTTCTTCCAGGTTGTCCATTTTATTGGCATATAGTTGCTTGTAGTAAGCTCTCATGATCCTTTGTATTACTGCAGTGTCAGTTGTTACTTCTCCTTTTTCATTTCTAATTCTATTGATTTGATTCTTCTCCCTTTATTTCTTGATGAGTCTGGCTAATGGTTTATCAATTTTGTTTATCTTCTCATAGAACCAGCTTTTAGTTTTATTGATCTTTGCTATTGTTTCCTTCATTTCTTTTTCATTTATTTCTGATCTGATCTTTATGATATCTTTCCTTCTGCTAACTTTGGATTTTTTTTGTTCTCTAATTGTTTTAGGTTTAAGGTTAGTTGTTTATTTGAGATGTTTCTTGTTTCTTAAGGTAGGATTGTGTTGTATTGTTGTAAACTTCCCTCTTAGAACTGCTTTTGCCGCATCCCATAGTTTTTGGGTCATCTAGGTATTTTTTGATTTCCTGTTTGATTTCTTCAGTGATCTCTTGGTTATTAAGTAGTGTTTTGTTTAGCCTCCATGTGTTTGTATTTTTTACAGATTTTTTTTCCTGTAATTGATATCTAGTCTCATAGCATTGTGGTTGGAAAAGATACTTGATACAATTTCAGTTTTCTTAAATTTACCAGGGTTTGATTTGTGACCCAAGATATGATCTATCCTGGAGAATGTTCCATGAGCACTTGAGAAGAAAGTGTATTCTGTTGTTTTTGGGTGGAATGTCCTATAAATTTCAATTAAGTCCCTCTTGTTTAATGTATCATTTAAAGCTTGTGTTTCCTTATTTATTTTTACTTTGGATGATCTGTCCCTTGGTGAAGGTGGGGTGTTAAATTCCCCTACTATGATTGTGTTACTATCGATTTCCCCTTTTATGGCTTTTAGTGTTTGCCTTATGTATTGAGGTGCTCCTGTGTTGGGTGCATAAATATTTACAATTGTCATAATTTCTTCTTGGATTGATCCCTTGATCATTATGTAGTGTCCTCTTTGTGTCTTGTGATAGTCTTTATTTTACAGTCTATTTTGTCTGATAATGAGAATTGTTACTCCAGCTTTCTTTTGATTTCCATTTGCATGGAATATCTTTTTCCATCCCCTCACTTTCAGTCTGTATGTGTCCCTAGGTCTGAAGTGGGTTTCTTGTAAACAGCATATATATGGGTCTTGTTTTTGTATCCATTCAGCCAGTCTTTGTCTTTTATTTGGAGCATTTAATCCATTTACATTTAGGGTAATTATCGATATGTACGTTCTTGTTACCATTTTCTTAATTGTTTTTTGTTTGTTATTGTAGGTCTTTTCCTTCTCTTGTGTTTCCTTCCTCGAGAAGTCCCTTTAGCATTTGTTGTAAAGCTGGTTTAGTGGTGCTGAATTCTCTTAGCTTTTGCTTGTCTGTAGAGGTTTTAATTTCTCTGTCAAATCTGACTGAGATCCTTGCTGGTTAGAGTAATCTTGGTTGTAAGGCTTTTCCCCTTCACCACTTTAAATATGTCCTGCCACTCCCTTCTGGCTTGCAGAGTTTCTTCTGAA
Organism: Phocoena phocoena; assembly: GCF_963924675.1. Lineage (NCBI taxonomy): Eukaryota > Metazoa > Chordata > Mammalia > Artiodactyla > Phocoenidae > Phocoena > Phocoena phocoena. Next base: position 54,716,298 of record NC_089230.1, read on the forward strand.
AGATCAGCTGTTAACCTTATGGGGATTCCCTTGTGTGTTATTTTTCCCTTGCTGCTTTTAATAGTTGGTCATTGTATTTAATTTTTGATAGTTTGATTAATATGTGTCTTGGCATGTTTCTCCTTGGATTTATCCTTTATGGGACTCTCTGTGCTTCCTGGCCTGATTAGCTATCTCCTTTCTCATATTAGGGAAGTTTTCAACTATAATCTCTTCAAATATTTTCTCAGTCCCTTTCTTTTTCTCTTCTTCTGGGACCCCTATAATTTGAATGTTGATGCATTTAATGTTGTCCCAGGGATGTCTCAGACAGTCCTCAATTCTTTTCATTGTTTTTCTTTGTTCTGCTCTGCAGTAGTTATTTCCACTCTTTTATCTTCCAGGTCACTTATCTGTTCTTCTGCCTCAGTTATTCTGCTGTTCATCCCTTCTAGAGAATTTTTAGTTTCATTTATTGTGTTGTTCATCATTGTTTGTTTGCTCTTTAGTTCCTCTAGGACCTTGTTGACTGTTTCTTGTGTTTTCTCCATTCTATTTCCAAGATTTTGGATTGTCTTTACTATCATTATTCTGAGTTCTTTTTCACGTAGACTGCCTATTTCCTCTTCATTTGTTAGGTCTGGTGGGTTTTTTACCTTGCTCCTTCATCTGCTGTGTGTTTCATCTTCTCATTTTGCTTCACTTACTGTGTTTGGCATCTCCTTTTCACAGGCTGCAGGTTTGTAGTTCTCATTGTTTTTGGTGTCTGCCCCCAGTGGCTAAGGTTGGTTTAGTGGGTTGTGTAGGCTTCGTGGTGGAGGGGACTAGTGCCTGTGTTCTGGTGGGTGAGCCTGGGTCTCGTTTTTCTGGTGGGCAGGGCCACATCTGGTGGTATGTTTTTGGGTGTCTCTGGCTTTATTATGATTTTAGGCAGCCTCTCTGCTAATAGGTGGGGTTGTGTTCCTGTCTTGCTAGTTGTTTGACATAGGGTGTCCAGCCCTGTAGCTTGCTGGTCATTGAATGGAGCTGGGTCTTGGCATTGAGATGGAGATCTCTTGGAGATTTTTGCCGTTAGATATTATGTAGAGCTGGGAGGTCTCTTGTGGACCAGTGTCCTAAGCTTGGCTCTCCCACCTCAGAGGCACAGTACTGATGCCTGGCTGGAGCACCAAGAGCCTTTCATCCACACAGCTCAGAATAAAAGGGAGAAAAAAAAAAAAAGAAGAAGGTAAAATAAAAAGGTTTTTTTTAAAAAAAAAAATTATTTAAAAAAATTTTTTAAACTAATAAAAGAAAGAAGAGAGCAACCAAACCAAAAAATAAACCTACTAATGATAACAAGCGCTAAAAACTATAGTAAAAAAAGAAAAAACAAAATAACAAATAACGGACAGACAGAACCCTAGGACAAATGGTAAAAGCAAAGCTATACAGACAAAATCACACACAGAAGGATACACATACACACGCAAAAGAATAAAAAGGATAAAGTGTGTATATATATATATATATATATATATATATATATATATATATATATATATAATCGTTACTCCCAAAGTCTATCTCCTCAATTTGGGATGATTCGTTGTCTGTTAATGTATTCCACAGATGCAGGGTACATCAAGTTGATTGTGGAGATTTAATCCGCTGTTCTTGAGGCTGCTTGGAGAGATTTCCCTTTCTCTTCTTTGTTTGCACAGCTCCCAGGGTCCAGCTTTGGATTTGGCCCCGCCTCTGCATGTAGGTCGCTGGAGGGCGTCTGTTCTTTGCTCAGACAGGACGGGGTTAAAGGAGCAGCTGCTTTGGGGGCTCTGGCTCACTCAGGCTGAGGGGAGGGAGGGGTACGGATGCGGGGCGAGCTTGCGATGGCAGAGGCCGGCGTGACGTTTGCACCAGCCTGAGGCTCGCCGTGCGTTCTCCTGGGGAAGTTGTCCCTGGATTCCGGGACCCTGGCAGTGGTGGGCTGCACAGGCTCCCAGGAGGGAAGGTGTGGATGGTGACCTGTGCTTGCACACAGGTTTCTTGGTGGTGGCCGCAGCCGCCTTAGCATCTCATTGCCGTCTCTGGGGTCTGCGTTGATAGCCGCGGCTTGTGCCCATCTCTGGAGCTCCTTTAAGCGGTGCTCTGAATCCCCTCTCCTCGTGCACCAGGAAACAAAGAGGCAAGAAAAAGTCTCTTTCCTCTCTGGCAGCTGCAGACCTTTTCCCGGACTCCCTCCCGCCTAGCTGTGGTAGTCCCTTCAGGGTGGGTTAACGTAGCCGACCCCATTTCTCTCCCTGCGCTCCGACCGAAGCCCGAGCCTCAGCTCCCAGCCCCCGCCCATCCCCGGCGGGTGAGCAGACAAGCCTCTCGGGCTGGTGAGTGCTGGTCGGCACCGATCCTCTGTGCAGGGATCTCTCCGCTTTGCCCTCTGCACACCTGTTGCTGCGCTCTCCTCTGCGGCTCCGAAACGTCCCCCCTCGCCCCCCACAGTCTCTGCCCGCGAAGGGGCTTCCTAGTGTGTGGAAACATTTCCTTCTCCACAGCTCCTTCCCAGAGGTGCACGCGCCATCCCTATTCTTTTGTCTCTGTTTTTTCTTTTTTTCTTTTGCCCTACCCAGCTACGTGGGGAGTTTCTTCCCTTTTGGGAAGTCTGAGGTCTTCTGCCAGCGTTCAGTAGGTGTTCTGTAGGAGTTGTTCCACATGTAGCTGTGTTTCTGATGTATTTGTTGGGAGGAAGGTGTTCCCCACGTCTTACTCTTATGCCGTCATGAAGCTCCTCCAGACCACATCCTTTTTCAATCATGATTTTGTTTTTAATTTTGTCTTCTTTCTAGTCAGTGGAATTTTGTGAAGGGGAATAAGTGAATTTATAGGCTAAATACTTAAGCTTAAAGTGAAAATTAATTTCTTGTGATTTGTAAGATTTTTTAAATTTATTAAGGCTTCTTTTTCCATAGTCTCTATTTTATACATTATACTGATTTTAAATTTTATTTATAGTGTTTTTGACATGGAGAAATATAGTTTATATAATCGTATCTATTATTTTTAATGGTTTCTACTCTGTTTTCATACCATGTAGACTTTCTCACTCCTAATATTATATATATATCATAAAGTTTCTCTGAGTTTTCTAGTTAGATTTTAAGGTTTATTGTGTATACATGCATTCTATGTATCATCTATCTTTCTATTTATCTATCATCTACTGTCTCCCTACCTATTTATTGATCTATCATCTAAATGTTTACCCATAAATATTGCTTTTTAAGTAATATAAGGTGTGCTTTTATTTTTCAAATTATGAATTGTTTACTTCAAAATCTGTTATTGAATATCTCACCCTTTCTCACATATTCTTGTACATCTTACCAAATGCCTGCTGCAAATTTGCAGCAGGGCCTTGGGCCGTAAGAAGATGAAGGTGAAAGGGTAAAGTCTCAGCTCTAAAAGAACTTAAAGTATGAAATGGTACATCAGCAAACATAGAAAGAAGTGTGATCAGGAGGTTATAGTGAACTGTCAGTAGCTGTGTTTCCCCAACCCCTGTGTTCATGCTTTGCTGAATTTATTGTACTTGCCTTCCCACCAGGCTAGACTGCCTTTCCTAAGAGAGGTTCTAAAGACGAGATTATAAAGCAAAGATATCAAATTTAAAATTTAACACGAAAAATTCTTTCCAAGTCGAAGATAGGCGATTTGGGGAAGATTTTTGTGTCCACATAATTTCTCAGACTAGATTTAGACCTTCCAAACAGGAGACAGAAAACAAAGAAATGGGAAGAAATATAAGTTGAGCTGATGGGGCTCTCTGAAGAGTCTTATTTCCTAAATTGTTAGAAATCCCTAAATGGCCTTTCTGCTTCTAGACTTATCCCACCACTCATTGCCATATGAGAGCTTTTCCTTGAAAGTACGCTTGTGTGTGCGTGTGCAGAAACACACGCAAACACACCACAATTTTTAGAATGCACATTCATTTATTTAATTTTTATGACATTTTCCAAAAACTTTAGAATAAAGATTTTACTTCTTAGACTAGAGGTGTTTGCAATTGTTTATGGTTTATCTTATATTTTTCAAGTATTTATTACTTTTAATAAATTTGAGTTTTCATGCCTGTAATCTCCTATTTGTGCTGTTTCCTCTGCCTCGGATGTGCTTTCCTTCCCTTCCTCCTCATCACTTCATCATTATTTACTCTTAAAGATTTTGCTCAGCCATTAGCTTCGTACAGAAATGTTCCTGATTTCCTTCTTCCTCATTGTTTACCAATTGAACTCTGTACATGTCCCATGGAATTCTAGCACTTCTTTCTAAGTACTTATTATGCTATGTTATAAACACTGTTTAATTCTGTCCATCTTCTACCAGTGTGAATCCACAAACAATATTACTCATATCCACTTCAAAAGAAGTGTTTAGTACGTAAGGATTTATTGAAGGAATAAATGAATTATTTACTGTCTGGGTTTTTTAACTTTGGACATGTTTGATATTTTTTACCCCTGACAAGGTATAGAATCTTGACGTCTCCAGGAATCATAGTTATTGGTAAAATTCTTCTTATGTGACTGAAATGTGCCTAAGTGATTAGAAACAAATATCAATGTTTAAAAAATGATTATACTTTGTGAAAGAACTTGATGTAGTGTCATCCCTAGAAAGGGAAGTTCACTATTACCTAGACAGCAGCCTTGTCAACCTTTTTGTGCTTGTCACTGAAGAAATTGTCTACGGATGAAGTTTTCAAGGATTCAGACCTAAGGTTGAAATTGGGGGAAAAAAGAACAGTACCATTTTCTCTTGTCGCTCTTTCTTTCACCTTAGGAAAGATACCTAAATACTTTGCCAGCGTCCATTAGACACTTGGCCTTTTTCTCTCCAAGTTCCTCTGAGTATAGTGCCTCTGAACACCCAGAAATAGGAAGCACAGTAGCAGAAAAAGTAACCTATCTTTGTAATCATCTGTTTGATACTATTTTCTTCCCAAGTTCATTTTGTTTGGCAGACTTCTTGTCCACATACCTACTTGCCCTGGTCTTGCTTCTGGCCTCATGGATAAGTTAGAGGGATGATTAGATTGTATTGTTATATCTCTACAGTGTTTGTTTTGTCCTCTTTAGTCAGCATATACAAAATATCTGACTCTGACCTATTTCTAAAGAGCAGTTGTGTACTGAGTCAAGTACCATGAAATGACTATGTTATTTGCCTTGAGGAATTTTCTTCCTGTCATCTACCCACACATGGTACTTGTTTGGTTTTATAACAACTTTATGGATGAATGGCATGAAGTGGAAAGCAAGCACATGTTTTGCACAGGTGTGCTTGTCTTACAGCTCAAAGCTTTTTATCAGGAATCTTTGCCAGCCAGGTCAATAGACTTAAAATCAAATACAGGATTTTCTAAAGGGTACTCAATTAACAAAGAGAGTAAAAACACAAGGAGCTAAAGTACAGTGACACTAGACTGAGCTTGAATTGTTCTAGATTTATGAGGATAAGTCTAAAGTAACCCTTTTTTTTTTTTTTTTAACTACTCCCTTTCATTTCCCATCCTGTTCTTTGTCTCCCTTCTATCTTGGTAGCCTATACAGTCGTTTTTGAAAGAAAAATGTTAACCAATTTCTCTCTGATTTCAAATTGTTCCCTAAATAGGTCAGCCTGCAACATTCAGGATTGTACTGAAGTGCTCAAAGTGCAAATATTTACCTGAATATAAATTCCAGGAATTCTGGTGTAATCATTAAGAAAGCTCTCTTCGTACCCCTTTTTCTTTTTCCTTTGGACATTGTCTTTACTTAAAGAAAATGAAGCTGTGTGTTTATTCAGAAGATCTAGATTGTGGCATGGGTTATCCTGCAACTTTTTCACTTTTTTGTTAATTGTTGTTGAATAATGAATGACACATAATATTTCCAGAAATCAGAGTAAGACCATGACAATTCCTGCTATAGCTATCTTTAAATTATACTGATTTTTTAAAATTCTTTGCCTCTTGCAATGATATTTATATGTCAAGACCCAACTCAAATGTCACTATTTGTCAAAATGTATATTGCTTTCCTAGGTAGAGTTAACCAGTTCCCTCTGTATTTCCAAAACACTTGTAGTATAAACAAACACCCTGTAGCAATAACTGTTATTTAATTGTGTCTATCATACATCAGAAGGCTCCTTGAATGTAGGGACTATTTTATAATTATTCATCTCCCTAGTGGCTAGTTCAAAATCTGACATGTAGTAGATATTTAATAAATGTAGAATGAATGGATAAATGAATAATTACCATAACAAAATTTGATGTTGTATTAAGCCTGGTTTAAAAATTAAACCCATTTATGTATTAAATATTTGTCAAGCTTCTACTAAAAACCAGGCCTTGTTTTTAGGTCCAGGAAACATAGCAAAGAACAAAATAGACGAAAAGCTCTGCCCTAATGGAATCCATGAGGTTGAACAATATGAAACTGTAGAATTTGGACTGTTTTTATCTACTTGACAATTGTATATCATTCAAATGAATATATTTTGGTGATGAAATTAAATGAAGAAGCTCAATTCAAAGCTTCTGGAAACAGTGACTGTACTACCTTTACTTGTTAAACTCCCCGTCGTTGTTGACATCAGGACTTTGTCAACATTCATGACACAACCTAGTTTGAGTCCCCATCTTCTCTTACCTGGATTACTGCAATAGCCTCCTACATGGTCTCCCTGATGTCTGTCTTCTTACGGTCTGTTCTTATCAAAGCAGCCCAAGTGACGCTTAAAATGTCTAGCAATCAGATCATGGCACTCCTCTGCACAAAACCCTACATTGGCTATACATTTCATGAAGAAAAAGCACTAATTTTCTTGCAATGGCCTACAAAGACCTTATGTGTCCTAGTATCCCACTTTTCTTTCTCTTTAGCATCCCTGTTTCATATTGCACACACATTTGCTCAAGCTGTTTCAACCACACTGGCTTCCTAAATATTCCGCTTATGCTTCTGCTTTAGGGCTTTTGCACTATCTCTTCCTTCTGCCTGATAAGCTCTTCTCTCAAATACCTACCTACATGGCCAACTCCTTACCTTCTTCAGATTCTAGCTCTAAGGTCATTTTCTCAATGGGTCTACCTTAATCACACTTTCAAATATGTTACCTAGTTTTCTGAATCACCCTTATCTTTTTCTGTTTTCTGTTTCCCATAGCCCAAGGGATGTTCTATCATACCATACAATTAACCTATTTAATCTGTCTATTGTTGATTGTCTCTCTGCCCTGCTAGATGGTAAGCTCCATGAGAGCACTGACTTTAGAATATATATATATTATTCACCAGTATCCCAAGACCCTAGAACAGTGCTTGGCATACATATAGGCATACATCAAAAAATATACATAAAGGTATTTTTAACAACAGGATAAATGTTAGCCATCCTGAATTAGACTAGATTGTTCCCTATCATTTGAAAAATAGAATATGCTAATATTCCTCCTATCTTAATATTTTGACTTACAATCCAGAAGAAAATAAGGGTGGGGAAACGAACATTTACTTATTACCTGATTCTTGTAGGCAGTATGCTACACACGTACCTTATAGACTTCATTTGACTCTAATAACTCCATAGTAATAATAATTGTTTTATCAATATCTGTACTTTATTTCATGTTATTGTCGAATAAAGTTCCATTGTATGCATATATCTCATTTTATTTATCCATTTGTCAGTTCATGGACATTTGGGTTGTTCCCATTTTGGGGGCTATTATGAATAGTACTGCTATGAGCATTCATGTATAAGTTTTTGTGTGGACCTATATTTTCAGTTTTCTTGGATATATACCCAGGAGTGGAATTGCTTGGTCATACGATAACTCTATGTTTAACTTTGTGAGAAATCACCAACTGTTTTCCAAAGTGGCTGCACCACTTCACACTCCTACTAACAATGTATGAGGGTTCCAGTTTCTGCACATCCTTGTCAACACTTGCTTTTTTGCTGACTATAAAGCTGAGAATGAGAGAGTATAACTTATGATCCCATCTTGGAAGTGTTAGAATGTCTTAGCGTTCCTTGTTCTTCCCATTACATTTCATAGCCTAATACATTAAAAAAAATAATTGTTATATTTTCCGAAATGGGTGCCAATAAGTTGTGTAAATCCTATGAAAATCAGAAAGGAGCACTTCTGTTACTATTGTATATTGGCTTGAAAGGTGGGGGAGTGAGGGATGGGGGAAGGAAATCTATTTGCCTATTATTTAGAAAGCCACCACTGCTGGTTCTATTACTGCTAAAATATTCTTCACCAAAGAGAAAAAAATTATTCTAAAATGCCTATTAAAAAACCCTGCTGTGACAGCCAGTTCAATCAGACAAGCATTTGAGATGTATACCACAGGGTTTTTATAGGTTGTTCTGACTTCTGACTTTATAAGAAAGAACTAAGATGTTACATTTTCAGATGAGTGAAGACTTTTATTTACAAGTTTATGTTTGGCAATCTTTGCCAAATATTATGATCTTGGAAATGCAATTATAGCTACCAACAGATCTTTAGATTACTTCATGTAAGCTAGAAATAAAGTAGGGATTATTTTTGTTGACACTCAGTGGGGAGCTCTTTCTGGCTACTTAAAGATATCAGAATGTCATAGAAATTCTCTATAACTCTATGGCATGTGCAAAATTGACTTTTATGTAGATTTAGAAAAATTATCTACCTACCTAACCTTATAATTAGGAAAAGGTGAGCATTAATAGTTTTTCCTCCTTTAAAATAGGGAATTCCACATCAGAGAAAAATCAGTTGTCTTCTTGGTTGATCTAGAATATTTTTTCTCTTACATGATGAAATGACATCCTTAATAATATGTTTGAATTAATGTGTCCATTTGACCATAAATACTATTTTTTGAATGACTTCATAACACAGTAGTATTTTGGTATGGGATAGTGGACCAAGAATTGAGGTAGCCATGACTGCTAAACAGGAAAGAAGATTGATTATTTTCATAGTATGGCCCAGTATGTCCTGTTAAAGTGTTCATAGGTTCAGAGTGAAGAATGTGTATAGAGAGTGAAAACAAACAAAGTAAGTATTTTGCATTATAGTATTTGAACTCCATTATTATATGGATATATGTGGAGGGTGATCTTTCACATATAGTATGAAAAACATCTATGCAGGGCTTCCCTGGTGGCGCAGTGGTTGAGAATCCGCCTGCCGATGCAGGGGACACGGGTTCGTGCCCCGGTCCGGGAGGATCCCACATGCCGCGGAGCGGCTAGGCCCGTGAGCCATAGCCGCTGAGCCTGCGTGTCCAGAGCCTGTGCTCCGCAACGGGAGAGGCCACAGCAGTGAGAGGCCTGTGTACCGTAAAAAAAAAAAAAAAATCTATGCAAATAAAATTTAGTGAATTATTAGATTTTAGTTTCTTCATATAAAGACCTTATAAGTAATGTTGTCTACATTATGAGTCTTATCCAACTAAAGACACTTTGTAAATAATTTTATTTTCAATTTACCTAGTTATCTGCATGATTCCAATTGTTTGAAATTGGTTGAGGCTTTCTTATGATCCAGCATAGGCTTTATATTGGTAAATGTTCCATGCAAACTTGAAAAAAAGGTAGTATGTTGTTTTGGGGGTTGTTCTTTCAGTTAGGTTCAGTTTCCTTAGTGTGTTACTCAGGCCTTTATTTTTACTAATTTATTTTTCCTGGGCATTCTATCAGCAGTGGAGAGAGATATGTTAATGTCTCCAGTGGTGACTGATGAAAACCCATTGCACTTGGAGCAATGGGATATTTAAAAATAAGAAATACCTCTGAGACAAGAGTAGTAATACATGCTAGGTCCAGAACTGTAGCTAAGGAGGGACAGGAACACTTATGAAGGCCATACCCCTGAGACCCATTGACACTGAAAATGTACACCTGTCTTGCCCCCATTACCTCCCTCACCAGGATAACTAGTATTAGATAAAAGTAACAATAGAATATTGCTGTGAGATCTCTAAGAAGCAGACTCTTAGGAAAACCTAAGGCTGTGTGTAGAGCTAAAATTGAGAATAACTATGACATACTTAAACATAAGATATCGGTAGCACAATTTTACTTATTAATTTATTATAATTTTCAGTTCAAGAATTCCTTTTGTTCCTCTTCTCTAGAAAGTTATCAATATTTTAACTATTTCCTTGACCGCATTAGCACAGTTAAAGTTAACTTTATGGGTGATAACTCTTGGGTCTGTTCTATTGATTTTTCTGTTATGTCATCTTTTATTTTTTGTAAATGAAGTATAGTTGATAGAATATCATATTAGTTTCAGGTGTACATAATAATGATTCAATGCTTATAAACATCTCAACATGGTCACCATGTTACCACCTGTTACTATATAAAGTTATTAAAAATTATTGACTGTATTACCTATGCTGTATATTACATCCTCATGACTTTCTAAATGTTATAACTGCAAGTTTGTACCTCTTAATCCTTTTCACCTTTAACCTGCCCCCCCAAATCCCATTCCCTCTGGAAACCACCCTTTTGTTTTCTGTATCTATGAGTCTAGGTTATTTTGTTGTATTTGTTAATTTGTTTCATTTTTTAGATTTCACATATAAGTGAAATCATATGGTAATTGTCTTTCTCTGCCTGACTTATTTCACGTAGCATAATACCCTGTTGGTTTATCTATGCTGTTGCAATGGCAAGATTTCCTTCTTCTTGGTGGCTGAATAATATTTCATTGTGTGCGTGTGTGTGTGTGTGTGTGTGTGTGTGTGTGTGTGTATCTCCTTTTCCATTCATTTGCTGATGGACACTTAGGTTGTTTGCATATTTGGGCTATTGTAAATAATGATACAGTGAACCTAGTGGTGCATATATCTTTTCATGTTACTGTTTTTGTTTACCTGAGATATCCAAAGGTGAAATTACTGGATCACATGGTAGTTCTATTTTTAATTTTTTGATCAAACTCCATACTATTTTCCATAATAGCTACAATTTACATTTCCAACAGTACACCAAAAGTTTCCCTTTTTTCCGTATCTTCGCCAATACTTGTTATTGCTTGTCTTTTTGATAATCACCATTCTGAGAGGTGTAAGATGATTTTTGATTTTGATTTACATTTCCCTGATGGTTACAGACATTGAACGTATTTCATGTGCCTGTTGGCTCTCTGTATGTCTTCTCTGGAAAAATGTCTATCCAGAGCCTCTGCCTATTTTTGATCAGGTTATTTGTTTGCAAGTAAGTTATATAAGTTCTTTGGATATTTTGGATATTGACCCCTTATCGGATATATGATTTGCATATATCTTCTCCCATTCAGTCAGTTGCCTTTTCATTTTGTTGATGATTTCCTTCACTGTGCAAAACTTTTTGATGTAGTCTTATTTGTTTATTTTTGCTTTTGTTACATTTGCCTGAAGAGACAGGTCCAAAAAAATATAGTTAAGACATGGAAAGAGCATACTGCCATGTTTTCTTCTAGGAGTTTTATGGTTTCAGGTCTTACTTTCAATATTTAATCCATTTTGAATTCATTTTTGTATATGGTGTAAGTTGGTGGTCCAGTTTCATTCCTTTGCGTGTATCAGTTCAGTTTTTCCCTACATCTTTTATTGAAGAGGCTGTCTTTTCCCCATTCTGTATTCTTACCTCTTTGTCTTAGATTAATTAACCATATAAGTGTGGCTCATTTTTGTTCTCTATTGTGTTTCATTGATCTATTTTTGTACCAGTACTGTACTGTTTTGATCACTGTCACTTTAGTATAGTGTGAAATCAGGAAGTGTGATACTTCCAGCTTTGTTCCACTTTCTTAAGATTGTTTTGGCTATTCAGGGTTTTTTGTGGTTCCATACAAATTTTAGGATAATTTATTCTAGTTCTGTGAAAAATGCCATTGGTATTTTGGTAGAGATTGCATTGAATCTGTAGATTGCCTTGGGTAGTATGGTCATTTTAGTAATATTGATTCTTCCAATCCAAAAACATGGTGTATCTTTCCATCTGTTTGTGTCATCTTCAGTTTCTTTCATTGGTGTCTTATAGTTTTCCAAGTAAAGGTCTTTCGCAATGTCAAAAGAAGAAGGAAGAAGAACTCCCATGATAGAGCCCCGGGGACACCAACTATTTAAATATAGGCACAAAAAGAGTGGAAATGCATGAGTTATTATGAAAGCCAAAGAAAGATAGTATTCCAAAGAGAGAATAAACAGAATTACTGAAAAGTGTCCATATGCTTAAATGATAAATAGATTTTTGTTGTAAAAGATTTAAACAATATTGATTGGGCTTAAGTTCACTAATACTCCTGGAATAGGAAGTGGGGTCAGCCTGATTTAAACCAGACAATTCTCAAATTTCATTCCACTCAAAACTTACTCACTTACCAAATGGTAACCCTTCACACACACATCTATTCATTTATGTCTTAACTTACATTTCCTAAAGAAGCAGTAACGAAGGTGGGGAAACCTTACAGAAGCAATAAATTCAATTGTTTCCTTGTGTAATGATTTTAAAGATGATGTAAATTAGCATAGCTAGCAGTTTTATACCAAGTTCCAAGAGGATCACTTCTAATGTTTTTTTAACGTATAGGTGTATGTGTGAGTGTGTGTGTGTGAGTGTGTGTGTGTGTGTGTGTGTGTGTATGCATGCACCAGTACAGCTACTAAGTGGTAGAACCAGAATATGAACCTGGGACTTTGACTTCAGAACCTATGCCGTAACCGTCGTACAACACTTCCTATACATATTCATAGGAAGTTGTTTGGAAGTTCTTTGAAAAATACTGATTTACTTCACTACACAATCAAAGCCTAGCGACATGTGAGAGCCAGTGCATCTGGTTTCACATTGTCTGCCCTATGGAAGTAAATGGAGCTTTCTTTTCAAGTTTGAATCCCAGGAAAAAAGCAGGTTATCGTTGGGTAGCGGGTCATGCAGCAGTATCTAAGCAGTGATGGGCTTACCATTTCCAGAGATGGTTCTGAAGAAGTGGAAATTGTGAGCTGAGCAGGTACCCTACTTGATGTCTACCATAGCATAACTTTGCAGGATCAGTCATCTTACACTCCCCCAGTGAGGATACCAAAACTACAGGGAGTCACCCAACAGCTTCACCTCTGTGCTCTTTCTCCATGTTTGGTGTGGCAGTTACAAAACAAACTCTCCTCAGGTGGTCCTTGTGGAGAATAAAACATTTGAAATTATTCTAACATTATTTATTATATGGTTCTAAAATCATGTGCTCATACTTTAGAATTACTTGAACTGCCATGGATCTGTAATGGTGTGCTAAACTCTCTGATGACAATTGTGTTTTATCAATTTCTTTTTTCATTTCTAATGGATTTGCTTTATACATTTTTCATGAAATGTAATTTGTCAGCACAAGATTCGTGATTGTTGCAGGCTTTTGTGGATTTGTATCTTTTCATCAACATAAAACTACTTTTATTTATCCCATTGCCTTCTCTTTGCTTTCTCCTCATCCCATCTGATACTGATTTTTACCACATCTTTTTAATGTTGGCTTGATAAACCTTTGTTTGTCATCTTACTTTTAGTATTTCTTTGAAATTTTGTTTTTATTCATATTCTTTTTACTAGAGTATTACTGGGAGTTACTATCGTATACTATGTGGTAAACTTGCCTTTAAAAGATTTATTTTTCTACATTTTGACATACATTTTATCTTGTTTATTGTTTCTATAATCTTCTATTATGTTTTGTTTTGTTGTTTTTTTAAATCACATCCTCTCTTTTTTAAATTTAATTTTATTTATTTTTGGCTGTGTTGGGTCTTCATTTCTCTGCGAAGGCTTTCTCTAGTTGTGACAAGTGGGGGCCACTCTTCATCGCGGTGCGTGGGCCTCTCACTATCGCGGCCTCTCTTGTTGCGGAGCATAGGCTCCAGATGCGCAGGCTCAGTAGTTGTGGCTCACGGGCCTTGTTGCTCCGCGGCATGAGGGATCTTCCCAGACCAGGGCTCGAACCCATATCCCCTGCATTAGCAGGCAGATTTTCAACCACTGCGCCACCAGGGAAGCCCTTCTATTATGTTTTATAGGCATACTAGCAATTTATTTTTACTTCTGTTTTTTATTGTAAATGCAAACGTTTTTCTTTTCAAGTATTTTCTGCTGCAATTAGACTTTAGAGGTACTACTGTTAACTGTTTTCATTTTTACATTAAAGTTTTAAAAATTCAGTCTTCAAATTATACTTAATAACTATCACAATGACAGGAAATTATTTATTTGAAAGTCATTTTTGTAAATATATGTTTATACATTTTCCCACTCTTTAGATAGCACCACTAATTCTTATTTAGATTGAGGTTGTAAATAGAGTACTTAATTCATCAATTCTTTTCTCTTTTTAATTTATTTTCTCTCTTTTCCCTCTTCCCCTCCTTACTCCCGTCTGTCATCCTTCAGATTTCTTCTATAAAGGTAAAAATTGCTAAAAAAGGTAGAAACAGTTTCTTTGGTTAACAGTTTTGAATAATATTTAAACAGATTTTAAGGTCATACATAAGATAATTAATTTTGAAAGTTCATTCCCAAATATTTATGATCTCAATTATTTTATGAATATCAGACCTTACTTTCATTGTTTTGGCATAGGTCTTTAAGTAATTTATCTAAAAAAGATATCTATGTCTGTTTCTTTAGTCTGTGCTGATTACAGGATGCCTCCTTTTCTGTATTTTCACACCACAGCATTAAATTACTGTGTATATAATTTCAAAGTATATGTGTGTGTATATACTTTAGATATATTCAAATTCTATATAATAGTATATAATTCCAAATCCTAATATTTTTCTTAAACCTAGGCAACTATTTACTATCCTTGTAAATATTTGAGATATTAAAGAAGGTTTAAATGAATTAGATTTTCCTTGATTGTTAATATTCTAATTTTTTTCTTGGATGATTGTACTTTTTTAATATTTGAAAATCTCTCCAGGTTATTCGTAGTTGATTTTCAATTATTTTTCATAAACATAATTTCAGGTTTAAGGATGATACTTTCTATGTATCAGGATTTAAAAAAATATTTGCTTTAAATAATTTGCTTCATCTACATCAATATATCTTCTTTTAGAAATTTCTTTTTATTCATAGGCTCATCATTTGAATATTTCCTCTGTTTTTAAACTATTTTTTCCTTTCTGTATCATCTGGATATGGTTTTCATCTGAGAACTCATGTCCCTACAAATATCTTCTCTCAAATGTCTTCATTAGTTCTTCAAATATGGAAATTGGGTTTTTCTTCTTCTTGTGGTCCATCCACATTTTAAATAGCTTCTTCCTAATTGATGCCATACTCTAAATTTTACTGGGAATGGGGTTAACATTTTTTAACATTTTATCTGTATATTGCTGTATATCTGTATCGAAGGAAGCAGCTCACCTGATTGCTCAGGGTTTGAAGTTTAATTTTTTTCATATATGTTATGTTATATTTTCTGAATATATCTTTAGAGAATGAGGTAAGACTTTGAGTTATGATATTGGATAAGCTGTAGAATATTGGACTAACCCTTCTCAGAGAAAAAACTAGGTATTTTTAAATATTCTAAAAAGCTCTAAAATAGAGGTTGGTAACCTGTTATTAGGTGAAAATGCCAGTGAAGGTAAGGAACTACAGAAGAAATCAGAGTCAAAGTAGCTTTAACTCTGAACATCTTTGCAAAATCTGTAAAACTTGAGCATCCTTTTATGGGTTCTTAAGGGATGTGGAGGCAAGAACATAAAGCAGATGCAACTCGGGATGTAAGGTAATCCAGAAATAAATTTGACTTTTCCTACACACATGCAAGGTTATACAAAGAAAATAGCCTTGGGGCTGAGTTATATAGGAGTTAAAAAAGAGTCCCTGAGGAGTTATAGCCCTGAGATGGCACTCCCACAGATCTGTGCATGTAATTCACATTAACTGTTTCTCAGTAAAACTGCAAGCCTTGAAGCTAATTTAGAGTGGTCCTGGGCCAAGAGTTCCCTTATATCCCTATTCACAACAAACACAGATCCTATCTGAAGAACTGCACGTACATCCTAGGTCATAGAAATTCCCAGAAATTATGCTCCAAGCAGAATGAGCAGGACATAGTCAGAAATCACTAATTCTGCAAGGACATAAAGCACCATAAACGTGAAGAAAGCATACTTTATCAATTCACAATTATCAATTCACAAAAATGTCTTATGTTGATATTATCACAAATTATAAACAAACGTGGATACTTGAAAAAAATGAAAGTAAACTTTGAAAATCTCTATGGAGAAAAAGAAACAAAAAATATAATTGACTTAACAAAATTGAATTTTTAGAAATAGAAAGAAATATAGGAATTACAGATTCAATGGAGAAACTTCTACTTCCTGTGATAGTTGGCACTAGACATATCTTCTGAAAATTAATGACTAGAAAACTGGGCAAAATTATTTTCAGATATCAAACTTTAAACAGCACAAGACTGAGTTTCCAAAGAGAAAAGAATTAAAAGGCATGAAGTATCACAGTTTCCTCAAGGCACTTTCCAGCCACAGAGGGTATCACGAGCAGGAAAATACCACTGTAACACTAATTAAAGGAGATTGAGACTGGGCACATGGGTGGAAGAGGCTACTGAAATCTGTGGGAAAGAATATCAGAGAGGAGGGAGTTACACAGATAAAGAGCTCTGTAAATCTACAAAGGAGTTACCTTGAATGTTTGGGTAAAAAATAATTTGAAAATGTGTATGGTAAAATTGCACAAGGCCAGGCAAAAAACATATAGTACAGAAAAACAGCTACTGGGGAGCTGTCAGCTGAAAAGTTCCAGGGCTCACTCAGGGCTAAGAGATCTGTGAATTTCACCTTGGCAGACTGAAGGGACATCGCTGATCACATGATTAATTCAGGAGAGATCCCAAAAGTGCTCTCACACATTTATAGCCCTAGAGTAAAGTCTATACATGGTCTAACAAAGCTGAAAAATAAGCCTTTACTGGATCAAATTAATCTGCAAGACACTTAAATGCCTGACAAAGCATACTCTTCAATCTTTAAATGAAGACAACAAAATCCATACGATCAATAATGTAATATACCCAATGTTTAGTATCAAATAAAAAGTGCTAAACATACAAAGAAGCAGGAAAATGTGACTCACAGACAAGACAGAAATCAGAGGGAAAAAAAGACAATGAAATTAGTGTAAAATAATTTCAAAACAACTGTTAAAAGTGTGCTCATCGATTGAAGGATAATAGAAATATGGTGATAAAGGAAATGGAAAATATAAAGAGAATTAAATGAGACTATAGAGGCTAAGAAAAAAAAAACAGAATCAGAAATGAAACACTCATTGTAGGCACTTAGCAGAAGGTAGAAGATAGCATTATAGCAAACAGTAAAGACATTGCAACATAAATTATCCACACTAAAACACGGAGAGAGAAAAAGACCAAAAAAGAAATTAACAGAGACTCAGAGACCTGTTGGAATATATCAAGCAATATAACGTGGACTCTGTTGAATTCTAAAAATGGAGGGGGTGCAGAAAAAAATATAATAGTTGAAATATTTCCGAATTTGAATAAAACTGTAAGCCACTGATCCAGGAAGCTCCGTGAGACCCCAAAAGAACGAATGTAATGAAAGCTGCACCCCCATAGATTATACACATATTATAATCATGTTGGTGAAAACCAGTCATAAAGAGAAATCTTTTCTGAAAGCCATCAGAGAAGAGGAAAGACACTTTTTTTTTTTTTTTTGCTTTTTTCAGAAAGCTGCACTTGTATAAGACAGCAGAGATGGAGATAAATAATGTTTATGCTTGCAGAGGAGCAAACCTTTCCTTCTGCTAGACTTTTATTGCAGTGGTTTGTGTTGAGCTAATTAAGAGTTGAGTTGCGTTTGAAGTTTGTGGTTGCTGTGATCACACCCAGCGTGCCAGAAGTTTCAGGTCCTTCTAGTGATACTTTGAATTTATGGTGAAGGCAAAATCTCCAGAGGATTTTTCTTAATATCTTCTCCCAGCTCGGCTTTGGGTCTTTCATTTGTGTTTTTCCCCAGAAAGCAGCTCTCCAGCTGTATCCCACCATGAGTTTTTACTTGATGCCAATTAGCATGGCGGTGGGCAGTGGACTGGGGACAATTCTTTGATTTTCTGTTTGATTCTCATTCTTAAACAGGTATGGTGAATCTGGGTCTGGGGATTGTGACCTTCACAAGTCTTTCTCTCCTTCATCCAGATATAATACTGGACCTAGCACATTTTCCTGCCTCAGCCCTAAGCCTTTTTCCCTGTTTTCCTTCTTCAATTCTAGCGGACTTTTACCTATTCCTTTAGGTGAATAGGTTATCCTGCCTACATTCCTGAGTACCAGGGCCTTTTGCCTCAGGGAATATGGGGAAGGTGGGTCTTGGTGGAGTTTCTGCACCTGCCCAGATGCAGTGAGATTCAGATTCCACCAGTATTCTCAGGCTATAGTTTTTGTTGCCCTTCCCTGTACAAAAAAAAAACTATTGGAGACAGGGGAGATGGTTATAAGTGGAGTTTCAGCAGTACCTTCTGTTCTCTTCCCATAGCTAGCATCACCAGGAAGCTTTCTTGATTATCACATACCTTCCCTGTGAGAGCCTGGTATCATTTCTATGGAGAAAATGTGTGAATCCCATATGTTTGTCACCTACACGGACTTCATACTAGCCCATACTAGCCCATTCTCATACTAGCCCATACTTGACTTTCAGAGATTTGTTATTAATAAGCAGTTGAATCTCCTTACTGGAATATGTGACATCTATCAATATCTGTCCTGGGTAAGCAAATGCTCAAGTCCTGGTTCTCCCCGTTGGCATCTGTCTTTATCCAGCTTTTGGTTGATTGTTTGCCCTGGACCTCAGCTCTTTGATAGTTTCAATAAAAGTTGTTAATTTGTAGTTTTGTATTAGCGTTCTCAAGAGAAGCAGGACCAATAGGAGATAGATAGATGATAGGTAGATAGATGATAGATAGATAGATAGATAGATAGATAGATTGATTGATTGTAGGAATTGGCTCATGAGATTATGGAGGCCAAGAAGTCCTATGACTTGTAAGCTGCAGAACCAGGAAAGCTGGTATGCAATTTAGTCCCAGTCCAAACGCCTATGAACCAGGGGAGCCAATGGTATGAGTTCAAGTCTGAAGGCCTGAGAACCAGGAGTGCTGATGTCTGAGGGAAGGAGAATACTAATGTCTGGCTCAAGCAAAGAGAGCAAATTCATCCTTCCTCTGCCTCTTGTTGTCTTCAGGACCTCAGTGAATTGGGTGTTGCTCACCCACACTGGTGAGGGCATCTTCTTTACTCAGTCTGCCAATTCAAATGCTAATACTCTCATAGACATACCCATAAATAATGTTTCACCAGCTATCAACCTAGCCCAAACTGACACATAAAATTAACCTGAAGTTTATATGGTGTTTTTCTCATTGTAAATGTGTGAGGGATGCTCTTTACAGTTCTCAATACCTCTAAAGAGAAACTGGAAGCTGAATTCCATCCCACATCTTTTAGGTATCCTTCCAGGCATCAAAATTCATAAATGTTACTTATTACTGTATATCAAATTTCTCCCACATTTGGTGGCTTCAAACAACAAACATATATTATCTAACAGTTTCTGTGAGTTGGGACTCTGGATGTGGCTTAGTTGGGTGCCTCTGTCTCAAGGTCTTAAAGAAGTTGGCAGTCAAGATGTAACTGGGGCTGTGGTCTCATCTGAAAGCTCAGTGATGGACTCTCCCTCATGAAGTTTTTGGCAGGATTTGGTTCCTTATGCATCATTGGACCGAGAGTCTTTGTTTCTCCTGGCAGAGAAAGACAAGACAGGGAGAGAGAGAGACAGAATGCATGCATGGTAGCAAAATTGAAGTTAGTCTCTTATTAATCTAATCTCTGAAGTGATATCCTATTACTTTTTTCTATTCATATAGACATGTGTCATTAGGTATAGTACACAATCAAGAGGATGATATCATACAAAGATGTGCATACCAGTTTGCAGAGATAATTGAGAGTTATTTTAGAGACTGACTACAACAGAAAAGAAGCAGGGAAATAATAAATATATGTGCAGATACCAATGAAATAGTATATAGACAAATAATTTAAATATTAATGAACCTGAAATTTGGTTCTTGGAAAAGATTACTTAAATTGAAAAAATCTATAGCTGGATTTACCAAGAATAAGAAAAGAAACTGACAGAAAACAAAACAAATAAGTGATATAGAGAATAAAATTGGAGGCATACCTACAAATTTGACTCATGTTAAATGCATAATAAGGTAGTAGTGCCTAATTTTATGTCAATAAATATTACAACTTAGATGAAATAGATAAATTCCTTGAGTGCCAAAAATCACAGAACTGACAGGAAGAAATAGAGAATTAAAAAAAAATACCCGTACAGTCTCTGAAGTGAGGCCCCTCTCTCGTTTCTGACATTGTTAATTTATTTCTTTTTTTTCATGATTAATTAGCTAGAGATTTATAACTTGTATTGATCTGCTCAAAGTAAGAGATTTTGATTCTACTGATTTTCTTTGTTGTTTTTCCATGCTTTAGTTCATTGATTTTTGTTTTAGTCATTAATGCATCCTTTTACTTGCCTCAGATTTAATTTGTTCTTCTCTTTTAGTGTCTGAAGGGGAGAGTTAGCAACTGGGTCTGCTGCATGCTTAAGGTTGTTATCCTTATTTCTATTTTAAGTATTCAGTTTTAAGCAGCATCCTCACATTGGGACATTCTATCTTCTTGGGAAAGGGGAAGAGCAAGAGAGTTGGTGGAAACATGAAATGGCTTTTAAAGCATTTTTTTTTCATTTCTATCCACATTTCAATGTCCAAAGTAAATTGTATGGGCCAAAAACTCTGCATTGATGGGATGGGAAAATATATGCCTCCCATCGTAGGTGCTCTAAGTTTCATGGCTATGGATAAATAACCCTTTAAAGGAAACAGGAAATGCATTCTCTGACAGAACTAAAGCCTTTAATGATGTCACTATTGTATTAAAACTTCTTTGGCATTTAAAGAAGACAATTTCAGAAAATAATGGAGGCATTTCAGTGCTCTATTTTCTTAACTTTTCTGCATGCTCTGTCACTGTTCACTGTTAGCTTCTATTTGAAACTTTCTGTTTTCTTTGCTTCTCTGTTTTTGCAATTCTTCATGATAATAATGTTTCTGCCAAGTGTCCATAACTCCTAAACAGTTTTAGCTGTATTTTCTCTTCTGGATATGCTTCTCCTCCCACATTGCAAACACAATAGTTATTCTTAGTTTCTTTTTTTTCTGAATATAGAACAAATTTTTAAATAATTACTTTCTCTACTAATAAAAATAAACATTCTTAATGCAGAGTTCTTGAAAATTAGAGAAGTACACAAACATGTACACCCATAAAACACAAACTAAAATTACTTCTGTTTTTCCCATACTAATAATATCTGTACACCATTTAGGTTAATTACAGGTTTACCATTTACTTGAATACACATTAGCTCTTAATAAAAAAATTTATACTCTGTATAGCTGGCTTTTTCATATATCAGTATAATTTTATGTACATAAAATATTCATCAAATATGATTTTGAATCTCTTTATAATATTCTATTTTAATAGATTTTTCATAATTACTTACCAACTTGTACTGTGCATTTAGGTAGTTTCCTGGTTGTATGTTGTTATAAGTGACACTGAACCGCACAATATTTTTATATATCCTTGCTCATGTACATATCTGTGCTATCCCTATACATACCATTATTCTAATTAACTTTGGGACATATTTTAAAAACATATTTTTGGGACATTTAGTATATGTATCCAATTTCCATAAGAGAAAGGTATCAACTTGTATGTGATAATTTCGGTACCTTTGTTTCCTTTGCACCGTCAGGTAGTGCTTTTCTTTTTTAATTTTTAGAAATACAGGAAGTAAAACATCTCATTTTAATACATGTTTATTTTATAACAAATGATTAATGAACCTATTACCATATAAAATTGTCCGTTCATATTTTTGAAAGATTTTTCTGTTTATTTTTAAAAAATTGTTCAACTGGCAGTTTTTCTTTTGCTTATGTGTTCAAAAAAATCTATAAGTATAAATTCTCCTTTTCAGTTCAGTTTTTGAATTACAAAAGTAACATAATCTCATTAGAAATATTAGAATAATATTAAAGTGTTAAAATAATACCAAATAATAATAATATCAATAGTGTGGATGTCATGGAAAATTTGACAGAGTAAACCTGAATCTCAGGGACTTCCTCCCCTAACGAGATATATAGAAAAATGGTTGGAAAATATTTCTAACAACAGTAAAAAACAATTTTTTAAAATTTGAAAAGGACTCTAATTTCATGTCATAACTTTGAAAATAAGAAGCCTATCTGAGACCAGTATCAGGGCTAAACATCCTGGCCCTTTCTAATTCCTCCCAAAATTCTGTAGGGAAATGAGCTATCATAACAGAATCATGAGAATTCTCTCTAATGTTAATGGATAGGAAGGAAGCAGAAGTCAAGGAAAACATTTCAATATCAGAAAAACTAAATACCTTTAGAGAATCTGAAGAGAGATGGAAAAGGCCAATAAAGTTTGTCACATTACAGGAAACTGTGCTCAATTTGAGGAAAGAGCCAAAGTCCATTGGTATGGGAAATGCCCTCTCTGGGTGGAGTATATCTTGATATGAATTATTAAATAAATGTCTCAGGAGAGAAAAAAAAAAGCCTAGATATACAAGGGATACATGGATTATCAGCAACTATCTTCTCTGTGTTGTCCTGCCCCTAGAACTACACAGAAGGTACTCAGACTCAAGAAAGTGTTCGTTGATATAAAATGGGCAAATATATGTATAATTGAGTTAGAAGAAAAAGAGAACGAGGCAGAAAAAAGTATTTGAAGTAATAATGGCCAAAAAGTTCCCCAATTTTTTTTTTTTTTTTGAGGTACGCGGGCCTCTCACTGTTGTGGTCTGTCCCGTTGCAGAGCACAGGCTCCGGACGCACAGGCTCAGCAGCCATGGCTCACGGGCCCAGCTGCTCCGCGGCATGTGGGATCTTCCCAGACCGGGGCACAAACCTGTGTCCCCTGCATCGGCAGGCGGACTCAACCACTGCGCCACCAGGGAAGCCCAAAAGTTCCCAAAATTAATGAAAGACAGAAATTTGTAGCTACAAGATACTAAATGAACACTAAGCAGAGTAAACACAAAATTCAGTCAACAGTTGTGCTTTGCTCAGCTTCATGGGTTATTTATTTGTTTGCTTGCATTGAGAAAAGAGACGTTCATAGCTTTTTAATCCTATGTACACCATGTATTATAAAAATTGCTCCTAGAGTTTTGCTTGTTGAAGGCACCCTTCCCTGTTTTTTAGCACCGTTACATGTGTAAAAGCTCATTTTTATATCTTGTTTGCAATGAGGATTTTGGAGGTAATTTAGATGCTCAGGCTTATACTTCTACCTTGAGATAAAAGTCTTGTACAGATTTATTAACTAATAGAATCAATAAATACCCATAAAAAATAAGCATCAAGGAATAAAAATAGTAGCAAATCCATGTAACAATCTAAGTCTGTAATTAGTACGCAGAATTTATGACATTTATTACACCAAGAATAGTAGGCAGCATGGCATTTTATAGAAATAAGTATAGTCTCAGTAGCAATTAAATAGATGCAAATTAAAGCAATTTTAAGATACAGTTATATTCCTATTAAGCTAGCAAAACAGCATAAAATGTAAATACTACATAGTGCTTTTGGGGTTCATGCAATTTATATGCCTCTTATGATACTTAATATTTGGTATGCTCTTCTTTCTAGAGTTAAATTTCACAATAAAAAAACCAAATCAACAAAACTCTCTCCATACTTTGAAACTGCATTTTGCCTTTAGGAATATTCTTCCAGAAAAGTATTCCTCGAGAAGAAATTTTAAAGTAAATTAGAAATCAGACGAAACATTTGTGGTCTCTGTACCACTATTAAAGAGTTAGAAACAAACTAAATGTCCAACAAAAATGTCATTTCTACACAAAGTATATAAGATTTACATAACGGAATTCTGTCTATATCTAAAATGTTAAATGAATACCCCATCTCAAAGGATGGAAATGTTTACAGGAAATGCTAATTACTGTGAGACACAAATACTATAGATACTTATAAATACTATAGATTCAATGATATTAAGCCATTTATGTATCTATATAAATATTATAATGCTTGCGTTATATTTTGAAGCCAATCAAATAGTCCATGAACATTCAAAAGGTCCATCAATTTACATAATTTCATAGTGTTAAGGCTTGATATTATTTTCTACTAATTTTAATATAGGAAATTTTTATGCAAAAACTTGAACTTCCTTTTAAACAGATTTTACTCAAATCATCTTACATATAGTTTAAGCAAAATGACATGAATACGTAATTAATTAACTGTTGCCTTTTTCGATTTTGTCATTCCAAAAAACATTTTTGGAAAAAAAAAATTGCATAAAATTTCATGGAAAGAGGCAGAAGTAGGGTATAAATCTTAAGAATTCATCACACTGAGCTGCTTTGTACGGGAATCACTGTGGTGTTTTACAGACAATAGACCTTCTCTTGTAATTACCATCATTTTCCCCAGTTTCTGATTATTTGCAAAACAATAACAATTTGGGCAGTGGTTAATTGTTTCTCTTCAAACATTTGACACATTCTTCATTACTTTCAGTGGATGTGAGTCTTTTACTAAAGCACAATTATAATTAAGACTGATGAAATCATTAAGCTTGTAAACATTCAGTTTATCCAAATAGAGTTTGGCAACATTTTAAAGGTCTTCTGTCAGGTTCATTCATTGTGTAATTATTTGTTGTTGATGTTGAATTCCAGCATGATTGTTGTCATTTGTCATTATGCTCTGTTGGAGTAAGTCAACTAACTTTATAATATTTCTGATCCATCTACATTTAAAATAACAGCGAATATCACTTTTTAAAAGTGTTAATTCATCTCTTCTGTTATTAATATAGTGGATGCCAAGAAGTGTTATTCTGTTCACTTGCTGGTTACATAAATTTGCTATGGGCTAAGCCCCAGTGAGACAAAAATTAAAATAAAACATTATCCCTGACCTCAAGGCTCTTATATTCTAGTGCACTGATAGTGTCACATAGACAAAGTGCCATGAAAAATCTAGAGAATGCTACCTAAACCCCGATCAGGCTAAGGGTTTCCTAGACAAGTCTTGCCTCTCAAACTTTTTGTAGTATATGTTGTTAAAATACGTCAGGTATTTTTTACACAATTAAACTGTGTTTGGAAGATCCTTTTGCCCTTGGTCTGATATCTGTTCCTTGTGAATCTTTAAGGATTCCACAAGGGATATGGAAACTTGCAAGGAAATAGCCCTTCTTTCTTACACATGTGGTCAGCAAACTGTGGCAGCTTTAACTTCAGAAGACTTTGCCTTAAAATATTTCCTTTCAGATAGGCCAACTGGTGGGTTTTATGTCTACCAGCCAGTTTCTGAGATTTAAATACTAAAAGGCTTTTGCTCTATTTAATTTTAAATTAAATAAATAAATAAATAAATAAAAGAAGTCATGGCAAAAACAGGAACAGGGCTTCCCTGGTGGCGCGGTGGTTGAGTCCCCCTGCCAGTGCAGGGGACACGGGTTCGCGCCCCGGTCCGGGAGGATCCCACATGCCGCGGAGCGGCTGGGCCCGTGGGCCATGGCCGCTGGGCCTGCGCGTCCGGAGCCTGTGCTCCGCAGCGGGAGAGGCCACGGCAGTGAGAGGCCCGCGTACCGCAAAAAAAAAAAAAAACAAAAAAACTAAAAAACAGGAACAAACATTCTGCTTCGCCAAAGCCTAGGATATTTGGTGAATTTGAGTGATTATGGGAGGTGGCATTTCTCAGCCAATGTTTGGATCTTTAAATCTCACAAAAAGGATTATAGCCTGGGGTGACATTCTTTAGTTTTAGTGAGTGTATGATCAGTTTTAAAAATGAAATTAAAGGCATTAAAATAGTTTAAGGGATGATTCTTACAAAGTGCCCCTTGATTGAAATAATTTTGCTATTTTACAGTCGCTCAAAACTTTCAAAGTCCTTGTCTAGAGAAACCAAATTATTTTGTTACTAAATTTACAGGGGCAGCATAAAATGAGTGCTTTATATAACTTACTGGCAAATATTTCTTTTTAAACATAAAAGTAATGTTATCTAAAACTTACTGTGGATCAGGTAAGATGTTGGTGCTCAATTGTGGCTACATCTTAAGGTCACCTGGATAAGTTTTGAAAAAATATTAATGCATATACACAACCATAGAGCAATTAATCCAAATTTGTATGGATAAGGCCCTGGAAAGTGTATTTTAAATTCCTCAAATGTTTTCAATGTGCAGTCAGGTATGGAAACCTCTTTGTGAGAGTTAGCTGCCCTAGTCTTGCAGATGGCCATACTAAACCCTGGGTTTGTATACTGGATTGGGAGAAATATAGAGTCTGTGAGGTATAGTGCCATTTTATGAGAAAACTCCCATCAAAAGTATTAAAATGAAGTCCCGAAATCACATCATTAGCCACTGTACCATCTTGATTACTCCTCAAAGCGAGAAAATCAATGGTTTTGGTTTTGATAAAGAACCAAGAAAAGTTTATTTTAACACAATCACATTAAGAAAATTAAGGGGCTTATTCAAATGTAAAAGCTGACCATAGTCTATATGTACCAGGCTCCTGAAAATAAACTCACTGAAGACTACACAATGCGTGCTTTAACTCTTTACAGTCATTTTATGGACAGCAAATTTCTTTTCAAATACTGGAGACTTACACTCAGTCTCTTTGAAGTAGAAATTCTATGGGGTGTGTGTTTGTGTGTGTGTGTGTGTAGGGAATGGCCCAATAAGAAACTATTTTATTAATACTAAGTACAAAAATTTTAGAACTGTTTAGGTTGTTGGCAGTTAGTAATAAAAATCTTTTAAATGTGAGTGATTCTTAGCAGTTGAATTATTTTGATATGGTCTTGGGCAAGATTAATGCCCTACACTATTTTCCCCAGTATTTTAAATAGTCATAAGGGAAGATGAAAGCACAGGCCCCCTGGGGTATAAAAATGGTAGTAAAGTTTTCTTCCATTTTCTTGTTGTATAAAGGATATGACTTTTAAAAGTCCACATTGTGGTTTATAAAGAGCCTGGGCTTTGGAAGCAGACAGGTCTGTATTTTAATCATACCCCTGTTTACTAGTTGTGTGATATATGACAAAGTTCCTATATTGTAATTTAACGTCAACAATTGTAGTTGCTTCTTTATAATGCCATTATTATTCCTTTCTCCTTTCCCAAACCTTTAAATATCAGCAGACTTAAAAGTTTGTTAACTTTTTCCTCTCTATGTATATACTTTCTTCCCATTATATTCAGCTGATCTCCTGGTTCCAGAAAGCATCTCTAAACTGGAGATATCGTCACAGCCTGGTTATAGCTCCAGGGTCTTCACTGATTAGAGACCTGATTGCATCCTAGACTCATCTACCAAAGTCTTTTCCAGGCATCTTAAAGTTCAACATATCCAATATTAAATTTGTTACTCTTCTTCCAAAAGATTTTTTCTCATGTATTCCTGCCTCAATGAGCAGTACTTCTAATTTGATTGAAGTTAAATGTTTAAAAAAGAAAATTCTGCATATTCAACCTCATCCATCAGTTCATATCAGTCTTCCACCGAACATGTCTTTGATTATATCCACTTGTACTTCGTTCTTATTACTTACTACTTTCTTAGTTTAGGTTAATCATCTAAACCTTAGCTTAGATTAATTACAAAAGCCTTCTTAATGTTTTTGCTGCCTCTTGACTTGCAAATCTTCATAGATTTTTGCTCTTTCACCATAAATATCTTCTTAAACACAACTCTCTTCATGTAAGTTTTGTGATCAACACCTTACAATGACTCTCTGCAACTTCTTTTCATGACCTTTTGCTCTAGTAATCTAGTACTTCCTTTCATTTCTTACTATTTTCCCTTTACGTGATTCTAGCACATTAAACTCTCACCTCTAGCACTTTTCACATGCTTCTCTCTCTGCCCAAGTCTTCATATCTATCCCCCAAATTCATTTCTTTATATATATATCCACATATACAATATATCCAGCTTACACTCATTCTTTATTCTTTACAACTGAACTTTCAGTTTAAATTCAGTAAAAATTAATGGAATACCTATTGCGGTTATCATTCCTTGTATTAGCATTCTATTTAAATATGCGGGAGGCAGATTTTTTTTTTTAAGTTTATATGTTTCTAGATAAAGAGGAGACAAAGCTGCAACTGGATCTGTTTTATTAGGTTGGCCAAAAAGTTCCTTTGGGTTTTTCCATAGGATGTTATGGAAAAACCCAAACGAATTTTTTGACTAATCCAATAGATCAGAAGATCCTAGGTTTCAAGCCTGATGCCGTAAGTGAATGAGATTTTCAGCATCTTGAAATAAAGAGGAATGTAGTTTGCTTGTGGGAGGATTGTAAGTAGTTGTGGTCAGAGGACAGAAGGCTAGGGTACAAATGTCACAACAGTTTGTGCCCCATCTCAACAAAAGGTAGAGTCACCCCTTAAATTTGGGTTGGCATTGTACTAATATGATTTAATCAACAGAGTGTGGTAGAAATGAAGTCATATGAGTTCTGTACCTGGGCCTCAAAAGCCCTTGGACCTTCCTCTTGCTGCTTCTTGGGGCCATAGGATGACATGTGAACAAAAGGACAGCCTGCTGGAAGATTAGATAACATGAAGAATACAGATAAATCATTTTCACTGAGCAGCGCCACCACCTCCAGCACCCCAGCTGTGCTAGGAGCTGACTGCAGACTTATGAATGGGGCCACTCAGGTCCAGTAGACGAATCATCTAGTTTAGCCTGGCCAAGTTCAAAAGGTGATGTCAAATCACTCCTCAGTTCCAACCTTTGACAATGCTGTCCATCCTTCTTAGAGTAGGATCAAAGACTGATAAGATCTGGTCCCCTGCTATCGTGCTGACTTATCTTTTTCTACTGATATTCTTGCCCCTTTACTGTTCACATTGGCTTCATTGATTACTCCTCAAACAGGCCAGACAAGCAAGCCTTTACTATAGCTATTACCTCTACCCCTAATACTTTTCCCAGTAGACCCTCAACACCCTCATCAGATAAAGGCTTTTGCTTTAATATCACCTTCTCATTGTGGACCACAGTGATAACTTTTACTTAAATCTGCAGCCTTTTCCGTGTCCCTCTCCTACTCTAATTTTTCTGTTTTCCTCCACAGCACTTATGACTTTCTAACAATACAAAATTTATATTTTTTTATTTATTTATGTTTTTCCACCCACCAGAACATAAGTTCCACCAGGGCAGAGATCTTTGGCTCATGAAGGCGTTTCAGGCAACCAGGACAATATAAAGTGCTCAGGATATATTTGTGGAGAAAATTTATGTAAAAGGGTACCATTATATATTTGTATTATTTTTAATTTAGTATTCTAGTGACTTTGCTTTAAAATATTCTTTAAGCATTTTAATGAGCACAATGGTAACTTAACCATTCAGTGATTATTGGAGTTAATCTTTATACTTTTAGATATAATGCATGAATGAAAATCTTTTAAATGAGTTTGTGTTTTAGAATAAATCCAATAAGGAAATGTGATGGATCAGAGGATATGAACATTTTAAAGTCACATTTTTTTCTAAATGCAAATACAATTAATGCTCAATACTAATCTCTTTTTAAAAAGTGAAAGATAGCAGATATGTGACCAAATGACAAAGTGACTCTGTGACTCTGTTTTATAATTTCTCTACCAAATTATAAAACAAATATAATCCTGCATATATATGACATATGTATACATATATGACATCAAAATATAGATAAACATCTTTGCATGAACTTGTGTATGTTATAGGGCAGAATTGTAATTAAATTCTGATATCTCCACCAGTGTGGCAATTGTCTATATGTAATTTAATATGTTCTGTAAAATAAGGAGTTGGGTTACAGTTGGGATTCTGCATTTCAATAATATTTTTATATAAAAATATATATAATATAAAATTGGCCAGAGGTTAAAATTAATAATATGATTAAGTAAACTTTAAAAATATTAAATGATTATATAGTGAATATGTCTTTCTCTACAAATTGCGTTGGTTACTTTTTTGTCTAGGAACAAACGATGGATTGAATAATGAATATTTCTCTTTATCTTCTTAATCAAAATATTAAAATATATACCTCCTAGGAGATCTGAAAATATTGAAAATGTAGTCATAACTGATCATCTCAGCTTTTTTTCTTAATTGCAAAACACAAGCTATTAAGGGATAAACATGAAAAAATATTCATGTGTATCCTACAGTAGAATAAACATGAAAAAAAGTATTTTATTGTTCTTATCCATAGTTTTTGATGATGTACATTTTTTAAAGATCTTCCTTTTTACAGAAATCACACAACTTTGTTCATCTTGAGCCGTCTGGTAATTTTTGAGGCAATGCTGGAAGGTGTTTATGTAAAGGAGCTAATTTTCCCTGATTATTTGATTTCACATTGATTTCCTCCTTCAAAAGCTCCTTTTGTAACTTTTGCCTGGAACATAAAATTAGCAACTCATTACATGTTTTCTTGTTCAATGCTGGCTCCAGGCAAAATTGTTAGTTCCCAAAGGGTTGTCTGAGGGCCTCTTTATCTCTGCTTTCTGTATACTTTTCCTCTTTGTAGGAAGCCTCTGCCTCAGATTCTCTAAAAATCTTTTCAAAAAATGGTTCAGCATGAGTGTAAATTATTATAAAACAATTATTTTCCTTCTTCAATATTCACTATTTTAGCATTTTTTCTGATTTGGGGGTGCAAGGTTCTGTTGTCTAGAACAAACAAGCAAAAGCCCACATTATTAAGTGGGAAGCATTCAGTGATCCTAATATCGTAAGATAGAGTTTACCTGTTACTCCTTCTCCATAAACCTGGATTTACAGATCAATGTTTTTTAGATAGGAGTTTCGGTGTGGTTTGCATAAGTCACCTATAAGTAAGTTCATAAAGAAAAACAAGTAGCCTTTCTGCCTTTGTATGCCCTGTTGTACCTAGCACAATGTGGATATATGTCACGAGCCCAATATACACATACAGGTAGACAAAGAGGATATTGATGTATATTACTTTATTTCCGTGGATTAGGCTTATCTACAGGAGTCTATCTTCCGATTTGGGTAAATATAATTCTAGACACCTCTCTATGTTTTTATGTCGATAAAAGTACAGGTTGATATTTGGACAAAATATTTTTATAGCATTGTCACAATGCATAGTAATTGAGTTTTTAAATAATATAAAGTATTAGTTTTATTTGTATTCACTTTGAATACGGAAAAGAATTTGAATTGAGAAAGGTTGTTGAACTTCATATAATTTTCACCCAAAATACTGTTTTTAGAAAGATATTCTGCCGGGCTTCCCTGGTGACGCAGTGGTTGAGAGTCCGCCTGCCGATGCAGGGGACACGGGTTCGTGCCCTGGTCCGGGAAGATCCCACATGCCGCGCAGCAGATGGGCCCGTGAGCCATGGCCGCTGAGCCTGCGCGTCCGGAGCCTGTGCTCTGCAACGGGAGAGGCCACAACAGTGAGAGGCCTGCGTACCGAGAAAAAAAAAAGATATTCTGCCATTCTTCCCATTGATTTATAAGGTCTAGACCTTTTCTCAAAGGTAGGAGAGGTCATGAATGCTTCAACCAACAGAGTATGCTATATTACTTCTGGGGTTAGGTCATAAAAGGCCATACAGCTTCCACCTGCTTTACTTGGGACTCTCACTCTGGGGAAAGTCGGCTGATGTGTACAAAGTCCCTTTGTCCTAAGGCAGCATTCCAGTCAGCAGACCAGCTAAGCACAGCCTTCTATCCATCTCTAGACATATGACCCCTCATGGATTGTTCAGACCAGTGCATCCACCAGCTGAGTACCAGGAGTGATCTCAGCCCTGCCAGAAGGGGCTGAGGAACAGAAGAATTGCACAGCTCAGCCCTGCCCAAATTTTAACCTACAAAATCTGTGAGATTAAATTAGAATGGCTGTGGTTTTAAGCCATTAAGTTTGTGGTAGTTTTTTTCTTTTTTTAAAACATAGTAATATATGTTTATTACATATATGGAACAGCTTTCAAAAATAAAAAGCTCAATGAGTTTCAAAACATTGTGTTGTAAAAACCTCTGTGCCAAACCAAGGAATGTAATAGAAGCATATGCAAAGTGGACCCAGACAGTAAGAAGTCCAAAACAAAAGATAAGCCAAGGACTCTGAGAAAACTATTTTAAAATATAAAACAAAATAATTTTTTGTTATAGATGATATGATAAAGATGCTAGATAACTGTAACAAGAATAAGAAGGGATATTATAATACTATATATTTATAAAGTAATTATAATCTGCCACCTTCCTGACCTTATTCCCCTATCCTCTCAGCTTTTCTTAGGTATATTTATTCTTACTTAGGAAAATATATAATAACAGTGGACTACATTACTTTCTTCATAGGACAAAAATCGAACGTTTCTTTTCTGAAGTGCATAATATATGTATATACACACATATAAACACACAATTTGTGTACTAGTTAATAAAATGAATGTTAATTTTGTTTCTAAGTATTTTATTTAAAAGCTCTGAGTTTTATCCCCGATGTCCACAGAAAAAGTCAAAAAATTGAAATATTGTTAATTGCAGTACAGCATGAAAAATGCAGTATCTTTTGAAAAAATATTTATCATATCACCTGCTTTAATAAATTTTTGTGAGGACTTTGAAGCTGTTAATTTAATTCATTCAGTTTGTGGGAAATAACCAGGAAAGGCAAGTCCTTATTGTCAAATCTATCAGTCAACTCATTCCGTTAGGGATAAAAGTCTGACTTTGTTTTTCAATTCGAATTAGCGTGTTAATATGCATCTCAGTCACACCCCTGCCTCTAATTTCTGAACTTTAATATAAAAAGATGAGGGGCTCGGAGGCACCTCTGCCTTCACTGTTTCTTAGGATGTTCTGTTTGTTTTTGTTTCAAATGACTCACCCTTAGATGTCATTCATTCTTTGACAAGAAAGGGATGAAAAAGTTAAATTTTTCAAAATATTCCTCTGACAAGCACACAGATATCTTCGCATCTTGAAGCAAATACGTTAATCTAAGATTCAGAAGTGTCCTAGTAACTCCGTTCTTTTGTAGGAGTGAGAGAATGCAGCTTGTGAAAAGTAAGATGGAAAAGAGAGCTAGCCTGAGAGCTGTGTGAAATGTTGGCACATTGTCAAGTAGATCAGTTTTAAAAATGGAATATATTTGTAAGGTGAACATCGATAAAGTGATTTGCTTAAAACTCCCTCCCTTACCTACTGCTTCTGTGAAGATCCAGATGTAAATCCAGGTTTCTAAATATCTTATTTAAAGAACACTGATTCAGACGACAAGAAGCACTCCGGGTTTTAGTGATTTAATATGGTACTTAGTGACATGCCGTTAGTAACCTTTACTAGTATTTTATTTATATCGATATTTATATTTATACTAGTAGTAGTGTTTACTATTTGTACTTTACTCCAAAGTCCACTAGGTCGATTGTTATTTGTTATTAACTCCATCAGTGTGGGACTGAGTCTTGAATAATTTGGAAATGCTTATCATAAATTCCCAGACCATAGAGGATTAGCTATCATCAGTTGGCCTATAATAACACAAACTATTGATAACATTTTTCATGCTTTATCTGCACTACTTAATTTGTTGCTACAAATTAATAAAAATGAAGGTTATATAATTTTATTCAAAATAATTCCATGATTTTTTTGAAGTATATACTGTCAATTTCTTTGTAATACTTTTTCACTGCCTTAAGGTCACATGAGCAACCTCAACTTCATCATGCAGTAAGAGCGCAGTCATTTACTCATCATATTTCCACTGATATTTTCTGTACTTGCTTATATGCATCTCATCATTAGGGCCACCCTCATTACCATTTTAGTCCAACATTTAGTTATGTGCCCTAAGACCCTGTCTGTTTTGTTCATCACTGTATCCCCCAGCAGTTAACCTAGTGTCTGATTTTTAGATGTTTTTCGAAAAATTTTTGATGAGTAAACCAATGAATTAACAGAAGATTGGCAGAAATTTGTCTTTTATGAATATTATTGAGCTTGCCATTTATTTTCCTGATTTTTTTTTTCTTTGGAAGACAATAAATTGGGAGCTCTAAAAAAATAAAATCACATTACCTTGATCCAGGAAGCAAGGTGTATGATGGCATATTGGTCAGGCTCAAGTTAAAGAATTTGCATCAATATCAAAGTCTCAGAACATTTAAAAAGAGCAATAATAACCATTATCTTAATAATAATCATAAACTCCCTAATCAGCACAATAGCTGTGGTACTTAATCTTGAAAAGTTCCAAACACTTATTTCACAAATTCATTGTTTTAATGACCCCAATCAAAATTATGCAGATTTTTCCCTCAGTTTAAGCATTCTTTTGATATATGTTATTTTATTTTTTAAGAGATAATATCTTTCAGTGTCTTTTGCTTTTACAGTATTTTTTGATAATTTTGGCACTAAATGAATCCATGCTTACTTTGAAAACTATCACAGAAATTTCATACAATGAAGTATTAATACAGTTGAAATCTATTTGTCTTATTGAAGATTTGGTGTTCACTCTATTCTATCATTGTCCTTTGAGTTCTATCATTATTGTCAAATGACAATATCATTTATAAATTCTGTTTATCTTTTTAAGAATAAGTATTAATACATGCATGGTTTTCTCTCACATTTTTTAATGATTTCATTTAGAATTCTTTTCATATAGCTTCTCATTTTTGAATGACTTTATTTCCTTTGAACAACTGACTTAACGTTTATGAGCTTCTGACTGT
This sequence comes from Phocoena phocoena, assembly GCF_963924675.1. Lineage (NCBI taxonomy): Eukaryota > Metazoa > Chordata > Mammalia > Artiodactyla > Phocoenidae > Phocoena > Phocoena phocoena. The sequence continues at coordinate 54,751,332 of NC_089230.1, forward strand.
TTTTATAACCTGCTTTATTAGAATAATCACTGGGAAACCTTTTTTTTTTTTTTTTTTTGCTGTACGCGGGCCTCTCACTGTTGTGGCCTCTCCCATTGCGGAGCACACGCTGCGGACGCGCAGACTCAGCGGCCATGGCTCATGGGCCCAGCCGCTCCACGGCATGTGGGATCTTCCCGGACCGGGGCACGAACCCGCGTCTCCTGCATCGGCAGGCGGACGCCCAACCACTGCGCCACCAGGGGAGCCCCTGGGAAACCTTTTAATTGGCTAATAATAAGTATATTTCATTACTACTCTAATATTGCTCTCCTGTATTTAATGTAGTTGAAAAGACAATTCCCCATTCATTTGATATGTCTTCTATAATTTAAAAAGTAATTATCAGGATAAACATGTTGATTTATATCCAACTGTGCTTGCTTAAAAGGCCACTAAACAAATTCTTCTTTGTAGAGTTCCCTGAATGCTCTTTGTCCAGCATCTTTTTTTTTTTTTTTTTTTTTTTTGCGGTATGCGGGCCTCTCACTGTTGTGGCCTCTCCCGTTGCGGAGCACAGGCTCCAGACGCGCAGGCTCAGTGGCCATGGCTCACGGGCCCAGCCGCTCCGCGGCATGCGGGACCTTCCCGGACCGGGGCACGAACCCGTGTCCCCTGCATCGGCAGGCAGACTCAACCACTGCGCCACCAGGGAAGCCCCTTTGTCCAGCATCTTGACAGCTCCATCTCCATCTGTTTTGACATGGGATGATCCACACTGACTTTCTAATAATGACCTAATAATTTATGACTAGCTGTCTCCAAGTTAGAGGACTATAATTCTGTTTCACAAGCACTTCTATATAGTTCAAGGAGACAACAATGCCAGGAGGTAAGAAGAAACGAGCACCTTCTCTGATCCTACAATCATAAAAGCTATCAACTTCATTGTAGTCTGAGGGGTTTTTTAAATCAAAAAACCGAGATAAAATCTTGAAAGTGAAGCATCTAATCTATTGCTAGGTTACTGAACTGATGGTTTTTGGTCAAACTTCCCTGTAAAACACCTTAGCAACTGTTTTCTGCACAGATATTTAAGTGTGCTTAAGTTTATTAAATTAATTTTTAGGATAAATTGAGGGCACATGAAGAAGCCACCTAAACTCCTGCACTTTTCTTGAACTAGAAGAGTCAGATGAAGTTGAGACAAAAAACTGCATTGTGCAGTGCAATTCTTCCATGCAAATCATTGCCCTAAAGAGCAATATTAAAAGATGTCTCATTATAAGTAAGAATGAAATGATAATTTCCTAATTTATAAGATTAGATTCCATTGTTTGCTTTCCCAATTATGTTTTCTAATTTTGGATAAATATTCTAAAGAACAACTAAAGAAAAGAAAATAGAAATTTTAGCATTTCCTGATTGCCGTGTGTGTGTGTGTGCACGTGTGTGTGTGTGTGTGTATAGTCTGGATAACCTTAGAAGAACAGATAGTCTACAGATAGTCTACAGATATTATTTTCACAGTTTTCCCCAGGCATGTTTAGTCTCATGTAAGATTACACTTATATTGGGTAATTTGATCTGTCACCTCCCTTTTTCTCCTAAATAGCCATTATGTTTGTCCTGTTTGCCCTTCACTTTCTTGAGTAAAATCCAATCCTCACCGTTCTGAACAGGGGCATAAACTGCTGACGATCTTTTCAACATTAATCTCACTCATATTAATGATAACATCACATCCTTTTCAATTGTTCTTGACTCTCCTGCCTTTCTCTCTGGAAACATATAAATGACCCCAGAGTGTAAACTTTCAGCCTGAACCTGAATTGGCAGTGAGCATCTCTGGATTTTAAGTTCATTATTCTTTCTGGAAACACTGTCTGTACTTTTTTAGGATGACATTTGGGCAAACTGTCATTCATGGTTAATTGCTATTAGAAAAAAAGAAATGTCTTTTTTTTTGCTTAAGGATATTGATAGTCGGCACACATTTGTTAGTAAAAAACTATTTCCTATTTCAGAGACACTGAATGGTGCACTGAATTAAAGTATATTTAGAGTCTTTATAAAAATTATTTTTAAAACCTTTGTTAAGTGGTATTCTGTTCATAAACAACTTATTATTAAATTACCTTTCTATTGTACTAATTTTTATACACTTCAAAGGTTTTCAAATTGTATTTGTTCTCTTACAGTTATTATTTTTCAAAAATTTTGCTTAGCTGAATTTTACATAACAATGCCAACTTATCTATTCAGTGAAATAGCCAACAGAAATCCATTTTAAAAGTCTTATATTGATACCACTTTACTACAAACTGATAGGCAGCTTTTCTTTTACCTCTTAGTCCTTTATGAACCACGAAAATGTTGCTTACTAAATATATTAAAGATGTATTAATTAGCAATAATTGATTTTTATGAAAATGTAATATTAAAATTTTTACAAAATATCACATTAATTGTAATTAATTTGTGTTCTGAAAAAAATGTCCATGTCTTTGGAAATAACTTGTTATCTTCATTAGAGCGTAACCAGTACTTTTCGCTAAATGATTCATTTCTTCATAAATATGTATTGATCTTCTACATTAAGGGTGAATAAGATATAGGTTTAATCTTACATTCTCTGAAAACATACCTCTGAATGTCAGTCATTCCCAGCATCTTAATTAGTAAAGTAACTGTCATACCTTGGGTAAGTTACTTAAAACGGGTGTTTAGTTTCCTCATCAGTAAATGAGGATAAAAATAATAGCTTCTTCATTGCATTGCTGGACTAAATGGCCTAGAATAATTCCTAACACATAACTTTTTTTTATTATTGTTATTACATTCACCTATAATAGAATGCTAAAAAGTTAGAAAAGGTTCTTAATGTCACAGAGTTTACAGTTTATTTCAGGACACATAAAAAACGAATTCAAACATTAAATTGTAAATAGGGGTATAGAGAAGAAAAAGAATAGGGAGTTGCAAGGAAAAAATATTATAATGAATAGGAACCTGGATAAGTTGCAGGCTTCCCCTGAATGGAACACACTTTTTCAGAAGTAAAATATGTCACACATTTGGCTCAGCTCTTAAGTTGTATACCATAAAAGAAGACAGGGGAAGGCGCTTTGGAAGCAGAGAAAGATTGTTTCCAATTATTGGAATCTGGGATAGTTTTATGAAGAAGTTAGCAACTGAACTGGATTTTATAGGATTGTCAGGTTTTAGATTTGCTATGTGAGTTGAGAAAAAGGAACCCCAGGCAGAGGGAGCAGAGTGAAGCAAAGGCATATATAACATAACAATATATAAATAAAATCTCATATAATGAGCCTGGCTTCAATTTATTTAACTCCAGATATAAGAACTCATTTCTCTATTAAATGATCTTCATTTCCCATGTGAAATAAGTCCCAGTAGATCCAAGGAAATGAGGGTAAAACTGTCTAGCAGAACAAAATGTTACATATTTTTTAGATTACTGTGAATATGTGACTTTAGAGTTCTTCAGTGTTATGCTCAGTAGAAATTGTTCTCACCGTCCTAAATTTACCTTTAAGCATTCTTTTTGTTACAGTAGTATTCATAGTGTGGTCTGAGGACCAATATTGATCTGAAAACTGCTGTCAGTCTGCAACAAGTATAGAGATTGAAAGTGAGCATGTTAAAAATTATATACAATTTGATGGAGAAATTTTAGGTAAAAAATATTTGACATATTTTGTGCCCTTTTAATTTAATTTTTATAATAATTCACTTATTGTTTGCTGTAGATTAGAAATTAAGACCAAACAAAATGAACAAAAAAAATCTCCTTTATCTTCACCACTCAGAATTTGAAAACACATTAGTAAATTGTTTTAGAAAGTCTTCACGGTACAGTAGAGGAACTGGTTATCTTTGCAGTTGTTATTTACGCTGACAGACTGAGCTAACTCTTGGCTGAAATGGTCAGCTGGAGACGGTGCTGAAAACATAAAATGGAATCCTAGGAGAATCATGGTCACTAGATGCCGTGTTAGAGATTAATTCTAAAGTCAGTTTAATACAGAAAGCATTAAAATACCATACAATACACAACATGCTTAAGTAAAATTCGAATAGCATATATTAAGTTTATTTGAAATATTCTAAGTATGTATAGATTCCTCTGTTTTGAATTAGCTTCTTATGGAGAATAATAATTATCAAAAAGATACAAAAATTAGTTCCTGACCATCTCTGGGTAAGTTGTGGACTTGCAAGGCTGAGGACAGATCCTGAATCCATCCCAGCTGTACTAAATATAAAGATGACTCTGTACTTTCCAAAGTCCTTCCAGCTGTTAGAGACTAGAATTTTCTTTTAGACTATAGTTTGAGGATAAAATTAACCAATCCTCTTCTATTGGGAGTTTATAATTATGCTCTAATTTGTCTGTGAATGTTCAGGAGACACAGAGAAGAACCCTTAAATTTCTTGCCCAAAATAATTTGGATGCCAGAATCTGACTCATAGAAACTGGTGAGCTACGGCTAGCCTCACTCTTCTGTGGCCTTTGAAGTGAAGCAGGAGATCCACTGGAAGATTCCTGAGAAGGTCTGAACTGGGAAACCAGAAATCACAATAGTTTTGAGATATCAATGATTAATCTCCTATATTGGTGATCTCCGAATAAGAGCTTTACAGACACAAGAGAGCTGTTTCAGAAAACGCATATATCTCATGTTAAGATTCAGCAATTGGCTTCTCAATAACAAATGGTCAACCAGCTTAAATGAAACTTGAAATACTATTATCTTCAGAAAATACTCTTTAAGGTAACATTCTTGAGACCCATGCATCAGATCGTATTGCACTAGAGTATATCCTGTACCGTGATTAAACAAATATGATTGTATAATTCACAGTGATTGGTGTAATAATGATAATTGTAAGCATCATTTAAAAAGAGAAACATGTCTTCTTTTAGCTTGCATATTCAGCTAGAACCCTTTCAGCCCCTTGGGCAAAGCGGGAAGTGACACTGCCTGTGGCGTAGGATACAGATTCTGCCTAGGATGCGCTTAAGAATCAAGGATGACTTTCCCAGGGGAGCTGATATGTTTTACCTGGGAGGCATAGAGAGGAAACTGACCATGAAAAGCTTCAGAAAGGAAGGGGAGAAGATAGTGTATTTGTCTCTCAGGAGCAGACACTTAGAAAGGAGGAATATTAGTAAATATGTTGGTAGAGAAAGAACCGTAGCACTCATCGTTAGAACCCCTGAATTAGAATCTTAATCTAATTTCCTGTAATTTATAGTAGTTCATGTGAATTAATTTTGTTACACATTAATTATACCTTCAGTTATCTGAAAATTTTAGTAAACTTGAAATTTTTCTTAGAGTTTATTGAAAGTGAAGGAATATTTCTGTTGGGTATAAACATTTTCCATATAAGGGAAGCAGAGAAAGACATTTATGAGAGGTAATATTAAATTGAGTTTAATAAGGATAATATTTTTATGAACCAGTTAATTAATGGTAAATTTTTTTTCTGTTCAGTCTATCATATATTGCTTGACTCTGTGGAGAAGAGTTCTTGTCTGAAGTACAAATCCTTTCACTGCACATAATCTATTTAACCTGAGCTAAGATAGACAAATAAGGGAATTTGTTGGAAAGCCAGAGCATCTTGTCTTCCAGAGAAGCAGAAGTGAAGGAGATTAGATATTAAGCAAAGTCCAAATATAGAGTTTCCCCCAGAGTTTCACTTTCTGCTCAAAGTCTTTTCTTATTTATTTGATACTCAAATTGTGAACTCCTCTGTCAAGGAGAAGATTAGCTTCCCCCAAAGTGTGTGTCAGTTACTTTGGAAATATTAATGGAGCTCTAAGGTTTCATCGCCAACCAAAGCTGCCATCATGCTTTGGCACTCTTGCCCCAGTTTCTCCATACGGAAGGAGAGTTGCTCCTGCTTGTATCCTATGCAGTTTTCTGGATTGTATGCATGACAGCTTTGCTTGTGCTCAGGGTTTATAAGACCTCTTAGCAATCATTTCTCAGCATCAATAATTATGCAGAATTTTATGTTTCTCAAGAAAATTTTACCTTCATTGTTTGGCTCTCATCTTGAAATCAAATAAGCTCAGAACAAGTCCGAGCAAATCAGAAGCCATCTCATTCCTTTAATTCTTTCCTAATTTTCTAGACCCTGTACCCTCCTTTTATCAAACTCCGGCATCGTCTCCCATTTACAGAACAAGATCCTGTGGTAAACCCTTGTACAAGCAGGCACTAGAAGGGAAGTCAGGTGCGGTAAAAGCTCATAAGGTGCAGATCCTTGCTTAACCAACGAAAATGCTGTGTTAGGATGTGAAAAAAAATTGTATGGCAGCCTCTTGCCATATTCATTTTTACATGATAAGCACAATGGATTTCTTTGTTTTTCAGTTTAGGTGATGCTATGCATCAGCTGTGTGTCTCCTCTCCTAGATAGGAGTGCCCTTGCTCTCAGCCAGTGTCACTTGCTTCTCAAACCAAGTTGGCATGGCGATCAGTAGCACCAAGTCTTACTTCACTAACACTCAGGATGGGGCTGACGGTTGCCTCAGAGTGTCTTGTTAGTATGTGTCTGTCAGTGATATGATATGCTCTGCAGATTTATTCTGATCAAGGACATAGATAACAGGGTATATTTGATCATTGATTTTCCTTTTTTCTCTGGCTGGTTCTTAAATTGTTTGACTGTGAAGATGTAGAATTCTGACCCCTAGGAATTTGGAGACATAATACACAGATATGAACTTGGACTTCCTGGGAATGTTTATCAAGGCCTCTGACTGACTACCCTAATCATTCTGTAGCCCATTTCAAATAAGAAAGGGAAAGAGATTTTGTTTTTTTTTAATGACTAACTTAACGGCTTGAGCTGTGCTCAGTAAGGTTCAAACAGAAAAATACTATTATTTATTCCTACTCATTCTTTAAAACTGCTCTGTGAACGACTCTTTTCTCCTCCCTTGAATAAAATGTTAGGCAGGTATCATAACTTTTCTCATCATTCTTGAATAATAAAAAGTCCTCCAAACATTTTCAGCCCAAGAATACTCTTACTGCCCAGGGTAATTATCAAAATGCAAAACATGTTAGTTACAAGTCACATCTTTTTTATCCCTCTCCCTAATTTACTCTAGGAAAAGGCTGCAATGGGGTAAGTGATTGATTACAAGAGACTTCTGCTCTACTTTTCCATCATGTGTTTGTATTGCTTCTCCCCTAGCTTACTGTGGTTTCTGACCTCTCTAGGGTTGGTGTGAAGAGGAGAGAAGAATAAAAGAAAGGACGTATGGCCACTTATATGGCCACTGCAGCCATGTTTAGGTGTCACTCCCTGGCAGATATTTAAAGTTCAGTCTTTTGCAGAAAAATGCATGTTGTATTTTCTTAGTGACTCCCCCAAGGAATATTCAAGAGAAATGCTTGTGGTATGGGCTGAGCGGTTCTGAGTGGTACCACTTCCAAGATAGAACACAGTAATGTTATTCCTGTTTGTACTTCACTATGTGATGTCTGCCTCACAAAGGCTCTCTCTGTTGAAGCCTTTTACCCTCCCCAGGTAGGGTTCTGGGGTGAAGTCTTTTATGAGATGACTTTCAGTGTAGGTTCTTGCCCTTGTCAGTGGAGGAAGGGCAGTGTGCTCCCAATGCATCTCTTTCTCTTGAATTGGTTGTCTCAGACAAATGGTCCCTGTTTCCCAGGCTTGAGTCAGACTGTAATCATTTCTAGCTTCAGACTCTGAGGGACACATAACAAGCTCTCCAAGTGGTGCTTTTAACACCTTTTATTAAACCTGAGGAAGAAAGCAATTGTGTGCATATTTTTAGAGGAAGCATACATTATTTAATCATAAGCCACAAATGTTTAGGCTCCTTAGATAGATCACGGGCTGAGGGTGGCTAAGTCAGTTTTAGGCAGCTCCTTTTTTTTTTTTTTTTCGGTTGGTGGGCCTCTCACTGTTGTGGCCTCTCCCGTTGCGGAGCACAGGCTCCGGATGTGCAGGCTCAGCGGCCATGGCTCATGGGCCCAGCCGCTCCACGGCATGTGGGATCTTCCCGGACCAGGGCGCGAACCCGTGTCCCCTGCATCGGCAGGCAGACTCTCAACCACTGCGCCACCAGGGAAGCCCTAGGCAGTTCCTTTTACAAGTCCTGTGTCAGTGGTCTAGCAGGTCGAGTGGCCTCGTTAAGGGAATGTGAGGTCAACTTGGCATCCGTTGTATTCTGCTCAACCTTTGAGTTTTCAGCTGAAACTGATCAAGGTCTCATTTTAACAAGAAGTCATATATTGTCACTATACATAAGGAGCAAATATGGAAAAGAATTTAATAGTATCAGTGGGAGGAAATAAAAAATGAGACTTTAGATAATGCAATAAAAAAAGGCAACTACAGGAAAGAGATCATAGGAAGATGGCCTGAGTAACCAAAAAAAAAAATCTTTAGCATAAAGGCAAAAGTACAGTTGGTTATGTCAAACTCATTGTTATTAATTATTTACAAAGTATAGGAGAGAGTAGGAATAAAATTATTCAATTTTAATATTTCAATTATATTTTTAATGTTTTGAAACCCTAAAGCAAAGCTGAAATATAATTTAAAACATTCTTTAAAAAGTTAAAGATGATTATGATATAAATGAAGATTTCTTCAAAAATATAGAGACTAGCATGTTTCAAAGAGAACCTGGCAAAGCATTTTGGGATGTCTTCTAATGCCTAAATGCAGTTGGATGTGACTTCAGTCTGATTAAAGTGGAGCATAAACAAGAATGATGTTGTGGTTTCCTAACTTGCAAGTTGCAATATTCTTGAAAAATTGTTCCGGTAAACATGTTATTTTCAGTGACTCTGAAGTATTATGAACCATTATTATCGACATGTTTATTAGCACCTTTCATCAACTAAGATTTGAACACTTTTTTAGAAAATGAAATTATCTACATTATAGGTAATTTTTGGTTGTCTGAATACAAATATCAAGGCTTACTTGGATCAGCAATCTGCTACAATAAATGGAGAGCAGAGGAGAAACTATATTGATAAGTAAGAAGTAATGATATAGCTTCATGTTGAAAGATTAAGCAAATGGAAATATCCCATTGCCATGTATTTATTTTTTATTTTTTTATTTTATTTTTTTTTTGTGCGGTACGCGGGCCTCTCACTGTTGTGGCCTCTCCTGTTGCGGAGCACAGGCTCCGGACACGCAGGCTCAGCGGTCACGGCTCTCGGGCCCAGCCGCTCCGCGGCATGTGGGATCCTCCCGGACCGGGGCACGAACCCGCGTCCCCTGCATCGGCAGGCGGACTCTCAACCACTGCGCCACCAGGGAAGCCCCACGTATTTATTTTTTGATATCAGTAAGTCTAATCATGTTCTTTAATTGAAAATACAGACTAATTTTCACCAATTCTTTGAATTTTCCTACGTGCTTAGAGTCAATGGTAATCAATCTCAAGGGGTGATGATCACCGAAATGCACGGCTCAAGCAAGACAGCTATTCAAATAACTGAAATTTGCAGCAAACAGAAGCTATTGTACAATTTAAAGCACGTCACGCTGGTGTTACTTTGTTTTGGAAATCACGCTGGTGTTACTTTGTTTTGGTGTTACTTTGTTTTTGAGATTTTTGTTAAAAATGGAGTTGAAGCCAAGGGTAGGTGTTTTTAAAAGTGCATAGTCTGCTTAAGTAATCTGGATATTAAAGTATCAAGATGTCAAATACTGTAAAATATAATTATTGGAAAATTACTATGGAAAAACTTAGAGGAATGGCAAAAAAAAATACAGAAGACAGTTGACATTCAAATAGCTATTTGCATAATTGAAGAGGTGGATGCTGTAAAGTTATAAGCATAATATAAATGTTGAGAAATTCAAATGAAGAGTTATAAATAGAAAGGTCGTAAACACCCAGAAATACAAGCTGGATTTGGAGGTGGGGAGTAGAAGCCAATATGGGCACTCAAGAAAATGCCCAGTCAGTCTAAACTCATTTTTTTTTTTCTGTAAGGTTACTACTCTTACAGATGTGGAAATTACTGCAGGTAATTTTTGTCTATATTTTACTAAGCCATTTGCCACAGGCCTATACGATATTCTTGAAGACCAGTTGGAAAAAGATAATTTAGAGTTTCTGTATCTTCAAAAGTGGCTGGCATATTGTGTTTATCAATTTCAAGATAGCTGGAGAGGTGGCTAATGGTGTTATTTGGGAATTGCAGTGTATCTGTCCTGTTGTTTTAACAATTCATACAAATGCATGGATTGCACATAAACAGAAGTTCAGAGAATTGAATTTGTTGAAAAAGTGAGAAATACCAATTTTTGGACTATTTTGAACAATGGTCAGACACAACTCGAAGCGATTTAATAATTTCCCTTGTATTGGAAAGCAGTAATCAAAATCGAAATGCAGATGAGGAATCTCAAAACCGTAGATGAATTTTCTTTAATTTTGACCTGAAATTCCGAAGTTGATAAAGTAGATGTTGCAATACATAAAATGAAAGTCAGAGCCACGCATAGATTATTTTAGAGTCCATTTTAAAATGTACTTTTAACAAATCTTTTTTGAGTATACATAATTTATAATGTTCTGCACTCTATTTTAGGATAAGACATAAGTTATAGGGAACTCAGAAGATTTTAAATGAGGAATTAAGTTATTAAAAACAATTTAAATTATTTTTAAAAAGATAATAAAGGTCTTTTATACTTGTAGATTTCTCTTACAACATTCAGAATACTTAAAGGAGAATAAATAAAAGTAAGAATATGTGGATCATTCTGATATTTAAAGGAGACTATGAAAAGAAAAACATAATCTTGTGGGTTGAAAATATTATCAGAAATGCTAAGGTGCTGATACTGCAACATTCATTTAACCAATACATGTTCTCTTTCTTTTATCATAATGAAGCTATCTAACTACCTGCAGGGGATGTTATAAAGATTAACTACTTCATTTTTGCAAGAGTTCATAAAGTTTAATAATCTTAAACAAAAGGACAAATGAAACATTGAGGTAGGAGCTATTAAACATTGTTACAAACCCAGCATTTCACTTGCAACATCTATTAACGAACAGTCAGAAAACGTGTTAAAATTTTATTAAAAGTTTAAAGAAACTACTGTATATGTCTGTATGTAAAAGGTTTATGAAGGTTTTAATCAAACCTTGACAAATTCCACTTTTTTAACATTTACTTTCCTTCTTATTCCTAACAATGTACTCTCCATTTTCTCTGGCTCTGTGGCCCTTTTTCATTCTCTCTCCTTCATTGGTTTCTCCTTAAAAGATGGTATTTCTCGGGCTTCCCTGGTGACGCAGTGGTTGAGAGTCCGCCTGCCGATACAGGGGACACAGGTTCGTGCCCCGGTCTGGGAGGATCCCACATGCCGCGGAGCGGCTAGGTCCGTGAGCCATGGCCGCTGAGCCTGCGCGTCCGGAGCCTGTGCTCCGCGACGGTAGAGGCCCCAACAGTGAGAGGCCCGTGTACCGCAAAAAAAAAAAAAAAAAAAAAAGGAAAAGATGGTATTTCTCATTGTTCTAGCATTTTTAGTTTATCTTAGAATGTACGCATTCTTTAGGATATATCAGCTATCATCCTCATTTGACTGACTTCAAAATCTATATTATTAGGCCTTAAATATCTTTTTCATTCAGATACAAAATCTCTAAGTGAAGAGTTCCACACAGATTTACTCTGTGGGTACCTCAAAATCAACATATTCCAAATAAAACTCCTTATTTTACTTCTAGAACTTACCTTTTCTAAGGACTAAATCCATATATTCATTAGAGCACAAGGTCTGGAGCCATAATACTTGGGGTTGTATTACTCATTCTTCAATGACTACCTGTGTGATATTTGCAAGTGACTTATCTTCTCTGGGCTTCACTTCCCAATTCAATAAGTTACTTAAAACAAAACCACAACAAAAATCCTTTATTTCTGTATTACTTATTAGCCAAGACAATGACAATCTCCAACATGTCTCATGCTATTATCATGTTATTACATCTGGAATTCTCTTCCTACTCTTAATTCTGCTGGTAAACCCTGGTTATCCTTTAAACCAAGGAATCAGTTAACTTTGTAAAGCCTTTCTTTACCTTTTATCCTCCACCTGTCAGACCAAATTTAATACTTCTTCTATTACTGCTACTTAAAAAATATGTACATATATATGTATGTGTGTGTATATATATATATGTTAATGCATAGTTTATTCATGTACTTACTACTACATTTGATGATATGTTCTAGGAAGACATGGGCCAAAACTTACTTATCATTGAATGTGTAGAATAGTGTCTTAGTACATGTGTTTAGGAAATATTTGTTAAATTTCCGTAATATTTAAACTCTGCACGGTGCTATTTGTGACTTCTCATAATACCACTTTAACAGATCATTCCAGTTTTACCTTCCATTACCTCCTCTTAACAGAGAAAAAAGAAAAGAAAACAAGAAGAAACGGTCTATTTGTTGTTTCTATGCTACATTTTTAGCATATTAACAAAAATTGTTACATGAGATACATAAATTGTTGCTCCTATATTGGAACATTTGTCACAATCTGCCTGAACTGGAGTTGTTAATTTGGAGTAGACAGATAGATAACAAATTGAGGCTTCAGAAGGACTAAAGATGCTTCATTCTTTGTGAAAAATGTTAGTTGAATTAATCTAGTATAAACTAATAAAAGTGGCTTTTCGTCTGAGGTTTATAGCATTTCATTTCCTATAAATAAGCACTCAAAGCTAAGGGCAGTTCCACGTTAGAAATGTGTGTGTGTGTGTGTGTGTGTGAGTGAGAGAGTGAGTGTGCAGGCACACGCGTGTGCACAAGTCCGTGCAAGCTTCCCCTATTGGGAACATAGGCAGGCCTTGAAATTGAGTCAGTTTGCTGAATGATAATTGATATGCTCAACAGAAGACATATTTTTGAGGTACAGGTGCTTCCTCTATACTCAGAGGGAGCCCTGGTATAACCTTGGTGAGATCTGAACTTCATGTATTCAACTATAGAGTGTATTTTCTTTAGTGTGCTCAACTCTAAACGCGTGGTGATGTTTCCCTTATAGGCTTGTTTGAGTCATTAAATTGAATCATGCATGAAATATAATTGGCAAAGTTGAATTAAAATATTGAGCCTGAAGAGACAACCAAGTTTATTATCTTAGTTTCTTCCTCCCATCTACTAGCCTCTCAGTATATATGATTCAAGATTGTGCTTCAGAAATATTGCAAATAAGTCAATTTTTCAGCAAATATAACTGAATGGGTACTTTGTTCTAGGCCAAGAGATATCTCTGAGAAAATAGCTGTGAGCAGGAAAAAGTTTCTGTTGCAATGGATGCACTTGTCAACTGGAGGAAATAGGAATTGAACACATAAACACAGAAAATTCTATAATTACACTTTGAAAAATGTTATAAAGGAATACACAGAGTGTTACGAGGCTCCGTAACAAGAGGCTTTGATACCTAATGAGAAGTGATATTTACAATGATGAATGTCATGGAGGAATTGATATTTAGGCTGTAACTGGAAAATTATTAAGAGTTGGCCGTGTGAAGTGGGTGATATACTCCAAGCAGGAAAATCAGCATGTTTATGAACTTTTTGCAGTGCCACATAGAATAGCTAACAGAATTAAGTACAGTTCATCTCTATTCTACTGTTATATTTTAATGTGCATAATAGGACCAGTTCTCTACTATTTATGGAAGTGGTAAACATATAAAATAAGTAACAGCCCAATACATGAAGGCCCTAGGATTTCTTTTCAATGTTCATATGATTTGCTAGAGTTCAGATAGGAGAATCTAAGAAATTTACTTGAGTAGCTAGCATATGATAGAAAGTTCCTGGTAAGAACTTGTCAGTAGAATAGAATATTTGACTCATGTTGATTTGAAATCTAGTGAATCACTTAACATATCTATATTAACAAGGATTCACTCATATAAGTTTTTCTGGACTGGGAATCAATTTCTCAGACTGATTTACTCATAACAACTTGCATATACCTATGAAAGCAATGATAACAATTGTGAAGTTGCAGATTCTGCCCTGATTGGCATAGGTCTGTGCTTATTTTTCTACCCCAAGACATCTCAAAATGTAACTCACTAAGGTAACAAACAAGTACATATTGTGGGGAGGAAATGTAAAGAAAGAAATTTTGAATCAGACATTTCTGGTTGAAATCACATCTTCATTTCTACGTATCATGGCAAATTATTTAATTCCTGTGTGTTTCTTTTCCCTTTTATTTAAAATGAAGCTGATAATATCTCTGGTGGCTCCTACAACTAATACTGTAATGTCCTTTGACAAGTTAGTTGCTGTGAATATTAGGACCCATTCTCTTGGTGATCATAGTACTTCTGGGGTCCTGAAGTACTGAAGACAACATTGGTGGGGCAGAATTTTCTATTTTACTAGTTAAAGTATGTTCTGTGTGGTCTGGAATCAGTTCAGTGCCAATAATAACACAACTAAAATAATTCACAAATCTATTATAAGCCAAAATTTTCCATTTCTTGTCCTAAATTTTTCTACCTCTAACATAAAATCATAATTACCAGTATCCATTCTCTGACTGGGTAAGAGAAAGCTGAAATGGGCAATATGTTTACCTATATCCTTTCCCTTTGTCCTGGCAGGTATTCTCTTACAGTATCCTCCTAAAAATAAAAACAAAAACAAAACAATAATGTCCTTGATATTTGTCATATTTGTTATTTAAAACTTAAGAATCTTATAAAGATTAAGAATTTTATAAAACTTAAGAATCAAGAATAGTTTAGATATCTTCATTTATTTTATTCCCCGTGTCCAGTATTAAATAAGTGATTAAGCCAAGACCCCAAATTATTTAGATTCTGTAGATTAACCAAGGGAAAGTGAAAACCAGTGGTTGTTATCACTGAATCTTCTCAATAAAGAAATGCAATGAGAAGTATAAAATTACTTATTGTGGAATGGGATGGAACTGAAGCATGGCCTAAATCCTGAAGACCTATGACTTCCAATCCAAGAATTTAAATTAGAAGTGCAGATTACTTTTTCAGTTCAAATGAAAGAATTCTAATACAAGTAACCTGAGCATTTGGACTTAGTTTTCTCATCTGCAACATGTGATTTACCATGTATATCTATATATCTATATACCCATATATCTACATTGATGTTTATATCTGTATCTATATCTATACCTGTATCATCTCTGTATACCTACTAGGGTTTGTGAGTGTGTTTGTGTGTGTGTGTGTGTGTGAAGACCCAGAAATAGAATAATGGATATAAGCATATATACTAGAACACAATGAAGCTTTTCTATTTGTTATTTTCAGCTTTTCTTTATTAAAATGTCCTGAAATATAAATATATTTTCTGGCATTTGTTCAGTTATCATCTTGAAGTTCAACTGCCTTGCAGTTCTACTGCCTTTCTTTATTTTAGGTCATTCATAATTGAGCTAATACACAGGTAATATCAAATCAGACTCATTTGGATCAGAGATTTCACCCAATATCAGGCTTTAATAATTACTGTCAAGTATAAGAGAAATCAAAAAGCTCAAAGCAGAGAGTTCTGGGACATCAGGGGTAACTCCTCAGAGCCTGTCTTTCTGCATTGGATTTGCACTTCTATTCCAGAATAATAGATGTAACCCATAGGTAAGGCTCATACTGTCATCTCCCACTGTAGGAACATTTACATTTTGAACCATCTCCATTTTTAACCACAGAATCATACAGACTTCCAGGGAACACGTACTTCATAGGTCCTGAGTACGGTTTACTACAGGGGATTCTTAGGGATATGTCTTGTTAAGGGCAATTCAGAGATAAAGTCTCTTCCTCCTAGAAAATAGCATTGGTCTATTTTCCCAGGTCCAGTTGACAGAAAGATTATACTAAGTTATCTGCTTATCTTGCGGGCTTCATTCCTATAAAAGTAGTGACTGAATCCCAGACCAGAAGCTTTAACTTCTTCCTGCTAGGAGTTAATATCATTTTTTCATTCTTCTATTTTTTATTTTCCTCTGAATTTTGTATAAATTTACCATGACTGTTACACAGCTCAATGTTTCAGTTTATCACAATGCTATATCTGCTTCTGGTATAAGTTAACTATTGTTATTTTCGTTTTCTCTTCAGTTTTTTCAGATATCTTTCTCTTCATTTCTGTTAATGAATCATCTTTTTTTCCCCCCATTTTCTTGAAAAGAGTCTTACATAGTCTATATTAAATTTCCTAGAACTTATAAGACAGGAATCATTCTTTCCTTTTTTTTCTAGCCTTCTCTTTCATGAATACATCTTCTCCCAAGCAAATATTTTGTTGCCTTCCTTATTGCATTATTGCCTTTTAATTTTTTTCAGAATTTTTACACAGGCTTCATAATATTTTATTTTCTTGTTAATCATATTTTAAATTTTATTTCTTTCACATTATATGACACAAATAGTTTTAAAAGGCAAATAGTGCTAAGTATAAGAAAATTCACTAGTATCCCTCTGTGCGCAGTTCTATCCAAAAAGATAAAAACTTGTCACTGATTTTGATACTTATCTTCCAATTTTTAAATTATATATTTGTTTATCTAAACGTATTTTTGCTATCTGATTATTTTTCATTTTATACTTATTTCTATTTAAATATTCTTCCATGTATCATTATTTCTGTTTATTAATTTAATTATTATGTCTGATATCATATCTCTTTTAGGGAGACCTTTCTTAAATAGATTGTATAGCCTGAATGTCTAAACGCATGCCTATCATATCTTCTACCTGAATTTGAAAGCTTTTATGTGTCTTCTGAGTTCAAAGTGAATTTTCTTCTGCTTCTCAAGTTTTAGTTTTGCCCATCAACACCTTTATTGTGATGTTCTAAAATGTCTCTGGTTTATGGTAAATAAATGTTTCTAGAGTGGCAGTTACTGAGATTCTGCAGGCTAGCCCTCTTCTTAGGCATCTACTCCGGGAGAATATTTACTAAGCTAGAGTTGCTTATTGCAGTTTCTGACTGTCAGATGAAGCCCAGACGTGCAGGTTCCTTGTCACAGTGCCTTTCCAGTCTTGGTTGTCTGTCACTCTGGGAAGAAGGCATTCTTCACTGACTTCCTCTACCTAGTGGAGGCTAACTCAGTGAGGAAGTTCTTCAACTCCATCCATGTTTCTTGTGACTGTAGCTCCACCTTCTAGGATATAAAAAGTGCTAATTGCGGGCTTCCCTGGTGGCGCAGTGGTTGAGAGTCTGCCTGCCGATGCAGGGGACACGGGTTCGTGCCACGGTCCGGGAAGATCCCACATGCCACGGAGCGGCTGGGTCTGCGCGTCCGGAGCCTGTGCTCCACAACGGGAGGGGCCACGGTAGTGAGAGGCCCACGTACCGCAAAAAAAAAAGTGCTAATTGCTTTACTTGCATTATTTTACTTGTTCCACCCAACGTATCCATAAGGTGGACACTTTTCTAGTGGTAATTTATAGATAAGACAACTGAGTTTAAAAAGTTAAACTGCCAAATTCACTCTGTTTGTAAGCAGTGGAGCTTGCACTTAAGTCTCAAATTGCCTCATTACAGTGTTCTGAAGTAGTAGGTGTTCTCATAGTTTGGTTGTAGGGTTGTATACCTGACTCTGTGTGCTAGGATATGGGGGAGGGGTCAGTTTCTGTGACTTAGATGTTTATTTATCATCCACTCCGACAAAACCGTGCCCTGCAGGTTTTCTGCTTATTGTAGTCACTTTCTTAATGAAAAAAATCTTCACGACAACACTTGCTGTTACTGCCTCTTTTCTTACATACCCCAGGCTATATTCACACTTCCAAATGACGACTCAGAATATGATTTTATTAAGGTGCTCTAGCCTTATTTCCCAGACATTCTTTCACTGGAGTGAAAAATGAGAGTTCATCCCTGTCTCTTCTGATCTGGTCCTCTATGCATTCCAAATAATTAATTAATTTTTCTATTGTACAGATGTGAACATTCCTAGTTCTCTATGTTAATGAAAATTTGTTCCTGTTTATATGCATAGTTGATCATTTCATGGCTATCTTCCAATGATAGAAGTAGAAACCAGTTTTCATACCACTCTTTTAATCCATTGACTACCTGGTGCTTGTTTCATTAGGAATGGTTGAAATGGGGCAAAAGGGCAGATAGATTTCTCTGATTTTTGCCACTTTATTTACCTCTTTTTCTCATAATTTTCAAACACACATACAAAAGTACACCAACAGGTGTACTTTTTTCCTATGATGGTAAATATGACTCAGTGCTTTTGTCATTTGTCACTACTATTCCCTTAATTTTTAATATACTCCTTTAAAGATTATAAAATTAGGATGAAATTATCCTAATTCATCCACAGCATCCAGCTTACGTCATATATACTTTATACAGCCTTTACTAGTTACTCTTATTTACACAGACCTTTTCTTTCTGATAATAATTGCCATTTTAATTTTTTGTCACTCTCTATGTGTTAATATGAACTTCAAAACAGTTTACGTTTAATTGTGCTTTAATTATTTTGTGTTAGTTGGGTCTCTCTATATTATATGGTCACTAAGAAGGAACCACACCTCTCACAGTTTGTCTCTATCTGACATGGTTTAGCCCAGTATTCTTCCTCCCTGACTGCCCATTAGAATCATCTTTTGGGAAGGAGGAGGGCTTGGGAGTGCAGGGTTAAAATCACCTATACCTGGGCCCCACCCAAGATCCGTTAAATTAAAATCAGACATAGAAATTGTGTTTCATTCCCAACTGATTCTAATGTGTAGCCAAGTTTGAGAACCCCTGCCCTAGCATTATGTTGGGAATTTGACAGTGTTTATTACACATGTGATTAAGCATCCATTAAAGAACATCAGAGAACATGCAGGGAAGTTTCCAAGGAAGAAAGTTTTAGAATTCAGCACGGATAAATGAGGCATAAATTGTGAATTGTAAAGGGTAGTTGATTGAAGCAGAAGTAATGATTTAGAGATAATTGATAGAAGAGGTGTAATAATGGAGACATTCAATTTTTTCAAGTAAAAGAACTAAAATTGAATTGGATTTTGTAAGCATATGTGCAGGTACCAAACCATAGATGCAAAAGATAATTCAGACTCTTTCAATTCGGACTCATCTGAGAAAGGAAAAGGGCAGTAGAGCAAGTTGAAGAGTAAAAGATTGAAAAAGGTCTTTGATAATGGTTGTATGAAAATAATAAAATAAATGGAAAGTTGTAAAATGGAGAATCTATCTAAGCTAGCTGCAGGCACCTTCCCCTCCTCAGAAGATGAAGGGTTCAGGGTGTTGGAGGGAGTTAAATGGAGCTTAAATAATTGTAGCTGAAGGACCAATTCTATCCTGATCTTACTGTCTCTGAAGAGTTGACAGGTGCAACTATTGGTAAGCAATAAGATAAAGAATTTAAAAAGCACCCTTGCCCAAGTGTATGAGGAAATCAAGAAGTAGACTTGCTCTGGCTTCAGGCATTTAGGATACCAGGCTACAAGTGAAAGATTAATTTGAGATCCCACCAGAAAGAAGCAACAGGACTTTTTATGTCCTCCTGTATTGCTCAGGTCTAGTTCAGGGCTGCTCACAGATGGAGAAAAAGAGAAGTTCATGTGTGTTTAAAGTTACTGTGCTTTCTGGCATGCAAGACAAGGCACAGCGTATGTGAAGGGGCTGCGATACCGCTAAAGGCAAACTTGAATAAGAAAAATCCTTGGGGGCTTCCCTGGTGGCGCAGTGGTTGAGAGTCTGCCTGCCGATGCAGGGGACACAGGTTCGTGCCCTGGTCCGGGAAGATCCCACGTGCCGCGGAGCGGCTGGGCCCGTGAGCCATGGCCGCTGAGCCTGCGCGTCTGGAGCCTGTGCTCTGCAACGGGAGAGAGGCCACAACAGTGAGAGGCCCGCGTACCGCAAAAAAAAAAAAAAAAAAAAAAAGAAAGAAAAATCCTTGAGAAACAATATGGATGAACGAGTAATACATTATCATTTCCCTCAACACAGATGATTTTGTTTCACAGTCACGGCTCATTTGTAGATCTGTAGCTGAGCAAGTGTGATTCAATGTGTTTAGTGATACTCTGAGTTTGTACAGATAAGAAAAGAAGGGTTAAGCTATCAGAGATTGATAAAAATGTGTGATAATACATGCTGCTATAACGTACATCTGAGTAAATATTTATATGTGTTCATTTGCCACCCATACAAACCTTAAGAAATTTTAGGTAAAGTTTTAAACTCGCATTACAGTCATTGAGAAAACTATCATTCTCCTTTTATATGTGAAGACCCTTGAGTACACTGACTTCAGGAAAACAGGTGACCTAAGGCTGCTTAAAAGAATCTTATAACCATCTCTAGTTTTTAGACCATTTTTGTGCCATAAAATAGAGCTATGAATTAGTAAATTCCTATAGTTTTCCCAAGTACCCTTGTTTGAAACATTTTAATAAAACTGAAATATGAGTTGCCTAGTCCTCTGGTAACTTAGTCATTATTCTTTTGCTTCAGTGACACACTAGTTGCCAAGTTTTAAAACTCTGATAGAGAAAAAGCTAATATAGATATTAAAAGCTAATAACACACATACACACATATACTTGCTTTTTACTTTTACTGTTACTGGACAGCAATCCATTTTTGGCAGAATAAAAAGATTTTTTCCCCCATCAATGTAATCTGTTCTCTATATTCATTTTCTACATTCTGCAACATACTGATTGTCTCCACAATATAGCCTTAACTAAAGAACAAACCTTAGGGAAGGAAAAAGGCATTAAAAATATCTACACATCTGCTTTCAGCCCCTCCATTATTACCAAGAATGTTCTAAATCACCTTGTGTCTGATGACATTAAATCAGGGAGAACAGGCAAAGGAGGCTCCGTGTCAGCACACTGATAATGCAGCCACTGTACTGTCTTGTCGGTTTATACTCTGTCACTTCCCATTTAAAGGGCACTAAATAGAGCAGTTTTTATCTAGGACAAGTTTGTAAAAGTTAATTCCACTTTTCGTTCTCTTGTCTGCAACAGCAGTTAGTTTATAATAACAATTGCAATATCATAAGTGTCTTTTTCTTTTTTTGGTTGAATTGACTTCATTGTGTTTACTCTTTTCTAACGTCATTTTAAGCCTTTTAGAAAATACAGTAAAAAACTGGGATGATTCAAAAAATCTCTCAACCTAAGGTTTTTAGACTTTAGATTCCCAATACAGTTTAAATGTACTGGATATATTTTTATTTCTTAAGCTTAGGAAAGTTTACTAATGTTTTCTGAAACGTTTATGTTTTCAGACTTCAAAAGTAATGCATGTTTGCTGTAGAGAATTTAGACAATACAGAAAATATACAGAAAAAAATAGAGTACCCCAAAGCCAAGCATCCCTAAATAATCACTGCTAATTGCTTCAAGTATATCTTTCCATTACTCTGTGTGTGTGTGTGCATGCATCTCCGTGTGTGTGTGTGTGTGTGTGTGTGTGTGTGTGTGTGTGTGTGTGAATAATGGTCCAGCCAGGAGAGAGAGAACACAGTAATCTGAACAGGGCAGGCTTCCTATAAAGACTAATTAACTGGGCTTCCCTGGTGGCGCAGTGGTTGAGAGTCCGCCTGCCGATGCAGGGGACGTGGATTCGTGCCCCAGTCTGGGAAGATCCCACGTGCCGCGGAGCGCCTGGGCCCGTGAGTCATGGCCACTGAGCGTGCGTGTCCGGAGCCTGTGCTCCGCAACGGGAGAGGCCACAACAGTGAGAGGCCTGTGTACAGCAAAAAAAAAAAAAGACTAACTAACTATTTACAGGAGAGTAGCTACTGAGAGGGAATAAAAGAGAACTCTGAAGAAGAGCCTAGAGCTGAGGGAGAGTAAAGAAGGAAGGCATAAACTTGAAAGTGGGCCCCCTTTTCTAAAGATGGGATTCAGACTCCATTGGAAAAGGCAGGGCTGCAGTCTACTAGATGGTGAAGAAGTTTGTTGGGTTACCCTGGAATGGAGCTGGTCTCCAGATGATGGACCAAAACTAGGGTACTACTGGGCGGTGAGCATCATTAAATGGCCTCTGGATTTCTGGCTACTGAGTGTCATAGGAGAAAACTGAGAAAAACACACAGAAATCAGCAAGAGAAACTCCTTTCATCCTGCAGTGTCCCTCCAGCACCTCTACTGACAATGGAAAGATATTTATAACACCAGCTCCACTTTGACGAGTAGGGCAATGATGGGTAGCTCTGGAGCTGAGAGACAGTAAATTGTGATAACTGACATACTATGTAACCTTGTCTTTGTTAAAGTATTATACTACATACTCTTTCCTAAAATTTGCCTTTTCTCACTTACCAATTTATATCAAAATATTTGCTATCTTTCTTTTATGACAAAATTTTAAAGCTTACATAGAATTTCATAACAAGAATATTCTATGGAAATTTTGTGCGTGCTGTGTCTGTAATATAGACAGGGCATGCCTTAGTAGTTCATTTAAGTCACCTCTGTGGAGAAACACTGTCTTGTTTCCCCTTTTCTTTGTTGCTTTGGCAATTTCATTTGGTCCTGTCTGATGGCCTTTTTGCCATTGCTAATCAAAATTGTCCTCATATTTTCCCTTGCACTTCTGGGAAAGGAATTCATTCACTAAGAATTCTTAATTCTGAGGAAAATAAATGCTAGTGGGAGATGTTTTCTTGTATTTTAGATCACAAAGTCACAAACATCTTTACAGCACTCTATTTCCATACCTAACAAATTACAGTTGACCCTTGAACAGCATGGGTTGGAACTGTGTGGGTCCACTTATACACAGATTTTTTTCAATAAATACCACTACAGCACTGCACTATACATGGTTGATTGAGTCTGTGGATTTGGAGCCATGGATACTGAGGGCTGACTGTAAGGTTATACGTGGAGTTTTCACTGCATGGGGGTCGGCGCCCCTAACCCCTGCCTTGTTCAAGGGTCAACTGTATAACCTTCCTATGATAATAGGATCTTATACCATGCACATTAGTTCAGATAGGAATTGTTGAAAGCTTGAACTGGAAATATTCCAAGGGGGTGCTCACTTTCCAGTAGACCTCTACTGAGGTCTTTGGCTTGTGACTTGTTACTACAAGGTATGTAAAAAGACTAGTGTGTGTGTGCATGTGTGTATGTGTGTGTGTGTATGTGTATCTTAAAATAGTGTATGATATATACGTAGTAAAAAGGAAATAAATGTACTGAATGAGTTTGTCACTTTCTAAGAACTCATTAATAACACGTGAGAAGTATCTTCAAGGTATCAAGTTAAACGTAAAATTCTTTCACATGATGTACAGGATTTATATTTAATTAATTTAAGCATTGTGAAAGAAGTTAAATGGTAGCCATGATAAATATACTTTTGACAATTTCAATGAAGCAATCTTATACATAAGGATCAGTTTCAAAAGAAGCAAAACCATAGATGATCTGGCTTAATTAGTAGGGTGTTACGTGGCTATCTGTATCTAATATCATTAAATAAGAATTAATATTAAAGTGGCGGGGGTGGTGGTGGTGTGATGAATTGGGAGATTGGGATTGACATATATACACTAATATGTATAAAATGGATAACTAATAAGAACCTGCTGTATAAAAAAATAAATAAAATAAAATTCGAAAAAAGAATATTCGAAAAATTCGAAAAAAGAATATTAAAATTATATCATACATAAGACAAATTTATAAATCTTAGTTTATGACAAGCTTTACGATTAAATATAAAGAAAAAACAATACTAAAGAGTGCCTATTACAACCATTACCATTTAATTAAACATGAAAGGCATATAAAGAGAGTTTGTGATTGTATAGACAGGTTTACTATACAAACAAAGATGTATAAACTTATCCATTTTTCCTTCTTTCGTCAAGGAGGGTTCCTGAATTTTCAAGATTTTGGAAAATTTCGCTCAATTCCTCCAAATCTATGACTGATGGAAGTTCACTTCTTTTCTCCAACAGGACCACACTGATCCAATTTACCATCATCTCTCCTCAGAGTTTAGCAGTAGCTTTCTAATGAATTTCCTTGCAGTAACTCTAACTTCCCTCCCACGTATCACCAGCACATCAGTTTGAAGGACAGCAACAGAGCTAAATGAATCATAATCCTACCACACAATGCAGTGATTGTGCCCCTAAGTATTTACTCAAATGATTTGAAAAGCATGTCCTCCCCAAAACCTATACATGAAAGTTTGTGGCTCCTTTATCGTCATCAAAAACTGGAAGCACCCAAGATGTCCTTTAAAAGATGAATGAAAAAATAAATTGTGGTAGATCCATACATTGGAATATCATCATTCAGTGATAAAGATAAATGGCTATCAAGACACACAAAGACACGGATGAAACTTAAATGCAGATTGCTAAGTAAAAGAAGTCAATCTGAAAGAGCTACAGATTGTATAATTCTAGTTATATGAAATGTAGGAAAGGCAAAATTGTAGAGAGAGTAAAAAGATCAGTAGTCCTCAGGAGTTTTCAGGAAGAGGAGTGTTAAACAGATTGAGCACAATGGGTATTCTAGGGTGGCAAAAATATTTTGTATAATGATGTAATGGTGGATATATGACAATATTAATTTGTGAAAACCATAGAACTCTACAGAAGAAAGATTTAACCTTAATGTATGCAAATTAAAAAAATAATTTGGAGGTCAAGGAATCCCAGGATGGGATGCAGAGTGTGATAAAATGATCTAAATGTACTAAAAATGCCTCACTGAGGGGATGGGAGAAAATGATGCTGACCTAAGTAAATTTGGAAATGAGAGGAGTCTGTAAGGATTAGGGCAAAAGAAACTGTACATAAGTTCTGTACTCTAGTTCATAAAGTTGTTTCCCATGGGAATGTGGGTTAACATTATGAATACTGCTCAAAATTCATACTGCAGTTGAAAAATTAAGTAAATGTGTGACAGATGGTAGAAGCCAGGTTTTTCACTGTTGAGATAAGACATTACAAAAAAGCATAGGGAGAGCTTAGAATGACCCATGTGGTAATGGATTAGAGTTGGAGACATCACCATGAACTCAGGATTAGCTTAATATAAATACACCTGGCTACATATAGAAATATTTATAGTTATGTGTATATACAAGGGTTGGTATATATTTGCTTGCTCTGTCAGCTAAGAGGGCTTAGAAACAACAACATTCCAGTAACAATGAGTGCATTTAGCACACAGATTTTGGTTACTAATACCATTCTGCAATAACATCTCTCTTTGGAGAGATGGATGATTCTAGTACTGGGGCTGTGAATATATCAATACATTATGAGCCTGGTGCATCTTTGAGTGTTAGAAAGTGAGGAAATGTGAGAGGAAGGGAGGGGGCAGGAAGGAAGGACGGAGGGAGGGAAAGGAAAGAAGGAAAGAAAAGGAAAACACAACAATGGGGGTACGTCAAAGGAAGAGACAAAAGAAGCTAACTAAAAGATTTCCTAATGGCCAAAGCTGAAACAAGTTGAAGAAAAAAATAAAAAACTAGTATTGGAATATAACCCAAAGTATAAATTAAATTTCCATATTACATCCTAATATAAAAAAATGATGACATATATAAATAAATAAATAGGGGAGAAAGGACAAATCTTCTGTGCAGAAGTCCAGACATTTTATGTAGATACTCCACCGCAAGAAAGTGAAACATAACTCCCCATACTTTAAGTTCGGGTTGCACATAATGATTACCTTCTAATGAGTACAAAATGGAAAAGGGAAAAAGTAATTTTATAGTGAGGAAACCTCACAAACACTACCTCAGCCATGCGAAGAAGGTAACATCAATAGTGGTAAGTCAAGTTGATAGTATATACCTTCGATATGATGTGATGAAATGGCATTTACCTCTATGGTCTTTCCCTAAAAACACATAGCCCCAGTCTAAGAGTGAGAACAAAAATCAAGCAAATCCCAATTGAGAGGCATTGTACAAAACACATGACCAGTTACCCACAAAATTGTCAAGATCACCAAAATCAAGGAACATCTGAGAATCTGTCACAGCCAAGGGGAACCTAAGGGAACAAGACAAGTAAAGGTAATGTGGTATCCTGAATAGGTCCTAAATAGAAAGAGGACATTAGGTAAAAACTGAGGAAATACGAGTAAATTATATACTTTAATTCATAATAATGTACCAATATCGGCTCATTACTTTTAGCATATGTACCATAAGAATATAAGATGTTAATAACAGGAGAAGCTTGGTGTGGAGTTTTAGGGAACTCTTTATACTATATTCTCAATTTTCCTGCAAATCAATAACTATTCTAAAATAAAAATTTATTTAAAAAAATAAGAACGAGGGGTAAGGGGTATGTGAGGAGCCTGTGATTTTACATAGGATTGTCATGATATGTTGATCAATAAAGTGAGATTTGAGCACTTGGAGGAGGTGAGAGAGTTAGCCATGTGGAAATTGGGTTGAGGAGTATTCTAAGCAGAGGGATCAGTAAGGGCAAAGGCTCTGAGGCTGAGCATTCATATGTGTTAGAAGAACCCACGTGGCTAGTATAGAGTTACTAAGGGGAAAATAGCAGGAGAGATATCATGATTGGCCAGATTATACAGATCCATATAAAGATATAGATTGTGGGCTTCCCTGGTGATGCAGTGGTTGAGAGTCCGCCTGCCGATGCAGGGGACACGGGTTCGTGCCCCGGTCCGGAAGGATCCCAGATGCCGCGGAGCGGCTGGGCCCGTGAGCCATGGCCGCTGAGCCTGTGCGTCCGGAGCCTGTGCTCCGCAGCGGGAGAGGCCACAGTAGTGAGAGAGGCCCACGTACTGCAAAAAAAAAAAGATATAGATTATGTAGGGCCTTGTAGGCCATTGAAAAGACATTGCTTTTTACAGGGATGGAAATTAGATGCCATTGGAGGAATTTCAGCAGAGGATGGCGTAAACAAATACACTTTAGTTTTATAAAAGCATGTAGAGAGATACTTTGTATCAGTTCATGCCATCCTCTGCTCAAATCTACATCTTGATGGAAGTATTGTGGACATGATGGGAAGCATAGAAACCAGGTAGGTGATCATTGCTCTTATCCAGTTAAAAAATAATTGCCTCTGAGACCAGAGGTATAACATTGGGGGATATTGAGAAATGGTCCGATTCTGGACATATTTTGAAGATAGAATCAAAACATTTACTGATGAATTGGATGTGGAATGTGAGAAAAAAGAGCAATCAAAGATATATAGTAGGCTTTTGTCTAAATAATTGAAAGTCCACTATGGAAAAGGGATGGAGATTCCTCAAAAAATTAGGAACAGTATGATCCAGCTGTTTCACTTCTGGCTGTTTACTTTAAGAACATGAAAACACTAATTCAAAGAGATATATTCACCCCTATGTTAATTGCAGCATTATTTACAATAGCCAAGATAAGGAAATAACCAAATGTCCACTGAGGCATGAATGGAAAAAGAAGATGTGGTACACACACACACACACACACACACACACACACACACACACACACACACACACACACTGGGATACTACTAAGCCATCAAAAGGAATGAACTCCTATCATTTGTGACAACATGGATAGACCTTCAGATATTACACTATGTCAGGTGTAGTAAAACAAATATCATGATTTCACTCACATGTGGAATCTAAAAAGAAATGAAATACAACGAAAACAAACTCATAGGTACTCATAGATACCGAAAACAGATCAGTGGTTACTAGAGGGGAAGAGGGTTTTGGGAGGTGGGTAAAATGGGTCAACTGTATGGTGATGTATGGTAACTATAGTTGACTTGTGGTGGTGAGCACTCTTGAGTGTATACAGCTATTCAACTATAATGGTCTATACCCAAATTTTATTTTAAAAAAAAGATAGTGGTGATCAGTAAGTGAAATGCATGTCATCGTTATTATGGGGGGTTGCCTTGATTGATAATAATAAGGGTAAGATCATGTGAGTATGTGACTCAGGCCAAGATAATTCGAAGGTAAATTAAGGAAATGAGGAGCCTGGGAGTTATCTGGATCAAGGTAACCAAGTCGCCAAGAATTAAGACTGAAGTAGTGTGGATAGAGTGACAGTGAGCTAGGAACAGACATCTTTGGAACACACAGGTTGAATAATTGGGATCTGAAAATGACTGTAAAAAATGAAGAGTAGCAAGTGACATACCCAATGGATGTGAGCTTCAAAGCTGGGTGTTTTTAAAAGACAGATTGTAGAATCTTATAAAAACAGCAAGGAGGGTCAAAGGATCACTAGCACACCTCCCAGCCCTACAATCACATCAATGCCTTCTACCTCCCTAGAGCACTGTGGGGGAAACAATGTCCTCAGGAAGAAGCCAGGTACTTTTTTAGCACAAGAAAATAATAGAAACTTTCAAAGAGGTTGAGAAAGCAGAATATTTTGCTGCTGACAGTCTTTGAATTCCATAGGGCATAGTTGAAGAATTTCTGAAATTGAGGAGAGGTATGATAAGGATATAAAATAGGAGATGCTCAGAGCTTTATGTTGATTAGGTTATCTGGGTGTCTGTAGTTTCTAAGGGTGAATGCATAATAGGAAAAAAGGGTGTAATGAGATTTTTTTCCGAGTAGGTTCAATGCTGAGAATAGTACTCAGACTGACAGTTGAGGGGTAGGAATTGTGGATGTCTAGGCTCCCTCTTCATTCCTGTTAATGGAAACAAGTTGCTGTGAGGAAAGCTGTATGTGGATATCCTGCTTGATCCCAAATGATGCAAGTAAAAGCTTTAAGGGAGTTGAAATCTTGTTTCTAGAGTGTGAAGCCTAAATTTGACCTACACCAGCCCAAGGCCAGATTCTTCGTCCTCTTACCTTAAATATCTCCATTTCACGCTCTGGACTCTCATCTTGTACCATTTATGCTGATGACTCTCAAGGTTATATGCTCAACCTTGACCTGTTCCTGGAACTTCAGATTGTTTATCAAGCTATACACTGGACATCTTTGCTTGAACATCCTAGGGGTATTTCCAACTTTAATTGTGCAGAACACAGCTTCGGTTGTTCTCTTCAAATGCTTCTCTTTCATTTTCCACATTTCAGTCATGTTTCAAGACAAAAAATTGGGATCATCCTTGTTTCCTCCTTCATTTCATCCTGAGGTATCAGCACGCCCTCTATCAACCTGAGATCAATCTCCGTGTGTTCATCGAAACTGTAATCTAAACAATCATTGTTTCCCACCTAGACTGATTTAGCATCCTTGTAACTAATCTTCTGATCTTGCCCCTACAGGATCCATTTTATATCAAGAAGCCAGGCTGATGTTTTAAAAATAAAATTAGGTGATTTCTTGCTCTATTCCTTATTCTCACCCCCACTCCCACCCATCAGCCCACGCTCTTCAAAGGCTTCAGATCACTTTGAGAATACACTGAGTTCCTTACCCCAGTCTGCGCGTCCCTGTGTGATCCAGCTCCTGCCTCTTTCTCCAGTGTCACATCCTGCCCCTTTCTCTCCCGCTCATTATGTTTCGGCCACATTGATCTTTTCTCTGTTCTTTGTAAGTTAAGCTTGTTACTTTCCTAAGGTCATCCACAAGCTGTTTCAGTGCATGAAATGCTCTTCCCCTTGTTCTCACGATGAATAGCTCTTTCTTACCTATTTTTTTTCCACTAATCACTTCTTCAGGAAAGCTGTGTTTTCCTTGGACGTTCAATTTCACTAGAGAACTTGCCATATCCATCCTTTCAGCCTGTTTTAACTCTCTGAAACATAGCTAATATTACCTGACATTGACTTGCCCAGAGAAGTTTTCGGTTATGTTCACTATTCTTAGTCCCAACATATGAAAAGCAGTCTAGTTAGCGGTCATTGTATATTCACTGAACTAACGAGCAAATGAATGAATGACAGATGAATGGCCCTTGACCATAATTACCTCTCTCTTTGCATTCTAACCATCCCCCGCTCCAGCCCCAGTGGGCTTCCTTTAAGGGCATTTTAAGGTGCATTTTAGCTCTCTTCTGTATCGGGGCCTTTCACATGTTGTTCTCTCTTGTAACACTTTTCCCCTCTATTCCTCCTCACCTAGTGAGCCTATATTTGTACTTCAGATTCCAGCTCAGATATCTCTTCTTCAGGTAAATCTTGTCTGTATAACAAGGGAGATGTTTCATTATAAAGTTTCATAACATCCAGCACCATTATTTTGAAGGATTAGCCATAGTTTCTTTTTTCAGTTTTTTAATTCTCATATTTCTCCTCAACAAAACTGTAAGCTCCTCAGGGTCAGGACTGTACCTGTTTTCGCACTTGCTTCTCTCCTCATCTACTAGGCAGCTATGTGGTCTTGCTCAAAAATATTAATTCGATCTCTTTATCTCATTTAATTGCCTAAATAAAAATGAAAATTTTAAATCCCATAAAAGCAGTCAATAAGTACTTTCTCAGCCAGAACCTACCTGTTTCCCTCCACAACCGGTGACTGAGCTAAGTCAACAATTAGGGCATTTCGAGCTCTAATGGACCATGGATAACAACCGCTTGGTTTTAGCTATCAGCTCCCAAAAAGACAAGTGGAGGACAAACAGTATTTAAATGGCATAGCTGTACCAACAGTCCAGGAATCCTTGTCCACAGCTGGGTGCCTCCTATAATAGCTGGCAGGAAGGTGCTGGAGGTAATAAGATGGAGCTGCCTTGCATGTTGAGGGCCCTGTGTTCATTCTCGTGGCAGACCAGGAATTTCTAAGGCATGTGAATTTTACTCCTTTCACTGTGTCTTTAGTTGCCAAAAGGTAGGTCCAATATTTCTATTTCTATCCCTTATTCTATCCTTTGTTTCTTGATCAAGTTGTATTTTAAAGAAAACTCAGAATAGAGGGGAAATGGGAGCTCTACCTCTTTTCCAGAACATGCCATCTAGCTGCTTCTAGTTCTACTGCATTCTGATAGATTTTGTTACGTTTAATGAAATGTGATAATTAATAACTAGTCAGTCTTTAAAAAATATCAGTAGAAATAAATAATGTTTGACCTCGTATTTTCTGCCACTTTAATTTTCTTTAAATCATTGTAAGCCAGGAAAATACAAACTAGGGCAAGCTACTATTTCCACTAAAGAGCTCTGGAAACCTGTTTAGGAATTCTGAGTTACTGGAGCTCTATTTGGCATCAAGAAATGGGTTTGGAATGGATCAATAGCTATTTTATTTTGAAAAAAAAATTTTTGGCTTTGTCTCACCTCAAAACAAAATAATATCTATATATAAAATGAGGACTCCACCAGATGCCAACCTTTTGGTACACCCAGCACATGCCAACCACTATTCTAGGCACTTGCCATGTGTTGCTTCAGTTAATCTTCACAACCACTTTATATATTTGTATTTTTCTTATAACAAATTTGAAGCTCAGAGAAAAATAAATCTCTTGCCAAAGTAAGTGCCAAAAGTGAAATTTGAACTCCATCTCAGTTTTTCTGCATGAACAGAATGTCAAAAGAAAAACAAGCTAAAAACACTAAGATTAAACAATAACCTTTGCTAACATAATTGACATCCACCGAACGAGAACAAACAAACATTATGATAAGCAAATGGGAGAGTTAAGGGATTTATTTTCAAGACACTCTTGGCATGCATGAGCTAGATAATTCCAATTTAGCAGTTACAGTGGTCAGAGAAGGCTTACTGCTTTCTTTACTTTGCAATTCAAGAATATTGTGAGATAAAATATCAGATGTTCTAACTGTGGAGTTTCTAAACATCCTGCTGTTGTCAGTGGTGAACACCTTCACAGTTGACTGCTGCAGCTTCATCCATCTGTACCTAGATAATATTTGATGTGGGACTTATGGGCAGGTATTGGGCTACAATTCGCTTGTAGTTACTGATATAATTCCCGCCAAAGACAAACTTACAGGGTAAATGACAGTAAACAATAGTAATAGAGATTATCATTCAGCATGCATTTTGTCTGGTGTAGGATTCAGATGAAACCTACAGAGACAGTTCTCAGCTTCTGTGTTCTATATTCTCCTCGTAACTAGCTTTACATGCAAACAAAGTATGGTCTCAAACCTGGATGGATTCTAGGACCAGCACTGACCTAAGATAATTTTATGTAGCATTATGTCATCTTTAAGATTTCTCATATTACAATATTAGATGTTACAGCTCTACAGTGCATTCAGTAAGCAGTTGAATTATTTTTGGAATTATTGTGCAAAAATATAACTTATGGTTTTGGTGGAATGATTGAGCTTTAAATGAAGCATAAAAAAAGTGAAGGCTTTAATTTGCATATGTTTGAGTCTCAGAAGTACTTAAGAGTGTAGCATAATTTTGTTCATGCCCTTTGGTTATCATTTGCTTCAACTTTAAATAAAAGACTTTAAATCCAAATGTCCAAATATATTATACAGTTTTAGGAATTAAAGTAAATACTTACTGGCCCAGGAATTGACAAACAGATTGGTGAAACAGAATAGAAATTCTGAAACAAACAAAGAACAGACAGGAATCTAATGTGTGATAAAGTTTTTTATATATATGAAGAGCTCTTACAAATCAATAAGAAAAAGATGAACAAACACTAGCATAGAAAAATGCCAATGGACATGAGTAAGAATTTATAAAAGAATACATATGTAGGACCAATAAGTATGGAAAAGAGTCAACCTTAGTAAAAATTGAATATATGCAAATTAAACCTATCAAATACTATTTTTACTTGTACAACTCAGTACAGATTTAAAAACCTATACTTATTGATAAAGCTATATGTAAATGGATACTTTCATGCCCTATCAGCGAGAATATAACTTAGTGCGAATTTGAAGTTTAATTTGGAAAAACAATCAAAATCCTTAAAACAAGAATAATATCTGGCCTAACATTTTAGTTGACCCATGTTCAACTCTGAAAGCTGGACAGACCCTAAGATAGGGAACAAGATAAGGATGTTTACTCACACCCCTTTTAGTCAACATCGTACTGGAAGCTTTAGACATTGTCATAGGCAAGAGACAATAAATAAAAGGCATGTAGTTTGTAAAGGAAGAAATAAAACGGCCCCTATTGTAGATGGTATGACTGCGTGTGTAAGAAATCCCAGGGTATCTACAAAATACTCCTAGAACTAATAAATTAGTTCAGAATAAAGATCAATAAAAGTTATTCACAATCTATATATTGACAATGAACATGAAGAAAATGAAATTAAAAACACAGTACCATTTACAGTTTCTCCAAGGAAATGAAATTCTTAGGTATTCATGTATCAAAACATGTATAGAATCTGTATGCTGAAAACTAAAAATTGTTTATAAAAGAAATGACAAACGTAAATAAATGGAGAGAGATGTGTTCATGGATTGGAAGAATCAACATAAGAAAGATGTAAATTCTCACCAAACTCATCTACAGGTTTAATGCATTTCCTATCAAAATCTTATTAGCAAGTTTTTTAAAATAAATATACACACACGTATTCTAAAATGTGTATAAAATGGCACAGGCCATAGAAGAGCTAAAAAATAACAATAAAATGGAAGAAATTAGTCAACCCAATATTTCAGGTTATTCTGTAGCTACAGTAATCCACATATTGTGGTGTGGTATTGATGAAGGTATAGATATATAGGTGAATGGAACAAAATAAAGAGCCTAGAAATGGACCCCCACAAATATCCTCAATCCATGTTTTTATAAAGGTGCAAAAGCAATTCAGTGGAGCAAGGCTTCTCATCAGTTGGTACTGGAGTAATGGTATTGTGCATTACATAGTGGAAAATAAATGTCCTAAACCTTACATTTATACAAAATTTAACTCAAAATGGATCATTAATGTAAAAATATAAAACTTACAGAAAAAGACGTGAGAAAATATTCAGGAATTGGGACTAGATAAAGAGTTCTGACTTGATACCAAAAGTATTATACATAAAAGTAAATATTCGCAAATTGGACCCAATAAAAATGGAAAACTTTTGCTCTGTGAAAGCCAGTATGAAAGGCATGAAAAGCTGCAGACTGGGAGAAAATATTTACAAACCGCATATTTGACCAAAAACGAGTGTCTAGAATATATGAAAAACTTATAAAACTCAATAGTAGAAAGACAACCAATTCAATTAGAAAATGGGCAAAAGACATGAACAGACATTTTGAGGAAGAGGATGTACAGAGGGCAAATAAGATGTTCAATATTATTAGTCATCAAAGACATGCAAATTAAAACCAAAATGAGACATTAGTACATACCTGTTAGAATGGCTAAAATAAAAAATTATAATGGCACCAAATCATGACAAGGAGGCAGGGAAAGTGAATCACTTATACGTTGCTGGTGGGCATGTAAAATGGTACAGCTACTCTGGAAAATTGGCAGTTTCTTATAAAAGTAAACATGTAATTACCGTACAACCTAGCATTTGCAATCTTGGATATTCGTCCCAGAGAAATGAAACTTATATCCACATAAAAATCTGTATATGAATGTTCATAACAGTTTTATTTCTAATAGCTAACAACTGGAAACAGTCCATATGTTTTTCAATGAGTGAAAGATTACACAAACTGTGTTGTGTACATATCATGGAATACTAGTCAGCAATAAGAAGGAATGAACTATTTGATACATGCAACAATTTGTATAAATTCCCAAGGAATTATGCTGAGTGAAAAAAAACAATCCCACAAGTTTACATACTCTTGATATATGATTCCATTTATATAACAGTTTTGAAGTGTGAAAATTTTAGGAATGAAGAAGAGATTAGTGTTAGTGAGGGGTTAGGGACAAGGCAGAACAGAGAAAGGTGAAAGTAGTTATAAAAGGGCAACTCAAGAAGTCCTTGTGGTGATGGGACTTTTCAGTATCTTTACTGAGGTGCTTGTGTTACACAAACATATACATGTGACAAAATCTTATAGACCTAAATACACATATAAATGAGTATAAGTAAAACTGGAAAATCTGTATAAAATAGGTAGATTATATCAATGTTAATATCCTGGTTGTGGTATTGTACCATTGCTTTGTAAGATGTCACCATGGTGAGAAACTGGGTAAAATGTGCATGGAATCTTTCCATATCATTTCTTACAATTGTATGTGAATCTACAATGATATCATTGAAAATATGAATGAAAAAATCACGAGCATGTCAAGAAACACAGGAACCATCTTGAAGGGACTGCCACTGGCCAAATCTAGGACAATAAGAGCATCAAAAAATAGTTATAATAATGATAAAAACTCATGAAAAATGTAATTACTCATGAGCCATATTGATACAAATAAATATATGGGGAGATGGAAAAGCTTTTCATTGTAGTAGAATGCCAACTAATAAATACACAGAGTATGGACACTAAAACATAATTTTTTTCTAAGGAATGTGATATTTACATGATTTCCTCCTAAATTGCTTATTAATTACAAAAGGAAAATAGTAACTTTATAGTGGAGAAACCTGGGGGATACCACTAAAAACGTGATCAAATCTAGAATCACCAATATTGGAACAAAATGACATAAAGTGCCTTCTTATAAATGCACATAGAAATATACTTCTGCATTATTCCTGCCAACAATACAAAATCTAAATTTAGTCACAAGGAATAGGCAAATGCAAGTTGAGGGACATTCTATACAGACTACATGTTCCCAACTCACAAGGTGTCCATGACAAGAAACAAGTAAATGCTGAGAACACGTTTGATAATAAAGGACACTAAAGAGCCATAACAAATAAATCCAGGGTTGGCCCTGAATTTGAACGTGGTTTAGGAAAAGACAGCCATAAAGAAAATTTATTGGAACAATTGATGACATTCAATATGGATTATGTTTTAGACAATAATTTTGTATCATTGGAACTTTTTTGATTTTCAAAACTGTACTTTATGAAAGATAACATCTTTATTCTTAGGAAATACATATGGAAGTATTTAGGGACAGAGGGGTTTGGTTTCTCTAATGTATTCTCAAATAGCTCAGCAAAATATAATAACATATATATATGAGTATATAGGAGGAGAGAGGAAAAGAGACAGGGACAGAGGGAGGGAGGGAAGAGGAGAGAGAGAAATTTGAACAATTGCTGCTAATATGGTTAAAAAGTCTATGGGAGTTATAATACTCTTGCACCTTTTCTGTAAGTTAAAAATTATGTCAAAATAGGAACATACTAAAATGAGATATTAGACAGTGGAATATTATAAAACCATTAGAAGTTCTGTAGCGGAAACATATCTGTTGTCATGGACGTGTTCTCAAGTATATTTTAAAAATGAAAGGTAGCATGCTATGGTATAATGCACTTACAGAATTTGAATACACATTTGGTATTCAGTGATTTGGGGATAAAATACACTTTTCTGTTATTTCTTTAACTTTTGCTTTTTTCTTCTTTGATTTCTCTGTAAGAAATACATTTTTCTTTTATGATAAAAATAATTAAAAATTATCTTGAAATACCCTTTCAAGTACAAAATGCACAACACCCTTCAGTATACATTATCCTAGGAACAAATTATTTTTTAATGTGTTACTCTAAGCCGTCATTATAAGTATGGAGCCTATCAAACTTTCGAGTGGAGAGCATATTCAGTTGTTTACTGGTATTAACTGAGTGTATTTATTCTACCAGCTATTACCTAGTTTTCTCCTCTTGATTGACTAGGGCTATGTTGGTATGACATTAAGACAGAAGAAAAAAGAAAAAAAGATTGTGCTAACTCTAAGATAAATCTCTGTAGAAACTCAGCAATAGAAACCAGGGTTACAAAAAGATACATAAACACACACCCATACACACAAATCAGCAACGAATTTAAACCACTTATTCATAACATATGAAATGGAATAACTAAATGAATTCTTAAAATTCCAAACTCTCAAACTAATATATGAAACAATCAAGATTAGTGTTTACAAAAGAAATTTTGCATTGTTCAAGAAAGTGCTAGCATGCTACAGTTAATTTCAAGTATACAAATTATAGTGTTAAAAGAGAAGTCCCAGTACCAAATGGGATTTGAATTATCATTTTTGGGGTAAATGCAATAATAATTCACTTATTATTTTTTATGAATATGTTAATAAAATTTTAACAACTGCCAAATCCCTTTCGTAATGACATATTTTAAGTCAGGTGTAAGAATATATGATAAAGGTATGCTGTCCTTTTACCAGAAGGTCACAGCTCATCCCCAGTGCATTATTGTCCTCATCAATGTGTAAAAGGTAGTAAGTTATAGAGCTATGAAGCACTCAGCAAAGAATTTACATATGAAAATTTAAGAGTGACAGTCCACTAAACAGTGGCAGAAATCTGTAAAGATATTCAATGACTGAAACCATAAGTTTATCTTTACAGAACTTCTTTAAAATGCAGTTTTATACAACCAGCATAATGTAACTCTTTTATGCAAAATATTTATACTCTGCAGCCTTCACATTAAATTATTCTTGTTACCACTAAGTAGTTCTTAAACTGAAAGTTCCTGCTGTAATAATTGATATGAGACCCTGCATTTTCTTCCTTTTTGCTATCGCTGAGCAGAGAATTGCTGTTTGCTAGCAATATAAACAACCTCTGTCATAGTACCTTAATCATTTTCTTTCCTTTGACTTTCTGAACCGATTAGGCAGTGACCTTGCACTTTATTTTCTTCCAATAATTATGTCAAATTATATACACGAAAGAGAGGTATCTATTTCAGAGTATGCAAAACACACACACACAGGACTTCCCTGGTGGCGCAGTGGTTGAGAGTCTGCCTGCCGATGCGGGGGGGGGACGGGTTCGTGCCCCAGTCCGGGAGGATCCCACATGCCGCGGAGCGGCTGGGCCCGTGAGCCATGGCCGCTGAGCCTGCGCGTCCGGAGCCTGTGCTCCGCAACGGGAGAGGCCACAGCAGTGAGAGGCCCGCGTACCGCAAAAAACACACACACACACACACACTAACCCCCATCAAGCAGAGAAATTGGATTATTAATCCTATCACTATATTCTTCACATATAAATAAGTAAAATTCAATGACTCTAGTAAAATAAAAAGAACTTAATCAATTATTTGTTTAAGCCAGACAGTGGAGGAGACAGGAAAATGGAAAAGTGAATCAAGTTATAAAATTGTATAAAAGAGAAACCTATTTTACAAATAAGCTATGTGATAAAATTTAGAATATAGGAAGAATAGTTAAAATTTAATGTGGTTTCTAAGCAGCTTGAGATATTGAACTTATTTTTACCTTCCTATGGAAAGACAAAGACAATAAATCTAGATTACAAGAGAACCAGTGAAAATTATCATCACTAGCAGCTATTTACTGCGCACTGTCTATGTGCATAGATTCACAATTACGGTCATTGAGCAAAAGCAGGTAAGGTAAGGGTGACCTTGGAAAATTTCAACATAGTGAAAAAAATTAGTAAACAAACAACTACAAGTTATCTTTTGTGTTCAAACCCGTATTTCAAACAAGGCATTTTGCAGAGTGGGGAGTACAAAGGGGGAGCTGATTACTCGGTTTATATGACTAGTGCATTATTAAGGTGCTCTCGAGGTATGAGCTCATGCTTGGGATACAGCTTCATGTAGCACACAAATTTCAGATTCTGTATCTTTGTCTTCTATTCTCATCAGCATTTTTACATGGAAAGGATGAATATAGTTCTCAATTCCATTATGAGTCATCTCCTACTGTTTTTTTACCATCTATTCCTTTCCTTCATTATTCAAAAATATTCTTATACACACGTCATTCCTTCAATCTGCTTTTTAATGTATGATTTTATCAGATAGCAAAATTTTATTTTCCCAATTTAGAATAATAATCTCTTATCATTGGAAGGTGACTTCGAATTTCTTCCATACATAGAATTTTTTCTATAACAATAATAATATTTAAAATATTACTACTCTTGATTATTATGACCCCCCCCCCAGTAATGACATCTTAGTACTGTAATTCTCCATGGATGTTGGGAAAATGATATGCCTCTCTCAAATGCAATGTCACTCAGTCAACCAGAATCATTTATTTTTAGGATGGGAGTATAAGAGATACTATTAAAGAATCAGTTTACAGTAAAAACCTATAAAGGAAAAGAATCTGAAAAAGAATATATATATAATAGAATATATGTGTGTATATATATATATATATATATATATATATAAAACTGAACCACTTTCCTGTATACCTGAAACTAACACAACATTGTAAATCAACTAAACTTCAATTAAAAAACAAAAACCCAAGTGCTTACTGGCAATTTTGTGTGTAAAATATTCAAAGAGCAATCTCTTCAGAATGGAGGTACTTATGTTTATGTGTCTTAGTGCAACTGTTAGAAAAGTATTGTACAATGTGGCATTGTTCAGTGAGTTCCCTTTTGTCAGAGAGTTAGAGAGCCTTTCTCTTGCCAGGGGTAGCATTCAGACTACAGACACAGGAAAATGATAAATGGAAAACAATAAATGCAAATAAAGAAAAAACAGAATCAGGTTACATGATCATAGAGATCACTTCATTTTTTCAATACAAAATTATAAATGTAATGGTGTAGTTTTCCTATTCCCTATGATATTTCCAGTTTTCCTACCTCTTTGAATTCCACCAAAGTATATGATAGATACAGGATCATTGGCATACTAGCTCACCTATGCATTTATCAAAACCTGGGAAAAGTTTCATCTCACATGTATAAAGATCAGAAATTTCTGTTTTTCTATGTAAGTAATATTATAAATTCTCATGGAAGGTGAAGAAATTTGGTTTTATTCTTTCAAAGGTGACTCATTTGTTTTTAAAGTTTTATTGGCATATAGTTGATTTACAATGCTGTGTTTAATTTCTACTGTACAGCAAAGTGACTCAATTATGCATATATATATTCCTTTTCGTATTCTTTTCCATTGTGGTTTATCACAAGGTATTGAATATAGTTCCCTGTGCTATACAATAGGACCTTGTTGTTTATGCATCCTATGTATAATAGTTTGCATCTGCTAACCCCAAACTCCCAATCCTTTCCTCCCTCACCCCCCTCCCCTTTGGCAGCCACAAGTCTGTTCTCTATATTTGTGAGTCTGTTTTTGTTTCATAGGTATGTTCATTGGTGTCATATTTTAGAGTCCACGTATAAGTGATATCATATGATATTTGTCTTTCTTTTTCTGATTTACTTCACTTAGTATGATAATCTCTAGGTCCATCCATGTTGCTGGAAATGGCATTATTTCATTCTTTTTAATGGCTGAATGATATGCCATTGTATATATACACCACCTCTTTATTAATTCATCTGTCAATGGACATTTAGGTTGTTTCCATGTCTTGGCTATTGTAAATAGCGTTGCTGTGAGGGGTTCATGTATCTTTTTGAATTATGGTTTTGTCTGGATATATGCCCAGGAGTGGGATTGCTGGGTCATATGGCAACTCTATTTTTAATTTTTTGAGGAACCTCCATACTGTTTTCCATAGTGGCCGCACCAATTTACATTCCCACCAACAGTGTAGGAGGGTCCCCTTTTCTCTGCATCTTCTCCAGCATTTGTTATTTGTAGACATTTTAATGAGGGCCATTCTGATTGGTGTGAGGTGGTACCTCACTGTTGTTTTGATTTACATTTCTCTAATGATTAGCAATGATGAGCATCTTTTCACGTAAGGCGACTCATTTCGTTTGCTCATAAAGAAAAGGCATTGTTGAAATTTTTTTCATATTGTGTTATTCTTTTCCTGTATTTTTTTTCAGTATATGGTCAGTTCTTACATTTAATGCTGTTAGTGAATTCTTTTCAACTGCTAAAGCATCATAACCCATAGACACCCTAAGGCCTTTCTACTGTGAATACTTTAGTTCTAAAAGATCATTTTCCATGATAATAACATTTTTAGCTATTGCAATGCTGGAAGGTACTCTGGAGGCAAACTTTCATTTTACAGATGACAGATTTGGCCTCAGAAAAATAAAGTAACTTCCCTAAGGTCATACAGATAATAAATTTGTGGCGTGTTCAGGACTAGCATTGAAATGTATTGCCGCACATCCTACTGTTCATTCCGTTATACCAGTATTTTCAAAACATTTCTAGACAAAGTTTGACATACATTTCCAAACTCTGTCTTCCTTGATTTTACATTTTTGGGGTTTTCAGAGATGCTCAATAATAGTTGTTTAGAAATGCTTTGGGGGCCTAGAAAAAGTATGAATTTGTGTCTCTGCCTCTTTCTAGCTTGACCTAGTCTGCAGAGACTTTTGGGGGCTTAGACTTTAGTCTAAATTAAATGGGAAGGCATGGGAGGTTAACACAGGTG
The DNA here is from genome assembly GCF_963924675.1 of Phocoena phocoena. NCBI lineage: Eukaryota > Metazoa > Chordata > Mammalia > Artiodactyla > Phocoenidae > Phocoena > Phocoena phocoena. The sequence continues at coordinate 54,792,692 of NC_089230.1, forward strand.
ATTAACACATTTGTCATTAGCCTTTGAGAATATTACTCTGCTTGATGAAGAGGATGAGGTCTCTTAACCAAATTGCACTTCAGTGAATATATATTTAAATATCTGAGTTCCAGGAAGTTCTAAGTTGCTATGACTTCATTTAAAAATCATTACCTAGAGATTCAGGATAGTATGTGAGTGGTTGTGGAGGAGGACTGGGTGGTGGGGGGGGGTGGTCAGCAGCTGTTGGCAAAATGTATCTACTCCTAGGGCCAACCTTGTGAACATCCAAGGGAGATAATTATCCACTTTGGTCACCTAAATATGTCTTCTTGACTCTAGAAAAACAAGATATATGTATGCAGATTATTTACACTATGCAGAAATACCAGTGGTTGGCTATTATCACAATGGCAAAGTTACAAAAGGGTGGCGCTAATGTGAGTGACCCATTTAAAGTATACTTTAAGAAATTATCAGCTTCTGCGTAACAGGTTAAACATTACAATTCAATGGATATAAATGTGTTTACAGTAGAAATAAGTTATATAAAATTTGGAGGTGATGGCTATAAGAATAAGGCTTAGAAAGACTAATAGAATAAAATAAAATAAAAACCCCAAGAGTTAGGAAAGTAATAGGCATGCAGAGAAAGGAGAGATGCAACCCTATTAATTAGAAATTGCATATAAATTGATAAGAGAATCTCATATCAAATTTATCTGCTTTACACAATGTGCTTTATGGTTTTAGTTTTTCTCATTACAATTTAGACATGCAACAAATATACACTGAGCTTTGGCTATGACCCAGAAACTGCTTAATGCCACATATAGTGGTGAAAAAGAGTTGACATCTGCCTTCACAGAGCATTCGTCATGTTGGGAGCACATAACAATAAGCAGGTAAAAGAGTTAAATAAATAGAAATTTGACATAGGAAAAGGTATGAAAGTTGGGCATTAGGATAGAGAATAACTTAGGGACTAGAGCAAGGGATGCTTTAGGTTTTTAAGGAAGGATTCTTTGAGAAGACAGTTTTTGATTTGAAACCTAATGGTCAATAAAATATCATGGAAAATGGCATTCCTGGCAAAGAGAATAGAAAAAACCAAGGCCACTGAAGTGGGAAAGAGGTTCTAAGCAGAGTCATACCTTAAATATCTAGACCCAATTTTTGAATTAAAGGATTAATAATGTCAAACTTGATTAACTGAAAAACAACTCCTTACTTAGGAAAAATCATGGGATTAGTATCATTTTTCATTTCATCATACCTCTGATGCTTCCATCAGTAAAGTGGACAACTAGTCTTTTCATAATACTGTTTTTAGTACTGAGGTTATCTGTGGTAAAGTGACAGAGTATATTTAATTTGCCATTTTCCCACTATTAGGTAGGTTCCCTGGGAATGGTTATATATTGGTTACTGTATTCCAGACGCTAGCATAAGGCATGCCTCAAGATGCTTAAGTTCATATGTTCATAGAAAACCATTTTTATATGCCTTAGGTAAAAACTGCTAAAATCTCAAATCATTGAAATAAGTCATACGGTGGTAAAATAATATCTCGATTCAGCATTTTAAAAAATCAGATTCAGGTATGTGCTCTGTCACTGTAGACCATAATTTTGACCAAAGGCAAGTCCATTAATAGAGAAAGGAAAGGGCTTTCCTGATTCTCCTCTTTTGTAAATAAGATGGTAGATCATGAAATATCACCAAAGGGTTGTTGGATTATGTTTTTTAAAAGGGCATTATATAGCTAGGCTAACTAAGAAAAAAAGAAAGAAGACACAAATTACTTAATATCAAAAATGAAAGAGAGGGTTAGATCTCATGGACATTAAATGAATAATAAAAGAATGCTATGAGCAACTCTATGCCCACAAATTTGATAACCTAAATAAAAAATGGACCAATTCCTTGAAAGAGACAAACTGTCAAAGTCACATGAAATAGACAATTTGAATAGAAATTGAATCAATAATAAGTAACTTTCCAAACCACAAAGTACCAGGGCTAGATGGGTTCAGTGGTGAATTCTACCAAATATTTAAGGAAAAATTATACCAATTTTCCACAATTTCTTCTCAACAAAAATCCAACACGCTTTCATGATAAAAACTCTCAGCTAACTTGGAATAGAGGGGAACTCACTCAACTTGATAAAGAATATGTGCAAAATCCCTACAGCTAACATCATACTAATTGGTAAGATTCAAGAGGCTTTCCAGGAAGGAAGACATAAAACTGTCTTTGTTCCTAGGTGACATGATAGTTTATGTAGAAAACCCAAAAGCTTCAACAACAACAGTAAAAATCCTAGAACTAATAAGTAATTATAGGAAGGTTGCAAGATACAATGTTAACATACAAAAGTCAATTGCTTTCCTATATACCAGAAATGAACAAATGGGATTTGAAATTAAAACAAACAAACAAAAAACCAATATCATTTACATTAGCATTCCCCAAACTGAAATACTTATTCATAGACCAAATGAAATATGTATAAAATCTATATGAAGAAGATATCACTACTCTGATGAAAGAAATCAAAGAAGAGCTAAATAAATGCAAAGACAGTCTGGGTTCATGAATAGAAAGCCTCAACATTGTCAAGATGTCAGTTCTTTCCAGGTTGTTGTATAAATTCAGTGAAATTGCAACAAAAATCCAACAGAGGTATTTTATGCATATCAACAAGTTGATTCTAAAGTTTATGTGGAAAGGCAGAAGACCCAGAATAGCCAACACAATATTGAAGAAAAAGAAAGACAGCCGACACTACTTGTCTTCAAGAGTTATTATAAAGCAACAGTAATCAAGGCAGTGTGGTATTGTGAAAGAACAGACAAATGTATCGATGGAACAGAATAAAGAGTTCAGAAATAGACTCATATAAATATACAGTCAATTGACCTTTGATAAAGGAGCAAAGGTAATAAATGGAGAGAAGTTCATCTTTTCAACAAATGGCACTGGTACAATTGGACATCACATGCAAAAAAGATGAATCTAGACACAGACCTTACACCACTTAACAAAAATTAACTCAAAATGGATTGCAGACCTAAATGTAAAATAGAAAACTGTGAAACTCCTAGATGATAATATAGGAGAAAAATCTAGATAACTGGGTTTTGTGGTTGATGTTTTAGATACAACACCAAAGGCACAGTTCATGAAAGAAACAACTGATAAGCTGGGTTTCATTAAAATTTAAATTTTCTTCTCTGCAAAAGACAATGTTAAGAGAATAAGAAGACAAGCCACAATCTGGGATAAAGGTCTCATGGGAACCCTCTTGCACTATTGGTGGGAATGTAAATTGATACAGCCACTATGGAGAACAGTTTGGAGTTTCCTTAAAAAACTAAAAATAGAACTACCATTATGACCCAGCAATCCCACTGCTGGGCATATACCTGAGAAAACCATAATTCAAAAAGAGTCATGTACTACAATGTTCATTGCAGCTCTATTTACAATAGCCAGGACACGGAAGCAACCTAAGTGTCCATCGACAGATGAATGGATAAAGAAGATGTGGCACACATATACAATGAAATATTACTCAGCCATAAAAAGAAATGAAATTGAGTTATTTGTAGTGAGGTGGATGGACCTAGAGTCTGTCCTACAGAGTGAAGTAAGTCAGAAAGAGAAAAACAAGTACCATATGCTAACACATATATATGGAATCTACAAAGAAAAAAAATGGTTCTGAAGAACTTAGGGGCAGGACAGGAATAAAGACACAGACGTAGAGAATGGATTTGAGAACACAGGGAGTGGGAAGGGTAAGCTGGGACAAAGTGAGAGAGTGGCAGTGACATAAATAGACTACCAAATGTAAAATAGATAGCTAGTGGGAAGCAGTCACAGAGCACAGGGAGATCATCTCGGTGTTTTGGGTCCACCTAGAGGGGTGGGATAGGGACGGTGAGAGGAAGATGCAAGAGGGAGATATGGGGATATACGTATACGTATAGCTGATTCACTTTGTTATAAAGCAGAAACTAACACACCATTGTAAAGCAATTATACTCCAATAAAGATGTTAAAAAAAAGACAGAAATAAAATACATATACAAAGAACTCATTTAAAATATACAAAGAACTCAGTGGTAAAAAAAAAAAACCCAATTAGGTACGACCTTAATAGACACTTCACCAAAGAAGATATTCAGATGCCAAATAAGCACATGAAAGGAGGCTCTACATCATAAGTTATCATGGAAATGCAACTTAAAACAAAAATAAAATATCACTACACAACAAAACAGAATGGCCAGAATTCAAAACACGGAGAACACCAAATGCTATTGAGGGTGTGGAGCAATAGGAAATCTCACTCTCGAAAAACACAGAGGTGCCTTAAAAGCATATTACCATGTAAAAAAAGCCAATCTGAAAGAGCTACATATTGTACAATTCCAAGTAAGACATTCTGAAAAAGGTAAAACTATAGAGATGGTAAAAAGGTAACTGGTTGCCAGGGGTTAAGGCATAGGGAAGGATGAATAGGGAGAAAGAGCACAGAGAAATTGTAGGGCAGTGAAACTATTCTGTATGAGACAGTAATGGTGGACACATGTCATTATATATTTGTCCAAACCCATAGAGTTTACAAGGGTGAACCCTAATGTAAATTAGGGGCTTTGGGTGATAATGATGTGTCAGTGTACATTCATCAATTGTAATAAATGGACCACTCCAGTGTGAAATGTTAATAGTGGGTGAGGCAGTGGATATATAGGGGCGGGGGGGTGGGGAGTGTCTATGGATACTCCCTGTACTTTTCACTCCATTTTTCCGTGAACCTAAAAATTAAGGTCTGTAAAAATTACATTGTAAACTTTTATATTGAAATGATAATAATTTTATACCTTGAACAAGAGTAAAATAAAAAATATTAAACTCTCTTGCTGTGCCACAAAATTGGCTAAGTACTTTAATGATAGTTTTATTATATTTTGAATGCTTATGATATGACAGGCATGGGTCTCTTTGAAGGTGGGACTTGTTATTCAGCAGGGCTGAAGACAAAATCCACAAAGTGTACTGCATAAGTGAAGGAAAAGGCTTGTGTGGAAACTTAGATGTGAAGAGCAGTAGAGAGTGAAAGAATGATATCCTCATCCTCCTGTTTTCACCGTGTGCTGAGTTTAGTGTATTTTGCTGGTCATGCCTTACCTATACATCTTAGGGAAAGGATCGTGTCACCATGTTTCTTTCTTTCTTCTAGGGCAAGCATAAAAGCAATCTTATGAGTGGGAAAATAAATAATCTGCTTCGTATCAGGTAGTCTGAATTGGAATGTGAGAATTTTCATAAGGATTTTTGGGAAATCCTGATGCCTGGTACTTAAGGACCTTTGGACACATGGAATGCCCAACAGGTATAGAATCCCTCTGGTAGTGAGAAGGGAAGACATCCACCCCAGAGAGATTCTGCATGGTCAATGAAAAGTGATTTATTTTCCAGGGTCCTTTTTACATAGTACTGTTTGTTGCACAGGGTCCAATCCTTTATCCTTGGGGAACCACAGGTATATCTATGATGGAATAATTGGAGGAATAATGGGAGGAATAATGGGAATATATTTGCAAACATCCTTTTCCCTTTGTTCTGTGGGATTGAAAACGTCTATGTCTAATACTCAGGCTCAGTTTGCCAAGCCAGATAGGACATGAGCCAGATTGTCGTTTCCTGGAGCAGGAAGATAAGCAGAGACCCAGGGGTTATCATTTTGTCACCAGGGACTTCCTCTGGGAGGATAAGCTGTTGGTTACAAAGGTATTGCTGCTTTTATAAACTCACTGAGGTTAAAGAAAGAACAGTATAGGAGTTCATGCTCCTTCCTAAACCTTGTGCCTGAATTTCATAAGTATTTGATATATTTGCTCAATCCCCAGTATTTTATTTAGATTTTGGCTGAAGGGTTTTCATAATGTTATATAAATAAATAGATATCTAAAGAGAGGCATCTTATATCAATAATTAAATAGAAAATCACGTACTTGAAAACTTTATGAAAAGATTCTGGGAATTTCGTGTCAAATATGGCGGCATAGTTTTTGGCTTTTTCCGAATCCTCATATAAAACCATGCAAGGCAACTAGAGAGCAAACAAAACACGAGCAAACAAAAAACCAAAAACATCAAAAGTCTAATGGGACAACATTCACATAAACATCAGTGACTAGGGAGCCCTGTGAGACTTCAAAATACCAGCAGCTATAGCCACAGATAGAGCAGTTATTGGTATGAAGGCAATAGAGGACAGAGGAAAATGAAGGGATAGCTGACAGACATGAAGAAAGAGAGGCCGACTAGTTCAAAGTTATTCATCAATGTACACAGTGAGACAATTTGAGAACACCGGCTACACCTAGGTGGGGAGGTGCTCACGCTAATAGCAACGGAGAGCAAAGGGCCTGTGATAAGTCCTCAAGGGCTGAAGCAGACAAGCTTCTGTGAACACTCAAAACTGACTCACCAGGATCTCTTCGAAATAAAGACCCCTGCACTGAGGAGAAACTACTGGAAGTGAAGAAGAGGAACAGAACAAGGACAGCCCAAAGCAACATGCAGTATGTTTAATACTACACAAAAAGAATAGGAAAGGAGGTTTCTGTGAAGTAGTAGAAGCTATCTGAACCAAGCCTCCTTTTAAAATGAATGACAAATACATCTAGTGTCAAATTCCATGCAATATTTCTACAGGAAAAACAGTTATGAAGCAGAATGACATCACAATGAGATACATGTTCTCAAGCGTATCAAAACTCTAATATTTCAAAACAAACCGAAAGACATTAAGCAAATGATACAAGACAGGAATGAACAAAACATAATACAAGTAGGAAAACACTCAGGAATGAGGTGACATACTCAGAAATAATTTGAAATAAAAGAAAAAATCATTTTAGACATGAGGACTAAATGAGAAGGACCAAATAAGCAAATCAGCACAACAAATAATGTCTTAAGAGAAAAAAGATGGAAAGGCAAAACATTTTTTAATTAATAATGTTTTAAAGATTTATAACTAGATATTGAAAGAACACACCTTATGTTGGAGAATATCTACACAGAATGACCAAAACAAACAGTAAATTTCCTAGAATTAAGGGGAAAAAAAATGCTTTGAGCATCAGCCACAAAGGACATGCAATTTACAAAGGAAATAAAATCAAAACATCAAACCATAAAACATTTTATTCCTGAAAAATATGAAATAACATATTTTAAAAAAAGGAAAACATGAGGCAATGATTTTATATCTGAAAAAACTGACATTCAAATATAAAAGGCCTGTACAAACTGTTATTAACACACAATATTTGAAAGAATACTTTTCTCAGGAGCCCTTCCTGTGGAATCCACTAGAGAACAAGAGTTGATAACAAAAATGACTACAGACATCAACATAATTAGTACTGGTGAGCATTAAATATATAATTCTACTTGTAGAATTAAGACAAAATGAGTCTTTAAAGGGAAAGATTATGGCATATAATGATTATACAGTCAGACAGTGGGGAGAAATTGGGGATGAGTCATGCAAAATATAATTAAAAACTATTCCTAATAATCATAATTGGTTGGGATAGCATTAGTTTTGTGAGTCTGAGGCTGTTGTATGGCAAACAAACTAGATATGAAATATTTCAATATTATTATTCCTCTTCTTAAGAATCAGGATTCACTGTGTAGCAGAAGGAAGATTTGGCTATAATATGTAAGGTGTTACGTTAAAACTCTTTAGTCTTGAAATTTAAATTGGAGTTATTAGTATGACTTCTCAGTGTATTTAAATTTTGTGCATTCAGGAACTCTAGAAACAATTCCCAGTAAGCATCCCTAGTGCCAATATTGTGGACGTAAAATAATATTTCCCGTTGAAAAAGCCAGAGCTTCCTGAAAAATGGCTGATTACATTCCAGATAGGAAGGACTCTCAGAGACTTATTAGGGTCATGTTAAAGAAGGCTTCAATAAGAGTAAGAATTGCAATGAACCTAAGCCATCAAATGTGCCTAAATCCATGAGTTCATAATATTGCAGAAAAATTAATTATTGACAACCTCACAATGATGGGTAACAAATTCATTACATTAAAAACTGGTTAAATAAAAGAGTGAAGCATTTGTCTTTACTTTCCTATTAACTGTACCATTGAGTAACCAAATAGTAGACTAGAGAAAGCATCTTCTTATAACTTTGTTCTAGCTATTGAATGAAAACAAAATGAGAGAATTTGAATATTAACATTTTAGAACCCTTGATGATTTAATTTAGGTGTTGAATATCAGTGAATGCTGACACTCAAAAAAGTGTAAAGAGACATGAATTATACGAATTATGTGCTTCTGGATGAAAGAACACGTCACTACTAGGGTCTTGGTAAGGGAATCAAATCTGAGACTGATCGAGCATCTGGATCCAGTTACCAATTTGCAGGAAATGTAGTTGACAAAGGAATACAGTGAACTGTGAAAACCCCTATAAGTTATTGCAATGAAAAAGAAAGGAAGAAGAGAGAACCTGTAGATTAAGAGAGACTTAAAAGTTGATGGATACTTATGTTGTTTCCATACCTTGGCTATTGTAAATATGCTGCTGTGAACATTGGGTTGCATATATCTTTTCAAATTAGCGTTTCCATTTTCTTCAGATAAATACCCAGGAGTGGAATTTCTGGATTATATGGTAGTTCTAGCTTTAGTTTTTTGAGGAAATGCCATACAGTTTTTCCTAGTGTCTGCACCAATTTACATTCCCCCAAAATTAAGTTCTCTAGCTGTGCTTTGGCATTTAGTAAAAGGAAAGGATGATACAGGGGGGAAAAAAAGAGAGACTTAAAAGTAATATAAAGTTTTAAAAAGTGGGCATACACTCTTGGGTGATAAAATTACAGTGAAACAAGGAAGTGAATAGTATAAAAGTCAGGATAGGGGTGCTTTTGAAGGGAGAAGAGCCATGATTAAGATGGGAAAATGGAGGGACTTTTGGGATGCTTACTCAAGTTCCATTTCTTGATCTGGGTGACGGTTAAAAGATTATTCACTTTATAACAATTCATTATTTTCTACATTCTTTTTTGGTTTTATTTGGGTTTTATTTTACAATAAAATGTTCAAAAAGCCTTCATAAAAAGCAGCAGCTAAATATATAAGCTATTTAGTTACTTTTGGATAAAATTACACATGTAACAATGTCTGAAATAGTATGCCCTAAATTGGATGTTTTTCACTGGGAGGAGAGTGAAGGAAAATAATTGATCATATATTTTCTATTTTATACACTTCTTTTATGTTTGAATCAATTCTTTAAATCATATGCACATATTGTATAATTAAAAGAAAAATATTCATAAGAAAGAGATAAAAAGCCTGTTAAGCTACTTGAAACACTGGCAATATAGTATAAAAAGAAATAAATATCAGTCAAAGGATCAAGGGCCCCACCCTCAGCTGTGTATTTCCTGGGCTATTGTATTGGTTACTTTATCTCTAATTGCATTGTATCTCTAATTGTATTGACAAGTAACCTGAAACACTCAGCTCAAATATTTTGGAACAAACAGAGGAAAACGAATTGTTCTACTTAAAAATTATAATTTTGGGGCTTCCCTGGTGGCGCAGTGGTTGAGAGTCCGCCTGCCAATGCAGGGGACGCGGATTCGTGCCCCGGTCCGGGAAGATCCCACATGCCGTGGAGCGGCTGGGCCCGTGAGCCATGGCCGCTGAGCCTGGGCGTCCGGAGCCTGTGCTCCGCAGCGGGAGAGGCCACAACAGTGAGAGGCCCGCATACCGCAAAAAAAAAAATTATAATTTTGGAGACAAAATAAACTAGAAGTTAAATTCTGAACTGCAACTTGTTTGTAAAATTTTAATTATATTGCTTAATTATTCTTTTATAAAGTATTGGTTCCCACAAAGGGGAATGAGTAAAATAACACTACATGCTTTGTTCTGTTCAGTAGCTCAATTATCAGGCTTAATGTTAAGGACTGAAGAAAGAATGTGCTTATAGAAGTTGAAAAATCCAGTTCCATGTCAAGAAAATATGAACATGATTACCATTGTACCCAGGTTACTTCCAAACAAAGCTATTTTACATTCTCCTTTTACAATGTAGCTAATTTTTAAAAAAAATTTTGACCAATTCTTATTCTTCTAAGAGGAAATAAATTATATTTTTAGCTGTTAAGAGTTTTCACATGTTAGTCAAGAATATGTAGGTGCTGACTTCCATTTCAGGATGCCATTCTTAAATGATGAATTCCTGTTTTAAAATAATTCTTCCCTGTTTTCAGCATTGGCAAATGCACAGGAACTCTATGTCTTACTGAGTTTTTTCAATATTAAGTAGTACTATAGACTCCATTGCAAGAGAATTAAAATAGCCTCTTTAAAAAAAGAAAATACTACTGACTGCATCAACAGTGCAAATGGAATGTACTCATAATGGGTCATTGTTAGTAGAGAAGGATAATGCAGTTCTAACTTAGATTCATACAGTAGGAAAAAAAATTTGTACATTACAATTCAATTCTGATACTATTATGACAAAGAAAGGCCACTAACATACAAGCATCCTTCAGAAGATACCAAGCCTAGGTTTCATAACATTTGAATTGAAATGTAAGTGAAGGGTATTCTACCATTTTTTTTAAGTCTAAGGGTTTTCTTTATATCTAACAAGACAACAACATATATAGTATTCAAAGGGAACTTTGAAATTAGGTAGCCCCCTCTACTACTTTTCTTCTTCTCAAACTGAGATTCAAAAAACACACCCTTAGAATATGCAGTACATGCTGTGGTAAATAAAACCTCAATATTAATACAACTTCTCTTCCCCTAGTGTGATTTTGGGTGTTTACTGGCTACTAATTAAGTAAGTTGCTTTATACTATTTGTCACGCACCTCCTTCACGGGAGATAGTAGGGTAAGTACTAAGAATACTCCACCGCATAAGGCTCATTCCCTTACAGAACTTACATTTTAGTAGCTGATATAAGTAAATAAGTAACCAAATTAATAAGATAAATTCCAGGTTGTGATAAGTGTCTTGAAGTCAATGAAAAGGATATCATGATTGGACAATTAGGGCTTCCCTGGTGGTGCAGTGGTTGAGAGGCCGCCTGCCGATGCAGGGGACATGGGTTCGTGCCCTGGTCCGGGAAGATCCCACATGCCACGGAGCGGCTGGGCCCCTGAACCATGGCCGCTGAGCCTGCACGTCTGGAGCCTGTGCTCCGCAATGGGAGAGGCCACAACAGTGAGAGGCCCGCGTACTGCAAAAAAAAAAAAAAAAAGATTGGACAATTAGAGGGAGTACACCTAATGCACTGCCATTTAAGGTGATAGCTAAAGAGTGAGGAACTAGGCATGGGAAGACCTGTGCAAAGAGGGCTCTAGGTAGAGGAAATGCTGTGTGAAAGGGCTTAAGAACAGTGAAATTGGAGATTAGTGAGCAGGGAGAGAATGTTGTGATGAGGGAGAGGTAGCCATAGATAAGATCACATGTGATCTTTTGTCTTTGAAAGCCTTTATGTCAAGGGTGTGTGACATGACACTACACTGTCAGGGTGCAGTGGCTCACTTTTAGTGAACAGTACATTCTTGTCACACTTACACTAAGATGCCATTATTTTTAAACAGTAATTTAAAAGTGATGATAATAAATAGTTGTTTAATATGGAGGTAGAGATTAAGTAAGCTACCCTCCCTCCCTTATCCCCCAAAGATACTCCACCAGCAGACACACTCATTGGCCTTTGGGCAATATGGGTCCCAGCCCTCTTTTACAAGTGTAGAGCAGTGACCAAAACCAGCCCCAAATCCTAACATGTATTCTCTCACGTGAATTAGTAAAATATATTCTCTCACACAATTTTATATGCATATATACATATATTCTCTCACATGAAATATACACACACAAGTATTCTCAGAGAAAAAATACAAAGCAGGGAAGGGAGATGAGGAGGGTTGGCGTGAAGAAGGGGTGGGAGTAGAATGTTTAAGAAAGGCTTTACTGATGGCAAGATGTATGAGCAAAAGTATAAAGAAGGTAAAGTTACAAATCCTAGGGATATCTAAGGAATGAAGAGAACTGTCCTCCAAGCAGAGAAGATCAAGTGCAAACGCCATGAGATTAGATCATTCCCTGCGTATGTGAGTGTTAACCAAAGTTTCAGAAACAGAGACCTGATTGAAATTTTAAAAAGGTGTTTATTTGGGGTTTGTTAGGACTGTAGTCTGGGAGGCATAGATTCAAGAAGCATTTGAATTTTGTTCTGCCAGACTACAAAATGGGGGAGGCTTATAAAGGCAAAAACTGCAAGATTAGAGTTCATTACAAGTTATTTATCAAAAATTATAATTGGAGCTGGCAAAGAGTAAGGGTGCTTGTTAAGTAAAGATTGAATGGAGTTTGAAATGGTTGCATAGTTACAAGGGGAGATCTTGAGACCATAAGGTAGCAGCTGACAGGTGTATTTCTGAATATGTCTGGTGATGTCCTTGAGTCTGGTCCAGTTCAAAGAAAGTTCAAGTTCTCAGTGGTACAGACGTGTCTGAGACCAGATCGTCAATGGCTGCCCTACTCTATTTTTGTATGCCTGAACTATGATTACTCCATTATAATTTCATTTTGTCATCATGAGGAAAAGAAAGGTATGATGAGAAAATGAGAGAGTAGGTGATGAGATCAAACAGGTAACAAGGATTAGAGGTAAAAGGTGTGAGTAAGAGGAGTCAAGGTATCTATAAAGCTATCATCCAGAGCAACCAAAAAATAAAGAAGGAGACATTTTTGGTGAACAGACATAAGCCAGGCTTTGCTTTCATCCATATACAGTTTTAAAAGTCTGTTAGATATCCACGTGAAGATATCAATTAACCAGTCTGCAGCTGTGGGGATAGGTTCAGGGTGCAGATACAAATTGGGGCTTTTCAACCTATAGATGGTATTTATAACCATGTGACTGGATGAAGTTACCTGTTGAGTCAGTGAGGATGGCAGAATGCCAACATCTGAGCCCTAAGACTTTCTAACATTTATGAATCTGAGTGGTGGAGTTCAATCAGCAGAGGAGACTGAGAAAGAGGATCTAATTCAACAGAGAAAACCAAGATACGATGTTGAGAGAGAATTAAAAGAATAATCATCTGTGTTAAAAAGGTCGAAAAGATAAGGACTTATCATTCACCATTGAATTTAGCAACCTCCAAGTTAGGTAATATCAAGAAAATAATAATTTCTCAACATTCCACAATAAGGTTAAAGAGAATCAGTTCATGGTCCAAAGACAGCTCCCATGCCCTGAATTCCCAGAATTTTTCATAAATGAAAATATATATTAGTCTGTCTATGACAGACCTTTCTATATGTATCACAATACAGAAATTAAAATTGGTTTGCTTTGTGTGACCCACATTGCTCTATCCAGTTCCACATGGTATAGCAGAAATGTTGATGCCCTCCCTGTTTTCACTAGGCGTGAACATTTTCAGTATGACGTATACAATCTCCACCTGCCAATATTTCCATCACTGGACTCCAGGGCTTTTTCTGGAATGGGAAGATCTTTCCATTCACACATAAGACAGGCCAGAAGTGCCTGGGAATAAACACCTCTGGGTAGCAAAGTTGAGATAGTTGTGAGGAATGGGTTTAACTCTATTTCCCAGTCTCCCTGTTAGATTAACCCCTAGCCAGCCATTCTGACAGCTGTCTTATTTCACACCCTTTTATTGCTTGTATTCCCTTCACTCTGGGACTTTCCCAATTCCCTGCTAGAGTACCCTCCACCTGTCAAGTAAATCACTGCACTTGAACTTTTGAATTTTACTTCTCCCACTCCCAGAAAAAATGATTTGTACTCATACATGATATCTTTCTTGGGTACCCAAGCAAAGAACAGCAACAAAGCATGGTCATCTGTCTATATTCCTTTTTGAAGTAGGAAGGCTCATTATGAGGATCTCAACCTTTTCCCATAATCCTGATTAAAACTAACATGAGGACACATTTTCTTGGGGTCTTTTCAACTCTAACCGATTGAGACTCTTGGATGGTGCTATGTTAGTGGTGTCTATTGCTGCTGTAACAAATTCCAACCAACTTTGTGGCTTAAAAAATACAAATTTATTATATTACAGTTCAGTAGGTCAGAAGTTTGTGTCAGCATCATTTAACTGGTTACTACTCCCCAGGTATCATAAGACAAAAATCAAGATGTCTTGATTAGGAATGAAGCTTAGGGCTTAGGGGTTGAATCTGCTTCCAGTTTATTCAGTTGGTTGGCTGAATTTCAGCAATTTGTGACTTTAAGAATGAGGTTCTCATTTTCTCACTGGTTGTCAGTTGAAGGTTGCTCTCAGCTTCTGGAGGTAGACCTCATGCCTTAGCATGTAGCTTCCTTCATCTTCCCACCCAGCAATGGAGAGTTGACTTCTTCTCACACCTTGAATCTCTCTAACTTCTTTTTCTCCTTATCTTTCTCACACTAGTCAGAGAGATTTCTCTGCTTTAAGAAAGGCTCAAGTGAATAGATTAGTCCCATCTGGATAATCCAGAATAATTGCTCTATTTCAAGGTTTGAAGCCTCAATTTAATCAGCAAAGTACTTTCACAGAAATACGTAGATTAGTGTTTACTTGAATAAGCAGAGTAGATGAGTCTTGGCAGGACATCATTAGAATTCTGCCTACCAGAGGAACCATGCACTTCATTTGCCCCTGCTACTTTTGCACATTTAGAGTTACAGAGAAGTGCAACTGTTAAAACCAAATTTCTAGGCAGTAAGATCAACTTCTAGGTCTTTTGTGTACACCCGGGGAGGATGGTAGTAGTTGTAGGTCTCTATCCTTGCACGATCTTTCGTGAGGGATAGAGTGTTTCTCATTATCCTTTTTTATCTCTACATCACGATTGTTCCATCAACACAAGGTTGTGCTGACAGTACATTCTTTTAGTCATGAATTGTAAGTGAGGTATATTACGCAAAAAGAAATAAAACAAAAATGACAATAGACTGTGCTTCTGAGTAAAATGTCAAAAATCACTAAAAATCCCAGGTGGCAATATCATCTACAAGTATAGAATGAGATCAAGTACAGAATTTTATGAAGTGGAAAAATCATCTCTGAAAGCCAAAGAGTTTTTTGAGTCACTTGCTTTTGGTTGGACCCAGGGCTGAAGTTTTGGGCCTCTGTGAGATGTCCAGCTTCTGCTTTACTCTCAGCCTTATTCTTAAGAAAGCTGCTTTCTAACCCAGCCTCTCTAAATGTTGAGTGTTCATGCAACTTAAGTGGTCACTGTGTTTGAGGAGGAAAACTGGATTCTGTTTCTTGATGCCCCATGCCCTGCCCAGCAAAGCAAGTGACGATTGGAGCCCTGTGGGAACTTCTTCACTCAAAGCAGGCCATTTTATTTTTTGTTTGTCTTGTTTTCTGTATGTTGTCTAGTTACGATTGTTTATTTGCCACTCTTTAGGCTTATTTCAAGGAGCAGGGTTCACGCAGCTTTTCTTGAGGACCCATCAACTTTTTTTTTCTTTAATAGATTTTATTTTTGTTTATTTAGTTTTGTCTGCGTTGGGTCTTCGTTGCTGTGCGTGGGCTTTCTCTAGTTGCGGCAAGCGGGGCTACTCTTTCTTGCGGTGTGCGGGCTTCTCATTGCAGTGGCTTCTCTTGTTTTGGAGCACGGGCTCTAAGTGCAGTAATTGTGGCTCATGGGGTCAGTAGTTGTGGCTGGCAGGCTGTAAGGCCCAGACTCAGTAGTTGTGGCGCACGGGCTTAGTGGGTCCGTGGCATGTGGGATCTTCCCGGACGAGGGGTCGAGCCAGTGTCCCCAGAATTGGCAGGCAGATTCTTAACCATTGCACCACCAGGGAAGCCCCAGGACCCATCAACTTTTAAAAACTCACTGCATCCCCTCTAAACAACTCCATTTTTCTACCTGAGAGCTAAGGTCACTAGGATTTCCTTCTGCACTACTTAATTATCACTATCTTGCCAGTGGCAAAGAAAACAGGCAAACATGCTTGGAAAATGCAGAGTGGTGGATGGGAGATGGGGCAAAGGGGGAAAGGAAAAAATGGAGAGTATTATTTTGAAATCAATACCTCTCACACTTAGGTACCATGTGTTGAGATAGTTAAACCAAAGCTCATTAAGTAGAGGGTGCTGGACATAAAGGAGTATTTATATTAAAGCTTTTTAATATTTATTTTTAACATCTTTATTGGAGTATAATTGCTTTACAATGATGTGTTAGTTCCTGCTGTATAACAAAGTGAACCAGCTATACATAAACATATATCCCCATATCTCCTCCCTCTTGCATCTCCCTCCCACCCTCCCTATCCCATCCCTCTAGGTGGACACAAAACACTGAGTTGATCTCCCTGTGCTATGAGGCTGCTTCCCACTAGCTATCTGTTTTACATTTGGTAGTCTATATATGTCCATGCCACTCTCACACTTCGTGCCAGCTTACCCTTCTGCTTCCCTGTGTCCTGAAGTCCATTCTCTACATCTGCGTCTTTATTCCTGTCCTGCCCCTAGGTTCTTCAGAGCCTTTTTTTTTTTTAGATTCCATACATATGTGTTAGCATATGGTATTTTTTTTCTGACTTACTTCACTCTGTATGATAGTCTCTAGGTCCATCCACCTCACTACAAATAACTCATTTCATTTCTTTTTATGGCTGAATAATATTCCATTATATATATGTGCCACATCTTCTTTATGCATTCATCTGTCAGTGGACACTTAGATTGCTTCCATGTCCTGCCTATTGTAAATAGAGCTGCAATGAACATTGTGGTACATGACTCTTTTTGAATTATGGTTTTCACAGGGTATATGCCCAGTAGTGGGATTCCCGGGTCATATGGAAGTTCTATCTTTAGTTTTTTAAGGAACCTCCATACTGTTCTCCATAGTGGCTGTATCAATTTACATTCCCACCAACAGTGCAAGAGGGTTCCCTTTTCTCCACGCTCTCTGCACCATTTATTGTTTGTAGATTTCTTCATGATGGCTATTCTTAATGGTGTGAGGTGATACCTCATTGTAGTTTTGATTTGCATTTCTCTAATGATTAATTATGTTGAGCATTCGTTCATGTGTTTGTTGGCAATCTGTATACCTTCTTTGGAGAAATGTCTATGTAGGTCTTCTGCCCATTTTTGAATTGGGTTGTTTGTTATTTTGATATTGAGCTGCATGAGCTGCCTGTGTATTTTGGAGATTAATCCTTTGTCATTTGCTTCATTTGCAAATATTTTCTCCCATTCTGAGGGTTGTCTTTTCCTCTTGTTTATGGTTTCCTTTGCTGTGCAAAAGCTTTGAAGTTTCATTAGGTCCCATTTGTTTATTATTGTTTTTATTTCCATTTCTCTAGGAGGTGGGTCAAAAAGGATCTGGCTGTGATTTATGTCAAGGAGTGTTCTTCCTATGTTTTCCTCTAAGAGTTTTATAGTGTCTGACCTGACATTTAGGTCTTTAATCCATTTTGAGTTTATTTTTGTATATGGTGTTAGGGAGTGTTCTAATTTCATTCTTTTACATGTAATTGTCCAGTTTTCCCAGCACCACTTATTGAAGAGGCTGTCTTTTTTCCATTGTATATTCTTGCCTCCTTTATCAAAGATAAGGTGACCATATGTGTGTGGGTTTATCTCTGGGCTTTCTATCCTGTTCCATTGATTTATATTTCTGTTCTTCTGCCAGTACCATACTGTCTTGATTACTGTAGCTTTGCAGTATAGTCTAAAGTCTGACAGCCTGATTCCTCCAGCTCCGTTTTTCTTTCTCAAGATTGCTTTGGCTATTCGGGGTCTTTTGTGTTTCCATAGAGATTGTGCGATTTTTTGTTCTAGTTCTATGAAAAGTGCCGTTGGTAGTTTGATAGGGATTGCATTGAATCTTAGGTTGCTTTGGGTAGTATTGTCATTTTCATAATGTTGATTCTTCCAATCCAAGAATATGGTCTATCTCTCCATCTGTTTGTATTATCTTCAGTTTCTTTCATCAGTGTCTTATAGTTTTACAGTCTCAATTTCAGTGCTTGGATAGGTCTGTTTATATTTTCTATTTCTTCTTGGTTCAGTCTCGGAAGGTTGTGCTTTTTTAAGAATTTATCCATTTCTTCCAAGTTGTCCATTTTTTTGGCATATAGTTGCTTATAGTAATCTCTCATGATCCTTTGTATTTCTGCAGTGTCAGTTGTTACTTCTCCTTTTTCATTTCTGCTTCTGTTGATTTGAGTCTTCTCCCTTTGTTCCTTGATGAGTCTGGCTAATGGTTTATCAATTTTGTCTGTCTTCTCAAAGAACCAGCTTTTAGTTTTATTGATCTTTGCTTTTGTTTCCTTCATTTCTGGTTCATTTATTTCTGATCTGATCTTTATGATTTCTTTCCTTCTGGTAACTTTGGGGTTTTTTTGTTCTTCTTTCTCTAATTGCTTTAGGTGTAAGGTTAGGTTGTTTATTTGAGATGTTTCTTGTTTCTTGAGGTAGGATTGTATTGCTATAAACTTCCCTCTTAGAACTGCTTTTGCCGCATCCCATAGGTTTTGGGTTGTCGTGTTTTCATTGTCATTTGTTTCTAGGTATTTTTTGATTTCCTCTTTGATTTCTTCAGTGATCTCTTGGTTATTTAATAGTGTTTTGTTTAGCCTCTATGTGTTTGTATTTTTTACAGATTTTTTTCCCTGTAATTGATATCTAGTCTCATAGTGTTGTGGTCAGAAAAGATACTGTTACAATTTCAATTTTCTTAAATTTACCGAGGCTTGATTTGTGACTCAAGATATGATCTATCTTGGAGAATGTTCCATGAGCACTTGAGAAGAAAGTGTATTCTCTTTGTTTTTGGGTGGGATGTCCTATAAATATCAATTAAGTCCCTCTTGTTTAATGTGTCATTAAAAGCTTGTGTTTCCTTATTTATTTTCATTATGGATGATCTGTCCATTGGTGAAAGTGGGGTGTTAAAGTCTCCTACTATTATTGTGTTACTGTCGATTTCCCTTTTTATGGCTGTTAGCATTTGCCTTATGTATTGAGGTGCTCATATGTTGGGTACATAAATATTTACAATTGTTATATCTTCTTCTTGGATTGATCCCTTGATCATTATGTAGTGTCCTTCTCTGTGTCTTATAATAGTCTTTATTTTAAAGTCTATTTTGTTTAATAATGAGAATTGCTACTCCAGCTTTCTTTTGATTTCCATTTGCATGGAATATCTTTTTCCATCCCCTCACTTTCAGTCTGTATGTATCCCTAGGTCTGAAGTGGGTCTCTTGTAGATAGCATATATACGGGTCTTGTTTTTGTATCCATTCAGCCAGTCTGTGTCTTTTGGTTGGAGCATTTAATCCATTTACATTTAAGGTAATTATTGATATGTGTGTTCCTATTACCATTTTCTTAATTGTTTGGGGTTTGTTATTGTAGGTGTTTTCCTTCTCTTGTGTTTCCTGCCTAGAGAAGTTCCTGTAGCATTTGTTGTAAAGCTGGTTTGGTGGTGCTGAATTCTCTTAGTTTTTGCTTGTTTGTAAAGGTTTTAATCTTTCCGTCAAATCTGAATGAGATCCTTGCTGAGTAGAGTAATCTTGGTTCTAGGTTTTCCCCTTTCATCACTTTACATATGTCCTGCCAGTCTCTTCTGGCTTGCAGAGTTTCTGCTGAAAGATCAGCTGTTAAGCTTATGAGGATTCCCTTGCATGTTATTTGTTGCTTTTCCCTTGCTGCTTTTAATATGTTTTCTTTGTATCTAATTTTTGGTAGTTTGATTAGTATGTGTCTTAGCATGTTTCTCCTTAGATTTATCCTGTAGGGACTCTCTGTGCTTCCTGGAGTTGACTGACTATTTCCTTTCCCATATTAGGGAAGTTTTCTACTATAATCTCTTCAAATATTTTCTCAGTCCCTTTTTTTTTCTCTTTTTCTTCTGGGACACCTATAATTCAAATGTTGCTGTGTTTAATGTTGTCCCAGAGGTCTCTGAGACTGTCCTCAATTATTTTCATTCTTTTCTTTTATTCTGCTCTGTGGTAGTTATTTCCACTCTTTTATCTTCCAGGTCACTTATCTGTTCTTCTGCATCAGTAATTCTGCTTTTGATTCCTTCTAGAGAATTTTTAATTTCATTCATTGTGGTGTTCATCACTGTTTGTTTGCTCTTTAGTTCTTCTTGGTCCTTCTTAAATGTTTCTTGTATTTTCTCCATTCTATTTCCAAAGTTTTGGATCATGTTTACTATCATTATTCTGAATTCTTTTTCAGGTAGACTGCCTATTTCCTCTTCATTTGTTTGGTTTGGTGGGTTTTTACCTTGCCTCTTCATCAGCTGTGTATTTCTCTGCCTTCTCATTTTGCTTTGCTTACTGCATTTGGGGTCTCCTTTTCGCAGGCTGCAGTTCATAGTTCCCATTGTTTTTGGTGTCTGGCCCCAGTGGGTAAGGTTGGTTCAGTGGGTTGTGTAGGCTTCCTTGTGGAGGGGACTGGTGCCTGTAGTTTGGTGTATGAGGCTGGATCCTGTCTTCCTGGTGGGCAGGACCACGTCCGGTAAACCTTTTTATTATTAATTTTTCCCTCTGTCTTTGTGAAAAGAGCACCGGGATGTTTGGCATGCAGTGCTTTTGTAGGGGAACAGTGATAGCCTCTCTGTCTACAGTGGCCTTGATCCATCAATATGTTTGTGCTCATGAAAATCAGAGATTTAATCAGGCCATAGATGAATTCTAGGGCAGCAGTATTCAATAGAAATATAATGACAGCTACATATGTAATAGAAATTTTCTAGTAGGTACATAAAATCATGTAAAAATAAATGGGTGAAATATATTTCAATATGCTATTTCCGTTCACCCAGTTTATCCAAATACTATCCAAAATGCAGACTCACACTTGTCTCTTTTTTTTTACTCAGCTAACTTTGGGTTCTCCTCATGCAGAAGTTTAGTTACATCCTTCTATGCATCCTTCAGTGCAACTCTTCTACTGTTACTTCTCTATTGGAAATCAGGTGTTACCTGCCAGTTACCAAATTAGAATAAAATTATTCCATTCTCATCTTACTTAACCTTTCCCTCTATTAAAAAAAAAATCAATCTGACTTACTGTGATGTTTCAGAACCATTCTCCAAAGAATAAAACACTAACCGTGCATGTGAAAACAAAAGTCTTCTCTTTGTGAAACCACCCTCTTTTTAGATTTTTCTCTGGTACAGATGTCTCATTCATAGCTAAGTGTACTTCAGCTTTGTCTTCATCTGCTTCCTACTCCATTTTTTGAAGATTTGGACCTTAACCAGAAATCACATGTGAAACTTTTTAAAAATACAAATCCCTTGATATTTCTGGAGATTTTGATTTAATAATACTGATTTTCAACTGAGATATCTGTATATTTAAGAAGACTCAAGACTGATGTTAATGCCCAGGTAGGACTGAGAAACACTGATCAAAAAACACTTCCACCCTCTCTATCCTCTTTTATGCCTCAGGATCTTGGTCCATTGTGTTTCTTTCATCTGTAACTCCTCAAATCAGACACCTGTGCATGTTTAACTGGACTTCAGTATAGTACCAGGGTGCTAATATAGTTCTAGCTTCAAGCTTTATCACCTGGTCTCAGCCTCTTGGGTTGAAAATGCTCTCATTTTAAACCAGAAGTTAAAAAACCAAAGTCTCATGCTAGGGCATGTATGGTTGCTAATGATTCAGATTAGGAGCCTTTATTATTTTTATTAAAAAATACAATATATTTTTTGAATTAAAACCTCTAATGTGTTTTGCATTGGTATGCACTTGGTGCCTCTGAATTTTTTATGCCGTTATATACCTACGCCATTTGTATCTAATTTGTACCAGCTTAGAATTACATAAACATTCACATTAGTATTTCAAGTTAGAAAATGAATACTTTCCTCCTGAAATCACTCAGTTTAATTGTTTTAATCAAAACATTGGGTATGTATCATAACTCTAAAATAAATCTTTAGGACATGTAGCTATTATCACATTATAACTCAAGATATGTGCCTTGAGAATATTTTTCATGATTCGTTTATAATTAATGCCTTCAAACATTTCCCATATAATGATGATTTAACTTTCTAAGATATTGAAACCAGTCAGTATAATTTTACCACATAATACGCAACTAGTTCTATGAAAATGCAAATTAAAGAGCAGAGTATTAGGCAAATCGAATTTGCATGCATATGGTGTATATACATAAAATGTTTCAGAATATTGGATATCATTACCCAATCATTATACTCATAGACCATAATAAGGAACAAGAGGAATTTGCCACATAAAAGACGCTAACAAAATGGAAAATTTTACAGGCATAAAATTTATATCCTAAGCCCTAACATGGACCTGAATGCCAAAATCTATATAGCTAAGAAAAGAAAGGTAAAAGCAGCATTTCTTTCAGCATTCTGAAGAATAACACTGTAGGGAATAAACTTAATGAGGCTGGATATTTTCTAGATCTCTTAAAAAGACTGGAAAATACACTACTTTTTTCTATTCAAACATTGGGATAAATCACTGAAGTGAACATGAATATGTAGTGTAGTAATTTAGAGGTTAAGAACAAATTTTTTAAATTGGATAGCTGAGGTTTGAGTTGTAGATTTACTGTTTACTAATTATATTACCTTGCATACATTTCTTAACCTTAATCTAGGCTTTTCTTGTACAATATAGAATCTATCACAGGAACATTGTTAGTATAAATACTGTAATCATGAAAATATTAATACACTGTCTGCATATAGTGAATGTGAAGTATGCATTACCCATTATTTTTTCCATTGAAACAAACAGAAACTCATACTTTTATCTCTTTTCAAATGCTTTTTAAAAAGTATAGCTTAAGCTTAAATCTTCTCATCTTAAATGATAAATAAATGCATTCACTGGGAAAAATTCACATATCAAAACACAATACATTTCATAATTGGGAATATTTAGAATGCTTGTTAAATTCCACCTTTAATATTTTTGGAAGTAGAAGTGTTAGAACACCTAATGCTAAAGTACAAAGAAATCACTTAATATTTATTATTCAAAAGTCAACTGTGGAAAAACATCCACAGCAAGTTTAAAGAGAAAGAAAAATTTGCATTCTATCTTGGAGTCTCAAGATGTGAACCCTTAATTTCAGGTTCTGCCTTTTGCTTTTTGTGAAATTTTGAACAACTCACTAAACCTCGGAGAGGTTTACTTTCCTTATCTGTTACATAGAAATAATAGCAAATTAATAGATTGTTATAATTTTTAACTTACTGAGGTTAATTATAGAAAAATATTTTGTAATGTGAAAAGAGTTCTTTAAATATTGTTCACATATACTTTAAATGTGCTCATTAGAAAATGAAATAAAATATAGGTTCTTCACTTGGTCTGATTTTACTTAAAATAGAAAAAAAAATGTAATGTTGGAAGTCCCTTCAGAAATGGAATTATATCTCATTTCTACCTTAAACTTTTCTAAAGGCTTGTATCATATTTGTTTCAGAAATTCAAAAGAGTAAAACTATTTCTTATGTAATATGGCCTAGCTTCAAAATAGACCCATGGCTATGGAATATTATAGATCCCTAAGAATGAACTGGAAAAAATATCTGAACTATTGGTAGGTAAAAAAAACTCTTAAGTTTGTAGGATAATATTTTCAATATGAATTCATCAATTTAAATGTATATGTGTATACAAATATATATTTATGCCAATGTAGAGGGAAAGAACCAGAGTGATATATACCAAAGTATGACAAACTACCTCTGAAATAAGGTAAAAGTAGACCTAATTAAAAATAATTTTCACTTTTTATTTTATAGATTTCTGAACTGATTAATCTTTTCAATGTATTAATCTTTTACATGTATTATTGGTATAATTGAAACACTAATGAATAGAAAATATATTGAGTGTTCAGGAAGAATAGTTAATATCTTTATTAATAGTTAATAGTTAATATCATTCATAGTTAATATCTACATATTGGAATATCAAGCCCAGGTTTCTAGTATTTGTCAGATAAAATCTCTGATAACCTTGAAAAATCTAACCTCAAACCACAAAGCTGAGTAGTCAAATTCAAACTATATATCCAAGAGATCAAACGTTATACTAATATTATTAGCTAAATCAATATCATGTCTTAAAATTAGAAATGAACAACTGATTTACTCTTTTTCCATGTCTACATGAACACTGTAGATGGAGCCCAAATTAGTACTCATTCAGAGTTGGAACTACCAACATTAAAACTATATCTACTTGCAAAATCAAACTTTTGATCAAACATCCTGATAATATATGCATTTATTTTACTCTGGCTCAAATATGAGTTTCTGCAAACATGCACACTTCTAACTCCTTAATGTTGATTCATCTTTGATTCTGCTGGTATATTCCTTTTAAAAATTTGAAGGTAGTTACATATTTACTATAATATATGTAAGTGTATATCAAATGCTTTCTTAAATTAGTACCTTAAGGGTAAATCGGTAACTGTTTATTTTGTTTGTGATGATCTATCAGGTGCTTGAAATTAAATTAAATTAAATGAGATTCTCTGCCTCTGCCTCTATAATATTTCTCTGCCTCTATAATATAATATCACTACATGTATATGTAGTTGTATATGTGATTAAAGCACGTATGTGATTTTGAACTTTAATGTGTTTGTAGGAGTGGAAGCTGAGGTAGGAGACTGAGAAATCATAGATGTGAGAGGAATGGCTTATTGGATAAGAATTTGAAAATGATGCTTTATTAAATTTCGGGGTAGATATATAGTTTTATCTACAGACTAAACAACTAGAATAATCGTATATTTATGTAAAACCCTGCTAGAGTTGGTCTCCTGATAATTAGGGAATTGAGTCGACACCATGGCATATGGTGAAGAAATTAAAATTTTTCAAGCTTCCAGGAATCTCTAATTATTCCACTAAAATAGACCTGCAGACCATTTAAGTGGTTAAAAAACAAACAAACAAAAAACAACTTTGAAATTATTAAAACTGTGATCAAGTTAAATGTAATTTGACTTCTTATTCTTCCCAAAGCACTTTTATTAAAGTTTCAGCGCAAGGTTTCAGAAATTAAGCCCAGATATTGATAGTCTTCCTATTTATCACACTTATTTATTCATATTTATTTTCTTAACACATATATTTTTGACTGTGTCCATGTGCTAAGTACTGCTTTAGTTGTAGAAATTAAAATACATTAAAAAAAATCCCCTGCATTCTTAATAGGTTAGATGGCCACTGAATATAATAAATTTTTGAGTTATATAGTAAGTTAAAAGGAGACCAGTGCTAAGGAAAACCATAAAATAAAAAACTAAAGTTGTGTGCGTGGGGGGGTGTATGGAGTACTGCATTGCAATGTGGTCAGGATAGACCTCCAAAAGAGGTGTGAAATGCGCAGACTTTAAAGAGACATACGCGTATTTGAAGGAAGATATTTCCACGCAGAGCAAGAAGCCAGTGCAAAGATCCTCGAGGTTGGGACAAGGATATTAAGGGAACTCAAGGAGTCCTTGTGTAACAAGTGTCCTGTGAGAGGAAAGGAGAGTAGTAAGTAGGCCATTGCAGGCTCTTGCAGGCCATTGTAAGTACATCAGCTCTTATCCTTGCAGCCATTCTTGGGTTCTGCATAAGCGTGGTATGAGGTAGATTATTTTTAAATACCGTAATAACGTTGGTAGATAGGCAGAGCATTTGTTACTGACCAGGGTTCTTGGCCTCCTTAATCAATAGAAATTGATAAGAGGCCAGAAGAGAAATTCAGGCAATGCTTTATTGAGACTCGTGCTACAGATGGAACTGGTCCATCTGTAGGGGCAGATCCTGAGGGGTAGCGTAGGCGGTGTGCCCACCCCCGCTTAGTGTTGCCGCATGTAGGGATCATGTGCAGTACCCTGCTTTTGCTCCTGACACCTCAGAAGTAGCAGTTGGTTTTTTGGTCTTTTTATATCTTGTACATAATTTGCCCTAACTGCATATGTACACAGTTGTTTTCAGTCCCTTATAGATTCTTTGTATTCTGTTCCTCGAGGAGACATTCCTCCAGCTGCAAGCACTGCAGCAAAGAGTCCCAGACCCCAGGTCCCAGCCTGTCTCACATTGACCACACGTGCGCAAGAGTGGAAAGAGGGAAATTAATTAAATGGCTTTTGGGACGACAGTTTACGACTCCTGCCCTAAAGGCCTCGTGTGGCTTGTGCGCACCTCCTTTTCCCTTTGGATTCCCGTTGTAGTCAGTGTTGTGGCATGTCCTCTCTGTGCTGCCTGGGCCATCACCATGGTGAAGCTGAGTGAAATTGAGGCCAAGCAGAAGCTGCAGCGGCTCTTCGAGGGTGGTCGTTTGCCATCTGGTGGGGCTTTATTCCTCTTGTGGTTTGTCTGGTCTACTTTGGGGATAACGATTATTTGGTCACCTGGATTTGGAAACATTCAGTGAACAGGGATGACAGAAGGTGGGTGCTCTGGCTGGGATAAGAGGTGGGACATTGTTCAGACATCCACCAGTGGGATGACAAGGGGCTCTGATTTCACAGATGCATCTGTGGCAGAGTGAAACCTGTACTGACTTCTTTATAAAAAGACTGTTAAAAATGTTTTTAAAAAAATTATTTTAAAAACTTTTTGGCAATATTCCGGGAGACATTATGCTGGGTTGAAGCAGGTTGTTAGCAGTGGAGTTCAGAAGTAGTTGGATTCTGTATGTATTTTTAATATATAATCAGTGGGATTTTCAGATGGATTTCACATGGAAGGCAAGAAAAAGGGGTAAGGCAACGATGACGATACGTTTTTGATGTGAGCAACCAGATGAATGGAGCTGTAGTTAATTGCTGTACGTAAAGCAGTGTTAGCTCAATCATTGGTATTTTGGTTTTAGTCACATTACTTAGTAACAGTATTTTGGCACTATTTAAATGTAAACTAACTTTATTAAGGAAGCAGCTAGATATGTGACTCTGAAGTTGAAATGACACCTCTGGCTATAAACCAAAATAATCTGGAGTGTTATCAGGTGAATAGTATTTAAAAACCACAAACCATGGGAATGAGGGCTGATAAGAAGAGAGAACAAGTCAAGGACTGAGCACTGAGCCCTCCCCCAATGTGAATGTGATCACACATAGAATACCCAACAAAGGAGCTCAGAAAGGAGAAGCATTAGGAGAAAAAAATCAGGAGGGTAAGGTGTCCTGAAAGCCAAATGAAGAAGGAGCATGGGAGGAGGAGGGGGTCAATCACACCATGTCCTACTGAAAGGTCAGAACTTAGAATTGATCTTTGGATTTTGCAATTGGAATAGTATTGGTGAGCCTTAAAACAGCAGTTGTAGAAAAGTGGTGAGAGAAAAAGCCTCATTAGAGGGGATTAAAAAGAAAACAGAGAGGGGGAATTGGATTTAGGGAATGTAGAAAACCTGTCAAAGTGTACAAAAGGGAGCAGAGAAATGGGGGTATAGCTGGAAGGGAATGTGGGAGTTAAAAAAAAAGGTTTTTGTTGTTGTTTCTGGTTTTTGCAATTGATGGAAATGATCCAGTAGAAAGAGAAAAATTGACGAGTTGGGAGAAAGAAAGAAGATTGCTTGAGCCATGTTTTTTAGTAGATGATAAGATATAGAATCCATTGCACAGTTGAAAGTGTTGGCCTTAGACTGGGGTATAGAAAGGTAACCTATAGTGAAGAGAGAAAACAGTATGTGTCTAGATGCTGGCAAATGTCTAGATTTGATGGAAGGAGATAGTTAATGTTCTTTTAAAGATTGCCTCAGCTTTCTAATTGGATTAATAATCAAGGCCATCATTTAAGAATCAGAACTGGCTAGGAGGTTTTATCGATTTGAGGAAAGAAAAGAAGAATTTACATAATAGCCTAGAGCAGGAGTCAGCAAACTGTGGGCCATGGGCCAAATCCAGACTGTTTCCTGATTTTGTAGGCGAAATTATATTGGCATACAGCCATGATCATTCTTCACATATTGTCCATGGCTCAGCTGAGTAGTTATGACGGAGACCATATGGTTCACAAAGAATAAAATATTTAATATCTGGCCTTTATTGAAAACGTCTGCTGACCCCTCGTCTAGAAACTTAGAGAGTGGACCATGCTAATCAACATCAAAGCACTTCTTGAATTCAAGTGAGAATGGTCTGGATGGCTGCAGACTTTTTCCTAGATTCATTTACCTATACAGGTGCCCAGGCAGAGTAGAGGGAGAATTGATTTTAACCAGGACTGTGTTTGTGCCAAACAAGTACAACGAAGAAAGAGAAGGCCGAGGAGGGATCAAATGATTAACCGTATTATATGATTATGTACCTGGTTACATGGTTATGGGTTTTACATGAGAACATTCACTTGATTGGTAATAATTCACCAGGCTGTACGTATATAGTATGTATATTCTAGTAAGCATGCTATAATTCAATAAAAAGTTAAAAATAATTAAATATGGAATTTAACTTGGGAAAGGAGGGCAAGGAGGAAATCAGGGAGATGAGGACTGTATCAATAGATCTAGGTCATAGTGGGATTGAAAACTTGTTGAAGATTATATGATAAAAGAACTGCATTGTAAAGGTAAGCAGTTGTAGATAGTGTTCGTATTAGTTTGCTAAGGCTGCCATAACAAAATACTAGACTGGATGTCTTAAACGACAGAAATTTATTTTTTTCACAGTTATGGAGGCTTGAAGTCCAAGGTCGTTATTGACAGGGTCTTTTTGTTTTGTTTTTTTTATTCTGAGACCTTTGACTTACAGATAGCCATCTTCTTCTGTCTCTACATGGTGTGTTTTCTGAAATTCAGATATCTGTGTCTTAATCTATTCTTATAAGGATGCCATAATACTGGATTAGGGCCTACCCATATGATTTCCTTTTACCTTAACTACCTCCTTAAGGGCCCTATCTCCAAATACAGTCACATTTAAAGGCCCTATCTCCAAATACAGTACTGAGGGTTAGGACTTCAGCATATGAACGTGGGTGGTGAGAGCATAATTCAGCCCATAATAGTGAGGGGTGCTTAAAATTAAGACTGGAGGAAAATTATTATAAAATAGCAAGGTCTAGGTTGTGATTATGGAAGAGAAGAGCTGAGGTGGTATGCAGGGCAAGATCATTGGAAAAGAAGTGTTCAAGGAATGGTCTTCTTTGTGTATAATGAAGTTGCCTATAATTAATACAGGAACAGTGTCAGAAGAATTGACAGTAAGTGGAAGCTAAAAATATAACTGGGAATGGTCCATGAGCAAAGAAAAAAATATCTTTGGGGTATAATGATATGGACCAATGACATGAAATTCACCGTTGTTTACTTTTGAAAATATAGAAGAATGGTCTGAGAGCAGCAATGGGAAGCAAAGAGAGCACTTACCCTCAAAATCCAGGACCATTAGTATGTGACTTGTGGGAAAAATGATCCACCAATTGAGAAGGCCACAAGTGGGAAGAATCAGGGAAGTCATGTACCAAAGGATGATGGGAATAATCAGAGAAGTGATTGAGGGTCTAATGCCATTGAGACGTTTTAGAAATACAGTGGTAACACTGTAAATACTTAGAGACATATATGTTTATGTATGTATACATATATATATATACACACACACGTAGATATGTGTGCATATATACATATATGTACACAAAACATAGACACAGACATATAAGTATGTCATAATATATGTGTGTGTGTGTGTGTATATATATATATATAAATGATTTTGCATGTGTGAGCCAGAATGGACACTTTGCCAAAATATCTTACATATGTCCCTGTTGTAATTAAGTAGTATAGTTAAAGAGCTTCAGGAGGAATATTAACTACTGGGCAACTCCAGGAAGTGCTGAGGTGAGTTGGCACACAGTGACACTTCCACCAAAGTCTATTAGGGCTTTTTGTTTCTTCCCACTCTTATCGCTTATATCTCGGTGACTTCCCATGCATGCTGC
Source organism: Phocoena phocoena (assembly GCF_963924675.1). Classification (NCBI taxonomy): domain Eukaryota; kingdom Metazoa; phylum Chordata; class Mammalia; order Artiodactyla; family Phocoenidae; genus Phocoena; species Phocoena phocoena. Next base: position 54,822,726 of record NC_089230.1, read on the forward strand.
CTCACTGCTAGTATGCTGTTAACTGTAGTTTCCCTCCCCCCTTTTAATTTCAAGGAAAAACTAAAATGTGGACAGTTAATAGTAGAGAACAGATGACCACATCTCAGAATTGGGGTAATTCAAGAACAACTCAGAACCGGCCTAGACCTTCTCATAGTAAACCAAGTGCCAAAAGATTGTGGCAACATTTTTCTTTTTGTCAAACATTTTAACTCTGTTTCCTTCAGTGCATTATGAAGTTTTCAGATCTTGGTTGGTTGAGTTTGCTGATTGGCCCCTGGGTACCATTTAAACCAAAAGCAATAAAATCATAAATGAGTATATGTGTTCTAAAAATAGCACGAGTGAAGCAACTCCTTTAAAAATCAAAGCCAGTTATTCCTTATAGAATTTATATAAAGCATTAAAAAAGGAAAAATCAAAGATTATTTTCAACATTCAAAAATTATAATTTATATTTCAGTTAAACTGTTCTCAGGAAACAATATAGATATTTTATAGCAGCTCTTTACAAAGGTTTTTAAGGCTATAAATCATTGCTTAATACATCAGAATATAATTATTTGAGATGACTGAGAGTAGGTATTCCCCTCTTCTTTCTTAAATGCTCTATTATAGAAAAAGTTTGTAATAAGGATATTTATATTTTTATAACTAAAATCAACGTGTTGTTTTAAGAATTTTTAGAATTTATTTAAAACCACAGTTGTCTGATGCGTAATAAGCAGAAATCTCTTTGAGACTGCTAAATAAAGTTCTCAGCAAAATTTTAACTTCCTTGACAATTTCTATCTTTCAACTAAGTAATTAGCACTCTAAAATTATTTTTTCCCTTGTTTAGCCTCTACACATTGAACCACATGAATCTGCTTGCTCAATATTTTTTTCTGTTTTTATATCTCAACACAGAAGCAGGCAGCCTTGTTGAAAGTACAGATGTTCTCAAAATAATCATGTTCCAGACGTGGGGGAGAATGGAGAATCTCAATGGATTTGAAATATTTTCTAAAATTGGATCAGAAACTTTTTTTTAGCACATTTTAGCCTCCCAAAGTAGAAGCTTAAAGGATTGAGAATAAATCCACTTGTCTCCTCTCCTATTAAAATGGCAGCATTCCTGTTGTGCTAAATAAATAGGTTGCTTCGCTAAGCTGAAAAACTAGTTCTGTTTGTTTTGTTTAAAAGAGTACACTTAGAGTCAGGATATAGAGCCGTACTTTTGATGCTCATTTGGAATTTGTATACTGGAAGAGAAAAACGTGAACAATAATGCATTAGTTTTGGTGTAAATCCTAATATACTTCATCTATTTTCTTCTGTTTCTTGTACAAGATTTATTTGGCTCAAGTCTACTCTTAACCTTTAATCTCTAAATTTTGTTTCTTCTTCTTGAATTTGTTTCTAGTTTTGGATGAATTTTAGCACAGATCATACTGCATATAATTTTTTTAGTTTTGCTCAATTATGTGTTAAAATTGGAAACTCCATATATAACTGCATGCATAACTATCCCAAATCTGTTTTTCTACCTTTAAATCATCAGAAATATAAATCACTAATTCGTATATAGTTTTTCTATATTAGCTATCTTTTTAAAATTTGTGGTTTTATAAAAAATCTGCTTATCCTTTTTATTTCCCTAGGAGTTTTGACATGTGAATAATCTTAAATACTATATGAATGGACCTAGAGAGGATTGTTGGAGGAGGTCATCAAGAAGACGTGACCACTGGTTGACATGCGAGATGGACCTGGGCAATCAGAGGCTCCTCACCCCTTCCCTCCCCTTGGAATGTAAGTTCTGCCTGTGGTTCCCACAGTGGGAGTCGTTTTCAAGGATGCAGCCCTGAGATAGCAACGTGATGTTGAAACCATCTGGACTGAATATGTGACTGAGCCCATTTAAGGCCTCTATATAAAGTTTTAAGATTCTGGCAGGTGAGTGTGGAGATCGACTCATCTTGCGGCCGCCCAAGACAAGCCTGGTAAGTAAGTTTCCTTGCTTATGAAACCTGCCACCTACCAGTCAGGAGTGGTCTGCCTCTTCCTTTGGTTTCTCTTTGCCCTCCATGTACGAGGGCCAGTTTGTGAACCATCAAGGATAACTACCAATAATTTGTGCATCAGTGGGTCTGCCATGAGGAGAGGTTTTCCTCTGCTGATCAAAATACATATGTAGAATAAAGCCTGTGTTAATGGGACAGAGTACTTAAGTCCTTTGCTCTGACTCTCTCTGACTGTGATTCTATCAGTTTACACGATAAGAAGTTGCTGTAGCAGTTTGCCAGCTTTTTCTAATGTACAACATATATTTTATCTTTCCAGCTGATGTATGTAATAGAAGACAGAGGCTATGTATTACTTTTTGTACTCTTAGAGTATCCTCAGAAGCATTCAATAAATAGGGCTGACTATATTTACATTTTAAATTTTGCCTATTAAAATATCTTATTAATTTTTGTTGGTAAAAATCTTATTAATATCTCTTAGGAAATTACGTGATCTGAACCTATCTGGTAAGTAAAACTATGACTATTAAGGAGAGCATGCTATCAAAGTCATGCCCTGCAGTACTCTCACCTAGTATTAATACTGCTAGTGAATATATCCTATACTGACTGAACGTAATTCTAAACAAAACTGTGTAATCTCAATAAAAGAAAAATCCTCCTTTGTCTGAGAAAAACCTGACTGTGGAAGTATATCTGGGCTGTGCGAACACTAGTAATACCAAGTATTAGACATGCTATTAAACCGTGTGTGTTTATATCGTTTACGTTTTTGTAACATTTTTCATGGTTCCAAATAGTTTTTAAATTGGTATTTTTGTGTTTTAAGTATGTTAAAATTAGTTTGATTTCTACCTGCAATATCTAGGGACCTTCAGGGATTTATCTCTACCTCCTTATTCTTCAGTATTTCTGGAATCTAAATGATATACAGAAGTCAAAAAACAATCTTGCTGTATTTTTATGCTGTTTATTATGTATATGATACGTATATAATACATATTAACTTCTCTATAAATAATTTATATTGATAAGCTATAGTTCAAATATTGAAAAGTCTTCCTAAAAAGAATGACTTCTCTTGGGACGTGTACAAAATATTTCATCAATAATTTTCTTTATGTTTAGTGCTTTTTGTGAGCTCTGCAACCTGAGTCGGTTATACAGAGAACAGCAACTTCTTGAATATAGAAGATTCTGCAACTCCAGGTAACGTAGTCTTTCCAGAAATCAACTATAGGTCGTGTTCGCTTATCCCATGCCATCTAAATACCTCATTCAAGAGTGTGAAAGAATAAAGCAATCATTCTATATAGTTACAATCAAGGAAAAGAGAGTTACGGCCAGCTGAGAAACAATGCCCTCCCTTCCAACCCACACCAAATGAAAAGGTGTGTCCAGGTGTAAGTAAACAAACATAAATTGTGGTTGGTTAGAATGGGACTTAAATGTAGAGTAGAAGTTTTGTTTCAATATGAAGCATGGCTCAAAACCATTGGTTTTTAGGGAGGGTGGAAAGGGAAGTTCAATTTGCAATGGGGTCTGGGATCTGATTAGATTATATTGATGGGGATGGAGGAAAGAGCCAGTGAAAAGGCCCAAGAGGGATATTCTGCAGGTACTGATATGGGAGAGGTGCAGGAGGTCTGGTATGGCTTAAATATTTCATGAGTTATCTGGTAATCAAAGTGAGGCATTGTGTGTGGGCTGCTTTTAGGAAAACAACTTGTTCAAATTGTAGACAAATCAAGGAATGCAACTCAGACTACTAGGGCAAGTGGCTTTTGAAAGGGCACTTTCAGGGCCCCCAAGAAGTAACTGGAATTCAGGGCAGACCAAAGTGAAGAACATGAATAGTAATTAAAAACAAAATAAAACAGAGAAACGAGGCAAGACAGGGTCAGTTATTTCTCAAGTCCCTGGGAGTATTGTTTAAATGGGTATATTTGGCTCCCTTACCTATATGATAAGGGATATTAGGGTAGGATGGAATGAAAGAAAAAACCTGGAGCTTCCCAGGGTTCACTCCAAACTTGGTAAACCCAATGCAATAACAATGTGTCTGGGAAAAAAATAATGCAAATCATCAAAGACTTGAGGGATGCCAATCAGGTTCCCATTTAAAATTCAGAAGACATATAGGTCCTAGAGAATGACAACACATTTTTATTAATTAAACAATACCAGTTAAGTATTTATGTGAAAGTCATAGTTTTCTGGGATATATACCTAAAAACACAAAGACACCATAACATAAAAATAAGGAATTTGTGTAAAAAGGCAATAAGTGCAATGGAAAAATAAGATGTGGGTGAGATAATAAGGATTAAGGAGAGTCAACTGTTGGAATTTGGGGGAAAGATTGGTTTGCAATTTTTTTAAGGATGGATATATTACATAATTATGTTTAAAAGGTTTTTTTCACAATATAAAATTGATATAAAATCTTTATAGAACATTTAGAATGCATATAAAAAGGAGAAATAAAAATAAAATTACCACAAGTTCAGATATCCAAAAACAAACTTCCTGTTTTCTTCTTTTTTCCTTATTTTTTTTTGCTTGTTTTATATTAGAAGATATGATTTATAGTCCACTTTTTATAAACCTTCTGCAAATATATTTTATTGGACTTTTAAAAAATTAATTAATTTATTTATTTGGCTGCACTGGGTCTTAGTTGTGGCACACAGGCTTTTTAATGTTACAGATATAATGTTTTACCGTGAGATATTTCTTTTCTCATAAAACATGTTATAATAATGTAATAACCAAAAATTTCATTTAAAGTCTCCTTCTCCACTTTCTTCAATGGTCCTAAGTTGTATGAGCTGTTTGTATATTTTGAATATTAACCCCTTGTCAGTCACATCATTTGCAAATATTTCCTTCCATTCCATAGGTTGTCATTTTGTTTCATTGATGGGTTCCTTTGCTGTGCAAAAGCTTTTAAGTTTGATTAGGTCCATTTGTTTATTTTTGCTTTTATTTCTTTTGCCTTGGGAAACTGAGAAAATATTGCTTCAATTTATGTCAGAGACTGTTTTGTCTGTGTCATCTTCTAGGAGTTTTATGGTGTTATGTCTTATATTTAGGTCTTTAAACCATTTTGAGTTTATTTTTGTATATGGAGTGAGGGAGTGTTCTAATTTCATTGATTTACATGAGGCTGTCCAGCTTTCCCAACACCACTTGCTTAAGAGACGGTCTTTTCTCCATTGTAGATTCTTGCCTCATTTGTTTTAGATTAATTGACTGTAGGTATGTGGGTTTCTTTCTGGGCTCTTTATTCTGTTCCATTGATCTATATATTTGTTTTTGTACCAGTACCATGCTGTTTTGATTACTGTAGCTTTGTAGTATTGTCTGAACTCTGGGAGGTTTATGCCTCCATATTTGTTCTTTTTCCTCAGGATTGCTTTGGCAATTCTGGGTCTTTTCTGGCTCAGTATACATTCTAGTATTGTTTGTTCTAGTTCTGTAAAAAAAATGTCATGGGTATTTTGATAGGGATCACATTAAATCTGTAGATTACCTTGGGTAGTATGACCATTTTAAGGTGGGTAGGGATAAATTAGGAGTATCAGAATAACAGATACAAACTACTATACATAAAATAGATAAGCAACAAGTATTTATTGTATAGCACAGAGAACTATATTCAATATCTTGTAATAAGCTACAATGGGAAACATTCTGAAAAAAAGAATCTGTATCTATACCTGAATCACTTTGCCATACACCTGAAACTAACACAATATTGTAAATCAACGGTACTTCAATAAAAAATATTTTTAAAAAGAGGAACTGCAAAAGGAAACTAAAAATGAGTATAGCTATCAGGATTTGTAGAAGAAGAAAAGTTTTTTAAGCTGGAAAAAATAATACTTTTTTTTTTTTGGTGAGGGAGGTAATTATGTAGAGAGGAACAAAAAGGAATTGTAGGAAATATTGGGATAATGTTGTTGAGTTGGCAAAACAAATAAGATCTGATTTAAAAGTGAAATGATTAAGGTCTGAAGAGACATCTCACCAAAGAAGATAAATGGATGACAAATAAGCATATGAAAAGATAACAGTATGAGATACCACTACATACCTACTAGAATGGCTAAAATTCAACACACTAACAAAGCAAATTCTTGTGAGGATATTGAGCGATTCATTCTTTGCTGGTGGGACCACCAAATGGTATATCCACTTTGAAAGACAGTTTGGCAAATTCTACAGAGCTAAACATAGGCTTCCATAAGATCCAGCGATCTTACTTCTAGATTTTTACCCAAAGGAGGTGAAAACTTCTGTACACACAAAAACCTGCACATGAATGTTTACAGCAGCTTTATTCATAACTGCCAAAACTTGGAAACATGATACTGTGATGGTACATATAGGCCTGTGCATTTGTCAAAACTCATAAAACTGTACAACACAAAGAGTGAACTCTAATGTAAACCATGAACTTTAGTTAATAATAGTACATTGAGGTTGTTTCATCAGTTATAATAAATGAACCAGTGTAGTGCAAGATGTTAATAATAGGAGAAACTGTGGGGAGGTGGTGAGTATATATACAAATTCTTTGGAACTTCTGAGTATTTTTTCTGTAAATTTAAAACTGCTCAAAAAATTACTATTCAAGGATGAAAAAATAAACATAGAATTATAAAAATATTAAATAGAAAAGGAGGGATTATCTTCTGATACAAGCGGAGATCTCTGGTAAGAGTTGGGAAATCACATTCAGGTGTAGATGCTGATAAATGAGATATGAGGATGAGAGATAGTGGAAATTATGTTTTGATTGGTTCAAATTTTTCAGTAAGATCAGTAGAAAGTTTTAATCTCAGAGTGGGAATATTTAAGTATTAGAACTTTGAGATGAGAAAAGAATATATGAAATAATCTAAGAGTAGAAAAATCAATGCATAAGGCAAGTATAGGATAATTGCAATGCAATTAAGGGCCCAGTTGACATCTGTGGTTTTAATTTTAAAGCAAGAGCAGTCAATGTGGTTTTGTATGAGGTTTTTCTTTCCTCCAAGCTTACTGAGAGGTATGCTGCATTTGTAGACTAGACAGACTTTGGATTTAACCAGAGTTGTGGTTTTGCAAGCAAATATGATAAAACTGTGAGAGGGTAAGGAAGAAGAAAGTGTATGAAAGAGTAAGTTTTATGAATTACCATGCGTATTAGCTTGCTAGAGCTGCTGTAACCAAATAGCACAGACTGAGTGGCTTAAACAACAGAAATTTATTTTTTCACTGTCTGGATGCCAGAAGTCCAAGATCAAGGTATAGTCAAGTTCTGTTTCTCTTGAGGCCTCTCTCACGGTTCAGTCAAGCTCTTTGCCACTTTATTACAAGTTGCTCTTCCTCCGGTTTCCAAAAACATGTTCTGCATTTCCATCTGAGATTTAACCAGAATCACCTTTAATTTCCATATTTCTACTAACAGTCTCTTCAAAGCAATCTAGACTTTTTTCTGACATGCAACTCAAAACTCTTCCAGCCTCTGCCTCTTAGCCAGCTCCAAAGTGACTTCCACGTTTTTGGGGATTTATTCCTGCAGTGCCCCACTTCTCGATACCAAAATCTATATTAGTTTGTTGGGTTACCATAACACAATACCACAGACGAGGTGGCTTAGACAGTAGAAATTTATTTTCTCATAGCTCTGGAGGCTAGAAATTTAAGATCAAGGTGTTGGTAAATTTGGTTTCTGCTGAGGCCTCTCTCCTTGACTTGCAGATGGCCCACCTTTTTGCTGTGTCCTCACAGAGTCTTTCCTCTGTGCATATACATCCCTGGGGTCATTTGTGTACGTCAAAATTTCCTCATAAGGACAACAGTCAAACTGGATTAAGGCCCACACATATGATCTCATTTAATCTTAATTACCTCTTAAAAGGCCCTATCTTCCAATACAGTCACATTCTGGGATACTGGAAGTTAGGCCTTCAGCATATGGATTTTAGGGGCCCACAGTTCAGCCCATAATGCCATATAATTTAAGCTTGGGAAGAAGGGGGAAAAGGCCATTCAACAGAAGATAGACAGTGAAAAAATAATAGAATCCATGGATTGGAGGTCATCTTAATGTCAAAGGATTGGTACTCAGAGTTTGGATACTTGGAGATGAGATCATGGAGTATTTGCAGTTCTTGATAATGGCATGGTCTAAATATTTCTGTGGAAATGGGTAGCTGACATACAGAGAAATACCATATCAGTGGGGAAAAGAAGCTCAAGGGCCTGAAAGGCCAAAGTCATTGGAAGGACCATGTAGGTGTTGTTGTTTTTTTTTTTTCATGTAGGTGTATTTTGAAATAACAAAGAATTTAAGCATAACACATGTAGAATCTAGTGTTGGTGAGAGGGGTATAAAATCATTGAGAAATCAGGACTAACATCTTAGGGATATATGTATGACAACAATCAAGTGTATTTGATGATCCAATTTGATGACATGATATTCAAAACTGGAGGATTTGGGGATAAAGGAGGGAGAATTATATGAACACAGCAATGAACTGCAGACCTTTGGAGGCTGGAGAAGTACTCCTGCAGAAAAATCAGAGTCCTCAGGGAAGAATTAGGTTTCCTTTAGGGCAAGAAAGTATAGAGAATATCTAAAAAAGAGTTTGATGATGATGTATCATTAATTTTTAGTGTTTTAGGAGTTGGGAAAGGGTGAAATAATGGGGCTGAATAGGGTTCTACTTGAAGTGTTTCAGAAATTAAAGAGGGTTTGAAGGGTTTCAGGAATCGGGGATGAATGGCTCAATAAAGGGCCATATGGACATTAGTGTGAAAAGGTGAGAGAGGACCTAGAAGTCTGGGCCCTGCTGTGATGACTAACGTAACAGATTAAAGGTCCTATGTAAAATTTTTTTAAGCTTTTTTTTAAAATACATTTATTTATTTTTGGCTGAGTTGGGTCTTCGTTGCTGCGCACGGGCTTTCTCTAGTTGCAGCGAGTGGGGGCCACTCTTCATTGCGGTGTGCGGGCTTCTCATTGCAATGGTTTCTCTTGCTGTGGAGCACGGGCTCTAAGCACGAGGGCTCAGGAGTTGCAGCACACGGGCTCTAGAGCTCAGGCTCAGTAGTTGTGGTGCGTGTGTTTAGTTGCCCCACAGCATGTGGGATCTTCCCGGACAGGAATCAAACCCATGTCCCCTGCATTGGAAGGTGGATTCTTAACCACTGTGCCACCAGGGAAGTCCCAGGTCCTATTTAAATTAATCTTGATAGGTTCAAGGCTGATTGTGGTGGTAAGGCTGTACATAGAAGAGGTGATTTCTATCACTCTCCCTAGGCATATGTTAATAGTGGCAGAGGTGTCTGGGAAAGTGCAATCTTAATCCTTGTGCCCAAACTTGATACTGGAGATAGAGGTTCTAGGGGAAGATTGTCTTATTCCCAGTATGGGCTTCATGTTGTTTAGTTGGTTCCCACTGCTGTTCTATATGACATCCCTTTATTATAGCTAATCGACAGCACGTGCCACCAGATATACAGCTATTTATCTGGAAAATGTTTGTTTCTTTATTACAAAAACACAGAATAGCAAAAACAGATGTTGGCCTGCCCTGGTCAGGATAGAAGTATACTTTCTCTTGTTTAAGAGGTTTACTAACTTCTCTGATTTAAGGCTGCAATTTAGTCTAGAGATAAGCTGATTATTTTTGCTCTACTAAAAGTTAAGTGCCCCAAGACATACTGATAGATATGGCAGATTCAAATCTGAGGACCTTTAGAGATATGCTGACACGCATATCTGAAGGGCAAATCTTGGGCTCTTTAAATGCTTTGATTAAAAAAATCATGTAAAGGACAAGTTGTTATTCCTTATATCCACTACCACTCAGAAAGAGGCATGAATTATGGTGGATTTTCTATGAATTTTGAATGCAAAATATAACATGTTTGTGACCTTTTTACTAAGTGACTTCAAAGTCTGCCTGTTTCCAGTTGGGTCCTTGGTAAAGAAGGTTTTACAAGCTGTTCAGACTGCATTGCAAGAATCCCTGTTTTTTGACATTTTCAGGTCGGGAAGGTCTATGAAACCTATGGCATATTTTGATAGGGGAAATACAGGAGGAACATGAGGGTTTTAGGACACACAATTATATATTATTTCAGTAAATGACTTTTTTCTTTTGAGAAACAACTCTTAGTTTGCTGGAGGTTCCTATGCAAATTGAATGCCTAACTATAAAGCAATAACTGACGGTAAAACCTAAGGTGCCTATCATATGTGTTCTATGATTTTCTGAACCCTAAGTGTCGTATATGAAAAACACTCCATCTTCAAGTGAAAGTTATATTTACATGTCTCTCTCTATCTCTCTATAAGAGACTAGGAATGATCAGATTCTGAAATCATCCCTTGATGTTATATTATGTTATACATTGATTTATTCTGTCTCTTTCACACTATAAAGGAAGCTTCCTGAGAGCAAGGATGCTATCTTGTTTGCAGCATATTGTATCACCAATAATTAGAAAAATATTGACACATATATTTTACATTAAAATATATATATATATATTTATATCTTTCTTTCTGGCAGTCATCTATCTATCATCACTCTATCAGCTATCATCTATATTGTTGAAAGACTGAGTGAAAGGGGATTACCTAAAGCTAATATTCTGGATCTATGTAGCCTGCATTTACCCAATTACACATTACTTTCCCTGCAAATCTCTTCTCTAAATCCCTGTTGCTCTTTGTATTTGGTAATAGCTTCAACAGTCATTCTGTCCTATAGTCTGCTGAATATGTTAATGAAGGGGGAACTCTGGGAGAGAATAATTAAAAAAAAAAAAAAGTAACTAGCTCTTTCTCCAGAGGGAGCATTTCCAACATCCTCAAGAATCAAATAAAGAGAATTCAACTCCTTATAATAGTCTATGTAAATGTTTTCACCTTTCTCTCATCATTAACATGAATGGTTTTATCTGGAACTTCTAATATACTAATATTGTATAGTACAATTAATATTCAGTTTTAAAAATTTCACCCTTCGTGAAATTGCCTTAGTTTGCAATTACATGGCTTGTGTAATTAATTAAGCAGCCACTTTTGAATCCATATCATATTATTTGACTTTATAACCTCTGATAATCATGATTCTGTTACCTACCATGAAAAATCTTTTGTATAGGCCTAATTTTACCTTTACTGAAATTTACTGTTATGCTTCATTATTGTATTGTAATATACTGCAAGAACAAGCAGAAGATCCATTTTCATTATATTTTTTGGTAACAAGGATAAAGCCTTTCCATGTTTTCAAATAACATAGTCAAAGAGTCCTAGACAACATTTTTAACAGAGATAAAAAACTGCCATGATAGAATATATCATATTCAAAGAGCTCCCAGAATTTTCTTTCACTGTTCTGAAATACTGGCCTTATTAGATTTTCTGAGCCCCAGTGAATTCTTGCAAACATAGAGTGTCTTCCCGGGCGATTCACATCCATCTAACAAAATCTAAAGTCAAATTGAGTTCACAAGGAGTCTTGTCACATGGGTTGCATTATTCTTGTGGTGTTTCTGTGAGCACACCTATAGTAAATTAGAATAACAAGATTAATAATATCAAATAGCATCTTTGTGAGCCTACTATGTACCAGATGCTGTTAAACATTTTACATTTATCATTTTATTATAATACCTACTATGAAATAAGTATTAGTATTGTCTGTATCACCTAAGGAAGGAAGTTCAGGAGCCAATGATTATATAACCAAGTCATTTAAATAGCATTAAAATTCGTGTCTGCAATTACTCCAACCCTTTACAGTCAGGGTGAGATCCAGGTGTCCCAAGGATTGATTTATCATATAACTAAATCTGATTCTTAATTGTGACCCTTGAAAATATCAATGAGGTAATAAATCTTGTTTAATGAAAGGAAACATTTAACGAAAGGAAACCTGTGCCTAGATAACTCAAGTGTTAAGCACATAATAGTAAGAACACCGTTGTTGATTTTTGTTTAACAAATGGCTTGTACTTCATCATTTATACAAATCACAGACTGAAAATTTGAAGGACAAATCACCAAGTTTATCCTCACAATTATGAAGTATAGATTTGGTCATTATTGTCATGATTAATAACAGACCACATGGTGTTTTGAGAGTACACAGAAAAATGTTCTGTTGCACAGATTAGTCCGTTTTGTACCAATGTTTGGCATCTTTGAAATCTATTGCACAAGGGTGGTGGTTAGTTCCTCTCAGGAACTGGTGGTCTGACTTCATTGCTAGCATTTTTACAGGCAGGAGGGTGGCTGGAATAATCAGACATGACCCAATACTCAGAGCTTTCAATGAATACAAAAGAACATACTACCATTAAAAACAAAAAATCGACATTGGACTGGTTAAATTTATATTTCATTCCTGTCATGCTTGGCCACCTCCAAAAAAAAGCCTTTTTTTTTTTCTCTCTTCTACTAGACAAGAAACCCTTTTGAAGAAAAAGTATATACATATACAGATCACCATGTCTATACATGGATGAGATTCTCCAATTGCGTATTTTTAGTGAGCTCTATCTCTCATTTTTTAATGCCATTCTAACTTTCACTGGATACTATGAAGACATCACATCCAATTAGTAAACAACATTACCTCACATTTCTCATTTTTTGGAAGAATATTTTCACTGCTTCTTTGCCTTGACCAAATTCTGACTTCTCTGTGTAGGCACTGCTTCCCTGGGGTTGTTCACTGTGCTGGCACCATCTAGTAAAATCTTGCATGTAAATAAGGTGTTTTCAGACTACCTCACTGCTGCTCCTATCCCTTTGCTATCTTATTTATTAATTACTGCATTACTTGGTTACTGTTATCTACCTCCTGACCACTGCCCTGCATTTTGAAGACTTTAATATATGGCTCATCTTATCTCTACACATAAATTTCAAGGAACTTATTAATGCTCATATAAATGAGCTTTCTTCCACCTATCATAAGTTCCTGACATTCCCACTGTTATCTTCATTATCTTATTAAACCTGAATGAGAATGCTCCACACACATTCCTTAAACAACGAGGACAAATGCAGATAATGTTGTCCTCATAGAATCTGTTATAAAGAGAGCCATTAGAAAATGAAACAAACGGAGGAAAAAACCTATATCTGGTTTGAACTGAGAGATAAGGAAAAAGATCTAGATTTTAAAAACCAATCTTCCTAGCAGTTACTGTAAATTGTTTTACAATTTTAGGACTCAAAATAGTCATTATTAAGCCGCTAATATAGTAACACTTTCCATTTTACCAACACAAGCCCTTGGCTGTATGCGTATTTTAATTGAAAACTCTACTTTTGAAATCCTAGACTCTCATATTAAACTTGACAGTTAACATATATCTTTTCATCTTCTTACTCATTGACTCATCATATTTTCAAAGACATTTTGACATTCAGTCTCTTTAGCTTGTTTTAACCACTTGCTATTTGAGTGGTCTTGGGCTACTTAATCCTTTGAACTTCAGCTATTTCATCTGTAAAATGAGTTAATAATGACATCAACTTTCTATATTTGTTATAAAGATTCAATAAGAACAGTAAGAACAGTTCCTGACACACAGTGATCACTAAATACTTCTTAGCTATTCACATTAATTGTACTATTCATATCATCATTGCTGTTCTATTATTGTTTTGTCTGTTTTTCAAATTTGTCCTTTCCTCATTTCTCTTCCTTCCTTCCTTCCTTCACTAAAGTTCTTCAGTGTTTATATGCACTTTTCCTGTATGTTCACCTGCTCTGTTCCTGGACACTTGCAGCAGCTTTACCTTTTCCTGGACCCTTGCAGCAAAATTCCAATAATAAATTAATCCAATAATCATATTCTTTGTTTCTATACCCATGCTTCTGAAGAAAAATCAGAGACAAAAACTGCTAGAGTCATTAGAAATTCATGGTTCCCAATATCAGCTACCAGTTCAACGCTTTTTGGCAATTCTATTGTAAGTCACTAGCCAGCACCTTATTATTCCCTTTGGTAGCTATTAAAAGTCTTCACTGTGCTCCTCAAATCTCCTTTACCGCCTTTTTTTCTCCCATTATCCAGAGATATTCTTCTTACTTTACAGTATGAAATAAAAACAATTAATGTCAACTTCCTAAATTTCCTAACATCTGCTATTTACAAATTCATCTACACTTGATCTCATGGGTATTTCCTATTTTCTCAGAGATGAAGGAAAATGTGCCCCTCTACCTATTGAAGTGTAAGTCATCCACGTGATTTTATTTTTCCTGGCCTCTCCTGTCCCTTCTGGAAAGCTACTTTATCACCCTTGTTCGATTCTTTTCCTTGAAATAAACAGACCCCAATGTATTCCATTAAGACAAAAAGAAAAGAAAAAACCTTCAGCTATTTCTCCTTCAAGCTCTCACTCCTTCCTGCTACAACCAAACTCTAACCAAATGAAGTCTGTGCTAATTGTCTTCATTTTCTCAGGATCTATCTACACTTCAGTCCTTAACCATTCTGATTTTTACTTACCTATTCGCTGAATCTACTTTGGTAAATGAGTTGACTGAAGCATTATTTATAATGGTGACACACCTGTGATAAGGATCATGGTATTTATAGATCTATATAATATTGATAATATATATCCATTTATCCTGGGCCTTGACTTCCTGAAGTCATTCAAATTCATCTTGGGAGACAAAATGAACAGTCTGTGGAGCAAAAACATAGGGTGCTGTATTCTTCAGCCTGTCTCTTTTCACCGCACAAAATCTCAGGGAGACCCAGGAATGGTATAATGCTCTCAGTCTCAATCCAGTGTGGCTCATGGGGATTTTAGATGCTGCTTTGGTAAACTGGTATTTTTTTTTTCAGATTATAGCCACACGTCAAAATTGTATACATTAGGCAAACTTGCTGTAGTGTGGTCCCCTTTGGCTCATCCATTGCATGTCATTATAGAACTGTATCATGTAGTGGCTGTCAGGCTCCTGGCATTGTGCAGAGCCCTGTTCATTGCTATTGCAGCAGAGAAGGGCCATAGGTAGAGAGAGTAGGGCTGTGTGATTATCTTTTCAATAAACTAGAAGCACCACCTTCAACCAGAGCTATTCCACCTTAAAATATATCCCAAATATATTTAGCCCCTCCATAATTTTTGTTTGTAGAAAGGTTTCTACAACCAAATCTAATGAATTGCACTGGGGCTTTGGTATGGGACACACCTGGATTTAGTTTTATCTCTTCCACTTTGTAGCGATGAAAACTCAGCCACATTATTTTTTGAAACTATTTCCTTATCCATAAGAAAGAGCTTATCATTTCAAATTTCAAGGCTGTAAGACACAGACCTAAAAATATAAAAATCACTTTTATTTACAAACTTATAAGGTAAGTACCATTATTATCTTCATTTTATAAATAAATTCTGGCTTTGAGATATGATGTAAATGCTGAAGATGACTCAACTGGTCACATATAGAACTGAACCAAGATCAGTCTGATTCCAAAGTCCATACCCTGAATCTAGATGCGGTACTTGGTACTTTACTTAATACAGCGAGTGCTGGGAAATAGTGGGCCTTATAAAATGTGTAACCTAATTGATTTTTTTTAACATGTTTATTGGAGTATAATTGCTTTACAATGTTGTGTTAGTTTCCACTGTATTACAAAGTGAATCAGCTATATGTATACATATATCCCCATATCCCCTCCCTCTTGCACCTCCCTCCCACCCTCCCTTTCCCACCCCTCTAGGTGGTCACAGAGCACCGAGCTGATCTCCCTGTGCTATGCAGCTGCTTCCCACTAGCTATCTATTTTACATTTGGTAGTGTATATATGTCAGTACTACTCTCTCACTTCGTCCCAGCTTACCCTTCTCCCTGCCTGTGTCCTCAAGTCCATTCTCTATGTCTGCATCTCTACTCCTGTCCTGCCCCTAGTTTCATCAGAACCATTTTTTTTTAGATTCCATAGATATGTGTTGCATACGGTATTTGTTTTTCTCTTTCTGACTTACTTCACTCAGTATGACA
Organism: Phocoena phocoena; assembly: GCF_963924675.1. NCBI lineage: Eukaryota > Metazoa > Chordata > Mammalia > Artiodactyla > Phocoenidae > Phocoena > Phocoena phocoena. The sequence continues at coordinate 54,838,789 of NC_089230.1, forward strand.
GACTCTAGGTCCATCTATCTCACTACAAATAACTCAATTTCATTTCCTTTTATGGCTGAGTAATATTCCATTGTATACATCTGCCACATTTTCTTTATCCATTCATCTCTTGATGGACACTTAGGTTGCTTCCATGTCCTGGCTATTATAAATAGTGCTGCAGTGAACATTGTGGTACATGACTTTCTGAATTATGGTCTTCTTAGGATATATGTCCAGTAGGGGGATTGCTAGGTCATATGGTAGTTCTATTTTTAGTTTTATTTATTTTATTTTATTTAAAATTTTATTTAAAAACAGTTCCACAAAAGAAACAGTAAAACATATAAGATATAGTGCTGTCTCTGAACAGGAAGATTAGTACTTTAAGAAAAGAAATAGTGTAAACAGAACACTGATTTTCTGCCAGAAGTTTGAGAATCTAATTGATGAAGCTGCCCTTTAATGTCTGTAGCTATAAATGCTTCAGTTAGCTATAAATGCTTCAGTTACCCATCATATTGTAATCTAGTGTGAACTAATTTTCTGGTCCAGAACGTTTGTTTTGAAAAAAATTCCAAGAAACAGACCACCTGCTAGTAAACAAATGTCAAAACACAAGTAGCTGGAGTTGTTTGCATCCTTACAGACTTCTACTCTGTTATTCTCGTGGGTGAGAGTGGTGTGGTGTCTCTATAACAGGAAAAAAAAAAAAAAGACACTTTGCCTTATGTTTAGAAGACAAAAATATAGTTCCCCATATTGAATATTGAATTGAGGAATATTGAATATTGCAGGAGGATAAAAAGAGAAAATCTTGTTTGCTAATACTATGGACATTAAATTGCATTTCTTTTTGAAAACCGTAAGACACAATTATAAAGATGGAGAATATAGAATACCAAATAGCAATGATCAATATAACACTACAAAAATTATGTTGATTGTCAACTGCAGATCAATATACTGTGATTTCTTATACTAGCACCTTTCCTACGAGATTGTATATTTTTATTTAAAGTCTCTTTAATTAGGTGTATATGCCTGTGTGAGTGTGTGTTTACTGCTATCATTTTAGGTTGAAATGCTGCCTCAAAATGTTACAGGGTGTCACACCAAGAGAGGAAGCACTGAGTGTTCTGTATATGTTTGAGGGTTTAGAGTGTTAGAAATTTTAATTTGAAGATGTTAAGAATAATCAGTCAATTACTAAGAGCTATGTCCCTCCTCCTATAATCAGGGTGGTATGCCAGTGGAAAGAATGATCAATTAGATGAGTTGGTGCCATTTAAGTACAGATGTTTCGATTTAACTCTGGAATTCTAAAAAGTAAGGAATGTATTTAAACATAAGCACAAACACACACCTGGGGTAAATATAGCATAGTAGTTCCAATTTGAAATAAATATTTTCATAGCCTAAAGATTCATATCTCCTTATTCTGGGAAAGGAATTCAACATCTCTGTAACTTAGTTTTCTTGCCTGTAAAATGGAAGTACAAATATGGTTGTTTTACACATTCATTAATGACAAGGTCTTAGAAGAGATCATGGGACTGTTTACTAACAATATTGCTATAAGATTATCTGATTTTGTTGTTCAGTTCTGCTACTATTTTACATCTTTCATTTATTTGTTTTTCCACATCCACTGGGATGACTATAATTTAAAAAAATTTTTATTTTATATTGGAGCATAGTTGATTAACAATGTTGTGTTAGTTTCATGTGTACAGCAAAGTGATTTAGTTATACATATACATGTATCTATTTTTCAAATTCTTTTCTCATTTAGGTTATTACAGAAAATTGAGCAGCATTCCCTGTACTATATAGTAGGTCCTTGTTGGTTATCTTTTTTAAATATAGCAGTGTGTACATATCAATCCCAAACTCTCAATCTATCCCTCCCCCCACCCTTCCCCCCATAAGTTCATTCTCTAAGTCTGTGAGTCTGTTTCTATTTTGTAAATAAGTTCATTTGTATCATTTTTTTTAGATTCCACATATAAGCGATATCATATTTCTCTATGTCTGACTTACTGCACTTAGTATGATAATCTCTAGGTTCATCCATGTTGCTGTAAATGGCATTATTTCATTCTTTTTAATGGCTGAGTAATATTCCATTGTATATATGTATATATCTTCTTTAGCCATTCATCTTTCGATGGACACTTAGGTTGCTTCCATGTCCTGGCTATTATAAATAGTGCTGCAGTGAACATTGGGGTGCATGTATCCTTTCAAACCATGTTTTTTTCTCTGCATATATGCCCAGGAGTGGGATTGCTGGATCATATGGTTTAATTTCTATTCGTATTTTACCCTTTCACGTGTAGTGCTACATACCAATGCAAGAGAAAAATGGCATCTCTAGTAAACAATATTATATTTCTGTCTATTTTTTACTTTTATCAGCATTTAATATGTTGCATTACAATGTTCTAGGCTTCCTTTCTCTGAAATTCTCTATCCACAGGAATACATATGTTCTTCCTTCTCTCCAGATTATTTTCAAGGCTGTTTTAGTATTGGTTGCATAGTCTCTAAAATACATGTAATGTTACTGGAACAGTAAGTTTTGATCATGCTTAATCTATAAAGAAAGCTTTATGTATTTACTGGTCTATTTACAGATGATTGTTTGAGTGAAAAATATATCACATAACTGGGATTGTATTTTTTTAAATTTCCCACAAAATTTAAAGTAAAATAACAATGAGGATTTAATGTAATTAAAACATTATTTAATTTGTATTTACTATTTAGATCCCACAGTAGGCTAAGAAACAACTCATTTTGGTTACCCTTTAGAGGTTTCTGTGCTTTTGGTGACTTATAAAAGTAGAAATATTAACCTGTCCTTAAGGCATGAGTTGTTGCTAAAATGTCCATAGGTGAAATTTTGAAACGTGGCAATAGAAGTCAAAAGGATAGACTATGTACTCATGTAATAGCAAACGGTGTAACAGACATATTTATTAAAATAAGGGAAATTGTCTAACATTAAATATTATATAAAGGATCAATTCCCTAATCTACAGATTTGCAATAGGAAATACTTAATGAGTTTTGCTGTAATGTGTTTTACTTATTTTATTCACTGACAAAATAATATACTGATTCAAAACAGTACAACTTTGGAATAGACTATGTTAAATTGTTGATTCCTTTATTGTGTAAATATTTAGACTAGTGGGAATAATGTCCATCATATTGATATATATTACAAACGGATGGCTTGGTGGTTAGCAAACATCTCTGCTTTGTTTTGGCATTCCATCACCTTCAAGAGCTATTTATTGACTCATATATTCAACTACTATAAACATAATGCCTTATTTAGAAAATGTATTGTGACAGAAAAAAAATAAGAGAGCACTAGTCTAAGAGCTATTTACTGCTTGCAAGAGCTTTATAGTATAATTCAGTGTATAAATACATTGACATATCTATATTAAATAAAGAAATGTTGGGGACTTGCTTTTTATTTATTGTACTATAAATTATATAATAGATTTAAGCATGTGTCCTTATGTCTTCAATCAATATATAAATTATGTCACCTACCATAAGATTTTATTCTCATACCTATCTATATGACATCTCTTTATCCTATGGTGAAAATATCCAAGAGAAGCTACTTAGAGATCATTTTAACATCATGAGGGATCTTTGTTATTTGTTTGAAAAATTAAGGATGTTGTTATTTTAGTGCTTTTTAGAAATATTTCATTATTAAAAGTTTTAGCCATTCTCATATATATATGGGTGTACAATGAGAAAGAGAGTTTTAATTGAGACATTTCTAGGCCTTATATTTGGTAGGAATCCTCTTTGGTAGGAACATTCCCTTGAATGTTCCATGACAGCCAGATGGTGAAGGTGAAGCTGAGCCTTGGCATCCTCTGATCAACAGAGAATCAGACTTAGTGACAACAGAAGACCAGCTTCAACCAAAGGAGGCTCTTCCAGGCTAACAGGGTCTACACAAATAAGATTTTGTAATTTGCTCTAAAGAACCAATTGATTTCTACTTGTGAACAAGTAGTACTATGAGGATATTATTCCTTCTGACTGATATATGACACTTCTGTCATTTAATTATCACATCTGCTTTTTAGTCATCAGGGAAGAAAGTAATTAATAACAGCTGTTGTAAACAGTCCATATCTGATCTTTGGTTCAACAAGATCTTGTTTTGTTTTAAGTTCTGGAAAAGTGGCAAATACAGAGCATCTAATTTCTTGTCCTACAGTTTCACCTTAAAGATACATCGTAGCCTGACTTGCATGCTATATTTTTTGGGTAGTGTTTTTCACAATAAAACCTATGAAAAACTGGTGTATTCTGAAAGTCTATCAGGTGTCAAACAGTTTTAAGGTGAAAAGGGAGTTAAGCAATGATGCATTTATGTGACAGATATGAAATATATGATTAATTATTATTAAATATTTAGCATTCACTTTATATTTTTCATGCTTTTATCATCCCACTTGTCACAACCAGGTTCTTCTTGATATTAAAAGAAAAAATTAACTATTTAAATGTAAACTTCCAGAAAAATTTTTAACTATTTTACCTACTTAAATTTAAACTTCCAGAAAAGTTGCAAAAGTAATACAGAACTCTCATATACCTTTCATCTAGCAGCACAAGAATTTTGATGCTTTGTAAACATGTTAAATATGTTATACAGATATATTAATTTATTCAGGTAATGTTTAGTTAATAGAATACAGTGTGTTTTGTTAATGCATTCTCATACAATTTCCATGGACTTTTCTTGTGTGTCAATATTGCTTTGCATAGTTTATCTCTAAAATACAGAGATTGACCATTGCCTCCAAACTGAATCAGTGAAATACAAAATTAATGAAAAAATAGTAACACAAAAATCTGTGGGTAAGAACTTAATAAGTGCTCATAATAAACATATGTCGTGTTGATATAGAATGTGAATTCTACTGGTAAAAAGAAATGTAGCAGACACTTTCAGTGCTCAGCCAATTACCCTCAAATCCACATACCATTTCAGTGTCCCTCAGCCTGATTTCTGGTGGTCAACACATACGTCATGGTCATTGTCACCCTTGGGTTGCTAGCATATGCTTTGCCTGTGAGCATACGTGATTAGAATTGGCTAAGATTTAATGTCTCTTTGGAGGCAGCCTTTACCCAACGAATTACTGATGGATATAAAACTATAATTATTGCAGCTCCCTTGCCTGAGGATAATTTTGAAGCAGGTATTTTGTACTATTTCCAAGATTTTCTCTAAGAGTTTAAACTTCAGTCACTCACTGTAAAGTTGGCTCAGTAACTCCCCATACTGGCTGCCCAAACTTTTTTTTTTTTTTTTAATCATTTCTCCTGTCTTCTTCCAGTGTTCCCTCCACCTCATGTACATAATCCTTCTCTCAGGGTCTGTTTCTTGCGTGAGGAAAAGGGGATCAATTAAGATAATAAAGATAATAAAAGATAATTATTATTTTAAATCTGTGATTCAGACCTATGGCATTATCTGCAAAGTTAAAACAGTTGACTTTCTAGATTTTGTTGCGATATGCACATCTCTTTTCTAAACAATGGATATTTCAGTGAGAATCCTCTTTAATTTGTATGAGTTTACTGTTTCTGAAATACCAAATTTTTTCAAATAAGATTACAAAATATTGAATCCTAATGACTTATGGCTGTTGATATTTTCCAGTTTAGTAGAAATAAACAGAAAAGATTTTGATGGGTATGAAATTGAAATAGAGTTCAAGCTATTTGTCACCTAACCAGACATCCATCGATGAGTTTACAGTAAATATAGTGCCTGCCAATGATATGAAACAACTTTAGCTACTAATTTTTAACATATATTTTTGTGATTTAAAAACTGTGATGAATCTTTCTCTTTATAAATTTACTTAAAATGTTTTTCCACCTGTGAACTTATGCTCATTAAATGGATGTCAGGTGCCAAAACTATTGAGCAAAATAGGATGAGGGTGCCAGTGCAATGTTTTCAACTGTAATTGTCAAATAATGAAAAAAACAGCTATGGCTGTTTGGTAATTTATAAACCTTCAAGTTGGTGGGAGTGATAGTAATGAGTTATAATAAGGATTATGAAAAAAGCATTTGCATGTGTCTTTATTAAGCCCATTTATCAATCCTCTAATTTCTCTTTTGGGGGGGATCAATTTGGAGAAGAAATGCAGTTCTTGGGGAAGTTCATCACCAACAAAACCTCAACATTTAGGGTAGAGGGATTTTCTATCCACTGTAGCTAAGGAATATGAGATCTTTTTTTTTTTTTTTTTTTTTTTTTTTTTTGGAATATGAGATCTTTAAATGTAGTTGTCACTCCCTTCATAATCTCAATACACATACTTTTTAGAGTTAAAATGTAACATTTGGTATAAAAGAAAGTATGAACTGGTTATGCATCTCTGTAACTACCTTATCTATAGTCTATATCCCTTTTTTATCATTCAATATATGAGAATTAGACTCTTATTTTCCATATTAGCACGCAAAAACTTTCCCTTCCTTGACTTCTCACAATAGCCCAGGCCCTTCAGAATTACTTATAAATAGATTTAACTTACGTAAAATAAATAAAAAGATTCCATATTTCCTGGCCACTGTATAATCAAACTGTCAATAGGCATAATGGACTTAACACCTATCTGATTAGAATATGTTCTTATGTATTGTCAAAGATGGAAAGAAGGATTTTATAAAGTTTATTTTTCACATTCTTTAAACATTCTGTCTATGTAAACAGGATATATTCTTAGTAGTTGATAAATGAGGTTTTTAAAATTCTACTGTCATACTCTCCTGAATGGCTATTGCTTAATTTATGGTAACCTGCCATTCCTTATCTAACAGCTTTGCATTCAGTGTTTCACTTACTGGACTCCATTTAGCTCAGGAAATTTATGTTTCACATTATCGTGGTCTTTGTTTCCCTGGTAAAATCAGCATCAAGATATCATAAAAGAGAGGGGGGAAGAAACAAAATTCAAAGGGAAAATGTACTTGCAGTCCTAAAAGAGATTACTGGTTTTGTTTTCCATCCCATAATAAATAAAATGGCCAATATTTTCTTAACTTTGCAGGTGACCTTAGTATACTTTAAATAATGAAAGGGAAATGATGTACGATGATGCATTTTTTGCTATTACATTTAGACATGTATAAATGATGTGCAGAATTTCTATAATGCATCAATTTACCCATGTTATCTAAAAGTACAGTACCTTTCTCTTTTTGGCAAACTGTGTACTTCTGTCTTATAAAAATCATCTTAAGCCATACTCAGGACAGTTCCTTAACTTACATTGAAATATAAGTACAACATGAAAAATATGTATTTAATTGTATCTAATTAAGTAAAACTTCAGATATATAGCTATGCTTCATATAAATATTTAATAAACATGTAGGAAAAAACCAAGCTTCTATCCATATGAGATGTTTCCATAAATTGATTGCTATCCACATGCTAATTGCATTTTCATATCATTCATATTACTCATTCTTAGCAGTTCCCTTCAAAAATTTACTTCAAGGATGGCTCGTTAGTGAAGTTTAAGCCAAAGATCTTAAAAGTCCAGATTATTTCTTATATTACTAGAACAATATATGCCAGTGTGTATTACTGCAGTGCATATTACAGTGGGGTCTCATGATTTAAATTAGTCTTCAGTTAACATGACATACAGGCAGCTAGAAAGAGTCATACCTACAACAATCAGGCAGCTTTCCTCTGTTAGTGTATCAGATAAAAAAACTATGACATAGGAACATTATAGGGATAGTGAGGCTCACCAAGCCAGAAGATGGAAAAGGGCTTAAGTGTTCTCAGCACAAAGAAAGTAATGGTAATTATGTGATGTGATGGAGGTGTTAGCTAACAATATGGTGGAAATTATTTTGCAACATGTAAGTGTAACAACTCAACATGTTGTAAACAAACTTACATGACATGATATATCAATTATATCTCAATAAAGCTGGGAAAGAAGAATATAAAAAAGAGAAAAGAAAAAAGAGAAATGCTATAAGAATCAAGACTCAATATCATTATTGCTTATAGTCAGTAATGAGGGGCTAACTAAAATCTAATTCCACATCACCAAAGTTGATTCAGCTGGCAGGATTAGAAATATGATAGTTGTGATTATCTCCTGCACATACATTTAGGTTTGTTACTCACTTACACTAAGAATATGAGTTTGAGTTCTGAAGATGTGTTATTTCACTTTTGGAATGCCAGATCAATTTTTCCTGAAAAATAATTGTTTTATTCAATTCTTTGCTTTCTGTGTGCTGTGTTGCATATGTGACATTTTTGGTTGAAAGAAAATACCCAGAGTGAGAAAATTAGAAAATTTGATATACTTTTAAACACTGTCACCTAGTTTTAAGTTTGAATATAATTAATTGTAGTTTAAATAATTCTTAAGGTCTGTTGGTTAAGGTACCCCAGAGAAATGATTACTTGGTTTTCCAATTATATGAGTTTTATCATTCTTATCCATAGTATTGGTTAGCTGATTCTTGCTATGTGAGAAAAACAAAGATCTTTGTACATATTATTCGAATAAGAATGACAAAGTTATTAATTTCTGCTTTTAGTTTTCCCCTGAGTAAACAGATGTGGCATTTTAGATAACCCTGAGACAACTCTAAAATATCTGAATTAAACTTCTATCCATGTTTCATATTGGAATAATTTATAACATTATTTTTATGAGTTTTGGGGTTTTGTATTTTTAATAAAACATTTCAAACTGTACAGTGAATGTAAATCATAACAATATTGAATCATATTATAAATTGAAGAGTTGGCTTTACAAATGGAATCACAAATATATTAATGCCCAACTTTTTTTTTTTTAATTTGTATGGTACTTTATTATTTTTTTTTAACATCTTTATTGGGGTATAACTGCTTTACAATGGTGTGTTAGTTTCTGCTTTATAACAAAGTGAATCAGTTATACATATACATATGTTCCCATATCTCTTCCCTCTTGCGTCTCCCTCCCTCCCTCCCACCTTCCCTATCCCATCTCTCTAGGTGGTCACAAAGCACCGAGCTGATCTCCCTGTGCTATGCGGCTGCTTCCCACTAGCTATCTACCTTACGTTTGGTAGTGTATATAAGTCCATGCCTCTCTCTCGCTGTGTCACAGCTCACCCTTCCCCCTCCCCATATCCTCAAGTCCGTTCTCTAGTAGGTCTGTGTCTTTATGCCTGTCTTACCCCTAGGTTCTTCATGACATTTTTTTTTCTTAAATTCCATATATATGTGTTAGCATACGGTATTTGTCTTTCTCTTTCTGACTTACTTCACTCTGTATGACAGACTCTAGGTGTATCCACCTCATTACAAATAGCTCAATTTCGTTTCTTTTTATGGCCGAGTAATATTCCATTGTATATATGTGCCACATCTTCTTTATCCATTCATCCGATGATGGACACTTATGTTGTTTCCATCTCTGGGCTATTGTAAATACAGCTGCAATGAACATTTTGGTACATGACTCTTTTTGAATTATGGTTTTCTCAGGGTATATGCCCAGTAGTGGGATTGCTGGGTCATATGGTAGTTCTATTTGTACTTTTTTAAGGAACCTCCATACTGCTCTCCATATTGGCTGTACCAATTCACATTCCCACCAGCAGTGCAAGAGTGTTCCCTTTTCTCCACACCCTCTCCAGCATTTATTGTTTGTAGATATTTTGATGATGGCCATTCTGACTGGTGTGAGGTGATACCTCATTGTAGTTTTGATTTGCATTTCTCTAATGATTAATGATGTTGAGCATTCTTTCATGTGCTTCTTGGCCATCTGTATGTCTTCTTTGGAGAAGTGTCTATTTAGGTCTTCTGCCCATTTTTGGATTGGGTTGTTTTTTTGTTATTGAGCTGCATGAGCTGCTTATAAATTTTGGAAATTAATCCTTTGTGAGTTGCTTCATTTGCAAATATTTTCTCCCATTCTGAGGGTTGTCTTTTGGTCTTGTTTATGGTTTCCTTTGCTGTGCAAAAGCTTTGAAGTTTCATTAGGTCCCATTTGTTTATTATTGTTTTTATTTCCATTTCTCTAGGAGGTGGGTCAGAAAGGATCTTGCTGTGATTTATGTCATAGGGTGTTCTGCCTATGTTTCCCTCTAAGAGTTTGATAGTGTCTGGCCTTACATTTAGGTCTTTAATCCATTTTGAGCTTATTTTTGTGTATGGTGTTAGGGAGTGATCTAATCTCATACTTTTACATGTACCTGTCCAGTTTTCCCAGCACCACTTATTGAAGAGGCTGTCCTTTCTCCACTGTACATTCCTGCCTCCTTTATCAAAGATAAGTTGACCATACGTACGTTGGTTTATCTCTGGAATGCCCAACTTTTAATATCACTTTTTCAGTGTGTATGTTTTGTTTCACCTTTGTGTATTGTTTTTCTTATGAAATGAATTTTGAGAATACTAATAATTTCCTGGATATAAAATTCCATTCTCTAAAGGTTCAGGAGATCATTTTTAGTCAGAATTCCACTCCTATAATGTATAGTCTCCTTAACCCAGCTTTAAAGTTTCCATTATAACCAACTATGTTGAATAAATTTGACAATACTCTGAAGCGACCATCCTGTTTGGGAATTTTTTCTCATTAGAGATTATTCAGAGATTAAATATGAGATAAAAATTACTCAAACTGAAGAACGAAAGGGTGGGTAATTTGGTCTACATGAGAATATCATTGAATCCAGATGCAGTATTATAGCCTGCACTACTGGGGATTAGAAAATTCAAATGTCTGCTGGATTCATTTATTTCCTTTCTTTGCCTTTCTGTCCTCTGTTCTGTTCTCCTTTCTGAAACAGGATTATAAAGATTTTAAATTTATCTCTTCAGATGTCTACTCACCACTAATTTGACATACACATGACTTTGGTTTCTTGTGCTATACTCAGGGTTGGTCTTTTAGATTTAGCTTCTAGAATTAACTGACTAGAGCCTCTGTGTCTTTTTTTATAGTTCACATTGGTTCAAAATAATCTATTCAGATTCTGTCATTCTGTAGGGTGATTTCTATTAGTTTGGTTGAATACCTGCAATCCATTCAGCTGTGTTCTGGTCAGCTCAAGTCATGTGGTTGTAGATAAACCTGGATTTGAGGAATATGTTTTATATTTTAGGCGGACATATGGCTAAAGCTATTGGCATGTTTTCTATTTGTTTCTGTTTTCACTTTTTTTTTTAACAAAGTAGATTATCAACTGATTCACAGCAAGTCCGTAACACTGTAAAGAAATTGTATCAGTTTGAAGTGAAAGGGTTAATGAGTATTCAATGAAAAGAAGCCTTTGACAAATAAGAAGCAAGCTTAGAAAGATACTCATTTGTAGACCATGCCACTTTATATAGAAAAGAGAGCTTATACAGAGAGTGGAAGAGCCCAGAGGACAGAGTCAGGAGACGTGGAGAACCCAGAAAACACAGATAAACCCTAATCAAGGAAGTGGGAACCTGGTCCTAGCTGGATTTTAGAATTGCGGTTGTCCAGTGACTACTATGTGCTTCCAATTTTCCACATTTTTGAATAGAAATGTGTTATGAACTGAATAGTATCCCCTCAAAATTCATAGGTTTAAGCCCTAACTCCCAATCTGACTGTATTTAGAGATAGAGCTTCCAGGAGATTAGGTTGAATGAGGTCATAAGGTTGGGGCCCTGCTCCAATAGAACTATTGTAATTTTAAGAAGAGACCAGAGATGTGTACTCACAGAGAAAAGGCCATGTGAGGACACAGTGAGGAACCAGGAAGAGAGGTCTCACCAGGAACCAACCCCGCTGGCACCTTGATCTTGGACTTCCAAGCTAAGTGAACTGTGAAAAAGTAATTTTTTTTGGCTTTTTGTTTGTTTAAGTCACCCAGTCTGTGGTATTCTGTGATGGTAGCCCAAGCAGACTAATAAGAGTGTCTGTGGTTGCTATTCTATGCCTTTCACACAATTGCATGTTGGCTGTAATAGTGGGAGATATATTGTCTTTTTAGTTTACCAGAGGAACAGTACTTGAGGAGTCTTTTCCACATGTAGACCTGAAACAGTTCACGAGTATCTGAACTTTGGGCAGATAGTTTTTGAACTACTGTTGTAATAAGCTGAGACTGGTGGTCCTAGAGGAAAGAATGAGAATATTTTGCATATAGAAATGATATGAATTGTGGCCAAATAGCAGACTATGGCAGATTTTTTTTTTTTGATGGTGAAAAATTCTGTCTAGCCAATGCTTTTCTACAATGTGGCCTTCATAGTTCTTCTCTCAAGAGGTGGATCTATGTTATGTCCTCTTGTATCCAGAACAGACTTGTTACTTATTAGTAACCAAGAGAATGTGTAATAAATGCTGCTGTTTTTTGAGGCTAGGTTGTAAAAGGTTATGTAGTTTTCACCTTGTTTGCAGGCATACTTCCTTTTGGAGCCCTGAGCTGCCTTATAAAAAATTTATGCAAAATGAGATACTGCTATTACATAATCTTACCTATTGACATTTTAGATTATGCTTCATAAGGACAAGGACGTTTTCCTTAGTGTGTTAAGAGTATTTATCATCAATGGTTTTAATAAAACATTATCCAGAGTATACTGAAATGATCTTTTAATCTGTTAATATATTTGATAATGTAAACAATTCTCACATTCCTAAGTAAGCCAAGGCAAGTTTTTTTTCCCCTTTGATACATCAGAGGCATATTATATTACTTTTAATGGTGGCATTTTAGGACCTTCAAATAATTCTGCTGAAAAGGGATGGGCTATGCTTTATTTACTCTGAGGAAATCTGAATTAAAAATACAGTCATTCCTCAGCAACCACGGGAGGATTGGTGCCGGGACACACTGCGAATATCAAAATCTGTAGATACTCAAGTCTCTTACAGTCAACCCTCCCTTTCCTCGGGTTCTGCATCCACAGATTCAACCAACCATGGACCATGTAATATATTCAATCGGCAGTTGGTTGAATCTGTGGATGCAGAATCTGCAGATATGAAGAGTCAACTGTATATTTTTCAAGTTGATTGAAAACTAAATAGTTGGTGCCAATTAAAAAAATGCATTAATTTAAACTCCACGCAACAGCTTAGAGAAATAATCCCTGAATTTGCATATTAATTACTGTAAACAACAAAACACACACACACACACTTGCATTCATGAGGAAAATAACTCCTGTTTATGTTGTTCAGAAAAAATTATATGGGCTCCATTTTCAAATAAAATGTTTATTGATCATATTATATGATAATATTAAAAGTCCTTCAAGAGGGCATTCATATTCTAGTGTGAAGTAGAACACTATAAAATTATCAGCTGGTAAATATTTTGCTATTTAATAAATGTTTCAGTAACACATAGTATGACAAAAGTTTTATCATTTTTCTAATGCAAGTCATTGTCAATCCACTAACTGTTCTTCTCCTTCAATATTGTGTTGACTATTCTGGGTCTTTTGCCTCTCTGTATAACCTTAGAATCAGTTTGCTAATCTACGCAAAATAATACATTGAGGTTTTGATTGAGATTGCATTGAATCTATAGATAAAGTTGGGAAGATCTGACATCTTGACAATATTGAGTCTTCCTATCCATTAACATGGAATATCTCTCCATTTATTTAGTTTGTCTTTGTTTCATAAGGGTTTTGTAATTTTCCTCATTTATACCTAAGTAATTTGGGGGTGTAAACGTAAATGGTATTGTGTTTTGACTTCAAATTTTACTTTTTTATTGCTGGTTTATGAGAGGGCAATTGATTGGTATAAGAAACTTATATCCTGCAACCTCGATGTAATTGCTTATTAGTTTCAGGTGTGTGTGCGTATGTTTCAGTTCTTAAATGTTTTCTATGTAGACAGTCATGGCATCTGTGAACAAAGCCACTTTTATATTTTCCTTCTCAATATGTATATCTTGTATTTCCTTTCCTTTTCTTCTTGCATTAACTAGGGCTTCCAGTACAATATTGAAAAGGAGTAATAGGGAGGAACTTCCTTACCTTGTTCCTGATCTTAGGGGAAATGCTTCTAGCTTTCTCATCATTAAGTAGGATGTTAATATATAATCTTGTAAAGATGTAAAAATCAGAATTACATACTCTACAATGTAGAAAGGTGGTGTAGAAGGGAAAAATGATACATAAGAAGAGATGCAGAGAAGTTTGATTATCACATCTATAAAGCTACCATTACTCTGTTTATAAAACCCATGATAGTATAACAGTATAAAGGTAAACACAGAAAGTACATAATTGTATATACTTATCTTAGAGAAATAAAGGAATGTAAAGGAGAAAAAGAGAAACTCACTTTTTTCTCTTCTTTTTTTCTGCTTTTTTCTCATAGGGAATTAATAGTTATGATCCTTAAAGAAATAGAAAGCTAGGAAGTACCCTTATATAGTAACAATTATAAAGGTAACTACCAGACTTAGAACAAAACCTTGCTAAATATCAGAAAATATACAAATGCAAACAAGACAATAAAACACAGTATGAGAACAGAAATATATCACAGAATAATATGGAATAGGTTAGAAACATATCTGTCATAAAGTAAATGTAAAATGACTTTACCCCATTTAAAAAGAAAAAGGATCACATTAGAAAAATCATAGCACAACTCTACATTGTATACAAGAGACACATGTAAAAACAGAATTCAGAAAATATGTGAAAGAGCAAAGTTAAATTATACTTCCATTATTTACGTACAAAATTATTTTCTCATTTACTTTCAAATGTTAAGTATTATCATTTTTAAAAATTATATTCCAATTTAAGAAGCTAAAAGGATGCCCTATTGTTTCAGTTTGCATGTACATATGTATTCATTTGATCAGATTTAAATTTGCATTTCTTCTGTGAAGCATTCATGTTCTTCATCCATTTTTTATGACTATTTTTTTAGAGGAGTTTTAGGTTTTGTAACAGAGTTGAAAGGGAGATAGATTTCCCATGTACCCCATACGTGCATAGCCTCAATTATCAACATCACTCTCCAGAATGGTACTTTTTTTTTTTTTTTTACCAGTAATGAATGTAAATTGACACATCATAATCAAAGTCCATAGTTTAACTTAGGGTTCACTCATAGTGAGTTTGGACAAATGTATGAATACCTATATCTGGACTTGGACAACTGTATGATTACATATATCTGTTATAATACTGTATAGAGTATTTTTGCTGCTCTAGAAGTCCTCTGTGCTCTGCCTATTCATCTTTGCCCCACCCCTGGCAACCGCTGATCTTTTTTATTGTCTCCATAGTATTTGTCCATTTTTAACTATGTATTTTAACTTGTCCTTATTGATCTCTAGGAGCTATTTATGGATACTTCTATAAATCAAGAAATGTGAAGGTCAATAACTGAGCTAGTTATTTCTATAAATGTATGATCTGGCTTTCCCATTTTATATAACGATTTAAAATTGGAATTCTTCCCTGATTCTTTTAGTTAATTAGGCCATGAAAAGAAGCAAACAAAAAACTACATGATAAGCTGGCATGCTCCACTAAGTATACAAGAGATTATCTAGAAAAACATTTTCTAGAAATCTAGAAAAACTGCTTTCTGAAATACACTCTTGGCCATCTTCAGTGGTTCCCTACTCTCCAAGTTATTTTTTTCTGTGTCACAAATTTGTTCTTGAAACTTACGCTTTCATTCCAGAGGTAATAGTCAGATTTTGAGAATGAGTGTATTGCATTGTAAAAAAAAAACAAAAGATGTGAAGTTATTGTATTTTGGTTGAATTTTAATATTTGAAAAATAATTTTTAAATCCTAAGTTATATCCTCAATTATGTATGTTAAAATTAGTTTTAATCATTTCATATATTTTGGTGGTTCAGAAAATCTATTATTTAGAAAATCCATTGGATCTAAAATACGACATTCTATCTGCTCATATAATCTTCATAAGAATTTGATTTCTATTTATAATTTCCTTTTTTCTCCTCTCTCTTTCTGATGTATGACTGTGTACATTAGGCATGAGTATGATTTTTATGTGTTTATTTATATGCTAGTTATACATTTCAGATCAAATATAAATTGTGATAAAAATTATAGTAAAATCTAATTTTGTCAAGTGAACCTTATTTGAAAAAGACTCTCAGTGGGAAATGTTTAATTTTATTAACCAATTTTTAGAAGAGTGTAAAGGAAATTTAGAAAAAAAAAAGGAAACAATGTTTTTAGAACTTACTTAGATACAATGAATTGGAATTTGCTAGTTTCTTTATCCAAATATATCATAAGCTGAGAGCAAATAATCCAGTTTTAGGATGATGGGTTTAGGGTTTAGATCTTTATTTGTAGAAGATCTTTATATTGCCTGGATGAATTCTTCTTGTTAATGTATGCATTATATTTATATTCATATATGTATATGCAGTTAACAATTTCTTCTCTTCCCTGACTTAATCAAGTATTTTCATTATGCTGTTTGTCCATTAGTAGATTGTTAGTCATTTTGAAATTACATTAGAGATTATACTATGCACCCGTAACTTATTACTTTAAATTATTACTTTTGTTACTACCTCACATTATGAATTTTACTGCACTTTAATTCCTTTGCCACTACCTCACCATTTTCTTCTCTTGTCATCTATTTTAATTTCACATATACTTGCACATTACAACATAGTATTGTTTTAAATAATATTAATTTCAGTTTAGCTGGATATTCACCCTTTCCTATGTTTTCTTATTTTAATGTGCTTCTATTTGGAATCATTTACTTCCTTCTGCCTAAAAACACTTCCTTTAATATTTTCAATGCACAGTTTTTTACTTATCTGAATATATTTTGTTCTTTATTTTGAAAGATATTTTCTCCAGGGAATAGTAGGGGAGAAGATAATGAAAGCTAGAGATCTTGAAATTTATAAGTGGAGAAATAAGCCAACAAATACTATGGGATAATGTGATAGCTTTGCTTAATTTTAAACCTAATGTTGGTGTTGCCAGGAAACACAAGCTACAATAATAATTAGTATCTCCTTCTCCTCTTGCTAAACTTGCTTTGTGGCAATTTTTCATATTCATTCTCTCTCCCTCTCCCTCCCTCCCTCTCTCTCTGTCTTCATCTCCCCCTCCTCCCTCCTTTCTTATTTCCTTCCCTCCCTCCCTCTCTCAGTGAGGAGAACATAAATAAAGTTGTCTGAGTTTGAATATTTTATTCTCCCACATAAACAGCTAAAATCAGAGGTAAATGAGTCTGCACTAGCTAATAATTGATATTTTCTCTTTGCTATAACAAACTATGTACTCCTGATGTTGCAGAATTTTTAAAGCATTCAAATATAAGAAAAATACTGAACAGTTTTAGAGTACATTTTCTCTTATCTTGAAATAAGGACATTCAGCTTTTGTTTGTTGTCTGTAATGCTATATTGATGGATTACTGTTTGTTGCCAAACACATTTTCACAGAGTAGATTTTATCATAAACAACTTCAGCTATGAAAATAAAATAGTTCAAATTTTACAATGTCAAAGTTTTGTTTAGGGAGACAATTTTACAATCAATATTCTTGACTTTTAACAAGCTTGATTTAAATAGCGCTGAAGCCTATCCCAGGTTGCATTCTAAACAAAGTAGAGTTTGTAGTTTTTACTTTGCTTACATCTTGCATTGTTAATGTTAACAGTGTTGTATTATGTTGCTTTGGCTTTTAGCTATATGCTATTATTTCATTATTACTTACAACATTGCTTTTGGATTAACTTGATGCCTACATTTATTCAAAAAATTTGATCTTGTACAAATAAACCCATGGGAATCCAAGGAATTGGATAGCAATAAAAGGGAAGTAAATTATAAGGGGAATTTTGGAGGATAATAAAATATGTAATTTTCCAGGTAACACTAACATACATTCATATCTCAAGAACAGATTTTTCAGTCCAATGTTTATAGTCTCTTCTTTTTCTTTCAGCTTAATTTAAAATGGTTTAAATCTAGTTTCATAGTAAACTATCACCTCTGACTTTAGAGCATAAAATCAGTACCTATGAAAGAGTCAGAAAAGTATGAAATATCCTGAGAAGATGAACTGCTTTCCATATTCTTTTATTTCAGTGGAATATGTATTGCCTGATTTTTACAAGCCACGTGCAGTAAGAGGGCAGCTGACATACCACTGAGATTCCTTTCCTACTTCTCAAGATTCTTATTTATTTCAGAGATTGCTCGGGTGATACCTCAGAGTTATAGCTGTATGTTCTTCACCATTTAAGTTCAAAGAAATGCCTGCTGAAAAGCCAGTCAGCTTAGCCCAGGAGGGTTTTCAAACCAGGATTTATAGATTCTACTTAACATATATTTTGACTCAAGAGTTAATATTAAAGTAGACCATGAAGGAGGAATAGCTGGATGAGTTTGGCTCAGAAATAATGAGTTTTATATTTTTGTCATACTTAGTGATTTCCTTCTAATATAACGTTTTGAGTTTCCTTTATTGATTCTGACTGAAACTGTTGGGTTTCTCAGGGACTGGCCCTTGGAATTATTCTTGCCCACTATATACTCTCTCTAAAGGGTGTCATCCTTTCACAAAGATTTAAATACTATATTTATGTATATGACTTCCAAATTCGTATCCTCAGCCAAAACCTTTCATCTGAGCCCAAAACTTGAATATCCAATTGACTGCTGTTCTTGATATCTCCAATCAAATGTCTTCCAGAGATCACAATTCAGATACCACAAGCCTAACATGTATAAAACAGAAATCTTGATTTTTTTTTCACCAACCTGTTTCATACTTCATGTCTCCCTCATCAAGTTAAATATTATCACTATTCATTCAAGCAGGAAAACTAAGAATTGAATTATCTGTGAGTCCTCAATCTAACCACATATTCTCCAGAATAAACAGTAATTTTTTTCTGTATCAAGGAGTTGAAGTAAGTGTATCACAGAGTTTTATGACAGATGGTGAGGTGGAGTGAGTTTGTATATCTCCAAAGAAGATATACAAACTCACTAAGTTTGTACATCTCCAAAGAAAAGAATCAGTGGTTGGAAGCTATAGTGAGGCAGGCTTTGGTTCATTAGGATGAAAATCTGTATTACGTCAGCAATGTCCAAAATAGTATTTTTGTCCTACTCCTATTCTAAAAGCATTTTGACAAGGCAGATATATGAGCAATTAGTTAATTACACAGAGGTAATGAAGCCTGACAAATTCCTTATGCACTTATGGTAAATGTTTTTTCTTCTTACTGGCTCTTCTGTCCCTCCTTACAACATGGCTTCCATAAAGAACTTTTCTCCTGGAAGGTGACCAAATTGTGAGTGGTTTGAGAGGTATCAATAGTAGGATGATTGAAACAGTGAGACAGTAAAAGAGAAGTTAAACTCTAGCAGAGATATTCTGATATGTGTGTGTGTGTACAGATGATAGATGATAGACAGGTAGATAGACATATATGTACCTCTGCATCTATGTATCTATATGTCTATGTGTGTGTGTAATGTTTTTATTTCACATACATATCAAAAAATTAAACCAGTAATTAAACTAGTAATTAAAACATAAGTAAGATAGTAAATGGTAAAATGCAAAAATATCTTCAAGAAAAAGGAAGAAAGAAGGGAAAAACTACCTCAGGAAACATTGGGTGATCAATTATACAACTATGCACACAAAAAATTCCTGTAGAAAGGAAAATAAGTTGAACTTGGCCGCAAATATTCATCAAAATAAAACATATTTTCCCTGTACCATAATGCTTTAAGGGAGAGGTTACACTTATTTTGTGTATCTCCAAAGAACAGGATCAACATTTGGAAGTTATAGGCAAGCAGGTTTTGGGTCACTTGGATGAAGTCCTGCTAAGTCAGCACTATATTAAAAAAGGATGAGTGGATACACAGAGTAGAGAGTTTACCATTGCTGGAAGAATTTGGGCCTGTAAAGGACACTGTCTTCTTGGCATATAGGAGGAATTTCTCTGTTGGGAGAAATATTAGAATAGATGATGTGTAAGCTGTTTGTTTCTTAGTTCACTATTCAGCTTGTCTTAGTAAACACCTTTCCTTCCCGTCACAATGTATCTATTCTGTATCAACAAATCACAACACTTAGGCTAGTTGTCTTTCTTTAAAACTTTTATACAGAAAAATAAAGTGCAAAGTACTGCATACCATTAACCTAGGAACATTAGAGATATCTTTGGTGAATAATAAAACACACTTGATTACCGATTTCAGCACAGATTGTATGATTTCACAGTTAAGTGATCAAATAGTGAATTAGAACAAAGCCATAAGCAAAAGAAAACTTCAAGCAAAGATTTAAAGTGTTTATAACAGAAGCTAATTTAGCTATAAGACATAGTCTTCTAACTCAGTTAAAATAGGGAATATCTTATCTTTAAAATGTATCCTTTATTTTTTTTTACTTCATTCTTTAAAGTTTATTGAAGTATAGTTGATGTACAATATTATATAAGTTACAGGTGTATAATATAGTGATTCACAATTTTTAATGGTTGTACTCCATTTATAGTTATTGTAAAATATTAGCTACATTCTCTGTGTTTTATAATATATCCTTGTAGTTTATTTTATACATAACAGTTTGTATCCCTTAATCCCCTACCCCTATATTGTCCCTCCCTCCTTCTCTCTCCTGACTGGTAAACACTGTATCTCTGTATCTGTGAATCTGTTCCTTTTTTGTTATATTCACTAGTTCATAGTATTTTTTAGATTGCACATATATGAGATATCATACAGTATTTGTCTTTATCTGACTTATTTCACTTAGCATAATAAACTCCAAGTCCATCCATGTTGTTGCAAATGGCAAAACTTCATTCTTTTTAATGGCTGAATAGTATTCCATTGTGTGTGTGTGTGTGTGTGTGTGTGTGTGTGTGTATGTGTATGTATGTATACACACATATACACCATATCTTCTTTTGATGGACACTTAGGTTGCTTCCATATCTTGGAAACTGTAAATAATGCTGCTATGAACACTGTGGTGCATGTATCTTTTCAAATTAGTGTTTTCATTTTCTTTCAGATATACACCTGGAGTGGAATTGCTGGGTCATACGGTAGCTCTATTTTTAGTTTCTTGAGAAACCTCCATGCTGTTTTACATGGTGGCTGCACCAATACATTCCCACCAACAGTGTACAAGGATTCCCTTTTCTCCACATCCTCGCCAATGTTTGTTATTTGTGTTCTTATTGATGATAGCCATTCTGACAGGTGTGAGGTGATACCTCATTTGGTTTTGATTTGCAGTTCACTGATGATTAGCAATGTTTAGAATCTTTTCATGTGCCTGTTGACCCATCTGTATTTCCTCTTTGGAAAAGTATCTTTTCAGATCTTCTGCCCATTTTTTTAATCGTTTTTTTTTAATGTTAAGTTGTATGAGATGTTTATATATTTTGGATATTAACCTCTTATTGGTCATATCAGTAAGCGAATATTTTCTCCCTTTCAGTAGGTTGTCTGTTGTTTTGTTGATGGTTTCCTTTGCCATGCAAATGCTTTTAAGTTTAATTATGTACAGTATGTTTATTTTTGCTTTTATTTCCTTTGCTTTAGGAGATAGACCCCCCCCCCACAAAATGTTGTAATGATTAATGTCAGAGAGTGTTCTGCCTATGTTTTCCTGTGGAGTTTTATAGTTTCTGGTCTTACATTTAGGTCTTCAAGCCATTTTGAGTTTGTTTTTGTATATGGAGTTAGAGAATGTTTTAATTTCATTCTTTTACATGTAGCTGTCCAGTTTACCCAGCATGACTTACTAAAGAGACTATCTTTTCTCCATTGTGTATTCTTGCCTCCTTTGTCACAGATTAATTGACCATAATACATGGGTTTATTTCTGGGCTGTCTTTTCAGTTCCACTGATCTATCTGTCTGTCTTTGTGCCAGTACCAGACTGTTTTGATGACTGTAGCTTTGTAGTAGAGTCTGAAGTCAGGGACTATGATTCCAGCTCTGTTGTTCTTTCTCAAAATTGTTTTGGCTATTTTGGGTCTTTTGTGTTTCCATACAAATATTAATAGTAGTTTTTCTAGTTCTGTGAAAAATGCTATTGGTATTTTGATAGGGATTGCACTGAATCTGTAGACTGCCTTGGGTAGTTTGGTCATTTTAACAATATTAATACGTAAAATCCAATAACACAGCATATCTTTCCACCTGTTTATGTTGTTTTCAATTTCTTTCATCAGTGTGAAATAGTTTTCTAAGTACATGTCTTTTACCTCCTTAGGTATATTTATTCCTTGGTATTTTATTCTTTTTGATGTGATGGTAAATGGAATTGTTTCCTTAATTTCTTTCTTATAGTTTGTTGTTAGTGTATAGAAAGGCAACCAATTTCTGTATATTAATTTTGTATCTTGCAACTTTATGGAATTAATTGATGAGTTCTAATAGTTTTCTGATGGCGTTTTTAGGATTTTCTATGCATAGTATCATATCATCTGCAAACTGTGACACTTTTACTTCTCTTTCTTCTCTGATTGCTGTGGTTATGACTTCCAATACTATGTTGAATAAAAGTGGGGAGAGTGGGCATCCGTGTCTTGTTCCTGGTCTTAGAGGAAATTCTTTCAGCTTTTCACCATTTGAGTCTGATGTTGGCTGTGGGTTTGTCATATACGGCCTTCATCGTGTTGAGGTATGTTCCCTCTATTCCCACTCTCTGGAGAGTTTTTATCATAAATGGATGTTGACTTTTGTCAAAAGCTTTTTGTGCACCTGTTGAGGTGATCATCTGATTTTTATTCTTCAATTTGTTAATGTGGTATATCAGACTGACTGATTTGTGGATATTGAAAAATTATTGCATCACTAGGATAAATCCCACTTGATCATGGTGTATGCTCTTTTTAATGTACTGTTGGAGGTGATTTGCTAATGCATTGTTGAGGAGTTGTGTATCTATGTTCATCAGTGTTACTGGCCTGTAATTTTCTTTTTCTGTGATATCTTTGGTTTTGGTATCTGGGTGATTGTGGCCTCACAGAATGAGTTTGGGAGTGTTTCTTCCTCTGAAAATTTTTGGAATAGTTTGAGAAGGACAGGTGTTAACTCTTCTCCAAACGTTTGGTAGAATTCACCTGTGAAGCCATCTGGTCCTGGACTTTTGTTTTTTGGAAGTTTTTAAATTACTGATTCAATTTCAGTACTGGTAATTGGTCTGTTCGTATTTTATATTTCTTCCTGGCTCAATCCTGGGAGATTGTACATTTCTAAGAATTTGTCCAGTTCTTCTAAGTTGTCCACTTCATTGGTGTATAGTTGTTAGTAGTAGTCTCTTATGATCCTTTGTATTTCCATGATGTTTGTTGTAACTTCTCCATATTTATTTCTGATTTCATGGATTTGGGCCTGCTCCCTTTTTTTCTTGAGTCTGGCTAAAGGTTTATCAATTTTGTTTATCTCTTCAAAGAACCAGCTTTTAGTTTCATTGATCTTTCTTATTGTTTTTTAAATCTCTATTTCATTTATTTCTGTGCTGATCTTTATGATTTTCTTCCACTAACGTTGAGTTAGTTTTTTCTTCTTTCTCTAGTTGCTTTAGGTGTAAGGTTGGGTTGTTTCAGACTTTTCTTGTTTCCTGAGGCAAGCATATATCACTATAAACTTCCCTTTTGGAACTGCTTTAGCTGTGTCCCTTAGGTTTTTGGATCATTGTGTTTTTGTTTTCATTTGTCTCTAGCCATTTCTTGATTTCCTCTTTGACTTCATCAGTGGTCCATTGCTTATTTAGAAGGCGTATTGGTTAGCCTCCCTGTGGGTTTTTTTGCAGTTTTTTTCTTGTAGTTAATGTCTATTCTCATAGCATTGTGGTTAGAAAAGATGCTTGATATAATTTCAATTTTCTTAACTTTACTAAGGCTTATTTTGTGGCCTATCATGTGATCTATCCTGGAGAATGTTCCATGTACACTTGAAAAGAATGTGTATTCTACTGCTTTCGGATGGAATGCTCTATAAATATAAATTAAGTCCATCTGGTTTAATGTGTCATTTAAGGCCAGTGTTTCCTTATTGATTTTCTGTCTGGATAATCTGTCTACTGATGTAAGTAGGGTGTTAAAGTCCCCTTCTATTACTGTGTTACTGTAAATTTCTCCCTTTATGTCCATTAATATTTATGTATTAAGGTTCTCCTATGTTGGGTATATGTATATTTACAGTTGTAACTTCTTAGATTGATTTTTTAATCATTATATATTGTCCTCGTTTGTCTCTCATAAGTCTTGATTTTGAAGTATTTTGTTTGATGTAAGCTTTGCTACCCCAACTGTCTTTTGATTTCCATTTGCATGGAATACCTTTTTCCATCCTCTCACTTTTAGTCTCTTTGTGCCTAGATCTGCTGTGAGTTGCATGTAGGCAGCTTATATACTTGTCTTGTTTTTATATTCATTCAGCCACTCTTTTTTTTGTGGTACGTGGGCCTCTCACTGTTGTGGCCTCTCCCGTTGTGGAGCACAGGCTCCAGACGCGCAGGCTCAGTGGCCATGGCTCATGGGCCCAGCCGCTCCGCGGCATGTGGGATCTTCCCAGACCAGGGCACGAACCCATGTACCCTGCATCGGCAGGTGGACTCTCAACCACTGCGCCACCAGGGAAGCCCTCACTCTTTTGATTGCAAATTTTAGTTCATTTACATTTAAGGTACTATTGATATGTATGTTCTTATTGCCATTTATTAATTGAGGTTTTTTAAGATGAATTTATTTTTGGCTGTGTTGGGTCTTTTTTGCTGCGTGCGGGCCTTTCTGGAGCTGTGGTGAGCAGGGGCTACTCTTTGTGGCAGAGCACGGACTCTAGAGTGCAGGCTCAGTAGCTGTGGCATGCAGGCTTAGTTGCTCTGCAGCATGTGGGAGCTTCCTGGACCAGGGCTCTGACCCATGTCCCCTGCACTGGCAGGCGGATTCTTAACCACTGCACCACCAGAAGTCCCTGGGGTTTGTTTTTATAGATCTTCTTTATTTTTTCCTCTCGTTTGTTTGTGGGTTGCCCACCTGGAGTTATGGGACTTGACTATATTCTTAGTCTACCCCTCCTACCTGTCTTGATGTGGTTCCTTTTATGTCTTTAGTTGCATAAGATCTTTTTGGGTAGGATCTCCATCAATGGTTGTTCTGCAAAAGTCTGGTGTGCTTATAGGAGGAGGTGAGCTCAGGGTCTTTCTACTCCACCATTTGGCCCTTCTCCTGTCATTATGTTTTTACATGTGTTGGGTTTTCGCCATAATACATTTTAGGCTTTCACCCCAATGGTTTTCACCAAGCATTTATTTACCATTAGCAGTAATATTATGTTTTTAGAAAAAAATTAAACCCACACCTAATCATGTATAAGAATCAAAGTTGCTTTAAAAGTGAAAAATATCGTTTTTATTTAGTTATGAAAACATTAATAATCTTATAATTAGATGCACTTAAAGAAAATAGTCTGCAAGGTAGATTGAATTAATGAAAACATTTAGTCTGGCTCCTAAAAGGAACTAAAGCAATTTTATTAATTATAATTTTCTATCCTGAAACAAATCTAGGGAAAATATTTAAATCATCATATTTGGTTAGCCTGAAGCTTCAGTACCTATAACATTCTTGAGGTGGGTATTTGACTGTAGGGACTGCTAAGGCATTTCTAGTGGAATTCAGGATCCCTACATACATTGCAAAAGTCTCCTGAGTCAAATTCCATTTATGTAAAGAAGTTTGATATGGCCTTCCTGTCCCTTTTGCCTATGTGCTAGTTATATGTGACATTTTCCAGACTATAGAAATGTCAAGTTATAGATATCTCTGATTTTTAACAAACTTCACACTGTGACCAGAAATATTTACCATCTCCTCCACTCACAGGACAAATTAGCTATTTCAGGTCAAGTTACCTTTTTAATAAAACTTGACTTCTGGCTCAATACGAATTCCCTTCTCTAACTCCCTTCTCTATTAGCTGCAAGCTTTTTAAGAGGTTAAATTTGAGAGCTAGATTGATGTAAAAAACACCAAAAAACAAACGAAAGACAACAGACACGTGCAATACCAAGGAGTACATGTAATCTTTCTTTAAAGGTTTTTACTCATTTACCCACAGGCACCCACACAAAATGGAAAGCATGATTGCACATCTGATAAGGATGCAAACTTCCACACGTGCAAATCTTTACAGAGGGGCCAAAGTAGAAACTGTCTCACTTGAAGTAGGATTGGGATGGGACCTTGACAAATCTCCCTATGCCACTCTGATTCATTTTTTTGATACATTGGGAATGTTTGGAAAACTTTGGCTAAATGCCTGCCTTCTGTAGTGGCTGCATGCTGTTCAAACCCTGAATGTTAAGTGAGACTTTTGAATTGATGGGCTATTTCCCAGGAGCAACATCCCTTTAACAGACTCATGTTTCATTCGTTTCTGAAGTATCCTACTGTATGACTCAAATAGATGCACTCACTTCTTAAATCTCCATCCCTCAAAGGCAAGATAGGCTTGTTGTTTTGTATCACCAGTACCTATCAAAGTGACTGCTATCAAAGTGACTGGCATGTAAATATTACAGATTTTGGTTGCAATAAAACACAAGAAGACTTAATTTACTTCTATTGCATTATTATAGGACTTCTATGTGTTTGAACACATGTGGTAATTTTCCATTATATATCTCTATCTATCTTGAAACATCCAGTAAAACAAGTAAAAAGTGCCCTTTCCATAGTATTTTTGATTCATTATCACTCATCCTCTCTTTACTCTTATTTTCAAGGAATTTGTAAATTCCCTGGTTTTCTCATTTTCTTTCTCATTTTCTACAGCTTGCCCTTCTCTTATAATTCTATGAATATTTCTTCCTCTCCTCTTTTCATGTATTTACTGAGGAAAGATTCAAGAAGCCACTCTATGGCTAAGAACTACTAGACATTAACCTCTTCATCTCCTTCCATCATCTAATTTTAAAGTAACACTTTCCTATTCCAATTTCTGTTTTGATTAATATTGTCTCAGCCATCCACACTTATAAGCAGTTGTTTTTCCTCATAATGTATAAAATCTTTTTCCTATCACTTATATTTTAAGCTACTAACTTTTATGGTAAATTATGTAGTAGCTTAAGATAATTTGTTATTATTCTCACAGAATCCATGGTAGGAGAGTTTGGAAAAGAAATGCATTGTCTCTGTGGTCTGGGCCCAAGATAATTGGTCTAATGGGGTTTTGGAGTTTGTAAATCCAAACCCAACAATATTATAAAAATTCAAATGGAAGCCATAAAAAAATATGTTCAATTTGCTTAATCTTATAAAATTAAGAAAGGTGATAGTTTTTAAATTTTTTTCATTACTAAAACACCAATTGGTATATATTTGAGCAATTCAAGTTTTATTTTATGGATAATCATGAGAAATGAAAACCCTATTTATATTGATATAAAAGCTTTTTCAGATTAACCAGTGTGCATTAGAGGAAATGTAATCTTGTAGACTTTGTTGTAAACAAATGACATTTGCATTTATCTACAACTATCATTTATAAAATTGAATAAAATGTAACTAATCACTTAGAGCTGTATAACTATTTTAGGGTCAATATCCTGACATTTCTTTTCCTTTATAAAATATTTTCCTAGCAAAATTTGAAAACAGGGAAACATGAATCCACTAGAGATATCCATGTGTAGTGCTTAGAGCTGACAAATATTTTGTATCTTTTTTGATAACAACTAACTCAACAATAAAAATAATTTAAGTACAATTAAAATTAAGAGGCAAACACCCCTCTCTGTGGGACCAGGAATATTCCCTTTTTATTTCATGGGTCTTGTTCAAATTTTAATTTCTAAAATATTTTCAGAATGCAATTTCCTCAAGAAATTTATTTAAAATATTGTTTAATAAAAATATTCAATTTTTATATGTATTTTATAAGTATGCTAAAATTCCTCAATAGTTGGTAGAATCTTTTAGGACTAGAGATCAGCCTTGATTATTTATGCTTTACTTATCCCCAGTCCTCTGAACCTAGTGAATTGTGTTTTTCCACCTCTTAGGAAGGATAAGGAACACTGGACAAATTATAAATTCAAGAGGTTTCTCGAATCAGAAACAGAAGAGCAGGGCAGCCAACTGGGGCAAAACCTAAAGAGAAATTTATGTCAAAATAGAAGAGAAGCAAACATAGCCTTACCTGAGATCCCTGGGATAGATGCAATTAGTGCCAGATAGAGAAAGTCAGAAAGCACATTTGATGAATTGGTGGAGGTCAATTGTGCCTGCAAGAGATTGTAAACCCAGGATGCTGCAGGAATTGGAGGCTGTGCTCCCATCACATTGAACACTGGAGAAACTTCTGAGTGTGTGGTATGGGTTTATGGGTGTGGGAAAGCAGCCACAGTGGGAGGGTCATGAAACTCCACAGGGATACTTCTCCCCTGTCTTGCTTGTGGAGTAAGTGTTTATCTATAGGGGGATGACAGAAAACACTGTCACTCTTCCTAGTGAAAAACGTATTAGAACATGTGGAAGGAAACAGAAAATAACTATTCCTGAGGTAGAGGCCAGAACATGTGCTAGACCCAGAACTATAGCAGGGAGAAGGGCAGGAACAATGAGGAAGCCACACTTCTTAGACAAGGGATACTATGCCTTCCAAAAATTGAGCCTTAATAAATAATGACAGAGAAGGTCTTCCTAATGCTCAACCCCTCCCTCTCAGGTTAACAAATTTGAGTAATAACAGCAAAATATTATTGAGAGAGATACAGGGGAGGGATATGAGGATGGGAAGAAACCCTCTCTGAGGTGTAGTGCAGAGGAAATACCTAAAGCCACGGGTGGAACAAAGAGACAAAAAACAAATAAAACCCCTTTAAAACACTAGTCCTTATCCTGACACAATGTACTGCTTGAGGAATAACAAAACTGTGGTGCACTGAGCATGACATATTAACAAACCTCAAACCCAGCTGAATTCCTAACTAGATTAATGCAAATCCTCATATTAAAAATATGGCAGAAGGAGACATGTTACTATTCCCAGGCTTAAAAACTGGATACCAAAATAGTAGCATTCTACTCAGTTTATCTGGCTTGCATCAAAAACATTCGACACACAAAAGGCAAGAGACATACTCCCAAGAGACAAAGCAATTATCAGAATCAGACTCAGATATGACACATTTGTTGGAACTAGCTGACACAGAACTTAAAGTAAATATGTTTAAAATATTAAAAACTCTAAAGAAAATGATGAGCAATATGAAAGATCAGATGAATAATTTCAGCGAGATGGAACCTATAGAGAAGAATGAAGTGAAAATGCCACAAATGAAAAATTGGTGACAGAAAAAGAATACTTCTGGGGGGGCTCACTTATCAATAGATTCACTATAACTGGTGAACAAATTAGCAAACTTGAAGTCAGTAGGAACTATCCAAACTGAAACGCAAAGAGAAATAAAAACACTAAACAAACTTGAAGTCAGTAGGAACTATCCAAACTGAAACGCAAAGAGAAATAAAAACACTAAAAACAAAAAACAGTGCACCCAAGACTATCAATAGTTGACATGATGAATTAGAATTCATAAAAAGAAACAGGACAGATGAAGTATTTGCAGAACTGATGGCCAAGAATTTTCAAATATGTTAACTCCCAAGCCACAGATCAAATTTATCAGAACACCAATAAATAATGAAATAAAAACCTAAGTATATCACAGAAATTGCTGAAAACAAAAGGCAACAAGAAACTCTTGAGGACAGAGAAAGACATTGTACAGAGGAACAAAAATATGAATTATAGCAGACTTCTTATCATAACCTACGTAAGCCAGAAGATGGAGAAACATTTCTAAAGTGCTGACAGGCAAAGATAAACCAAAATTCTGTGATAGATTTGCAATTCATCTATTTCAAAATTGGCTCAAAATAAAAAGTTAAAAGTTAAATGAGTCATTCAAAATCAAATGGTCTCCCAATGGTCAGTTTTAGAGGAAACTTTATTTCAAATACTAAGTTACTGCCTATTTTAATTCTGTGTTAAATTTGAAGGAATATTTTACTATATGCTGTTAGCTTTGGAGGATATTATTATTCTTAGTTTGAAATCATAGATTTTGGTGTAAGATTCTTTTCTGAATATTATATGTAGTTTCAACAGGGAACTAAACATTTAACAAAGATAAATTTGTATGGCTCACAAGATATATTACCTAACTATAAAAGTTTTAAAATATATACTGATGAAAATAAGTGGAAATTAAAAAAATACTATCAAGTATTTGTTTGGGTTTTGGAACAAAGACATTTATATCTGACCAAAGTTAAATATTTGCTTTACTTAGCCTTGAGTCCTTTATCTTAGATTTGAAGTTTCTTTCTTTTACTATATTTTCTGTATCTTCCTCAAAATACATATTCTCTATCAGGTGCCCTTACTTTCTTTTCCTCCCTGTTCTGTAAATCCAATCAGCTGTTTAATTACTATGACACTTGCTGGATTATGTGTATATACATAGGTGTGTGTATGTTTCTCCCCTACTTTACTAAGCTTATACTTCATTCTAACACATTTATCCATGTATTCAAGATTACATGATGTCCTTCCCTTATTTTCATCTTCTTCAATGAACCTTTATTTTTCCCATGTGTATATGGGAATGCCACTAATCCATCTGTACCAGCAAAGACCTGGATCCTTTGCTAACATCCTGGTCACCTCTAATTAGAAATTCTTAGTTTTTATTTATAACTGAAGCCAAGTCCTCTTAAAACAATTCCTCTGCTGAGTTTATCATTAACCCCTCTATCCCCAATTTTATTCCCTTTCTTGTCCCGAACCTGTTCCTCTCAAGATTGAGGAATATCAAAGAAAAGGGGGGATTGAAACTGTATACAAGAGGAGACCTTCAAGACAGCAGAGGAGTAAGACGTGGTGATCACCTTCCTCCCCACAAATACATCAGAAACACATCTACATGTGGAACAACTCCTACAGAACACCTACTGAATGCTGGCAGAAGACCTCAGACTTCCCAAAAGGCAAGAAACTCCCTACGTACCTGGGTAGGGCAAAAGAAAAAACACAGACAATAGAATAGGGATGGGACCTGCACCACTGGCAGGGAGCTGTAAAGGAGGAAAAGTTTCCACGTACTAGGAAGCCCCTACACTGGTGGAGATGGCGGGTGGTGGCAGGGAAGCTTCGGAGCCACAGAGGAGAGCACAGCAACAGGGGTGCAGAGGGCAAAGCAGAGAGATCCCCGCACAGAGGATCATTGCCGACCAGCACTCACCAGCCCAAGAGGTTTTTCTGCTCACCCGCTGGGGCGGGTGGGGGCTGGGAGCTGAGGCTTGGGTTTCAGAGGTCAGATCCCAGGGAAAGGACTGGGGTTGGCAGCGTGAAGGGGGCTACTGTGCCACAGCTAGCCAGGAGGGAGTCCGGGAAAAAGTCTGGAGCTGCCGAAGAGACAAGAGACCATTGTTTTCCGGTGCATGAGGAGAGGGGATTCAGAGCACCACCTAAACGAGTTCCAGAGACAGGTGTGAGCCACATTTATCAGCAGGGACCTCAGAGACTGAGCAAGAGACAATAAGGCTGCTGCTGCCGCCACCAAGAAGCCTGTGTGCAAGCACAGGTCACTATCCACACCTCCCCTCCCGGGAGCCTGTGCAGCCTGCCACTGCCAGGGTCCCATGATCCAGGGACAACTTCCCCGGGAGAACACACAATGCGCCTCAGGCTGGTGCAATATCACACCAGCCTCTGCTGCTCAAGGCTCGCCCCGCATCCGTACCCCTGCCTCCCCCTGGCCTGAAGAAGCCAGAGCCCCCTAATCAGCTGCTCCTTTAAGCCCATCCTGTCTCGGCAGGAACAGATGCCCTCAGGCAACCTACATGAAGAGGCAGGGCCATATCCAAAGCTGAACTCCAGGAGCTGTGTGAACAAAGAACAGAAACGGAAATCTCTCCCAGCAGCCTCAGGAGCAGTGGATTAAATCTCCACAATCAACTTCATGTACGCTGCATCTGTGGAAAACCTGAATAGACAATGAATAACCCCAAAATTGAGGCAGTGGACTTTGGGAGCAATGATATATATATTTTTTCCTTTATCTCCTTTTTGTGAGTGTGTATGTGTATGCTTCCTTGTGTGATTCTGTCTGTATATGTTTACCATTTGTCTTAGGGTTCTGTCTGTCCATTTCTTTTTCTTTAGTATAGTTTTTAAGTGCTTGTTATCATTGGTGGATTTATATTTTGGTTTGGTTGCTCTCTTTTTCTTTCTTTTTTTAGTACTATTTAATTTTTTAAATTTTTAATTATTTTTATTTATTTTAATAAATTTATTTTATTTTTTTCTTTCTTTAATAAATTTATTTTATTTTTTTCTTTCTTTCTTTCTTTTTTTCATCTTTTCTTCTGAGCCGTGTGGCTGACAGGGTCTTGGTGCTCCAACCATGTGTCAGGCCTGTGCCTCTGAGGTGGGAAGGCTGAGTTCAGGACATTAATCCATGAGAGACCTCCTAGCTCCAAGTAATATCAGATAGCAAAAGCTATCCCACAGATCTCCATCTCAACGCTAAGACCCAGCTCCACTCAATGACCAGCAAGCTACAGTGCTGGACACCCTGTGCCAAACAACTAGCAAGACAGGAACACAACCCCACCCATTAGCAGAGAGGTTTATTATGACTTTATTATTATGACTTATTATGACCTAAAGTCATAATAAGTCCACAGACACCCCAAAACACACAAATGGACGCAGACCTGCCCACCGGAAAGACAAGATCCAGCCTCATCCACCAGAACACAGGTACTAGTCCCCTCCACCAGGAAGCCTACACAACCCACTGAATGAAAATTAGCTACTAGGGGCAGACACCAAAAACAACAGGAACTATGAACCTGCAGCCTGCAGAGAGGAGACCCCAAACACAGTAAGTTAAGCAAAATGAGATGAAGGAGCAAGGTAAAAACCCACCAGACCAAACAAATAAAAAAGAAAAGGACAGTCTATCTGTAAAAGAATTCAGAGTAATGATAGTAAAGAAGATCCAAAATCTTGGAAATAGAATGGAGAAAATACAAGAAATGTTTAAGTACCTAGAAGAACTAAAGAGTAAACAAACAATGACAAACAACACAATAAATGAAATTAAAAATTCTCTAGAAGGAATCAATAGCAGAATAACTGAGGCAGAAGAACAGATAAGTGACCTGGAAGATAAAATAGTGGAAATAACTACTGCAGAGCAGAATAAAGAGAAAGAATGAAAAGAATTGAGGACAGTCTCAGAGACCTCTGGGACAACATTAAACATACCAACATTTGAATTATAGGGGTCCCAGAAGAGGAAGAGAAAAAGAAAGGAACTGAGAAAATATTTGAAGAGATTATAGTTGAAAATTTCCCTAACATGGAAAAGGAAATAGTTAATCAACTCCAGGAAGCACAGAAAGTCCTATACAGGTTAAATCCAAGGAAAAACACACCAAGACACATATTAAACTATCAAAAATTAAATTCAAAGAAAAAAAATTAAAAGCAGCAAGGGAAAACAACAAATACAGGGAATCCCCATAAGGTTAACAGCTGATCTTTCAGCAAAAACTCTGCAAGCCAGAAGGCAGTGGCAGAACATATTTAAAGTGATGAAGGGGAAAAACCTACAACCAAGATTACTCTACCCAGCAAGGATCTCATTCAGATTTGATGGAGAAATTAAAACCAAGAAAAAGCTAAGAGAATTCAGCACCATCAAAGCAGCTCTACAACAAATGCTAAAGGACCTTTTCTAGGCAGGAAGCACAAGAGAGGGAAAACACCTACAATAACAATGCCAAAATAATTAAGAAGATGGTAATAGGAACATACATTATTGATAACTACATTAACTATAAATGGATTAAGTGCTCCAACCAAAACTGGCTGAATGAATACAGAAACAAGACCCATACATGTGTTGTCTACAAGAGACCCACTTCAGACCTAGGGACACATACAGACTGAAAGTGAGGGGGTGGAAAAAGATATTCCATGCAAATGGAAATCAAAAGAAAGCTGGAGTAGCAATTCTCATTATCAGACAAAATAGACTTTAAAATAAAGACTATTACAAGACACAAAGAAGGACACTACATAATGATCAAGGGATCAATGATCAAGGGATCAAGGGACACTACATAATGATCAAGGGATCAATCCAAGAAGAAGATATAACAATTGTAAATATTTATGCACCCAACATAGGAGCACCTCAATACATAAGGCAAATGCTAACAGCCATAAAAGGGGAAATCGACAGTAACACAATAATAGTAGGGGATTTTAACACACCACTTTCACCAATGGACAGATCATCCAAAATGAAAATAAGGAAACACAAGCCTTGAATGACACATTAAACAACAAAGACTTAATTGATATTTATAGGACATTCCATCCATAAACAACAGAATACACTTTCTTCTCAAGTGCTCATGGAACATTCTCCAGAATAGATATCTTGGGTCACAAATCAAGCCTTGATAAATTAAGAAAATTGAAATTGTATCAAGTATCTTTTCTGACCACAACACTATGAGACTAGATATCAATTACAGGAAAAAATATGTAAAAAATACAAACACATGGAGGCTACACAATCCACTTCTAAATAAACAAGATATCACTGAAGAAATCAAAGAGGAAATCAAACATACCTAGAAACAAATGACAATGAAAATACAACAGCCCAAAACCTATGGGATGCAGCAAAAGCAGTTCTAAGAGGGAAGTTTATAGCAATACAATCCTACCTCAGGAAACAAGAAACATCTCAAATAAACAACCTAACCTTACACCTAAAGCAGTTAGAGAAAGAAGAACCAAAAAAACCCTAAGTTAGCAGAAGGAAAGAAATCATAAAGATCAGATCAGAAATAAAGGAAAAAGAAATGAAGGAAACAAAAGCAAAGATCAATAAAACTAAAAGCTGGTTCTTTGAGGAGATAAACAAAACTGATAAACCATTAGACTCATAAAGAAAATAAGGGAGAAGACTCAAATCAACAGAATTAGAAATGAAAAAGAAGTTATAATTGACACTGCAAAAATACAAAGGATCATGAGAGATTACTACAAGCAACTATATGCCAATAAAATGGACAACCTGGAAGAAATGGACAAATTCTTAGTAAAGCACAACCTTCCGAGACTGAACCAAGAAGAAATAGAAAATATAAACAGACCTATCCAAGCACTGAAAATTGAGACTGTGATTAAAAATCTTCCAACAAACAAAAGCCTAGGACCAGATGGCTTCACAGGCATCTTCTGTCAAAAATTTAGAGAAGAGTTAACAGCTGTCCTTCTCAAACTCTTCCAAAATAAAGCAGAGAGAGGAACATTCCCAAACTCATTCTATGAGACCACCATCACCTTGATATGAAAACCAGAAGAAGCTGTCACAAAGAAAGAAAACTACAGGCCAATATCACTGATGAACATAGATGCAAAAATCCTCAACAAAATACTAGCAAACAGCATCCCACAGCACATTAAAAGGATCATACGCCATGATCAAGTGGGGTTTATCCCAGGAATGCAAGGATTCTTCAATATATGCAAATCAGCCAATGTGATGCACCATATTAACAAATTGAAGGAGAAAAACCATATGATCATCTCAATAGATGCAGAAAAAGCTTTCAACAAAATTCAACACCAATTTATGATAAAAATCCTGTAGAATGTAGGCACAGAGGGAACTTACCTCAACATAATAAAGGGCATATATGACAATCTCACAGCCAACACCATCCTCAGTGGTAAAAAACTGAAACCATTTCCACTAAGATCAGGAACAAGACAAGGTTGCCCACTCTCACCACTCTTATTCAACATAGTTTTGGAAGTTTAACCACAGCAATCAGAGAAGAAAAAGAAATAAAAGGAATCCAAATCAGAAAAGAAGAAGTAAAGCTGTCACTGTTTCCAGATGACACGATACTATACATAGAGAATCCTAAAGATGCCACCAGAAAACTACTAGAGCTAATCAATGAATTTGGTAAAGTAGCAGGATACAAAATTAATGCACAGAAATATCTGGCGTTCCTATACACTAATGATGAAAAATCTGAAAGAGAAATTTAGGAAACACTCCCATTTACCATTGCAACAAAAAGAATAAAATACCTAGGAATAAACCTACCTAAGGAGACAAAAGATCTGTATGCAGAAAACTATAAGACACTGATGAAAGAAATTAAAGATGATACAAACAGATGAAGAGATATACCATGTTCTTGGATTGGAAGAAACAACATTGTGGAAATGACTATACTACCCAAAGCAATCTACAGATTCAATGCAATCCCTATGAAACTACCACTGGCATTTTTCACAGAACTAGAACAAAAAATTTCACAATTTTTATGGAAAAACAAAAGACCCTGAATAGCCAAAGCAAGCTTGAGAAAGCAAAACGGAACGGGAGGAATCAGACTCCCTGACTTCAGACTCTCTTCAGTAAGTGGTACTTGGAAAACTGGACAGCTATATGTAAAAGAATGAAATTAGAACACTCCTTAACACTGTATACAAAAATAAACTCAAAATGGATTAAAGACCGAAATTTAAGGCTATCAAACTCTTAGAGGAAAACATAGGCAGAACACTCTGACATAAATCACAGCAAGATCCTTTTGACCCACCTCCCAGAGAAATGGAACTAAAAACAAAAATAAACAAATGGAACCTAATGAAACTTAAAAGCTTTTGCACAGCAAAGGAAACCATAAACAAGACCAAAAGACAACCCTCAGAATGGGAGAAAATATTTCCAAATGAAGCAACTGACAAAGGATTAATCTCCAAAATATACAAGCAGCTCATGCAACTCAATATCAGAAAAACAAACAACCCAGTCCAGAAATGGGCAGAAGACCTAAATAGACATTTCTCCAATGAAGATATACAGATTGCCAACAAACACATGAAAGAATGCTCAACATCACTAATTATTAGAGAAATGCAAATCAAAACTACAATGAGGTATCACCTCACACCAGTCAGAATGGCCATCATCAAAATATCTACAAACAATAAATGCTGGAGAGGGTGTGGAGAAAAGGGAACCCTTTTGCACTGTTGGTGGGAATGTAAATTAATACAGCCACTATGGAGAACATATGGAGGTTCCTTAAAACTTAAAAATAGAACTACAATATGACCCAGCAATCCCACTACTGGGCATATACCCTGAGAAAACCATAATTTAAAAAGAGTCATGTACCACAATGTTCATTGCAGCTCTATTTACAATAGCCTGGACATGGAAGTAACCTAAGTGTCCATCAACAGATGAATGGATAAAGAAGATGTGGCACATATATGCAATGGAATATTACTCAGCCGTAAAAAGAACCAAAATTGAGTTATTTTTAGTGAGGTAGATGGACCTAGAGTCTCTCATACAGAGTGAAGTAAGTCAGAAAGGGAAAGACAAATACCATATGCTAACACATACATATGGAATCTAAAAAAAAAAAGTTTCTGAAGAAACTAGGGGCAGCATAGGAATAAAGATGCAGATGTAGAGAATGGACTTGAGGACATGGGGAGGGGGAAGGGTAAGCTGGGACGAAGTGAGAGAGTGGCATGGGCTTATATATACACTACCAAATGTAAAATAGCTAGTGGGAAGCAGCTGCATCGCTCAGGTACTTTGTGGCCACCTAGAGGGTTGGGATAGGGAGGGTGGGAGGGAGATGCAAGAGGGAGGACGAGATATGGGGATATATGTATATGTATAGCTGATTCATTTTGTTATAAAGTAGAAACTGACACACCATGGTAAAGCAATTATACTCCAATAAAGATGTTTAAAAAAAAAAGACTGTATACAAGACCCTTTGTCCCTGTCCTTTGAAGGGATAGGCTTTTGCTTTAGTCTCCCAGGCATCCCCTAAGTCTCAAAAGGCTGGCTCAGGAATTAATGATTAGGTAGTGTGAAGATGTAGAAACAGTATTTGTTGGACCGGGAAACCGGTAACAATTTAGACTACAAACCAGCGACATAGAAGAATCACCCAACTTCCAGTTCCCTGAAAGGTATAAAGGTCTGGCACACACTCCTACATTGTGTTTTTTGTTTTTTGTTTTTTTACAGGATGCAGACACCCACCAGGTGAAAACTACTAACTGCAAGAGCCTAGACCCCAGTCTAGTTGAAACCAGAAGATTGGTGATACTCAAAACCTCACCTTGATGTCAACCAATCTGAGAATTGTGCATGAGCAGATCATGCACCCTGAAGCCCCCTCCCTCACACTGCCTTTAAAAACTCTCCCCTGAAAACCATTGGGGGAGTTCAGGTCTTTTTGAGCACAAGCTGCCAATTCTCCTTGCTTGGTGCCCTGCAATAAATGCTGTGCTTTCCTTCATCACAACCCTGTGTCAGTAGATTGGCTTTACTGTTCGTGGGCAAGAGGATCCAAGTTTGGTTCAGTAACATAACTGCAGGTCTTAGTATTACATGATTCTTTGCTATCCACTGTTTTAACATTATTTGATAAAATATTCCACCTACTTCAGATATCCCATGGTAGACTAAGACAACTTAGTCTCTTGGTTGCAGAATATTTCTGGGACAAATAAGAAATTTACAGACACAGCCTAAATTCAATTACTCCTAGTCTGTCCTCAGTTTTTGCTGATATAAACATTCATTAAAAAGCAAGAATAAAAAATGATGCAAAAGTATGTTTGCTGCATGTTACTGACCAAATAAAAGAGATTTTGATATGCAACTCCTTTCTTCCTGTAACTTCTACCATCAGTATTTCTTTTAGGTGCTCTACTGTTTCACATCCCGTCTCTTCAAGTTTGGTAGCCACTCAAAGTAATCTTTTATTTCTCTGAGTCCTGTTTGTGTAACAGTAAAGTGGATACATGCCCTGTCCACCTTAAATACTGCTATGAAGATTAAAATAGTAACTGTATATGCAAAACTACTTGGGAAATTATCTGTGCTCTACTGATTTAGAGTAATAAACTAGAAAACTTATTTTTAAATTGTTTGAAAGCCCTACCTATCAAGAGTCCTAAGACACTTCTATATACATTACAATTCTTTTATAATGTTATATGACTCTAATCATTTAATAAGTGATAGGAAACCAGTGGCTTTGGAGCTGGATATATCTTTCCTTGTATTAACAAGACTTAGAGATCAGAGACTGAGCTACAATGAAAAGATGCAGTGGCATTCTTAGTTATTCTGTTTGAATAAATGATTCACTAAATCAGAAGGGTAGTCCATTTGTTTCTTACTAATTTTAGTAGTTTTTAATCTGTTCTTGGAACTTCAAAATTCTGCCACTAAAGACTGTACAAGTTCAGTAAGGTGAAGGTTAATTATTGACTTTCTTATTCACATAAAATTCTGGCATAAAAGTAAATATATCCTTTTTCTGAATGGTATTGACTCTTCATTGAAATACACATAAGTTTCTTTTAAAAATGGGCATTGCTATAAAACTTTTTTCACCAGGAAGAATAATTATGTTAATATTGTTTGTGGTGACCAAGAACGCCTTAAAGTTCCCCTCAGCTTGACTAAACTTTAGACAGGATACTTCCGGACTAAGGGGTTTATGCCCTAACCTCCATTTTCTTATAG
The DNA here is from genome assembly GCF_963924675.1 of Phocoena phocoena. NCBI lineage: Eukaryota > Metazoa > Chordata > Mammalia > Artiodactyla > Phocoenidae > Phocoena > Phocoena phocoena. The sequence continues at coordinate 54,878,529 of NC_089230.1, forward strand.
CACTTACTTTAGAATACTTGTATTTACGTATTGTTTCTCTGCCCTTTGCTATGTAAGGGGGCCGGCCTCTTGCCAGTTTCATAACTAAGAAAATCTTTCTCAGAAAGCTGGGAGCCATCCCTTTCAAATGTCAAATTTTGAAGACATCAAGAATATACTGCCCCTGTCTGTCTGTCAGTCTCTGTGGGAGCCTAGGAACCTAACTTCATAAAGTGCCAATTAGCAAATGCAGATGTTTTAACCACATTGACCAGCCTTCCCACTACCTCAACCCAACACTTAAAAGTCATCTTGCTTTCTCTTTCAACCGAGTTGGGCTCAATCTCTCTCCCTAGTACAGTGGTTCTGAATAAAGTCTTCCTTACCTGTTTACCTGCATGGGGTGCAATCTTTCTTTGATATACCATTCATGTAACTGAATCATTACACTGTTAGGAAGTTCAAAGCCAGGTTTGGAACTTAAAATAATCATGTAAGATACTGTCTTTGGCAGCTCTGGGTTCTGTGTGGCATAACAATAGAAATTTGTTTCTCACAGTTCTGAAGATCGGAAAGTTAAAGAATAAGGTGCCACCGAAATAGACAAAAATACAAATTTAAAAAATGAAGGGACAGGCTTCCTTGGTGGTGCAGTGGTTGAGAGTCTGCCTGCCGATGCAGGGGACATGGGTTTGTGCCCCGGTCTGGGAAGATCCCACATGCCGCGGAGCGGCTGGGCCCGTGAGGCATGGCCGCTGAGCCTGCGCGTCCGGAGCCTGTGCTCCGCAACGGGAGAGGCCACAACAGTGAGAGGCCCGCGTACCGCAAAAAAACAAAACAAAATAAACAAACAAAAAAAAATGAAGGGACTTGCCTGGTGGTGCAGTGGTTAAAAATCCACCTGCCAATGCAGGGTACATGCGTTTGATCCCTGGTCTGGGAAGATCCCACATGCCATGGAGCAACTAAGCCTATGCACCACAACTACTGAGCCTGCGCTTTAGAGCCCACAAGCCACAACTACTGAGCCCACATGCCACAACTACTGAAGCCCATGCGCCTAGAGCCCATGCTCTGCAACAAGAGAAGTCACAATGCGAAGCCCACGCACCACAACGGAAGAGTAGCCCCCACTCGCCACAACTAGAGAAAGCCCATGCATAGCAATAAAGACCCAATGCAGCCAAAAGAATTTTTTTAATTAAAAAAAATGAAATCAGCATATGAGATCTATTGTATAAAGCATGCCAACCTATGCATTATAGGGGTTCCAGAAGGAGAGGAAAGAGAAGGGGATCAAAAGTGTATTTCAAGAAATTATGGCTGCAAATTTTCCAAACCTACAAAAGGAAATGGATATCCAGGTACAAGAAGCACAGAGGGTCCCAAAGAAGATGAACCCAAACAGACACACCAAAACATATCATAATTAAAATGGCAAAACTTAAGGATATAGAGAGAATTCTAAAGGCAGTAAGAAGGGAGTTACAAGGGAACCCCCATAAGGCTATCAGCTGATTTCTCTACAGAAACTTTGCAGGCCAGAGTGAGTGGCAAAATATGTAAGTCCTGAAAGGGAAAAACCTGCAAACTAAGATACTCTACCCAGCAAGATCATTTAGAATAGAAGGAGAGAGAATTTCTCAAACAAGCAAAAACTAAGAGAAAACAGCAATACTAAACCTAACCTAAATTGACAGTTCTTCTCTAAATAGAGAAGAATCAATCTATAGGGAAGGGAAAATCACAATAAGAAAGGCAAATATATAAAAGGAATGAAGATCACTTAAAAACACCAGTATACAGATTAAGAAAACATTCCCCCCAAGTTTTGTATAAGTGATTATAAATACAACTAGCAGCAAAAGGATAAACATGAAGATGTAAAACAGGACATAAAAAAAAAAAATCACAAAGTGTGGAGGAGGCAAGTAGAAAATGTAGTTTTCTTAGAATGTGTTTGAACTGATATTATTATCAGTTTAAAACAAGTAGATACAGTTATGGGTTAGCATACTTGAAAACTAGGGTAACCACAAATAAAAAGCATATAACAGAGTCACCAAAATAAAAAAGAAAGGAATTCAAGCACACTACAAAACTAAACAACAAAAGGAAAAACAAAAAGGAACAAAGAAGAACTACAAATTCAACTGGAAAACAAGGTTTACTATGGCAATAAATACATTCTTATCAATAATTATTTTAAATGTTAACAGACTAAGTGCTCCAATCAAAAGATAGTAAGTAGCAGGGCTTCCCTGGTGGCGCAGTGGTTGGGAGTCTGCCTGCCGATGCAGGGGACACGGGTTCGTGCCCCGGTCCAGGAAGATCCCACATGCCGTGGAGCGGCTGGGCCCGTGAGCCATGGCCACTGAGCCTGCGCGTCCGGAGCCTGTGCTCCGCAATGGGAGAGGCCACAACAGTGAGAGGCCCGCGTACCACAAAAAAAAAAAAAAAAAAAAAAAAAAAGATAGTAGCAGATTGGATTTAAAAAATATATATGCTGCCTACAAGACACCCACTTTAAAAACCAATAGGTCAGCAATGAAGTCAGAAAATACCTAGAGGCAAATGACAATGAAAACACAAGCTTAAAAAATTTATGGGATGCAGCAAAAGCAGTCATAAGAGGGAAATTTCATAGAGGTACAGGTCTTCCTCAAGAAATAAGAAAAATTTCAAACAACCTAACATATCACCTAAGCAAATTAGAAAAAGAAGAAACAAAAACTAAAGTCAGAAGAAGGAAGGAAATATCAGTATAAACAAAAGAGATTTAAAAAAATCAAAAAGATCAATAAAACCAAGAGGTGGTTTTTTTTTTTTTTTTTTTTTTTGTGGTACATGGGCCTATCACTGTTGTGGCCTCTCCTGTTGCGGAGCACAGGTTCTGGACGCGCAGGCTCAGCGGCCACGGCTCACGGGCTCAGCCGCTCCGCGGCATGTGGGATCTTCCCAGACCGGGGCACGAACCTGTGTCCCCTGCATCGGCAGGCGGACTCTCAACCACTGCGCCACCAGGGAAGCCCAAGAGGTGGTTTTTTGAAAAGATAAAGAAAATTGACAAACTCTAGCCACACTCACTAAGAAGAAAAGAGAGAAGACCCAAATAAACAAAATAACCAATACCACAGAAATACAAAAAATTCATAATATTATGAATAGTTGTATGCCAACAAATTGGACAACAACCAAAAATAAGTTTCTAGAAATTTACGGCCTGCCAAAACTCAGTCAAGAAACAAATAACTTGAACAGACCTATCATTAAAAGTGAAAAAATATTAAATTTTAAAACTGTCTGCAAACAAAAGTCCAGAACCAGACAGCTTCACTGAGGAATCCTACCAAACATACAAAGAAGAACTTATACCAGTGCTTCTCAAACTATTCCAAAAGACTGAAAACAAGAGAACACTCCCAAATTTATTCTGAGGCCACCATCGTGCTCATACCAAAGCCAGACAAATACACGATAAAAAAAGAAAATTATACTTATGAATATAGACGCAAATATCCTGAACAAACTATTAGCAAACTGAATCCAACAATACATAAAAAGGATCATACACCATGATTCAGTTGGATTCATTCCAGGGTTGCAAGGATGCATCAACATATGCAAAATCATTGCATTAGACATTATCAAAAGACAGAAACCATATGATCATCTCAACAGATGCAGGAAAAGCATTTGATACAATTCAACATCCATTCACAATGAAAAACTCTCACCAAAGTGGGTATAGAGGCAACACATCTCAACATAATAAAAGCCATTTACGACAAACCCACAGACCACATAATACTCAACAGTGAAAAGCTGAAAGCCTTCCCACTAAATTCTGGAACAAGACAAGGATGCCCAGTCTCACCACTTCTATTCAACAGGGAATTAGAAGTCCTAGCAACAGCAATGAGACAAGAAATAAGAAGTATCCAAATTGGAAGGGAAGAGGTAAAATTGTCATTATTTGCAGGTTACATGATACTCTATACAGAGAACTCTAAAGACTCCACACAAGAACTATTAGGACAAATAAATGAACTCAGAAAGGTAGCAGGACACAAATCTGTTCCATTTCTTTACACTAACAATGAAATATCAGGCAGAGAAAATAAAAAAAAAAATTTTTTTTCATTTAAAATTGCATCCAAACAATAAAATACCTAGGAATAAACTAAGGAGGTAAAAGACCTATATGCTGAAAACTATAAAATATTGATAAAGGAAGTTGAAGATGATTCCAAGAAATGAAAAGATCCCATACTCTTTGACAGGAAAAATTAATATTGTTAAAATGGCCATATTACCCCAAGCTATTTACAGATTTAATGCAATCCCTACCAAATGATCCATGATATTTTTTGCAGAACTACAACAAATAATCCTCAATTTTATATGGAATCACACACACACACAAAAAAAAACTGAATTGCAAAAGGAATCCTGAGGGAAAAGAACAAAGCTAGAGGCATATCGCTCCCAGAGTTCAGATGATACTACAAAATTACAGTAATCCAAACAGTGTGGTTTTGGCACAAAAATAGACATATAGATTAGTGGAATAGAATAGACAGCCCAGAAATAAACCAACACACCTACAGCCAATTAATCTATGTCAATGGAGTCAAGAATATACAATGGAGAAAAGACAGTCTCTTCAGCAAACTATGCTGGGAAAGACGGACAGCTACATGTAAATCAGTGAAATTAGACTACTTCCTCACATCACATAAAATGAACTCAAAATGTTTAAAAGCCTTAAATATAAGACGTGACACCATAAAACTCCTAGAAGAGAACGCAGACAAAACATTCTCTGACATAAATCTTAGCAGTGCTTTCTTCGATCAGTCTCCCATGGCAAAAGAAATAAAAACAAACAAATGGACCTAGGCAAACTTGAAAGCTTTTGCACAGCAAAAGAAACTGTCAACAAAATGAAAAGACAACCTGTGGAAGTGAAAAAATATTTTCAAGCAATGCAAATGACAAGGGGTTAATATCCAAAATATACAAACAGCTTATACAATTCAACATCAAAAAACAACCCAGTCAGAAAATGGGCAGAAGACTTAAATAGATATTTCTCTAAAGAAGATAGAGATGGCCAATAGGCATGTGAAAAAATGCTCAAAATCACTAATTATTAGGTTTCATAAAGAGGTATCACCTCACACCTGTCAGAATGACCATCATCAAAAAGTCAACAAATAATAAATGCTGAGGAAGGAGTGGAGAAAAGGGAACCATCCTACACTGTTGGTGGGAATGTAAACTGGTGCAGTCACTGGTTAAAAAGTATGGAGTTTCCTTAAAAATAAAAATGAAAATAGAGCTACCATATGATCCAGCAATCCCACTCCTGGGCATATATCCAGAAAAGACAAAATTCTAATTCAAAAAGTTACATTCACAGCAATGTTCATAGTAGCACCAGTTACAATAGCTAAGACATGGAAACAAGTAAAGTGCCCATCAACAGACAACTGGTTTAAGAAGACTTGGTGTACATAGGTATATAAACAATGGGATGTTACACAGGCATAAAAAAGAATATTGTCATTTGCAGCAACACAGATAGACCTTGAGAGTATCGTACTATGTGAAGTAAGTCAGATAAAGACCAATATTACAAGATACTGCTTAGATGTGGAATCTAAAAACTAATACAAATGAATCTTTATACAAAACAGAAACAAACTCACTGACATAGAAAACAAACTTATGGTTAACAAAGTGGAAAGGGAAGTGGAGGGAAGGAGAAATTAGGAGTAATGTATTAACAGATACAAACCACTAATACATAAAAAGAGTACATAAGCAAGAAGGATTTACTGTATAACACAGGTATTATATTCCATATGTTGTAATAACTTATAATGGGAAATAAATTGAATAAATATATAATTGAATTACTTTGCTCTGTATCTGAAACTAATGACTAATTGTAAATCAAATATACTTCAATAAAAAAAATAAGGTACCAGCAGATTTGGTGTTGGTCCCAGCCCCTTTCCTATCTTGTAGATGGCCACCTTCATGCTGTGTACTCATTAGGGCTTTCTCCTTGTGAAAGGAGAGATGTGCATGTGCATATGTGTGTAGAGACTGGGATGTGTGTGTATGTGTGTGGAGACTAGGGTGTGTGTGTGTGTTTGTGCACATGTGGAGAGAGAGGGTGTGTGGAGGGAGAGGTGTGTGTGTGTTTTGAGACTGCGGGGTGTGCACGTGTATGAGGAGATGGAGTTGTGTGTGTTTCTGGAGTGACAGTGTGTGTGTGGAGGGAGAGCCAGGGGTGTGTTTCTGGAGGGAGACTTGACGGTGTTTGTGTGGAGGCAGAGATGGGTGTGTGTGTGGAGAGACT